>NC_138766.1:75813512-77069762 GCF_965113315.1 Podarcis vaucheri
CAATCAGCTGGCTCCGGCGGCGTGGCCTGGGTCATTTAAGGCTGGTGCGGCCCCAGGATCTCCCCTTTTCGCCCGTGCTGCAGACTCGGTTTCCCACTCACCCTTCAGGTTTTCCTTCTGACATTGCTATGGACTTCGGTCGGTCGCTGTTAAGGGGCCTGGTAGGAATTTTTTCCACTTGGCGAATTGGCACTGGCCATTTGGTTTTTCGCCTACCTCGTAGCAACATCTCTTGGTTATGGCGGTTAGGCATTGGTAGGGGTATTATTATGTAGATGTGTTGGGGGGAAGGAATGCCATCACCTCCCTCAAATATTTAAGGGTAATCCGGTAAAGGATTCCGGGGGGCGTTGCCTCATCTGAAACCTATGGAGGCCAGGGCCTAAAGCATGCGCCCTGGGGGAGTTCCTAGTGATGTGCATCCCAGGGCTCCCCCTGCTGGTGTTAACCCTTTCCGGTTTTCATGCTAACAGGCTGAAGCCGGCTAGTCTGATAGGACCAATGCCTAAAGCCAATACCGCTCTTACCTGTAACCAATAAAGGTGTGGCCAATTTTTGCCCATTAACCTTAATCAATGGTGTCCTGTGTCTTTATTTATTCCAATTGGGGGGAGGCGGGAATTGCCACACAAGTATTGTGTCACACTCAAGGAACGTAATAGAACCGCTCTATTCCACCTGTGTCCAATTCCAGGCATCACAATTTAATGACATTGACAAGAAGGAATGTATGAGGAACAGTTGAGGGAGTTGGGTATGTTTAGCCTGAATAAGAGGAAACTGAGATATGAGAGTCATCTTCAGATATCGAAAGGGCTGTCACATGGAAGATGGAGCAAGCTTGTTTTCTCCTGCTCTGGAAGGTATGACTTGGATCAGTGGCTTCAAGTTACAAGAAAGGAGAGTCTGACTAAATATCAGGGAGCATTGCCGATGATAAGAGCTGTTAAACAGCTAAAGGGGGCAGCATTTTCCTCTCCCCATTGGTATGTGTTAGAGAATAGTAGACTGGGGGCAAGTCTTGAAATGAGAAGAAGATATAATGAATGCCCAGCTTAGGACCATTAAACTAAAAGCATGTAGAGTGGAATTGCCCTATTAACACATCTCTTGCTCACCTTCCGCTCTAACTCACCTTCCCTTCTTCCAGGTAAGCACTGAGACCTGGATAGTGGAATCTGCCTTAAACATCTTACTCTAAACTTCATACAGCAAACACACACACAAAGAGAGAGTTTACATTCATACTCACCTTTGTTTATAAAGGTAAAACCCAAATCCTGCTAATATAAGGGCAAAGAAAGGCACAAGAATAGCAATAGCCACTGAACTGCTGTTTGTACCATGTGGTTGATTTGACGAATTTGAACCTTCAGACATGTTGAGTCCTGGAGGGAAACACAGAGGCACAATTATTTCTGTTACCCACTGTCTTGCTTCTCATTCCAAAAATTCACTCTACCATGGAGTAAAACAGTAAAAACTAGAGAAGTTGATGGTCATAAGTTCTACAACTACGGTCTGCTAATAAGAACACCCTGAAGATCCCGGGCCCCAGGGAGGTCAGACTGGCCTCGACCAGAGCCAGGGCCTTTTCGGTCATGGTCCTGGCCTGGTGGAACACACTCTCACAAGAGACCAGGGCCCTGCGAGATTTGACATCTTTTTGCAGGGCCTGCCAGATGGAGCTGTTCCTCCAGGACTTTGCCCAGGGTTTTAGTCTGACTCATTTTCTCTTTGTATAAGAACAAGCATGAAGGTTTCCCAGCCCATTCACAGGTCCTTATAATATCAATGAAAACAGCTGGTCCTGGTGAGAATGAACCGCTTTCAATTTAACCTGAGGACTGCAATTTGTTTTGTTTATTTTTAATTATAAGTTAATCAAATTAATTTTGGGGTGCATTTTAATCGATTGCTTGCTTGTTTTTATGTATATTGTGTTATTAATATGATGTTAGCCGCTCTGAGCCCAGCTCTGGCAGTGGAGGGCAGGATACAAATAAAATTTATTAATAATAATAATAATAATAATAATAATAATAATAATAATAACAAAAGCACATGAAATGTTGCTAGGCATAAACACCAGTTTCTGCTGTAAACAAAGTGTTCCTCTTCCCAACAATGTGAAAGAAATACCTGTCCTTATTACATAGACTCCTTACAGTGAATGGCTCATGTGTTAACTCACTAGTGGAAGCAACCAGGAAGTTAAAAACAAATCTGAAATAAGGAAAGGAAGTGGGTAAGGAATGTCTCCCTGTTTTTCCTCCTTCCTCTTTAAGGTCGGATCAGATACAAACAAGCTGGTGTAGAAATATCTTTAGGATAGAGAGCTGTCCAAACCATTTCTTTAATATTTACAGGACTAAATAAATTGCCTCAGCTTACATTTGAGAAGTTATTCGTCCCCTTTATATTGACAATAAAAATGAGAAATTGATCGTCCCTCAGAACTATAAGAACGTATTTTCGCCTCCAGATAAAATTATCATAGTAGAAAGTGACCAAGCTACTTAAAAGGGATTACAGCAACTAATTCCTCTTGTAAAACTGCACAGGTTGGTCTAAACGGAATTCTACATTTAATGATATACCAGCTTCTGTCTAAGGGAAGAAACATTGCAGTACTCTAAAGATGGGCTGCAATAATTAACAGCTTAATATTTTCTCTTAGTTACCTAACATTTTTGTCTTTTTTTATATGATCATGGATTCATGTAGTAATATTTTGTTAGGGGCACAAAATTTGGAAGAAAAGATAGGCAAACAAAGCAACAGGCGTAGAGCAAAAAGCAACATGTACGAATTTCAAACTCCCCACTTCTCCAGTCCTCCTCAAAAGCGATACCAAGAAATCAGGATGTCTGCATGTTTAGCCACAGTACTTTAAAATACACTAATTCAGAGGCTGTTTGTAGGAAATTGGCTAGTTGCAATATTACCTTCCCTTTTGTACCTCAAAAATTTAAAAAAGAGCCATCAATCAATGCCAGGTTTCAAATGCAAACTTGGATTTCAGGTAAAAATGTTCGGTTAAGCAACTTTTAGAAACTGGATGCTGATCCAACACAGCTAGATGTGACTTAGATGCTGTGGTACCCTTTGATGAGAATACCATTTTTAAATATGAGAACTTTACTTATTTACTCTGCAAATTTATACACTCTGTTGCGGCAAGAAGCCATTGATGTTCACATGGTTAAAACAGAACAAGCCACAGAAACACAACACCCTAAGGATAATGAAATCAGCTCAACAAACTAAAGCAATAAAACCATCAATGCAAACTCTAAAAACAACATCAATTTCATCAAACACAATGATGCTCTTCCGTAAATGACTGGGTTACACCTTAAGGCAGTGGTGGCCAAACTTGGCCCTCCAGATGTTTTGGGACTCCAGTTCCCATCATCCCTGACCACTGGTTCTGTTAGGTAGGGATGATGGGAGTTGTAGTCTCAAAACATCTGGAGGGCCAAGTTTGGTCACCGCTGCCTTAAGGAAAGCCTTCCTAAACAATGCAGAGATCTGAGAGATCTGCATTGGCTCCCAGTACGTTTCCGAGCACAATTCAAAGTGTTGGTGCTGACCTTTTAAGCCCTAAACGGCCTCTGCCCAGTATACCTGAAGGAGCGTCTCCACCCCCATCGTTCAGCCCAGACACTGAGATCCAGCGCTGAGGGCCTTCTGGCGGTTCCCTCATTGCGAGAAGTAAGGTTACAGGGAACCTGGCAGAGGGCCTTCTTGGTAGTGGCACCTGCCCTGTGGAACACCCTCCCAGCAGATGTCAAGGCAATAAACAACTATTTTACTTTCAAAAGTCATCTAAAGGCAGCCCTCTTTAGGGAAGTTTTTAATGTTTGATGCTGTACTGTTTTTAATATTCAGTTGGAATATTATAACCCAGCTAGATGGGTGGGGTATAAATAATAAATTATTATTATTATTATTATTATTATTATTATTATTATTATTAACAAAATGTCTTAAGTGGGTGCATGAAGATCATCACCCAAGGTGTCTGTCCGATTTTGGCTGGAATTTATTCCAGAGAGCCGAAGGTGCAACACTAAAGGTCTAGTTTAGTGTATACCTCTGGGGCATATGCTATTGTCAGAAGTGCCCCATCTGAAGAGACCAGTTGTCAAGTAGGGAGGTCCCCTAGATATCCTGGTTCCAAGTTGTTCAGGGCCCCCTCTCCCAACCAACTTAGTGCATGGAGACAATGTGGGATGAAAGGTGGAGAACAGTTTCTTTACTTTAGCTGTCATAGCCTATGGTGAACCACTTATCTAGGATTTGGCTTTTGTTGGCATGCTATCTCTAACCAAAATTAGAATGATTTGTAAAGATGATGTGCCCAGGACTAAAATCTGCACACACCAGAGGCTGGCAGCAGTTAAAATCAGCATAGTCCAAGCTTCCTGTGACCATATACTAAGGTGACTGTAAACATACCCAGTATTAGCTATATTTAGAATGCTTCATTCACATAATTTAAAGTCATATTTCAGCACTCCAGCAGATGCATTCATTTTTTATCGAGAAACAACGGAACTAGTGTCATATTCAGTCATCCAGAATCCCTGTGTGATTGATGTGCAAAGGGGAGACCAGGATCTTGTCACCATTCCCCACCAACACCACCAGACTCCACATGACGATAGGCTATGTGTGCATAGAATCTACAAACATGTAAATGCAGACATGTACATTCTCACCCTGAAATCAGGGAACATGGATTTTTACGGGGTTCTCGATCATGCAGCCTTACGCACACAGAGCCAATTGATCCATGAAACCTGGGGTCCTGCTCCTCACTTCACACATGAATCCCAAATGATTGCCCAGGTTTTAAAGAGTCGCAATATTAATGCATACTGGTTACCTAGTCTTTGAAGTCCAAATTGCCCATAATCTTTACCCTGGATAAATCCTTGAAAAACATAGGTAGCACCATCAGGCTCAGCGGAAACCTAAAGGGATTTTTAAAAAAGAAGAGAAGTAAAGTGGATATACATACATTGGTTAAACATTAAGAAGGAGATTAGGTTTGGGCACTTAAACCATTCATAGATTTTCCAAGCAGGGGGTAGTTGAGCTAGGAGAATATGTGGGCCGTTATAAATCTTTGTGTCTGAATTGCCTTAAAATGTGTTGTTATTTTATGAAAATCTGAGATTACTATCAGTAAAAGAGACTAGGGAAAAATATTTATTTCAGTGTGGTTGCTATGTACATTTGTCACAAAGAACTACCACCAACAAGTTATAAATAAATTATCTAAAGCCCCCACAAAAAACTAGTCAATGTGTTATCTAAAATTGATTTTAGTACACACACAGAGAGAGAGACACATGGTTATCTTTCAAAGCACCTAGTGCACAGTTATTACTAAAAGGGATTTAAGTAGGTGTCAACAGGTGCTCGATGATGGAAAAGGACCTGGTGGTGCATAACTGCCATGGGCAATGACTTTTGCACCAATTACAGCAGCAGACATAGGTTGGACTTCAGCATGCCACATTTTTAAGCCATCATTGGCTTTTACATCCATTGCGATCCAGTAACATCCATTGCAATCCACTGTGCACAAAGCGGTGCACAACAGCAGCTAAACAATCGCTTTCAATGTACACTGTACACTGCTAGCATTGTAGCTGCCTGCTTTTCAGTGACAGCTGCTCGCTGATGTCTTCATGTGATCTGGTTTTTAGTCTCACCCACCCAGGCCATTCCTTAAAGCAGGGATGGAGAATGTGTGGCCCACCAGATATAGCTAAACTCTCCTAAGCCTTGGCCATTGGCCATACTGGCTGTGTCTGATGGAGTCCAACAACATCTGGAGGGCCACATGTTCCCCATAATTGATAGGGAAGAACTGGTTCCATTTACCAAAGATTAAAGTTGGGGAATCAGTGCAGGTGCAAATGTATAGAGCTTCTCTGTCCCAGTGCCACTACTGTAGTCCAAATTGCCCCCCTACCCTTTTGTAATATAAAAAGATGTCAGAAGTTCCAGTCTGAGGGAGTCTGTTCCACTGTTGAACAGCTTTTATAGTCAGAAAGTTCTTCCCAACATTTAGTCGGAATCTCCCTTTTTTTGTGTAACACAAATCCATTGTTTTGGGTCCTCACCCCTACTAGAACAGGGGCAGGAAAACCATGATATCACACCTTTGGTTAGCTTAGCTACACTGCTGCTAAAAAAAACCCTATGAATTTTCCTGTGCTAATGTATACCTAGAAATGCCGTCATGTTGAAAAAACTAGAAGATGCAGGTTTTTGCTTGCTGTCCATACTGAACCAGAGTGTTGCCATTGTAACAAATCTAGGTTTTGTCCTTATAGATAGAATGTATTTCACCCATTGTAGAAGGAACAATTTGTGCTCCCGACAGCTGGAATGTCACTGCCAGTTAGTGATGCCAATACTGAAGTAAATGGACCAATTATCTGACTTGATATAAGGCGGCTTCCTCAAGAGTCCCATGAAGCATCACTGCACTCCATGCAACACTTCTAACATCTTCTGCCACCACAGACTGTGATGCTATTGCTGATTCTGGCCCATGGTTCCCATGTAACACAATGCCTAATTCTGGGTTGTGCCTTATGCCCTTCCTGAAGTTAAGTTCCAGGCAACAGGATCGGTCTGTATTCCTACAAACCACTTACTCCATCGGGTTGCTATGGATAAAGCAGCTTACTTTCAGTGTAAAAATGCAAAGCAAATGAACAGGAAAGCATCTCATGCTCTTACAATAAAGTGTTGATGCAGACTTGTTTTTCAAAGAAACGAACAAGTGCCTGCTCAAACTGTAAGTACTATTTAAGAATAATTCTACCTTTGAAACCAGTCAGTGGCATTTCCCCAGACCTTTCAGAATGCCACTATATTCTAGCACCAACGTTTGTTCTTGCCCTGTCAGCATCCGTCTGTATGATCCCATTTTTCAGCATTGCTAATTAAACTTTCATTTCTAAAATGTCTTTTTTCTGGTCTCATGCACAAGCCATCATTTCCTATTAAGAAAGTATTGGATTTTGCTGGAACTATACTCACAAAGCCATCCATAGCCCATTTTTCCTCCTTCAGTTTGTTCACAGAAGTATGGGATGGTGCTTTAATGAGATAGATATGGAGCATTAAACGGGCTTCTTGGCTTTTATACACCCCTGTAAAATATAAAAGTAGTTGATCTGTGCCACTTGTAAGTAATTTGAGCTAAGAAAAATACCTTCAAATTTCCCACAGGAAGTCCTTACAATCATGCAGGCAAGGTGTGAAGGTCAACGATTTACATTTTGCTCAGATAGTTAACAATGGACTAAAAGAAATATCTGTTAGAGTAATTACACATTCAGATTAGTAGTGTGGAATATTGGCTATCTATCTATCAATTCATCCCTGCCATGAGTCATGAGGGATTGCTGGGCTCAGGAGAGGAGCAGCAGGTCGAAATGCAGACAAAGGAGGAAGATGACAGCAAGGAACAGGATGATGATGGGGAGGGGACTGATATTAGGAAACTGAGGCTGTGGGTGTTCACTTCCCCCACTCAGGAGATGTCTCCCCTTTTTCTTGCTAGGGAAAGGAAGTCCCTTCACCAGTCAGCCAAACCTCAGTTTTCCGGCGTCATGGCTAGCAGCATCATCTGTGCTGGGGACAGCCCCAGGCAATCTGCTGCCAGGGTGGGTGTGGCCACAGGCCATTTAATCTCAGTGTAGCCGGCCAGCTCCCTCTTCCTTGCCTCTTTGTTGGAGACCCCTACCCACCCACCCTCTTCTCATGCTTTGCTCTGATACAACCTTGCTATGGCAGTTGTTGGTCGCCATGTTGTTGGGACCAGGTAGGATTTTTTTTTCCCCTTCGCAAATTGGCACCGGCCATTTGGTTTTTGCCTACCTAGTAGCAATCATCATAACTTTTGTGAGATTATGCATTGGGTAAGCCTTCATTTGGTTGGAGGGGAGGTTGTTGTCTTCGCCTGCCCCTCCTCAATAAGGGTATCCTGTTAAAGGGATCCGGGGTGTGAATACTGTCTGAATCCTGGGCATGGGCTAGGGCCATGTCACAGCCCATTGGGGTGGTGCCACTATCTGATGTAAGTTATAGGGTACCCCCTATCTGTAGTTTACCCTTCCATGGACTCCCTGCAGGCAGGCAAGAGTAAAGACTGGCTTCACCCCAATGCCTAAGCCAAACCACTCCCATTTGTAACCAATAAAGTTGTGGCCTATTTGAACCAATAAACCAAAAGACTCTTTATCAGTGTGATTTATTGTTCTCCTGGGAACTTTGTGGCTCAGGTGCCATGGCATGCAAGACAGCAATGGAATTTGGAGAGGGTACCAGGTCATTGCTGGTACTGGGGGACGTGCACAGCCTGGTCACCAGCAGCACTCCCATCTCTGAGAGCAAAGAGCTTCTCCCCGATGCTATGACCATTTGTACACTCACCACCTGTTCTCTGCCTCAGCAAAGAGCTCAAGAAATAACCTCTATCATTGTGGTCTGGGCAGAAACCAGGGCAAACCTGCCCTGATTCCCCCTCCCCTCGTTGCTCTTTCCCTCTGCTCTAGTATCCAAAGGCTAGCAGACGTTTGGGCAATGAGTGACAGAGAATACACTCTGGGCTGGATCCAGATTAAGTTAAGGTACATTTTATGTCCCACTGAAATCAATGTGAAAAGTTAGTCAGGCCTTAAGTCTACATTGTGTTCCGATGGTTTAAATTATTATCCGTGTCTAAGCCTGATCAGCCAAGAGGCAGCACACACCCAGCTATTGCCAGATGTCTCCTTTCGCTGCCAAAGAATTACTGGGCTCAGGAAAATATTAAAAGCTGAAGTTAAACTGACAGGTTTTAGCATGATGAATGAATTATCTTCTCTGATAAATTCCTTGGATTACTTTGCCTGGCAAATTATGATGGAGCGCTACTGCAGACTCTAGCAAGGATGGCTAGGAGTAAATGGACTCTTATAAGGAGCCAGCCACTGTTGCTCCCTGCAAATTTACATTAATGTCAGCCCTATTCTGTCATTCTCCACATATAAGAGCAGGGGAGGAGGACAGCACCACTAGCACAAACCTTGCATCCTGCATAGCACTGGATTGGCAGAGATGTCTGCGTAGTAAAAAAACCTATGTGCGAGCAGCTACCCACACATATTTATTTATTGATTGACTGAAATGTTTATAGACTGTGCTTCATAAAAGTATATGAAGTATATACAACATACAGAAATCATAATAAAATTAAGAAAGCATCAATAAAAATATACTTTAAATAATTAATGTCAATACTTGCTAGTTTTTTAAAAAAGCAAACAATGCAGTTTTCAGAATACATCTGAATGAACGCTGGGCAGTTCCTGCCAAAATGCTACTGGCATGGAGTTCCACAGGGCAGAGTTTGCCCCAATAATGGCTCAGTCCCTACTAACATCAAACGGACAGGGATGTGCCCCACAAGAGGATCTCCATGATCAAGGTAGAGCCAAATCAGGTCATTCTAACTTCCATGTGACTGGAACCGCTGTGTGTTCTATTATCTTTGCAAAAAAACAAAATATAATCTGAAGCAGCTCATAGACTAATATAATTCTCTCTCTTCCTCTATATCACTCCATAAAGGACATATTTTTTATTTATTGTTATTTTGTTTTGAAAAATACTTGGTATGGTTCAGCCATACTCGATAGCACACTCCTATATGCGCCTACTCAGAAGCAAGCTTCACTAAATTCGCAAGGGGGGACTGGAATGAGAAATATGAGGTCATTGCTTACTTCCATGACCTTACCTGAAAGTAGCAGCTCCATGTTGCTGTTGGTGAGTGTGGCGTTCACTCTTCCGGACGTTGCATTGAAATTTGTAACTGTCAAGGTCATGGGTTGCTTTTTGCCTTTGTAATTGTAGGAGCCTTTCCATATATAATTCTGGGCAAACACATCGTCAGGAACTGTAGCGGGCAAAACATCCAAAATGTTAATGAACATAGCCATATTTGGATTGCAATAGCTCAGGTTAAAATGAGAATAGATGCTCATTCTTTCCTCTTCAATTATTTTTTGATATTGGAAATTATATTTATGATCGTCATGGAACCTAGCCCATATATACATAATGCACAGCAATGGTGCTTGAGAAAGCATCTGTGAGCTGCACCTGTCCTAATGGAAAACTAATAATAAATGTTACATGCATATTGAAATGATGCAGTCAAAAGACAAGATTTTAACCAACTTTTTATGCCTGCATGTAGACGGATTATATAGAGAGGATGAAATCCAGTGGGTGTCATTCTACTAACAGAGTCTATTCATCAGAAATTGTTCCTCTCCCCCAGCAGTGCCCCCACCCAAAATTTGCTCTAGGTAGTTCCCAGACATATTCCATTTCTTAAACAGTGTGAAATCCCATTACCAGATGGAGCTGCAGAGACACCCCTGTCCTTGTAGGGCGCAAAAGTTGTGACATGTGCATGCTCAGGTCATATATGGGACTTCACAGAAACCATAAAGAAGAAAAGAGCATTGTTTCTCAATTAATTATTCACAAATAAAAGAATTATTAACATGTGGGAAGAAATTAAAGGAGAACTTTTAGAAGCCAAAATACGATTCTATGGGATTCCATATGTCCAACATCCGCAGAGAGATATTCTGAGCATTTATGTCTCACCTGAAAGCACATACTAAATACCACATTGATCAGTAGCCACATTGACTGCTTAACTGATTTCCTTATTACAAAAAACAACAAGAATAAGTATACGTGTGATGCTATACCTTTAAATAACATATATGTTTTTGGAAGATTGAGTGAGTATTAAACTCGTGGTAGGGTTGCTAAACATGTCAATTTCAGTTTCTCATTTTTCCAGTTTAATCAGTGATTCATTTTTTAAAGTCCTCATGAAAAACTTGTCATGATTTCAGTGCAGATTTTGTTGGGAATCTGTGGTAAGAAACCCATGCAGGGGAAGTTGCCTCCAGTTCCACACAGAGGCAGCTTAAGGTCCAAATAGTTTACTGTTGCAGAAGATGAAGGCTTCAGTAATACAGTTTTGGATGTTGATATATAATTAAAGCTGTAAGCTATGCACATACAGATACGCAAAGTACGAAGTATTTCTGTTGCCCCAGCAATTGAAGATGTAACACAGACTCCGACTCACTTCTCAAGACTCAAGACTAATGAGCTGACATGCCTTAATCACTTATATAAATGGCACTGGGATGTTGCCATAGCAACGGTCTTGGCTGACTTTGCACCTGTTGGCTTATCCCAAGACCATGGGGTTATTTGTGCAAATGAAGAAAACTGACCCCTTCCTCCATCTCAGGTTTGTCCCACAAATTTCTCCTAAGTTTTACAAGCAATTTCCCCGTATACGATGTTATTTTCACTAATATATGCATTGTTACACATATTTTCCTGTAATATACACATTTTTGGTGCACCCTTTTGTGGGTTGGAGAACAGCATTGCAAAATCTGGAGAAGGAAGGGCCAGTTTTGAAGGGTTAGCTGTGTTTCAGTTCATGCATAGCTTAGGAAGTCTGAATAAGGTAGGTCTGCATTAAAATGTGGACTGAAGCAATCCCTAGTTCATGGAGTTTATTTCATAATCTCAAATAGCATTCAGATCTCAGTGCTAACTCATTACTTAGAATCATAGAATTGGAAGGGGCGCTGAGGATCATGTAGTCCAGGGGTCAGCAAAATTTTTCAGCAGGGGGCCGGTCCACTGTCCCTCAGACCTTGTGGGGGGCCGGACTATATTTTGGAGGGGGGGAAATGAACGAATTCCTATGCCCCACAAATAACCCAGAGATGCATTTTAAATAAAAGGACACATTCTACTCACGTAAAAACACACTGATTCCCAGACCATCCACGGGCCGGATTTAGAAGATGATTGGGCCGGATCCGGCCCTTGGGCCTTAGTTTGCCTACCCATGATGTAGTCCAACTCCCTACAATGCAGAAATATGCAGGTGTCCCATATGGAGATCGAACCTGCAACCTTTGTCTTAACAGCAACATGCTCTAACCAACTGAGCTTATGATCCTGTATTTCAAAACTGAAAAGCTAGTTTTTTAAAATCAGGTGCAGCCCAACCTGTTCCTGCTTTCCTTGAAGCAGGTCTTGCTGAATTCAGCTTTTACACAAGTTATGTTGAGATCCTATACTTACTCACTTATTCATGGGATTTATACTTCACCTTCCTGCCAAGGCATACAATGTGGTTTACATTTTAAACACTACGACAAATACATTATACAAAACAAAAACAGACAGAGTCTTCTCATGCCAACTGGGAGCTGATGGTATATGTGCTACCTGGCATGAGCGCAGGACATACAGGGTTTCAGCAGCCCCCAAGGCTGCTTGAATAGAAATCAGGCATAGCTCTGTCTCCCAGCTCCCTAGCCTTCAGCCTGCCAGCTTCACATCACTGAGCTCCCAACTCTGCCTTTGTCTTTCTAACTACCAGCGAGTTCAAGGAGGGGGGCAGCATTATCCATTTATCCATTTTCTGTCTGGCACAGAGCCACTTCCTTTGTTACTTTAATGGCCCATACTTAGAGGACCATTATCTCACCAGGAAGCTAGCCTGGCCATTCCAGGAATTGAATCTGTGCTGCATCCAGGACTTAGAAGGGGCTCAAGCACGCATACAGCCTAGCACCACCACCACCCCATCTCATAACAATATGTATGCTTTCTGGCCAAGGATCCCTTCAATGCAACTTATTCCAAGCATTCTAGGTGTCCATAGGTTTGCAACTTTGCTGTATTTAAAGTATGTGAATTATTTAGGGCCACTTAGAACAGAGTTAAAACTTCATAATGGTTTTTAACTTACTCTTTGGGGTATACAACACACAAATGTTCCTTAAGTAAGGCTTTTTAAAGTGCATTATAGCCATTTCTTAAAGCTTACCAAGGCATCCTTTTGGAATAAATGAATGTTGATTATTATAGATGGAGGTGCAGAATGTTGAGCTAAGCTCTAATGCAAAGCAGAATAAATGGATTCACTCCTGCTTGGCAGGGGGTTGGACTCGATGGCCCTTGTGGTCTATTCCAACTCTATGATTCTATGATTCACTCATTTCACTAAGGTAGGATTTTAAATTTCAACAGGAGAATATAATCTCACACTTGGATTTGAAGATGGAGAATCTCAGGACTGTGAAGCATTAAAAAATCATTGGGGTCACACCAATAACTATGCAGAATAAGAAAAATAAAAATCTAAAGAGATCCAGTAAAACAATGTTACATATTTTATGTTTGACTGCAATGAGGGTACTTCACTTCATTTTTAAGTATGTATGTTCAAATTTAGTTGATTTGGGCTTTAAAAATCTGTAATGAAATCCAGAATGTCTCCCTCTGAGGAAAAGGCATTCTGTGGGAAGGGACCAGGGCTCTTTGGAATGGCAGAAAGGTAGATTAAAAATATATATGCCTAAGTAAATTATAAGTGGAAATAAAGAGGCATTTGTACAACACAACCAAACCACCATAGTACACCAGATGTTACCAGAAAATGGCCCTGCAAATTTAGCTGCCTCATCTTCAGCGAACTCTGAGCTTTCCCTCCAGCTCACTCAAGTACAGTCATTTTCACAAGCCCATACACATACACACACGAATGCCCCCTCAGCTGGAAAATTGTCGCTTTCTTCAACATCTGGTGGCTCTTAAAAGCTATCAGGAATCCTGAATTCCTGTGTTGCAGCAGGCTGGATGATGGTAATGATGATGATTTCAGTTTACATACCACCCTTTATCCAAAGATCTCAGGGCAGTGTACAAAATTAGAAACATAATTTACATAGCATAACAACAACAACAACAATAATAAACTATCATGGGGGGGGTAGTCCCAAAAGAGGAGTGCAGTTTTACCTCGGAAGTCGAACGGAATCCGTTCCGGAAGTCCGTTCAACTTCCAAAACGTTCGGAAACTAAAGTGCGGCTTCTGATTGGCTGCAGGAAACTCCGCCAGACGTTCGGCTTCCAAAAATAGTTCGCAAACCAGAACACTCACTTCCGGGTTTGCGGCATTCAAGAGCCAAAACGTTTGAGAACTAAGATGTTCAAAAACAAAGGTACGACTGTATTTTCACCTGGTGCCTAAAGACACATAATGAAAGCACCAGGCAAGCTTCTCTGGGGAGAGCATTCCACAAAGGGGGAGGAGCCATCGCAGACTAGATAACCCTTGAGGGTCCCTTCCAACACTACAATCCTATTATTCTGTGAATCAATTTCTATCCATCAGTTTTTCAGCAGATGATCATTCTCAGCGATTCATCTTTCTAAGATATATCCAGGAGGAGTTACAGGTCAACAGCACATTTTGTCCTCCCTACACCATCCCATCCCATTTACTCTATTTGCCATCCTCACACTTTTGATTAATTTATGGTAGCAACACTGATGAAAGAACACTGTATCACAACTGGTGGCAATAAGCATTGCACTCCATATACGCAGACAAGATAAGTAAATGCGTAGGTTTGTGTGTGAAGCCATACAACTGTTAGCAATGTCTAGCGCCCTCCTGTCCCATCACTGTTTTGAGCTTCTGTCTTCCTTGATTTCTTCAGTTGCTGCCTAATGCTTCTGGTTGTCAATACTTGGACCAAAAATGCTAGCTAAATGACAGGTTATTGCATTATATGTTATATGTACATAATTCATCAAGCTGAGCAGTAGTGACCCTGCCAACTGCACACTCAAAATGTATAATTAACCCTTCTCAATTTTGTAAAGACAATGTTAACTACTTTTAGTTTCCTCTGATTTCCGTAGCATGACTCGAGTTCATGCTTACATGGGATTTAAAGATGCTTGCTGTTGGCTAGGTCATATACACAAATGAAGATTTTTTGTGCATGCATTGTGAGAGAGAATGAGATACAGATGCACTATTCATTGTGTAGACACATCTTATAATGTAATTGAGGCTAGGGTAACAATGAATGGTTACATATTTTGATGTAAAATTGATGGTCCAACCTTACTACCTCTGATAGTACCTGGGGGCGTGTTGCAGGCACTGTCCCCTGCCCTGATCTGCTGCTCTTTGGGCACCAATTTCCCCTTGTTAAGGCTTCTTTGTCCTTCATTATGTGATTTGCATAAAAGGCATATATTACATGGATTCACCTTTCTGGATCAGGAAATGTGAGAAGCAACCCTCAGACTTTGATCTCTGTAACAGCAGTGGGGAAAGCCAGCTCAACTTTCCTTGTGGCTTGGCTCAGCCCACTGCTAGGCTACTTATAGCCCTGTAATATACCACTCCTAAATGCTCAGTCACCCAAATGCAATCCTTGTCATAGGGTGTGCTGGAAATGCAAACAGGGATCATGCCAGAGGACAGTGCAGAGACACACAAGTGTGAGCACTGCCTCGGGACTCATCCTCGCACCTCATGCAACAAGACATTCAAGGCTCCCAGAGCTCCCCATGTAAGGATGCCAATACCTCCATCCCTACAAATAACTCATTGTGTTCCTCAACCCCTATAGGTTAGGGGCCCTATAATGTCTCCACCAACTATACTCAAGCCAATTAGCCTCCCACTATCTCTGGGTAGGTTTTGCCGTTGGATTCAGGATTCTCCTTTCAAGTAAACCCAGTTCTCAGGAGGCCTCTAATCAAAAGTCAGTATGTTTGTCCTGTGTTTTACTGCCTCTCTCATATCTAGGCCCCTGCCACCGGTGGACTCACTGCTCCTGGGCCCATGGCTCCTTGGCCCTTCTGGCACATGGGCCTAATTAGGCCTGTTGCACCTTCACATTTGGCCTGCAATACCATTTTGGTCAAACCCATGGCGACCTGCTCTTCATCTGGCATCATACATGACATCAGGTGTTGGGCAGGTAAGGACACAGCTGGGCTGGAAAGAGGGTTGCAGAAACTGTCATGCACTGATTTCTTCTTCTAATGTTCCCTTTTACTGAAAGCTTTGTAGCAGTAGTTCAATAAAGCTTCAAAAATTGTCTTTATAATCCATATGCTATATACATTTTCCTTATGTTTTTTTTTTTACTATATCAAGAAAGCATACATCATGTCCTAGAAATTTGCAAAAATGCACATATGGAAAAACCCTGGAATAGAGGAGTGGATTTTATTCCTTAACTTAATTGCCTTCAACACTACTAAAGTTTGCAAACATGTATTGCAGGATCACATTTGACAACAGTGGATAATGAGGCTGTTTTCCCAAAAGGAAGAAACAAGGAGACTTTTTATCTGAATTTAGGTTTAATGCAGTAACATTTGAATGGATTGAAGCGGGGGAGGGGGGTGGGAGGAGACAGTAAGCCTGATTCTTCCAAAACACTGTCTCCCCTCTCCTTAATATACAGACTGCGGCAGTGCAATATTGATACATACTGTGGACAAATTCAGCTGTTGATTTATCAATGGAATAGTTTGAAAGTAGTACGAGTTGTGCTATCAACAGAACTTATGTATATCAGTTCTGAAGAGCACTGTTGTTTTGAGGCAGCTGAGAAATGACTTTGCAACCCAGGCAGCACCACATCTTGGAAAAGATAGATGAATGGTAGCTGAACACATCCTATTAAACTGGGAGGCTGCCATTTATGTGAAGAGCAAAAACAGAATTATTCCGACACTGCATCATTCCTTTTTGACAAAATATCTCATGTTTTTGTCTCGTGCTTATTCGGCAATGAAATATCAACAGCAAGCTAACATCCTCATAGGCTGCAATGCTAATATGTTGTGCAAATCTTTTCTGTTCTGTTTCTGAACTGCCTAGTCAGTAAGGATTTTTATAAATAAATAAATGAATAAATAAAGTAAGTTACTCACCATTTAATTTAGGACTTGGTGTCCCCAAAGCTGGCCTAGGGTCTTTCACCAATATTTTTGAACCAGCTGTTGATATAAGTAATACAAAATAAGTTATTATTACATCTATGCTGGTTGTGATACATTAAATGTAGAAATAGACACAAATAGATCAAAGACGAAATACCAATGTCATTAAATTGCAAATAAGCAAAGAGGCGAGACATTTCTCACGTATCTATATTGGAAACCAACATAAATCCGAAAGACAAATCTGGTGGGAGCTCAGTTCAACTGACATCATCTTGCAACACGGATGCAGACTGCCTTGTTTTAGTACACTCATAGTTCTATCACAATTCCCAGGGGTTCTATGAATCAAGATTACTTCCATAGATTTCAGTCCAAATATAGTGTAGGCTGTATGTGCTTTACAAAAGCAACACAGTATTTTAACTGATCATCATGTCTTTCCCTAAATATGAATTGCATTGTTATGAAGTTGCTGAAAACTCTTTTGGAGGCCTCCTACCTTGTCTCAGCATTGCGTTTTACACAGCTCCTTTTGCAGGAGTGCCGTGCACTGATAGTGCTTTACAGCTGGTTGAAGCTTTGGCTGCAGCTCTGGCCTTGTGTGGGATCAAATCCCAGTAAGTTACTGGATGTTACAGCTTGATGAACATTGTCTGGCAGTACCTACACATTCGCCTGCAGAAATTCATGGGGCTGCCATTGGGGATTTGTGGAAGAATCAATTGCACGATGAAATGGGGGGGGGCTGTTTCTGTGATTCACATGACTTTAAAATAAGGGTAGATGCACTTACTTAAATTGCAGCAGCTGCATGTATGCACTCAGAGGCGCCAATTCCTACAATGCATCCATATATATAGTCCCCCACAAAAGAACCCCTATTTTAGTTAGTGATCTGCTGAAGCCAATGCCCCAGATTTCTCAAAGGTTCCCCCCCCCCTGTGGAAGAGGCATTTGCTCTTCTGCTTCATTTGCGAGGTACTTTAGAATTACTTCAAGATTTTGGATGGTGTGGAGTTCAGCTGACCTTATCATAGTGTGCTGCTTATGGGCAGTGAGTGTGCTTCCCTTTCCATTAATCATTTCTCCAGCTCCCTGCAGCCTCCTAGTTCTTCACGCTTCCTGATATGAAGAACCCAACAGGGGGAAATTTTCCTCCTCTGAACCTTAATTGATGTGTAAGAAGCTGTAAAGTCTAGCTACCAGGCACTTGAGATTGGTGCACTTGTGGATATTGTTTTTTTCAAAAGGAAATACTTTCAACACTAATTTATTTGAAAGTTCTCTCTCTCTCTGTGTGTGTGTGTGTGTGTGTGTGTGTGTGTGTTGAAAGAATATGGAGGGCTGCTCTGGACACCACATGATCCACTTGTTGGGCCAGTGTGTAGGGCCTCCATGTACATAACTGATAACCGCCTCATGCATTCTAAGACAAGTTCAGTGAACAGATCAAAATTAAGTAAAATTTCAAGAATCAGAGAACCAACAAATAAGAATCAGTCAATATATATATATAAAATTGTCTAGTAGCACCTTAGAGACCAACTAAGTTTGTTCTTGGTATAAGCTTTCGTGTGCATGCACACTTCTTCAGATACATGCACACGAAAACGTATACCAAGAACAAACTTAGTTGGTCTCCAAGGTGCTGCTGGACAATGTTTTTTTATATATATATATTTCGACTGCGTCAGACCAACACAGCTACTTACCTAAATAAGAATCAGATAAGCCAACAAATGAAAATCAAAGAATATTCTGCCTGTCTGTCTGTCGGGGGGGGGGGGTTGCTTAAGTCAATGGAACCTTGTCACAAACCCATTGTCATCCCCATGCACCTTGCAAGAAATCTTGTGGGGCTGCCAAGCATTTTATGGTCCTAAGCACTAATCTATATTCTTAAAAGGGTTTGGAAAATGACACCAGTTTTATCTTCTCAAACCAAAGTCATGCATTCCTTATAGGTCAGGGTTGTGCAAAAATTACAAAGGATCTATGAAAGGAAAGAGAAGTTTGGGTGATAAAGGCAGACCAACTTTGCAGCTGCCACATGTGTCCTTATTACTGTGATGTCTTCTGTAACTTGAATCGCTACGAGACAGATGAAAGCCACACAATTCTTTAGTCCTTTAAAGTTACCAGTGCAGTCATTTTTGTGAAGACTATTTTCATCAGCAACAACAGAGGACAAGGAAACATCCTGCTTTTCTCCTAATGACCTTCCCATTTGAAACAGGCTCCTTCAGGTTTTCTGCATGTATCAATAAGATCAAAAAGGCTCCACAAGTTTGTGCCAGAACACCCTTTTTGAAGCAGGCTGTCCTGTGGAATGACTTGCACTACTGAACGAAATGATACCAGCCTGGTCTTTCATACTATTTGCACTCCAGTTAACTTATTTTACAAACATGAAACTTTATCCTCCCCCCCCCCCGAAAATAATGAAACTGAGTGGAGAAGCAGCAGAGGTGTAAAGGGAAAAGAGTATTTAAAGAAACATGCCAACAGCTTATCTACCTATTCTTCATCTCTCCATTCTTAAAGGATGCCACACTTTTAGATGAACTTCTGTACACCTAGAAAATAATGCTGGACAAAATCTTGAACCCTCTGTGTGTGGGGTTTCTTGGGAGAGAATTTACAATGAGCCGGTGTTGTATATAGAATGCTAAACCTGGAACCGAAGGTTTAAACCTCATCTCATCCACAATTATCACTAGGGTCAATTGCTTTTTCCGAACTTAACATTACACACTGCACCATACAATCATAAACTCTTAACAGACAAATGTAATCACATAGACATATACCTAAACCATGGTAGCCAGGTAACCAGGGGCAAGGGCAGAGGAAGGTGGGTGCGGGTCACCCCAGTTGTCACCACTGAGGGGGGTGACAAAATGCCGGGTGGTACTCACCACGGGGCCTGCAGTGCACCCGAGCTACGCATCTCTCCTGGAAGAGACACAGTGTCGTGGGTGCACGCAGGCTCCATGCTGCCCAAACGGTCCACCCGCTGCCTCCCCCCGCCAGCTGTAGGGTGGCTGAGTGGGAGGAGGCAGAGAGACTCTGGAGGCCCCGCTCTTGCCCCGCCCTGCTGCCACTGACCAGAGGTAGCCAGTGTGGTATCTTCCAGATGTTGCTGAACTACGATAGCTGGCTGATGAGAGCTGTAGTCAAATAACACATGGAGATCATCAAACTGGCTACTCCAGTTAAAATGATTATCTAAACTGGGTCCATGTGTAATGTGACATAATCACTGTGTGCATCCTCTGACCCCTTTCTCACAGCACAGGTTGGCTGGGATGAGAAGATATGTGGCATGGAATATCAAATTACAGGGGGGGGGGGGAGAGACTACAAAGAGAGACAGAGAGTGAGTGAGGGCAGTCTTCTGTCTCCCATCCTATCCAGTTCTGCCCTGAATAACTAAACAGGAGATGCAAGAAATTACCTTCGCATACAGGCACTTTCCCTGTCCAAGTGCCATCAGATCTGCAGACTCTGTGTTCCGAACCTCCCGCGAGAAAGAACCCTGGTTGGCAGTTGTATATCAGGGTATAACCAAGTGAAGGAAGATCCATCCCTGCAACATTCGTGTGAGCTGGCGATTCTGGCTGTTTGCAGTTGTGAGCTAAAAAGGAAGCCATAACTCATCACATATGTGACAAAACACAAGACAAAATAAAAATCATAGTTCCCCATGTATGGCTCTCCTACCCAGACAAAATTAGATGTCCCCCACACTAGCTATTTTTCGACAAAATGTCAAAACACACTCATTCCTCAAGGCTTTGGCAGGGGTGGGGTAAGATCCATGCTAAGCTGTTTACACTGTGGATATTAACTGATGCTTTAAAAAATAAAATAAAGACTGGATTTTCTAAGTATTAAGATATATATTTTCTGCAGGGTTTTGTTTTTTTTAATGTTTTAAGCTGCCCTGGGCTCCTTTTGGAGAGGAAGGTAAAAGAATAAATATGATAATATAAACTAACAGAAATAAACCATGGCATTGAAAGGCAGATATGATCAGTGCTTGAATTATACATGAAGAGGCAAGAGGACCCTTAACAAAAGCCACAAACTCCATCCTAAGACCCTCTAATGTAAACCAAATCGTGCCCACTCCTGTAGCTTTCTAAAAACAGAAGCGAAGGTTGCTGACACAAAAGGAAAAGGGGGCTTGAACCGTCCTGCCTCATGCCCCCATATAATTAGCAAAGGCACACAGGTCTGGATGTGCTTCACCTTATTTTGAAATAGCCTGATTCATGATATTTAAATTGTTTACATCAGTGTTATATCATTAGGATATTGTGGAAAACAAACCTTGATGCAGATAATGACCCAGCAAAAGTCACTAGCAAAACACCCACTGAGATCAAGGACCAGAAGTCTGCCCTTGTATTCTTTTTAAATATGTTTCTTACTTGTTTTTTTGCCACCCCGGGCTTCTTTTGGAGGCAGGGCAATATATAAAATCAATCAATCCATTTATTCCTCATACCACATTTAAACTAGAAATTACCAGGATGGCATCCAACATAACAACTTAAAACAATCCACTAAAACACACTGAATGCCACAAGAAGATATGTCTTATGGACTTACGTATGCATTCTGGCTGAATACCACTCCAGGTAAGATCTGGAAGACAGGTGCGTGTTGTAGAGCCTTGAATAAGGTAGCCTTTTCTGCAGTGAAACTGTACGACATTCCCCACCTATGAAAACATTATATTGATTTGGTCAAGACTAAATTAAATGGTGAATATGACACAAAATATCTCTACGCCTTCCCCAGCTCTGATTTTAATAATACCTATTTCTTTTCAGATGTAACTGTGGGGTTTTTTTGCTACCTGCTGCTCGAAGGGATCTATGAACAATGGGGATATTGCAATAAGATGACAGACAAAGTCTATACAGTCAACAATTTTTGGCTATTAGCATCTAAAAAGCCAAGTTCATTCAATAATTATTGGAACCATTATTGCTATTTGTTGCAAGCATTTAAGTAGCACTATGAAAAACATTTTATTTTCTGGCCGCACCCAACAAACAATTCTTAGTTCCTTCTGCTGCCAGGGACAACAGTGGCTTCCAATGACCTGTTAATTAAAACTCATTCAACTGGGGATAGGTTTATCATATGGAAGCATTATTGCCCTTGAACGCAACAGATACTAGAAAATTAAAAGCGATGAATAACCGTTATGAAAGCTTCAGACAATCAGGCTGCAACGTGAGTGTTTCAGTGATAGCATGAATTAACAATCTTCTGAAATGTCTCAAATTACACCTTTTCTCTAAGCTGGTTCTAGAATAACCACACACAAGTGGCTAGGCATAATGCAGAAAAGGGAGTAAGGGTATGTTTGGGGCGAAGGAGCTCATAAGCACACAAAAGGGCAGCACAATGAGTGCGAAGCTGTTGTTAATTTTCCAGTATTCATATTGCAATATTCACATTGCAATATTTATTTTCAGAATAAACACGCCACGTAGCCAATCAGACATCAATTTGCTCAGCTAATTGCAAATAAGTTTACGGTCATTTCAAATACCAGTATTTCAACAATAGCCTAGCATAGGCTTCATGTTCTGTTTTCTCTCAGGGCAGTAAAAAGACTTGTTAAAAAAAAAAAGCAGTTCCAGCCCTCTCTTTTAGGTCTGCTAAAAGCTTTCTTTGCATGAGGGCAAGCTGAAGAATGCCCATATTTTCTGCGATTGCTTGACTACACACAATATTGTTTCCCCCTTTTTGATAAACCCATTTCACAGGAATCCAAAAGGAGTCCCACTATGTACACCTCTCTTGCCCCAGTTCCTATAAATATCAAGTGCTAATCCCCCATCTCCTTGGGATTCAGCCTGTGTGCTGACATCACACACCTCCAGTGTCTCTTTTGACTGGATTGTTGCCACACAACCATCTTTCAACATCTTCCTGACACACAACATAAAAGCATAATCCCCATCATGCCTTGGTTTTTTCAAGCTTTTGGGGAGTTCTGCTGAACTACATACACAGATGCCGCTCTTTGCATAAGCGCTAGACTTAAATCAGAAATTACATTCATGTAAGCCTTCTACCTTGTAAGATTTGTTAGACTTTATTGCTTGCTTTATTTTTAATGCAGTTTCTGATTCATTCTGCTTCTGTAACTTGATGTAGAAGCCTGTTGTTGATCGTTAACTATAGTTGCAACTGGACTTTCCGCACAAGCCTCAAGCTGCCTGCTCACTTAGTGGATGCTGGAAGGTCTGATACCCACTGCTCCAAGATCTGGACTCCACATCTCCAGATTTTAAAAATAATTAATGTGGTGACAATTGTTGACTACTAAAGAGGTAAACAAATGCCTATCAGCATGTTCTACCTTGAATGAGAGGAAGCAAGTGAGCCCTTGTGACAGGACTCCTAGAACACTGAGCAAAACCCGCTGTCATGACATCAGAATTCTTCATTCCCGAAGACCCCACCTGCCCCCATTCTGCCAGAGAGTCATCCAGCAGAAGTTAATTGCCCAATTGCATGCCACCCAGTCACCCAATAAGACTCTAAGAGCTATACCAGATGGGATATTAATTGTCTTTACAATCATACAATGTTTTTTGGGGGGTGTTGGGGGTTAAATTAATAGAAGGGAATTGAATATTTTCCTTGCTCCTCATGGGCCTGGAAAAAAATGGCGCCCACCTACTCACAGCTTCCAATAGCTCCAGGTGGAACATTCCCATTGGTGACAATGGGTGTTTTCCTTCTGGGGCTATGAGCAGCTACAGAGTGAAGGATTTTCATCAGGACTGAGGCAGGTGAGGGGTGGATTAAAATTTCATCCCTTGCTTGTTCTTAATTTTTTAGTTTTATGTTTTTAAAAATCTATAAAATCTGATTGCTAAAGGCAAGTTAAGCATCACATCTAGTTTTGCCCTAAAACTGATCCTAAAGCAAACCTATGTACATGTAACTGCCATTTAAAATATTCACAGAGGTTGCATTTACCTTTTGAAGGATGGCAATCACAGGCCCTGAAGTTCATTTTGGTATTCTCAATGTCAGTTTCCTGATCTGATTTTCTCACATTTAATCAATATGTCTTGCACAAAATTGTTCTAACACAGTTCACTGTTGGCTAAATCTGAGACAAGTTTCTGTTTTATTAAAACTAGACATCAGAATTTGTTTTGGGTCCCCCCCCCCCTCATTGTTGAAACAAATGCTTTGGATGCAAAAGGTTTCAGGTTCCAATCATTGTGTCTTCAATTAGGACTGGGAAAACTTTAATGTTAAGGTGCCCGTGTTTACAGGAGCTGTAGCTCAGCAGTAGAGTACATGTTCTCCATGCTGAAGCTTTCAGCTTCAATTCCTGGTATCTCCAGTTAAAACAGGGTGTTGGAAAAATGCCCGGGAAGACCGTCACCTTCCCAAGACACCGAGGCGTCTCTCCGGTGGTCACCCTCTGGCTGTAAATCTTCCTCAATCCAGAGAGACTGGTAATAAGCGACCCCTCCATCCTGAGAGGAGCACACTCGTCTTCTGGCATCCCATTGCAGAAGAAAGAGACAATCCATAGCTCTAAACTGCTTTGTTTACATTGTCTATACACAGAGCTTCCATCCAGCATGTCTGCTGTCTCTGAGCAGCAGTACAGAAGAGCACACTTCACTCAGAAGCAAAAGTACCTTCTTACAGTACTGAGACCGAGCAGAGACTTCCTGTCTCACGCTCTCAGACACTATTGTGCTCTCAACAACCATTGTGCTGCTCCTCCCAGCTGGTGAGATAAAAATCCTAACAGAAAACCCACCTATTAAAACACACACACACACTTTATCTCATTTGTGACTTCCCCCTTTCCCCACATTACTGAAGTTATAACTGATATAATACCACAAAACACACAATCTTGGACTGACGTTATGTATAAATGTCTCAATATTCCAGGTGTTTTATCAAAGCAAACGTAGTCATTGGTTACACTTGGAAGGGGAAGATGCAAATACACTAAACAAACTAAAAGCTGCAGCAAACTGCATGCTTCACCTCTGGAATTCATTTTATATATACTTGTAAAGTATATACATAAGAAGGCTTTGCAGCACTGTTTACAGTCTGCTGCAGTTCATCTTCCACTAAAAACTGTGGTTTTCATTTCATTGGCTGTGGCAAAATAGCATAACTTACATAATTTACAATATTTATTACATATATTAAGTAAATTACATTGTCATTGTGTTATTCCACCTCATTTTGTTATTCCACCCCACAAGGGATGCCTTATGCTTCCCTGATTGTAAGTTCAGACTGAGTGGCTGAACTGAAGAGGACTATTGTCAGACAGGAAATAGGTAGGAGAAGAATTCAGGAAAAGTAGAAGCCACAGAACAAAACAAAACAAGTATAAGAAATGGGGAAACCCTTTCATTTCTGTTTTGTATCTAACACTGCACTTTTCTGTTGCTAAACAAACTCATCTTCCTGTTCTATCACTTTCCTACATTTCATAAGCATTAAATTCACAGGAAAGAATGACTTTCTAAGTTGCTCCTTATCTCCATGCTGAGTTTCATACTGATATTCATAAAACTTACCCAAAAGCTAATAGAAGGCTACCACTAGTGTAATGGATCTATTTTTCTTTCTAAATTCAGATTGTGCCTTGGATCCTTTCAGGTTTAATAAAAAGGAAGTTGCTGAATTTACACACACGTACACACACACAAAATAAATTGGGGGGAAAAGAATTGAGCTTAAAAGTATTGCATACGTGACAGATTTATCCAAATAAATCCAAGTTATTTCAGCTCAGTGCCGTGTTGTCCTGTAATGGCTTGTCGTCAGAGCGCTATAAACAATTTCCTATGTTACCAGCAGTACCTCTACACAAATATTTCAAGCCCACAGTTCATTTCATGGAAGCAATTTGTTTTGGAAGCTTGCAGATGAAGTTGGTAAAATCTGACACCCAAAATATATTTTGCATTTGTACAATCTGTTCAGCTGTTCAGAAAATATCAACAGTACAACGAAGTGCTGGGCAGGTTGTCACAGACACTAAATGCACAGAATTATTGTTCATGTTATGTTACAGGTTCATTTACATGCCTCAGATGAGATTCAAAGTAGGGCTAAAGGGGCATACATCTGCATGCATATCAGCAATTTTATTAGTATCCACATTGGTGACAATGGGAAGCTACAGAAACAAATATCAGATGAAAAAACTGTTCAGACATGTGGAGTCATCCTCATCCCAGAGTTTTGTTTTCCTTTTAAAAAATGTAGGCTGCAGTTTTCTAGCTGAAGACTGGAGTAGGACATCTTGGGGCTTGTACACCCTTTGCACTGGATTTTGTTCTGTATAAAATCCCTTTGCAGTGGGAAAGTACATACAAACACACACACATATCTTTTCCCATTTGGGTGAAAAATTGCTTGGGGAAAAGTGTCATCTTGTGGTGCCTTTACATACTTATGATCCTGTGGCTGTGTTTTATAAAATAAAAGAAAAAAGGAGCAAAGAAAGAAACTAGGTATTGTTACGAATGCTGGCCGGATATTGCTGCCATTACCTATATCAGCCAAGTTGTTTGCTAATGCCATAAAATGGCTGGTAGATTTCTTCCATGAGCTAATGGTAGAGAAACAGATGGAAAGGTTTCTTAAGGGTTTTCAATGGGAGAGACCACTGGAATCTGGAAGGTGATGCTCCCTCTCTCTGAGCTAAGGAGGGGAGGAGGATTTAAAACTAAATGCCTGTATGGGGAAAACAACAGTCTGGGGAGGAATGCAGTGGGGGGAGACAGAGAGAGAGAGAAAAGAGGCAGCTGTGAGCTCTGAAAGCATCAGGGACAGTGTGTATCACTGCTTCCTCTACTTATGATCTGTTTCAACCTTTCAAAAACTGGTATCCTCTACATGTTGTTGGCCTTAAACTCCCATCAGTCCCAAGCCTCATGGTCAACAGCCAGCTCTAGCAACATCTGAAGGGTACCAGATTGGTGAAAGCTTTGTCTATTTATATATTTGCAAGTTAAACCAAATATTACAAAAAATACCATGCCCCCAGTGAGCTTTTCTCCAAAACGAAGCCAAGCCCAGCAAGTGCGCCTGTGAAATCGTGGAGAAATCAGAACCATAGAATATTAGAAATTAAATAATATATATACAGCATATGATTGGAAGTTTTGTAGGGTTTCACCCTAGGGACCTTATTCTGGAAATCGTCTAATACTAATCTTTGAAAGCAGAGAGGTGCTTGTTTATTTCAGATATGAGGTCAGTGTCATTTTTTTGCAGAGGTCTGGAAGGCTTTGGAGCAGTTAAACTTGTGTATGAGTTTAACAAAAACATAGGGGTCAATGGTTTCCAGTGCTATTCATTACTACTGAGCAGGGATAAAAACATAATAAGAGCCCTGCTGGGTCTGGGCAATTGTTATAGATTTGTTCTATCATTGTAGATTTGTGGGGGGGACGACCCCTAAACCCTAGAAATTAATAAATGTAGGATTTTGATTATTTGGGATGTGAAGTGAGGAATATCAGCTGCAGAATTATTCATGGGATATCCTTTGCAAAATGACCTGGCCAAGCTAGGACCATTAAGAAACCATACAGGGCCATTGAGAGCTATTGGCAATGCAAAAGAACTTGTCCCCCTTGCCCTGAGGTGTGAAGAGAGACTGGGGGGTTGGAAGGTTGCCAAGGTTGGAAGGGTGTGAGGTGACAGGCAAAGTGAATCTTGAGCAAGGGTTGTTGGAAAGAAGAAGGGGAAAGATAGACTTGGATCCATCTTGGGCAAGATGGCTGAAGGCTAGCAGCACTGCTGTGGGGGACAAGCTCATCTTGAAATGACCATGCCGTAAGATCTGGATTCTCTCCACGCAGGCTGTAGGTGTAAATAGTTGAATAAACCATATTTCTTAAAGCTACAACATTTTCTGCCGTCTCTCGATTCTCCAAAGGAACACGGACCCTGGGCGAGTGCCTGCAACCCCATGGACTCTTGCTACTGTTTGGCATAGAGAGCACCCAACTTTTGTAACAGTATGTTTGCACAGTGGCAGACCAGATGCCTATGGGAAGCCCATGAGTAAGACCTGAGCACAAGAGCACTCTCCCCTTTTGTGGTCTCAAGAAGAAGAGTTTGGATTTGATATCCCGCTTTATCACTACCCGAAGGAGTCTCAAAGCGGCTAACATTCTCCTTTCCCTTCCTCCCCCACAACAAACACTCTGAGAGGTGAGTGAGGCTGAGACTCCAGAGAAGTGTGATTAGCCCAAGGTCACCCAGCAGCTGCATGTGGAGGAGCGGAGACCAGTGGTGTAGTGTGGGTTGTCAGCACCCGGGGCAAGGCAAGCAATTTGCGCCCCCTAACCCCTAACCTGCCGCCGCTACCAGCTTCTTCTTGCTGCTGCCTGGTATGGTCTGGTGTGGTTCTCTCCCACGCTCAGCGCTGCGCTGGGTGGCCGCTGCACTGTCCCTCCCACAGATAGTCCCTCTCTCTCTCTCCGCACCGCACGCCTGGCACCCCCCCTCCACAGTGGGCGGCGACCCGGCGGCTCGGATCGGATTCGCACAGCCAGCACTGCAGTGAGAGAGTGTGAGTGAGCCAGGTAGGGGCAGAGAGCTGAGAGTGCGAGCGCCCCCCCAGATGTTGCGCCCAGTGCAGCTGGCCCCCCTGCACCCCCCATGCTCCGCCACTGGCGGAGACACGAACCCGGTTCACCAGATTACGAGTCTACCGCTCTTAACCACTACACCACATTGGCTTCCTAGCAACTGGTATTCAGAAGCAGTGTGCCTTTGACCATGGAGGCAGAACATAGTATCTCACCCAGACCTGCTTCTTTAAAAATCGAAGCTCCTGATCCTTTGTGGCTGTGGAGAAAAACTTGAAAATATATGGGTCATCCTTGCTCAATTCCCAAAGCTCTGAATCTCCTTTACTGCCTTGCAAAGCTCCTTTCTCTTCTCCCTTGGCTACTATATCTTTCCTACTGTATTTACTGAATATCTATCCCTACTATTCATCCCTTTCATTTCCTCCAGGCTCAGCACTACTGTCTTCTTCACTCTTTCAAGTTGCTTCCTACAAATTCTGCCAGAAGGCTTTTTTAAGTGGCAGATGCGCTTACAGTACAATTTCATGCATGTTTATTTGGAAAGTAAGTCGTGAGTGTGTTCAGTGGGGCATAGTCCCTAGTAACTGTGCTTGGGATTGCAGCCTTAAACACTGAACTATCTTTAAAATTTGTGCCGAATATTTGCAAACACAGATGCTCGCTGTGCTTTGGAAGCTCCCAAGGCATTACTGCCATTGCATTCAAGCCTTTATGAGCACTTTCTAATGCAGAATTTTATGCATTACAATATAGTACAAATCAATGCAAATTCTGCGAGAACCATGGCCTTGGTTTTTTTCTATACTTACTGATAGCATGGTGATATGTTTGCATTATATCAGTTTAGCTCCAGAGCAATTAGAATCTCTCTTTATGAGATTTTATTTCTGTGAACAAATATGGAGGTCTTTCATGTTTAATGGGATTTTTTTTTCATTTACACATCTAAAAAGAAAACTTCCACAGTATGTTTCCAAACAGTATGAGATTGGCTATTCTTATATTTATATTAAACGGGGGCAAAGTATTCTACTCTAAAAATGGGTCACAAACGTGTTATGAAAATATTTGTTTAAACTTAAAATTTGAAAAAGTATGGGTGACAGTAAAAGATCCTATAAACTGAAATTGCCATTCAGTCACATAGATTTGAGCATGATATATTGAAACCCATAGATCATCAGAAGTAATAACATACCAACATAATAAATCAAGGGGGGGTGACCTCATATAAATTATGAGTTTCCACAGGGTTGGAGGATCCATAATCCCACTACTGCACTTTTGGGTTGTTAATAATGTCAATAAAATTTAGAGAGAAAATAAAATAAAAATTGAAAGATATATAAAACTCACTAAAATGATAAAGCTCTGGGCTCAAAGATTTCCAGACTTTCACATAACTGATCAGTTTCAGACCACAGTAGAGCCATCCTTGCTCATTTTCCCATACTCATTATGCTTATGTGGCAACAAAACAAAAATAAAGAAAATATTGTAGCATTTTAAGAAATGTGAAACAAGGGACGAGAATTAGCAAGGCACAACTAACAACTTTTCAGACATTGCTGGCAAACGTTTGGTAAAGCAGGAGTGGTTCTCAACAGACCACAGTTGTTGAATGAAATGTAAATTCATCTGTCACTCCTACCTGATAGCCAAATGTATTGTTTTGTGATCCATGACGGGGTACTCCAGGGTTATCACAGGCTGTACGGGTGGGTTCTAAGTCAAGGAGAAAATTGTAAAAGTAAAGGACTTGTTAAATTCATAATGGTTTGCAACCAAATTCATGCATTCATTTTCAAAACTGTCCGCATTTAAACTGAGGTGCTCAAACACTATTCTCAAAACTGATCAATGCAACTTAATTGGTAGTATACAGAGGCATATTCAAGCAAATATTCAGTACTCTACCCTTGGGAGCCAGTCTGCAGGAATCAAAACCCTTTGCTACACAAGTAGATGTTGTGGATTGCGCCCAGTGAAAATGGGCCCATGAGTGAAAAGTGTAAAGAAAGGAGAAGAGTATGCAACAAATTTGGGCAGGTCCCACTGTACCTATGCAACGAGGAGATGATCCACTCCATGTACCATCTGCTTGACATATCCGAGTACTAGAACCAACCAGCACAAATGGGAGATTACAGCTGAAAGAGACTTCTGACTGATAAATGAAACTCTTGCCTTCCCGTTTGCCTTGACCAGGTACTCCCGGGTCACCACAAAACTTTGCTGTGGAGAAGAAAAAAGAAATACATGGAAAATATGTTGATAGTGATCGCTTCCAAACTCATTGGATTAATTTGTTTGGAGATGTAGAATGGCAGCACAAGGTTTCCTACTCTGTCTCCTTCGCTGCTCCATTATGTGATGTGGAATTTTAGAGAGCAGAATCATACAACTGCAGAGTTGAAAATGACTCTAAGGGTCATTGAACCCAATCCCCTGTAATGAAGGAATGACAGCTATAGAATCCCTGACAGCTATAGAATCCCCAACATCTGTTAAGACCTAGTTCTGCAAAATGTTAAGGTCATCTTCAATCCTCATTCTAATTTCTGAAGTATTAGCTACCCGTTCCAGCTTCCTGTCATAAGCATACTTGATGAACATCCCCTAAATAAATTTATCCAAGTCATAAATGTTGAACCCAGGTCATAACTTTGCAGCACTCCGCTTGTTACTTTTTCCTCGGGCTAATGAGGGACCATTGGTTAGCACAGTTAACTATCTACAAATCCAGGGGTTTTTTTTCAGCTACAACTCACTGGATCTCAGTTCTGGCACCTCTCAGTTGCACACCATTGCCCTTATAAAAGAACAAGGGAGGTGTTCATGGTGAGTTCCTGCACCTCTTTTTCTAGAAAAACAGCAAATCCACCTAACAATAACATATTTTAGCCCACTATTCATGTGCATGAATTTTATTATTTTGGTCACAGACCAGTTCCAGCCCACATACAATATCAAGGAAGTCATAAAACAGGATAGGGATACATTTGAATTTGCAATTAGGTATAACAGGGTCAATGCAGATATAGCAACAGTTTAAAAATATATAAATTAAAACTTAGTCACTAACATATAACCTAAAATTATCATTTAAGGCCTTAATCATTATGATAACACAGCTTGTTCCCTAGGTTTTATAGCAATCACACAGAATTTGGCTACCCTTAACGTGATCTCAGGATCCTTGTCCTCTACCAGGGATTTTAGACATTGAAGTTCAGATTCATTTGGAGATTTTTGCATAGCAGGGGTAATAAATATAGAGCTTATATCCCCGTAGAAGCGGCAGTGTAACAAGGCACAAGAGACAGTTTCTACCTCCATCAAGCCGCAGGGGCAGACTCGTTCCGCGTATGGTTTACCCTCGATTCTGCCCTGCAATAAGGCAGATAGCAGTACGTTGAATCTAGTGAGGGTAAATGACCATCTGTATTTAGGTATTTGTGATTTTGACAAATAATTTGCTGGGTAAATCCTCTCCCATCTATTCATGTGCATGTACACACGCACAGCAAAGAGTTAGACTCATGTGCGCTTCATATCTGGATGTCAAGAGCTACTAAGTATGTGTAGTTATTATGCAGAGGGTTCAAAGTTGTTGTGTTTTTATTTATTACTGCTCCTTTGTATTAATAAGAACCCAAACCTTCAAAAACAAATTTTGAAACATTCCTCACACAAATAAATAATCTAATTCATAGCATTCTGGGAGTTGGGTTATTTTTTCCAGGAAGAATTTGTGGAGGAACATCATTCATCTTTCCTCTCTCTCCTTCTTCAGCCTTTCCCCAGCTATATGCTATTGTTGGATGCTTAGTAACTCCATGTCTGAATAGGTAACCATGGAAACTAGACACCATCGCAATTCACATCACTCTTATTTTTCCCTAGAATACGGAGGTATGCAAAAGAAACATTACCATTTGTAGCAGACCAAGTTCTGGGGTTTTTCTCTTTTCCCCAACAGAAGTTTGCACTTCACTAATTACCAAAGCAACCTGACCATGTGTGAAAGTGATAATTAATAACACTTCTATCTTATGCCGCAATTAACTGGGGAGGCAGTGCAGAATGCAGCCAAACCGTGGCAGATATCCTCTCTGATGCAGGGATATAGTTGAGCGACAGGAAATAATTCTTCAACTCAAAGGAAGCCAAGGATGCAAAAATAGGAGACTGCTGAAAAATACACTGGTTTGTTTCAGATTATTCCATGCAGAGTAGCCCCAGGGATGCAGCCACATGAATGACATAATGTCTAACATGGCATGCCCATGGATGCAGCCATTAAGTCACAGCAGCAATCTGCATGATGGGGATGGCTGAAAAATATACCATCACATTCACATGAATCACCATAGGATGCCACTAGTATCTGTGGATTTGAAAGGTTAAGACATCACCTCTCTCCATAATGCTGAACGCCCAGCTTGGCTATTGAGAACACAAATGCACCTTCACTTTTGACTTCTCACCCATAATACTATGCAGACAGACTTGGAAGAAAAGTTGAGGACTTTTACTTGTGTGCTTGAATGTACCACAGCTGAAAGGCTGAGGATTTGTAACAGTAGATTTATAGATAAATATAATTTTTTTTCCATTGGAATAAAACTGGGAACTAGAACAATAATTATAGCTGCTTGGTAGACCACATGCTTTACATGCAAAAGCTCCCAAATTCAATCCCCCCCCCCCCATCTTGAGGTAGGACAGAGAAGTCACCCATCTGAAACTCTGAAGCCTTGCTACCCGTCAGGGTAGCTCAGTTCTGAACTAGATAGACCAATGGTCTGACTCAATACAGAACATAATCCTTTAATCCTATAATAAGACAGTGAGCTGAGTAATTAGGAAGTGCTGAATTGTGTGACAAGTAGTCACAAGTTAGACAAGCTACTGTTTCCCACTTTGATTGATTCTTGAGCAATTTTGAGCAATAGTGCATATTGCTATATAATTAGGCAAATAAAAAGCAAAACATATAGCCAGTGGTTTTTTTCCTTAAAAAAGAATGTTTAGGGCTACTCTCATTTTCTTACTCATATTGAAATACTGTCCCTCAATGAGGCCAAACTTAGATTCATAAAATGTTTAGGGGTATGCGTACTCCTGTGTACCCCCAGAAAAAAGCACTGCATATAGAAGTAAGTTCTGAATAGATGCCTGCAAAATCTGTATTGAAGAGTAAAGTTACAAGCTAACCACTTGATACAACAATATAATGAACTGCATCCTTAGAGACTTCGTGTAATGCAAGATATCCTTCCCCAAAGATTCCTAAGTAAGCTTAAGAGTAATGTGATAAGAGGACCAGTCCCCTTGTGAATCAGTAACTAGTGAAAGCAGAGGTTAGGAGTAAATTCGCAGAGCTCCTATGAGAAGGCTTCCATGCAATATTAGGACCACTTTCACATAAATGCATTGGCCTCATGTAGAGGTTTTCCCTGAATCTGCTAAGAAGGCAATAGTGCATATTGTGAGAATATGTGCAAAAAATTATTAGGGATTCTAGCCTAAGATTGCAATCTAAGAAGCAGAGCAGTCCCATTTGCCCCTCTTCCTGCCCAACACACAGAGACAGAGGCTCTTATGTCTAAATAAGAAACAGATATTTATTCAAGCTAGCAACACTACGGGGGTGACCATTTTGTGTGGGGGTTCCATTCCTGGCATAAGCCTGCCCCGTTCCACCCCTGTTCTCTTCTCCTCCAGGCCCCAAAGGTCCCACAGGTTGGCGGTTGCGCATCAATTGGACACAAACAAAATGGTCACTGCCTGTATTGTCTTGGCAGCAGACACAGAGTTTGGGAATCAGAGTTTGGGAATTCAGGAGATCAGTATTCAGGCAAGACATTCAGAACTGGACAGAAGCGATAAAGATGTCTCAACACAAAGGCAGATTTAGTGGAACATGACCGGTTTGGTCACACCAGGCACAGAGCCTTGGGGGTGCCACAACTATTATTTATAACTGACAGAGAGATGCAGGGTGTGGGTGTCTGTTGCTGAATCTTGGCATCACACAGGGCACCGCTGAAGACCCCAAGATCTGCCACCACTCATAGTTTTTATGCTCTGCCTGCCAAACTTTGAAAGATGAGGCATGACACCCCCACTTGCTTTCTTTGGAAGAATATTGGGGTTGTAACACCTCTGAGGTGTTTGAGTCTGTGGAGGCAGCACCTGGTTCTAGATGATAATACTTCACCCTCTTGTTCAGGCTCCTGATCACTTGCTGCTGCCTCTAGAGCAGTGGTTCTCAACCTGTTGGTCCCCAGATGTTGTTGGACTACAACTCCCATCATTCCTGACCACTGGCCATGTTGGATAGGAATGATGAGAGTTGTAGTCCAACAACATTTGGGGACCTACAGGTTGAGAACCACTGCTCTAGAGTTTCCTTTCCCCCACCTTGGCTACCCCTAGCCCACCCCAGGCTCCACTGAGATTCTCTGCTCTATTAGGAGGTTGTTGGGGTGGGGTTTGGAGCCAGCATCTCTCCTCCATCTTCTGAACTGGCTGAAGTTGAGGCAGGAAGAGTCCCCACTCTGATTTCTCCAGCTCTGGTTCCCACCAATCAGCCTCCCCTCCATCTCTTCCTCCTTCTGCATCAAGGCCTTGCCAACACAAGCCCAGTCTTGACAGCACTGTGGGGTTCATGATCTCACTGTTGCCAGGAGACTACTTCTGGGTTAAATAGCTTGGGATTCCAACTTAACTTGCATGAGTCATTGGGTGTAATGAATTCAGTGGGACTCCGCTTTTTAGGGAAGATGCATAGGATCCATCAGTGCAGCGCTCCAAATATGTACCAAATAGCCTCAAAGTCTTGGCTGAATCACATCCGGTTGCCCATATGGTCCTATTAGTACTTTCCCTGGCACAATACATAGAGAGCATTTGCAATGTTCTTTCGCTGGCACAATACATAGAGAGCTGCATTTCTCAGGTAATCAAATCCACTGCAGTTATTTTGTTTTTTTAAAAAAAGGTTAGTGGTGTGTTGTTGTTGTTTTTTAAAAAAGAAGAAAAATCAATGCATGAAGCACAGTGTAAAGAGCCAGCATACATTTGTTATTGTAATGAAATCTGCAGCGGTGCAAAATCCATCAATGTCAGCAATTTTATGATAATAAAAATTTCTGTATAAAACAGGTGATTTAATATAATATTGGAACAAAAAGTCCAGTTGTCAGAGACAAAGCCTGAAGTCTCTTCTGTACTCCTGGCAGGGCCAGTCCTTAGTGTTGCCTGAGTAGAGTGCTGGTTCAAACTTGCTTCTGGTGGCACTTTTGTCATATTTGACAAGATTGCTTTACCAGTGCAAAATATGAGACAAAACACTGCCATTGATTCCTCTTCTGTGTCTATGTTCTCCTTGGAAACTGGAATACTCACAGTTTACAGAAACAAGGACCCTAAGAGGTAAAGATGTTTTTGTCTCAAGCTAACAAACAAAAAACATCATTCTGAGTCAGCTCTCCCTTCCACCAGCCAGGGCCAGCTTCAGGTTATAGTCCTTGGCAAAAGAAAAAAGAAAGAAAACCAAAGATCCCAAACAAACAACTTAAAAAGCAGTCCTAAGTTTAGCAAGCCAGCAGAGTTGCCCCATCTCAAACTCTGAGCTGGCCTGAGTCTGGTAGAGGGAAAATAAGTATTATATAGAAGGATCTGGCAACTTCTGTTTCAGTGTATCTGAAGAAGTGTGCATGCACACGGAAGCTTATACCAAGAACTAACTTAGTTGGTCTTTAAGGTGCTACAAGAAGGAATTTTTTTATTTAAAATGGAGTTTGACATGGATTGGGACGCAGGTGGTGCTGTGTTCCAAATCACTCAGCCTCTTGAGCTTGAAGATCATAAGGTCGAAGGTTCAAATCCGCCTGACAGGTTGAGCTCTCATTGTTCTGTTCCAGCTCCTGTCAGCCTAGCAGTTTGAAAGCATACCAGTGCAAGTAGATAAATAGGTACCACTCCAGCAGGAATGTAAATGGCATTTCCATGTGCTCTGGCACTCGTCTCGGGGTTCTGTGCACCAGAGCGGTTTAGTCATGCTGGCCACATGACCTGGAAAGGTGTCCATGCACAAATGCCAGTTCCCTTAGCCTGAAAGCAGAGATGAGTGCCGCGCCCCATAGTCAAATTCAACTGGACTTAAGCGTCCAAGGATCCTTTACCTTTTACCTTTCTCTGACATACCCCACACTTTACTAGTCCCACTGTGTTGCCAGATCACATGACTCAGCTGAAAAAAGGGTTGAAATAGGTGGACATTTAGGTGGACTTTGTCCTGCTCTGTCCCCAAAACACCCCTTTTGGAATTTATGCCACTGTATATTCTGTTGGTTCACATTCCAGTGGTTGAGTCAGCATAGCTCCAGCATAGCTCCAGCTCAGCACATGAGTCATCTATTCAAATTCACTCATCTTGGAGGATACAGGGCTTTGAATGAGCTCAGAAACAGAGGTAGGGTGATGGCACCCTACCAGCGCCGCGCTGCCAGGGGTGGTGTGCTCCCCCCACAGTCCTCTTCCTCCGCCAGTGGGTGGGGACAGTTTGCTGGAAGAGGTAAGCTTTAAGCCACCAGTGAAACATGAAACATGAATGCGAAAGGAGCTTATTTAAGCTCTCAGGGCAGTGAAGTCCACACATGTAATGCTTCCATGAGGGATGGGGGCTTTAGTATCAACCATTTCTCAGAAGGCAAGGGCATGAACAAAAGAGCTATACCTGCTGGGTTCAGGAGAAGGACAGATTCATATGGCGGAAGAACACATTGTGGATCTGAGATGAGGGACCTCTGTTCCTCCAGATGTTGCTGAACTCCAATTCCTAGCAGTTTCAGTCAGCACAGTCAAAGGTCAGAGGTCAAGGAGGTTGCAGTTCAACATCTGGAGGGCTGGAAGGTTCCCATCCCTTATCTATGCATCTACCTACTGGCACATTATCAAAATGTGTTGGTTTAAAAAAAAGAGATTTTTTTAAAAATTGGCATAACTCTCAGAATAAAATGTAATAATTAAAGAGCTACTTACGTAAGCACTGAGGTACTTCTCCACTCCATGTTCCATTCCCAACACAGGTCAAAACAGCCGGAAAAGATAGTTCATAGCCAGGAGAACAGACATAGCTAATACTAAATCCCCAGTCAAAATTTGTCCCTTCTTGCCTTCCATTAGAAATCTGGGGTGGAGTTGGACAGGTAACAGCTGTAAAAACATTTAGAGTCATTAGGAACAGCACCTGCAAATGTCCCCAGTGTCTTTAGTTAGTAGGAGAACCATATGTGCCAATTTAACATTTTTGGAGCACAGTATAATTTTTTTGGGTAGTATCACTACTGGAATAACCACATTTCCTTGAGAGTTATTTCATGAAACACCTTGCTTACTCCTTTTCATAGCTTAATATATGTGATGCTGAGTGATGAATCTTGACAACAAAAGGTGATTTGGAAAGGTGTTAAAGAAACGAAATTAAGGATCTGTCACACACACATACAAAACTCCACACATTTGAATTCACTGCATAACTCAGTGCTGCATTTCATAAATCTCTTCTTTGCTTTCTTTCTTTAAAAGGAAATGACCTTTCAATATTATTAATTGTTTTTAGCTACCATGTCAGTAGAGGCTTAGATCCTAAGTTAACTTAAGGGATTCACAGAAGGAAAGTGTTCCATGCCCCATGCAGCATCCTAGATCACCGATAAGCCTCTTTGGAGGGTAAGGGTGTCCTCCTGAACAATATTGGTGTGGAGGGAGAAGGAAGAACTGCTGCAAATTGGGTGGACTTTCACCTTCATTTGGGTGATTCTGCCCACCTTCAATGTGTCATCAAACTTTGGTCAGGAGGGTCCCTTAATCCTTTGGAGAGGCATTTTGGGTAGCTGATGTAATCAAGTGCTTTACCAATAAAGAACTAAACTTCCGATTGCATGTCCTCATTGTATAGGAGCTAGATGTGCTCAGGACATAGAAATGGGTCCAGAATCTGCTGGAAAGTGGCACGTCCAGTGGCTTCTTCAGAAACACTTTGACCCTATTGGAAACTATAACTCCAGTCCTGATTCCAACTCTCTCAAAATTCATCTCATGCATACTCACCAGCAATAGATATTTTGTTTTGTACTTTTGGTTGATGCCTGGGACCGCAGAAAGGAAGAGACTGTGCAGATCGCAGTACACAGCTGGTTTACTGAACAAGTATGCTGTACCAAAACGAACCATTAGAGAGAACTGCACAAGAAACATTCTGCAAATAAAAAAACGATACCTTTACATGCTGGGAGCATTCCACTCCATGTGCCATTAGTGGTGCAAGTACGAATCTGGGAGCTGTTGGATTCCATGGTGTAACCAGGCTGGCACATATAGGTAACGTTTTGTCCAACAACGTTATCATCACCGTATCTCAGTCCATTGGCTGGTATACCTGGATCCCCACAACTGATTACTGTGAGAAAATGAGTTAAATAACAGGTAATATAGGGGCAAGGAATGCAGGTGGAAATATTTCTTTTTGGAAGGTGGTAGAATGGTAAAATCAATCATTTATTAAGGGAACAATCGAAACCCAAAATCTGCTGGGAGTTAGGATCTGATGGATCCCTGGTTCAGCTGGCTGGTTCCTGATGCATCTGAGCTATACTGACACAAGACCCCCATTCCAGATAATATGGCAATATGCCAGTAAAACCTCCTCATCCTGCCAGAGATAGGACATAGCCAGTTGAGCAAAGAGTGGTGGAGCTTACGGTGATGTAAGTATCCCCCCAAAATCAGCATTCTAGGGGAGTAGTGGTGGAGGGACTGGGCAGGGAGACTTGTGCCAGATTCTAACCCCATTCAGCTCACTCACACAACCTGGCAACCTGGTGGGATTTATGTTGGCAAACAGAATAGTGCAAATAAACTCTATATTAAAGGCTTATTCTCCCTCTGCTAGGCTTAGGCTGCCTCAGCTAGCAAGAGCTGTGCTGCTGAACTGACTGTGCAGTAGGGACCACCGTATAGCACGCCAAAGGCCATGCAGCAACAGTACCAATGAAACAATACAGATCATACATGCATAATATGAGCCAACATCCATGAATTTGCTAGAGACACCAACAAACTCAGATCTAGCTTAGTTGAACCTCTCAATCACCAAAACAATTTATAGTGATTTTATCTAATTCTTTATTCCTGATTCCCCCACCACCACCTCAAGCCAGTACATGAAGAGCCACTCTATGTGTTATGAAGTTATTATTGCCCCTGAAAAGAAACCAAACCATTTCTGCAGAGGGGTACCTGCTTGCTGGTGTGAGGAAAGGTTTCAGAAAGCAATCTCTTGGGACCCTATTATAAGGGACAGGCTAACAGATAATGAGTGATGTCTTCCACCTGAGATTGACCACAAATGCAAAGTCTGCCTGCGTACATGACCTTGTTGTATCAGCCATCCAAGACTGCAGTGGACATCACTTGCAAAAGCAGCTCAATGAAAGCATTTCCTAAGGAAGCTGGGGAGAGTTTGGTCAGAAAACTAGCTCTAAAATGCTCTGTTCTCAAGAGTGGATACCAAAGGGGAAATTGGGTGTTTCTAATTAGTTGCAGGTCCCTTTTGGATTCTATCCAGAAGAGCTAATCCCTTATTCAAGGTCAAAGCAGAGCTCAGTTCTGGAAAATAGTAATAGTCTAAAACATATTGACAAGCTGCTTTCCAGAGTTGTTTATCACCCAATTCCATAGACCACAGAGCAAGAAAACGCTCAATAGGAATAGTGGCAATTTAAAAAATATACTTTAACTGAGCACAGTCTGTGCTTGCCTTAATTGTTGGCCACCTGGATTCTGTACGAAGAAGAGCTGCTGATGGTAAAAAGATGGTAAAGCTTCTGAAAAAAATTATTCTGCAGAGTTTCCAAAATTTTAATGGAGTTCAAATCAGAACTCCAGATTTCAACGCCATAGAGTATTTCAGTAAGCAATTTACTATCAAATATCTTTAGGACAGGTTCAGTCAGCTGCCCACCCTCACTATGAAAGAAATATTATAAAGCTATCAGGTGGTATCCAAATAATGGATCCCATCAATGCAAGAATCTCTGCTTTGCAACAGAACTCTCTATCCTTCCTGCTTGTGTGTCCCCTCCCCCCATTTATTTATTTATTTATTTATTTCAACAATTTAAATACCACTTGTCAGAGCTGCCACCCAGTCCCAGCTCACATAGGACCAAGTCCGCCAGCGTTCACTTTATAAGAGTCTTTATTAAGTTACAGGTTTCATTTCCGAACTGCAGCGTGCAGCTCTACACCTTCTGCCCTAGGTCGGCGAAGACCCGTCTGAGTCCCCGCCTCTTGCACACCAGCTTAATACCCTAGCCTTGCTCCACCTCCTTCGCCTCTCCCTACGTCTCTGGGTCCTTCTGCCCCCCTGGGCCTCCTCCCTTCTACTCTCCTCTGACGCTGACCCCCCTGATCCTTCTGCCTCCTTGCGGCGGGCTTTGGGACCTGGCTCACTCTCCGGGCTGCTTACTGCTCCAGCTTCCGCTGCATTTGAACTTGGCGCGCGCGCCCAACTCTCTACTTTCCTCTTAACCGTTGCCTCGCTCTCTGAGGAGGGCGTGACCACCCCTGACTCGTGCCCTCCCTCCTGCTGACAGCCTCCGGAACCCGATGCCTGGCTACCTTCCTCCCTGCTGCTCTCAGTCTTGAGCGTGGGTCCCGACTTCCAGCTGCTGCCGCTCTCAGTTATGAGCGTGGGTCCCGACTTCCAGCTGCTACTCTCTGAATCTCCTCTGTTCCCTTCCTCCTGGGGTGTCCCCCCGGATCCTCCCCTTGCTCTGCTCACTGGGGCTCCCTTTTGGGAGTCCTCTGACTCACTGCTTAGGCTTGGAGATCTCGGGTCGTCATCATCACTCATTTTCCCTTCGGATTCCTCCCCCTCGCTCTCTGCTTCCTCCCTTCTCTGCGTCTCTGCTTCTGAACCCCTGACATCCATCCCCCCCTCGAAGCCCCCCCTTCCCCCCTCCCCGCTTTCAGGTGTGGGTGCTGGGTGCTCCATCATCACGGGAGGGAATGCCGGATACAGTTCACTCCCCGTGGTTGGCCGCCAACTGAAGACCTCCGAGTCTTCCTCCTCGCGGTCGCCGACGTTGACCTGCTCCGCTTCCATCTCTGTACCGCCGTGCTCGAACCCAAGGTCCTCCCCGAACACGTCCATGTCAGTCTCTGCGTCGGTCGCTCGACCTGGCATCTCCAGCCACTTCCGGCGCCATTGCTCCTCCGGTCGATCGTCCCACCAATACGAGGTGTCTGACGCCGAACCCGCCGGCGATCCTTCTGGGGAACGGGTGCTCAGTGCGGGTTCCCCGTCCGAGTCGAATCCATGGAACGTGCTGGAAGAAAGTGTGGGCGTGAACAGCCAGTCGTCGAAGAAGCTCGCTGGCATGGGTCTGTGTGGGAAAAGGGCATGAAACTCGTCCTTGAGCAGGGGTTCCTCCAAAGCGTAGTCTGGCACCCAGCTATTGGCGCTGGCCCGGGTGCCCTCTCTGGCTAGGAGGTATTCGACTCCCTCGTCCCCCCATCTGGAGTCCAAAATCTCCGTGACCTCGTTGATGGGGTCTTGCTGCGTCACCCCTCGCGTCTCCGTCCGCTCCCGGAACGAACTCGGTGCCGTCCCTGGCTCCTGGAATCTGTGAGGTGCCTTGTAGGGAGTGAGCACCGACCTGTGGAACACCGGATGCATTCTGGAACCCTCCGGCAGCGCCAGTCGGAAGGCTACCGGGTTGATCTGTGCTTCGACTTGGTACGGACCAATTTGCTTGTGCCCCAACTTCTTCTTGGCTAGTGACCTGGTCGGCACTGCGTGGGCTGCCAACCAGACCCAGTCTCCCACTTGGATCTCTTCGCCAACCCGCCTGTGCTTGTCAGCTTGCACCTTGTAGGCGTGCTTAGCTAGCTCCAGCTGCCGTCTGAGTTGATCGTGTACCGCCTGCAACTCTGACGCGAACGCGTCCGCCGTCTGTGGTTCTCCGTCCCCCACTCTCTCCCGTCCCGGGAAGGTTCTGGGATTCCTCCCATTGTTGGCGAAGAACGGCGTCACCCCTGTGGACACGTGCTTCGTGTTGTTGTAAGCGAACTCGGCGAGCGGCAGGTAATCCACCCAGGTCGCAGGTTGTTGATTGGCATAGCATCTCAGGTACTGCTGCATGATGGCATTGACCCTCTCTGCTTGCCCGTTGGTCTGCGGGTGTCGTGCTGATGCCAGATCGACCTTGACATTTAGAAAACTCATCAGCTTCTGCCAGAAATTCGAGACGAACTGGCGCCCGCGGTCGGACAGGATAGACCGCGGCAGACCATGCACTTTGAACACGTGATCTATGAACAGTTTGGCGGTTTGTTCCGCCGTGGCCACCTTCGCACACGGAATGAAATGTGCCATCTTGGTGAACAAGTCCACCACCACTAGTACAGCTGTCTTGCCTCTCGAGCTGGGTAGATCCGTAACAAAGTCCAGGGCCACTCTCTCCCACGGTTCAAACGGCGTTTGCAGCGGTTCCAGCAGTCCCGCCGGTGGTTTGTGCACCGGTTTGGCCCTCTGGCAGGTGTCGCACCTCGCAACGTAGTCCGCGACTTCCCCTCTCAGTCTGGGCCACCAAAAGTCCCTTGCGACTAATTCCACCGTTTTTTTCCGTGCCAAAGTGCCCGGCCGTGGGTGCGTCGTGCAACTGCTGCAGTACCCTGGCGCGAAGTTCGTCTCCCGGCACGTAGATGGCCCCTTTACGTAAGAGCAAGCCGTCTCGTATCTGGAACTCGTCGCCCTTCGCCGTGCCCTTGTGCACCTCTGCCATCTTCGCCTGCGCGAAGGAGTCGTCCTGCAACGCCCGCCGCACCGCATCCAGGTCTACTGTGGCTGAAGCGCACGCCCACGCTGTTGGCGCGAAGATGTGCATGGCTGCCGCTGGCGTCGCCTCTTCGAGGTATTGCGGTTTGCGGGACAGTGCATCCGCCATGACGTTGGTGTCGCCTGGGACGTACTCTATTCGGAAATTGAAGTCAGCAAAGAACTCCGCCCAACGTATCTGCCTCTGGTTCAGGAACTGAGCCGTGCGCCAGTGCTCCAGATTCTTGTGATCCGTGCAGACCTGCACCGTGTGCTTGGCGCCGATCAGGAAGTGCCTCCACGCCTTGAAAGCTGCATGAATGGCCAGCAACTCCCTGTCCCAGATGGTGTAGTTCTGCTCCGACTTGCTGAGCTTTCTGGAGTAGAACGCTCCCGGCCTCCAGACCCCCTGTGGGTCCCTTTGCAGCAGGACAGCTCCCACTGCTCTATCGGACGCGTCTGTCTCTACCCGCATCGGTCTGCTGGGGTCGATATGCAGCAGTTGCTCTTCCGACGCGAAGAGACGCTTGAGTGCCTGAAAGGACTGCTCCGCCTGCTCCGTCCAGATGAATTTCTTTTTCTTGGAGCTTAGCGTGTCCGTAATGGCCGCCGTCTGCATCGCGAACCCCTTGATAAACTTGCGATAGAAGTTGGCGAAGCCGACAAACCGCTGGACCTCCTTCCGGTTGCGCGGGCTCTTCCAATCCAACACCGCACGAACCTTGGCGCTGTCCATGGCTAGCCCCTTGTCCGACAACTTGTAACCCAAGAAATCCACCTCCGTCGTGTCGAACTGGCACTTCTCCAGTTTGGCGTACAGTCTATGCTGCTGCAGCCTCTTCAGCACCTCCCGAACATCTTGGTCATGGGCTTGCTGCGATTCGGAGAATATCAGGATGTCATCCAGAAAGCAGACGCACTTCTTGTAAAGGAGTCCCGCCAACACATGATGCATGAAAGCTTGGAAACAGTGAGAACCGTTTTGCAATCCAAACGGCATCACTCTGTATTCGTAGGTGCCCAGAGGCGTGAACATGGCTGTCTTCCACTCATCGCCCTCCCTCATGCGGATGAGATTGTACGCACCTCGCAGGTCCAACTTGGTGAACACGCGTCCCTTGCGCACCGTCGCTAGTAGGTCGTCAATCCTGGGCATGGGGAAATCAGAAGGCTTGGTCATCTTGTTTAAGAGGCGAAAATCCACCACCAGTCTTTTTTGGGGCGTGTCTTTCTTCTTCACGAAGAAAACAGGACTGCCCCCTACTGCCCTGGACTCCCGGATGAAACCGCGCTGCAAGTTGTGATCTATGAACTGTTTGAGTTCCTGTAATTCGTCCTCAGACATGGAATACAGCTTCCCTTTCGGCAGCGTCGCCCCTGGTAGGAGGTCAATCTTGCAGTCATATTGCCTGTGCGGTGGTAGCTTGTCAGCCTCTTTCTCGCAGAAGACCTCCAGAAAGTCTGCGTATTTGTGGGGGACTGCTTGCAACGTTCCCAACTGCAGTTGTGATTCCTCCTCCTCTCCCTCCTGTCTGGGCAGGATGCAGTGTTCTGCGCAATAAGAGGAGCCGAAGATCAGCTGTCTCTGGTACCAAGCCAGTGTCGGACTGTGCCTGTCCAGCCAACTCATGCCCAACACAATGGGCGTGTCCGACAGTTGGGTGACATTAAAACTGATGACTTCCCTGTGGTTGCCGAGGCGCATCACCATCGGTGGCGTCTGCTTCACCACCTGCCCCCCTAGCAACTCTCTGCCATCCACTGTGACGACTTGCAGGGGCAGAGTGGCAGGCAGTAGCTGTATAGCGTGCTGCTCCACAAAATCCTGCGCTATAAAGTCTGCGTTGCTTCCAGAATCCACAGAAAGCGGCACTTCGATAGTGACGCCATCGGGTAGCTGGAGAGATGCTGTGAGCTGCACTACTGGTTTGGGTGGGAGGGGGTCCGTGGGTTGCAAGATCGCTGGGGACTGCTTCACTGATGCGTCTGGCTGGGCCCCAGTGCCTCTGTCTCCAGCCAGACATCGTCGTTTCCCTGCTGTGGTTCTCCTTGCTGCGTTGCTGCAGTCACCATTGCTGAGGCTGCAGTGTGCTTGTGGAGCCTCCGGGGACACTCTTTCGCCAAATGGCCTGGATCCTCGCAGATGTAACACTTCCTGTTCCCTCTAGGAGGCTTCGCTTTCACTGCTGTCGGTGCTTGGGCTCTGGCTGCTGACTGAGCCCTTGCACCTCCAACCTCCATCGGTTCCCCTCCCCCTCCAGGCGGAGGTGTGGATTGCGCACGCGCTGCTTCTCTTGGAACGAAAGAGAAACTTCTCGCTGCTTCGCGCCCTCCACGTCCTTCATCTCTGCACCATGGACGTTCTTCCAGCCTCACCCCCACAGTCAGCGCCCTTTGGACCACCTCCTGCGTGCTTCGGGGCCTCTCCCCCCTTGCAATTTCATCCTTGACCGCAGAGCTTAGACCCTCCCAGAACAGGTCTCTGACAGGGGGCGAATCCCGGTCCCACTCTAAGGCACTGACCAGCGCAAAAAAGCGGGCGTGGTACTGCCGGACGCTTGCCCTCCCTTGTTTTAGTCCATGAATCTCCCGTCGGGCAAGATCCACATCAATAGTAGACAAAAAACACGCATCCATCGCTTTGATAAAGGCATCTGCATTCTGAAGCGCCGGATCTTTATCCCTCCACAAATTGCGTAGCCACGCTTTAGCATCTCCATGCAAATGGGATAGTATGAACCCCACTTTCTCTTCCTCATCTCTAAAGTCTTTTGCCAGCAGTTGCAGTGCGCACATTACGTCTGCTCGAAAATTGGGGTACTGTTGTAAATTCCCATCGAAGTGAGCCACAAGCCCTCCTGCTCTCCGTACCAACCCAACCCCCTCCGGTCTGGGTCCTGGCTGCCCGTGTTTAACCCATGCTTCAAACCTGGCGTGGAGATCTCTGTAGGCGGCTGCCGCATCCTCCTCCCTCTTCTTGGATGCCAGTACCTCCGCGTTCAATTGGGTAACTGCCTGTTGCAGCGCTGCAACTGTCTCTGCTTCCGTCATCTCTGCTAACCGTCGTGAGCTTGCTCCCAAACACCGATCCCCTCCTCCAGCTGCCTCTCTCTCCGCTGCGAGATATCAGGTGTCCGAAGCTTTTCTGAGACGGGTCTTACTGTCAGAGCTGCCACCCAGTCCCAGCTCACATAGGACCAAGTCCGCCAGCGTTCACTTTATAAGAGTCTTTATTAAGTTACAGGTTTCATTTCCGAACTGCAGCGTGCAGCTCTACACCTTCTGCCCTAGGTCGGCGAAGACCCGTCTGAGTCCCCGCCTCTTGCACACCAGCTTAATACCCTAGCCTTGCTCCACCTCCTTCGCCTCTCCCTACGTCTCTGGGTCCTTCTGCCCCCCTGGGCCTCCTCCCTTCTACTCTCCTCTGACGCTGACCCCCCTGATCCTTCTGCCTCCTTGCGGCGGGCTTTGGGACCTGGCTCACTCTCCGGGCTGCTTACTGCTCCAGCTTCCGCTGCATTTGAACTTGGCGCGCGCGCCCAACTCTCTACTTTCCTCTTAACCGTTGCCTCGCTCTCTGAGGAGGGCGTGACCACCCCTGACTCGTGCCCTCCCTCCTGCTGACAGCCTCCGGAACCCGATGCCTGGCTACCTTCCTCCCTGCTGCTCTCAGTCTTGAGCGTGGGTCCCGACTTCCAGCTGCTGCCGCTCTCAGTTATGAGCGTGGGTCCCGACTTCCAGCTGCTACTCTCTGAATCTCCTCTGTTCCCTTCCTCCTGGGGTGTCCCCCCGGATCCCCCCCTTGCTCTGCTCACTGGGGCTCCCTTTTGGGAGTCCTCTGACTCACTGCTTAGGCTTGGAGATCTCGGGTCGTCATCATCACTCATTTTCCCTTCGGATTCCTCCCCCTCGCTCTCTGCTTCCTCCCTTCTCTGCGTCTCTGCTTCTGAACCCCTGACACCACTCAACTGCAATCATCTCTGTGTGGCGCACAAGAAATACGATACCAAAAGAGAGATATAAAAAAAAATAAGTTAAAACTATAAAATGAGATTCAATTGAAATGCTGCTGGAATAACAATAATAAAAGTACCGTATTTTTCGCTCCTTAAGACGCACTTTTTTCCTCCTAAAAAGTAAGGGGAAATGTCTGTGTGTCTTATGGAGCGAATGTGTGGTCGATCGCTGGCTCCCTTTCTGGCCCCGCCCACTTGCCCAGGCCTCCATTGTTGAATGTTCTGCAGACGGAGGCTGTTTGTTTTCCCAGCAACATGTGACCGGCTGATTAGATTATCTGTCTGGAAACTGTAGAAATGGCTCCCTTTCCTTTCCTAAAGAAGCTGCAGAAATGTGAGTTGAACTCCATAAAAACAGGATTTTTTTCCCTTTGCAAAGTAAGCTCAACAACTTTGAGCTGATCCTCAAAAAAATGGGGCTTTCCCCCATTGCAGAAGAAGCTGCACAACTGTGAGCTGATCCCTCCAAAAATGGGGATTTCCCCCTTTCCTCCTCTAAAAACTAGGTGCATTTTATGGTCTCTTATGTAAGGTCTATAAATCTGTCCGAGGGGTTCCCCCAACCCTCCAGAACAGATCTGGGGAGAGCAAGGCAAGGGTTCTCTCGTTCAATTGTAAAGTCTTGCACTGAGATGTATTGGTTGGATACTACCCACCATCTCCAGTGTTATCATATGTAAATGGAAGAAAACCCTGTGAGCACTACTCTTGAAAATTATTACGGCTCAGAAGTGGGGAACATACAACACTACAGTGGTGCCCCGCAAGACGAATGCCTCGCAAGACGGAGAACTCGCTAGACGAAAGAGTTTTCCGTTTTGGAGGTGCTTCGCAAAACGAATCTCCTATGGGCTTGCTTCGCAAGACGAAAATATCTTGCGAGTTCCTGCGGGGTTTTTTTTCCTCCCCCCCTTTTTCTAAGCCGCTAAGCTGCTTATCAGCTGATCCAATAAACTGATAAGCCGCTAAAAGCCGCTAATAGCGCTAATCCGCTAATCCATCAATGGGCTTGCTTCGCAAGACGAAAAAACCGCTAGACAAAGAGACTCACGGAACGGATTCTTTTCGTCTTGCGAGGCACCACTGTATAGAGTTGCGCAGGACACATAATAACCAGGGGCGTAGCTAGCTGCTCTGGGACATGGAGGGGCAGGGCAGGGCAACCTGCCCATGGGATCGCCATGGCGATCCACGCAAGGGGTGATCCACACAGTGATGATCCGCCCAGGAGGGATTTTGTCACCCCCCTCTAGGATGACACCCAGGGCAGCCCGCCTCCACTGCCCCCTTCCTACACCCCTGATAAGAACACACCTTGTAATTCATTGTTCAATGATTCAAATCCAAGCTAAGTTTTTGCTTGCCCTTCAAAAAGCTACAATAAATAAGAATTATAATCCAGTTAAATTTTAAGGCAGCCTATCTGGAAAGAAAGTTTTGGGTTGACACGAATTTGGTGGCTGGAGAGTGACTAGTAACTGTTAATATTTTTTTTCTAGCTGCAGTAAAGGACTAGTCAGGGCATATCCTATTTCTAGCTCACTTCATTTTCCAACTCTTGCTGCATATAGTTTTCTTTGCAGTGCTGTCCCTAGAGGCTTCTATTGGCTGAAGTTCAACTTCAGGATTCTGCTAGAGACATCTGAGAATAGATTTCAAATATTTTCATTGCACCTAGAGCTTGAGAACAATATGTCAAAAATGCAGAAAAAGCTAATAGTCTTCCAAATATCGAATTTCCAGATTTCTTATTAAATAACATGTATAATGCATATTATTACTATTAGTAGTAGTATTCTGGTATATTTCAATGTTAAGACATATTTTGGTTGATGTTGTTCTTCAATATTTTATTAATTTATATATTATTAATACTGTTTTTCTGTGGTTGATATGACCATGATGGTCAAAACAGCAACAAGGAACTAAGTATATTAAAGAATATGATTTTGCCAAGAGGTGTTCTGTGATTTTCATTAAAGTTGCAAAATTTACATAAGTAAAACAAATGACATATGGGGAGAAATACTGGGTTACATAAATTGTTAAAATAAATCTTGAAGGCAGCCCTTTACAACACTTATCAGGCAAATTGAATAAGATGGCAACTAAAATTTGTCAGCATGCTTTTGCATATTTCTCCTACTACATACGGTACATGTTTGCATGTGATTTTGTATACACACATACTTTTTTGCACAGAAATTTGTAAATTATTTTCTCCAGTTTATGTATTCATATGCATACTTTAGTTATACATTTTTGTACATGGTACTTGGCTGGAGAGCTGCAATGCAAAGTTCAGAGAAGTGTGAATTTTGAAGGATGCCTATGTTTGGCTCACGTATTCTTTGAGAAAGTGGGCCTTTAAATGCACCTGAATCAAATTGCCCTTCCTATCCCTACCTATGGCAACACAGTTTCGCATGAAGGCTGCTTCAAAGGTCTGCACTCTTGAAAAACCCAACCCTTGTAGAGAAGGAACACTTCACCTTCCAGGGATGCAGCAGTTATGGTCCAGCACAGCCCCTTGAGAGATGCGGGGGGGGGGGGACTTTTGTCCCTCGCAGTTGGCCATTTGCTTCAGCCTTGGCCTGCCACTGGGGGCAACGGGATACCCCCAAATTTTAAATTCAAACTGGTCTGTGGTGGACAGGGTGTGGGGCAGTGCTTCTGTGGCAGACCTGAGGAACCAAGGCTTAACTCTGGTCCACCACTGGGGTATTTAAGCTGGCTGCAGCAGCTGCCAGTAGCACAGTCAGATAGGTGAATACTGGACAGAGAGGAGCGGCGAATAGGAGCCAGAAGCAGAGAACCATGCAAGATAAGTAGAACCCAGCTGGAGTAGGACCCAGAAGTGGAGAGCAGCATGGATGGAACCAGCGGCAGCAGAGGAAACAGAACAACTTGAAAAGCCCATCTTTTGCAGAGAACCCTCTTGCCCAGTCTACCATCACCCTCTTGTGACTTAGTTCATTATAAACTTGCAACATCTTAAATAATAAAAAGGGTACTTACTTGTGCAATTTGGCAAGGAGCCAGACCATGTTCCATTCGCAGTGCACTGTCTTACAGAAGGTCCAGACAATATATAGCCTTCCATGCAGGAATAAATTACAGAGCTAGAGAATGTTGTGCCATCTATTCGAAACACCTTCCCATTAGCTGTTGTCCCAGGATTACCACATTGGACAGCTAGAAATTCAAATGTGGGAAATGCAGGAATAAGGTATAAGATGGCAGCAACAACAAACACTGAAGATCTACACCAGGCATCCCCAAACTCGGCCCTCCAGCTGTTTTGGGACTACAACTCCCATTATTCCTAGCTAACAGGACCAGTGGTCAAGGATAATGGGAACTGTAGTCCCAAAACAGCTGGAGGGCCGAGTTTGGGGATGCCTGATCTACACATTGTTCCAAATAATCAAATCAGTCAATGAGCAATTAGAATAAACTGAACATAATTCAGTGTACATCCCCTGGTAATTAATCATCCTAGTCTTGCTTAGATATCCTTTGTTGCACTCTCAAAACTTCATAGGTTTCACTTGAGGAGAAACTGCTACATCTGCATTGATGATTAGTTTTATTTAGAACCTGCTGGCAACATCCCAAAATCTCTTCTGCTGTGAGATTTCACACATCCAACCAGGACTCTGGGACCTCCTTAGCAATTCCACAAGTATTTCACCTGAGGAAGAGCTACCCCTTCACAAAATGCTGACACTTAAGCTTCAGATGAAATGTTGGTGAGAAGTGAGTGTTGGAGCACCTGATTTGCAGGCCAAAGGTCTCATGTTCGCCCCCCGGCTATCATCATCAAGTAGGAAACTTAATTCCTGAAGCCCCGGAGAGCTCCTGTTAATAAATGTAGACAACACTGAACTATAGGGGTCAGTAATATGATATGGTATAAGGCAGATTCTTACATTTCTAAGGGAACCATGCTATAATTATATATTTGTGTAGCATGTTGAGTAAACCAAATATTTGAATTTTTATTAGTTTTATCATTATATCCAATTTTGCCATAGAATGTGTTCTCTGATATTTTGCAGCTCCTGAGAAAAATACTACTCTCAATGGTAATTACTCAACACTGTAGCCTCTGGGCACAACAAAAGGCTATGAAAGATTAGGGTGCATTATACTAAAGGATATCTACTTTCCAGTGCTCCTCTCCTGCAAATAATTCTATTTAAATGTAATTAACCCACTCACATTATTCAGTTTTGATCAATGTTATTGGGAAAAGGAAGATCTCTTTCTTTTCTCTTTGCTTTTGTTGATAGAATTATTATATTTTATGACATCACAGCCATCTTGAAAGTTCAATGCACAACATAAAATTTATGTCATGAAAAAGCAGGTCTCTTCTAATTTGTTTTCTTCATGGCATTTCGGTATTTTCAAATCATTTGAAGTGATCTAAGGTTATTGTCTTTTGTTTCTGCTAATGTTAACCTACAGCCCAGATATAAATCAATATTGTATAGACAGTTCATTGATGTGATGATGTTATTGTTGCAAAATAAAACCGTTAACACTGACTCTGTTTTTCAACTCAATTTTGCAATCACATTCATGTATAGACAACCCTTTATTACTCTTGTCCTTAAGATTTCCATTGCTTTATGTGCCTATGCAACAACCTAGAATGACAGAACAGTACTACCTTCTTGTGTTATTATTTCAGATGGCATAAAAAATATATGGTATGAATAAGGTTTCCCCCCCTTCCTTTTCTCATAATATTAGGGTTGCCATAGACCCAGAATTTCCCAGACACAGCTGGTATTCAGCCCTTGTAAACAGCGTCCGGGCGAAATTCGCTGAAATGTCCGGGAAAATCCAGATTGTGGCAGCCATGTCAGTAGTGTAGATTTTGACGAATTTCATATAAAATAGCTCAAAAACTCATTTTTTGAAGATTTTTGTTGTTGAGATTTTCACTTTTTGAAATACGGCAACCCTACATAACATTAGAACTCAGGGATATATCCAATGAGTGAAATGTTGTAAGGCAAATGAAACTAAACTATGGAATCTGTTCCCTCAAGAGGTAATGATGGCTATCAATTTGGGTGGCTTTAAAAGAGGACTAAACAAATTCATGGAGAATAAGGCTATCAAGGACCACTTGAAACCACAGCTTTGTTCTACCACCACTGCCAGAGGCAGTGTGCTTTTGTACACCAGTTGGGAATCAAAAGTGGATAAGTGCTGCTGCACTCAGGTCAAGCTTACAGGCCTCCCATAAGCATCTGGCTGACCACTGCAATAATAAGATGCTGGGACTGCATGAGGCATTGGCTTGACCCAGCAGGTTCATGTTATGTTCATGCAGTGCAATGTTGATATGATGCTGCTCAGATCTGCAAGTCCTGTCCTTCAGCACTTGGTAGGAGTATATACATCAGATTCTGATCCTTCTTGCATTGAAGTGGGTTACTTCAGACAAATTCAGAGCTTGTCAGCTAAAACATAATCTTCCCAAAGCACCCTGAACCAAACTGATTACAAGGGGGAAGCTGGCAGGAGCTCACACGAATCTGGCTCAAGATATATCAGTCCAAAAGGATCAGGGTGAAAGTGCTTAAGATGGCCCAAATAGGGCAAGGCTACAGTGAGGCAGGGATAATACCCTGAGTGATAATGAGTGACTATTATTATTAAAAATTTCTATACCACCCTTCATTCAAGGACCACAGGGAGGTTTACAATAGAAAAAACATAAAAAATACATAACATAGTTACAAAACAATTACAGATAGGTAGCCGTGTTGGTCTGCCATAGTCAAAATAAAGAAATTCCTTCCAGTAGCACCTTAAAGACCAACTAAGTTAGTTCTTGGTATGAGCTTTCGTGTGCATGCACACGAAAGCTCATACCAAGAACTAACTTAGTTGGTCTTTAAGGTGCTACTGGAAGGAATTTCTTTATAGTTACAAAAATCATTACTATCCCCCTCAGTGGTTTATAAGGTCATGACTTATTTAATTAATGAAAGGCTTGGAAGAAGTAGAATGTTTTTTCATCTGGCACCTAAATTTATGTAATGAAGGCATCAGATGAGCCTCTTTGGGGACAGCATTCCACAAATTAATTCAAAGTATCTGGGCTTATTTAAAACAAAATGATCACTTAAGCTCTTTGACTTTGAAGCACTGTTGTGCTGAGCACATCTTTTTACTAATACTGGGTTGTATTATATTCCAATCATCAATGAGATTTACCTTTACATTCCGGCTGCTTTCCTGTCCAACTTCCATTTGCCAGACATGTTCTTTCCACCGATCCATGAAGGGTGTATCCGAGCTCACAAGAGAATTGCACAACACTTTTAATTCTAAAGTTGCTTTGTTCTCTAGAACCGTGACCTGGGACTCCAGGATCCCCACATGAGCCCGCATTGTCACCTAGAATTTGTGGAACAAAGGTTATTTCAGAGGGAATACACTAAAAAGGTGATATATTACACTGCTGCTGCTGTTTTCATAGCTGATATGGTGACTGAAACGGATGAAAGAAAAATCAAAGTACATAAGTATCCAAGTGGCATAACAATAGGAGGCAATTTATAATCAATACAAATATCAAAATACAGCTCACTTACATCTTACATGGCAGCTACATTCCAGGAATGGTGTGTAAAGCCATAATTATGTATAGTCAAAACTATTACCAGAACTGTTCCCGCACGAGCAATATTACCTTCCAAAGCCAGTGTGCTGAATGGGCCTTACCCCAACCTTAAGCAAGAGTTGGCTTTCTCTCTTTTTGCACCAGGAAAGAGCTTTTAAGCTCTCCACTTTCTGTGCATTTAATTTGTGCTATTTCAATGGCTGGCCGCCAAGTGCATAAAGTTGAAATCATGCACGTTAAATGTACATAGGTTGAGAGTCATCTGTATACTGAGACAGTATGCAGAACCCGTACCCATTTAATGTGTTGTGATTTTATTCAGGGATTCTTGACAGCACATAATCGAGTTTGATAGAAATTTCAAGTGATTCATGGCCAATAATTTTCAGGACAGTCACTGTTCATCAATTTGCAATACATTAACATGCATCACTCAAGTAAAGTATGCTATGCAATAGTCTTAAAAGAAAGAGTAAAGCGAAAGTTATCAAGATGCTTCAGTCAGGTGATCCATTAAAAATATAATACAGAAAAGTGGAGAAATGGCTTTCTAAGCTCCAGTGAGATTCTGAGCATGAAGATCTTGCAAACACTCATACAAACCAAGAAAAAAAAATATTCACACATTTGCCAACATTTCCAGTGGTGCAGCAAAGGGTGCACTTCAGAGCTGAAGTCCAGGCTCCACAGCCAAGGTAGTCCCCAAATGACCATCGAGAGAGGCAGGTTGCTGGTCATCAAAGGAACAAATGGTTCATTGAGGATCTTTTTACCATGTCAAAGGGATCAACAGTTTCATGTCTGCACTGGGTCAGGGTGAGCTCTACATTGTATACCACCTCTTTACAATTACTGCTATTACTGATCTTCCCAAACACCTGAGCAACTGCTCAGAATGTGAATAGGAGAAGGCAGGATTTTCTACCTATATAGTGATGCTGTCCACAGTGAAGCTATAGCAGAAGGAAAACTGGCTCAGTTACAGATCCAAAGGAGGCCTCCGCGTAGTGGTCAGAAGGGTTATTGCCTGTCATGGAATCTCTGAAGTGATAATCAGTCATTTTACATTGCAAAACGTCTTCCTGCTAGTAATTTTTAATGAACAGATTTATGTCTTTTTACAGCTATGCTGTAGATCAATGCGCATAAAGGGAATATTTTGAAAGGACAACATAGGGACACATATCCTATTATTTTGTTCATAAAACAGAAACTTGAATTTAATGCGCAAAACACTCCCATCAAAATTTAATTATGAGTTTGAAATTCAGAAATTTTGATCATGCAGATCATCAATTAAATTTAATATTCCTTGAGTTTGGAAAATTAGTGGATCAAAATTACAGGATCAAGGCAGCATTTTGGAAGTAAATTATTTTTTAAAAAAATATGTTAACAGAAATTACTGTATCTTGCTTTTGTAATATGATTAGTAGGGAAATGGCATGTCCAAATGAGCACATATAAGTCTGTGAAAATATGCTGAGTTCTAGAGGTTACTTTACAAGGTTAGATTCTCAGGAAAACATGATGAAAGCATTACTGCCTTTGGGACTTCCTTTCCATTTCAGTCTCTGGTTGGATGGTTGCTTGAGTGCCTTTGATGTTTTCTGCACCAAGTCTTTCCTATCTTGGATGCCATCAGATTCCTCCTCCTGACAGTGGGGAGTCTGGGTTCTTTGCCATTGCAGGGGCTCTCCTGACTACATTACATATGTGTCATGCTCCACACATTGAGACACACTGCCCCTCTCTGCAGACCATCACGGTTCTCTATAGCAGTCTTTGCCAACCCAGTGACCATCACGGTTCTCTATAGCAGTCTTTGCCAACCCAGTGCCCTCCAGATAATTTGGACTATCACTCCCAGCCATTTCAGCCAGCATGGCCAATGTCATTGTTGGCATTGCTCTATTAAGTATTAGTGGCAACCATCCCCATATGTAAGTGGTTTAAACTTGTCACCATATTAGTCAAAAGCAAATCAAGACATTGATGCAGAAACACTTAATATGGAATTCAACACCATTCTCAGTAATAGAATATAATTATTCATCACCAACTGGTCACCTGCTTTATTTCATTGACCATTTAGTCTTCATGTTAAAGATAATTAGAAACTTTCCAGTTCTCCTCTCAGTATTCATTATATTCATATGGTGGAACTTAGCTTTGGCTGCAGCTATATCTTGTGACTGACATTTGGCTTTGATTTTCAATTTCCTGAAAGGCAAACAAGTTCCAGCCAAAACTAATACAAGCATAGAATTGGTTGCAAAAGCACATTCACATACTTCAAAAGTGGTACCTGAGCAATGAGGCATAGATCCACTCCAATGTCCATTCAATTGACATGTCCGAGATGACTGGCCTATTAGTGACCGTCTTCCTGTACAAGAGTACCGAACAGTAGATCCAAATGTGTATTTCTCTCCAGATAGGATCGCATTTGGAGGAATACCAGGATGCCCACAGTCAATCACTATGATGCATAAATATTGGAGATAAAAATTACGTTATAATCACCAACCTATGCAGTTCAATTTGCCTTCACCACCATTACTATGTCTTGCAAGTTTGGGGCCATCATACAGCAAGATCCACCTGGATGAGCAGCTCAGGATCTCTGGCTCAGCTACCTGATTCCTGGCCTACCCAGGCTCAGCAGGCATCAAGTCCCTAATGTGTTCAGCTGAGGATACAACAATGTAATAATTTGCACATCCCAGTTCAGCCAGGGCTCAGTCAGCTGTGCCAAACCTGCTGTTAGTCCCCCAAAATGGGTGTTATGGAGGTATGGCAGTGGCAGGAATACTTCTCCTTGAAAAAAAAGAGAAGAAGGTTTGCAGAACATTTGTCAGTCACTATGGAACTTATATGCAGACTTCATCATGCGAAAGGCTGGACTGCATGAATCCCAAGACGGAATTAAGATTGCCGGAAGAAATATTAACAGGCTCAGATATGCAGATGACACAACCTTGATGGCAGAAAGTGAGGAGGAATTAAAGAACCTTTTAATGAGGGTCAAAGAGGACAGCGCAAAATATGGTCTGAAGCTCAACATCAAAGAAAAACTAAGATAATGGTCACTGGTCCCATCACCTCCTGGCAAATAGAAGGGGGGTAAATGGAGGCAGGGAGAGATTTTACTTTCTTGGGTTCCATGATCACAGCAAATGGTGACAGCAGTCACGAAATTAAAAGACGCATTTCTTGGGAGAAAAGCAATGACAAACCTAGACAGTGTCTTAAAAAGCAGAGACATCACCTTGCCAACAAAGGTTCGTATAGTTAAAGCTATGGTTTTCCCAGTAGTGATGTATGGAAGTGAGAGCTGGACCATAAAGAAGGCTGAGTGCCGAAGAATTGATGCTTTTGAATTATGGTGCTGAAGGAGACTCTTGAGAGTCCCATGGACTGCAAGAAGATCAAACCTCTCCATTCTGAAGGAAATCAGCCCTGAGTGCTCACTGGAAGGGCAGATCCTGAAGCTGAGGTTCCAATACTTTGGCCACCTCATGAGAAGACTCCCTGGAAAAGCCCCTGATGTTGGGGAAGATTGAGGGCACAAGGAGAAGGGGACGACAGAGGACGAGATGGTTGGACAGTGTTCCTGAAGCTACCAACATGAGTTTGACCAAACTGCGGGAGGCAGTGGAAGACAGGAGTACCTGGCATGCTCTGGTCCATGGGGTCACAAAGAGTTGGACATGACTAAACGACTAAACAACAACAAACAATTAAATAATTATGATCAGCCACCAAACAAGGGCCTCTGTTTAGCAACTATCTTTTCAGAAATGTACCAAAGTCACTTCAGTGGGGTTATTCTAGAAAACTTGGGGTTGCCACCAAGTATAGATTCAACAGGGAGACACATCCAGTCCTGGATAATATTTGATACATCCTTGCCAACACATGCTGGTCTCATTTGCATATTACATTTTTAGTTGTACATTTGAATAAAACAAAAATGGACAATAAGGTCAGAATTGGCTCTAGGATTTTTCAACATGTTTCCTTCAAAACAGAGTTCACTTTTCTAATTTAGAAAAGGAAACCCAAAGGAAATCAGAATTTTCCATCCTAGATTCCACCAATGTGTGGCTTTGTTTGCAATTTCACATGCAATCTGCTATCAACCTCTGGATGCAACCATGCAGAAAATTTAAAACAGATTTAAAGGAACATAATATAAAGGTAAGAAAGCAGTTTCCTGCATGTCATGCTGATTGATTATTCCTTTTCTTGGCTCTTAAATGCACCTGAATCCAATTCTGCTGGAGACGGAATATTATATATTTTGCAAAAGTGAGCAGGAATGGAAGTAACCTAGCTGTGCGTGGAAGAAATACATTGTAAAACTGGGCAGCACTGCTTTTTCTTTAGCATTCAAGGGCCTTTGGCAAAGTGCTTATATATACATATTGTAAGTAATGAGTGAGCCCTACAAAACTAATGACAATGCTTAACTGTTTAGGCCAACAGGCACCTATTCAACGAGAACAAAAGAAATAAGAGTACAGATCCCTTACTCCATTGTGTAGAACATTATCCACACTGATAATGGATGCCTTGGAAAAGAAATTGCTTCCTCCATCCGCCCACCCACCCATAGTACTGAAAAGGAGCAAAAAAAGGTTGTCAAGATAAGCTAGGAGACACAATTTTAAAGCAATATTTAATTGAATTTGGCTTTGTGTGTCAGGCTACAAGCTTTTCACAGATTATCAGTAATATACAAGAGAAATTTTGCTGCCAGAAAGTAAAAAAAAAGGGGGACTACTGAAAGAGAGGGGCCATTAAACGTAGACCACTAACACACTTAAGGAAAACGTAAAACTTTGCCCTGGGGCAAATACATTGTTCTGAATACATTATATATGAATATGTTATATTATAAGAATTTGAATGCTACAGCTTGTAATTAAGTGTATAGTAAAAGCAAAAGTCACTGAGCTGTTTTGATGTCCCCACTAACTTCTAGATCTCTATTCTCACTAAATCTGAAAAAAAATGGTCAAGGGCTCCTTAGCATTTATAGCATTTAAAGAAAAAAGTGAAAGAAGGTCTAGTGACTAATAAATTGAAATTATAATATTTGAAATAAATTGATGATGACGATACCCTTTTATTTCCATGGGGTTTTTGTTTGTTTGTTTTTGCTAATTACTTGAGGAGGACTCAATAGGTAGCAGTTATAAAAGCAGCAGGAACCATTGAGCTATTGGTCCCAAGGAATGAGATATCCCCCAAAATTAAAATGGCTTTTAATATAAAACCTCTTGAGTTACAATAAAACCTACTAACAAAAGAGGGCTTTCACATCTCATTCCGGCTTGATATATCATAGACTGCTTCATTAGACTTATGATCTTTGCACCATGGCGCCGGATATGCTTAAGACGGCCCTGACTTCACCCCAAAGTTCTGAACAACTGCTCTGAATTTAAATGGCTAAATTTAGACGGTAAACAGCATTGGAGACAATATTATACCCTGTGGTACAGCACAGTATAATGGCTATGAAGCCAAAACAGTTCCTCAGTGCTCCTCTCTGTATATGACTCTGTAAATAGGAGTGGGACCAATACTCACAGAGCTGGATCAGGAGAATACCACAAAAACCACTGAGAATAATAATATATAATCATGTTATTAGTTCCTTGAGGGGAGGGATGGTTTGACCACATTGGTTCAGACAATGGTAACTTCAAGCTTGGATTACCACAATACTGCCTATATGGGGCTTGTACTGGATGTTGTTGTTGTTTAGTCATTTAGCTGTGTCCGACTCTTCGTGACCCCATGGACCAGAGCATGCCAGGCACTCCTGTCTCCCACTGCCTCCCGTAGTTTGGTCAAAACTCATGCTGGTAGCTTCGAGAACACTCTCCAACCATCTCGTCCTCTGTCGTCCCCTTCTCCTTGTGCCCTCCATCTTTCCCTACATCAGGGTCTTTTCCAGGGAGTCTTCTCTTCTCATGAGGTAGCTAAAGTATTGGAGCCTCAGCTTCATGATCTGTCCTTCCAGCGAGCACTTAGGTCTGATTTCCTTAAGAATGGATAGGTTTGATCTTCTTGCAGTCCATGGGACTCTCAAGAGTCCATGGGATTCTCAATAATTCAAAAGCATCAATTCTTCGGCGATCAGCCTTCTTTATGGTCCAGCTCTCACTTCCATACATCACTACTGGAAAACCATAGCTTTAACTATACGGACCTTTGTTGGCAAGGTGATGTCTCTGCTTTTTAAGATGCTGCAATTACTGTGGAATGTTGCATCATAATTGCTAGTAGGAAATCCTTTTACAAGTGCCACATAATATTCATTTTGCTTCTGCAAGGAATTGATCCTACCCATCATTATGTAGGGTCCTTCACTGTGTTATTTTTGGCTAAAAACTCTTCTCCTCCCTCCAGTAAAGCCCACCCAATAATGCAATTTTAAAATGTAATATTGGTATGTATAATTGTTTTAAAACTCATTTCTATTTTTATATTGATAAATTTTATGTCAATATATTTTAATGCTTAATTCTATTCATATTTTAATGACTATTTTTATATTGTTTTATATAAACCACTTGGAAGTTTTTGTAGACTAAGTGGTAAATCTTGTCAAATAAAATAGAGTAAATAAAATAGATTTGAGCAGCAAATATTGTATTGGACTGCGTAAACAGAGAATGGAAAATATAATCATTTAAGGAATGGATAAGAAAACTATGCAGTAATGTGAAATAAACAAACAACAAATTTCAAGAACACAGACAATAATTAGACACCTTTTATTCAAAACCGATGACCTTTCATGTTCACTGTAAAAGGAAATTGGCTGTGGATATGCTCAGAAATAATGTGTATATACAATGAATTTGCAAAGAAAACAATAATAAGCAAACAAACTTCAGAAAGGTAACTAAGGCTGCAGTATACTAATAATAATCTACAATGAATAATGATATTTATTCTAAGATACTTACTAATGCATTCTGGCAAAGGTTTATCCCAGTGACCATTTGGCTGGCAGACTAAAACTGAAGATCCAAATAAAAAATATCCAGGGTTACAATCATAAAAGACAACTGTGCCATAGGTGAAATTCCCATGTTCAATTTTACTTTCTCGTATGGAATTTGCAGGGATTCCTGGATCAGAACAGTTGACCACTAAACAGAAAACGGTAAACATTTCATTTATTTACTTCATAAAATGGATATACTGCTTGATTATAAACAAACAAACAAGATCCCCCCCCAAAAAAAACCCTTATTATGTGTGAATTTTACATTTTTAAAATGTGCACGTTTCCCACAGGTCTTCAGGTGAAAAATACTATGCAGAGAATAAAATGAATAACAGTGTAAGCAGCAATTTGCACAAAGCTATTCTTTAAATCAGTTAAAAAATAGGCATAGGCAGAATGCTGCCCTCACTTTATGGTAGCTATTTTTGGTATAGTTTGCCAACTCTCAATCCATGGTTAAAAAAATAATAACCACATACAAAGAATCGCTGCCAGGCATAAACCAGACAGAGGGCCTTCTCAGTAGTGGCGCCCGCCCTGTGGAATGCCCTCCCATCAGATGTCTGCGGCACCCAGTTATGTCACCCCTTGCCTGTAGAGCTAGCAGCCTCTCACCCTTTTTCGAACACCCTCCTTTGTGGAGTGTGCCCTCAGCATCCTCTCCTCTCCCCTCTCCTTGGGAGTCCTCTGGGCAGCCACTGCTTCCACCCCTAGTCTCTGAGCTGCCACCCCCCACCCCAAAGAGAGGTGCCTCCTCACACTGCCCCACAGAGGCCTGGGACTTGTCTGTACATTCCCAACAGCAAGGGCTGGCAGATGGGCTGGCAGGGCTCCCTCTCCTGCATGCTTGCTTGCTTGCTTACTCCATTTCTGCCTCAGCTCCTGTCAACCAGCCCCCCTGACCACCTTCAGAGGCACCATTCGCCTGCGGAGCTTGAAGCCAGGGCTGCTGTAACAAACAGCTGTGCAAGCCTTGGGAGGCAGAGACATGAGAGGACATCAGAGGAGAGAGGGGAGGAAGGAGGGACAGAGGCCAGTGTTACCCGCGGCACCCCGACCATCATTCAAGGCACCCCAGGGTGCCATGACACACTGGTTGAAAACCACTGCTCTAATAATAATAATAATAATAATAATAAATTTTATTTATATCCCGCCCTCCCCAACCGAAGCCGGGCTCAGGGCGGCTAACAACACTAAAATAGTGCAACATTATAAAAACATCATAAGAATTAATTAAAATCAGAATTGATGGCAACCATAAACTAAAGTATTGTAAAGATTGCCAAAGGAGGGAGTCAGGCTGTGCCCTAACCAAAGGCCTGGTGGAACAGCTCTGTCTTGCAGGCCCTGCGGAAAGATGTCAAGTCCTGCAGGGCCCTTGTCTCTTGTGACAGAGCGTTCCACCAGGTTGGAGCTGCAGCCGAAAAAGCCCTGGCTCTAGTTGAGGCCAGCCTAACCTCTCTGAGGCCTGGGACCTTCAAGATGTTTTTATTTGAGGACCGTAAGTTCCTCTGTGGGGCATACCAGGAGAGGCGGTCCCGTAGATACGAGGGTCCTAGGCCGTATAGGGCTTTGAAGGTTAAAACCAGCACCTTAAACCTGATCCTGTACTCCCCCGGGAGCCAGTGCAGCTGGTATAGCACCGGATGAATGTGATCTCGCAGCGAGGACCCCGTAAGGAGTCTCGCTGCGGCATTCTGCACCCGCTGGAGTTTCTGGGTCAGTCTCAAGGGCAGCCCCACATAGAGCGAGTTACAATAATCCAGTCTGGAGGTGACCGTCGCATGGATCACAGTGGCTAGGTCAGGGCGAGAGAGGTAAGGGGCCAACTGCTTAGCTTGGCGGAGATGAAAAAATGCCGCCTTTGTTATAGCTGTAATCTGCGCCTCCATAGAGAGGGAGGTATCGAAGATTACACCCAAACTCTTGACGGACGGTGCTGGCACTAATTGCACCCCCGCAAGAGATGGGAGTTGCCCCCTCAATCCCATATCGTCCCGTCCCAGCCAGAGGACCTCTGTCTTCGAAGGATTTAACTTCAACCGGCTCCCACGTAACCATCCAGCCACAGCTTCCAAGCATCTGATCAGTGTGTCTGGGGCCGAGTCAGGATGGCCATCCATCAACAGATAGAGTTGGGTGTCATCAGCATACTGATGGCAGCCCAGCCCAAAACTCCGGACAAGCTGGGCGAGGGGGCGCATAAAGATGTTAAAAAGCATCGGGGAGAGAATCGCACCCTGAGGCACTCCACACACCAAGGAGTGGCGGGATGACAGTTCCCCCCCAAGCGCCACCCTCTGTCCCCGACCAGAGAGAAACGAGCGCAGCCATTGAAGGACTGTGCCCTGGATCCCCACGTCGGCGAGGCGGTGGTCCAGAAGTTTGTGATCAACCATGTCGAAAGCTGCTGACAGATCTAGAAGAATCAGCAGCCCCGACCCGCCTCGATCCAGCTGTCTACGAAGATCATCTGTTAGGGCGACCAGAGCCGTCTCGGTCCCATGACCAGCGCGGAAGCCGGACTGGAATGGATCCAGAGCCGATGTTTCATCCAGAAACCTACCAAGCTGTTCAGCAACCGCTCTCTCAATCACCTTACCCAGGAATGGAAGATTCGAAACTGGGCGGTAATTGGATAGATCTAAGGGATCTAATGATGTTTTCTTTAAGAGCGGACGCACCACTGCCTCCTTCAGTTCCCCTGGGAATGTCCCGGTGCCAAGGGACAAATTGATGATATCCCCCAGGGGGGCCCGCACCTCGTCTGGACATGCTCTAATCAGCCAAGACGGGCACGGGTCGAGAGGGCAAGTGGTGGGCTTTCCAGCTCGGAGGAGTCTGTCCACATCGGCTGGGGATATCCGGTCAAAGTGGTCCAGTACTGGACCCGAGGACAGTCGAGGGGCCTCCAGTTCCTTTATTGTATCCAAATTGGCAGGGAGGTCATGGCGGAGCGACAGGACCTTCTCCGCAAAAAAGCTCGCAAATGCCTCACAGCTGTGTGTCGAATTGTTATTTAAATTTGGCTGTCCTTCGAGGGACGTTAAAGACCGAATTATACTAAATAATTGTGCCGGGCGAGAGCTAGCGGATGCAATGGAGGCCGAGAAGTAGGACTTCTTAGCGGCCTTCACTGCCATCTCGTAGGTTTTCATAAAAACCCTATAAGATGTTCTTGAGGCTCCATCACGGGCACCCCGCCATACTCGCTCTAGCCGTCTGAGGTCCCGCTTCATTTTCCGGAGCTCCTCAGTAAACCAGGGAGCCCGGTTTCTGCGGGGTCGCAGAGGGCGCTTAGGTGCGATCTCATTGATGGCTGCCAGGAGCTGGGTATTCCAGCCCTCAACAAGCTCAGTCAATGAGTCGCCAGGGGGAGAAAGGTCCCGCAAGGCTTGGCGGAATCTATCAGGGTCCATCAGCCTCCGCGGGCGAGCCCAAATCGGCTCACCACCTAAGCAGGGTGGGGGTGGAACATCAATCCTGGCTTTCATAGCATAGTGATCAGACCATGGCACCTTCATCGAAGGAAACATGATCACATCTATACCAACGCCAAAGATCAGATCCAGAGTGTGGCCTGCTTGATGTGTGGGGCCCGAAACAAACTGGGAGAGCCCTAGTGTCGCCATGGAAGACACCAGGTCCAGAGCCTGTGAGGAGGGAGTGGCATCAGCATGGATGTTGAAGTCCCCCAATACCAATAGGTTAGGGAACTCCAAGGCCCAGCCGGCCACCGCCTCCAGCAGGCCTGACAGGGTGGCTGCTGGTGCGCTAGGTGGCCGGTACACCAGCCAGACAGCCAAGCTCACCTCGGAGCCCCACACTAGGCCAACACATTCAATGCCGGGGATCGATGGCGGTGGTAGAGCCCTGAAAGAACAATCTTCCCGGATTAATAATGCCACCCCTCCCCCCCGGCCCACAGTCCGTGACTGGTGGAGGACGGAGAAACCCGGGGGCGCCATCTCTCGTAAGGTAACAGTTACCCCTTCGTGCACCCAGGTCTCCGTCACACAAGCCAGGTCGACCCCCTGCGAGATGATGAAATCTCGCAGGGTGGCGGTTTTGTTGCCTATAGACCTGGCATTGCACAACACCAGTGACGGAGGTGAGTAATCCTTTCTCACCCTACCCTCGTCTCTCGGGATGGGGCGCAGATTGGAAGGGGTACGAGCATATCCGTATCTCGATCCCCTTCGCCTATGCCATCTGCCCCCACCGCCATACCTCCCTCGCCCCTCCACAGTAGGAATCCCAAGCCTCATACTCGCCTCCATTTACAGAATATAAAAGCAAACAAAAAATACACCGAAACAAAACCAATCCCCACCCCACTCAACAAACCATCCCACCCCAACCCAAAATAAAACAAAACAAAATAAAAATACATGGATAAAAAACCACCGTTTCTGGTGGTACAACAAAATAAAAAGTAAAAACACCTTTAAAACATTTTAAAATATATAACACACTTAAACATTTGCTGCCACAGCAACAGTGTCCTTAGAGTTGTGGCGGTGGTGAGTATGGGGGCCGCCCCCAGGCCCAAGGTGGAGAATGGGCTTGCAGGGGGAGCGGTCCTCCCCAAGACTCACTGGCAGAACAACAGCTCTAGAAGGTATGCTTCCATCCACACACTCCCAACAACATAATTGTAACATTCATGTTGCCACACAACCTCAACTCCTAATAAATAACCAATCAGCACAAGTGGTAGACCCAAATATCCACCTCATATCCAAGGTGGCCCTGAAGGTCATCACAAACTCAAGTAGTGGCAGGATTTTCGTCCACCTCAGGAAATTATGGTAAAATGTGTACGTTTTGTGGGATGTTGTTTGGCTCTAAAACACAGCACTTAATCAGTGAGCTGCGTCCAATGGACTATCTATCAGTTCTTCAGCTTATGGGGTGGGGATATGATATTATTTATAAACTGAAAAGGGGGAGAAATGAGGAAATGAAAATCAAGGAAAATAAATATGTGTGTCAGAAACAACTAGAATGCTATAAAAGATAAATGGAGCAAAACGGTGGGTTACACCACAGCCTTGAGCATGATTTTCTTTGGGGGGGTGTAGTTCAATGAGTAATTTTTCTCATTATGAATGCTGCCATGTTTTTTCCTGTCCCTGTGACAGGAACTTACTAGAGGGGATACATTAGTTTAACTTGATATGAAACAACTTGCAAGCTTGCAGTTAGTTGAAAAGTTTACCAGTTTCTACCAGGCAACAGCAAGCCTTGATTAATTTTAACATTAATCGATGTAAATGTCATAGTTTTCAAAGTGAGAACACGGCTTTTGTTTTTTTCCCTTGGGGGAAAAACAACTCCAAAGGATATGGATTTGATGCTCATTATCAACTAGGTTGTCCAAACCTACTTTAGAAATATGGCAAAAAATTTCAAGCCTATCTAAGCATTCCAAAAGCATGTGCAGTCAAATCAGCACACACCTTGTGCCTCTGACCACTTAGGGCAAAAATGTTTATAATATTATATGCTATTGTCCATTGCACCAAAATAAGTAATCATTGCTAGGTAAACCAAAACCCTATGAGTTAGATGAGGTCAAACAAATAAAGCACCTGTAAGATAAACTTTCTGAAGGGCTTGGCATTTCAGCTATAGCTCCCAGAAGAAAAGGTGAAACAAAATCGCCCTTCTTTTTGAGATAAGGTAAAATGAATGAAAATACCATTTAAATAGCTTTACATTCTGTGCCGCCTTAAAACTCAGCTACAGGGCCTGTCTGATGGACAAAAATAGGATCTTTTGGGAATTATGTTATATTTGAAGCTGAGAAAAGTATTTTAAACCCTAAAAGGCTTTCTGTCCATCTCAAATCACACCCCCCCCCAATGGTGCATAATACAGACACAGACTTGGACATCATCCTTGTGTGCAAAACAAGCCAACATCCCTTCCCATTTTTACATTTTTTTTCAGCCTTACCTTTGCATATGGGTGGTGGATGACTCCATTGTCTATTTGCCTGACATTGGGCTTTTGTTGGTCCTTGCATAACATAACCAGTGTTACAGGAGAATGTCACAACATCATTGAAGTTGAAACCATTCCCACTTGTTCTTCCATAAATTGGACTACCAGGATGACCACAGCTAACAGCTAACATCAGAAGCGAGTGAAAGAGAAAGCATATCGTTATCACTTTTCACTGTAACGTATAATGAAGACTTTAAAACAATTACAGATTAGTAGAGTTGGACAGAACCTCAATGGGCATCTAGTCCAAACCCCATCCAATTTGAAACCTTACTGGACCCTGCTTAGTTTTGCAAATGTGCTAGCAGTTTTACTGCTGCACCACCAAGCAGATACAATTATTTTGAATATTTTCTTGCCTCCTTACTTTTGAAATCTTTGGGAAAGTGCAAATGACCACCTTCTGTAAGAGAAGGTATCCCAAAAGAAACCAATCACATACTGGAAGGAATTTTTTTTATTTTGACTATGGCAGACCAACACGGCTACCTATCTGTAAAGCGTGTTCTCCCTAACAGAGAGCCCGTGTTGCGGTTGGGGAACAGGCCGCCCAGCCATGACTAGGCAAATTAATCTGCAACCCTGGCCTTTAGGGTTAATCGGGTTGCTGGGGAAATATGATTGTTACCAATTTGGAGGAGGAGTCAGAAGTTATAAATAGAAGGGCCAGATGTAGGGACGTCCTCTTGGCCGTTTTGCATCGGATCACCCGCCCTCCCTCCCTTTAATAGGGGGGTTTTTTATTTAAGCTGATCGCTTGACCTTGCTATGCCTGTCATGGTGTCGTTCGCCTTGGTGCGGGGGCACGGTAGGAATTTTGCCATCTGGCTGATTGGCTGGTGCCATTTGGTTTTTGCCTACTGCGTAGCAAATCGTCACAACTTGTAAGGTTGGCGGTTAGGCATTGGTTAATTGGTGCTTGGAGGGGTAAGTGCCTACCCCTCCAAATGATGCGGAAAGGGAATTCCGTTAAAGGAATCCAGGGGCTTGCCATTCTTTCGTCCTGTCCGTGGAGCCGGGCTTGGGCCGTGCAAGCCCCACCGGAACATGAGGGTGAGAAGTGTTGGATTGATTCCCAGCCTCATTTCTCACCCAATACTTGTTTCCCACGCTGGCTTCCGGTGGAGTCCGGAAGTGCCAGCTCTGTCCTGTGGGGGCAAGGACAGATAGTCACCAATGCCTAAGCAACCACTCACATTTTTTGTATTTGAATAAAGTTGTGGCCAAAATTATGCCAAAAACCTTAAACAAAATTGATGTGTGAAGTGTGTAATTATTTGGGGGGTGGCACTGTGGAACTCAACACGCAACCAATCACATACCAGTTGAGGCAGGAGGTTCCAAAGTGTTCTGATCTACAAAAAGCTTTTGCTGGCTTTCAGTGCAATCGTGTAAGTGCCTACTCACTCAGCATTGCTGAGATCCATGGGATTTTTACCCCAGGAAAGAAGGTATAGGACTGTACCTTAAGTATCTGTTTTCACTTCACAATGTAGTGCTTAATGGATCTGGCTATACATCTGAACACAATGTTATTATGAAAAGAAAAGAAAAACTATAATGCAATTGCACCTGGTACTTAAATATAGGTAAAAAATAATAATCAGAAACTGCTACAGGGATCAGAATTTTTATTTCTGTTTTCATTGACATACTGCAATATACTGCAGAGCTTCCAGATATTTATTATAAGGCAATGAGTGGTGGTTACTATCTCTCCTGGGACATACCCCATTATTTTAACCTTTATTCCAACCCTTTCATGAAAAACCTGCATGGCAGAAAACTCTACTTTGTTCAGTCAAGCAGTCCTTCTGTTGTTGTTGAAGGAAGCCATCTCTGGTGCTGCTGCACATGACCTAGGGCTATTTATTGTGAGTTCTGTCCTGGATGTAAACACAGCAATATATTTGTGTCTCATTCTAGAATGTCGATGAAATAATTTCTGCCTGACGACAAAGGCTTGTTTTTGTAGTGCTAAACCATACTTTAACATGACATCCTAACCTGGACAGAACATGGCATTTACTGTTTTTCACACACTTCAGTATCATTCCATGCTGCGGATTTGGAAAATAGAAATAAAAATGTTTCACAGAATTTGTTCCCATTCACTCTTTCCTTCAGTTATTCTCCCTCCACATCTTCTGCTGTCTTCCCATTGCCAACTATAGATTGCAAGCTGTTTTGGGCCAGAGTCCTCTCTGCTTTTGCTTATGAAACCCTGTAAAGCACCATGTACATTGATGGCACTGTAATAATAACTATAACCATCACCACCTGCAGAAGTGTAGATTATGTTCCTTAACTTTTGACCAATATAAAAGAAATAGTTCAGCCTATTCTAAGTCTCGTGTGTGGGGGATAACAGGATTAGTTATTTATTGAAGGTAATATTTTCAAAATAATGCCGTTTTCTAAAATAACTGAGATGGGGAAATGGCTGTTTTCATCCCCACTACAATTTAGTTTACAGATGAAGAAGGAGTTCAGCCGTGGATGGAAATTGCAGGGAATATATTTCAGATAAAAATCAGGAGGAACATTTTCATTGTTAAGAGCTGTGGAGCAGACTGCCTCTGGAGGTGGTGGGCTTTCCTTTGCCTGTTTAAATTGGTCAGACATTTGCCAAAGATTATGTACTTGCATCCTGCATTGAACATAGGGTTGGGCTAGACCAGGGATGACTGCCATGCCAGGGCCTGATCTGCACCCCAGTAAAAATTCTCTCTCTCTCCCGCCCCCCCTCTCTCTCACACACACAAACACTGCACAAGATTGTCTATTTTGGCAGCAGCAGCAAAAAAGAAAAAGAGAAATACATCACTGGGGTGGATGGAAAAGTTTGATAGGGATGCAAACTGCTAGTTCCCTGATTATCAGACTGAAAACTGGACAATTGTTGTGATAACAACCATCCTAAGATCATCTGCATGGATCAGCTGGATGTGTGTGAATGTCCCTTTGTATGTGTGTGTGTGTTAGAAAGTGTGTATCCTGGGAGGGTATGCGGCCTGCAAGTGTGGGGTGGCCTCACCTACTTTTAGCCACAGCCACTACTGGCATGAAATCTCTGAAGGGTTGACCAAGAGCAATGATAGACCTTAGCCCCAAAATGATGAGATATCTCTGGACCAGATGCTATGTGACATTTCCCTTCCAATGATATAATTCATTTATTCTTTATTAGAAACAACTTCGTGTTTCAATAGCCTCGCAGGCAGTATGAAAGCTGCTCATTTTAGCCCCATCAGATGGGGGGGGGGGATTTTAATTATGCAAGCACACTATAACCTCTGCCATGCTTACTTACGCACACAGGATGGAAGCTGACCAGACCAGTTGTGATCCTGCTGGCATATTCGCACAGAAGAGCCGATGAGTCGAAAGCCAGGACTGCACTGATATACGACAGTGTCTCTGTAACCATAATTCTCTCCAATTACTTGGCCATTGACTATAAGGTCTGGAATACCACAGTGTCCCGCTACAAAAAGATACAATTATGGTGGTTTACAAACAGGAACAAAGCTTTTATGTCTTGTCTGCCATTACTGTTTGTATTTTAGTTCTAATATTTATATTTATATTTCACCATTGCATTTCCTTCATGCAATACCGGATACAACACATAACACTTCTGCACATAAAACTTACCACAACCCTGTTGGTAGGTTAGCCCAAGAAGTAGTGAATGGCCAACTGTCTTTAATGAAGAAGGGAGATTTGAAGTATGGTCTTGAATAAAAATAGCCACAGCCAACATAGTACAGTGGCTAGAGTGCTTGATTTAAATAAATAGCTTCAAATCCCTGCTTGGCCATGAATAAGCCTGGGTAACCTTAGGCCAGTTGCTCTGTCTCAGTCTGAAATGCTTCATAATGTCATTGTTAGGGCTAAATGGTGTAATTCCCATGCAAGTTGCCCAATAAAACACCAGGGAATCATGGGATATAAAACTGCTTAATAAAAAAAAAAACTAAGCAGTGTACATATAACTAAAATAATTGGGGAATCCCCTCCCATATCCTTCTGCTGGCAGGCTAAGAACTTCTTATTTAGATGGGAATTTGAAAACTAAGATGCAGATAAGACTCACCAGTGGGCTGCTATTGAGGCGAACTGTATTTTCGTTCTGGTTTTAAGTGTGTATTTTAACTATTGTTTTCAATTAGTCAGTTTTATTGCTCTGCATTTCATAATGACGATTTTAAATGTTGTAAGCCACCTTAAATCCCAATTTGAGAGAAAGGTGGGCTGTAAATACATTAAATTAATGAAGGACAGATCCTGAAGCTGAAGCTCCAATACTTTGGCCACCTCATGAGAAGAGAAAACTCCCTGGAAAAGACCCTGATGTTGGGAAAGATGGAGGGCACAAGGAGAAGGGGACGACATAGGACGAGATGGTTGGACAGTGTTCTCAAAGCTACCAGCATGAGTTTGATCAAGCTGTGGGAGGCAGTGGAAGGCAGGAGTGCCTGGCGTGCTTTGGTCCATGGGGTCAGAAAGAGTCGGACACGACTAAGCGACTAAACAACAAAATTGTAAATGGTATGCAACTGAATAGGTCTGCTAGTGCAAGGATTTCCACTTGTCCAATGGAACGCCCCTTCCTTTCCTCTCCTCTCCTCTCCCTGTGTACCCTCCCCAAATCTGCTCCAAAGGGTTGGGAAAGCCAGAACAGATTTAAGAGGACATGGGTAGAGAAGATGGAGGGGGAAATCCTTCCTACAGGCAAAATACTTTATGATAGCGGGTCTGTTTAGTTGGATACCATCTTATTTGTCCAGATATAATGGATATTATTATTTTGCTGAAATAATGTTTACAAAGTTCTGAATAGAAGTTCGAGACCACCTGAGGGAGGATTAAATTCCCGCTCCACCCCGTCAGAGCATAGTGCAGGTGTTAATTGATAAATCAACCACACAATGCCAAATGATGGCTGGTTTTATTTAAATGCATACCTTGTATAATAATCACCTGTCATTTTGTGAAGTGAATACATTCTGTACATTCTTATATGAAAAAGTGGGTTCCATAGAAATTTATTTCTGTGCAAATTTGGGAACATATCTACTTATGTGTAACCTGCTGTACAAAACCAAAGCTCGTTAATGCTATTTCAGAGAGTTCCCAATTATACAGACTCAATCTGCCCTGAAGCATCCACACACACACACACACACACACACACACACACACACTCACTTATAGACTGTATATATTTGAAAAATGCCATTCTCCTCATAATTAAACAGATGTGCAGTGGTAGTCAACTAAATTTTACCGAGAGTAGACCCACTTAAATTAATGACTATGACTAAGTTAGGTCCATTCATTTCAATAAGCCCACTGAATAAAACATAGTTGCATATCACGCATAAAAATGAATGGTGATGGAGGTAAATATTCTCCATCTGAAGACAGTAATATATGAACTGTGGAAGTGTGAAGGGATGCATTGCTGAAAGGGAAGGGATATTGTGAGAGCTCTCATTTATAGTCCTTTCCATCACCAAGGAAACCACTCTTTTTTTGTCTGCACATCTTGGAGAATGGCGGTCTCGTTATGCCATGAAAAAGGAGGTGCACAAGGGCTTCAAACAATGGCAATAGTGCTATTATTACAAATAATTGGTGACTGTTTACTGCATAGCCATTCCAGCATGGCTTGTTTAATTCCCCTTCAGTTTCAATGAGTCGGAGTAGACTCCCCCCTCCCTTTCCCTTTTTTGCTTCTAAAATGTCTGTGATGAAAAGAATTTCAAGAGTGCCTATTTGACACTGTCAAGAATGGGAGAACACCTGCCACTGTAAAAACCTTGCTGCACGCTATACATTTTACGGCTCCTTTTGTTGTTAATGGTCTTATGGTGCTTCCATTTTAAACCATTTCAGTGCTCTGGCCCAGATGAAGGAGAGGGAGCAAAAGCATTCTCTTTTCCAAAGTTCGAAACCAATCTATCTGGCCATTTGGGAAGAAGAAGAAAAGTTATTCAACTACGGTTCAATTTAAAATATAATCACTCTTGATCATTTCTTTGTAGGACAGTAACTTTTTCCATGCTCCTTTACTTCACAATGATCCCCCCCAGCTCTTACATTATGTTTCTGACTAAGTCCCCCTTCCCAATATTCCATAGAAAAGAACAAATTGCTTCATTCAGTATTATCAAAACCAAACATATGAATTAACTTTTTCTTTATCTTTTGGCTGCTTTGTTACAAACATGCCACTTCTGATAACATACAACATTCTGGAATGGGACCTATATGCCACTATATTCCTTCTGTTTAATCCATAATCAAGATTCCTTTCTATTAATTGATTTTTGGGGTACTAAACATGTCAAGATGCTTAAAAGCACTTAAGGGACAGTCCTAAACAAAGATCCCTCAAGATGAGTGAGTTAGAATATGGTGGAAATCCAGTGCAGCTTGCTGGTTCACAGCTCAAGTCCCCAATCAAGTTCTGCCAAAGGTGTCCATGTAACTTGTTCATTCCAGGCTCAGCTGGATGAGCCAAGGGCAGCATAATCCCCCCAAAAGTGGAATAACAGACATGGGGGTTGGATGCTAACTGTGTTGGTGAAAGCTTTCGTCTTTGGCTGTTGAATGTGCTGCTTGGTAAATGTTCTATCTCAATAAATTAATTCACGAGAACCACCTAGGCTAGTCTGTTGAGCAACCCAAATCAGATGACATGCTCTGGGCCACCAAAGCTAATAATAATAATAATAATAATAATAATAATAATAATAATAATAACGATGATGTATTATTTATACCCCGCCCATCTGGCTGGGTTTTCCCAGCCACTCTGGGTGGCTTCCAACAGAATAATAATAATAATAATAATAATAATAATAATAATAATTTATTTATACCCCGCCCATCTGGCTGGGTTTCCCCAGCCACTCTGGGCAGCTTCCAAAAGAATATTAAAAGCTTCCCTAAACAGGGCTGCCTTCAGATGTCTTCTAAAAATCTGGTGGTTGTTTTTCTCTTTGACATCTGGTGGGAGGGCGTTCCACAGGGTGGGTGCCACTACCGAGAAGGCCCTCTGCCTGGTTCCCTGTAACTTGGCTTTTTGCAGGGAGGGAACCACCAGAAGGCCCTCAGCACTGGACCTCAGTGTCCGGGCATAATGATGGGGATGGAGACGCTCACTATGCTACACTAAATATGTTATCATTTAAGGTAATTGACCATATGCTGTTTTGCATAATTTTATTGTTATACAAACATGTCTTCAATCTATTGTCATGGGTCCATGCTGAAATGGATCTGCGAGAAACAGTTCTCCTGACTGATATTTTATGGAGAAACAGAGCTAAGCATCATCATCATGCTGAAGGCACCTTGCTCCCAAACACCCAATGACCACTGTCAGTGACTTTGCATAGATATTAAATAGCACTGGGAACAAAATAGTGCCCTGTGGCATCCTACTGCACAACCGTGGCTTGAGAAGCACTCTCTCAATGCTATTCGATGTACTCGGTCCTGTAGGTAGGACAAGGACCATTGTAGCACAGTGCCCCCAATTCCTACTGCACAAAGCCGGTCCAGGAAAATGCCATGGCCAATGGTATTGAAAGCTGCAGAGAAACTGAGGAGTGGAAAGGTCATACTCCCCTTGTCTCACTGTCTGGAAAGGTCATTCACCAGGGTGACTCAAGCTGACTCAGTCCTATGGCCAGGCCTGGATTCAGATTGGAATGGGTCTAAATAATCCATGTCATTCAATAATGTTTGCAGTTGCCCCTCCTCAACTGTCTCCATCATCTTCCCCAATTGATTCCAGTCCAAAGGGTCCATGGATGGTTCTTTAGGAGTCATCACTCTATCACTCTTTCAAGGCAACAGGGACCACCTCTTTATGCAATGAAGTGTTAACCACACTCTGGACCCAACCAATCAACTCCCCTCTGCTAGATTTTATAAGCCAGGAGGGCTGCATATTAGCCACGATTTCTTTAATTTACTTAACGCCTAGTAACTGTTAATATTTCCATGTTTTATTTCTAATCTCTAGGTTTTCCATGGGGAAAAGTACAAAAATGGTACATTAAACGATAAATTGGAAATGCCACCTCCCTTGGCAAGCTTCTGTATCTTTTAAATGTCAAATAATTTGATTTGAGAACTATGAGAAAGCAACAATCCAAGCTTTTTTACAAGTTTGTATTCCTTTATTTTTATCCTTTCAGACTAATGATTCCCCAGGAAGCGGAAACATTCAGTTCTGCACAGGCATCAAACAACTGTGACCTTATAGTGAGCAAGCCGGTAATTGTTTATGGTAAAAGTTCAGGAGAATTGGATTCTGCTCATGTAGTGGTTTCTTGCAGTTCTTAGTTTCTAATTGGTTTCCTTTACCATTTCTTTTAAGGTCTAAGGGGAAATAAATATAACTAGTTGTCAAGCAGTCAGAGCCTCGCTTATTTCCCTATGACAAAGAATTCCCTCGGCAAGACAAAGAGGAGTAGTTAAGCTGTCCTCCATGGAACATCTGTTAAAACAATAGCCCTTTAACAATGTTCAGAATGGGGGTGGACTGGACACAATCTCCATCCTCTAACGACCCACTCCTGCTATTTTTCACAAGTTGATTTTTTTCTGTGTACACAGGCCCCATATACTGTTTGTACTTGCGTAGACTCCAGGTACTTGTTAACACCTGGAGACTGGCAGTAGGGATGCTTGAAAAAAACTCACGCCCCTCCCCAGTTCCAGTATGAGCTGACCTGATTCCTCCTGGGTTAATGTGCAAAGCAGAAGGCAGTTAACTTTCAGCTTTTGCACTGCTCTGAATTTTGTGTTACATTTTTGGGAGTTAGGAACTGCCAGATTGGTTTTTAAAACATATATTTTGAGACAAAATATGTTTAGAGGGGGGTTGTATTTTATGAGAAAATACATTCAAAATACATATTAGTGTGTGTGTGTGTGTGTGTGTGTGTGTGTACTTAAATACACATTTTGATGGAGGTTCACACTTTAAACATTACTATTGTAATGGGATGAAACATATTTATCAACAGATACATGCAAACGTGATATGGATGGACCCTAGTTGGAGATGTAGCAGTGTTCCTATGTCAACACTTCAGATCTACACACATGTAGAAAGCTAATCTCTGCCAAATACTTTTAGCTCAAGTGGCTCTGCCATTTTGTTTTTGGAAGGCTAACCATGGAAGAAAAGTGGAACCACAGAACCATTACTAAATTACTAGTATAAATAAAAATGAAAACATACAGGTTGGGGCAGAAGGCTGAGCAAAGGAAGAATGAACATTACCCCTGCAGGTTGAAATCCTAAAAGTAAAGTTATATTACCATGTGCCATTTCATTGCATTGCCTTGCACTCTGCCATTGTGATGATAAATGATAATGGAACTATAATGGCAACTTCAGAATGCTATCACTGCCTTAAACTCAATTGGGAAGGGTATTTCAGTAAGGAAAGTTTCTCTTGAATGCAACAGAAATAAATTTGTTGACAGGAAATGGATGCTCAGGTCAGCACATATGGTCACATGACCACACAGTAGGGCTGTAAATTTACAATTGGCACAAAGGGAAACTAATTCCTTACCTAAGCATCTTGTTTCAGTTCCACTCCATAGTCCGGAAGAGAGACATTCCCTTACAGCTGAGCCCACCAACATGAATCCTAAGTCACAAGTGAAGATAGCTGTCGAGCCATAGGTGATCTGAGTTCCAATCTTATTCCCATTTGGAGGTATAGGAAGCTCGCCACAGGAAATAACTTTAAAAGTTAAAAGAAGGAGAAATATGTTGCACACACAAAATCCACATGTAAACATTCAGTGCTCATTTTTCAGTGAAGGTGATTAAAATGCTATATCTTAGGGTGAATGTAGAGTGATAGATGACTGCAAAATAACAAACCCAAAACATTATATTACAAAAAATGTTCATACTATCAAAAAATTGTTAAATAATACTAATGCCATAGAATAAATTAATGACTTTTATGGCTGTTTTATAAATAGTTACCAACACCCCCTCACTTTAATCTCACTCCTTGCTTTCTGAAATGTATGAAGCTGCCCCTGAATGTGATTAGTATAAGTCAGCATCAATATGAGTTGTTTCAGATGCAGACCTATCTTGTGAGTAAGCCATCATGATGGACTTGTCTACAGAAATATTGAGAATTTAATAGGTTTGGGCCGGACAATTTTGGCCGGTACTCACTTTGGCAGTACGGTCTCTCATTCCTCCAACTCCAAGTTCCATTGGCAAGACATTCAATGGATTCTGGTCCCAAACCATGATATCCTGGATCACAGCTGAAAACAACTTTTGTTTTGTACTCATAGTGAGAACCATTCACTATACGCCACCTTCCATGTTCCAAGGAGAAAGAATTGATGCTTGGGCATGTAACAACTAGAGAGAGGAGGGAGGAAAATTTGTCTTGAAGTCCAATGAGTAAATTTGTGAATATGAAGTTTTATACATTTACAACATCATCATCATCATCATCATCATGTCCCATCCATCTGGCCAGGTTGCCCCAGCCAATTTAAACAGCTGCACAATAATCTACAGGCTATATTTAATTTGGGGAGTCAAGCTATATTCATTTTATGAATATGAATACCTTGTATTTCATTTTTTTCTCCTTAGATCTGGAGAGTGAGTATTATTTTACTGCTCAAAGCGTGTTCTCCCTAGCAGAGAGCACGTGTTGCGGTTGGGAACAGGCCACCCTCCAGTGACTAGGCAAATTTAGTTGAATCCCGACCATTTAAATGGTTAAACTGGGTTGCTGGGGTGTTTTGATTGTTGCCAATTCAGAGGAGGGGTCAGAGTCTATATATACAGGGGCCAGACGTTGGCACGGCCTCTTGGCCGTTTTGCATCGGATCACCCGCCCTCCCTCCCTTGTTTAAGGGGGGTATTGAAGGATTGCTTGACCTTGCTATGCCTGTCATGGGGTCGTTCGCCTTGGTGCGAGGGCCTGGTAGGAATTTTGCCATCTGGCTGATTGGCTGGTGCCATTTGGTTTTTGCCTACTGCGTAGCAAATCGTCACAACTTGTAAGGTTGGCGGTTAGGCACTGGTTAAATTGGTGCTTGGGGGGTAAGTGCCTACCCCTCCAAATGATGCGAATGGGAATTCCGTTAAAGGAAATCCAGGGGCTTGCCATTCTTTCGTCCTTGTCCCCGGAGTCGGACTTGGGCCGTGCAAGCCCCACAGGAACATGAGGGTGAGAAGTAATGGTCTGGTGCCCAGCTTTATTTCTCACCCAATACTTGTTTCCCACGCTGGCTTCCGCTGGTATCCGGAAGGCCAGCACTGTCCCTGAGGGCAAGGACAGATAGTCGGAACCAGTGCCTAAGCAACCACTCACATTTTTGTATTTGAATAAAGTTGTGGCCAAAATTATGCCAAAAACCTTAAACAAAAAATTGATGTGTGAAGTGTGAATTATTGGGGGGCTACTGTGACTCAACACGCAAACAAATTATTTAATGGGTTGTGTATCACAGTTTTAAAGCACTTCTAGATTAAGGGGAATTTTCCCCCAACCCCCTCAGTCATCTTCAACTTTTGCTGACACAATGAGAATTGGTGCTTTCATTCCCCCTCTAGCAAAACTACCCCTGCTCCAGAAATGGATCATGTTATGGTTTACAAAAGTCATTTCCCTTGATATTATCATTTGGTTGTATGAGGGAGAGGGGAAACTCGAACTCTCAGCTTAGTAACAAAACTTTACAATCACAATACTATCTTTCTTTTATAGTGCGTTTATCCTGAGTAAATGCTATGCCAGATTTAAAATAACAACACAGCTCTGCAGATCAAGATATATTTGCAAATAACCAGTCACTTACAGCTATTTAAAAAATTGAGGCTCGTGAGTCAATTCATTTAACTCAACACAACATATCCTTCCTCCCTTGTGTTACTCCATACATGCCTTTAGGGAGATGTCCAACACTTGAAGAATTTCACAGCTTTTGATGCTCTCTCGTGAACCTATGCCTGCAACTATGATCTAAATAACCCCATAATGTTTACCAAACCTTTCTGTTGCTCTGCTATTTTCATTAACCAAGTAGTTTTTTTGCTTATTCTAGTTTGCATTCTAATCCCAATGGCAGGTGCACTGGTTGTGGAATTATTGGGCAGCTTTGGGCTAGCAACTGTTCGCTTGAAAATGAAAGCTGATGACAACCAAAATAGCAAAAGAAATTCAGCTGGAAAAGTACATCTAGATTGCCCTTACCTACGCAACGAGGTGTTTTATTATGGTTGCTCCAGGTGCCATCTGGCTGACATGCTGCTGTAGTAAGTTCCTTGGATGATAGCCTGTACCCATCATTGCAAAAATAAGTAACCCGTGTGCCTACCAAATAATCTGTAGTTAATATCCCACCATTCACTGGGGCTTTGGGAATGCCACAAGAGATAGCTGCAGGTTTGAAACAAACACACAGTTAGACACAATATCATCATACTGGCCTTGTCTTAACCTGTTTATCATATTTTTAAAGTTCAGAAATATATATGTTTATGTATCTAGAGAGAGAGAGAGAGATAAAAGAAGTAAGGAAGAAAGGATTAGGAAAACATATAAAATATTATCAAGGAAGATTTATTTTAAATCCCTTCTTAGGCTGGAACACAGCAAGTGACAGCACTCTCACTTGCTCTTTGCAATCAATCATTCATTCCAAATGGTCTCCACTGTTTCAGTATTAAACTGTACAATGTATAGAACTGCTGTATTCAGGTCTTGTTTGCTGGCTTTCTATTGGCAACTGGTATAGGATTCTGGACTAGATGAGCCTTTGACCTGACCCAACAGGGCTTTTCTACTATTTTTATGTTCTTACTCGTTGACCTTTCACAGGTTACACATCAAGAATAAGTCCCAATGAATACAGTAGACTTACTCCAAAGTAAATAGGATCAAACCAAATTAACTCATGCACATATCTTGACTGTTGCTTCAATGGCTCTGAACTGCCATTCCAGACTAACAGGTGTATCTTAACTGAACACTGGTGACGGGGCAGAGGCTTCATGTGCAGCAGGTGACCTTAGGGGGATAGAGGGCAGGGCACATGACACACATCTCTATTATCCAAAATAGATGATTGGCTAGGAGACCTCCAGAGGAACAGTCTGAGCAGCTGCCACTGCTGTCCCCATCCCTGAGGATCTGCTACCTAAAGCAGCTTTCTCACCATGCCAAACAGTAGGAGCAGCCCAGATCATAGTGATAGTCATTACCCTCACCATTATCCTCACCATCATTGAGATACAGTGTGGTGAACTGGTTAGACTAGGCATGTCGTCCAAAGTCTGTTTGGGGGGCTTAATCCGGCCCGTCAGTCGGTTTAACCCAGCACCCACAGGCAGTTCCTCCCCATGGTTCTAAAAAAAGGTCAACAACTTTGGTCGGCCTGCATGCATGTTCACACTGACAAACTGGAACGTGTCCAGAGGAGGGCAACCAAAATGGTCAAAGGCCTGGAAACGATGCCTTATGATCAACGGCTAAGGGAGCTGGGCATGTTTAGCCTGGAGAAGAGGAGGTTAAGGGGCGATATGATAGCCATGTTCAAATATATAAAAGGATGTCACATAGAGGAGGGAGAAAGGTTGTTTTCTGCTGCTCCAGAGAAGCGGACACGGAGCAATGGATCCAAACTACAAGAAAGAAGATTCCACCTAAACATTAGGAAGAACTTCCTGACAGTAAGAGCTGTTCGACAGTGGAATTTGCTGCCAAGGAGTGTGGTGGAGTCTCCTTCTTTGCAGGTCTTTAAGCAGAGGCTTGACAACCATATGTCAGGAGTGCTCTGATGGTGTTTCCTGCTTGGCAGGGGGTTGGACTCAATGGCCCTTGTGGTCTCTTCCAAATCTATGATTCTATGATTCATAAAATATGGCCTTCTTTGAACACCCCTGGGTTAGACTAAAACCTGTCAAACACTGTATTTCAGCCTAACATACATCACAGGGATATTGTGAGGATTAAATGGGCAGGAGAAGAACCATCAGGTTTTTGGAGGAAATATGGGATGTAAATGTAACAGCGGCAGCAGAAACAACAACTAAATCAGAGTAGCAGCAGTGGCTCTAATGGAGGCAGATATAGTATATCAAAGGCTCTTCTGTGCTTCGACCTTTTGCACACAGTTTACTTTTGCTTGTTCTAATAAAGCCACTGTACTTTTTCTTTCCTCCAATAACCACATCACCTCCTATTTCCTTCCCTGGCTATCCTAGCAAACTAATATTTGCCAGATATTGTTTCCCTCTAGATATTTTTTCCATAAATATGAACTGATGCAGTAGACTACATGGAACAATGCAAACTGAAGGCTGAGGTCGGTGCGTTTGGGACATTCTTCTGCCTCTATTTTATGGTTCTAAATTTTTCACAGGCCCATCAATTGAATGTAGACCAGATAAAAATGATTTGATAACGCTGAAAGGAAAAGAAAGGGATTGTTCTGGTTTGGATAAAGATAACGCAATGAAGGAAATTCTCACTTGTAGAGGCTATTGTGACCCAGGATTTGCCTAGGAGGAAAAAAACTATTAATGAAAAAGGCAAACCACAGTAATATATTTCTGGGCTAAATTGAGTATATATATTACAGCTTAAGCATGGTGTTGGTTCTATACATTTTGGCACCATTACAAGTGCTACTACCTGCCTGAGAACGCACAAACCTGGGGGAATCCTACTTGGGAAACTTCACAGATATTCAACTCCACTTTCTAGCTCTTGATTCCCCCGAATTTAAGGGCACTTATGTGGGGGCTATTCCATACATATCATTTAAGTGACAACTACATGTGTCCCAATGACTGAATTGGCACCCCTGGTGCTGAAAACATGCACACTTTACCCTAATGTGTGCAATTCAATGCAGACTGCCGGCTATGCATATTATATTGCTTTACTGTCGAATGTTTTGCTTCATGCCACTTGGTTAATTGCATGATGCCCTGGAGCTTGTCGTGAATAATGGCTGAAAGATTCCCTAGCTTAAATAAGTCAAATAAAAATGGAGCTTTTCTCTCTCTTTTTGCATTAACTGGAGTTAGCAGCGCTACTGGTGCACTAGAGCAGCCATGGATATTTGGAATGGAATCAAAGTGGGCAAATCCAATTCTGTAAGGAAAAGCTGATTACCTTGACATGCTGGGACAGGTGCATCCCATGCATGATATCCATTGGGAGATTTCCTGCACAAAGCGTTGCTTTTTCCGACGAGGCGGAATCCTCGGTCGCAAGCCCAGCGAACCACACTGTTCAGCTGTCCACCTGTCTGACTAACAATGAACCCATGAGGAGGTGACTCTGGAGTGCTGCAGTAAAGGGCTTTGAAAACAAAAGAAAGAAGCAATCAGTGCATGGATTTCTCCCCCACATATCACCTTATTTAACAGTAGGCATTTTCCTGTGGGGATTGCAAACTTTGGAGCCTTGACCCCTTTAGCAGCAGTGGTGAAGACCCCAAGGAAAGGGGAGATAATAAGGCTGTATTCTGACACTGACCATGTCTCAGCACACTTTGGAGAGGGGGCAATAGCAAGCAGAGACAAAAAGTGCTTCATAGTACATTGAAAATGGGGCAGCCTGGTTGTCACCTATATGCCCCAGTGGGAAAAGTAGTGAAGGTCTAGCCTTAGGCCAATGATAACTGATGGTTGTTTCACCTGTTTACACTTGGCTTTTGGCTTGAGAAAAAACTAAACAAACATCTAGGTAAGGAAGATGGATCTCTGGGTTGCATAGATAAGCAGAATTGACAATCAACATATCCAAACTCACAATCTCTTGCAAAATATCTGTATTGCATATTTTTAATACGGTATAGACGACTTCACCAGTTAGGACATACATTATGATTCTTTTTCCTATGTACAAACCTTGTTTATTAATCTTATTTCTTCCCATCTGATCACATTTGCATGTGTTAATTACAAATGTAATCTACTTAGATTGTGTCAACATCCAAGTTCAAATTTTTATCGTAAGTTTCTGCATAATGTAATTGATACTTGTTTTAACATGTATCTAGGGTAATTAATATGGGTAGGAAGATCATGAAAGATGGCATCTGCAGCATGAAAAGAATATCGATACACCAGGCATGAGGTAGAGGACAGGGAGAACTTTGACACATTGAACAGATGGAAATGACTATTACTTTATTTTTTTCTGTTCAAGAGAAGTTCTGGTTCAAGATGGGTCTTGCATAGCGTACACCCCCACCCACCCGCATGCACCCTCCCCACACTTCTGTTTGAAATACTGTTGTCTGCTTCTTTGATATCTTTTTTCAGAAGCAAATTGGGTTTGTATTCTTTAAAAAGATCATTGAGGATAGTCCAGTCTGTAACTCTTGTCTGCAAATTAACTCACTGAACACCTCTAGGATTAGCTCTCTAGCAATGAATATCAGTATTTTGTGCTTTCTTTCTTTTCTCTAGCATGACTTAGGTGAGATACACACACACACACACACACACACACACACACACACACACTTTTATTATTGTTTTGTCTTTGGTTCCAGAAGTGGTCCTGTCCAGGGGGTTTCCTGACTTTCCAGCTCACATGGTTAATTATCAAAAGGCAATTAATTGGCTAAAGGGCACTAAAGAAGCTGGAGAGAAGCTGATTTGACCATAGGATTAGGTCAGGCTTCCTCAACCTCGGCCCTCCAGATGTTTTGAGACTACAAGTCCCATCATCCCTGAAAACTGGTCCTACTAGCTAGGGATCATGGGAGTTGTAGGCCAAAAACATCTGGAGGGCCGAGGTTGAGGAAGTCTGGATTAGGTAAACCCTCCTACAATTATATCTCTCTCAGATATGCAGAATACTAGGATTTTAGAAAAATACATTGGCGCAGTAATGTCAAAACCCTCAACCCAATCATCAATCTAAGACTCTGTGCTTGTTTGGTCTGCATACATACTGATCCACAAAAAAGAAAACAAAAGAAAAGATGATACAAACATTTGGATAATGTGATAGTAAATTGTCCCTCTTCTTTTTTTTTTTTTTTTTTTGGTCTCAGTCACAACTTCACCAAATGTGTACAGAAGCATGCCTCTTGCATCTCTTCTAAAAATTGTTCCCACTACACATACCTGAAACAATTGGACTAGTTCAGTCATGAAGATGTCACCTAAGCCTTTTCTAAAGTGAAACGAAAAGCAAATTTGTGGGTTTCTCATCAGCTAAGCCTGGTGTTCTAGAATGTCCATGTTGATTAGACTTGCTACCAACAGAACAGATCATGTGTACCTTCTTGCAGATGGTCCAGAATATCTAGAATATCCTCCAAGGTCCATTTGCCCCATTTGTACACACAGATCAATGTCCAACTGGGATGTCCTTTTTGAGCAAAATACTTTTGCACATGCAAATGGGATTTCTCCTTCCTCTTCTATCCATATGCCAGCACAATGTGCTCCAGGGGGTAGGGAAACCCTGTGGAGCAGATTGGGAGGAATGTGCTGTGGGACAGGATAGAGAAGGAAGGAGAAATTCCATTATAGCATGATGCTGGCTGGATCTTTCCAATGCTGACAGCTGAAAGTTGAGCTTGCTGATGTATTTGAAAGGTAGAAAAGAGAAAGATTTGATTGACTTACCTATATATCGTATCCTGAAACCTTTTTTGTTTGTGCCATGGTCTGCAGACCACCGAAGAAACACTTCGTGGCCACTGCTAGTTATGTTTAGAGATGAGGAATAATCTCCACTTAGGGAGATTAGTAACGGACTGTGGCTATTTGATCCTTGATGATGTTGGAAGAGGTAGCAAGGCAGAGAGAAGAAAAGAAAGAAAACTAAAATTAGAGATATACTAAAAGAGGTTCCTAAACAAGTAGGAAGTAAATTAATGCAATACATTGTAGCCATATCATTAATGGCATATATAGGGAATTTTTCATAACAGGGTGCAATCTAAAATGAAAAGCAACAATGACACTGAAACTGCATGCATGATAAAATACACAACTTAAAAATTACTGGCTAAAAACAATGTATACTAAATCATCCAAGGCTGTATGTCCTATAGTTACCATCAAACACCTCAAGTATATCAAATTCCTTTTCTGTCTGGAAGAATTCAAAGTAAAGGCTGATATTATAACCCTTTTCCACTGTAATGGTCCATGCACACATCTGGAGGTTTGGATAGCTATCTGGGTAGCCAGGGCTCAGTATCACTCCGGTTGAATCCAGACGCAATTCATTTGCAGGACAAAGAACTGCAAAAGAGAGGAATTGCTATAAATGTTTAGATAGCTGGAAAACTGCATGAAAGAAGTCTTATTTTTTCTACATTTTAAACATGTGCATCAATAATTTCATTTCTATTAAAATAGAACAGATGAAAATCAGTACAGGTTTTTAAACTTTAGAATAATGCATTATAGTTTTTGAATTTGTTCTCCTCGCCCCTTTGTTAAGTGACCCAAATGTTCCTTTTCTGGTAAAAACATTTATGTATTAAATAATGAAAGATGCCAAGCTTTTCCTTACAGTTGCCTCTCTGACAAAGGGGTATTGGATCCAGGGGGCTCTGTCCAACCCTTGCCTCATTATGCCTCAGTTTGGGGCCTAACAATGGTTCCTGCGTGTTAACAAACTGTCAGCAGGAAGTACAATTTAAGCAGCAATCAATTTCCCCCCTCATTCCTAGTGGGTACTTTTTGGATCTCTGGTCCCTAGCATGGTCGGAGGGTAACCCCCCCCCCTTCATATCACCACCAATGGGGAACTTGAAAGCAAACACTTTACACCAGCACTGGAGTAGACTCTATGGTCCTTGAGAGACATTTGGGACCATTTAAGCTTAATTAACTCATTTGGTTTCTTTTCATTCTTGTTCCTCCACTGGCTTTCTGCAATGTGAAGGAACTGTGTTCCTCTGATTCTGTATTAGAGAAAAAATTACATTGCTTCTGTTCCAGGCTATCACTTTAATCATTTGTTTCTGCTTTCTACAGACGCCAATTAACTGAAATTTAACTGAAATTTGTGTGTATGTGTTTGTGTGTGCAGGCAAATAAGTATTGACCCAGGAGCAGAGTGTTTATGCTACAACATGACTTCCACTAATTTAAAATGCCATGGGAGTTTCATTGGCATTTGAGCAGCTGCAACTGCTTGATGGGTTATTTACCAAGGTAGCCAACAGAATTGCCATAGGAAGCCAATACAGAAGGCCTTTCTGAACAGACTTTTCCTTCTGAATGGTGTTTACTGGTGGGTTAGATGGATTCTGTTCAGGGTGAAAGGGGTCCTGTGGCAGTAGGTAATCAACTTATGTCCCTTATCTGATATTTTATTTATTTATTTCAAAACATTTATAGGCTACTGAATCAGAAGAATCTCGAAACGGTGCATGTTACCAATTGTACACATGTATAATATGACTGGAACAACATACGTTGCCAGTATATTCTGTTCCAAATGCACAGAGGTTATGAATCTTTCTTGCCACTACAGTTTAGTGCAGTGGCAGGAGGCCCATTTTTCTGTATTAACACTTACCTCCCACCAGCACGCACCCTAGACATGGTGGTTAAGATTTGGACCGACCTAATAAGTCTTATAGAGCAGATAAATGTGAAAAGCCCAGCTGCTTGAATCCTATTATGCAGGGATCAATCCTGTATTGGGGATGGCTCAGAAAGAAGACTAACATCAAGAGGGATAGATCTGGATGGCATGATTTCTTAATATTAAATGGATGTCCAGCCGACGCCACTAAGGGCCAACTACATAGTAAGGGAGGAAGTGTCATAGACTATTTTATAGTTTCACCTCCACTCTTCAGCTTGGTGAAAACAGTAGATGTGTTGGTAAGAACTGAAAGTGACCATTTCCCGCTCTTAGTTACTTTAGCTCCTTTCCTGGAGTGTCAGCTCCCTGCAGAGACAATGTGTACAGTTGGCGAATCCTTGGGCACGTCAAGAGTGAAATGGTATCCAAAGGTGAATGATGAAATACACAGGATCCTGGCAAGTGATTTAATGAAGAGCCTACAACATCACCTCATAAACACCTCAGCAAATCCAGTTACGGACTTCCTACAAATCAGTACACTCTTCAGAGCCTATTTGGCGAAGCCCAATGTCACAAACTGTACACAGGGAAATCAGAGAGGTTGGTTTAATGGGCAATGCAAGGAAGCAAAGAAAGACCTGCTAAGTGCTTTTAGAACCTATCGAGGGAAAACCCTCTGAATTTAACAAGGGAAATATGGGAAGGAGAAGAGCAGCATATAAGAAAATTATAAAGATCAAAAAACCAAGCTTTGTGAGAAGCTAGTGGCAAAAACTAGGGTTGGCAGTGGCTGAGCAAAGAGAGGACAAGTTTTGGCTTCTGGTGTCTCGGGGCATGAATGAATCAAGATCAACACTAGACGCCACTATATCGGCACAACGTTGGGTGGATTACTACGTGGAACTTTATGGAGAACAGGCAGGGCATTCACTCGATGCTGAGGTGACCATTGACCAGTCGGGCTTTCCTGAGTGGCAAGTGGTGACCCCTGTAGAGATAAAATCTCTGATAGAGAGTCTAAAACTAAATAAAGCACCAGGTGAGGATATGATGCCGCCGGAGCTATTTAAGACTCATATGGACTGGTGGCAACCCATCCTGGCAAAGCTCTACACCCACATAAATAATACAGCTCAAATGCCAGCCGGCTAGAATTTGAATACCATCATGCCAATTTACAAAAAAGAGAGGATAAAACCCTCCCCCAAAATTACCGCCCTATTAGTTTGCTGGACATCCCCTCTAAACTCTATGTTCATCATCTGCTCACCAAATTAACAGACTGGCTAAGTGAAAATAACACCTTACATGAGGAACAAGCAGGGTTCAGAGCTGGATATAGTACTACTGACCAGCGCTTTACACCATCTCATATTATTAACAAATATATCAATCAAAGCAAATGTAACCTGTTCACTGCCTTCATTGACCTATCTGCTGCTTTCGACTCAATCAATCATAACAGACTGTGGGAGAAATTTTCAAATGCTAATTTAGACCCATGACTATTATTATTAATTCATGAACTGTTTAGAGTTACCGAAACACGAGTCAGAGTGGGCTTAAAGGGAGGTATCTTAGAAGCATTCAATACATCAAGAGGCATGAAACAAGGCTGCATATTGGCTCCCACACTTTTTAACTTTTATATAAATGATATGGTGCCACAGCTAGCACAGGTAAAATCGCCCACCCCATCAATTAGTAATAGGAAGATATCTTGCCTGCTGTATGCCGATGGTGTGGTGCTCCTATCACTCTCCCAATTAGGTCTTAACAATCTGCTTACAGCTTTCAGCAGGTATTGCAAGCGGGAAGAGCTCATCGTGAATTACTCCAAGACGAAAATTATGGTCTTTGGGAAGCGTAGTCCCAGATTCAAATGGAAAATGGATCAGTAGAACTTGGAGGAAATACGCTTTTTCAGATACAGTGGTGCCCCGCAAGACGAAATTAATTCGTTCCGCAATTTTTGTCGTCTAGTGAATTTTTCATCTTGCGAAGCACGAAATCCCATAGGAATGCATTGAAAATCAATTAATGCGTTCCTATGGTCAAAAAAAGTCCAAACAAAGCCAAATTTGGTACAACAACAGTTTATTAACTGCTCTTTAAAGTCACACATACTGTAAAGAGCAGTTCAAAAATTTAAGGGAAAATAAATTAACTTTATAAACAAAACATGTCTTTGTTTTTAGTCAAAGAAAAAAAGTCGCGAGACGTTTTCGTCTTGCGAAGCAAGCCCATAGGGGAAATTCGTCTTGCGAGGCAAATCACGAACGAAAAAACCTTTCGTCTAGTGAGTTTTTTGTATTGCGAGGCATTCGTCTTGCGGGGCACCACTGTATCTGGGAATTCTTTTCACTGAGACACTATCATGGAAGGGGCACATCGAGGCTACGAAACGCGAAGTGCAGAAAGCTTGTGGGGCATTAATGAAATTCTATTTCACAGCGGATGGTCAGCTATTGTAACCTTCATTGAAAATCTTTGCCAGTAAAGTGGTCTCCCAGATGCTTCATGGAGTAGTGATATGGGGCAAGGACCCAAATGCCAACAAAGCCTTAGAAATAGTGCACAACAAATTCCTCAGGAAATTGCTCTTGCTCCCCAATGGGACTCCAGCTGCTCTTCTCTGTGTGGTAGAATTGATTACCTGTGCTTAAATTATGTGAAAAGACTTCAATTTCTTTCGGAGGAGAGATTTCCCGCTATGTCACACACAGAACAGAAACAGACCAAATGTTGGAAGGATGGAATGCCTCTTGTTCCAATACCAATTACAAGATTTTCAGGTGACCATGAAGATGGACAAGAGGCACTTAAGAGATTGTCTCTTTAGGTCCAATGCAGAAAGGGATCTAACCATGATGGCTTCTACCAAGAGTTCGCCATGGTTCCCACTTATTAAAACGGAGCATACCCAGGCCAATTACCTGTCAAAGCTCCCACTTGCTGTGCTTAGAATCGCTTTCACAGAATTACGATTCCAATCAATGCCCTTGGCGGTGCCGGACGGACGCTATGGCAAAGTACATTATGAAGAAAGACTTTGTCTGTGTGGGCAATCCTGTGTGGAGGACCTGTGCCACTATTTATCGCAGTGCCTGCTATATATAGACCCAAGAGACCGATTCATAAAACCCCCGTTTCCGAATGCAACTCAGTGGAAAGGGTGAAATGGCTGCTGAGCGATACTGATGACTTTGTAACTTATAAAGTAGCATTCTATGTGTTGGTAGCTGAGAAGTTCAGGAGGAAAGAACTAGATAAAATAGCAGTCAACTGCAAAGGGGATTTGGATATTTAATTTGGCACATTTTACTAGAGAATCCTCTGCTATTCTATTTTATGCAACAAACAATCTTAGTAGTTGTGACCATGCTTTATACTGTACATGTGGTGCCTGATGATTTTTATGGTTATTGCTGTTTTTCCTTTTGTTATTTTTCTGAATGATGCCATGGCTTATGGCTAGTGCAATAAAAGTCTATGATGATGATGAATGCACAGAGGATCGGGGCAGGTGAGTCACAGAGAACCCGGATAAATGAGAATCGGCGTAGCTAAGAAACTGAAGTAGAAATCGGAAAATTCCTGATTTGAGTTTCACCTCTGCCATGAAGTCGCTTTGTCTTTGGGAAACCGACTTCCTCTCAGTCTCAGCTCCCCCTTCACTCATTTGCAACATGGCAACAGAAATACAGGATTGCCGAAAGAGTTGCAAATCTCTGAAACCTCTGAAAACATATCACAATATGCAAACACATCTAAACAAAAGATATCGAAGCAGACAACCTTGGCAAGCAGGTGGTGCTCCATCCATCTGTAGCCTCTCTCCCAGTCTACATGTCAGAATCTCATTACCAACTAATGTAAAGCCTGGTAGACACTGGTACCTTATTATGTCCCCTATTTGATAAAAAAAAGGAGAAAGCTGTGATTAAACAACAATTAATGGGGACTTTTGGCACTGATAGTCACACTGAGTAATGAAGTACCTTTCCCAACATATATAGTTTGCAAATGACCACTGGCACAAATAGCTTTGATTAGACACAGGAAATGTTGTGGCAAATGAGCAGACACATTTATCATTTCTTGCCAGCTCTGCTATTAGTATGACTCACACATTTGGATGCTTGTTACTCTGTGAAGCAATGCAGCAGAATGGTGGAGTTTTAAAAGCTTTGCATTTTTTTTAGTAGTCATGACAGTAATTAAGAGGAAGCCATCAAGTACCCTTATTCCCGCTGTCCCTCCTCAGACATAATATACATTGTGGTTAGTACATGGCTTTTTGAAATTAAAACTGTAATGGAAAAGATTCAAAAACAACTTTTGAAAAAACTTGACTATTATTTTTAACACTCTAGAGTCAGCACCCAGTGGGTTTCATAACATTGTATTATTCATACTTGCTTATTTATTAAACAGATTTCTAACCTGACATTGACTTCACAAGGTGGTTTACAAAACAAAACTAAAAAGGTTCAAAACATGAGACATCATAAGTACAAGCCAATAAATAGAACAGATTTCAGTGACAAGTGCCAATCAATTTTAAAATGACCAGTCAATATCTCCATGTGACACTTTAATTTACCTTCACCATCCCCAGAAAAGACACAATGCTGAATAGTCATATATGTAGGCTCAGCACTTGCAGTTGGATGGGTGTGTTTTTTTTAAAAAAATTGTTTTTACAGCAGGTGATCATCCAGCTGAACAAGCAAACAGGTCTTAAAGATAAAAGGGTCTTGTCCATTCAGCCAGGTAATTGGCTGCAGTAAAGCCTCTCCAATTGCATCTGGCTGCATGCGCCTTTCTCCCGGATCTGCACATCTTGCTGTCTAGGATTGCAGCCAAACCCTGCTGGCCAGATGATTAGTGCCACAGAGTAAAGAAGGCTTTACACCACAGTCAACTGAAAAGTCTCAGTGGGACTGTACCATTTCCCAGATTGTTCTAAGAAGTGTCACTATCTTGGAAATAGGGATACATCTTGCATACATGTGGATTGGCCACAAAACCGCTGGGATTCGGCTGTCGGAGAATTGCTAAAAGTCCAGGAAAATATGGACTTATGACAACCCGTGTCAGAAATGTAGATGTTGGTAAATTTCCTTAAAAATAGCTTACAACTTCCCCCTCTTTTTTTGAGATTTCCAACAACTTTGGCCAAAAACTTCATGCTTCTCTAAATTTTGCAAAAAATAAATAAATCAAAAACTCTCCTATGAAATATGGCAACCCTGGCAAACAAGAATTGCTTCTGCCATTTGCTGGAGTGAGTGTCCCTCTGTCACCTGGGTTCTCCACAGATGTAAGTGGGATTTCTGTTATTCCCTCTCTGTAGCACCCAGCCATCTTGGGCAGTTCTGTGAAGACACAGAAGGCTGCTAGCAGAGGGGAAGCAAGCGTTAACTATTTCTGTACCTACCTATAGGAACAGCTAGATCCAATGCCATGGAGATAATTCTTGTTTTCATATTTAGATAATACAACGGCAACAGAATCCAGAAAATGGGCTTTGTTAACGACAGTAGAAAGCCCTTTCACTGATCATGATCTCCTTATATTTTAATCGTCACCTTCCACCAAACTGCTGCTAGAAATCATAAGCCTATGTAGTTGCACCTTCCAGTTGTCTGAACCTCTGATTATCTAGATATTTTACAAACTCTCAAGGGTCTTTAGTTCATTTAAATTGTAGGCTGTTCTAGCATGCAAAGCCACATGAAATTTTTACGTTTGCCCATAGTGATAGGGAGCTTAAACACCACAGTGCTTGTCTCTGCACATTCAGCAGTTTTCTTTATGGGATGAAATACATGTTATTTATGCTTAGATTGACTATACCTATTTCAAATTCATCATCCTCAGTCAGAATTTCAGCATTCGGTATAGCAGGTGGAGGCTGGCACACTCGAAGCTGATATGCTATGAAATGCATAAGACACAATGATTAATTTGTTGCTCTGTTTCATAGGATAACAACTTTTATAGCCTTCTCTTGAAAGTACAGTATCAACATCTAAAAGCAAACCACCCTGATTCAACAGGGCTTGGACTGTTAAAAAAACACCTCGCATTCATTCCCAATGGGGATTGTCCAATTATCACATATGTTGGGGAACCTGGTGAAGGCATTACTACAAGTTTGTGGGCAAAAAAGAAGAAGAATACTGTACCAACTCCTTTGCTCACTTTGAATAACAATCTTATAAATAACTATGGCATAACCCTACAGCTTCCTCTAACGTTCAACTGATCAGAAGAAAATTTGATATAACACTACCCCTTGTTGTAACGCTCAGTTCAAACATCAGCCCCTAGAAACAGTTCCTAACTTGTGGTAGCATTACTTTTGGCATGTATTCAAGCACTCTTTGAGGATATTCAAGAAACCTTATGGTGGACTTGCTTCTTTTCTGCCCTTTGGACATTTCTTTCATCCCACCAAATGTGAGAGAGTGTCTTGTTTTTCCAGCAGCATCCCTGTTGAGATAAGGCACCCCCTATCTGCACTGTCTCAAAAAATTGAAGACTTGATGAAAAGGTCTCTGCCTTAGCTGTTCATTTTGTACTGTGGATCTCTAGTTGGTTTTTGTTTTTAAAATGGTTTTTAAAAGCCATTTTAAGTTGTTTTTATTGTATGTTTGTAAATTGCCCAGAGTCACCTGTAAAATGAGATATAAGAATAATAATCCAACAAATGAGCACTAGGGGAATTTCTTGTCCCTTTCTCTTGAGTAATTCACTGCAGCTTGATCCCTGTGTTTGTGCCACTGTTATGTGATCTGTTGCTGCCTTTTTAGTTTAAGAGGATGAATGGGCTTTCATTATGCAAGGACAGGCCTTCCAATGAAGGACTGTGAGTCAGTGAAATGAAAACATCATTGTCTAGGATGGTCAGTAGTTCACAGATAATATGTTGGAGTAGTTTCAGCACCGATGTAATCCCATTACTCATGCCTTGTTCTTCTCTTTACAAATCCTATGACTATCCATATTCCTATGCATTGCAGGCTACCAGTATTTCAATTTCCCTACAACCAGCAATATTACTGCTCTACAATGTGCAGTTAATCTGAAAGTGAACAGCTGAACAAAACACTAATTAGTAGACAATCAGTATAAAGATATGCAACACCAACCGTGGTAACTAAGCACAAAGAAGCCACTCGTTGTGAAGTCACTGTGGAACTTTATCAGTATCTGATTTGAAGTGCTATAGACCGATTCCAATGCAGTGTTGCCACTAAACTGTCCAATTTGAGGAGAACTTTGGTCAGGACCATCCCTAAAAGAAACATAGGCAAAAAAACAACACTATAAATTAAATTTATGCCTTTGCCACACATGCTGGTAAAGAATTCAAAACGTGCTGAAAAGAAGTGCAAATGAGGAAGAGTGGGAAAATAGGCAATTATGTAAGCTATAATGAGAAAAGTTCAGAGAGCACCTGATCCCAATTTCAGTGGAACTTCTGCTGAATATGTTTGTGTGCATTCTGAAAAATGAACAGAAATTCACATACATTCACACCCTTTCAAGCCCCCAATTCCACCATCCCTATTTTGTTTTATGAACCTTGACACACTTGGAGGAATTGGGATATTATCAGTCTGTGTCATCCTCACCTTCAAGTCTCTAAACTGGCAGATAGGAAGGAGACCCTGTTGTTCCAAGAGTGGTGCTTATAGTATTTTGGACTGCTCCCATCCTTTACTATGGTGTGAAACAACCATGGAATATGTGCACACCACACTTTTAGTGTCCATAAGATTTCTGTCAAGTGTATTTTACAGATATTTAATGTTCTGAAAACAATGTTTATGGCGCAATCTATATCTTCCCCCTAATGCGCAGGTGAAATTCATTGTGGCTGCAGCTGTTAGCATTTGGTCACATTCATGTGATATGTGGTCATATTCAGACAATGAAACACTGACATTTGAAAGAACGTAAAAATAACAGGCCATTTAAAATTATGTGGCCCTTAACATTCTTGCAGATTTTTAACCAACGCAATACAGGGCAAAATGTCTGCATCTCATCCTGCTCTTTTTCTTTATTCTGAATTTTTGTTTTAAAATCAAACTTATAGAGGTGATCTTCAACTGTTGGTTGTTTTTCAACCTATTTCTTGATTTGTACCTAGTAGCTAGTTATTTCACTGGATGCTATCAACACTGTTTGAAATTTTATTAGGATAAATAGCATAAATGTAAAACACGCTGGATGGATTCAAAAGAACATGACAGCCTTCCTGGATCGACTCTTCAGTCCATCTACTCCAGCATCCTGCTGTTCACAGTGGTGAACGAGATGTTCCTGGGAAGCAGGACTAGCAGGACATGATGGGAATAGCCCACTTCCCCAGTCCACGTCTGTATTGGAGTTGTTGTTGTTGTTGTTTAAAAAATCTAAATAGATTTTTACTGTTTTGGTGTGTTGCCTCCATGAGCTCCTTGGGGAGGGAAGGTGGGATATAAATCGAATAAACACATAAATAAATACATTATTTCTCCTGTAGCTAGTATTCTGAGATGTACTGCAGTTAGATTACCACAATGTGTTATATGAGGGCTGCCTCTGAAGACAGTTTGGGAAATTCAGCTGGTGCAAAATTCAGCAGCAAGGTTGCTCACCATGGCAAGACGGTTTGAGCATATAACACCAACCCTGACCCTACTGCACTGGCTGACAATTAGTTTTAGGGTCCAATTCAAAGTGTTAGTTTTGACCTATAAACCTTAAATGGCTCAGGACTGCAATACCTCAAGGACCGCCTCTCCCCATATGAACCGACACAGACCCTGCAATCATTATCTGAGGTCTGTTTTCATGTGCCTCCTCCTTGAGAGGTCCAGATCATGGCAACATGAGAGCAGACCTTTCCTGCAGTGCTTCCCAGCTTGTGGAATACTCTCTTCAGGAAAGCTTGTCTGGTGCCTTTAGGCACCAGGCAAAAACATCCCTCTTCCCCCAGACCTTTGCCTAATTAAACAATCTAGTACTGTTTAAACTGGGGGGGGCAGTCGGGGGCTTGCTATTGTTTTGTTTGTTACTATATTATGTATTTTTGTGTTTTTATATTGTAAACTGCGCTGTGATTCTCAGATGAAGTGTGGTATAGAAATTTTGATAACAACAACAATCCTATATTTCACAAATTATTTATACACTATGTGAATAAGTACATCCATTTGTCTGTCCTGTATTTTCTGCTAACCAGTTTCATTGGATAACCTGAAGTTCTAGCATTATTAGATAGAGAGAATAGCACACCATGCAGAATTTTGCACACCTCAGTCATATTCTCTCTTCTCACTTTTTAAATGAAAGAGTGCCAAATGTTGTAACCATTCATCACAGAGTAGTTTCGCCACCACTTCATCATTTTCTGTACTACAATATCCTTATTGTATAATAGAGTGACACCAGAACAGTAAACATTGTTTCAAGTATGGCCACATAAGGCGCTGTGGTTTAAACCACTGAGCCTCTTGGGTTTGCTGTTCAGAAGGTCAGTGGTTCGAATCCGCACAACGGGATGAGCTCCTGTTGCTCTGTCCCACCTTCTGCCAACCTAGCAGTTCGAAAAGATACCACTGCAAGGAGATAAATAGGTATTGCTGCAGCAGGAAGGTAAACGGCATTTCCATGCGCTCTGGCTTCTGTCATGGTGTTCCATTGCGCCAGAAGCGGTTTAGTCATGCTGGCCACATGACCCGGAAAGCTGTCTGTGGACAGATGGCAGCTCCCTCGGCCTGAAGCAAGATGAGTGCCACACCCCATAGTCGCCTTTGACTGGACTTAACCATCCAGCAGTCCTTTACCCATTTACCTTTACCTTACACCATTAATTTGTTTAAGGTCATTGCAATACTGGCAATTTGATTTACAATCCATTTCCTATTAATTCCTAGCATGGAATCCACCTTTTTCACAGCTGCCACATACTGTATCAATATATTCATCGTACTACACACCATGATTCAAATTATGACACAAACATTTATATCTTGGTTAGTCTCTGCTACAATACATTTAATGTATAGTGAATGTTGGATTTTATTTTTAATTTTTTTGCCTCAATGTGCATCACTTTCCACCTTCTGACACCGAGTTATTGTTATTATATCTGAAAGCCCACACTTCTGAATGGATTTCATTTATAATATAGCTAACAGAAAATGCATTTTGCTATGAATGGTATTGCAAAATTCATTGCAGTGTGAAATCCAAACATTTACATTCCAATCCACAGTCCAGGAGGTCAGAGGATCAGGTCAGCTCATATAAAAATCCACACAAAAAATGAATCTGCAAGCATCCCTAATTATGGTGTTTATTAGACGATGCTGTTTGTCTTAGATTTACTAAATGTAGATAAACAGCAAATGGGGATGATCAGGTTGCAATAGAAAGAGAAAGGTGACCAGTTTATACAGACTGATCTGGCTTCAGGAACTGCAGCCAAGATTAAGGAGATGTTTTTGTTTGGCCTTCATGGCTTTTCAGCTTAGCTCGGTACTGCCAGGAACAAGCTCACGGCCATGGCTATTAGGCAGGCAGGGCCATATCTATGGCAAGGTTAAATAAGGATAACCTGAGCCTGAGGTGGATGTCCTGGCAGATGAAGCAGTTAAAACAGACACACACAAATGAATTTTCTCTCCCCCCCCCCTTTATATAGTCATACAGTCTTTCTTTAGCTACTGAACAACCTTTGTCATACAATTTTCATATGGTGGTATATATTTATTTAACTGCAATTTAAAATTATTTTGCCTTTCCTCAAAACTGAACTCAGAACAATGCACAACAAAGGTCAGTACATTAAAGACAGATATACATTACTTAAAACAACAACAACAAGGTATCCAGTCATTTAATTCTCAAAAACTAAATTGTGTCCATCTGAGGAAAAAGTCAGTGGAAGCACTGATCAGGACTTATGAAATATGATTTCATACACTTGCTACTCTTTGCTCTTTCTCTTTCTGAACCCATAAACATAATTTGGCTAAAAATGTATGTTGGCTCCATAACAGATCTGCTTGCAGTTTTATTGCACATAATAGTCTTGATCCAGAAAGAAGTTTATTACACTCAAAGCTCATTGAAACCAATGGGAGAAGTTAGTCACAATAGCAAAGCTCATTAATTTCAATGAAATTTGTGGCCAGTTTCCTCTGGAGCAGGATTCATATATTTAACTTTTGAACCAGAGAGGCCTGATTCACATACACAGTTGACTATTTCAGTCCAGTTGACTAGCTGCTGGCTGTATGAAACAGCTCTATTAAACAATTTAAATATGTGGTAGCTCATTAATACCTACAAGTGATCCTTTGATATTGTAATAAGGAACATAACTGTATGAACCAGGAGGTATTTACTAGTGACAGTTCTCTATGTTGAATGCCATGACAGTTATTGGTAAGTTTCTGTTTCTCCAGGTTACATGGCATTACATATGCATCACAATCTTATGTATATGTATGGAAAGGGAAGTGTGATTGTGATCAATAGTGTTTACTCCCATGTAAGTGTTATAGCATTTTAGACTTAATCACAGAGTAATTTGCCATATAATACAATGCAAACATGTCATCCCCAAAATGTAATTCTGTGGAGCATGTTTAAGTACATCTTAAAGTACAGCTACTTTGCTGAACAAAAATAAACATTTATTTTATTTTGCCCCACTACCTTGCCTCACCAAAGCAAGGCAAATCAAGAAGATCTTTTAAACATTTGTGTTCCTAAGCATGCCAGATTATAAAATAAATGAATAATGTTAGCTTCTGCTTACCAGACAGTTATGAAATCATATATTGGCTCTGTTTGAAGGACTGTAAAATTTATATAAATTCCATTCCCTGGTGGTACTCTTACAAGCCAAAAACAGTCTTGGAAGTTTGGGTATTCATCAGGATAGCTGGGAGAGTATATTGTGCCATTCATTGCTGTAATATTTCCTCCACAAAGAGCTGTGAAAACAAACAAAACAAAACAGATCACCAATAAAAGTGATTATGTGCACAAATTCCATCGTTTCTCAATTCTCCAGCAGCCTTAACTACCATGTGATATTGCAGCCCACTAACCATCCCACTCTCTCAAGAAGACCATTTCTGATTCAGCTCAAATTTGTCAACAGACTTAATTGGAATACAGTTAATAAAGAGAAAGTTTGCATGAACTAGTACTTTTCTACTGAAAACATACCTTCACACCTTGGCAGAGGATGGTTCCAATTACGACTTATCCCATGAAGGCATGTAAGTGCTGAATGGCCAATTAGAGTGTACCCAGGAAAACACTCAAATGAAACAGTCTGCCCAACAGTGAAGTCAGTTCCGATGACAAAACCATTGCGAAAGGGTCGTGGATCAGGACAGCTTTGCAACTGATATGCTGAAATGAAATAGTAAGGATATTTTCTATGCACCAGAACAGAAGGTCTTTGTACATATATTTTTCTTTTTAAAAAATGTTTAAAATAAAAGACCTTATAAAAACTTCCAATATGTTATGATGCTGAGTATACTCTGATGAGTCACAACAATGAACCTAGTTTCCCTAACATTTTTCCACACACACTTGAAATATGCATACTATCACTGGTACTTGTTGTTTTATTTACTAAAATAAAAAGCCACAGAAATGAAAGGATTATATACCCCACTTCCCAGGAAAGTGTTGGAAGACCCTGTTCTGCTCAAAGGGAACTAAAAGCAATAATGTGGTTCTGCCAGCACAACAGTCCCCTTTGTGTACAATTGAACTTTCCCTTTCTCTCCTGTTCCCTCCAGTACTCAAAATCAGCTCCAGAAGGTTGGGAGGTTCTCTGGAGCAGGAGGGCAGAAGAGGATTCGAGAGGAAATGGAGTTGTCATTTGGTGAGTAGATTTCTGCTTTCGCATCACTGGATGCAACCCAATATGTCTAATCTGCTACCATGTGCAAAAATATCTAAAGAGTACAGATGGTGGGCTTGAATACACAGTATTATGCTTTCAGATTTATTAAATTTATTATTTATATACAGCTTATCCATTCATATTTTTAGGGTTGCCATATTTTGAAGAGCAAAAAACAGGACACATTTGCTGATTTCAACTTTTAACTATGGATCTTTATGGAGATTCTCATCATGAAAAAGAGGATGTGCCCTGGAAAAAGAGGGCATATGGCAACCCTATATGTCAGCAATGTCCAACCGGTCGACCATGAATGAGAGGTAGATCGTCATGGTGTTCCAGGTTGATCGCAGGAGTTAAAAAATTGATTGCCCTGTTTCTCATTAGTGACTCCAGCACTATTTGCCATCTCCGCTGCTGGTGCTGCTTTGAAAGGTTGTATTCGCTGCCTTGGCGGCTGAGTGTGTGAAGGAGAGAGGCCAGCTGGGTGTTGAGCTATCAATTTTATGCAATAGTTCCCCCCAAAATCTCAAAAACTCTGCTCATTCCCCCCCTAAAAAAAGCTCCAGAATTTTGGCAATGACAATGGGTAGATCACTGCCAGTTTTATTATACTGAGCGTAGATCGCAGTCACTAGAGAATTGGAAGTGCCTGCTATAATGTGGTCTACATAAAAACAAACCACAGAAAATGAAACCAAACAATAAAATTATCCTAAAACCAAGCATTGCTGGGACTATAACGTCTTACCATTTTGTCCACACTTTGCTTGTCCTGTGGTTTTCCATTTGCCCTGTGGCCACTTTCCCTAGGAAAATATGTTCTTTACTGCTGAATCGGAGCAAAATCTGATTGACGTTTGTTCTGATTCAGAGATAAAGAGTGGGTTTTCCATGGGGAAAGCGGCAGGACAAGCGGAATTTTGGACAAACCCTTAGTCATACACCTGAAGTACATTGAGATGCCTGTCTACTCTTAGTTCCAAAGGCTTGGCTCCACTATCCTGAGTGTATGGCATCTTTTCACCAACTGCCCTTGCACCCAGGTTGTGGCTCTCATCAAGCCACAAAGGCTCATGGTGCACCTACTTCCTTAGGAAGCTGGTGGATGTTACAAATACTTCCAGTCATGCTAAAGCAATAACCTACAGGTGGAGTTTGGTTTTCTTCACTGGTCTCTCCTTCCTCCCACAAACCTTGGTCATTGCCTCGTGCCCTTCACACTGACCCCTTTGCCTTCTGTTTAGCTTTTTCTCATCCTCTGGATAAAAACACATATTTTACAAGTTTCTAAAATAAGCATTTGAAATCACTCACCTTGATATACAATATGAAACCCTTGTTTGTTCTGAGAATAGTCACTGTGAAAATATAAGCTAGTTTCATGGGTTGTACTGAAGAGAGAAGCTGGTATTTGAGGGCCACTGAGTCTCCCAATGACAGTACTAATATCTGTTGATCCACTTCTTACTTCCAAATAATCATGGATCGTCTCCGTTGAAAAATTGGCAAATTGCAGATGAACACCTGAAAAGCAATTTTTGATAAACAAGTATGATGGAATATACCAACATTTGGGGTAGTAATAATGCATAGAAATATATGTAGTGATATCCAACAACAGTCATGCTCGGAGTAGACCTACTGAAATAAATGTATTTAAATGAAAGTATTGATTTTAATGGGCTTTCTAAGAAGAAGAAGGAGAAGAAGAAGAAGAAGAAGAAGAGGAGGAGGAGGAGGAGGAGTTTGGATTTGATATCCCGCCTTTCACTCCCCTTCAGGAGTCTCAAAGCGGCTAACATTCTCCTTTCCCTTCCTCCCCCACAACAAACACTCTGTGAGGTGAGTGGGGCTGAGAGACTTCAAAGAAGTGTGACTGGCCCAAGGTCACCCAGCAGCTGCAGGTGGAGGAGCGGAGACGCGAACCCGGTTTCCCAGATTACGAGACTACCACTCTTAACCACTGCACCACATTGGCTCTCTGAGCATGACTTAGCTATCACCTATAAATTCTGTAAAAACAACAACAGCAATCATGAGGATGTCATATTACTGGAATGACATTCGATCTGATTCTGATATTTTCATTAGGTGACCACATTTTACTTAAGTCACTCAGGGACCAATCCTATAGCATACCTTCCCCATCCCAGGGACCCAGTCAGCTGGGCTGAGCATGATGGATCTTAAGCTGGGGTAAGCCCAGGAAAAAAATGGGATTTCGGAGGGTGTGGCAGGGGAGCGACTTAGGTTGGATCCTGTCTCAGTACCTGGCAACCCAGCAAAAGTTCAGATAGCAAAAAGGGTGCTGTAACTCAAAAACTATTTTAACAGCTTAACTTTATGCCAGCTTCTTTTGTATAGCATTGCTCCTTCAATCTCTAAACACATTAATCATCGCATAAGTTATATAAATAGAATTTAAAACATTCATTCTGACTCATCCGGGTACTGAAAACAACTTCTAGATCAAGTTTTATCATTACCCTTTCCCCCTTTCTTTTTAAAATTGATATGCAGATTTCAGTTAAATTGGAAAGTAACGTTCCCTTTGCTTCTTGCTGTGCAATTTTGCCTCCATACAATACTTACCCTATTGCATTTCCAAGGAAAGGTTTTATTTTAGCTATAAACGTGTATATAATTCATCCCATTTGCTCTGAGTCTCTGGGGTAGAATCAGTTGAACGAATGTATGAAATAAAGATAATTATTTTGGGACCTTTTGAGGGACTATTCCATGTGGCAAGAAAATAGATTTACAAAATAATGCTTATTTTTACATCAGTTAATAATTTTGATACCTCATAAGACAAATTTACTGCAAATTACAGTAAGAACCAAACAGTTTCCATTCACTGGATAGAGACCTCAGAAAGCTGTGGACTTATATCTCATTGAAAATGATTAAATGAATGCATTCCACTAGCATTAAAAGTACATTATGTATCTTCAGCTGAGCTGGAGATTCACTGCATCCTAACCTACTCGTCCTGGCTGATCTTGCATAGGATTGCCCCTCAGTTAGGACCATTGATTTCAATGGGTCTACTCTAAGTAAAACTTAGGTGACTACCACCCAGTGAGCAAGTTGGACTTGTGATCTGAGTCAATATAAACACAGCTTCCTCTGTTCTTAAAATAACAAACCCCATAAGCTTATATGTTAATAAAGGAGAGATACCATCCAAAAGTAAGGTATATATTTATTTAAAAAAAGCACTTACAAGAACAAGTGTCAAGCAATAATAACAAAAAGTCACACTGGATTAATACATACCAAAACCAATGGGAAGTTTTATAGTCCATGTACAGTCCAGACTGCTAGGATAGTTCCCAGGAAATCCCGGGCTAAGGATGACTCCGCTGAAGTCTGACATAGAACCACCACACTGTGCTACAAAAGGAGAGAGAAGTATAAAGACATAACGCAAAACAAGATTAAAATAACATTTAAAAGTTAAGCTTCCCTTCTCGGTTTGCTAAATATGTGACTTTTTAAAAATCAAAATTTGAATATTATTTTATGTGATGAAAAACATGGCCTCTAACAGAACTCAGGGGGTTGCCAAAGGGGCACCCCAGTCCTAACGACAAGCACTGAGGTGTTGGCATGCTGCCAGGTACCCCAAGATGAACAGGTGTGTGTGTGTGTGTGTGTGTGTGTGAGAGAGAGAGAGAGAGAGAGAGAGAGAGAGAGAGAAAGAGAAATCTAAAGAGGAGAAACCCATCCCCACCCCCAGCAAATAAAAACAAAATCCAGTGGGAGAATAGAGGATGTTCAGTGGCCATAGAATGCTAGGCATCTGTTGGGAGGGGAGAGAAATGAAAAATGAGGGGAGGTGGGATTGCTTAATTGATTTCATTTCTATCCCTCCCTCCCTCCTTTCCAAAGGAGCCCTGGGTGTCTAAAAACAATGTAATAAAAATGATACAATTAAAATACTGTTGCAGGTTCCGCTTGTGCTTTATCTTAAATGTTTCATTGTCTGCTGTCCTTTCACCTTTGGAATTAAAGTGTTGCACAAAAGACATACCTAAGCAAATTGGAATGGGATAATTCCATCTTCTTACTGGTCCAGGCATGCAGGTTATATGTGAATGCCCCTGTAATGACAAGATAAACGTTTTCAAATTTAGCAGTCTACCAATGCAGTTCTGTACTGCCATGACTGATCATCACAATGTTGTTTCCCATCTCACTTCCTACAAAAGGAAGTATTACGGAGAAAGCATGTCAGGTCCTGAACATTGGAACTGACTAATCAGGTTCATGGGCTTGGACATCTGAATAACAAACCACAAGTACTTCATCTTTATCAAGCTAGGTATGCTCTACTGGAAATGGCAATTATATGGTTCAAATCACAAAGCTGAAGCTCATTACTATACATTTTATATTGCAGACACATTATGTGAATGTTTAAAGGTAAAGGTACCCCTGCCCGTACGGGCCAGTCTTGACAGACTCTAGGGTTGTGCGCTCATCTCACTCTATAGGCCGGGAGCCAGAGCTGTCCGCAGACACTTCCGGGTCACGTGGCCAGGGTGACGAAGCTGCTCTGGCGAGCCAGAGCCACACATGGAAACGCTGTTTACCTTCCCGCTAGTAAACGGTCCCTATTTATCTACTTGCACCCAGGGGTGCTTTCGAACTGCTAGGTTGGCAGGCGCTAGGACCGAGCAATGGGAGTGCACCCCGCCGCGGGGATTTGAACTGCCAACCATGCGATCGGCAAGTCCTAGGCGCTGAGGTTTTACCCACAGCGCCACCCGCGTTCCATGTGAATGCTTACTTACAAACAAATCAAATTATACATATGCACGCTAAATGAAATCTACCTGGAGAGAATATCCTTGATCACACTGGAAAGAAACCACATCGCCAACCATGTATCTGTCTCCAACTTTAATTCCACTGTTGGGGGTCTGAGGTTCAGGGCAAGAGTCCAAACCTATAGCTGTGAAAAGTTAAAAAACTTAACAATGACAAAATAAATTTCCTCCATTATAGAAACAGATCCCCAGACATATACAGAACACAGTTGCTCAATTTGTCAAGCAAGTACACACTGAGATTTATGACAGAAGAATTGCAGCTATTAAGTGGTAATTTTCAGAACTTCAAAGAATGCTTTCCACATCATACCGCATGGCAGGGGGCTCCTGAATATTTCAGAGGGTTCTGGGAAGTGTTTTAGGATAGCCTTGCCGGATCAAAATAGTACCAGGTACAAAATGACTGTAAAGGAGCCAACTGCCAACTATATTTCATGAACCATACTGCATATGCATGTAAGTCTCCAGCAGTCATGGTCTGGTACAGTGCTTCCATCTTCTCCCTCTGCATCCAAGTGAACAGCATCTCAAACACAGACACCAGAAGCTATAGTAGGATTATGTGGCCAGTTCTTGGAGCTACTCAGCTAGAGCCTCAGAGCGATTCACAGTTGTAACTGGGGGGAGTGGGAGTGGAGCAGCCCATCTCCTGGGAAGCTAAACAGCGTGGCCTCGCAGCAACAGGAAACAGTCAGGCTGAAGTAAATTGAAATTGAAATACTTTATTGTCACTTGTACAACTTGTATACAGTGAGGTTACACAAGCACCCCCCACTCAGCTCTCTTAGTCTTAATTCCCCTCGTTTACCGACGCACACCCACCAAACCCAAAAGTCAGTTGCCCTGTTGTTATCTTTTCATTCAGCAGCCTAACAGCCCATGGATAGAAGCTGTTCTTTGCCCTGTTGGTGCAACTAATCATGCTTCTATATCTTCTGCCTGAGGGCAGGGGATCAAGAAAGTGCCGCCAGATGCGAATATAGACTAAGGACATAAGAAGATCCTGGCTGGATCAGCCCAAAGGCCCATCTAGTCCAGTGTCTTGTTCTCACCAGATGCCTATGGGAACCCAGCAAACATGAGAGAAGAGCAAAAACACTTTCCCCATTTGTGTTTCCAGCAACTGGTAAAGGAAGGGAGACCAGGAAGAAGAGAGAAACAGGAGTGATTGAAAGGTTTAGTGGCAAGCAAGGGGACAAAGCATAGTGAAGCAAACCTAATAATAAAAAAGAAGTATACAGTAGACTGTTGGGGGCTTGGATTCGGATACAGGGCAGTATAGAAATTAATTAAATAAATAATAATAACAATTAACTCAGGCAGAGGGCCTTCTCGGTAGTGGCGCCCGCCCTGTGGAATGCTCTTCCATCAGATGTCAAAGAAATAAATAACTACCTGATGTTTAGAAGACATCTGAAGGCAGCCCTGTTTAGTGTAATTTTTAATGACTGATGTTTTAATGTACTTTTAATCTTTTGCTGGAAGCTGCCCAGAGTGGCTGGGGAAACCCAGCCAGACGGACAGGGTAAAAATTATTATTATTATTATTATTATTAGGCAAAAAAGCCAAATAAAATGAGAACATAGTCCAGAAGATTAAATACTTCTTTACAGTTACAAATTGCAGGAGATTGATGATGTGTGGTACGTGTGTCTTTTAGGAAAGCATATCCACCATTATTCATCTTCTCATCAAGCAGCATTTGTTATTTTTCTTTAGGAACCTCTGATTTCTAATAATTGTCTAGGTATCAATGGCAAGCGAATCAATTTGGGGAGGGTGATTTGAAAGACCTGAAAGGGCATTCTGCAGCATAACCACAGCAATCCCTGTGAGCAGAAAGGACGGTATGAGTTCCTTTCAGGAGAAAAGATTCCAAAAGTGCTTCAGCCACAAGTTTAATAATCATAAAGATCTCAAGTGTTTAAAAATTAAGCATGATGTTTAAATATTCAACGTGAAGGACTTGCTTCTGGTTGTTAGGCCAGCATTAAAATTGGCTTAAAACTGAATAGGCATCACTTACAAAAGGGTTCCCATGTTGCCCGTGTCTGAAAAGCTTGCTTGAAAAGTAACATTCAGCCAAGTCAGATATGCCAATTAAAAATAAAATAAAAAGCCTTTTCAAATTACAGCTCACATAGTGAAAATTACTTGTAACTATTGGAACTTCTGCGGCTCTGGACTAGGGAAATTGCTTGGGGGTTCTTTGAAACTATTTATCTTAATGCTGTTTTGGAGACTTAGCACAGCTGTTAATGGAACCTAAACAACTGAAAGTAACAATCTACTGTGTTCACTTAATAAAAACCTTGTTTAGATGTATATTCAGCTTAATCGGAGGACCATTTGTGGCCTTGTGCAGAATAACAATATGATAAATTCTGATGAAACCATGCTATTAATTGTGCAGCACTAATTACTTAACCATTTAAACTTGCTGCTTGTTGAAATCACATAGGAGTTTATTCCATGGTTCAACAAAGTTACAATCCATAACCCATCTGCAGCCTCTATAAGGTTAATCATTATGCGCAGGCACATGGGATGTGCACGTTTAAATCATTATTTGGCAAACGGCCTAGCACATTTCACTAAATCTTAGCCGAACCGATCTCGCAGCACAAGTGTGAAGATATAATTAAATAAATGTATAACTGCAAATCCTTGGAGTGTGATGGCCTGGGAATCGGATTCAGAGGCTGAACCTGAGGAATCCCAGCCTGCACAGGAGTCCCCACCTCCAGGACCAGCTGAGCCGGGGCTGGGGCTTGTACCTGAAGGGTCCTCACCTGTGCCAGATCCTCAGGAGCAGACACCAGCTGAGTCTGCTCTGGCTCCGGAGGTGATGGAGGACCCATTGCCTGCAGGTGCTCCACTCTCAGCCCCGTCAGGGGAAGAGGTGGTTGCCTCTGGGTCCGGTAACCCTCCAGCCTCTCCTGAGCTGCAGAGGCTCAGGGCAGAGAGGCGGAGGGAACTAAGTTCTTGCAGAAGAAGAGTTTGGATTTGATATCCCGCCTTTCACTCCCCTTCAGGAGTCTCAAAGCGGCTAACATTCTCCTTTCCCTTCCTCCCCCACAACAAACACTCTGTGAGGTGAGTGGGGCTGAGAGACTTCACAGAAGTGTGGCTAGCCCAAGGTCACCCAGCAGCTGCATGTGGAGGAGCGGAGACGCGAACCCGGTTACCCAGATTACGTGACTACCGCTCTTAACCACTACACCACACTGGCTCTGCAGAAGGAGTGCTTGCCTCCAGGCCAGGAGAGGTGAGTCACCTGTGGACCGGGGCCGCCCTATGCCTCGGGGCAGATAAAAGCCAGCCAGCCCAGTCCCAGGTTGCGGGAGCAACATTGTTGGTAACCTGTTCCTGCCTGCACCCTGTCCTGCTCTTCTGCCAGAGTTCCTGACCTCACCCGACTCCTTGCCTTGGACCCCGCTTCAGCCTTGACGGACAGCCTCCATACCACACCCTTGACCTCGGACTGGACCATGCCGCATGGTAACCCCCCCCCCCCCAGGACCAGCACAGGAGTAGGCAGAAAAGAAATGTAACATGCATGCCCACCCCCGACTGCAGTCACAAGGGAGACCTACAAGGGCTTGGCTCTACATGGCAATTTTGAATCCTCTCTCTTTCCAAAACTACTGAAAACAAGCACCACCATCTCACAGTTGGGATTCACAGAATGCTGTGTAAAGTAAGTCTGCAGGCTTGAGTTTGCTAGTTGATGCAACAGGCTGATGCAATACTTTCTATGGAGGTGCTGGGTCAGAATGACACAGCAATAATGTGTTGACAATTGATTGGCTGTCATCGGTTTAAAAGGAAAACCTGTCCAGCAGTAAGGTGGTAGTGTAGAGGAGTGTGGTCAGAGAGAAAGGGTCTACCTATTTGTCTTAAGGTGCAGCCAGGTGCTCTGTCTGACTGTATGAACTGCTTCTGTAGATATTTGTACATATATAGCTCACAATAAATAATACTGCACTGAAGAACCTGGAACTCTGAGCATTTCTGCTAAAGCACCGCGAAGAATTCATGACACTCACCCACCCTCATCCTCCTCTGGTGAAGTATGGATCTCTCATAAAGTGCGTGGCAAAATTTGGGCTCTCAAATTTCAGTGGCAACTTGTGCAACACTAAAATTTGGTGCCCGCAATCTCCCTAGCTCCATTTTACAGCATGGCTGTGCCACCCCCAGCTGGTCATGCTACCCTAAAGCCACCTCGGATAAGGACATCCTGTAACTCTACTCATCTCTGAATATTGAACAAAAGTTTCTTATTCTAGCTAGGGTCATGGTGATGTTCAGTGTGTACACTACCCCGCCTAACAATACCATGAAATGCAGCATGTACAAAACTGTTACATGCAGCTTCCATTTAAAAAATGATTTCCCACCATGGCACAGAAACAGGGTCAAATCAAAACTTTCAAATCAAAACTTTATTAGCAAAGCCAACAGGCCACAGCTGTACAAAAGTTAAAAGTGAGAATAGGGATAAAAGGAAGAAAAGAACAGGCAAAAGGAGGTCCGTCGGGTGAACAGGTCTGTCACTCAGATGGTGGCCCTCAATTTCACAGCTCTCTCGATGTACCTCGCGACCTTCTCTGTTATCTGACTGTTCGTATCAGATAATAGAAAATGCAGTGTAATGTCTGTTGAACGGCCGGGGTTGGAGAGAATGAGTGGAGTAATAATCTCATTCCTTAGGTCTTTGTAAAGAGGGCAAGAAAAAAGGACGTGGGACACTGTTTCCGTGTTACCATCTCCACATGGGCAGAGTCGTTTTTCAAATGGGGTCTTTTGGTAACGACCTTCGAGTACAGCAGAGGGAAGAACATCCCATCTAGCCAATGTAAAGGCACGTCTGTATTTTGGGATGGTTAGTTTAGACAAATATGAGGCTGGAGAGTCAAAATGAGAAGGGGGAAAGTAGGTATACCATGGGCACAGTTTCTTTAAGATAGTCAGGTTGTTTTGTCGTTCGATGTCTTTCAGGCGCTGGCCTATTAGACTCTTTGCTTTGATGAGGCCCATTGATAGTAGGGACTGTGAGTGCAGACCGCATGTAAGGAGTTTTTTATGCACAGTTTTAAACCACTTGCTTTCATGAGGGTCTTGCATTACTAACGGCAGTAGACCAGGAGGATTCAGATTAAGACGAAGCCAATAATTAAATGTTCTCTGCCAGGTCCGAGTTTCCACAGATGGAAGGCAGGCCTCAAGTCGCAATGCTGCGTTTGGAACACAGGGGGGGGACACCGAGTATTTGCCTTAGAAATTTGGACTGGACAGTTTCAAGACTGGAGCAATGGGTCCCCGTCCAGATTTGCGCCCCGTACAGTAACTGCGCCAGTGGTTTTGCTTGATAAACTTCAAGGGCTGCTGGGATGTATCTGCCCCCCTTCGTATAGAAGAAGCGGGACAGCATCTTGATGCTTTGAGCAGCTTTTTCTTTGGCACATTTTTGGTGGACATCCCAGGACCCGGTCGACTGGAAAACGATACCCAGATATTTGAAGGCTTTGACTTGTTCAATTGTCTGGTTATCCATCCTCCAGCTGTACTGTCTGTGTTTCCTTGCAAAAACCATGATTTTGGTTTTCTGATAGTTTATTGCAAGTTGCTCTCTTCTACAGTATGCTGAGAATTCATCTATGAGCCTATTTAAACCTATTCTTGTTCGGGATAGGAGTATCGCATCGTCAGCGTACAAAAGCACTGATATTGCTTTGTCAGCCAGTTTGGGGGCGTGGAAGTCCGGAGATGACAAACAGTTAACCATATCATTGATGTAGATGTTAAATAGAACTGGAGCCAGGATACAGCCTTGCTTGACCCCCTTACTGACAGGAACTGGTCCTATAAGATGGCCATTTAACGAAGTTCTTACATGCAGCACCGTGTCTTTGTATAAACAGCTGATCAGAAATAATAGTCTTTTGTCTATGCTAGAGGTGCTCAATTTGTCCCAGAGTTTTACACGTGGAATTGAATCGAAAGCAGCCTTTAGATCAATAAAGGCTGCATATAACACCCCACGGGATTTTTTGGCATATTTGTCAATTAAATAGGCTAGGGTGAAGCAATGGTCTATGGTGGATCTGCCTTGCCTGAAACCCGCTTGCTCTTCCGCTAGAATAGCTTCAGTTTCCAGCCAGCTAGTTAGCTTGGTATAAAGATGTTTGGCATATAGTTTGCTGAGTATAGGCAGAAGGCTGATTGGTCTATAACTCGCCGGATCTGTCATGGGTCCTTTTTTGTAGATTGGGATAATTATTGCCTCAGTCCAACCATCTGGGAGTAAACCCGTTGAGTCGATCCAAGAAAATAAAGACGCCAGCAGGGGGGCCCACCAGCCAATGTTGGACTTCAGAAGTTCAGCAGGGATGTAATCATTCCCTGGGGCCTTGTTGTTCTTTAATTGTACGATTAAGTTCTCAACTTCCTTCGGAGTTACTGCTGGCCAATGAGGTAGGTCCTCCAGTTGAATGCATAGTTTGTAATGTTGGGCTTCCTGGTCATAGAACAAAGATTGAAAATGGCGCAACCACTCCATTGGTTCCACTGTACAGATGGAATTAGTGCGCTCCTGGTCCAGTAGACCAGATATGGTTCGCCAAAAGCAAGTAGTATCTTTCTCGTGCGATGCCTTAACCAACCTGTGCCATGCGGCTCTTTCAGCTTCCAGTTTCTTTCTCCTTAATAATTGTTTATACGACCGTCTCAGATAAATATAAGCATTAAGTAGGAGAGCAGTCCCTGATTTCCTGTATCTCCGGTAGGCTGTTCTCATTTGTCTCCTTGTTTGCCTGCACTCCAGGTCAAACCAGCTAGCTCCGTCCTTTGCCCTCTTTGTAGCGGAGCTATGTATCACTGTTGTTAAATGGGGTTTCAATCTTTCCAAGAGTAATTTAAAGCGTTCCATAATCGCAGCTGCTGAATTTCCTGATACAATAGCGGAGCGAATAAGCTTTAACTCCACTGACTGAAGAAGGAGGGTTAGGTTTTCATTCAATATTGGGGACCATTTGAGTCTTTTGGGGGCTGGTATATCCAAATTTACAGAAGGTATATATTGTGGCTCGGCAATAGAATAGTCAAAAGGCCCGCCTGCAAGCTCTAAAATTAGAGGTAGGTGATCACTCAGAGTATTATGGCCCACTTGAAACTTCCTTATAAAGCTGTGAGCAAATCTTGAGATTAAGATATAGTCTATAACACTTCCCCCAGCCTTGGAGAAATGGGTATATTCCCCGGGGCGGTCCCCCTCTATATTGCCGTTTAATATCAGCAGTTCCCTCCGTCTAGCAGCCTGCACTAAGCAGAGACCTGGGAAATTACTTCTACTATCTTTGGACAGACGTGTCGCGCCAATATCCGTCTGTTCTTCAGGGTCCAAAAATTGGTTGAAATGAGTGTGTAGACTGTTGTCATCTGTTCCTATACGAGCGTTGAAATCTCCACACACAATGGTCAGGGCAGACGGGTAAATAGATTCGAGTGGCTCTAAAAACGCCTCTAGCTCAGCCCATGTAGCCTTAACAACGGGTTTTTTTTGGCCTGGGGGGATATAGACATTGACCAGCAGGAGAATAGTTCTCTTGAAGCTAAGTAGGGCGGCTGTTGCTAAAGAGTTGCAGCTGGGTAGGGCTGTTAGGGAGTGCGCTAGCTCCGTGGAAATGAAGCAAGCTAGGCCACCACTAGATCTGCCGCCCCTTTGAGATGGAGAGGCAGGCAGGTAGTGGCAGTTATACCCATTAAGAAATATAGGGTCATTCTGCCATGTCTCCTGAAAGAAGATGATGTCGAATTGCTTAAGGTAACAGCACAGAAACAGGGTTATACAAACCTGTTTTCATTGGTTTCTCCAGCCCAACTTTGAAGCCCAACTTTGAAAAGTGACTGTCTCAACTGAGGAGGAAGGATAGCTATGACTCTGCACCCAGGATAAAGGAAAAACTCAAGCACCTCAGATCATAGCTGTCAACTTTTCCCTTTTCTTGCGAGAAATCCTATCAGAATAAGGGAATTTTCCTTTAAAAAAGGGAAACGTTGACAGCTATGCCTCAGATTTTAGCAGGTATTCTCTGCTTCGCTTTCAAATAACTTTGGCCTCAAAATATTACACAGCAATATTTTAATGCATTTCAAAAAATATCTATCAATTTAAAGATCTACATATCAGTTTTCCCATACTCAATGCAGTCTGCATCCAAATGTAATTAAACACAATTCCACCTTTTAAAAACAATAATTAAACATGGAATAAAAACAAAAAATCCTAAGGCAGCCACTGAAGAAAGTCTGAGCAGCCTACAAATTGCTTCAACAGTTGAAAGCCTTCAAAAATACACAGATCTCACAACATCCCTAGAAGATCACAAGAGGATAAACAGTCTTTAACTGTTATTAGGGGGCTGATTTCAAAGCCTTGGAGGAATTACATAAAAGCCTTGCTCTTTCCAGTGCAAAGCAGGGCCAGGGCCTGATCAACTACAAGTGTGGCAAGGACTCCTACAATCTCTAAGGTACATTGCTCCCAGGTCCTGAAGGTTTTAAAACCCAGGTGGGCAAGCTGTGGTTCAGGATAGTCATATTTAGTTTACATAGAACACTTTGCCTCTGGCTCTGGCTACCTCATATGTACCCCATAGATTAGGTCTGGGAATATGAGCCCCGAGAGAGGGGGGGGGAGAGAGAGAGAGAACAAGAAGTTTCTTCTCCCTGGTTTAGGGGTAAGCATCAGCACTCCAATTTGCTCCAGTGGGAGCTTTTACTGGCAAGCAAATTGCAGGTGTGGACTGGAAGTGAACTTGCAGGCTGTGTGTGTGTGAAGTCTAAAGGCCCTCAAACTTCTATTGCTCCATACCAGGGTACTGATCTCAATTGGGCCCCACAGCTGCTATTTCTGAAAAATAAAAATAAAATCTCTGATGTCAATCAACATGTTCCATATACCAAAGTATATGTGTATTTTACCAGTTTCTCCACAAGAATATCTTGGGGGACTTTGTCAAAAGCCTTACAGTGGTACCTCAGGTTACATACACTTCAGGTTACATACGCTTCAGGTTACAGACTCTGCTAACCCAGAAATAGTTGTCAGTATCTCAGCTCACAGTCAGAGGTAAACTGGCCTCCCCCGGGCAAATTGAGTGAGATACTTGTTTACCTTCCGTCTGCTACTCCCGGCAGGCTAGGTCGTAAACCGGCGATTCTCCTCGTTAGATGTGAGGAGAACACACCCTCTGCTTCTCTCTCCTTGCTTTCCCCCCCAGGGAGGGGAAATGAGACAGACAGGAGTCCTATTTACATGTTTTATTCCTGTCATTCAGCAGTACATAGAAAACGTGACTGCACCCTTCAGACTCCATCAGAAGAGTCACATTGCTCCACCCCTGTACTTCCAGCACAGATCAGATGACACTCTGAGCTAACATCCGGTGCTCCCCCTTTTCTCCAACAGTACAGTTCGAGACAACAACATCCTGTTTTGCATTCCAGCCACTTGCAGCTGGCTTTTGCATTGCTGCTTTTATCCAACAATAGTACCTCGGGTTAAGACTTTTGCTTCAGGATGAGAACAGAAATCGTGCTCTGGCGGCACAGCAGCAGCAGGAGGCCCCATTAGCTAAAGTGGTGCTTCAGGTTAAGAACAATTCCAGGTTAAGAATGGACCTCCGGAATGAATTAAGTACTTAACCCAAGGTACCACTGTACTGAAATCAAGATACACTGTGTTCACAGCATTCCCCTGATTCACTGAGAGTGTAACTATATATATATTATTCATCAGGCATGAGTTGTTTTTGAGAAGACCACGCTGGGGTCTTATTTTCCACAGCATCATTTTCTAAGTGCTCATAGACTGACTGTTTAATTTTCAATTCTCGGACTTTTCCTGGTATCAACATCAAGCTCACCAGTCTGTAGTTGCCTGGGTCTCTCACCCCCTCCCCTTTTTTTGAAGATGAGGAAACATTTTCCCATCTCCAGTCTGCAGGAACCTCACTATTTCTCCAAGAATTCTCAAAGTCTATAGACAAAGATTACATAGTGCTGAGTTATGTCTGCTTTTTTCACCTGCTCTCCTTTTCTGAAGTTAATTGTTCACAAATACCCTTTTAATTATTAATATAGCCTTTTAAAATGAGTAATCCCAAATGAAACTGGAGGAAAGCACAGTTAGGCTACATATTTCTTTAAGCAATTGCTTACTCTTCCATTTTTTGAGTCATTATCTCTATTTATATGGATTTTTTGTCAGTTACTGATTGTTAAAGTGACAGATATTATCTAGTTTGTAGCGCACACACAGAATTCATATACATTTTTGTCTGAATAGATAATCAGAAGAGCACATAGTAGATACAGTGATATTAATATAATTGAGCACCCAATAAATCTCAGAATACTATCCTGCTATTCCAATTCTCCACCTGTAACCAATTAATTAAAAAGACAAAAAGCTACGGGAAGCTGACGAAGAAATAAATGTGCCAACCCCCCACCCCACCCCACATGTTTCAGAGAAAAATCTACAGATCAGGTCATCTTGGACAGCAACATTTATGACATACCATAATGTTAGAGAGTTCCTTAAAATCTTTCTTGAATTCGCTTGTATAAAATTGACTCCGTGTATTATAAGAAGACTCTTGCAATACCATAACGTGGGAGATTGTGGTTGTCATGATCAGGCTTAGTGCATGATTACATATATGTATATATGTTTACATACTTCCCCAAAAAAACCCCAAGTGGTTTATCATTCTTCATTGTCTAAAGGCTTTTTATTGTCATTTAAAGGTAAAGGTAAAGGGGCCCCTGAACATTAGGTCCAGTCGCGGACGACTCTGGGGTTGCGGCGCTCATCTCGCTTTACTGGCCGAGGGAGCCGGCGTACAGCTTCTGGGTCATGTGGCCAGCATGACTAAGCTGCTTCTGGCAAAACCAGAGCAGCGCATGGAAACGCCGTTTACCTTTCCGCCAGAGCAGTACCTATTTATCTACTTGCACTTTGATGTGCTTTCGAACTGTAGGTTGGCAGGAGCAGGGACCGAGCAATGGGAGCTCACCCCGTTGCAGGGATTCGAACCACCGACCTTCTGATCGGCAAGCCTTAGGCTCTGTGGTTTAACCCACAGCGCCACCCACGTCCCTTTTATTGCCATTTACCATGAAAATAATCACCTTGCCATGGAAGACCTTGTTTTATAGAAATTCATTCTATAAATTGTCTTGGCCAGGATCTATCGTCTTTAATTTGAGCATGTATCTGCAGTTCAGCTTCTGGTATTTTGGTTTAAGTACTGGAGGTTCCCATAAAGATGGAGCTTGAGGCTTCCGCCCTGGATTATCTCTGAAATCACCTGACACATACTCACAGGATCACTAGCTAAATGTCTCTCGATATTCTCTATCCCCATTCCCTGGAAAGGAGAATATATGGCCCTTAGAATGTTGAGAGACTGAAACTTCTATCAGTCTTTAGCATTTACCATGCTGGCTAGGGCTGATGGGAGTCTGGACTCCAACAGCAACTTGAAGGGCAGGTTTCCCATCTCTGTTCTACTCCTTTACTTCCTAATCAGATCTCATGTATCCGCTGACTGTCCGTGTCTTTCCTAAGGAGGTAGCCTTATACCAGATCTATCTAGCTCTACACTAATCAAGGTGTTAGGCAGACATCCTTCACATCACCTGTCATCTGATTTTGTTTAACTGGAGATACTATGGATTGAATATGCAACGCAACTGCTCTAGTGCTGAGCTGTGGTCTTCCACCATATTGTGTTCTAAAGCAACAGTTTTGGCTTTGTCCACAGTTGTGACAAAGATGGAATCAGTCTGTGAAATGTGCAGAGGAGTGAAATTGTTTCCATTCTATTTACTATCAATTGTTCAGCTGTCAATCACAGGTATGCAAATGAGTACTCTAGGCACCTACAAGATATATTCCAGGTGCAATGACTGGAACAGTTAATGAGATCAATACATAATGGTGACAACTCCCTGAAATCTCAACACTCTTTTCCTCTCCTCCTAGCTTTAAAACAACCAATTACTCCGATATCTTTGGAAACACGACAGCAAGGCAGTAAAATGCAAGGTGGAAGAAGAGGATTACATGACAGCTGATGAAACAAATACAAATACACATCTCTATTATAACTACTGCTATCGAACATCCAAAATTCAACACTTTCTGGTCACATTGCAAAATGGTTGAGGAATAAACAGGCAGTAAACAAAAACCAGTCAGATATACTGATGATAACACTTCAGTTTGTGGCTCTGGTCTTCCTGAATTTATTTACTTATTTTTTAAAAGATACAAAAACTTTTACATCGACTTCCAAAGAACCTGAAACATGTCATCTAACACTTTCTTCCATCTATATTTCCCCACTACCATCCTTCTAAAAGCTGAGAAAGGTGGTAAGTCCTAACAGGACTGAGGTCAAAATGGTACTTCTGAGAAACAATAGGGAAGTGTCAGCATGCTTGAGGTAACCCTGAGGTTTACAGTAGAAGAAATATTCTGTTAAAACCTAAGACAGCAATCCCACAAAAACATCCCAATGAAGCTCCAGCACAGTGGTGAACCTTGGTGTTCAAATTTCAGTGGTGTCCTGGGTGATGCCAAAATCTGGCACCTCTTCACCTTCCATTGGTGGTGGAACTGCTCTGGTGCCCCAAAAGCTACACCAAGTGCACCCTCTAGAGCAGGGGTCTGCAACCCGCGGCTCCGGAGCCGCATGTGGCTCTTTTACACCTTTGCCGTGGCTCCGGGGCGGATACTAGCGAGGGGAGGAGGCACATTGTGCGCCCCGACACTCCCCACTGTGGCGGGCACTGTACTGGCTGTGACATTGCATGGGGGCAGTGCGTGCATTAGTCACGCACCGTCCTGACGTCACCTTCCCGCCTGCTGTCAGATCGCGGCTCTGGAGATATATTTGTTTTAAATGTTGCAATGGTTTTGCGGCTCCCAGTTTTTTCCCCTTCAGAAACCAGGTCCAAGTGGCTCTTTTTGTCTTAAAGGTTGCAGACCCCTGCTCTAGAGCCACCTCTGTTCAGCATGTTCAGTAGAGACAAAATGAAGACTGACATTTGGAAAAGAAAGAAATGGAATTCGTGGTGGGCGAGGGGATGCCCTTTTGGTTCTCCCATTTTGATCACTAATCCAGTTCCGTAGTTGCAATCTGGTATAGGACAATTCCAAAGTAACCACAGATCTACAATGTTTTATAGGGGAACAATCTTTACATTGTTGACGGAATTCTATTTGCAAGAGGTCATTCCGCTTTAAAGGCTGAATAACATTATTTGTGGCAGCAAGAGGAGCACAGGGTAAGCCAGAAATAATGACAGTAATAATTTTTTAAAAGGCAAATTGACACCCAGTCCTGTTATGCTAGCTCTGTCAACTAGATCAAGACCTGAATGGTTTGTGTCTCCAAAGCTATCCTGGCTTACACAAGCGTAACATATATCATATGTACATTACCTGTATACTCCAAATGGAATCCAGCAGCCGACACACTAATATCTGACTGGAAGTTTAGGTACAAGTTGTTGGAGGTACTGTTAAGAAGTGGCGGTATTGTAGTTCCTGGGGGAAAATGAAAATAGAAGAATATCATGTTAGTACTGTGAGTAATAACAGCTTTTACGCTCCTTGGATTTTGTCTTGAAATGTATGAAATCTTGCACGCACGCACAAAATTCAAGCATTCTCCAGTTTGTAGAATGACTCCATCTTACCACTATAAGGTAACAGTAAAATCACAGAATCATTAGAATTGTGCAATCTTTTGCCCAGTGTTGAACCTACAACCCTGATATTAAGAGTCTCACGCTCTGCCGACTGAGTTATCTCAGTTGGTTTTACTCTATTGTATCTTCTGAAATTTTGGCTATAATCACAAAAAATATAGCGGCAAGTGCGTTGGGTAATGGTTCGGGGCAAGCATCAGATTTCAGCATCTCCTTTGCTAAGGCTACCAGTGGACCACTGGTACATATGCCATGTCCAACAATGCAGCTGCCCGGCATTTTTTCTTTGTCTTACACTACCTCCTGCTACAACAGCAGCAACAGCAACAGCATCACTCATCACCCTCTCTACCAGACCCTATCAAATCTATAGCCCTACAGGCCAGGGCTTTGCATTTTAGGTACATTAAGATACTGGTACATATTGAGGTACATTAAGATACTGGTGCTGGAGGAGACTCTTGAGAGTCCCATGGACTGCAAGAAGATCAAACCTATCCATTCTGAAGGAAATCAGTCCTGAGTGCTCACTGGAAGGACAGATCGTGAAGCTGAGGCTCCAATACTTTGGCCACCTCATGAGAAGAGAAGACTCCCTGGAAAAGACCCTGATGTTGGGAAATATGGAGGGCACAAGGAGAAGGGGACGACAGAGGACGAGATGGTTGGACAGTGTTCTCGAAGCTACCAACATGAGTTTGACCAAATTGCGGGAGGCAGCGGAAGACAGGAGTGCCTGGCATGCTCTGGTCCATGGGGTCACGAAGAGCTGGACACGACTAAACAACTAAACAACAACAATATACTGGATAACCACTACTGTCTGAAGCTGAACTTGGCTCCCATTCAAAAGTGGCACTGTCGCCCACCATAGCTAAAATGGCCATATGAGATCCCAAGCAGAGAGGGCCATGAGTGTTGGCACAGTCAGGTAAGAAAGTGAGGGGGAAGGAGAAATTTAGAGCCATAAATTATTTCTCTTGCATGGCACTGGAACTCAGCTTCAAGTCCTATTTCTACTTCACACTCACTTTAATATCTGTACTAGAACAGGAAATATGGGTTGTGGTTATGCTTGAGCAAGAATGGAAAAAGGGGAACAAGAAGAACAAAGGTCAGAAGTACTCTGCACATGCCCACATTCTAGAGAAGCACACATACCATAAATGAAAAATGGGAAGTTAACATCTAGGGACATGAGTCACAGACAGCACATGTGGAGGACATTTGGGTGTACACATGGTCAGAGGCCATCATGAAAGAAAGAGAAAGGAGTGAAAAGACAAACAACTGTATAAGATGGAATAGAGACATGTCAGGACACAGCTGTGAAGTCTCTTTGACTGTTCCCCTGCCTCTGAGTTATGAGCTGGAGAGTATGGGATCCTGGGCCGACCAATCATCATTGCCACCTTTAATGACTACTACCCTGAGAATGTAAGAAGTGTTTTCTCTTCTTTATATGCTTGTGTGAAATTTTGTGCATGTATCCTTCAAATAAAACTCTTGGAGATGAACCATAACCTCATTTGTTCTGTTTGCATCATAAGCCTAGCAGCTGACCAAAAGCTGCACAGACCAGGTAAAAAGCGACAGGGAAGTTATTTAGGACCCTCTAGGCTAAAAGTCTGGTACCAAATTTAAAAATTCCTAAAATTAAATTCCCAGAGGGGCCTTTTTAGCTCCTGGGACTCTCCACCAGTGCCCACCCTAGCTGACCACTGATGATGGGCCTGAGTTAGCGGGAGAAAAACAAATAAGACTGGGTATTAGTAAAGCAGAAAAAGGCTAGAGTATTGAAAATTCAGAAAGGCTACATATTCCAGAGGACATTAAATACTGTTGAGAGTTTGAACAGTATGCTATTTATTACTTATAGTATATCAAAGGAGTGGCCGAACCATGACTGGAACACTTCAGTAATCCAAGCTGTTCAACCAGGCATCACATTTAAAGAAGAGGCAATTCAGATCAAGCAAGAGATATGATCTTATGCCTTCCATCTACACCAGAGGACTAAGGAAGTCCTGAAGGGAAAATAGATGATGAAACAACAGCTCGATCAACTGAACAAGCTAAAGAAATGGGTTCCTAGGGTTCCTGGACTAGTTTGGAAGAGGAAAGGAATGAGAATAATGATATAGCTAGTAATGGGGCAAGGAAGAAGAGGATGCATTGGTGACTATGGTTTTGTGTGCAGAAAAATCTTAGATTTAGACACTTCAGTGGATCCTGGATATTGTGTTATTTGTATTCAACTTCCATCCAGGTTGTGTAGTACAAAATCCATTAAGAGCCAATTGTTTTTTGAAGTCTAGTATTGGTAAACAGGATCTGCTCTAGACGACAAATATTGGAAATATAATTCACACCACCCTGCACTCACAATATATGTGATGTGTAGCAGCAAATGGCAATACAATATGTTTTAATGCAGACATCAATATATGGTAGCACCGGGTAATGAAACCCCAGAAATCTGGCATGCAGCTTTGAATCTCTAACTCGTTCCAAAATATGTATTATGTATTACATGAACCCAATTCCATATCTTTATAGCTGGCATCTTCAGAAGTGGCACAGGTTGATTGTTTATCATAAAAGGGAGTACCAGAAATGTAGTCATTCTTTCCATTCACCTGAATAGCTTCCAAGCCTCGGAGCATTATTATCAGCACCATCATAAAAATCCAAAGAGTCCCAGTTATGCTCAGTTGCAAAACTTATAACCTGTACCTATGAAGAAGAAAAAGTTAATGGCAAAAGTATGAGAGAATTCCAAATTCTACAATTTCCCCAGATTCATAACTATCATAAAAAGTATATTTTGAGCAGCTATACTTCTTGCAAATTGTGAAGGCTTGCAATGAAAACTGGGTTCAACTAGGCATGCAAGGAGAGTACCTCGTATAACATCTAATACTGTCCTCAGTTATCTCCATTTCTTCTGACATTGTAACATCCACCTGTTCCACAAAGTACGGGTATTTGTGCTTGCTGACAGAACTTAGCAATGCTTACCTAATAATGGTGGACACCCAAAAAGTTTTGCCCTGCGTGAAAGGAGAGCTAGATGTATGGTAACAATGAGATTTCCAACCACATGTTCATGGCCAATAAATAAAGTTGGGACAAATGTATGGGTGAAGTAGTGGGAAGAAGGGGTGCTTCAGTCATCCCTTGTTCAGATATTTTTCCATATCAACCACTGTCCATGGACACTTTCACCACTAGACTAGATGACATGTCTGGAACCACCAGGAAAAGAAGAGTGGGAAAAAGGCAATGAGGAAAGTTAAACCATCCTCCTTTTGCACTCCAAATGCTCTCCTATTACCAATTTGCACATCAATGGCAAACATGATTTGGAATCCTCTCTTCCTTGCTGAATGTCTGCTTCTACCCGGAGTGATGAAATTGGGCCAAGTCTCAGTAGGTAATAAACATAAAATAATAGAAACAACTTCAAATAATGGTTACACACACCCCTGGACTCTATATGCTTTTTCTATATAATTTTTGCATACAATTAGCCGGGCTTTTAAAAACAAAACAAAATGCAACAATGCACAAGCAACCAGGACATATGTGGTCATTCAACGCTTGAGGTGGTTCAGCATGGGCAAACTGGGCCTACACTACCAAATTATTTGTAGAAATCCATTTTGAAAAGATTCCTCCTCCATTCTTACAACTAACAGACACCATAAAGGCCAACAAAGTTCTCTAAACTATACTTATTTCTATATCCTGAGTTCTGGAATAAGGGGGGGGGGATAGTGTTTCCAGTTAATTGGGTATTTCTCACTGTTAACAAACTGGGAAAAAATGTTAGCTTTCTGAAAATAGAGTGGGTGGGAGGGTTTGTCAGATCTTCATATAGCTTAATTACATAGAGATTCTGCTGTGTGAAATATACTGCATAAAGGAGCTGGGGATGGTCTCCTCCAATTCTAAATATGAAACTGCATTATAATGAATCATGCTATTGGCTCATCTGATCTGGTACTATAATGGCAAATTCATTGTGCAAATTCACTGAAACAAACAATGTAGTTTGGTTGCCAGATTTCTGATCAGCGTCCTATCCCTAAAGAAGAAAAACGGACTCCTGTGCGGCTCGGATACCCTTTTAAACCATGATCTATGTTTTAGGATGTAACGAGGTGATATCACCACTGATGTCTTTTATTAATTTATGAGCAGAGGGCGATGTTTATGTTGCAAATTTATTGTAATGTATGGTGTTGGTCTTTTGCTTATTTTGCTTTGGTTTTTGTCTGTTTTTTTTGGAAGTTTTTGGCTGTTTTAAATTTGGAGGTTTAAGTATATATATGTTGGTGGGAATTTGTCGTGTGACGGGCCAATGGCCGTAATAAATATCATTTAAACATTTAAACATTCAAACAATGTAGTTTATTGTACAAAACTCACATATACATACATTAGTAATGGCTATGACCTCCACTATTTTTAAGCAGAATTTGAACACGGTTTGGCATGGAGTCTACTAGTTTCAAATAGTCACTGTTGGTTTTTGGATCCCTGTACCACACTTGAATCAGTGCCTGAATGAGCTTCTTCAGTCTACAGCACAGAGGCAACTTTTGCATGTAGCCCACAAATTCTCAATAGGATTTGTGTCCAGGGAATTCCCTGGCCAATCAAGTACCTGTATTTGCTACTCTGTCATTTTGTCACCACTTTCAATGTGTGACAGGGGGCTAGGTCCTGCTGCAATATCCCAGTACTGTCAGGATACCTCTTTCCCAGCTCTGGAATAACTATCTTTCGTAGAACCTCAATATATTGTGGCGAGAGCATCATTCCTTCTATTGGCTGCAGGCTTCTGACAGCGTAATGATCAACTGACTTTTCATGTTTGTTTTGAGTGCAGGATTACGAGTAAGATAGAAAACATGCTTTGTTTCAATTAATTTGCACAAGGGTGTAGGGTCACACAGTGAAAAAAAGGTCAGAACTCCTGCAGCCCTTACACTATTTGTAGAAGAGGTAATTTTACCACTTGTAGCTAGTAAACGAATATAAGAGTTCAAGAGTGCTCCTCCGACCTCACCTCCATGCTGCCAGTTGGAGCCTGGAAGGTTTTGGATCGTGCAGCTAAAATGTCATTAGTTCCAGCACCTTAAATTACCTTTCATATATTATAGTTATAAAAACTGTTATATTTTAATCTTGATATACTAAAAGTAATATTTCTCAACAGGAATGTCTCTCACAGTAAATTGCTCCAGTAAAAAGGTTTATATCTATTGTGACAGTTGTTAATTGCCTGGTTTGGTTTGAACTCTTCATGCCCTCAGTTCTCCCAGAGATGAGAGCCTATACTGATATCAGAAGAAAATTCAATGCATTCTTACTTGAATTCCAGCTCCTTCAGGCACTGTGATCTTCCAAATACAATTCAGATTGTTGTCATAAGGCTCAGGATAGCCAGGAGACAAAATGGTCCCTTTGCGCTTAGTTAAAATTCCTCCACAGGGCACTGGAAACAAAGGCATAAAATGTGGGAAGAGGTTCCCCTGTATTTCATTCATCACAGCAGGGATAGGTTATAACAGAACCTTACAGAATTACAAACATGATTGATCTGAACAGTTTTACAGTATGATCCTATAGTTCAAGATGGCCTCAGGAAAAGAAAACACAGCATTACACCCACCCATCCTGGCTTGGATGATATTGTAAGACTCTTAAACTGTTCTAACACATCTGATACAGTGGTGCCTCGCAAGACGAAAAGAATCTGTTCTGTGATTCTCTTCATCTAGCGGTTTTTTTGTCTTGCGAAGCAAGCCCATTGACGGATTAGAGGATTAGCGCTATTAGTGCTATTAGCGGCTTTTAGCGGCTTTTAGCAGCTTATCAGCTTATCGGATCAGCTGATAAGCGGCTTAGCGGCTTAGAAAAAGGGGGGGAGAAAAAAACCCCGCAGGAACTCGCAAGACATTTTTGTCTTGCGAAGCAAGCCCATAGGAGATTCGTTTTGCGAAGCACCTCCAAAACAGAAAACTCTTTCGTCTAGCGAGTTTTCCGTCTTGCGAGGCATTCATCTTGCGGGGCACCACTGTATATACACACAATGGCTGAATCTGGCATTTACACTCAACAGGTATCATCCACTTCTGCTAAATAATACATTCTGTAGTCATTCAGGTTCTATATGTGGAATCAATGAGAGTACAATTAAGGAATGGTAAAATGCACTGTCTGTTGCAAGGCAAGGCTCTCTCCGGAGTTAACAATGCAACCTTAACCACATCTACTCAGAAATTAGTCCAACTCGATGCAACAGGGCTTATTCAGAGGGTTAGGGTTGCAGTGGACTCTTGGAATAGGGGACATCCCCAAGGATCGGATACTGCTTGCTAAGGAGAAGTAAGTATGTTTGAAAGATCAGCTGTTCATTACAGTCACCCTGCTACTTAGAAAGGTGTACTGAATCCCTGAGACAACTCTCTGCCTTGGGAGAGTGTAGTCTACAGCCCTATAAAAGTTCACTCTAAAGGATGAAGGAGCAGAAACACCAAGGGGAGCAGACTTGAAGAAGGGCTTGTCTCTTCCCCAAGCTGCCTCCCCATTTGGAACACCTAGCGGAGAGAAGCCAATCATTATCTGAGAGGAAATGAATCAATCAGTCCATATTTTATTTATTTGCATAATCTATATGCCACATTGTCATTATAAATTTATGTTCTCAGGTTGTCTAAGCAGACTCGTAAGGAAAAAAGAAGTACAACTTTTATTGATCCACTAAAAAGCTGGCAATTTTGAGAAATAAGAATGGATGTTGTTGCTGATATTATTTTCTTTGTAAATAAAACCCATGACTCAGAAATTCTAGTGAATCATTAGTGTACTTCTCCAAGTCAACAACAACAATATCAATAATAATAATAATAATGTATGACCATCTTTCAGGGATGTTTTAGCTGTAATTCCTGCATTTGGGGGGGGGGGAGGTTGGACTAGACGATCCTTAGAATTCTATGAAAGCATATTAATTTCCCTTACAAAACCTGGAACCATTGTGTCCCCATCTGAGAGCTCCAAGTCCTAGCATCCTTTAATAAACTGCTTTTCTCAGGATTATTTGAGGAGGGTAGTTCATTGGATATGTTTTAAAAGCACAGTGTGGATCTGCCCTCACTTAATATAGTTTAATATATGGACTTACAGCACAGCCCTAAGCATGTCTACTCAGAAGTAAGGCCTGCTGAGTTCAATGTGACTTAGACCCAGTTTTGCTTGTATAGGTTCACAGCCTTAATATGATCTACAGCATGGAATACAGAATAGCACTCAGATTAGCTAGGGCATTTTATTTTAACAGATTAGGCCTGGGAAATTTTGGCCTTTCTTGTTCAGCTTTGAACCCATTTATGATGCAGGTTCCAGTCTGAGAATTCAGTCTGAGATTAAAAGGGAGTGGGGCCTGGATCTAGGTCAAAAAGGGCTTCTTAGAGATGTAATGAGCCCCCAGGACTTAAATAAAATATAGCCTATTTTTTTTCTGTCGCAAAGCAGCTCCATTTTTTAAAAAAGCCGACTTTGCTGGAGTCCAATGTACTTTTGTCAAAATAAAAAAAAGCCCACATTTGTGTAACACACAAAATAAATAATGACAGTAATAACAGACATAAACAGAAAGAACTCATAAGGGCACCACACTGATATTTGATGCTAAACATGAATGATACTTGCGGTCAAGAAACTAGACATTCTAATATAACCACATTAGACTGTCATCTAAATACAGATATTCTGCTGGTATTATAATGGCTTGGAGAAATGATTGATGAGAAGTTTTATCAGTACCATTAGCAGCTCATGCATCACTCCGGTGGAACAACATTATCAAGTCCTTGAGCTCATTTCATTAGATACAAAAATGAGGACTTGAAGAATATGTAGAAGAAGGAAACTTATCTGAGTAATGAATGTAGGAGCTACATTTTGTAGTGCATATAACTGATAGAATCTGTCAGGGACTACATGAATAAACTAAAGGTCAGTGTCACTTAAACAGTTTAAATAATTACTGGTAAAAGCAGGAGCAGACAGAATGACTGATAGCTGATATCTGTAAGGAAACATTGAGGCAGTTGCTACAGAGCTACGGCAATTTAAAATGGTCATGGCTAGCATTTCAATTATTAACCTGATTTTCTTCAGAGCAGTTTTAAGCTCATGCATATTTATGACCTAGATTAGAAGAGTGATGTGCACTAATGAAGAGCAACTACCTTCCTTGGGTCAAATTAACTTTTGTAATTTATTTTATTTATTCAATTTATAAACCATCCTATAACAATCGTTCTGTGGGCAGCATGTAAGTAAAATTGGCTCCAAGATTAAAATCGCATTGTCATTTTTAAAAATTCTGCAAAAACACAAACAAGACAAACGTCTTTAAAACAGAGACCAAGATATTAAACAACACAGCCCTAAAGAATTAAAGCAAGGGAAAGAAATGCAAAAACAAAACAAACACCATAGGGCTAAAAATAATATCAGGGCACTGCATAATAAAGCTGATGCAGATGTTTTGGACTACAATTCCCATCAGACCCATCAAGCAGGATGGCTGAGGCTGATGGGAGTTGTGGTCCAAAACATTTGGAGCAGCCAAGTTGGTAAAGAGTGGCCTAGAACATCTGGAAAAAGGAAATGGTGTTTGATGCTGAAAAGACATGTAGGTTTTTAAATGACCTGGTGGCCCTCCTTCGGGATGGTCTTCCACAACAGAGATGCTACTGTTGGAAGGTCTCTTTCTTTTGTAGCCAGCCATTGTGTTTAATTTGATTAAGGCACCTGAAGAGTACCTCAGCCAATGATATCAACACATGAGTAGGTACAGATACTAAGGTCTTATAGGATGGGTTTAAATTTTAAAAATACTAAAACCAGCCTTTGAGATCATAAAAACCCTTATGAAAGACCCTCCCTCCTCCCTATTGATTATCTGGTTATTAAAAAAAAAAAATCAGCTAAGAAGAATTGTCATCATGAAGAAACAAAGCAAACTTTCAAATGTTGCATACTCATAAAAAAGAAGAAGAGTGTAAACAGGTCAAAGCAGCTTAAGACAGAATACAAGATACCGAGAAACTATGAGCCATGGTACAGGAATATAGAACGAATTCGGTCTCCTAGTCTTAGAAGTGATGATGGAAGGAACACAGTAGCAGGGTTGGGCAGTCAATATCTTAGGTATGGAGTCTCTGAAGCAGAGTTTTGAGTACACTGGGAGTTGCAGGATCCAAGGGAAGTCCTGCTGTGTGCAGAGCAGCCCACTTCCCTTGTGCATTGACACCATTAGATGTAACCCAGCAAAATCTTGGAAAATGTAAGTGCCATAGATAGGAATAATAGAGCAAAAGAGTAAGCAAGTGTGTGGGTTGAACGCACTATTTAGTGGAATTGCAACATTTCCCTGGAAATGTGTAAAAATGAGGTGACATTTTCAGAGTCCTGTGAGTTTAGTGATTCTGTGTAAACAGTATTTTCTAACGTAAGGGAGAAAAATATTAACATCTACAGAAAAGAAAGGGTGGGATTCCTGGTTCTCTTTAGTGATAACTTTGTATACCGGTAATTCTGCATATAACAGAAGGCCAGTAAGGCAATCGTGCTGGCAACAGTACAGGAACAAATGTGTCAGTACTTGATACAATACTTCATTAGACAGTAACTAGACCTTTACAAAAATACAACTTTTAACTACTCACCAACACATGTAGGAAGGGAATCATTCCACTGCGCCAACGCATTGGGCACTGTGTCACATCTAATTGCTATTGATCCATAGAGTATGTAACCTGGATTACACTCAAAAAGAACCAATGAACCAACCGCAAACTCATTTCCAATTCTTTTCCCAAATCGTGGCTCCGGCACCGAACTGCACTGGGTTGCACTTGTTCTTGGAACCGCTAGAAACCCACAAGAAATGGCATGTACTGATTCATAGTGCAAAAATATTTTTTTTAGCCTGCACAAACAATTTAAATTAGGGCTTTTAAAAAATCACTTTGATGCAGTTCCTGATTGAGTGTATATATCTATTTTATCTTATATAACAAGGCCTATACTTATAAACGTTAAGTAAAACAACAGTTCTGATTAGATAAAAGAGCTGTCCCTACGAGCCCTTTGAAAAATCATGCTGGGACTGTACTGTACATTAGTTGGATAAAAAACAAACAAATGAAGTTCATATTGTTGTGATGGATAGATATTTAAATGTATTGGCTATGGTTTTATGAATATATGATCTGTTTGTCAGATCAGTATTCAAATTTGATAAAAGACTGAATTACAGTAGCAAATGTTGACGTGCAGTCATTTTAAGTGCCTGAACCATAACATGGTAAATAAAGTAAATGAAGTGAAATGACTTAATAATTAATAGCAAAATTATTGATTTAGCTCAGGGTAATACACTGTCTAAATTCACAATGATACTGAAATATGTATTTGAGTGGCAGGCAAGGTTGAATATGAATAGATCAGATTATAAGCAAAATGGAAAAGGGGAATTTCCCAGTCTCACTTCAAGTTTGCAAACCCTTCATAGCTTTCCTACAGATTTTCTACAGATTTAAATTTCATGGATGGTTATGTCTTCTTAAACATGCTTATAACCACAGGGATTCAAAATACATAAGGAAATATGATATATCCAGCGCTTTTTCCTTAAAAAAAGTTTATGGTACTCCCATTTTGACTCAAGAAAATCACTATTTTATAGTTCAAATCAGGAAAAATATATACAGTGAATGCACAAAAGTACAAAGATTCACAAAATGTTTAGGGGTATGCGTACCTCCAGAAAAAAAGCACTGGATATATCAATCAGATAGTATTTTCCCTATCAATATTTTATACTTCTTAATCTCTGTTGTATTGGATACAGTTTCAAACTGACTGGAGTTGGGGTTTTTAAAATGTGTGTGTGTTTTAAAGAAAGGTCTTAGAAATGGAAGGAAATGTGAAAGATTAGCACAAAGGTTTAATTGAAGCATATTTGAAGCACTCATGTTTCATACCTTGATAAACAAAGTGAAATCCTTTAGCTGTTATGGGTCCAACTGAAGTAAACCGGATGGTAATCTGGTTCCCTGAGCTCAAGGGAAGGGATTCTCCTATTCAAGACAAAAAGTATTGTATCTCAGAAACAGGTTGGTGGTTTTTGGGGTTTTTTTTGCCAATAATCCTAAAATACTGTTTGCATTACATCTGGCAAACATGTTATTTTAAATCCTAATCTCAGTGTTAGGGTCCTTTTGGGTCTAACTTGATATTCTGTCAGGTACATATTGATTGACCTAGACATAAAGTATCACAGTTGATTAGTTACATTTTGTAAGTTATTACCTTTTACAAGTGGTGTTTCAGAGAGGGGATATTTTGCTAACATAGGCTATTCTCTATTCCTCTTTTTTACATGTGGCTTGAATCATACGGAAACACCTCCTTTCAACTGATCTCATTGTAATTTATTTGTATAAGAAAATATTTTGGAATTTTAACCCACCCACATTAAGAAAAGAAAAATCAATATCAACCATCTATCCACCAGAATATCTGGCACAAATCTTTACTCAACAAACAAGGAATGCATGGTTGTTCTATGGTGATATACCTGAATGAGATCCTGAAAGAGAAGATAATAAAGACGACTGTTGAGTTGGGCCATCATATACCTCAACCACGTCATGGAGTGATGTCTGGAAAAATACAAACTGGCCAAAAACCACTAAAGGAAAGATAAAAAGAAAAGTAGGAAATTAAACCAAAAGAAAGTTATTGTTCATTTTTAATACCATGCATTTAGTTAAGTGATACTCTGATAGCGGTAACCATTTTCATACAATATCCTAAGTGTAATGAACCACTGTTTCTTCTGATCCAGCTGTCATGTTGGTTCTGTTGGGCAGCTTCTTATATTGATAGAAGTCTGCAGATCCTATGGGAGCAAGCCAGCCAATCTGTGGGGAATGAGTCTATCGGAAAGGACCACAGAAGTGCATGCAGAGAGAAGGAGGATGTCATCAAAGTACCGCTACAACCACAACCCTAACCATGACCACCAGATTCCTTTGGAGTCAAAGATTCATTTGGAGGGCCTGACCTTTGCTGTTCTGCCCATCGAGAGCCAAATGTAAACAAGAAATACAAAAAAGTAAAGAAGAAAAGAAGTCTTTCATAGAAACATCTACCACCTCATGCCCTTAGCAAGTTGGATACAAAAGCATTAATTTATAGCTGATTAGTCTATTGGAAGTTTAATTAACTTCAGCGTGATTAATGTTTTCATCAAGACTGTGCATATGGACCCTGAATCAATTTCCAAACCCTCTTTTATCTTAAGAGTCTCATGATGAGAATGCAAGGGGTCAAACAGGAGGCGGCAGGAGAAGAAAAGAAAAAATATGTAAACTATTTTGCTAGCTCTGCTAGCTCTGACTGGTTGGGAAAAACCCCAGATCAGATTTAGGGAAAATGCAGGGACGTCAAAGAAAAAGGGAACTTCTTGCCCCATTGCCCTTGAACTTGCGAGTTCAAGGACAAAACTGTAGCTTCCCAGCTAGTGACAGTCACCCTTGGACTCTGTAAAGGTAAAGGGTAAAGGGACCCCCGACCATTAGGTCCAGTCGTGGCTGACTCTGGGGTTGCAATGCTCATTTCGCTTTATTGGCCGAGGGAGCCGGCGTACAGCTTCCGGGTCATGTGGCCAGCATGACTAAGCCGCTTCTGGTGAACCAGAGCACCACACAGAAAATCTGTTCACCTTCCCGCCAGAGAATTTATCTACTTGCACTTTGACGTGCTTTTGAACTGCTAGGTGGGCAGGAGCTGGGACTGAGCAATGGGAGCTCACCATGTCACAGGGATTTGAACCGCCAACCTTCTGATAGGCAAGTCCTAGGCTCTGTGGTTTAACCCACAGCGCCACCTGCGTCCCTTTGCCCTTGGACTCTGTACAGAGCAGCAAAAACCTAGATAGAATGCTTGTGCATACTCTTCAATTCTCACATGTTCATTGAAGCCCCAATATGAAAGCTGAATAGGACTATTGATATCGGGTTTCTTTTTCTCTGCATTCTGTACATCTTCCTGCCCTGAACATCTGTTATTAGAATTTACATGCCCAGAATATCATTGCCTCAGGGGAAGCAAGCATCAAAGACCAGCTTTACTCACAAAGTAAATAAATGGTTGCTCTGATTTTTCTACACCTGTTATGATGAAAGTTTGATAAACGTTCCCTGAAGTTAGGTCCTATCCTGCAACAAGTGTTAATGCTTCCAAGCTACAACAAACAGCCTGAATTTCAAAAGTCTTTTGAATTTCATGGAGCTTTTGGAGGTGGGAGAGAAGTGTCAGTTCATGATCTTAGGACTCTGAAAACATAGTTCTATACTGGAAGCTGGTGTGAGCAGTTCACCATTTGGATAGACTTCTTGGGAATGTTCCTACACTGAGCAGGGAAGCCATCTCCCAGGACTGGAAAATCTAGTAGACACCAGAAATTCAGGGATGTTGATTTAATTAAAAAAGTCAAAAGTTCAGATTTTACAAATGAAGTGTGTGTGTGGTGGTGGTGGTGGGGAAATAGTTACAGAAAGAGTAATACCAAGAATGTTATTGGTCTCAGGACTCTTTTCTGTACTCTGAAGACATGTCAGGAGTTTGTCAAAGAAACACACCCACACACAAAGAAAGAGAGAACAGCCTGAGGATGATTTTATAGCTTTGTCATAGCACGCCATTTCATTCCTGAACACTTAATTAAACGCTACATATAAGAAGAGAATTCTCTTGTATTATCCGTGCAAAGTCTATCCCACATGTTAATATTAATATTCAAGTGTAGCATATTAATTTCCATGTAGGTTCTACAGCTCTATATACTGGACTGTACTGAAGACAACATTTTTTTGTCTAGAGTGAAGACGAGACTCTTTAGAGCACAACATATTCCCTTTGTTCTTAAAGGGTATCTTAAAGCTTGTAAGATTAATTATAGTGAATGATAGCTTTGGTAGGTCTCTAGTTGCTCTTTTTTTTACTACAAAGGCCCTTCTTCATTGCTCTCCTATGAACCAACATAATTGTAGTCATACACATGCTTTTCCTTTTTTCTCCTTTCCCTTCAACAATATCTTGAATAACGAGAGCGGCATTATATTTACATTGCATTGTTTGATTCTCTGTTGGAATTGTTGTGGTTTCCAAGACAATTTCCTTTCCATTATTTCTCTATTTCATTCTTATAAATATTCTATTTTCCTTGATTGCTCTCAGCCACTCAGCAGATATTTTCATCAGTTGCTGTTACAAAGCTGAATGTGGGGGGAAATCAAATTGATGAGAATCTCCCTTCAGTTTCTAAAGAGAGTTACCCTTATAATTTGATAACCTTTTCGAGCTGTCATAAGGCTCTCACAAATGGTCTCACTGGCATCATGAGAATGTGGTTCGGCTGCTCTAGATTTCAAAATACATCAGATATAAAGAAGAAATGAATGGTGAAAATCTTCCTGGTCCACAGTAGAATGCTAATGAAGAAATCAGAAGAAGTATAGCACCTGATGATGCCTTCGGTTGTGGGGACAATGTTTTCTAGGAAATATGCTACTATATTATCACCAAGGGGGATTTTGATAGAGAATAGGATGCTGTGATAATATCAATGGTGCACAGTGATTTTTTTTTTTGCAGGGGAACAGTTAGGGCCAGAGGCGCCAGCCTGCAAGGGTGATGGGGCGTGTGTGACATTGTGCAAGGAACCTTGTGATGTCCTGAAATCACACATGTGAGCATCGCGCCTCCCTCCCTAAGTCAGGCGGAAGCTTTCCGGGCTTTGGGAAGGAGGAACCAGACTTAGTACCATAATTCACTGTGAACATTTAGGGGACTAACCTAGTCCACTGACCACACGCCACTGGATAATATAGCCACATCCACAATATATATTTAGAGCACTTGGGTACCCCAGATAATCCCTAGTCCAGCCTCATGGGAAGGAGAAATCCTCCCCCTCTTTTTTTCTTGTGACAGGTAGATGACGACGACGACGATAATAATAATAATAATTTATACTCCGCCCATCTGGCTGGGTTTCCCCAGCAAAATATTAAAATACAATAACAATAACAATAACAAGGTCTGCCTGTTCCCATGTATACTCAAACGAGTCCTGCTCCTTACTTTGACCACTGCCTTGCCCTCTCCTAAGTATGGAGGCAATTACTGTATCACATATTCTAACCTATCAGACACCAACACATGAAATAATTGGGGGGGGGATGGGGAAGACACCATATATAAAACCATCTCCGCACTACAGATCCTCCAGCCTTCCCATTTTTATTCATTTTAGGAGAGACAATGAAAAATACTTGTTAAAACTTCTTAACGAAGTGACTTAAGATGATTTTTAATTATCAGAAAGGACTAAGTTGGATCTTATATAATTGCAACATCAATTATTTGTCTCCACCACAAATAAGGACTTCTATCTCCACACTTTAGTATCACCCCCGGTTGCTTAGGTTAGTCCGTCCCAATATATATGAGCCATGAGGAATATATCACGTCACTGCATAGCCTGTTGATTGGTTACACTTTGCATACCAAATTCACTTCAAGGCCTCAATCTTCACAGGCTTGTATTGAATTGACCTGATGGATATGTTTGTTCATGAACACCCACAGAAACACCATTACTCTAGGAGAGATCTGTTGTTTTTTCCCCTAAGGCGAGCCTTATAAACTAAAGCAAACAACTTAGAATTCAATCTTTAGCTCAGCCTACAACCAGCACAAATCAAATATTTAAAATGCCCATGAACAATTCAAATTCATAAATGCCAGTGTGTGTGGAATTTATCTCAGAGCTTATTTATTTCGTTATTTAAATATTTATAAACCCACACTTCTGTAGGAAATATAGCAAAGTGTTGTACCACATAAATACATAATATAATAATAATAACGTCAGTAAAAACAATGAAATGTCATTCAAAAGTGTTGGTGTTTTTTAAAAAATAGAAATAAAAAGGATGAATTCCAAAGGCCTATCTGAACAGCCCAGTTTTTAAAAGGCATATAAAAGAAAGCAGGGAAGACTCCCATAGGACTTCTATTGGCAAGGAGTCCCACAGGGTAGGGCTTGTCTCACTACATGCACAGTCTCTGGTATAGGGACATAGGGGACCACAAAAAGTGATCCATCAGAAGATCTCAGTTGTCATTTACTGTGCTGCAATGAAAACAACTTTTGTAATACCATATATTAAAACTGGCACACAATATCTAAAGATCTTTTTACAATGCTTAGAGAACTCTATATGAAGTCAACAGATGCCACTCAGACTGATGCTAGTGCAGATGTTATCTAGAAAGAAGCATTAGGAGTATATATATAATTATATTGCACTCTAGTTTATTCCCGCTTTCCCCTCACAGTCTTTTTTTTTTTTTTTTAAAGCGCGTTACTCTTTTAGGCACATACAGTATTATGTATTTGCAGGAAACTGTGGAAACCATAGAATGTGTGTGTGTGGAGGGGGACTTATCCGAGATCACCCCAAAGACGTTTAATGTCTATTCATATCTTCACTGAGAACAACAACAACAAGAGAGTCGGGGAAAATTATGACTGCCATGATATTATTCTCCAAAGCTAAAACACACATTGAAATGAGCTCAGGTTTATTCACTTGGCATCCTTCTTTCCATAGCAGGTTGAAAAAACTCAAGAACACTATTTAGAGACAAGCACCTAACTATACTATATTTGCCTTTTGCTGCGTACTGGCATCTGCATGCTCAGTATGACAGAAATCGACTTGGCTGAGTGGACTTTGATGTCTTCAACAATTGGTGATTTAGAAGCAATTTAAGGCTCTCATAGACACCCTTTACCTTGGAAAAACACAAGATAATGCAAAGCTCTTAAGCTGTCATCATTGCATACCTGTCTGAAAACAACATAGATGGGGAGGTAAATATTTTCTGAAATATATTTTTCTCCCCTCTTGGCTGGAATCCCAAAAACCTCTTCTCAGCCTATGAATTCCACTCAAGTAAATATTTATTGATTGTTCCCCATCAAGTCCTCAATGGGCAAGGGAAAAAAGTGGATTTCAGTCAGTGTGGCTGCCATTCAGCATTTGGAAATGCTCCTTTGGCTTCTCTAATAGGTAAGAAGCTTCAGGCACGTAGCACTTGCCTGAACTTAGTTTCCTTAGGAAGGATGTCACAAGAGGATTTTCGTGCTTTAAAATATTCCACTTTAATTACAAAAATACAGTTGGGTCCAGAAGGAAACATAGCCTAAACATGCAAAGCCAAAGTCTACTGCTTCCATATCTGATATGAGAGAGGAACAGCCAGCACACAAAAAATAATGTCTAACAGATCCCGAACTCAGTTCTATGTTTCTGGGAATTCCAGACTGATACAATTTTCTGGTGGGATTCAAATTCAGCAGATTCACAATTAAGGCTGATTTGGAGTTCTTGCACTAGAAACCCACTTCCTTTAAAGGTGGAGTGTTTTGCAATAGGGAAAGAATAACTGTACCTTATCTCTTTATGAGACTTGCCTGGTCTATAACAGAACAATCCTCTCCCCCAGTCACTGTGTTGCTCCCCTCATAGTTGAGTTGGGAACTAGTTGGAGTCTTAGTCTTGTCTGGGTAGCAAGTCCTAGCTGATGTGTTGAGTTGCTGTTTTGATATTCATAAATCAATAAAAATATTAATATTATCCTAATCTGAGGTACTATTTCTGGGTTAGCGGAGTCTGTAACCTGAAGCGTATGTAACCTGAAGTGTATGTAACCTGAGGTACCACTGTATTTGCAGTCTAATCTCCTTGCAAACAAAACAGGATAAATGCTCAATAAACAGATCATCTGGAAGCCTTCTGTATCCCTAACCACTATATTGTTCTTTTCACACTTAGATTACAATATCTTTAGTTGAGGGGAAGGGGCAAAGGACTGCTACTGGCTGCCCTATTAAGGAAGTTGTAGCTATTTACAAAAAAGGACCAGATAATCAGTGACTAAATATTTGCATTCCATTCTGGATAGAGCCGAGTGGTTCTGCAGCCCACCTTTCTATCAGAGATTAATCTTCCGAAGGCATACTCTAATCCAGAAACAAGTCTCTGTCGATAAAGCCTCATAAACTTCATTTCATAAGCATGAGCTTTTGCAAAGCACTGTACACACTTTTTGTGTTGAATTTAAATCTGGGCCTCCAAAACAAAGCAAGGTGAACTTACATGGCAGTACATCCCATTGAGTGTAGTGGGGCTTAAATATAAATATAAATATAAATATAAATATAAATATGCTTAGTCTTGCAGTATATAGCTGTGTGTACACAATACATTTCTTTATATCATTTCTTTCTTTCTTTTAAAAGAATATTATAATGCAGACTAGCTGCTCATGTCTGAAAATATCAGCCAGGGATTTGTAAATGCAAACTTCTCCACTAATGCTCAAGGCAAAATGAGCCTGCTCTGTGATCAAAAGTTCTTTATTTTTTCCTGCAAGAAGCAGAACAAGCATTAATGGAAAGAGGGTATTTTGTATTACAGTGTATGGAGTCAAGCTCAGTGGTGGAGTGTGTGATTTGATGCAGTCGCGGGTGGCGCTGTGGGCTAAAGCCTCAACGCCTAGGGCTTGCTGATCGAAAGGTCGGCGGTTCGAATCCCCGCGGCGGGGTGCGCTCCCGCTGTTTGGTCCCAGCGCCTGCCCACCTAGCAGTTCGAAAGCACCTCCGGGTGCAAGTAGATAAATAGGTACCGCTTACCAGCGGGAAGGTAAACGGCGTTCCGTGTGCGGCTCTGGCTCGCCAGAGCAGCGATGTCACGCTGGCCACGTGACCCGGAAGTGTCCCCGGACAGCGCTGGCCCCCGGCCAATAAATGTGAGATGGGCGCACAAACCCCACAGTCTGTCAAGACTGGCCCGTTCGGGCAGGGGTACCTTTACCTTTACCAGATCCTCAGGCAAAGGATTTTTCAGGGCTTGAACAGAGTTCCCATTTTTGAGAGCTGCTGCCAGACAGATAGAATATAGTGGGCCTTATCTCTAACATCTTGGAGAACAGTGAAGTAGGGAGGACTACTTAATCAAATTTATCCATGTAGAGGAGCAGAATTTTTCCATCTGTTCATCGGATGTAGGGTTCACAATTAGCAGTAACACCTTTTCTATTTTTCCCTAAGGTGGTGGCAGTTATTTTTGCTGGTGCTGCAAGTAGCAACTGTATTGGCAACCTGCCCACCATTTTGTATCTTTCACTGGCAGTGCTGGCCACCACTAACCCAACAAAATGGCGGGTAACGTAAAAGTAGTGTATTTCCATGGCAGTGGGGGGGGGGAATGTAATATTTCTCAGAGAAAAATGCATTCTGAGAAATTTCAGCTCAGCTCTGCTCTGCTCTGTTGATCTCATGCTGTGCTGTTAATCTGCTGTTTTAGGAGTGCTATATTTTCTGCCACCACCTTTGTCTGTTTGTAAATAAACCCAGTATTACAAAATGCCATAAAACCACAGAAATCTCTCTTTCCAAAGGAACTTCATTCCAAAGCAAACCTGGAATTACTCACTATTTTTTTGGAAATAAGGAACTCATAATAATATAACTGAGCCTAAGAGAAGGGTAACGTTTGTTAGTAACTTCTATTGTCAAAATTTCTTGGTTGATTGTGATACAGCAGTTAAAATAGGTAAATGTTACAAGACCAGACTGCTACAGGGTATCTAAAATATACTAAAACAGGGCTAGGCAACCTAAGGTCCGTGGGCTGGATGCGGCCCAATCACCTTCTCAATCCAGCCCATGGATGGTCCGGGAATCAGCGTGTTTTTACATGAATAGAATGTGTCCTTTTATTTAAAATGCATCTCTGGGTTATTTGTGGGGCCTGCCTGGTGTTTTTACTTGAATAGAAAATGTGCTGCTATTTAAAATGCATCTCTGGGTTATTTGTAGGGCACAGGAATTTGTTCATTATTTTTTTCAAAATATAGTCCAGCCCCCCCCAGATGGTCTGAGGGACACAGCTGAAAAAGGTTGCTGACCCCTGTATTAAAATAAAAGAGCTTGAGAAGCAGGGTATTTCAGTGAAGAACATTTTGAATTTGGCACCAGGAGTCATAGGTTGAAATTCCCTTCAGGCATGAAAACCACTAGGTAACTTTGGATTGTTATCTTTCAAGTTTAATTCACTTCTCAGAGTTCATATCAGAATCAAATGCAGACAGCTACAGTGTAAATATGCAACCTTTGATCCTTGAAACGTGGTGTGTGTGTGTGTATTCAAAATTTGGAGCACAATCCTGTAAGACTCAGAAAGATGTCCCAGGGGCTATAGTATTTTGAAGAACTCCCTCTTTGCAGTTGAAAAATTAGTTCCATACATACATGGGATCTTTATTACAGCCATAGAAATCTCCATAGCCCAGTGGCGTAGTGTGGGTTGTCAGCACCCGGGGCAAGGCAAGTAATTTGCGCCCCCTAACCCGTGGATTTGCGCCCCCTAACCCGTGGATTTGTGCCCTCTAACCCCCAGATGTTGCACCCGGTGCGTCCGGCCCCCCCTGCACCCCCCACGCTACGCCACTGCCATTGCCGTCCCTCTTCTGCTATAGAGGGTTGTGGTGTTCATAGTATCTTTAGAAAGGGAGAACTGTATCTCATATAACATTTATAAATCCTGAAATAACTACCACACCGTCTATCTATAAAGGAAACATCATAGCCACACTAACAGCATGGTAACAGATGGTGATATTATCATATTGAAAAGATATGTACTCATAAGCCCACCATGTATTTTATATTTCTGTTCCAAGGGGGCAAGGGTGATTATTCAAAGAAATTCCACAGGTTCTTGAAGAACCTGCCATCTAATCATCAGCTATATAAAAGAGCTAGACATGTTTTAGAGTTTAAAAAAGAAGAGAAAAGGATAAACCTGAAAGGCTCACATACAAGCAAGGTGCAAGAATCTTTGTAGGCAACCTAAATTGCTTCTGTGCCTCTATGAAATAGGAATGCATTACCACAAGAATCCTTTTGCTCTCTTTTTTTGTCCACCCCAGAGGGCCAAAATGTCTAATCACCAGGAGTAGGAGAAGCCAAGTCTGTCCACATGTGCTCTGACCATTGTAATAATAGAAACATATGGTCATTATTTTGTTCTAATGAGAGAACATCTGGTCCAACATCAGGGAGCTTTTCTGTGCCATTTCATGCACATACACAGACAGCAGATTAACAAACCCTTCCTGGCAGGTTAATTTGAGCTGCAAAGATGCGTTCAAAATACTAGACTGCCACCGACATGTTCTACAAGCTTTGATTTTGCTGTTACCAGGTTTTCAAAACTAGGGGAGAAAAAACAGTTCTGTGACAGGATTTCCTCTGTAGTTCAGCTCTGACAAGTTTTGGTATTGTAAAATGTAGAAAACTATGGGAAAAAATAGAAAAATCTTAAAGTGGTGTTAAATATACCATTGTATATTAGAGGACACCTAAATGATATTGTTTTATTTGCTGTATAATATTTTGGTGGGGTGGGAATAAACTTTTTTGGGTTATATGTGGGGATTTTCCCCTGTGAGTGAGGCTGGCAAGCAAGCAAGAGTTTCTCTGACTTTGTTGCCATGATTTCTTTGATCATTATCATAGTAAGAAAACTTCCTGGTGTGGCTTGTGCTGAACTTTTATTGTTCAGTTGTTGCACCAACAAGGATGGGGGACCAGTTAGGATGCTCAACCCCAAGATACTAATGGATTCCTGAATACCCTGAGAGATTTTCCAGTGGATGGACCTGGCGATCTTGCTAAGGCCTTCATCTTGCTGTGGAATGATGAGATGTAGGGGGCCACTGATACAAATCATCCTAAACTGTGGCTGGTACCCATTTTGGAAAAGTCAGCTGCCTGCCCTGGAAGGAATTATACTCTTTCCACTTCATTTCTGGAAGCAGTCTCAGAAATTTATATTGGGTGGAATGATGGAATACAAATTTAACAAAGATTAACATCAGCACAATGGGGTGCACCTGTAATAAACAAGTAGCGTTTATATGGTTTATATATCACCCAGTAGTAATGTATGGAAGTGAGAGCTGGACCATAAAGAAGGCTGATTGCCAAAGAATTGATGCTTTTGAATTATGTGTTGGAGAGGACTCTTGAGCGTCCCATGGACTGCAAGAAGATCAAACCTCTCCATTCTGAAGGAAATCAGCCGTGAGTGCTCACTGGAAGGACAGATCCTGAAGCTTTGGCCACCTCATGAGAAGAGAAGACTCTGGAAAAGACCCTGATGTTGGGGAAGACTGATGGCACAAGGAGAAGGGGATGACAGAGGATGAGATGGTTGGACAGTGTTCTCGAAGCTACCAGCATGAGTTTGACCAAACTGAAGGCAGTGGAAGATAGGAGTGCCTGGTGTGCTCTGGTCCATGGGGTCATGAAGAGTCAGACACGACTAAACAACAACAATAAACAAGGCTGAATCACAAATTACTTGTATGTACATCTCTATGGGTCATAGATCTCTGTATTCATTAGGTGTTGACCCTTGATGAAAATCTTTCATTATTGCAAACAGATAGGTTACAATAAAGCAATGGATTTCAAAGTAAAAGTTGTGGACTATTAACAAGGCAAAATACACACACACCACACACACACACACACACACACACACACACACACACACTTTTGATAGATTTGGATCTATATTCCAAGCCTTTACTCTAAATTTTATTTATAAAAACTGAATAATCTTTTCCAAAAGTCACCTCATGCTAACTTCTTCCTAAGCATCTGCTCACTTGGCAAGCGTGCAAAGCACTGAACTGGTGAATGAACTACCTCCCAGCTGTGAGCTATGATCTGCTGGCATAACAATTGCCAACTCTTTCTCCTATAAACCTGAGATTTGAAGGTGATGCAAAAAGGACTTTGTATTAAGCACTCAGTATCGAAAAGATGCAATGTTGATACTGAACTTAAAGTGGGGGCAGAAGAGACTATATCACTGAAGTGTCTAATACAGATCTAACAGAAACATATAACACAATCAACTAATAACTAATATCTAGGAAAAAATGGTATTCAAAAGCTTCTTTTGTTTTATTGCTGGGACAGACACATGAGAAATGGCATTATGCCACCCCATAAATGTTTGTGGATGCGGATATTTTCACTTGCAGTTCTACATAGTTTGATATGTAGAGAAGATATTCGTGATGTTTTTGCAATGAAATTTATGCATCAAGTTTGTACAAAGCAGCCTATATTGGAAACGCGAAACAATAGCATTAGCTGGATAAAAAGGACAGCCCCACAGCAAATGGTGAATTATTTTTCTTATAATTTTAGTACAGAGGTGGCATAGAAAAAATAGAATAGTCCTCCTGGATCAATCCAGTAGCCCATCTAGTTCAGCATCCTTTCTCACAATAGCTAACAACAATCAAATAGTTTATTGTATTAACCAAAGGCCATAGTAATTTCATTAGAATTTGCCAAACTGCAAACCATAACATTCAGCATACAACAACTACATAATACAAGGCATTATGGGTTTAAAGAAAGGGCGTTGGAGTTCATAAGTGTCATCTATCAACTCAAACCAATCAACCAACAAGTTGTGATATTGTCTATCTCTTATCTTTCTTGCAGCCAGGGCAAAAGGTGTTGCTTTAGGTGTAACAAATCTGTTTAGATTATAAACAGTATCACCTAGGGCAAAGATAACCCCCAATAAACCATAGGTATGGAACACTGTCGCCTCCGAATTGTATCCAAATCCAACAAAGTAATTGTGTGAGCAGAATGACTCACATGGCACAACTTCCCGCCCCTCTGGCAATGTCATCCAATCTGCTCCAACCCTCTGGAGCAGATTTGGGAAGAGTGTGGGTATATGCTTGGGATGAACAGGGAGGGGAAGTTCTGTCTCATGATTAGAAGTCATTAAACTCACAGTGACCGATGGATTCAACCCTCTGACTCTGGCTACAAAGCTGATAGCAAATCACAGCATTCCATTCTTCAAATTACTCCAGTTAACAGGCAAACTGCTGGAAGTCAATGATCTGGCACCCTGCAACACACACACATTCACAACCCCATTGTTCAAATCCACAAACATCTGTCATATTTGGTTTGTCACATTAGTTTGCAATTGGCCAACAAGCCATAGTTATCACCCCTTTTGGACTTCTGTGGCCTAATTCTCAGTGAGCTAGTGAATCTGAATCTATCAATAATAATAATTTTTTATTTATACCCCGCCCTCCCCAGCCAGAGCCAGGCTCAGGGCGGCTAACGCCAGTAAAATTACAATAAAACATAATGGGGGGGGGACAATTTAAAATACAGGTTAAAATACAATTTAAAAAGCAGCCTCATTTTTAATAATAGCCCATAGATCAAAACCATAAGGGGAGGGAAACATAAGGGTCAGACTGAGTCCAAACCAAAGGCCAGGCGGAACAGCTCTGTCTTGCAGGCCCTGCGAAAAGATGTTGGATGGCAGTAGAAGGTTCTCACAGGGGGGGAAATGATTTCAAAGGGAAGAGTTGCAACCTAGCTAGTCTTCTATGTAGAGAAAATCTTTATGTATGGAGTTGTATTCAATCACACAAGTCCCCCACCTGCAGCCTGATGGATTTAACACATTTGTGTGAGCTAGCTCTATACTGCCTCCTGTTTCATTATCTGCACATTCTTACCTCTCGTATAACGCAGCATTTTTATTCTAGTTCACAACAGCAGCTTGATAGAATTCAGTGAAACAAATAGAAATGTAAACAGCCATGGACCACCATTCTGAAAAGATTCGGGCACACTGCCAGAAACAAAGGATTCTGCAGTTAATGAGCTTCATAAGATAATAAAAAAGAGATAGCACTTATTTATTGTTCAAACTAGTAACTTCTGCTGCTACTTTTAAGACCTACAAATGAGTTGTATGTATTGTGCTATGCTGTGGCAGACTATATCTTATTTTAATTAGATGGTGAGGTCTTTGGTAAAGCATAAGAGCTGTACTCCCAGCACCCTTTCTGAGTTTTTATTTATTTCCTATTAATATTAAACACTTTAGTGGAGCTCAAATAAATATATCTGAACAGTGAGGAGAGAGTGGGAAAAGTGTAAAAAATGAATGTAAGGTGGTAAAAAGACATATATTTTTTTAAAAAAAGGACAACTATAGATGTCAGTGATCAGCAAAGAATTTGAAATGGCTACTTTAAAAGACAAACCAAATCTTTTCTTCAAGGTAGGGCTGAAATTAACAATGTGTATAGTGCTCTCACTTGAGAGTGGGAAGAATGAAAGTGTTAAAGGCTTAAGAGTGTGTGTGGGGGGGGATATGAAACATATTGGGGAAGCATTTAGTGTTGTAGATTCCACCACCTGAATTTTGAAGTGGTACAGTCCCAGGTGAGTTGCAAGATACATTTTGTGTGTGTGTGAAAGTTTGCTTCATCCTTTGCTTACAACAGTCTCCAGCTGGATTTATGTTGGGTTTTGTAGAATAGCAATAAGTGAATGAAGCAAAACTGAATTCTAAAAAACTCTAAGGGTATTAATATATAGGAGTTTCCAATGCGCCGGTCAACACACTTTATAGCAAAAATGTCCTTGGTTTTCTCAGATAGGCTCCTGGATAAAAGTATAATGTGGCAAAGAATTGTTGTTTATCAACATAACTTATTCCCTCCTGTGGATTGCTTCCCTTTACATGGCCCACAAGTCCAGCAAATCTGCAGTCTGTGGAGAACAGGTATATTTGCTTATTAAAAAGCAAAGGTTACTGATTTTTGTGTTCAAAAAATGGGGAACAGCTATCACATCTTTACCATACGTATGTAAACTGATATATGTAAGGTAACTTGCTTCTGGTGTTCAGAACATAAATAAATCTACTATAATATGTTGTGCAGAACAGAGTCTTTTCTACAATGAAAGGAAGGGATGGTGGTAGCCAAACCATATGAACCAAAGCCTGGATCCACTCCCCAACACACCTCCTTTTTACCCTCTCCATCTCAGAGCACCAGTGGTAGATTGGACCTCTGTGATTGGGCCTCTTTCTCCAAGGGTGGACCTCCCACTTGATTTATAGAGAAGTAGATCCACACAATCCCATGACTCGTCTCAGAACCCTATGGTTGCAGCCTTGAAGTGTTGATATGAATTTTGTAATAAATAAACACTGTTTAGAAGGTGCCAAACAAAAACAAATGAACAACCCTGACTAAAATATTCCTTTAAATGGTGCATGGGGTTTTAAATCACCTGGATGCTTCCAAAATAGTCACAGCCCTTGATGGAAGTGCAACTCAGGAAGCTGGGAGGGAAACACAAAATACAAAATTCTCATTCCCTTCTCTGATCATGAGATATTCATTCAATTGTTTGCAATTAATTCTGCTATGCATCTTCACTAACTGATATGCTGAGAAGGAGCCTCTGTGGAGTTTGAAGAATCTAACTGAATATGTGGGTGGGAAAAACACCAATTTGTTTTGTGATCTGTCAGATACTTGCTGGCTGGGGATACTGTGATCTAGATACTGTTGCTTTCTTAGTCTCAGCAATGACAGTTTTTTCTCTTAGACTCAGCAATTATCCTGATGTTGCTTTTTGTCTCAGAATTACTACTGATGACCAGATGCACAAAACCTTGCATGAGCTAGGGGAGAAATATTAGTGCTGCGGGGCCAGATTATATGACCCAGCCTTTTTCAGCATTTGTGTGTGAAAGAGTGTGAGTGAATATTGGTAATCATTTCAGAAAAAGGCACATATTGTCTATTTTCAGGGGTCATGAAATTATCTTCAGGACACAAAGCAGCATAAGGTTTTCTTTTCTTAAAAAACACAAAAGTTTTTCTACCACTTAAAGCTGCAACAGAACTGCAGTGATCAGTGCCGTACTAAGGCCCCATAAATAAGGACTGGAACTTATATCACGGTGCAGATATATTTCAGCATGATATCCCATTGAAAACAATGGGAGAAAACTGTGTTTTTTTTGGTTTTTTGGTTTTTTTTAAGTAAATAGCGTAGGCTCTCCTAGATACAGGCAGCCCCTACATGTGTCGGCAGAGTGCGTATAAGTGCCCCCCTGTCCCCGTTCTGCCCAGTTCCACCCCCGTTCTGCTGTCTTCCGGGTCCCAAATTCCCTGTGAATCAACAGTCATGTGTCAATTGGACAAGCCTAAAATGGCTGCCGCCTATATTCAAATGAGCTTTGTAAGGTCCACAGCTTCAGACCCCTGGCCCAACAGTAGGCTTGCTTTGTAAGGTTGCAATCATTTATACACACTTAGACTTCAAGGTTAGCCCCAGTAAGTTCAATGGGACTGTAGAATCATCCCCTAACGTAGCAAAAGGTCCAAGCACATAACAAGAGAATAGGTTTTTTAAATAAAAATAAAAAATTAAAAGACCTAAGGAAATAGGCAGGTGCAGAAAGGCAGTAAAGTAGTTTCCGGGTAAGTCTCCCTGGGGGAGAACATTTCAAAGGCAAGACACCTCAGAAGGTGTGGCTATGCAGAGAATGCTTTCCTCAAATCACTTCAGTGAATAGGAAGGCTCATGTGAAAAACAAAACAAAACGTTTCTTTCTTCTAAATCCCAAGTATCAGATCTTCCAACTTCACAGCTTCAAACATCAGGCATGATCTCCATTCCATTCAATTTTTATCACTTTTAAAATAAGTTCCTGTCCTCATACTTGAGACTTGGCTACCTGAGATGCAATAGGCTGCTGGCTGTACAGGTCTCAAGTGATGCTCCTCACATCCCTGATGCTGCTTTATTTTAGCATATCCTCCTTTCCCCTGTGATCTTACTGACCTGAAGAGGCACCTGGATACACAGCCCCTACCCTTCTCCAATATGTAATGCAACCTTAGGTTGGCCTACTGGTAAAGTTCACTCCCCCCCTCCCTCCAATATCATTCTGTTAGCATCCAATTCAGTTGAGAGAACTTGTCTCTCATAATTTAAGCCTCTGAGATAACACCTTCCTGACACTAAAAGATAAATCTTCATGATTTTTGAAATGCAAAATGCATTTTAAAGCAAAAGTGACATTGCCGAAGTAACTGTGGAATGACATGGCTTTTAAACTGTCTGTAGATTCCACACTCAGTGAACACTCTAAAAGAGATAATGTGTGTTGACAACATTGTTTGGTTGCTTTTGCTCAGCTGGCAGAACAGATTTTGTGCTTGCTTTTTTTTTGAGGGGGGGACTTTGCAATAGTCAATCTTTTATGGACCATTCACCAACAAATTGTTAGTGGCCTGTCAGTGTTACTCCTTCTATACAATTCTTTTTTATGTTACTTTCAAAATTGCTTAAAAATGCATGAGAAAATAGTTCAAATGTGAAAAAATGAGAGTGGCTGCAGATTTCATTATTATTATTACTATTATTATTATGAAGAAAGCAGTGATTCCTATGGGAAATCTAAAATATGTCATGATCACATCATGTGTGGCTCTAGGAATAGGTACTGAAGACAATATGACACATGTAGGTGGAGTAAGAGATTGTCATGTTGAAATCAATCAGAAGTGAACATTGTCAACAAAACCAAATGGTTTAATGTCTAAAAATCATGCAAGAATACAAAAATGATTTAAAAAATTAAATTTAAAAAAAGAATACCAAAATGGCATGGAGACAGAAAGTTAAGACTTTTAATGGTCCACGCTCACCCTCCCACTGTACCATGCAACTCAGCATCCTTAGACAAATCACTATATCTATCTAAAACACTGCATATGATATCACATTCAACCAATAGCACCCATTTAAGCATGCTGTCCGTGTAACAAAGTAGAACGGGGATACCGAGGATCAAGAATCCTTGGAATGCTAGTCATCTTCCAAAGCAGCTTGTCAATCTGGCTTTGTGGGTTAGTGTAGTAGTTCTAGGGGTTGCTTGTGTGTAAATCAACGCCACTCTTGGCTGGTTGCCTGTATGAACCCTTTCTGTCTGGACAGCCACGCACCCGTGGCTGTCTCAATCGCTGGCAGAATCCGTTAGTGGGCGTTTCTTGAACTTCTTCCAGCAAAGAAGCTCTTTGACGCTTAGTCTCCTCCTAGCCTCCCTGCGCGGAAGCCTTCTGCGCAGGGACGGTGTGGGCATCGGAGGATCCAGGCTCTTCCCACTGGTTCCCGGTGAAGAGTCTCGGAGCCACCTCGCCGATTCCCCCATCTGCCCCCTTCTCCACTGGTGTTACGCTGATTTCCTTCCCCAGAAGATGTGCTGCTTCTCTCCCTCCTGGCACGCTCTCCGGAATCCCTCTGGAGCCCTCCCTCTCCCTCTGGCTCCGATGGCAGTTCCCTGACAGTTAGTATTGTAATCTAAATGTTGTGAAAGTTCTGCAACGGTAACATTTTGATAGTTGGGAGGGTAACCGCAATAATGATGACTATTGAGTCTTGAGTGTGTGTATGTGTAAATGGGTCATGCGGTCTGTGAATGAATAAGCATTATGTGTGGATGGATAGGAGGTATAAATTGTGCTTGAAGGTGTCTATATGTGAGCATCTATGAGCAGACTTTATGCGTGAATGATGACAGTAACAGAATGGAGTAGGGATGGGAAATGGGGGCAGACATGGTATTGAAGGGAAAGATAACACATGGATTGTTAAGGGTTTTTCCTGATATATACTGAACAATAAATTGCCATGTTGTTGTTGTTGGTTGTATGTGTGTGTGTGTGTGTGTGTGTGTGTGTGTGTGTGTGTGCAATATAGAAAAAGTTTCATGGCTTAAATCAGGAGTCAGCAAACTTTTTCAGCAGACCTTGTGGAGGCCCGGACTATATTTTGGAAAAAAATATATGAACAAATTCCTATGTTCCACAAATAACCCAGAGATGAATTTTAAATAAAAGCACACATTCTACTCATGTAAAAATACCAGGCAGGCCCCACAAATAATCCAGAGATGCATTTTAAATAAAAGGACACATTCTTACTCATGTAAAAACACGCTGATTCCTGGACTGTCCGTGGGCCTGATTCAGAAGGCGATTGGGCCGGATCCGGCCCCCGGGCCTTAGTTTGCCTACCCATGGCTTAAATGAAATTGCACAACGTATGGATGTATCACAGCACATGCATATGCAGACACATTAAATTCCCCAAATCCTACCCACCTACTGCATGGGTTCACAAAATATTAAATATCCCACAAGGACAGCTAGAAGGCACAGTTCTGACTTAACTTTATTGCTCTGGGGATTCATACTTAAAGCAGCATTTCAGAATTCCAAGGTGAGTAGGGCAGATAGAAAGGGGGGGAAAGCTAAGCCTGTCACATTGGCTCCCAGCCATGCTCCAGTGGCATAAAAGATATAAGTAAACGGTGTGTTAAAAGGGTAAACCCAAACACCTGTCAGAAACAAATTTCTAAATAATGCCAGGTGCCCATCTCTGTCAGTTCAGGAGTGAGTGTGCAAGTAAATAGGATTGAGGCCAAAATGAGCTGGTAAGCAGAAGACACAGGATCATTATTAAGCTACAAAGGAGTGAGCTGAATACAGAGGCATCAAATCTTCTGCTAATTTCCATGGGCTTCCCCTTGCATGTTGCATTGCTAAACATCAATTCAACTAGTGAATCAGCAAAAAAGAGAGAGAGAGAGAGATTAAAATTAAGCAACGGCATAGTAATTTTAATCAGTGGAGGACCACAGTGTTAAACAATTAGTGATCATTGCGCCCTTCTGCAGGATCAGTGGGAAAGTGTCAAAGATGATGAGTCTTCCATGTTTACAGAAGATTCTGCCTATAGCATGCTGTGTGCTTTTGTGAATCATTTATCTTCTAGCTTAAACCCGTCATAGCATGAAATATTGAAGCTGTGATTCTGCATGACAGAATAATGAAACATTGAAAAAGGGCTACACTGCTGTGATTTTTTTCACAGAGTCAGCCATGAAAAGTTGAATACCTGAATGTAAAATTGCTTTTATTCCTACTCCATGAAATGTTCATTAGCCTAATAATTAAATTATTATTATCATCTGTTTATGTTTTGTTTTGCATTTGATTTGTATATCATTGTTGCCGGTTTTTGAGTTGTGCTTTTACAAAACTGTAATTTCTAAATGATGTTAGCCACCCTGAGTGGCACTTTGTATATAAATGCTTTAATAAACACACAAGTTGCTATTGATTAGGGTTGTGTCTTTGAGATACCCAAATTTGTTTGTTTTTCAACAACAAGCACAGCTTTGAAGTGCTGACTTTTCATTTTTGGAGGCCATGTTAAATAGCTTGTGACCCCACACAGCTTTAGAAATACACACTTACAGTAAAGGCCACACTGGCTTGGAAAATAGAAATAAAATACTAATTTACTGCATGGCGGAGTCACATTTGAGTCCTTCTAGGTAGAAGCTAACTTAAGATTGTGAAATAAGCCACAAACGCTAAAGTGAAAAGAGCTGTACCATTTCAAAATTTTACAGAATTATGGAGTTGGAAGAGATTTCAAGGATCAGCTCCTCCAACACTCTGCAGTAAGTCAGTTTTTATTGGAACAAAATTTTATAATGCCAGATACATATAACAGGTAGAAAAAGAACACACAGAGACACTTTGTTAAAGTCGTTCCAAATCAGATCCATATTATGGGCCTGTGATCATATTCAGTTGCTCCTTTAAAAAACAACAACACCCAAAGATTTTAATTGATTGTTCTGTATATAACACAGGCTAATTTTCTTCTTCCCTCCCCACCCATTTCCCCATTTTGTTGTGTCTTTTAAATTGGGCTTCTCAGTTTTTATTAATCTCATGTGAGCCTGGGAGAGTGGGGCAAAATGCTTCAAATAAATAAATTGTCTCATATTTTTGCCTTACCTCTTCAAATGTGCATAGATAATCTAATAGCTTCAGGCCAAAGGATAATATATAAATGGGAATATTTTCTACTGGCTAGCAGCAGCAGGAGTCCAATTCATAGCAACTCAGCAATGAGTGAAGTGGATCAGAAACCTTGAACAATTTAAGACCATCTTTAACTAACTTGGATCTTGTTGCACTTTCCAGATAACACCCAGCAAATCGTTTTAGTCAAACCTTGTAAGACTGCCTAACCATAGTGTCAACACTGGTTTTGATATTAAAACATCTCCCCACCCTCCCCCCTCATACAGTCTTAACACCTTGCTATCTTCTGAATATTGTGTCAAATCCTACTGCTGAATTTGCCTAGTGGTCCTGATTTCAGAAGAATATACGATATATGATATCTTTATTGTCATTGTCCCATGCAGAACAATGAAATTGAAAAACTACATAAAAACTACGTAAAACTACATAAAAACTACCTAAAACATTCAAAAAACCCTAAAAACTCTGAAACCCCATTTTAAAATACACTATACTATAGAGATCCCTTATGCTGCGTTTAGAACCAGAATTGCATTTTCGTAGAAACTGTTTCTCAGGCGGCTAGTCCTGGCCTTTATAACCCTATACCTTCTTCCAGAAGGCAGAAGCTGAAAGAGATCATTTCCGGGGTGTGTACTATCCTGCGCTATCTCTGCCGCTTTCTTGTGGCACCTGGCAGCATAGATTTGATCTAAGGGTGGGAAGAGTGCACCCAATTATCCTCTCTGCAGTCTTTACAACCCTGGATAGCATTGTTTTTTCCCTGGCCGTGCAGCTCCCAAACCACACACACAGACCATAAGTTAATACGCTCTCCACAGTGCAATGGTAAAATGCCATCAACAGGTCCTTTGAGAGATTGTTTTTCCGGAGGATTCTCAGAAAATATAACCTCTGCTGTGCTCTCTTCACCAGGTCTTTGCTGTTTTCTCCCCAGGTTAGGTCGTCTCTCAACTCCATTCCCAGAAATCAAAACACCGAGACCTGTTCCACTCACAATGGCCTGTAATCTTAAACTTAGTCTTGCAAAGGTTAATAATGTGACTTCTGAGTAATCAAATTACATTGATGCAAATGAACCTTACTCCCAGGAAAGTGGCTATAGGATTGTAGATTAAATATCATACAGTATACTCATTTGCACATCTACTTAGATACAAGCCCACTATGTTCAGTGGGTCTCATTTTATGACATTTCTGTACAGCATTGCAGTTGTTATTTCTTATATACATGTGGGCAATCTTGGCAGTCTATGAAACAGAATAAAAAAAAAATGCCAGGAAAACTATTATGTGCCATCCATGATAAATAGGCTAAAAACATCTGTTCAAGAAAGCATTAATTCCTGGCCTTTAATACATTAGAATGGTGGGGAGTTATAAATTATTGAAATAAATGTAAACATCTGTGGAAGAAATCATCAATTCCAAAAGTGGTCTTTGGTACGTTAGCAATATCCAGAAATATAAATTATTGCAAGAAATATAAATGATCTCTCAGTCCGTGGCAAAACACAGCCATACATTTTACATCAATTCTGTGGCCAATGAAGCAGACAGCAGTCTAAAACACAACCATTTCAACCTATTTACAAACCTACTGCATGCCTGGCTGTAAGCCATAAACATCCTTATCATAAAATTAGATGGATCTTCCTGTTCCTCAGCAGATGATTTCCCTCAATATATGGAAAATGTATTTCACACACTCAATGAACTGTTCACCTAGCTGATGTCTTCCATACATTCCAATGTGCATGACACACAAGCACTGCTACACTTGTTCACCATTAGGAAATATATGATGATATTCAAGATTTTATCAGCGGTTCCCAACTGGCGCCCCTCTTTATGTCCCCTTATGTCCCTGTTATGTCCCCATTATTCCCTCTTCTGGGTCCAAAAGGACCTGCACACCAGCGATCACATGTCATATGGACGCGCCTAAAGTTGTGCCACCTGCTTGCAATAATAAAGTTTAAGCACCAATATAACATTTCTGAGTAAGGCACACACCCATCAAAACATTTGTAATTAAAATAATTGGATAAACAGATCACAACATCTTTTATGAAAGCATCCCCTTATTATCTCCAATATGCAGTTATTGATGCTAAACTGAGATTGCCGGATATAATAATTACAATGTCCGTGTAAAGCTAGGAAAGTAATAATTGTAAAACTAACAAGAAAAACACAAATTAAAGACATATTACTCACCAAATTCCTTTGGGACAGCAATGGAGTAAATGCAGTTATGTCCTATGCTGTAGTTTTTAGGGTAGTTTGGGGATAAAACTGTGCCTTCGGAGCCTGTAGAACGACTTCCACAAGGTGCTAGGAAGTAACGATGCAGTGTATTTTAACAATATGGTACTGAAAAAATAAAATAGGCAATGCATATCCCACAACATTTCTCTGATGGAAATAGGGATGTCCCATTCCATAATGATAATTTTACTATTTATACCCCACATATCTTACTGAGTTGCCCTAGCCACTCTGGGCAACTTCCAGCACTCATACACACACAGACACAATTAAATACCTCCATACACTACAACATTTCTCCAGTGAAAATAAGGACACCCTAAGGACAAGTGGGATATTTTGGGATCAAATCAGAAACTTGGGCGGCTTCTCTAAATCAGGGAAGTTCCTGGAAAATAGGGACACTTGGAGGGTCTGGCAATGTAAATGTACTTTAGTCTGCATATGTACTGAGATTGTTTTAAAATGTTGTTTTATATTTTGTAGATTTGTCACCCCAGACTTCTTTGGGAGGAAGAGCAGGATATAAATTTATTAAATACAAATACAAATGCTTAGCAAAATTTTATTGCACTCCCCCCCCCACTTGCTTTCCAAATGAATAAAAATTTATAATTATTGCAATTCCACTGGTCCTGCTTTGTGGCTAAAACATGTTAAAGGGAAAGAAAAATGGGGGGGGGGGGAGGGATGACTCCAGATGCTTGGCCTAATATTTATTCCAGACCTGACAAAATAAATTCTCCCAAGGGGCATGTTTTAGCAGCAATTTTTACTAATTAATTCTCCTAGTGGCTATAATGTCCCATAAAAATCAGGGAGAATTGGTGGTAAAACATGTCCCAGTGGGATAATTTGTTCCCCAGAATAAAAAGATCTAGTCCAGCATTTTGTTCTCATGGTGACCAAACAACTGCCCATGGGAAACGTACAAGCGTGAATACAAGACCATTCCCTCCTCCTGTGGTTTCCAGTGTGGTGTAGTGGTTAAGAGCGGTGGACTCATAATCTGGTGAACCGGGTTCACCGCTCCTGCACATGCAGCTGCTGGGTGACCTTGGGCCAGTCACACTTCTTTGAAGTCTCTCAGCCCCACTCACCTCACAGAGTGTTTGTTGTGGGGGAAGAAGGGAAAGGAGAATGTTAGCCGCTTTGAGACTCCTTAAAAGGGAGTGAAAGGTGGGATATCAAATCCAAACTCTTCTTCTTCTTCTTCTTCTTCTTCCACCAACTTACACTCAGGAGCATACTGCTTTCAACTATGGGTAGCGTCAGGTGCTGCTGGTGGTTGCTCGTGAGTAACCAGGCAGGACTCTGACCTGTCTTTTACAGGTTTTATTGGTGCAAATTATTTACAGTGCATCGCCACAAAGTTCATGTCCATCTTAGTCACTTGCAGATGTGGCCCCTTCCGGTTTCTCCCCCAGCATAAGAACTTAGACACCCCAAATCTCGGCCTGCCCTCCTTACGTTTCACCCCTCTGCGCAAGCTGGGTGACGGAAACGGCATGTGTGCCTCCTGGCCAGCAGGGCTAGGTGAGGCGCTTGGGCTCTGAGCAGCATCTTTGAGCCCTCCCTTCGCTTGGCTGCTCCCTTCCCTCTCTTCTCTACTGGAGGCGTGGCTTTCCCCACTGCTGGACAAGGAACTGCTCCTCAGAAGCGTTGGAGGCTCTCTGTATCCCCCTGCCTCCCTCCCCTGTTCTGTTGGCAGTCCCCTGACAGGTAGAGTTACCCAGGGGCAGAAGAAGGGAGGTGCGGTGGGTGCGAGCCACCCCGGGTGTCACCACTGAGGGGGGTGACAAAATACCAGGCGGCACTCACCTGACCCACTCGTCTCTCCTAGGAGTGACGTGGTGACTTGGATGCCCGCAGCCTCCATGCTGCCCCAGACGGTCCGCCCACTGCCTCCCCCCCCCAGCTGTAGGGTGGCTGAGTGGGAGGAATCAGGCAGACTCCTTGGAGGCCCCACAGAACGTCCTGCCCTGGCTTGCCCAGCCCCACAAGCAGCTGGCCCCACCCTTGGGTGCAGGGCACCTGATTGGTTTGCTCCTCCGCTGGAGTCACCCACCATGAATTTGCTTAATCCTTGTTTAAAGTCATCCAAAGTTTGTGGCTATCAGAGCCATAGTTTAAGTAAGCACTAAGGAAGTATTTATTTTATCTGTCCTGAATCTTCCATGAGTTCTAGTGCTTTGAGAGAGGAAGAAGAATCTTTATGTCCTTCTATTATGAATCTTATGTCAACCACTTGGATTTTCCCCTCCTCTTTAATAGGAAAAAGGTGACTGGCCTTTTGGGCCAATGTTTTTACTGTGCAAACTTAAGCATATCAAAAAATACCGATAGTGTGTGTGCGCTCTCTCTCTCTCTGTATATATAAATATTTATATACTGCTATAAAATCAGAAACCATTAACTAGCTATTATGGAAAGATGTATTCTTAATTGCCTTCTGTGTCCCCCAAGACACTTTCAGAAGTGCAGCTTGCTCTACACAAGACAATTGCGGGGCTTAGCTTATCAAATGCCCTCTAATTAATTGTACAAGATGCCAGCGAATTTATGTGTATTAAATTTTATTCCACTATCTGTAATGCAAAATCCATTCAAAACTGTGATAATAATTATGTTTTTGCCAGAGCAAGAAAATTTGACAAAGACTAGCATTTCTGAGAAACTAATCTATACAACAATTAGCATATCTGGTTGAAATAATCCCTAATGCTTGCGAGTCATGCACTAAAACAAAAACCACAAATTAAAATAAAATGCCCAGCCAACAGGGGTGTGGGCAGAATTACCATGATTTCAGCTGCCACTTATGCTGAAAGAGGATAGGACTATACCAGCAAAACTTTTTAATGTTTTAATTTTGAAAACATTTTTGCCTCTCACGTATTTGTATTAAAAACTGGGCTGCTGAGCAACTGAGAAATCATAGAATCATAATCATAGAATCATAGAATCATAGAGTTGGAAGAGACCACAAGGGCCATCGAGTCCAACCCCCTGCCAAGCAGGAAACACCATCAGAGCACTCCTGACATATAGTTGTCAAGCCTCTGCTTAAAGACCTCCAAAGAAGGATGAGCAGCCCCACAACACCCACAGCATCTCTTTAGGTTGTGCCCTGGTTTAGGGCAATGGATTTGAATGGCTCTCCCTCTCAAGACCACTTGCTACATGGATCATGTGGGCAACTGATATAATGCCCTGCTTTTTGAGTTTCCTGTAGGTATCTGATTGATCCCTGAGAACTGAATACTAGATGAGTTAGACCTTGGGGCTGATATACCAGATCCTTTTGTGTTCGTATGGGTGGCCTGTGCTCTCATTTCCAAATCTGATGAATTAGTAGAACCATTTTTGGATATTTTATTGCTATACAACATTAGAACGCTCAAGCACATTATACATGTAGGAGTGCAATGTATGGTCGCTTAAGAATCACAAGAGAAGTCAATGGATTCACAGTTCAAATTCTGGTGTGTACAAGACTAAATATTGTCTCTAGTCATACTCAGAGCAGCAGACAATTAAAATTAGAGGAAATAATTAAGGTCCATTCATTTCAATGGTTCTCCTCTGAGTATGACTAATCTTAGATACAGCCCTAAGCTCTTGTGTACCCCTCCCTCTTAAAACTAAACAAACATCGAATGAAAAGTTCTGGCTTAGCATTTAGTACATTCAAAGTGCTTTTCTTTGGCATGTAAAATGAGGAAGAAAGTGTGGAAAGAAATATCTTTTCACAAAAGCATTAATTCTCAAATGAGGTAAATCTTATATGCAAATTTTGTTCTATTTCTTCAGCAAAACCTATCAGCAGTGAAACTAAGTGTCAAATTACATATGGAATTTGCAATAATGTTGAGCATTATTAAAGATTTAATTACATTATCTGGAGACTCAATCTCATCTGTAAGTATCCATTTCAAGTAAAATTGAGCTCAGAGGTATTTTAGCATAATGCTTATTTCACACAAGCTTATGCTATATCTAAGTATCACAGGAAAGTTCTGCCAATGTTAATGAGTCACAACATGTATAATATTACATTCTGTTATGCTCTAAAGATGCAAATCAAATAATTGCAGCAGAATAACTTCACTGGTCACCTAATAGCACTATTCAGTCAGTCTCAAAATGCAATATACACGATCATTTCTGTTAAAGAAGCAAAGATTAAAGGCACATTTCAAGAGATGAGAAGGGGTTGAGAACCAGACACACCTAGGCATACCGCTAAAATGTGGTTTTGTACTACATGAATAAGCCTAGCCTTCTCCAATTTCCACTTTTAGTCGATGCTTGTCATTTCAACCAAACCAGGAATTGTGATTTAACACTAACTAGAGATACTTTCAAAACAAGCTGACTTCAAACCCAAAATGGCCAATGTAGCTTGGGCTGAAAAGCCTGCTAATGATTTAGTATGGGCACACTTGTCAATTCAACCTGTCACATATCTAAGGGAAGAGGTAAGATTTCCATTTTACACAAGACTATGAAAGTGTGGAAATAGTTGCTTGACTCACTGGCTCATTTTGTTTCTACACCTCTACCGTATTGATACACGGGTGGTGCTGTGGTCTAAACCACTGAGCCTCTTGGGCTTGCTTGGTCAGAAGGTTGGCGGTTCTAATCCGCATGACGTTAGTGAAATCCCATTGCTTCTGCCAACCTAGCAGTTCAAAAGCACACTAGTGCGAGTAGATAAATAGGTACTGCTGTGGTGGGAAGGTAAACAGCATTTCCATGCACTCTGGCACTTGTCACAGTGTCCCATTGCACCAGAAGCAGTTTAGCATGAGTTCATGCTGGCCACATGACCCAGAAAGCTGTCTGTGGACAAATGTGGACAAATGCTGGTTCCCTCAGCTTGAAAAGCGAGATGAGTGCTGCATCTCATAGTCACCTTTGACTGGACTTAACTGTCCAGGGATCCTTTACCTTTATACCCCCCTACTGTGCACTACTCTGTGTGTGATATTCCATTACTTCACAAGCAACAAACCTATAGAGATGGGTCTTTAAAAAGAAGAAAATGCCCCCCCCCCATTCTATGGTGTCACCAATATGTGGAAGACACCCAACTCTATCTCTCCATTCCATCTGAATCGGGGATGGATGTCTAGGCCAGTGTCAGTAATGCGTTGGATGAGAGTCAACAAGCTGAGACTGAATCCTGAAAAGACAAAGGCAGTGTTTGTAGATGGTTCACATGTTCTGGCAATGAGTGGACAGCCTGTTCCACTAGCAGGCATTGCTTTTTCTATGAAGGAGCGAGTGCTTAGCCTGAGGGTATTCCTTGCCCCAACATTGACACTTTAGGCTCTGGGAAGCAAACTCAAAAGATATACTCTTTATGAATTTATCATGGAATATATTGTGCTCATGTGCTGTATGCATTTGTAAGCATAATGAATTACGAATTACCCTTCTGTTAGCATTAGTCTAACATGGGTAATCCCCCCATGCAAGTAACACATAGTAGTTTCCTGTTTTGTTTTTAAGGAGCAAATGTAAAAAGGTTTTGCTCTTGGTCTCAGATAGGATGGTAATTATGATTTGGATCTTTCTTAGCATGAAATGGGGTTTTCCACAATACTGAGCAATAAAGTGCTATCTTGTAAACAACAGATATTTGTTACATGAAAGGTAAATCTTAGGTAGTATTGTTAGAAGGAAATGCTCTTGTTGAAGTTGACAAAAATCATTACTTATTATCCGTTGTCATATGAAAAGTTTAATCTGCACACCTTAATTATATTCTGCTTTTAACAGCTATCATCAAATGCCAAATGGCTTAGTGTATTATCCTGGTTAATCTTTGCATTCATTCATATGAGAGTGAGATTGTGGACTTGGTTCACATCCTGCAATTATTAGAGAGGCTTCAAGGACATTTGAAATAAGGATATTAGCCAAAGGCAAGTCACACTTAATACAGAGAGGCATTGGAGAAATGTATATTGCTTTCTTTCCTTCTTCCATTAGCTTAATTAAAAAAGAAGAAAGTAAAATTTTATTGAATCTTGTTAAAAACTTACGTTAGGATATGAAAATGAAGTAAAGACTGTTTGGGGTTATTGTACAGACATCAAATCACACAGAGTTACAATGTGTAGAGATGGGGTACCTGTTCTCCAGATACTGCTGAACAACAACTGTGGTTGTTGCTAATCTGGCCCATAACACACTTTTCCTCCAGGCCAAACCCCCCTGCCCATTACCTGACATCTATTCTGCCTTCATCAGATTGCACTTGGAACAGCAATGGCCAAAGAAAAGAAAGAAAGACTATGTCCAGTTCTGGGCACCACAGTTTAAGAAGGCTATTGACAAGCTAGAACGCATGCGGAGGAGGTTGATCAAGGTGATAAACGTTCTGGAAACCAAGACTAATAAGGAATGGTTCAAGGAGTGAGAATGTTTAGCTTGGAGAAAAGAAGTCTGAGAGGGGATACAATAACCATCTTCAAATAACTGAACAGCTGTCTCATGCGAAATGGAGCAGACTTGTTTTCCACTGTTCCAGAGTGTAGTACTCAAACCAATGTAGACTATAAAAGTATTCTTTCCCTCTCCCTTTCCAGGCTTTCTCTCCAGATTATGTTTTGGGGGGAGGAATCTAGAGTCTGTGTTTCCTGACATTGTGCAATCAGGACAGATTAGGGATTCTGTTTACTGCCCACCTCGGTGCCCAGCAGTCTCTCTGACCGAGAAGACAGAGCTGGTCTTGGAGGCCATGTTAAGGACTTCCAAAATTTTAAGTTTTGGGGTACTTCAACATCCCTGCTGAGGCGAATGTTTCTGGGGCGACTCAGGACTTCATGGCTGCTATGTTGACCATGGGGATGTCCCAACAAGTCACTGGCCCAACACATGTGGCAGGCCACACTCTGGACCTTGTTTTCTCAACTAGGCAGGAAAAGGGCGACCTGAAAGTGGGGGGTATTGACATCGGTCCCTTATCATGGCCAGGTCATTTTCTGTTGAGATTTAGGCTTTCAGCATCTTTTCTCCTCTGCAGAGGTGGGATGACCTATGAAGTTTCCAGACGTCTCTGGGGGATTTTCTGGCTGATATGACTGGAGCTCCTGTTGAACATCTGAACAGCTCAAGCTGTTGACACAATCGCCCTTGAGTGCCTTCTCCCACATCATGGAGCCTGCTCTGTGCCCTCATAAACCCAGAATTTAGGGCGAGAAAACGAACTGGGAGATGGCTCAAAAACGTGATTGTAGGAAATATATAGTCATATGCAATCAAACACTGTGTGCCTCCTCCACAAGAGGTCTGGAGGATGGCAACATGAGAACAGGCCTTTTCAGCAGAGGCTCCCCGTTTCTGGAATGTTTTCCCATGGAGGTTCAGCTGGCACCTTGGGGCACCAGACAAAAATGTTCCTCTTCAACCAGGCCTTTGGCTGATTAATATCCTATACACTTTTAAATGTGTTTTGGGGGAGAGTGAGGGTTATTGTTTTGTTATTGTTCTTGTTTTTATTATGCCTTTTGTGTTCTTATCTTGTGAACCACCCAGAGAATAAAGGGTGGTATACAAATTTTAAAAATAAAATAAACTATAGCCAGTCCAACATGAGTATATAAAATAAATAAATAAAATTCTCGCCCTGAAAGCAGCAACATACAACTGTCCGTAGCAAAGCTGCTAGTGGAATTTCTGCAAGCAAGGAAATCCACTTCAACCAACACAAAGTACAGGAGTGGTTGGGTGGGTAAGCATTGACAAAGAAAGGTGAGAGCAGGCACAGGCCTCCTTTTAAATCTTGGGATCAGGCCCCAAAAATGAAGTACTCGGAAGTGCCAATCCCAATTGGCTCACGGGGTAGAGAGACCACCCACCCTACCCCTGCAGCTGTGCGATTCGTACCAAATACCCACTGCCACAGGGGTGACACCCACTGTTGCTCCCCAGTGTTATGCGGCCCCACAAATTGAGATTCACCAGTAAGTCAGGGGAACCAGGAGTTATGAAAATTAATGTACACATTAAATACTCCCTCCTCCAAATCAGGAATTAGATTGATCCCCCTAACTCCATGCCCCCCAAACTCACCATGACAGCTTGGTAAGGCTCTGTTCCATCCAGGTCTCCCATCGTCTCCCATAATACAAGTGAGTGTAGAGTATCCTTGAAGAACATAACCAGCATCACAATAATACGTGACTGTTGACCCCAATTTATAGTCCATTCCAAGCCTTGTGCCATTCATTATATTCCCAGGATCGAAGCAGGACTCACGCAGTTTGGCTGGAGTAAGATGAAGTAGGCAGTTTTAGTTACAAGAATTTCTCTACCTACAAATACAAATCTGTCTTAATGTGTCTTTTCCCCATACAATCGCACCCATGTGAGTTTCTCTAAACTATATAACGCTTAGGTAGTGATTTTGCTTGATGATCTTTGATAGTTTCACACACTTCATAAAACACAGTGCATTGGCGATATTGTCTGACTATATCAGTAGTCCAGTGAAACAGAACTAGATGTAATCTTTTTTGCTAAAGTACAAATTATGACATCAATAGGATATGCCAATGACTAAATGAACAAATTGATACAAATCTTGTGTGTGTGTGTGTGTGTGTGTGTAGGAATATAAAAAAGCAGCACAATCTTGAGTAGTAGAGTGTCCAAAATTTGCAATACAGTTACATTCACTTACCTTTATACTCCAAGTGGAAACCCGTAAAACTAACTGATCCATCACTCCGAAAAGCCAAGTGCATGGAGTTGGAACTACTTTCTATTCTCTCAGGTAATTTGCTATCTTGAAAACTTCCAATTAGTGGACTATTGCTGTCTGGCCCATCATAGATATAAAGAAAGTCATAGTTTGGTTCTATACTGAAGCTGAAAAAGACAGATAGAGAAATATGATAGATGGAACATGCCTTTTCCAGTAATATTATCCTAATATGTCCTGCTAACTGGTAAAACCACCGCATATAAGGAAGTGTTGCAATACTTTCGGGGTCAAATTTACTTCTTTTGGTGGAGGCGCTCTTCCAAGTTGAATCGTACCTTCTTGTATGATAAAAAGGTAAAGGGACCCCTGACCATTAGGTCCAGTCGTGACCAACTCTGGGGTTGTGGTGCTCATCTCATTTTATTGGCCAAGGGAGCCGGCGTACAGCTTCCAGGTCATGTGGCCAGCATGACTAAGCCGCTTCTGGCGAACCAGAGCAGCACACGGAAACACTGTTTACCTTCCCGCCAGAGCAGTACCTATTTATCTACTTGCACTTTGACATGCTTTCAAACTGCTAGGTTGGCACGAGCAGGGACTGAGCAACGGGAGCTCACCCCGTCATGGGGATTCGAATCACCGACCTTCTGATCGGCAAGTCCTAGGCACTGTGTTTTAACCCACAGCGCCACCTGCGTCCCTCTATTGTATGATAGAATGCCTAATATTATAGGTAGTACATACACATGTAAAACATTTTCTAACGGATTACTATAATTCCGTGCATCTTTTAAACATTGTGTTTGCCTATCTCCCGATATCTGATTCACTCTGAACTTTTTGTTTGCATTTACTTTCACAAATACTCTTGTCCATGTTATTATCCTTTATAGGTCAGAAATGCAGCACTGACAATAGATTTGCTTTGTTTAATCTGTGACATCATTTTAGGTACTGAATTGTGGTAGAGAATTTGAACAAACATTATTTAATAACCAGGAGAGCATCTCTCACCTGAGCCTTATTATTATGTAAATATATGGCTTATAAAATGGGTTGTTAATATGGGTATGACATTTTCCTTTAATCTCCTATAAAAGCTGTAATGCATACATTTCCTATTAAAGCTGGAAAACTATTAGCCTGGATCACGAATATTTTAGTTTTGTGTCTACATATTGACAATGTTATCCATTAGAAAACTTTAATGGACATAAGAGCAGAAGAAGAGGCCTACTGAATCAGAACAAAGGCCCATTTAGTCCAGTATTGTATTTCCAGCAGCTATCAAAATGTCTATGAGAAGCAGAACACTAACACAATAACAATCTGAGATGAGCTTGATTGTGTCACCTGCTTATCCACAGTTTCCACATTAGCATTTTCAGTGATAAAAGTGCTCCAACGAATTATTCTCGTTACTACATTTGGTGCATATTTCTTGGGTCATGGGCCAACATAAATTTATTACACAAGCCTCACAAACACAAATGAATTTTAGAACAAGTACAATGCTAAGTACTAACAGACATAAGAAATTTTCAGTACTATCCATTAAATGACTTAAAAGAAATCTTGAAAAACATAATATCACAGAAGTGTTTAGTATTGATTTATAATTGGATTTGTTTTCACAAACTATCACTTATATTGTTAGTGTCCAGTCAAAGGAGATGATTGCGGCTGCTTCATGTTGTTCTACGATATTTGCCAGCTAGCATGCAAGTACTCTAATTTCTTCTTAAGCCTCTCCTATTTCAGTTTCTGAAAACACTTATAACAAACAGTATCAATATACAGTATCTCAATGTATCCCCATTCCAAGAAACATTCCATGCATATACCATGTAAATGATACAGTTAAACATGAAACAGCTATGTACAATAGCTTGGAGTTGATTATCGCAGTGAAGTGTTTCTAATTTCTTAGAATTTGAGACAACACAGATTCTACCCAGAAATGACCAAGTAGCTCCTTTTCATCTTGACAATATAACCTGCATTGTACATCTTGGCAATATAACCTCATATCTTATCTTAAAGATCTCTTGGCAATATAACCTCATATCTTAAAGATCTCTTGATTGAGCCTGTCAATCAACTGAAAGCTTCCTTGGATGCTCTTCTCTCAGTGTCCCATCTTCAGATGTTGGGCCAGTAGGTACATGTGGGAGGGCCTTTTTTGCTAGATTATGGATCGCTTCTTTAGAGATAATTGCTTGGAGTTACCTTATTATCTTTTAGACACCAGGCAAATTCTATCACATTAGCCCAAGCCTTTGGTGGCTAGTAAATGAATAGTTGCCCAGATAAAGACTTTTTAAATTGCCCAGATGTTTTAAAATCACAAGCAACTCTGAATGCAATTGAGTAAGTTTAGCAGTTAATATTCCCAGGGATGTGTTCATTGTTTCAGGTCTGAGTCAGCCAATCACTTACCTGATAAATGCTAAGGATATGACATAGTCATTATTAACAGTGATAGTCCAGTCGCAGTCTCTGCTATGAGGATAAGGATGAGGGAAATTTGGTGAAAGAATAAAACCTGATGAGCCTGTCAGGTTGCCTCCACAAGGTGCTGTGAATGAATCAAAGAAAAATGATATCAAGGGAATCCCAACACGATTCCATCACATTTTAACCGAGTATGAACCACAGGCAATAATCAAATTGTGGGGGGACTATTACCTCCAAGTTGCACCAGTGAACCCATCATTATTCTAATATTATCCTCCAGGAACAGATTTTATTTAATGTGATTTTCAAGTGGGTCTGGACAAGAAAGTATTCTGGTCACAGAAATGGCTGGGAAAGGCTGTTAAAAACACGTGCACACATCTGAGCTATGTTAATGTTAGTTGAACTTTTCTTAGTTGGAAGTATGACTATGCATAAGATACATGGTATCTCCTGTAAAAAGGATTTTAATGATGGCTGTTATCAGAACAAGCTGACATGAGAGCATCTAATAGAAAATGTGCATGCCATTATCTTAAAAATAAAACCAAACAACAAAGCAGAACATCGGTGAGCACAGCTAGGGTGTCCTGTCCTATTTTATGCAAATTCTGCCGCAACTCATGTCAACCCAATCAGTATTATTTTTTTGACTCAGCAAGAAACTAGTATGAGTTACAGTTTTATAATAACGATAAAGGTTCTGAAACTGACTCTACTGAAGAGGATCCTATCAGATATATTTTTTATTTGTGGAAATATTTATTTTTATCATTGCTTTTGATCATGTCCCCTAATAAGAATAATACCTTTAAAAAATTGAAGTTAAAATGCACACAGAGATATCATGAAATCCTATTCATAACTAAGAACTATTTCTTACAGTGTAATCAGTGCTTGAACACATGCATGCAACCTTAGAGAAGAATCCACTTCCATGGGCAGGAATTCCAGACCCTCAGGGTCACCACTGGAAAGCCCATAATGAGCCAAATTCTTAACTGAATGTTAGTGTCATCAAATGGTCCATGTTTGCATTACTTCCCATGTTTACATGATTTCCTTTTCATGGGGAGACAATAGACTCATGGACATGGGTAGGGTAGCAGGTTTTGTCCCAGTTACTTCTTCTGGAACAAGTTGAATCTAATATTATATCAATGACTGTAGATTTCATTTATAGTTTCTCTCAACAGTATCTCTGGGAAACGGGCTGCGAGTGTTAAGTACTAGTACTAGATAGGAAGAGTATGTAACTTGAAATTACTGTTGCACCAACGGTGAAAAGCAGAAAAAGGCCTAACAATTTCCTTCAAAGTTATGTGCCAGTTTATGCAAAAACAAATGTCAAAAGAAGAGGTAAACCCTATCCCACAGTGTTCCTTGGAAGCCCACTCAACCAAAATGAACAGAACGGGGTGTTTATATGTGTACCCACACGAAAGATCTATTACTGGTGATTTGTGATCACAGTATTATTGTATAAAACAAACACAACAAATCTTTCACACAAGAAATGGCATATGCATGACAAGCAAGCTGCAAGTAAATCAATATAATTATAGCTGTGTATAAGACAATTGTAAGATTGATGCAAACTCATCAGAAACAAATATGTTATATTGGAATTAGCATAGTACTTGTTCATTTTTATAGACATTTTGTATAGAACGTGAAGTATGGATATTTAACTAAGAACAAAAAGTCCTAATCTAGTGACCTGTGTGAGTGGGTGGGTGTGTGCAGACAAGTTTTGAACACCCAGTTTCTTTTACTAAACAGCATCTCCACTACACAATGCCAGAACTCAAGGCTATATCAGATCTTGAACAAGTAACCTGAAGTTTATCAGCCAAGATTTAGGCAGTGTGCCACCGTCAAACTCTGGGTAAAGGGTGGGGGGGACTACAGTGAGACGAGCACCAGCCCAAGAAGTGCTAGGTCAATGCCAGTCAAATAAGCTTCTTCTTTTACAGGTATATCTTTCTATTTTTAAAAAATGAAGCATATTAAAAAATAATCCATTACTAATAAAACATGTTATTACCTACACATTTAAACACTGAAAACAATACATATTTCAAAATGTTAAGGATTATATATTTGTTATAATAATCATTTAAAGTGAAAATGGGGTAACCAAAAGAAGACAAACAAGAAATGAAAACAAAGAAGCAAAATCTAATAGCCACACACACACACACACACACACACACGAAAGAGAGAATGAATATATGGACCAATTGGTGAATTACAATAAAGGGGTAAGGTCAGCTAATATTTGGTGACCTGCATAAAAGCTACCGGTTCAGGTTTCATCACTAGCCTTTATATGCTAGGATGCCAGAGGGTAGCAGGAAAGATTTGTGAGTTCCCTTGTTAATAACTAGGCCTGCTCATTGATGGTCCTAATGCTTACTGCTAATTATAGTTATTTCAATAATGTTGTGGCCTTTGTCCCCCAAATCGAATGTGCACCTCTTATTACAATTCTGCAAAAGTATATTAAATACAGGTTTATAAAATAGCCTTAGAGAAAATGCATATATGACATTAGTTGTGTGGCTGTAATTAACACATATAATTACAGCCATGGGTAAACCTGAACAGGTCTACATGCAGCCACTGGGAGAGATCAGGGGGTTTGGGTTGGGTGTTCATCAGTATGCGGATGATACCAGCTCTACCTCTCTTTCAAATCGGAACCAGTGAAGGCGGTGAAGGTCCTGTGTGAGTGTCTGGAGGCGGTTGGAGGATGGATGGCGGCTAACGGATTGAGGTTGAATCCTGACAAGACAGAAGTACTGTTTTGGGGATACAGCAAGTGGGTGGGTGTGGAAGACTCCCTGGTCCTGAATGGGGTAACTGTGCTCCTGAAGGACCAGGTGTGCAGCCTGGGAGTCATTCTGGAGTCATAGCTGTCCATGGAGGCACAGGTCAATTCTGTGTCCAGGGCAGCTGTTTATCAGCTCCATCTGGTACGCAGGCTGAGACCCTACCTGCCCGCAGACTGTCTCGCCAGAGTGGTGCATGCTCTGGTTATTTTTCGCTTGGACTACTGCAATGCGCTCTATGTGGGGCTACCTTTGAAGGTGACCTGGAAACTACAACTAATCCAGAATGCGGCAGCTAGACTGGTGACTGGGAGCGGCTGCCGAGACTACATAACACTGGTTCTGAGAGATCTGCATTGGCTCCCAGTACATTTCCGAGCACAATTTAAAGTGTTGGTGCTGACCTTTAAAGCCCTAAACGGCCTCAGTCCAGTATACCTGAAGGAGCATCTCCACCTCCATCATTCAACCCAGACACTGAGGTCCAGCACTGAGGGCCTTCTGGCGGTTCCCTCGCTGTGAGAAGCCAAGTTACAGGGAACCAGGCAGAGGGCCTTCTCAGTAGTGGCACCCACCCTGTGGAACAGCCTCCCATCAGATGTCAAAGAGAAAAATAACTACCAAACTTTTAGAAGACATCTGAAGGCAGTCCTGTTTAGGGAAGCTTTTAATGTTTAATAGGTTATTGTATTTTAGTGTTTTGTTGGAAGCTGCCCAGAGTGGCTGGGGAAATCCAGCCAGATGGGCGGGGTATAAATAATAAATTATTATTATTATTATTATTATTATTATTATTATTATTATTATTATTAAACAGTTCCACAAAGTAAGTTTAACTCTTTCTGTCCCTAACATGGTTCCAAGAATAAGTGCTGAAGCTGCTGTTTATATCTCAATGGGCACCAGTTAATACAATTAATGTCACATGCCTCACCGAAGACTCTTAAGTAAGTTTAGCAGTCATGGAACATGAAGAGATGTTATACTGTGGATCAGCAATTGGTTAAGCAGCAGGAAGTAGGAAGAAATGAATAGTTCTCCCAATGGAGGGATGTAGAAAGAGGAGTCCCCCGAGGATCAGTATTGGGAACTGTGCTTTTAAAGCTGTTCATAAACAATCTAGAGTAAGGGGTGAGGAATGAGGTGGCCAAGTTTACTGACAATACTAAATTGTTCAGGGTCATCAGTACAAAAAGGGATTGTGAAGAGCTCCAAAAGATCTGTCCAGGCTGAGTTAATGGGCAGCAAAATAGCGAATGCAGTGTTTTAACACTGATTGGGAGCCCCCCAGAGTGGCTGGGGAAACTCAGCCAGATGGGCGGGGTATAAATAAATAAATAAATATAATAATAATAATAATAATAATAATAATAATAATAATAATAATAATACCTGCAGAAACGAAACAATAATAATAATCCTAATTTCACATATAAGATCATGGGATCTGAACTCGAGGTAACTAACCAGGAAAGAGACATCGGGGTCATGGGAGAGAGCTTAATAAAGATGTGGACCTAGTGTGTGGCAACCTTGGAGAAGGCAAATTCTATGCTAGGGATCATTATGAAATGAATTAAAAAATAAAACTAATGATACCAGAGTTCCAGTATACAAATAGATGGTGCAACTATATTTGGAACATTGTATACAGTTCTGATCACATCACCTGAAAATGGATATTGTAGAGTTGGGAAAAGTTCCAGAAGGCCTCACCTCCTTCCGGAGGGAAGGTGTTGTGAGCGGGAGACGATTCCCGCATCACACAGGGGGCGTTTTGCCCCCTACCCCATCGTCATGGCTGGCACCCAACCGGGAGGCTCAGAGGGGGCGTGGTTTGCTGCTCAAATGCAGCCGCGCCAGCCAGCCTGCCCCATTGCGCTCACATTTTAGCCTCAAGTCACCTACCCACCACTCCCTTTAGGGCTTAGCTTTTCTCTTGACTTTGCTATGGGCCTATGGTTGGTTGCCCTGGTTGCCCAGGGGGCCTGGTAGGAATTTTTTCCAATTGGCAAATTGGCACCGGCCTTTTGGTTTTTTCCGTCTACCTCGTAGCAATCGCCACAACTTTCGTGGTATTTGGTGGTTAGGCATTGGAATGTGTTGGTGGTGTTTGGAAGGGCAACAGGTGTGGCCATCGCCTACCCATTCAATTTTGGGTATTCCGTTAAAGGAATCCGGCGGTCGTGGATCCTGTCCGATGCCTGTGTGGCGGGGGGCCATGGCACGACCCTTGGTGACATCAGGGGAGAGCTTATAGTTGTATTAGCATCAACAGGCTCCACCGACTGGTTGTTAACCCCTCTTCAGACTCACCCCTCTCCGAGTGGGTGGAGTCAAATCTTCCGTGGTCCAATGCCTAAGCCAATACCTTCTCACATGCTGTAATCAATAAAGTTGTGGCCTTTTCTTGCCCATTAACCTTATATACCGTGTCCACGTGTCTTTATTCCCCAAGCGGGGATCGGGTCCTCGAATCACAAAAGGGCAACCAAAATGACAAGGGGATGGAGATGCTCCGCTAAGAAGCAAGTTTACAGTATTTGGGGCTTTTAATTTTACAGAAGATGGGATTAAGAGGAGACACAAGCAAGGTGTATAAAATGACTGATGGTATGGAGAAAGTGGATAGAGAATTTATTTTACTCCATCTCCCATAGAACTCGTGGACATCCAAGGAAACTGAATGTTGGGAGAATCAGGAAGTACTTCTTCACACAGCACATAGCTAAATTATACAAATTGCTGCCACAAGAGGCAATTGCCCCCCAACCTCCAGTCTAGGTGGCCATGTGCGTGTGTGTGTGTGTGGTGTCTTATTTGTGTAACTGAGAATGAGGAATCATGTATCTATGTGAGAGTGGGATCAGTGGGATCGGCGGTGGTGGACACCCCCCCCAAAAAAAAAGCTCAACAACTTTTTAGTTTGGGGAATATGGCAAGCCTATTTGCACCTACATTGCACTGATCAATTTGAAAGTATAATATAATAAAGTGGCATGCCTATGCTTCAGCAGCCTTTGATTTTCACAGGTGCATATTTTAAGTTGTACTGTTGTAGGTTGAACATGTACTGAATAATTACCACCCACAACATTCAAAAAATACTTTTATATATTCAAAGGCTGATTGCTTTTTTTTTTAAGGATTTGACCAATCCTAAAGCTTCAATATTACCAAATAAATGTTTGGGATGAAGTGGCTAAAATACTGCGCCAACACACTGTTTCATAAAAACATGAATCTAAACAGATGCTGCAAATCCATTGTTCAAACGGATTAAAATGAGATAGCCTTGTGGAAATACATAGAATGGAGTAAAGCACTCATGCATTTTAATTTTAACTGGCAGAACATGATGTGAGTTTCTGGGTGTCTTTGATTTAATTATTTTTGTTTAATGTCTTTTTTTACGTAATAAAACCCAAAGAAAAAAAGCAGAGTTCCATTAAAGTCTTTGTTGTGTGTTGGTGTTGTTTTAAACACATCTGGGGGTAATCATATTTTCCAGATCTTCACAGAAAACAAAGCTGTTAGATGTTTGCCCATCCCAGAACAATCTGATCTCCCATATTAAATATTTACAAAAATGTCACAACGAATTTCTCTCACAGAAATTCTAATAAGGCAAAATGATCAATTTTCACTAAAAAACATTCTTTATAAAGATCTGTGTTTCAGCAACTAACAACCCCAGCTCCTTTTGCAAATGATTCTCTGTATAATTCCATCAGTATGAAAACAACAACAACAGCAAAGCTCTACAAGAAAGAGACTTTGCAGAAATATTTTAGTGGGTGTAAAAAACTGGTACTAAAAATGAACATCTTTAAAATACAATTTTCTCTGTTAAAAAAAATTACAAGCTTCCATTGTTTTTAAGATCCAAAGAGACATGGGCATGAAAGCACATGCACCAGAGCTCTCAGGATGTCCCTTCCCAACTAGAAGACTTCATGGCGTTCCTAAAGCTGTTTTTGTCATGACTCCAGAGTGCAGCAGCAACCAAGATTTGCAGCTGCAGAGTCTCTAGCTAAGGTGTCAGTCCATTTCCAGGCCACTAAGTCTGCTGCTGGAGGTCAGGAGACTAAAGCTGATGAACATGAGCTGGCGAGAACCTAGATCAGGGGTCAGCAACTTTTTCCAGCCATGGGCCGGTCCACTGTCCCTCAGACCATGTGGTGGGCTGGACTATATTTTGGGGGAAAAAATAATATTAACAAATTCCTATGCCCCACAAATAACCCAGAGATGCACTTTAAATAAAAGCACACATTCTACTCATGTGAAAACACACTGATTCGTGTGTTTCAATCCGCGGGCCGGATTGAGAAGGCAATTGGGCCAGATCTGGCCCTTGGCTTTAAGTTGCCTACCCCTGACCTAGATCCTCACAGGAACCTTCTGTTGAGATTGAGGAACCACATGCCACCTTCAGGCTGTTGCAAGCCTAACAACACAGGAAATATGCCAGGCAGGGTCTCTAGAGGAGCCTGGGAGAGGTAGACTAGGGGCAGAAGTTGAAAAAAGGTTTAGTTTGCTCTCAACCTTCATGGAGTAAGTTGCCCTCTTGAAAGTATATGTGGGCCTGAAACTCCTGACCTGACTTATTTGTGGGATCTGGCTATAGACCACACTATGTGAAGTGCCTGTTAAGACTGTGAAAACATTCTGCCATTCTGTCACAAAAATGGGGATAGTCTCTCTTCCCCTCCGCCCCCTCAAAAAAAGTGTCAAAAGGTGAAAAAAATGTAATTTTTTTTTATTCCTTCATGAAAAATTATACAGCATCCTTCCATTGTAGAAACATTGCACCTTACTCCAACTGGAGTAATTGCTCCTAACACACTTCCAGTGTAGCCACTCTTCATTGGAATCAATAGCTCATTCTGTGTCTCCCAAAAGACAAAGAGACTCCTTAACTCAGGAGACAAAGAAGAAATTCTGCTTCTGATCAAGACTAGCTACACTGAAAACACATTAGGTGTAATGACTATAATTGGGAGTGCTTTTATGACAAACCTACAATTTTCTTCAGCACCTATTGAGATTCTCCTCTTTGGTCTCTTTGTGTTGCTGTCCTCATTCTTTTCCTCCTGCAAGAAATCTATCCTCTTTAAAAGGTAAAACACCGTCCTATTGAGGACTACTGAGCTGCCCTGGTATCTGTGTTTAATTCAACGTTAACAATAAGCTATTGACTTTTGGCTTTGTGGCTGTGTAACTATAACATGTTTCCAAAGTCAGAAAAGCAGTTGCGTCTTCCCTTGGTTTCTGCATACCTATACAGACTGGTGGGTTGGGCTGCCAGAAGTACCGATTTTCTACCTGAATGCAGGTTATTCTTTCATCTCCTTGCAACTCATAGCCAGGGTCACACTGAAAAATGACGGTGTCTCCAGGTTCTCTCCCGTCCCCATTTCGGGTTCCATTCATGGGGACTCCGGGATCACGGCATGCTGTGGCTACAGAACCTAGGAGGAAGGCAAAAATATCACATTTTGATTCATAACAAGTTGCACTGTACAGATGTTTTAAGAAAAGACAATTTAATGGCTCATGCAAGCCAATGAGATGTTTAGGCCTCTTTTCTTCGGGGAAATATATTGTCCACTAAAATGATTATTATATGCAATTATTTCTTTTATTTGCCATCTGTTTTGATTACTGACTGTAATCACGTTTCATCAGACTTAATGTAGCATATCAATGCATAGAATGAAATATGCCAGTAAAAGAGATCTGCTGAACTAGTTACACAAATGTGTGTTTTTATTTGTTTTTAAAAAGATAAAAATCAAAGAAGGAACTGAAATAATGCCAGTTAAATTGATGACAATTTACTTAACCAGGTGTACCAAAAATTGCCACATGATGGGTGAAGTGGTTTACCTCCCCCCCCCCTTTCATATAGCTTGGAACAAACTCATAGATAATTCATCATTTCAACAATGCCTATTTTGAATTAATGTGTTTCATCCAACAAGTTGTCAGTTAGTGCAATGACTTCTGCTTGTGCAAAATAACTTTTTTCTCCTCTCCCCATGCCTTTCCCACTCTGCTAATATTTTCCGAGGGTTTCCCAAACCTTCTAGAGCACATTTAGGGAGGGCATAGAGTGTGTGCAGGGACAAGACAGCAGATTATATTCCATTACCAATGTGAAAGTTCTTGTGCTAGTGGGATGAGTTTGTTGGAAATAACCCAATGGGATTAAGAGCCATGCATCCCAACAGCAAAAGAGACTTAGTAGCATTCAGCAGTAACGTTGACATTTTACTCTGAGCCAAAGCTTATGATTAAAATATTCTGTAAGCATTCAAATACAAAGATTTCTGCTTCCCTTGGAAAAAAAACTTGACAGATTAAATTGCATTATACATTTTCTTTTCATTGAATCAGCATGCTTGCACTTTTCACTTAGGACCTGTCAATACTGACCAAAAAAAGGATTTAGCCATCAGCCACTTGTTTACTTGTTTGTTTCCCAGGAAAAAGCCAGAGCTGGCAAAAGAAAAGGCAAAACAGTAACTCAAACTGAATATGAGATCACAAAAAAGAACTCAAACAAAGAATTAACTAAATTAGACTTTGGGCAAGATCACTTGACAGGCAGTTTGGAAAATATTCTTTTCATTGTATTCAGGAGACTAGCATCCTAAACCTAGTTCTTCCAAATACTGTACTGGTATTCATGGTCAGGCAAATGCCTGGGTGTTTACCCAGGCATTTGCCTGACCATGAATACCAGTATTTGGTAAATTTGCAGTTGTCTGTGGAAACATTCCATAGTTTGAACCTACCCTCTGCAAAATGTGCCTACCTTGTGGAAATATCTCCTATGGAGATCAGGCAGACTCCAAATTTGGGATTTTTCAGTTGACAGCTGAAAATGTACTTGTTTCCCTGGGCATTAATTCCCAGAGTTCCTGATTAATATGATAGTTATATTTCTTTTATTGAACTGATTTCCTTGTGACATTCTGGTTTTATTTGTTTATGAACTATTTTGCTATTTCTTTGCAAAATAAAGGTGGTGACTACATTATTTTAAATAAGAAAAGGTAACGTAAGTTTGGTTTTTTCTGTGTCACTGAACAAATGAGACAAGAGCAAAATGGCCTAGAATCAAGAACACTTTACATAAACACTTTTACCAAAAATTCTTTTACCAAGACAAAAGCCTCCTTTGTGGACTAGCCACATATTACAGAGATCATACTGGTGCTAATTGAGCACATGGTGTTTCCAGGAGGGCATGAGACTAATGTTAAAAACTAACAGATTATTGACACTACTGTACACAAGACATTTCCCCTCCTTTCAAAATTACTGTTCTCCAACAAAATATTAGATCTTGCTTTAATCTTCCCCTTTTCCTCATGTTTCATATTTTGTGCAATGTATTGTTCTCATCCTCTCATATCTAGCCTTCCTGAGTTCCTGTTTTGTGTACCCTAAATTCATACTGGAATGTGGGTTGCATCCCATTGTTTCTATTAGTTATCTAAAACACCTCTTTCATTGCTTTCCATGAAAATTGGTAGAGTATGCACAAATTTCAACAAAGATAAAGTCTCTTATAACCTTGTAATGAGACCTGCAATGCAGTCTTGAAAGAAAGCTGCAAAGCTCAGAAAACGCAATCCTTTATAAATGTGCATATGTGTACCTGATATTGTATTGCATTATAACTTGTTATTGAAATACTTCAATTATTGAAATACTTAACCTATCATTCAGCTAACTTTTTTGATGTATACTAGGGTGCCTGTAAATTGACACAGAGCTTGTTATCCAAACATGGTTATCACAAAGATTATATTTCCTGCTCCCTGGCACTGAAGATCTCTGCTCTCTGAATTATGGAATGATTTCCATGTTCTATTTTGAAATCTTTAAGATAATATTTTAGTTTCCTGTTAATTGTGTTGCTTCTCAGAGCAACTTGCTCAATGGAAGCTGTTCTCGCTGTCTTCTGCTTTGTGCTTCTCTACAAGATTAGAAGATAGGAGTCCTATTGTGTCTCATCTCGAGATGAAGTGGCTAAAGTTCAAAGTACAGTATATGTGTGATTTCTCTTCAAGAGGCCAGCACCGGAATCCTAGTTCTCTGGTTGTATTGCACAGATTATAGTCAAAATGGAAACACTTCCCACTCAAAGACGTAGCCAAAATTAAGACAAATGCAAGTAGTAAAGAGCCACTTGTAAATTTTGGAATGTAACCAGACTTTTCTGGATATCAGGCTCAACAACTTTTAGTGCCCAGATTTTTACCTCTTGAAATACAGCAAACCTATAAATGGACCATATCTCTTGGACTAATGAGTGGGTCAGAAGATGCTAGACTAGCTGGCCTTAAGGCCTGATCCATCATGATTCCATTTACCGTATTTTTCGCCCTATAGGACGCACCGTCCCATAAGACGCACCTAGTTTTTTTGGGGGGGAAATAAAGGGAAAAAATTATTTCCCCCCCAGGCGCGGGGCTGGGGCAGCCCGAGCTTCCCCCGACCGCAGCCCGCAAACAGGCAGCTCTCTGCAAGCCGTGGGAGCCCAGCGGTGGTTCCCGCTGCTTGTGGAGAGATCCCGCTGCTTGTGGAGAGATCCGCGAAGTAATCCTCTCCCTTATATCTACCCAGAGTGCAATTTAACCCTCCCTTCCCTTATATTCTGAATAGCCCAGATTGGGCCATACTATATCAAATCTACTTTAATCCTCAAGGAAACTTCATTTTAGATAGCTAAAAGGTAAAGGTAAAGGGACCCCTGACCATTAGGTCCAGTCATGACTGACTCTGGGGTTGCGGTGCTCATCTTGCTTTATTGACCGAGGGAGCCGGTGTACATGTGGCCAGCATGACTAAGCCGCTTCTGGTGAACCAGAGCAGCGCACGGAAATGCCGTTTACCTTCCTGCCGGAGTGGTACCTATTTATCTACTTGCACTTCGATGTGCTTTCGAACTGCTAGGCTGGCAGGAGCAGGGTCCGAGCAACGGGAGCTGACCCTGTCGCGGGCATTTGAACTGCCGACCTTCTGATTGGCAAGTCCTAGGCTCTGTGGTTTAACCCACAGCACCACCCACATCCCTTAGATAGGTAGGCCATAATATTTATCTGCCACTCTCTCCTTTCTCACACTCATACTCACAAACACAGATGCACACATCTGCCTCTCTAGTTCATGTAAAGCCACTTGCTTTCCAATGAAGTACGATGATAGAAACCCAGTTCAGTATATATCTATCCATCTCCCTAGTTCACTTTGCACTACTAGCTAATGATGTACATCAGATCTAGATAAATCCTGAGCCAAAATGGGAGTGCCTCAAGGGATTTGGGCCTTGTCAGAGGTCAAGCAAGACCTGCAAGGAGCAGCACAAGTCAAAGGGGGGGGGTATCTGTATGCAAGGATTTGTTAAAAGCAAAAGTAATGAATCTAATAAAGCCAAGTGAGCAGAACCTCAGTCTTCAGAAGCAACATGTCACTGAACTCAAGCTGCTGCAAAAGTAACTTGGATACTTCCCTGCTCATGGGGTTTCTAGAGGGATTTGCTTGACCACTCTGCAAAACTGACAAGAAGAACATTCTGTCTGATTACCTGGGGCTTTTCTTAAGTTCTAAAAGGCTCAGTCAGAAAAGTTGTAAGGAATAGAAAGACCATGGAGACTCTTGACTTGCTTAATGAAGTTCAAGTATTGACACATTTGCACAAGGTGTCTTTAATTGCCCAATGTGACCTGGGGTTTCGGCTAACCTATCAGGGAAAGGGACCCTTTGTTTACCTAGAAAGCCTGAAACCACTCAAAAATTGGTACCATAAATCTGGGATCTCCTTTCCTGGTGAAAGCTGCTGTACAGCTAGGATCGCATGTGTAGATATATGTTGTTGTTGTTTAATCGTTTAGTCGTGTCCGACTCTTCGTGACCCCATGGACCAGAGCATGCCTGGCACTCCTGTCTTCCACTGCCTCCCACAGTTTGGTCAAACTCATGCTGGTAGCTTCAAGAACACTATCCAACCATCTCGTCCTCTGTCATCCCCTTCTCCTTGTGCCCTCCATCTTTCACAACATCAGGGTCTTTTGTTGAGCTTCAGACCATAGTGTAGATATATATATATACCAGCAAAGGGAAACTAGGATACATGCAGTAATCCAAATCTTCAAAGAATTTTGACTGTCAACAATTCAAAGCCATTGAATCTTACCAATGATTACTACGGTGACATTCTGACTATCTTGCATGCCATTTAGATCAGATGTCAACTTTAAAAGAATTTAATGAAAGAGAGAAGATTAACGAAAGAGAAAGGATTAATGAGAAAGATAAAGAGAATCTCTTGGAAATTGAGTGTACGAGTATTTCCACCCTTTGATATTGTGATTCTGCATTTGGGTCAGATAAAAAGCATTTTTTGTGGTTTAATAAAATATAGTTTTGCGTCATCAAAAAGAAGTGTGAGGATCTGGAATGATTTCAATTTGATGGTATGAAAAGGCCAACTAATATATCAGACTGACTAATTTTATCTTGAAAGTGGAAAAAATAATAATCTCAGAGATGTGGTCTTTAATAAGACCACTAGCAAATTTATCTGACTCCGAGAACAGCTATTTCATACACTCAGCATTAGGATTTGGCTTTTAAAGCCACCACTCAGAAAATTGTCAAGGGAACAAAGACATTGTCAGCGCTGACCTTATATAGACCAATTGTTATATTCATTTTGATGTGAAACACTCACTATAAAGCAAAAGGACATTGCTTGGTTTTGTCTGAAAAACTGGCACTGCCTGAATGCTGTAGCAGCACAAATGGAACTTTTTATAGTAGGCATGGGGAACCTTCTTTTCAATCAATGGCCACTTCTCCTTCAAAGTAGTCTGTTGAGGTCCACATTCCAGCAATGAACAGGGCTGATGTCAAAGGTGGATGGGACATCCCCTTATTCTCTTTCCATATCCTTTCTTTATATATTTCTGCATTACCCTTCTCCCTTTTGATATTTCTGCTACCCCCTTGTCTCTCATTTTACCCACCATGCCACCCACCTGAAGACAAATTTGGCATGAAATTAGGACATGGGATACACATGTGATTCTTGGGCCATCGATATGGAGTAGTCTGTCCAGTTCCAGGTGCCACAGTTTAAAAAGGATATTGGCAAGCTGGAACATGTGCAGAGGGCAACTAAAATGGGCGAACCGTCTGAGAAACAGCTGAGGGAGTATGTTTAGCCTGAATAAGAGGTGATATAATAACCCTCTTCAAATATCTAAATAATTGTCACATGGAAGATGGAGCAAGCTTGGGTAAGACTTGAATAATGGCTTCAAGTTACAAGAAGTTGTTGTTTTTTAGTCATTTAGTCGTGTCCGCCTCTTCATGACCCCATGGACCAGAGCATGCCAGGCACTCCTGTCTTCCGCTGCCTCCCACAGTTTGGTCAAACTCATGCTGGTAGCTTCAAGAACACCGTCCAACCATCTCGTCCTCTGTTGTCCCCTTCTCCTTGTGCCCTCAATCTTTCCCAACATCAGGGTCTTTTCCAGGGAGTCTTCTCTTCTCATGAGGTGGCCAAAGTATTGGAGCCTCAGCTTCAGGATCTGTCCTTCCAGTGAGCACTCAGGGCTGATTTCCTTCAGAATGGAGAGGTTTGATCTTCTTGCAGTCCATGGGACTCTCAAGAGTCTCCTCCAGACCATAATTCAAAACTATCAATTCTTCGGCGATTAGCCTTCTTTATGGTTACAAGAAAGGACACTTCAAATAAACACCAGGGAGGACTTTCTGATGGTAAGAGCTGTTAGAAAGTGGAATGGACTCTCTTAGAAGGTGGTGGACTTCATTGGATGTTTTAAGCAGAAGTAGGATGGCCACCTGTCATGGATGCTTTAGTTGAGATTCCTGAATTGCAAGGGGTTGGACTAGATGATCTTCAGGGTCCTTTCCAACGCTACAATTCTATGATCCTGTAACTGCCTTCCTCTGTTTTATAGCAACATATATAAACAAAAACCAAAAACATTTCACAAACAACAAACATTTTGGAGAAAGGAACTGGTCACTAGGAGTGACAAGGGATTACAACCAGGGCACTGCATTTTATACAGTAATCACAGCAGCAAGTCAACCAACTACGCTGAGGAACAATTGTTCATTTAAAAAAGAAGAAGAAGAAAGAAGGCAAAACTCTAGTTTGAGAACAACAGTCTAGATTAGTCTCACTCCTGCCGTATACATTTATGAGGGAAATTGTGTGTGGAAGGAACAATACAATATTGTCTGTCTGGCAGAAGGTCATTTGTTTTGCATCTGAGAACATGGGTATGCCTTTTTTAAAAGGGCATGTTTTGTTCCTCTCCTCATTTAGAATTAAAACACTGAACAGAAAGTGCTGACAATTGTTGTGTGTCCTTGCCCTAGAGGAACCCAAACCTATTGGGTGTCGTCCCCCACCCACGCACCCCGACACACTAGAGACATCAAGATCTTCTTGGGCTCTCAGTAGCCCTCTTCTTCGTGTGAAGCAGACATTTGAAAATAAAGGACTGCATTTCATATTTAAGAGAGAAGGCAGCTTGCAATTTAAAAATTGACATTCACAGCAAGAGCGTTGCAAATATACAGATATCTCCACATCAGTAAAAACTATTAGGAATCTGCTCAGCTACCAGTCACAGATTAAAGATAACAGTACTCAAGATCTGTGGCAGCTAAAGCAGCCAAGAAAACCCACTATAAAATTATGTTGAGCTTTTACTGCTGTAGCAGTAGAGAGCTCTAATTTATTTAAAATCACAAATCGGATTCTATGACATATTGCATTTCAGGAAGTAGTGTACTCCCTGTGACATTCTGTGTGCTCACAAAGGATTTTCAGAGCAATCCTTTCCCTTGGGGGAAAAAACCAGCAAAGATTTTAAAAGCACTATTAAAACGCATGGAGAAATAATAAATTTGTCAACTAGTACTTAAAAGACAACAGAAAGAACACCTAGTAAGCTTTTCTGGAGAGCAAATTCCTCAAGCAAGTAGCACAACTGAAAAAGTTCTCTCTCACCTTCGGTCTGTGTTTCTCAAACTTGGGTCCCAAGCTGTTGTTGGACTACAACTCCCATCATCCCTGACTACTAGTCCTGCTAGCTAGGGATGATGTGAGTTGTAGTCCAACAGCAGCTGGGTACCCAGGTTTGAGGAAAAACTGCCTTAGGTAGTAGGTGTACCTGCAAGACGGCCTTCAAAGCAGATCTCAATATATGGCAATGTTGCTGTGAAATAACCTTAAATCCCAGATAAAGTTTCAGTCACTTATTTAAATACATATTATATGACAATTATATTTAAATACATATTAATGTCCATAAGAGACTATGCAGCAGAACTTTTGTTAAGTAATAATCAAAAATCTAGTAATATATAGAGATATAAATAAAAAGAGAGGACAAACACTGACATGGGAGAGCATTGCTCTTTAGCTGTCCACCTCATCTTCTATTTTCAAAAAAATATAAATGATTATGCAATTGTTCATAAATATGATTGCGTCTGTCACATTCCAAACAAATGAAAGACAACATCTACTGACCTGTGGATTATTCTATATCAGCTTCTACCATCGACTTCAAAATGGGAAGAAACAAAATCTAGTCAAATGAGAACCATTCTACAATAATATGCATATATGAACTTACTTGAAAACTGAATGGCAAATCCAGATTTGCTGATATAGAAGTCTGTGTCAAACTGGATTGTAACTATGTTGAGAGTGCTGTGGATGCCTTCTGGAATCAGAGAGCCACTAATTTCTTTTAACAGCATATCGTTTTCAGGTGGACCATCCCAGACACGTAGAATATCATGTGATGCTTCAGTATCAAAAGCTAGAAACTGGAGGCTGTTAACAACATCAGTGGTTTAACAATCCACAGAACTTACAATTGCAAGAAAATCGTTGCAACAAATGGTGCACTTCTCTACATGCCTGCTTAAAATTTCCCAGTGAGCAGAATAGCGCTCGCTCCCAGGTGAGCAGCTATAGGACTGCAGCCAAATTTTTGCTCCCAAAAGTTAAAGCTTAAGGCAGTGTAATCTTTGACAGCAAATAAACCCTTGATGTCAAGGTCTAATTGTGTACATACATTAAATAAATATATTAAGTGCATTTAGACCTTGACTTCAGTTCTTTGTTTTTATCATGGTGGTTATTCTTGGACAATGTGATAAATTGTTGGGAACTGCATGAGACATTACTACGCAATGGAAGGACAGCAGTCCAGACACACCATCACATCACATGTCAAATGAAAGTGAGCTCTGATCCCCTCCCAGCAATATCCCACAGCAGCACCTTTCCCCATGATTCCCAAGAAGAGTTGACACTGTTGCCGGAGAAGAGACATTCCACTTTCAGGGTGTGAAGATCTACTTCCCACCTGGACAAAGCTCAATAAAACCTATAAGACATCTTCTGTACCTCTTTAACATCAGGTTAACAAGAATATATATATTTTTTGGGAACTGCTTTTTGGACTCGTTACTTATAATGTGAAGTGTGTTTTGTTTTGCTTTGTTTAAAAATAGATCTACAATTACAAAGGTGTGTTTTGGTTGGTTTTTTTAAAATGTTCTCCTTTAGCTTCCAAACCATTCAACTACTTTAGCTTGGAAGTGCCTTGGAGACAGAATTATTAACACATAGAAAAATTGATGCAGGCTGCTCTGCTTACATGGGATAGTGTGGAATCTAAGTTAAACTGATTAATGAATACTACCGAATTCTCTTTGCCCAGGACAAAGGCCCACTTGTCCAATGTAAATCTAGGTCATCTTTATATGTTTGCTTCTGTAAGCTGCTCTCAGAATTCAGGCTGTTACTTAAATACTGAGAAAAATTGAAAGTTAAAAAAGAAAAGAAAAGAAAAAAGCCCTTGGAATGCCAATGAAACTTTTGCAGGCCACGTTTCTTATTTTGAAACTTTGGTTCTCCACAAAATAAGATCACATTGAAGTACCTGACAATGTTTCCTGGATCAACTTCAATCATCCACATACACCGCAGATTATTGTCATAAGGAAAAGGATAGCCTGGAGATAAGATTCTTCCTGAGGATTCTCCTTTAAAACGACCTCCACACTCAGCTAGTAAAAACAAATTAGAAAATTATTTCTGATAAAGTTTCTATTAATATTTCTGTTCTACCTTTCGTTTATGACAAATTATTTCTTATCTCACGTTCATTTATTTCACAGTTCATGACCAATTATGTTATGTTAGAGAGCTGGATACTAGTCAAAAATACTCTTGTCCTAATGTTATGAGATCAAATGTGAGGTCAAATTCCTAATGGTATGATTTTTATTATTTTTAAAAAATGATTATTATTATCTGCATAGAATCGGATACTTTCTCTTTGGCATTAGAAGGAAGATAAAGGTTGTCTACCAGCCAAAATGTCTGTATAAGTGATGAGCCAAACATTCATTCCCATTAGTGTGGAAACATCTCCATTATGTGAAAACGGAGAAGGGATTTCTGCTGTTTTCTTTCAGGGGATACAAAATTCCAGTGAAATTTCTTGAGGTTTAAGGTTGGTTTGCCATACTCATGAACAAGTTGGTAGAGGGGCATCTCCCCTCGACCCCATTTCTAAACCTTTGAAAAGTTTGTCATTTCTGTCCATTTTGCATTATCCTTATCATAAACTGTGACCTGTCTTTCTGTCGCCCAGATCACCAGTTAAATCATGCTAATTGTGTCATCTGTTTATCTTAGATCCCCTGTCAGAGGAAGAGTAAAAACAGAGTATCTTTTAGTTTGCAACTTTAATCTGTGGCACAATTTAGGAAGGCGGAAACTGCTACTGGGAATGAAACTTTCACCAAAGAGATAAAGGATCTTCGTGACAGGAGCAATTTCCATTCCATTCGGGGGTGGGGAGGTAATAGGTAAACTTTCCCTCCCACAAGATGTATTTCTAGAAACAACCTCCCTCTTCATGCCGGTAATAAAAATAGCTACTGCCCAGAAGCTACCCTGACCAAACTCGCTGAGTATGGTGTTGGCGAACCCCAGGACAACCATTCTGGAGAATTTAGCATCTACATCATAGTGGTCTACCTTGGGACTTCATGGCTTCCATGACAATTATGGGGCTCTCTTTATTTATTATTGACAGAGCAAAGTATTCCTCAATTTGGTATTTGCCCCAGGGCTTAGGAAGGATAATTTGGAAATAGGGAGAAGTTGACATAACTCCTTTGTTGTACTTCCTTGTAAGGCTTGGTTTCATGTCCGCAGTTGTGTCTGAAGAACAGTCCTCTCCAGATATGGAATCCAGTGATTTTGTTACTAACTTATAAAGCCCCGAGTAATTTAGGAACAGGTCACATGAAAGAACATATTCTCTCATATAGACCTGCCTGCCCACTAAGAGTTTTAGAGGATACGTTATAAGTTATGTTGTGGTCTGCAGAGATCAGCTCATGGCAAGACCTTCTCCACAATAGTATCCAGCCTCTCTGTAAGACAGAGAGTGAGCTTCCAGCCAAGTGTGCCCTGGCCTCTGATACCAGTTGAATGATTGTGTAATTGTGAAATGCTGTTGCTGTTGTTGGGGTATTTTTTGAACTATTGTTGAGTTGCCGTTTTGTACTGAATATTTTTATTGTACATCACCTTGTAGTTATTTTAAGAAGAGGAGATATAAAAATATTTTAAATAAAAAATGAAACTAAAATAACAGCTATGTCAGCAACCTATACAACAAGGGAAGTGGTGCAGAGAGGTGTTTTTTCTCTGACTCAGGCACCTCAGAGCAGGGCTGACCCAGGGTGTTCTGGCACTTGAGGCAACCCCCCTGCTGCCACTCCTCTGCAGATCTGGGTCTCTACCCCCCAGCCCCTTCTGCTGCCACTGTGCCCACACTCACACTGCTGCATTCCACAGGCATGGCAGGACCAGAGCTGTGAGAGCAACCCAACAGACAGGGCCAGAGACATGAGAGCAACCCAAGTGTAACAGGGCAGGGAGGGGATGGTGATGGAGGTGATCCCACAGTGGCCTGGGCACAGCAAAGGAGTGGGCCATCACTGCCTCACAAAACCCCAGTATCCTTCCTTTTTACAGGTTGCATGTATGTGTGTGTGCATTAAGAGCAGATTAAGAAGCTGGCCGTATAGAGCTCATGCGCCATCATGATAGTTATAATTTGTAAGCTGCAGGACATCTGATTTTATAATAGAAAGGGTATCAATGCCCTGCCGACTCTCTAGTGTGCACCGACGTACACGAACACATTTGTATTGTGCCGACTCTTTTCCTAAGTACGGGAAGCACCAATTGAAAAAGGTGGCATGACAAACCTCTCTGTGCTAAAGCAAGAGGTCAAAGCTGATGCTAAATCAGCACATCCCGGAAGACCTGTGCTCAGTACCTGTATTCTGTTTCTGCTGCACAGGTATAGTAACAGAGAAGTTAGACTGAGGCTGCATAATCCAGGATCAAATCTCTTCTCAACCACAAAGCTTGCTTGGTGACACTGGCAAATGTTAAAGCTAAAGAAGCTGAGGCTACAATACTTTGGCCACCTCATGAGAAGAGAAGACTCCCTGGAAAAGACCCTGATGTTGGGAAAGATTGAGGGCACAAGGAGAAGGGGATGACAGAGGACGAGATGGTTGGACAGTGTTCTCGAAGCTACAAACATGAGTCTGACCAAACTGCGGGAGGCAGTGGAAGACAGGAGTGCCTGGCGTGCTCTGGTCCATAGGGTCACACAGAGTCGGACATGACTAAACGACTAAACAACAACAAAAGCTAAAGAGAAATCTAGTACCGATACAAGATGGCAAAGGATAGTCCCATGCCCTTCTTTCTCCAGTCATGCACTTAAGAAGGCTGCTTCCATGGAGTGTGTAGCCAGGATTGCATCCATAAATAATGGTGCTGCCGGCAAAGTGGCCTTGATCACTTATCTTGTACCCAAATTGTGGCACACCTGGATCTTCACAATGAGAAAGTTCAAAACCTGTGAAAGAAGAGAAAACAGTAGTGTCACCAAACTAGGAAATTTGCTGGAACATGATTCGTCATTCATTTTAGAGGGGGGGTGGTGTGTGTATCTAAACCTAAATAATTTAATTTCTGTGCCATGAACATGCCAACAAAAGGAACATTCAAAGTTGATGTGCAAATTGTTCTGCATTCAGTCTGATCTGTTTGTGGGGGCATTAGGAAATGTTGTCTCCTGAAAATGTTGTCTCACACTTCCCGTGCATCTTCCCATCACTTTCCTTATTGTCCCCCTACCCCCCCAAAAAACCTGTTACAGATAAAGTGGGTTTGCTGCACATGCGCTCCAAACCAACCATCATTGTGCAATTTGTATTTGACAGTATGTGACTGAATCCCGCCCCAAAACACCAATGTAGACGTGTCTGTTATCCACTGAAAATGAGCTTGCATGCCCCATTCTCAGGATGAGGAACAGAGCGGTCATGGCTTTTCCGTACCCTATCCCTTCTTCTACTTTCTGAAATACTTACTGGTATAAACAAGCTGAAAACCTTCATCTGTTCCCTCAGAATCTGAATTAAACTCAAGCCAAAGGTGATTTGAAGTACTGCTCAGTGTCAGTCCTCGCAGAGAAGCACCAGTGAATGCACCTAGCAAGTGTGCTGTATTATCCCTCCCATCATATATCTGTAAAACAAATTGGCCTTGCATTATTTAAATAGGCATAATGGAGAAACAGCAAAGTAAGTCCCATATTTCAATTAGTAAACAGACCGAGGCTGTTGCATTTCCTTATTACATGTTGGGCACGAGTTATTTTCTAAACACTGTCTTCTTTTTAAGCTAAGTCAATTAAAAGAAAAAGAAAAAGCCAAAACCTGCACAGGGAGTAGCCAGGAACAGGGTTTCCATTTCAGTACAGAATTTGCTTATTTGTTTAATTCCTGCACTTGCTTTGCCTCTGCCAATATTTTAATGTTAGCATCCATACACAGTAAGTGATAATTTAGTATACTCATTTCCACATCATGAAATAAATAAATAAATAAATAAATAATGTGATCTCTTTCCAGTTGTGATATGAAAGCAGCCACTGAAGAATTTCACTAAATAAGGAGTTTTGCAGATTGATATTGAAAGCAAACAAAAAGGATCACAATGGAACAAACAGATTAACTGTGGTTGAAAGGTGGAAGGACAACGTAATCTATATATAACTTGGAAGCCAAAAACATTCATGCATTCATTCATTCAACTTCCTATCCTGAGCAGGTTTTCTCCACCTGCATATACGCTTGAAACAGCACTTTGATGATGAAAACATTTCAAGACGCAATCTGTATTTAATAGCATTCAGCCAGTTTCAAATACAGGTTTCAGATCAGAAGTTGTCATGTTCCATTTTTAGTTTATGGTGAATTAAAACTTCAGCTGGATTATCTATAGATGCTATATTTTATGCTTAGAATCTTTAAGGAATACTTATATTTGCACTTGACTAAAATCTACATTTCATTTCTGACACAAAGTAAAACACAAAGGATTAAAAGTTTATCTTGTACTTAAAAAATACAAAACAAACATTTGGTATCCGCTTATATCAACATAAAAGTATTTTTCTCCTTATGGTGTGAACTGAAAACATTAAAAATTAATATGGTATGCTTCATATTTATGTTATTTTATATCAAATGATTTCTTAAATATTGGAATAAGAAAAGAAAAAAAAACACCCCACACATCTTAGGCTGCATTCCTATACTCATTTACCTGGAAGTAAGACCCACTGAACTCAATGGGAATTACTTCTGAGCAGATATGCATAGGACTGAATTATTAGCCTTGTTTTCACCTTTCCATTGAACATATGAGCACATGAAGCTGCCTAACACCAAATGAGACCATTAGTCTTCTAGCCTGCAGATGACACCAAATTATTCAGGTTGGTGAAAAACCAACCAGACCATGAAGAGATTCAAAAGAATTTCCCCATACTGGCTGAACGGGCAATACAATGGAAAATGAGATTCAGTGTTAGTAAGTGATGCACAAGGTGGAGATCTAAACCATACACAAACTGAAGGAATATCAATTGGCTGAAACAAATAATGCCACCAAACTTGCAACGGTTAACTAGCATGTAACAGAAACTTATTAGTCCTTATGTGCTCAGCTGAATTACAAAATAAGTGCAACTGCCCCCCTTCCCATTCTTGGTATGCATCTCAGCTGCAATCACCCTCCATCAATCCCATTTCCTTCCCACTCACTTATCTAATGGTACCTGTGAAGTCCTGTCCCCAGGTAACCTACGAAAATCACCATGTTCACCAAGAAGACTGGTTTCCTTTCAGCAGGTGGAAAACCCTGGAGCTGTGGCTCTTGTTCCCTGATCATGGGCTTTCTGTAAGTATCTATTTGGCCATATTTGGACCAGAATGATGGACCAGATGGTCTTCCAGCCTGACCCAACAGGGTTCTTTCAGTAATTGCTTAAATAACAGTGAACCTGTGACCCTCCTAATGTTATGGAACTCTGACTCCTGTCAGCCCCAGCCAGCCTCTGTTCAGTTATGCAGAGAGTTGTACTCCAATAAAAATGGAAGGGCAATGAGCCCCACCGCAAAGCCTTTCACTGTGTGCAATTGAGACTGCATTATGAGTTTCAGTAGGATATGGAAGGAGACATTCTTGAGTGAAACACATATGTGACACTGTGCTAGGACACATGAAAATGATGTGGCCTAATAGCATTATAGCTTACCAATGAGAAGAAGAAAATAACTAAAAGTTAACAACAAACGAACAACAAAAACGAAATTGGCTTATCAACTTAATTCATGAATTAAGCAAATTGAAATGCTGATAAAGACTATCTGTGAAATGGAGGAAGAAGATAAACTGTTTCTGAAATATTGTTACAATGGATGTAATGAAACATGTTTAAGAAGATTCAGGTAGTTGTTACATAGGTATTAATTTAACACATCAGTTGACTATAATCCCACTAGAATTTATCACTACTACTATTATTATTTAGTACTACGGTTATTATTATTTTAAATTTACATTCATCAAATTGCAAATAAATTTATTTGCAAATAAACACACAAAAATACAAATACGGATTACTATTACTTGCCTACAAATATAAAATTGTTTTCAAGATTCATACTGGCGATATAATAAATCAATAAACCAATAAACTAATTCCTGTAAACATAAGGTTATAGAAAAGTATGTAATGGTCCATATAATGATAATGGTGGTGATGTAAAGTTAGGTATCCACTCTAGTTAAATGTTTGGTTGCCTTTAATACAGTGGGATAACCAGATGAATTATATATGTTTTGAGATAACAAATACATCAGCCCAAAATCACAACGTACCTTAAGAACATCTGCTTGTGCTAAATGGAATGTTCTGGCAGATATGTTGATTCCTTTTCCTGCTTGCACTTGAATGCTGTAGATACATTCGTGGTTGTTTTCATAGTTGAGTGGGTAATTGGGGGACAGCAAAATCCCTTCATTATTTGTGGCAGAGGCTCCACATTCAGCTGTAAGCAAAACAGAATTCGAGGTATAGCTCAACAGAGAACTGTTGAATGGTTTCTTTACATGTAAAGGTTCATCATTGTTCCACCCAATGTGTATGTCTTTAAGGGGCCAGAGCAAAGGCCAGAGCAAAATAATGAGACCCAGCTTTACAGCTGTGAAACATAGCAGGTGCTGCTGAGTTGTATTGATTAAGCTGTGTAGTATATAAGGAGCAGCACCTAGCTTTCCCATTACCCTGGGGGATGGGTTGGTGGTTGGGTCTTGTTTGTTTGTTGATGTATTAGTGTAAATGGAGTTTTTGTTTTTCTTATTAAAACCTTGTTTAAGTACTTTTTGAGTCCCTTTTTAATGCATGGTCTCCCCAGCAAGCTCTCTGCAGCGCTACCATACTGCAAATAGCCAACAAGAACATCAAACATTTCACTTATGTGGGAAGTGTAAATACTATCAAATAGCATATCATATACATTTGCCGCTATCTAAAGTTCTGTGACAAAAATAAATGTCTGATTCTGATCTACGAGACACATTTCCCCTGTCTCCATATGTTTATGTACTAATTGTTATATTTGTACATTATTATTAGTCACACTAATTATTTAAACTTTCTGTTCTGAAATCTTTATCTTTGATTTTGTTGCTCCACTTGTATCACCTCTATTCATTTTTCCAGACATTTCTGAAAACAGGGCAATAAACCTGAAACAATGCCTTGGGAAATACTTATACAATCTTTGGAAGAATAAATCATCTCCAGTGTTGATACAATAAAATGAAGCACAGTAGTGGGTGGAATAACTAATGATGGAAAACCAAGATTTATTCAAAAGTGATCAATGCAATCAAAGGGAGCAAAAATAATTCTACCAAATAAAATAACAGAGGGAAACAAGTTCCATACAGAAACTGCATTAAGATTGAATGAAAGTTGTGAATACTTTATTAAAAACAAAGAAATCACGTTGCAAGTGTAGTGTAACTAAGTGATATGCATGGTCTAACCCACAATTAAAGAAAAGAGAAAGATAGAGGGAGGGAGGGAGGGAGGGAGGGAGGGAGGGAGGAAGGAAAATGGCAGGTTTTATCACCTTTAATAATCTTATTATGATGAGAGGCAATAAAAAGTTGGAATGAAAAAAGTCATTTCATCTACATTCATCAGTTAGCCCAGGGTGACAATAGTACATTATGTTCTGGAAAAAACACCTAATCTACTCATGGAACCCTATCCTAATCATATTTACATGGAAGTTACATTGATTAAATAATGTTTTGATGATCCTGGAACAAGCAACTGCCCCTTACACATGAAAACACACCACCAATATTTAAACCTGGTTCCCCCTCTCATTTTTTCATCATGTACATATATGCAGAAAGTAGAGCTAGGTCATAAATCAGCACAATCTCTGATTAACTGGAGTGTGAAACATTGTACCCCTTCTTCCTTACACTCTGTGGGCTGGTGCACAAAAGGAACTAGCCAGAACTGTAGAGTTGGAAGGGAGCATGAGGATCATCTAGTTCAATGCTGGAATCTTTTTGCCCAATGTGGGGCTCAAACCCATGACCCCGAGATCAAGTTTCATGTTCTACTGACTGTGCCATCCCAGATCTTCATTTTTGGTAAGAGCTACAAAGAAGCACCATTTGCAACACCTTTGCAGAGTGTTCTATATTTTATTTTATTTGAATAATCCCAAGATACATAAATTGCAATGGCAACGGCAAACTGCATTTCCATTTGTGCCATGCTTGGATTCTGTGGTGGCTTGCACATTATCTCAAGACTCAACGTGCTTGTATGTGAGTGTAAAACTGGCAATAGATTCCTTGAAACAAAGGTCCCAGTACTGAAACTGAGCCCTACATTTCAAATGTCTTTGATTAGTTCTCATAATGGAAGAAGGGTGAAAATCCAAAGCACCCTCCCCACTTACATATCCTACGGGCCTTAAAGTGCCGGACACTCATAGCTTGAAGGTCAATGGCTCCAAAAGAGCAGAAGCTGTTTGAGGAATACTTGACATCTGCCTGGGTTTCTCGTTGGCCTAGCCCTTGGATTTATTGTCTGCAGAAGAAATGCCCTTCCACTCTTTTCAAAAAAACTTAGTGAGTGAGATAATGTGTGATGGGTGTTAATAGGTCAGAAGGAAAGGAAGAGGAACACCTGTCCACCAATCACAGTGGTGGAAAGTTGGGTAGGTGAAGTGACAGGGTATGTCTGCAAAAGTATCTCTTTTGCAATTTCTGCATAATAAATTGTTGTTCAAAATCCCCAAAGATTTCTACTGTAACAGAGATTCAGCAGTGCAAGGAGAGATGGCAGTATTTTGAACATGCACTATTTTCTCATGGAGAAAACCTCAAATGAACATGTTATTTGGTTGACAGATTAACTTGAAATTTCAAAAAACTATTGAGAATCCTGGCCCTGTTCCATATCACACATAGAAGAAGCTAAGTGATGCAGGAAGGCTGTAGGAACATATGGGCATCTTAATACTAGATAAAACTGCAGTACAAGGGTGACATTTCTCACGCCTAGGAAATTTGTTAGTAGAGCACAATCTCTTTTATCAAGTGCAATTCTCTATCCAGGAGCTTTAAATACATTTTAAATTAAGGAAGGATAAAATGTATCTGTGGGGCTTAATTAGGAAAATGTATGGCAAAATTAAGATTTCACAATGTATAATGTTTTAATTTGCTTCTAAATTCTAAGCCACTCAAAGAAAAAATCTTTATACAACACAACAATCCATTTCCTAAGAACCTCATTCATTATTTCAAACAAAGGGATGCTATTTTGAGAGATTAAGACAATACCCCCTCTTCTTTTGAGAGTTTTAGTGGTATAATCCCAATACAGAAAGAATAGGTATGTCATACTTTCAGAGCCAGATCAAATGGAAAAAAATGTGGATAACTTAGATTTGGGATTCATGTTTCCTTAAATTTAAAAACGAAGGGTAGGATTCAGTATTGCACAATGGGAAATGTTTCATCTGCAGAAACATTACACTTTGCCAGATGAAATAATCCCCACACGCTGCTATGGAGCTTCTACCCCAGGCAAATCTCAAGGGTTGTGAAAGGTCTTTGTGATGGAGCTCTCCCAAAATGCATTATTTGTAATGTAGGAAGATCATTAAAAGCGTATATCTCCCTACTCTGAACACTGACTGCAGGTTCAACATTCGCCTGCAAATAGAACCAAGAAACCTGACAAATTAAGGTGAAAAGACATGGGAGATGCAAAGGCTATATTGTTTCAGAACTAATTGGAGTGGTATCATGCTTATCCATGCGGTATAGTTGCAACTCCATGGACAATGACTACACATACAAGCAAATGAAAGCAGCTGACCACGTACCCACACACCTGGGCAGAGGTGCACTCCACACTCTTCGGCCACCACCGAGGCAGATAATCTCTGAAGCCCCTTCCAAGCGGTATCCAGAAGAACAGGAGAATGTTAGAGTGTCTCCAACTCCAAAGTTAAATCCTATTCTGCTTCCAAACTGAGGAGTCCCAGGATCCTCACAAGGTTCAAGATTATATTCTACAGAGGCAAAAAAAAAATCAAATTATTGCTTCAAAAAGAATTAAAGGCTTCTTCATCACCCACCCTGTGCATTATAACAAGCACACATTTGTACCTGAGCCTCAGGTACAATTTAGCCTTCAGATACATTTTCAGAATAAATGATCATATAAGTAAATAGGCAATTCAGCTACAATTTAAAAAACCATGCCCATAAACACTCATAGCATCTGAGAGATGCGTGCTTACCATTCCTATAAGAGCTATAAATGTCTCTGAGTCTGACACGTAAAATGAACCAAAATAACTGTGCAGCATAAAAGCATGGCCAATTTCCTCATGGGCTCATTTGGAATCCCACTTCTTGAAATTAGACTTCAAATCACTCTGATACAGTGTGATTTTCCCAATGAATTATGTGCTTTACAGTTTATTATCATTTTCTTCGGCGTCCACTACTGAAAATGCCACAGCAGATGAACTGAGATTGTTATTACAGAACCAACAACAAAAACAATTGTAAGGTCTATTTTTAAGAAGTGTAAGGAAAGTTACTCGTCATAACAAATATATTTGGACTGTCGCTTTCTCCCAACACCACCACCTCTGCCTCTTCGAGATCAAGCCCAGTGAAATAGCAAATGTTCCTCCACTTTATACAAATAGCTCATTTTGCTGCCTTACCAGAGAAAGTAATATTAAATCCTTCATATGATATTGAAAAGTCAGAAATAAAGCGCAACTGAGCCCTGAAATTTCCATAGAGACCAGCGTTGATTGCTGACGGAAGTTCTGAGCCAGTCAGGCGTGCCAGAGGCTGAGTGAAGCTGCGATTCTCCGTGATTAGTAAGTAGTCGTGATGATCTTCCAAATGAAAGGTGTGAAAGGTGAACTGCACTCCTATTAGAAAAATAAAATTAGACTCACATATCACATAGTTAACATGAAAGCAATTAGATCACTGATTAAACTCATACATTTCATTACAAACAGACTCAGAAAATTAAACACAACTTACATTACCCTTGTTCTCATTCCCCCAGGTTTTTTTGTGTGAGGTAGGGGGAAAGGAATATATATATATATATATATATATATATATATATATATATATACATATATATAATGCATTTCTATGTGTTAATCTGTATTTTGTGACTGGGTAGGAGGACGAAGATTGCTTACACTGAAGCCATTGCTCATCATTTACAGAAGCGATGAATGAGTTTTGTTTGCCTTTTTAAAGGCAATCAAATGTAACTTCCCAAACTAAAATTGCTTTTTGTAACAGTGTCATTTGAATTTGGTGAAACATGCAAGTTGAGGGCAAGTTTGTTCTGAGGTGTACTAAAGCAGGCATAGGCAAATTCGGCCCTCCAGATGTTTTGGGACTACAACTCCCATCATCCCTAGCTAACAAGACAAGTGGTCAGGGATGATGGGAGTTGTAGTCCCAAAACATCTGGAGGGCCAAGTTTGCCTATGCCTGTAAATGTTTTATTATTAAACTGCAGTGCAGTAATCATCTGTATTAAGCAAAGAAAGAAAAACAATATTGTCAGGAATGATACTGAAATATGAATCTCAGCAAAGGGACAAAATTAGATACAACCTCAACGTTTTATCCATTACACCATATTACAACTGTGAGAACATTCCATCAAGACGCTATTGAAATACTTGGGAATTTTTTAATCATGAAAATGGTGTCTCAATTGTTCTAGAGACACCTTTTTCTTGATTAAAAAATTCCCAAGTATTTCAATAACGTCTTGATGGAATGTGTTCACAGCTGTAATGTGGTGTAATGGATAAAGCGTTGAGGTTCTATCTAATTTTCCTGTTGCTTAGGTTCATATTTCAACAGTGTGTGGATGGACTGTGCTCACAATTGAAATCTAGTGCAATGGATAAAATGTTGGGGTTGCCTCCTTTGCTGTTCCAAAGGCTCTCCCAGTTCTCTGGGACAGTTTCTTTTTGGGGTGGGGTGGGCTGAAAAGGAAAGGAGGAATCAATAAAACATTAATTTACTTCCATCCATGGGAGTCCTCCACTGAACTGAACAATAGAAGAGAAACAGTTGGATAAACCATTTGGATGAAAACCAGAGTGGTCCATATTCAAATCATCACACAGATCTTAATTTAGCCCAATCTGTGTTTCTCAGTCTTATCCTACCCTGAGGCTATTTTGAGGATACAATGGAGAAAGAAGAAGAAGAAGAATTTGATATCCAATTTTATCACTACCCTAAGGAGTCTCAAAGTGGCCAACAATCTCCTTTTCCCTTCCTCCCCCACAACAAACACTCTGAGAGACTTCAGAGAAGTGTGACTAGCCCAAGGTGTATGTGGAAGAGTGGGGATGCGAACCCGGTTCACCAGATTATGAGTCCACCGCTCTTAACCACTACACCACACTGGCTCTTAATCACATATGGCACCCTGAATGCAGCAATTCCAACACTAGGAGCCAGTGCAAGTGCATCGGAAGACTGGGGTAGCCAGTCAATTGAAGCAACTCTGCACACTGTGGCCGAAAAAATTCCACAATTTAGTTTTGCGCCATCTGAAAAAAGTACTTCCTTTACTCATTCATCTTCCCACATCCAGCTTTTCCTCATCTGTTCTGTCACTTCTGACCAAATTATTCTGACTGTATTATATTGTCAAGTGTGAATTACATAGTTACTGAGTTGTATCTCTTTATAATGTATTTATCACCATCACCATTATACTGTGGGGGGATATTGTTTTTGTTTGTTACTATGTTATGTATCTTTATGTTTTTATATTGTAAACTGCCCTGTGATTCTTGGATGAAGGGCGTTATAGAAATTTAAGAAATAATAATTATTATCAGTGCTTTTTTTCGGGGGGGTACCCCTAAACATTTTGTGAATCTAAGTTTGGCCTCATTGAGGGGCAGTATTTCAATATGAGTAGGAAAATGAGAGTACCCCTAAACATTTTTTTAGAAAAAAAGCACTGATTGTGGTCATGATTTATGTTTGATAACATTATTGTATTATTAATTGGTTTACTGGTGGTGTTGTTTGAATTTGTTAGCATGTCTTATAATTGTCTCTGAAATAATGTGATATTTACTTAATGCTTATCGTGAGCTGCCGTGGACATGGTGCACCAAAGGGAAAGGACATGTAACTAAAAACTAAACTAAAGGTAGACTATAACATTTCTACTTTGCCTATTCAGTGAGATAATACTAAAAAGTGCCCCTCTGTCATTAGGGCCTTCTGGGTTCTATCCTTTTCATACCTAAGTATTTTCTTCACTCTGGCAGCAAATTATATCAGGTTGCTATGCTTAGCAATTTACATTTATTGTGATTTACCTCCACTAGTATATCACTACATGGACTGGAATAGATCTGCAGTGGTCAGAGACACTGAAATGAATGGCTTATCTCTGTGGGGAAGGACTTTTTAAATCATTCTGTCAGCTGCCATGCAGAAAGTGATCTTCAACTTCCAGCTGTTCAGAAAAGTGTGTAAGGTCCCTACATTATCAGTCACAGTGTTGTTTATCTCGGGAATGCAGTGATGGATGAAGCTCACTACAAGACCACAAGGCAAGTATGAACAGTGCATTTTGGTAACCTCTGATTGGATTCCCCATGTATATAAACAAAAAGTGATTCTAGTTAACAACCCGGAATCCTTGATCTCAAATGTCCTTTTTGTGTCAGAGCAATTCCAGGACAAAGGTTGAAGTGGCAGTCCACCTGCATGCTAGTTATTTGCCAGCCCATCATCAAAAACTTCAAAAATAGCCTCCCCACATTCACAGTGTGAAAATGGGGCAGCAAAAGCGAGGAGGCTCTTTTGACTCAGCAATACAGTATGTTGAGGGTAAACTGGGAATTACAGATACATAAAATTATTACACGAAGCTATAGAATCTAAGGAGGCTGAGTTAATTTATAAGGTCTCTTTATCCAGCCCATGGGACTTTCTACAGGTCAAGCCCCTCACCTGTCCTGCTCTTTGCCCAGTGTGATTTTGAGTAGCTGGAATATATTCTCAACTTGTTTTCCTTGATGGTGGATATACAGGGCGGGTCTTTTAAAAGAGGCCCCATGGAACATGTGTACTCTGTATCCACGGGGCCTCTTTTAAAGGACTCACCCTGTAGAAGGTGTGTAGAAACACTCTGGCTTTTATGCAGCTTACATTTCGCCTATGGTGCAAAAGTACAAGCTGCATCTATTGCTCCTCTTCATTTTGGCTCTGGATCTACCTGCTATGAGCCCCCCCTCCCGGCTGAAAGTGGTTTCCAGCCCCGTATTAAGTCAACTTTTGCATTTGATGTTGTTTGTGGCCACCACCCAGCTGAAGAACTTCATGAGAAAATAGAAACTCAAAACTAGAACGAAAATTATGTAAAATGTGTTGTGGTTATGAAAAACGTAATTCTATACCTTTTCCATGAGTAACATCAACAGTCCATGTGCAATTCAGTGAATTGGGATACAATTCAGGATAACCTGGAGATAAAATAGTCCCACTTGGTCCTCTAACATCTCCGCCACACAAAGCTGAAAAGGGAGCAGGTGGGGAGAGAAATGTAGTAGGCACATAAACGCAGGCAGTCATATTATAACGAAGCATGTGAAATAGCAAGTTGAAATTCTATTATCTCTGTTTAAACAATAGCCTATATGTGGGAGTGCCAACAGTTCCCTTGGGTGACAAATCTCTAATTGTAGCCAATATTTACACAAAGTGCTCTGAAAGGAAACATGATTAATTAATTGTTGAGAAGCTTTGGTAATAAGTATTAAGAAAATGAATTGCTAATTATACTGGTTGATTTGAGAAAATTCCTAGTTGGGGCGGGGGGATGTTTCCATAATAAGAATGGAAATTATTTATATTTCAGAATCACACTGAATACTAAAAACCAATATAAGTCTATCTAGGAAAGGGGTATGCAATTGAGGAAGATATATTAAAGAGAGCTGGAAATAGCTTGAGAGAGGGAGCACTTTTGCGTGCTGTGCACATGTGGTTCTTTTGTCCCATATCACTAATCAGTTTTTAAAGTTTCTGAAACAAAGTAAAAAGTATAGGTGTGTATCGAAACACACAGACAATGACTTACTTACTTGGAAATAAACAATATACAGTGGTACCTCAGATTAAGTACTTAATTCGTTCCGGAGGTCCGTACTTAACCTGAAACTGTTCTTAACTTGAAGCACCACTTTAGCTAATGGGGCCTCCTGCTGCTGCCGCGCCGCCAGAGCCCGATTTCTGTTCTCATCCTGAAGCAAAGTTCTTAACCTGAAGCACTATTTCTGGGTTAGCGGAATCTTTAACCTGAAGCATATGTAACCTGAAGCGTATGTAACCTGAGGTACCACTGTATCTTTATTCAGTCTAATAGCAGTGCAGGCTTCTGCAGCAAGCACAAAGCCATGAAGTAAAGATCCCAAGGTACATTAGCAAGGGAATCAGATAACTGTAGAATTGGAAAGTACCCTAATCCAAAGACCTCAAAGGAAGGAGAGTCTACCATTTTCTGAGGCAGTCCGTTCTACTGTCGAACAACTCTTACCATTAGAAAGTTCTTCCATTAGAAAGTTGGAATCTCTTTCTTGTAACTTGAAGCCATTGGTTCGAGTATTACTCTCCGGAGGAGGAGGAAACAAGTTTGCTCCATCCTCCATGTGACAGCCCTTGAGATATTTGAAGATGGCTATCATATCAGTCTCCTCTTCTCCAGGATAAACATACCCAGCTCCCTCAACTGTTCTGCTTAAGGTCCTTGATCATCTGAGTTGCTTTCCTCTGGTACACCTTTTAGCTGCAGTTTGTATCAGATTTTAATATTTGTGGGCTGGATTATGAACACTGGCTAGGAATAGAGGTTGGATCTGCATAGGTTTTTTATTTTATTTCGTAAGACTATTTGAGAGGGTTTTAACCTTAAAGGCAGCTGATAAGTATTTAAAAAAACAAAAACAAATAAATAGTCATCCCCACACAAGCGTAAGTTTTATGTACGGTAACTCATTTCCTAAACTCTCTTATTCTTTCCATGTTAACTCTTCCCCGCTCATCTACATCCCTCATCTCACATCACATCTCTCATCCCATTCTCATGGATTAAAGAATTTCTAATACATCAATTCTAACACAAAGCCTATGCAAATGCCCACGCTCCTGCCTTAGAGAATGGACTTTTTGAAATAATATCTTCTATGACAGCATTTACTGAAAATATAATTCCCTTTTGCCTTAATTGGAATTTGCTTCTCTTGTCCAATTTTTGATATAGATCCCTAGCTGGCTCCTAAATCCCAGCTCCATTTATTATTTTCAAATAAAACACAGTAGCTGTATTGGTCTATTATACCTAAATAGCAGAGACATTAAAATAACTCCATATGTTCGGACCAACCAGTATTCCATAGTGCAAAGGCTTTTGCAATACTGTTTAGACTGCTTGAACTTTAGAGGTATTACTGCATCTTGTTTTAGACCAGCAACACTAATAGCATATGGTCATAATCTAATGACTATGAACTTTTATATAAAGACTGAGAATTTCACCTTGTTTTACAGTGATTTATATATATATAAACTTGCTAAGTTATGCAAAATGCCATACCCATTTTTCAAGCATATTGCCAGAATACCATCTGGATGCTCAGTGCACTTATAACCCAGATCATGTGTATTTTCCTACTAGTGCTACATTGCTGCAGCAAAATATGTTGCAAAATACTAGTGGGGCCGTTTGTAAATGGTGTCCCCCTCCCCATCCAAGCCAAATAATTTGTGCTTGTGCAGCAAATCTAAGGATCAGATTGCAACAACTCCTGTTCCAAAAACTCAATATCTAAAAAATACATTCTAACTGATTCCAAATATAAAATCCATTTTAGGATGGTAAGTGAAATGTGTCTTGGAAATGCAGCAATAAAAGGATACATATGAACAGAAGCAGGACGCAAACAATTGTCGGCTACTATCCACTGAACCATGTGCCATTGCACAACTATACAACTTGCAAATGGCTATAAGAACTTTACTGACTTATATTCATGAATGGCATAATCATTAACCATTTAACTGCAACCTTCACTAGCCCGAAGCCTTACTCCTCTGATGAGTGCTGGCCGATATCATTGTTCTGCTCTCCACCTTGTTAAATTATCAAATTCTAAATGATCAACAACACAATGTGTTCTTGCTTATCACAAGCATTCCTTGGGTCAAATGCTCTCAAGCCAGCAATCCATGAGAAGTTGGTTGTGGTAAACCTCCACTGGGTAACTTGATGTCATGAGATGCTCATCAGTGTATCAACATTACTCTCACTCATTCAAATTTACACTATATCCTCCCACTGTGACCTACTTAGCTGGTAGAGACCTTGGTGAATTGAACCAAATCCAAAGGCATTACAGTAGTATGGAGTAGGCAAAAAAAAGCTTATTAGCCAGTTTGGAACATGAATTCAACCTCATCCAATTACCAGGTAGTCCAGTGCTGTCAAAATGGGGTTAGGCAACCTGTTATTGCTGCTTCAAGTTGAGTGAAAACCAAATCCCTGGACCCCTGCCCACTTTCTACCACCTCTCCTACCACCACTTGGGGAGAAATTATTTTCTAAAAGTCACTGAGTTTACAAAACCCAGACATTTCCTTCCAAGACTGTCCTTGACTTGGCAATCCTCCATGCCTTATAGGAAAAATTATACTTGTTCTTAGCCAAAAGGCCGAGAAACATTCTCACTTTATTAAAACTAGTGTCTAACTAAAGGAAACAATTGAGTGGAATGGATCCAACTTTGAGTTCATACAAGGGACAGACCTCTCTCCAGTGGTCAATTCCAAACTAGCCCCAAAACATTACTCTGGAAGAACCAATAGGGTAAGGGAATTAAAATGAATTCAGCCATGAATCCATAAATGGGCTAGAATAAACATACCCAATCTTGTCTTTAGAGGATATTTATTCAGTGGACAATTGCCATTTAGAAGGGGGAAAATAATCTCATTTACTTAATAAATTGCACACTAGTTCAGCATCTCAAGGAAGAAATTTGTCACAATATCTAATGTTATTGCACAGCAGAGAAAACTGTTCACAGAGAGCTCCTTAATAGTGTTTATTTTTAGACTATAAGCATGTGGTGCATAAGAAAACATTGCTTCTACTCTTCGGTAGTGTATTCTATTCAGTAAAGAGATCCTGATACATATCCTAACTACAGTAGCATCGGCATGGATGATTGCAAGTGAGGTATGGAGAATGGTTTTCTGCAGCTAGAGTAGCAAAGCTTTGAACAGCTGACTTGACAACTATGTCACTGAGTTCAACCTCCCACAATGACAATCTCTCCAAGGCAGCCTTCTAACTTATGGAAGAGTGTCAGGGAAGCTACATGTTACTTCTATGGGATTACATGTACAGTGGTACCTTGGGTTAAGTACTTAATTCGGTCCGGAGGTCCGTTCTTAACCTGAAACTGTTCTTAACTTGAAGCACCACTTTAGCTAATGGGGTCTCCTGCTGCTGCCGCACTGCAGGAGCACAATTTCTGTTCTCATCCTGAAGCAAAGTTCTTAACCTGAAGCACTATTTCTGGGTTAGCAGAGTCTGTAACCTGAAGCGTTTGTAACCTGAGGCGTATGTAACCCGAGGTACCAGTGTAATAGGGAAAAACAAATGCTGTTTCAGTGTCGTGTAAGGAATTTCCAAATCTGGTTTCCATGTTAGGATAAAACTGAAACAGCACAGAATGAGAAACAGAACCTTTGAAAAGCAAAAAGAGTCAAGTCAGGAGTAGAGCCATGCACTCTCACCAGGCTGAAACATGGGGGACACATTTTAAACTGAACTCAGCTTTTTGTGTTTTTTTATGTTACAAAGTTTGTAACATTGAAATAGAAATGGCGGTGGAGGGGGGGGAGGAATACAAGAATGAAGTGGAAACAAGACTGGAAAAATGAGAAGATTGGAACTGGAAAAGGAAGCAGCAACTGAAGCAGAGGATCTTGCAGTGAAGTCAGGAGCATTCACATTGTTAAAGTCACTTTCTGCTTGCAGACCAGCTTTTAGATCATTGCTGCAACCTAATAAATTATGGCCACAGCACAGCCGTGCTAAAGTCTGAGTATCATATGAGGTATGAATCATTAAGAAACAAATATTGAAGACCTGATACCTCAGGGTTCAGGTCCAGTTTTTTATGGGCAGACTAATTAGCCTTGCAGGAGTGTTGGAGTGGATTTTACTACCTGCTAGCCTATGAAGATCATTAATTTTATTATTACAAGAGAGCTGTTATCTGGACAGAGAAGGTGTCCTGATATTTGCTTCTTCAAGAAGAGCTATGTTTTCTTTTGCCAAGCATTTCAGCAAAAGAAAAAGTGGAACATTTCATACTTTTACATGTTTTTGGACTGCAATTCCCATCATCCCTGACCACTGGTCCTGTTAGCTAGGGATGATGGGAGTTGTAGTTCCCAAAACATCTGGAGGGCCAAGTTTGCCTATGCCTGTCTTAGAGCATGGGGATCAGGATTCTGTAACTGTACCTGACTAGAGTAGATAGGGACTCATCATCTAGATTAGATTACTGCAACACATTGTACGTAGGGCTGCCTCTGAAGACAGTTCAGAAACTTCAGCTGGTGCAGAATTCGGTGGCCAGGTTGCTCACTAGGGCAAGATGTTTGAGCATATTACACCAATCCTGGCCCAACTGCACTGGCTGCCAAGTAGCTTCCAGGCCCAATTCAAAGTGTTGGTTTTGACCTATAAAGCCTTAAATGGCTCAGGATTGCAATAACTCAAAAAGCAAAACAACAAAAAACAACAAGACCTCCCTCCCTATATAAACCTCCCAGGTCCTAGTCTGACACACTAACCACTGCACCATACTGGCTCTCTACCTCTCCCCATATAAACCGACCCGGACTCTGCATTTATTACTGAGGCCCTTCTTTTCCATGAGAGGTTTGGTACCCCAAGAACGGGCCTTTATGCAGTGGCCCCCTGTTTGTGGAATGTTCTCTCCAGGGCAGTTTGGCTGGTGCCTTCCTTATATACTTTTAGGCACCAGGAGAAAATGTTCCACAAGGTCTTGGGCTGATTAATATTCTACACCCTTTCCGCAAAATTATTGAGCAAGATAACATATTTCCTCCAGATGTTGTTGGCCTACAATATTCATCATCCTTTAGTTTATTAACAAGTAGACCTGGAGTCTTTAGTTCATAAACAGGCAGAAGAATCGGGTTTGCAAAAGTAGGACCAGCCTCTCTCCTTCCTTAACACAAAGCTAGCACTGATAAATCTGAAAGCCAGTGTGATGGACACGCCATAGATGATATTTTGTGCTAATTTGAACTGATTCTTACCATCACAGGTAGGGAGTGGATGGCTCCACCAGTGGTTCTTTTCACACAGCAAAGGTTCTTCATGGCTGAGCCTATATCCTGGGTCACAACCAAATGATACCGTTGACCCAATAGAAAAGTCATGCCCATAGCGACGACCATGAACAGGTATGCCAGGATCCAAGCAAGAATAGGTGTTTACAGTTACACCTGGAGTGGAAGGGAACAAATGTTCCAAATATTAAATGAAAGAAAGGACTGAGAAATATAGTCTAACATGGTTGATTAATATATCCATGCATAAGGAAACTGGGAGGATATTGGTAGTGGGAAGCAGTGAAGAAAAAAGGGAAAGATCTCTAACACTGGTCAATTGTTTCAAGTGTGAATGGTGTTTGTGAAAGTACTATGTAAATGAGGCTATGTGAAATGCCCGTGCGTTGTGAACAGGCATTTGATATCCATAAATCTGGATATGAAGGGATGGCTAGGAGGGGGAGGGAGGGAGAAAGAGAGAAAGAGAGAAAGAGAGAAAGAGAGAGAGAAAGAAAGAAAGAAAGAAAGAAAGAAAGAAAGAAAGAAAGAAAGAAAGAAAGAAAGAAAGAAGCACTGTGCTGACATAAAAAAACAACCCATGGAAGCACACAAAACCCACAGACTGCACAAGTGAAGTAATTCAGTTCTGGGAACTGCTTCCTATAAATGTTTTCAATTAATCTCACACCTGTTGAGAATAAATTCAAATTAAATCGACAACTGTTTTCCATAAAACCTGGGCACTCTGTTTTGATGGGAAGCCCATCACCTACCTAAAGAATTGCCCAAACTTCTAATTATGTAGGGCTGCTCAATAACTTAACTAGAATATGACATCAGTGAACCAAATCCAATGTCACACTGGTTTCTCAAGTTCTGAGCAACCCATGTTAACTTTCCCTTACAGCACTATTCATTTAAAAGTCTTAGCAAATTTGGGCCATTTGCAGGTGTTACAAAAGCTATTCCAGAATAATTAATTTGCAATAAAATGCTGGTGAATTTTCATCAATAGGTTTTTTTTTTAGAAATTCAAACTGATGCAGAAATGAATTTAAGACTGGAAAAAAATGAGAAACTAAGAGAAACCAAAACTTATCAATGTGTTCTTTTTCATTAGCACCCTATATATGGGTGCCATGTTAATCCATACAGCTGTTGATACACAACAGATATACACATAAAGAAGAAAAATGTATGAAATGTGTGTTCATGCAAGCATGCACATACACAAAATAAACAAGTCTGATGCTACAAGATAACCTTAGATACTAAGAAAAGCAAAAGCTACTTACTTTCATAGTGGATTTTGAATCCATTGTTAGAACGACTGTTGTCTGTTGTAAACAGAAGGTAAATGAAATTGGTACTACTGAACAGAAATTGGGGGACCTGTGTACCATTATAAGATCCTAGAAGTGGTGAGAGAAGATTTGGTCCATCGTGCACTTCCAGAACATCGTAATTGAGTTCTGTCTGGAATCTATGTTGGAGAAACACACATAAGATAGACGTAAAATATACCCAAAGATCATACAAACAAAACACTGTTAAAATTGATATGCTACATATAATATTTAGATGAAGCATGCATTTTGTAATCAAATCCTTATTCAAATTAAACTCCCTAAGTGCAAAGAATGTGTGAACCTTGTCCTTTTATTTCCATTGAGTTTTATGATGTTCCATCACACTGTGTCAGTTATCCATAGTAACTCTGGAGGTGACTCAGATATCAAAGACACCAACCTTTTTGCACATATGCATCTCTAAATGCCCTGACAAAGGGACTTCTCAGTTTAACTTCTATACTGACAGGGCTCAGTTGTCAGTTTTACTGCTGAAGAAGAAGAAGAAGAAGAGTTTGGATTTGATATCCCGCCTTTCACTCCCCTTCAGGAGTCTCAAAGCGGCTAACAATCTCCTTTTCCCTTCCTCCCCCACAACAAACACTCTGTGAGGTGAGTGGGGCTGAGAGACTTCAAAGAAGTGTGACTGGCCCAAGGTCACCCAGCAGCTGCATGTGGAGGAGCGGAGACGCGAACCCGGTTACCCAGATTACGTGACTACTTACGTGCTGCTCTTTACAACTATCACAGCAGAGAATGAATAATGCACAAAGCCTTGGGGAGAGGGGAACTAACAATATTCCTCCCCAATTTATGAAGCACCCCATCAGATCCTTTAGTTCAGCTCCTTGTCACTTTCACTTCTACTGTGAATGGGCTTTTCTGAACTTTTTTTTAGAGGGGTGTGTACAGGAAAGGAACATGTCGGTTCTACCACTGCTCTCTGAGCAAAGGGCTTTCTACATTTCCAAAGTTGTTCAATATGTTAAACCAGGAAAAGATGTATTTATGATTAGTTATTTATTTACAGATATATCATATCCTCAGTGATGAAGCAAATGGCCCCTCTTTAAATTGTATCTGAATATACAAATTGCTAATTTGCTATTTCTTACAGCTGTGTCCTCAATAGTTGTATCATTGTCTCTACCCATGATATTGCAAGGACATTAACTATGCAAAATCATATTTTATTACACTGATCTCCCATAGCTCATATAAGGTTTTGCAACCTGTGGTTCCTCTGCTAAGCCTGGTCCCCTGAAGAGCTTTTCTTGTACAGTTGCCAAAGCAGAAGCAAGCAGCATACAAAAGTTAGCCCTAAATTTTTAAAATGTGCACCAAATACTTGCATTTTTCAATCCATCCTCATTTAAGTGACAATAGAAACTTAGCACATCTTTAATGCTGCAATCCTTGCACTATTTGCTCACTTCTACTTCCATTAATACTACCAGAACTGGCATAAAATGATTTATTTATTTTTGTTATGAAGATATAGAGAAGCATCTTGGTAAATACCCATGTTTGAACAGTCATTGTTTCAGTCAAAGCACAATATACAGTAACCTTATGACTTTTGTATTGGATCACTTACAAAATAAACCTGAAAGAAATATTAATTCAAGTTCCTGAAGGAAGGGGGAAAGTGGCAAGGCATATATTCAAAGATGTCACTTCCATTAGAAATAATTTATTTTTCAAAAAGGCATTCTGTTCATGGAAATCCTTCTTATTTTCCTATGTTTTAGATCTTGGAAAACATCTGATTCATGATCAAAACCACTGATCATAATAATGTAGCCCAAAGCTCACAATTCTAAAGATTCTGTATTAATTAACACTATAAAGTCTTGATAAAACAATCCCTTCTGACCACTCATTTATTATGTTCAAAAGCATGATTGAGTTTTACTTGGTTTCAAAAGCAAAAGATTGAACACTGATCATAAATTTACAGGAAACTAGAGCAGCTTGCAAGTCCTAATGCAATTGTGTCTTGAACAACAGAATGGCGGGCTATTAATGGCTTTATTTTCAGAATGGAAAATGCTTTTTCCAGTTTAGAAACAAAACTTGGAACACAATAGGCTAACAAAAAGAAAAATGCACTTTGTGATAAAAGTGCAAACTTGTTATTTACCAAGTGATAATAATAATAATAATAATAATAATAATAATAATAATAATAATAATAATAATAATAATTTATTTATTTATACCCCGCCCATCTGGCTGGGTTTCCCCAGCCACTCTGGTTTCCCCAGTGATGCCCAAGTTAACAATGAGAAGCTTCTGTAATCTCAAAATTCAAAATGGTGGCTTATTTTGTAACTCCACAGGGTGTGGAGTATGGAAAAAAAAATGCACCATCTTGAATCCCTTGAGTCCAACTCGCTCATCTTTCTCTTTTTAAAAGACATGTAAGGGACACTAACCAGGCAGCAGTTAAAATAGCTTGTTTTTCTTAAACATGATTAAGCATTACTTCTAATGATTAAGAAGTGGCTACAAGTTATTATGTGAAACCATTCTTTAAAATAGATTTGCAAAGCATGGTTTGAATTTATTATAATTACACTATTATCTGCATTAGGAAAATGCAGTTTCTGAGGGTACAAAATCAATAATATATAAAATCATCAACAACAACATCATCCAAACTTTTGATTTCCAGGTGGAAGGCAGGTTTCTCCTAGTATCACCACACACAGAGCCTCTGGTGCAGAGCTTAACCATGGTTTCACTGTATAACTGGAAACACGGAGAAACTTTACATCCGCATTGGACCCACCTAGACATTGTTTTGAAATAACACTAAACCATAGCTTAGCATTATATGCATGGTCTTCCTTCCCAAGCTTTCCTCTTGGTCCTCTTGTGTGACCAGAGAGGATAAAAAACATCCATTTCCATTTGAAACCAGCCACAGCTTTTAGTGGTTTACAACACAGCCACAGTGTCAACCATATTTGCATGTTATTAAAAACTGTGCGGCAATATTTTAAGATGATACTGCATCTTTAGAAATCACCTGATTCCATCCATTTCCCACCTTCCCCCCAAACAAAGCAACATTTTAATTATTATTTTTCCACCAAAGGTCACTATCACTGCCATCAAATCAGCAAGGTTTTATCTATCTGAAAGCAAGCTCAGAAGTCTTCCCTCCCCAGCCCCCTGGGGTGGGAAAGACATAGGAATACTTGTGTTTGTTCAGTAAAAGGCATACCATTGTATATTTCTTCTTTCTGGAAGGAATACAACACTACTACAGAAGAATAACATACTTTTCATGTTTCACTCATATTACCACTCTGCATTACAACTCTGCATATAAAAATATATGTTGTTCACATTAAATTAGTGGTCCAGTCAATGCAGTTGCTTTAAATGGGGGGCAGCCTCCTCAACATATGTCAGATTTATTTATTTTTACAAAAACAGAATGTACTTCCATTATACAAAATAAGCACATATTGATGCAGAAAAACCCATCCAGTTTCACAAAAATGCAATATAAGAAGCGATCCTGAGATAAAGGGTTTGCACAAGTTTCTTGTTCTGTACTTTGAGGAACAGTTCACATCCGATGCAGATTCATTCCTACTGTATAACACAGTGTCATGCTGTTCTGAACTTCTTAAGCAGAAACCATTTATCAAAGGAAATAACTACATGAACAATGGGTGCTTCCCAAGCATATATACTCTCTCATATGTCCTAGCTGGACTGACAATTGGTTCCTTAGTCTTCCGATTAATGATTATATTTCGATTATGGTATACCATTCTTAAGTTTGAACAATCTTTTATCATCTTTGAGCAATTTTTATCATCTACATTGGCTCCCAGTTTCCGGGGTCAATTCAAAGTGTTGGTGCTGCCCTTTAAAGCCCTAAAAAGCCTTGGTCCAGTACACCTGAAGGAGTGTCTCCACCACCATCGTTCTGCCCGCACACTGAGGTCCACCGCCAAGGGCCTTCTGGTGGTTCACTTGCTGCGAGAAGCCAAGTTACAGAAAACCAGGCAGAGGGCTTTCTCAGTAGTGGCACCTGCCCTGTGGAATGCCCTCCCACCAGTTGTCAAAGAAAAAACTACCAGACTTTTAGAAGACGTCTGTAGGCAGCCCTATTTAGGGAAGCTTTTAATGTTTAATAGACTATTGTATTTTAATATTTTGTTGGAAACTACCCAGAGTGGCTGGGGAAACCCAGCCAGATGAGTGGGGTATAAATATTCTTATTCTTATTCTTATTCTCTTTAAGGCATTATGCTAAGTAAATGCCAGTGTGTCATAACAAACAAGCAAAGAACACAAGAAAAGCTTGGCTAGGTGAGACCAAAGGCTGATGTAGTTCAGCCTCCATAAGGGCAATAACCTTCTTCCCTCTGTTGTTTCCCCATCAACTGGCATTTAGAGTCATGTTGCCTCCTATCCTGAAGACATCATAGGGTCATGGCTTTGCACAATAGATTTTCAGAGCTGTTTAAGCGGCGATCATCACAACTTCTTGTGCAAGCGAAACCCACAGTTAAACTAAGTGCCCTCCAAAGAAGACCTTCCCTTTCTCTGTCCTGAATCTCCTACAGTTAGGTTCACCAGATGGCTCATGCTCTAGTATTATGAGAGAGAAAAGCTTAATTCTATCCACTTTCACCACATCATGCATAATATGATGTCTTATTTACTGTTTCCACCCTAAACACCTTTGAAGCGCAGCAACAAAAAAACCAAATGAAAGCAAGTATGGTTGCATCACTGTAGCGGTCCCTGCTAAGTGTGTGTAGAGGATTGAAATCTGTACCTAGTTTACAGACCGCTGAGAGAGAATGACTTGTTTTTGCTAATCTAACTGTGGTAAATTACTAAATGGTTCAGGATTAAAATGTGAACCCTTTCCCGGAAACAAACAAATCAATGAACAACATAGCTAAAATGATAGGATCAGATTCAACTAATGAGTCTCACTAATGGAAGTCTCCACAGGGACTTCCACTAATACCTGCACAAGGACTTCCACTAATACGGTTGGGCTTTCTGCACTCTTCTCTCCCATAGTGCTGCTGACAGAAACCCAAATTGGCTCTGGTTCAGTCAGGAGAAGCCCCAGAACAACAAAAGGATAGGGAGGGTTATTCCATCTGGCAAGCTGAAATGCTTGAGTTGATGGAATGATTGGCCCAGCACTACACTGAATTCCTCCCAGAATAATCAATCAAGGGATGGGCAGAGACAAGAAGTTTACTACAGACATTACCACACATCTGTCTGGTAGGATTATGCTTACTACTTGGCAGGACTACATAAATAACCCATTCACAAAGTGGTTACAACCAAATCGTTAACACCTGGTAATTGTTTGAGTGCAATTTGTGAAATTTGTGTGGGAGCTAACTATTCACTAATTATAGAGAAATATAAGGCCCATTTTATTTTTTTCCTCATGAGTAGGCAATATTCATTATCCAAGCAAAAGGGAAATATCTGAAGGAAGTCAAGCTATATGCATATTTGAAATATAAAGTGTTATTTCTGGGAAATAACTTAAATTAACGATATGATGTGCAAGGTCTAAGCTCATTAGTGTGGTGCAGTACTTAGCAACGAGATGATTAACTGCTTGCATTTATGCTGTAACAATTAGTCTTCAACATCACATTAAGATAAAAAGTGCTAATTCTTTTTTCTCACTGCTATTGTTTCCGATCAGACTCTAAGAGGGTTTGCAACATTCAACAGATCTAGTCACTGCTGTTGCTGACATACCAGAGGGAATAAGCATGACCTGGACCTGCAGAGTTTACAAATCTCATTGAGGTTTTGCTCCATGAGCCCTCATTTTGAATGATAGATCTGAAAGAGAATCAGAAATGTGATTCATGCCACCCAAAAGGAGGTTCTGCAAGCTCTACAAACTAATGAAAATGCAAATCAGCTCTTACTTAGCAAGCTTTCAGAGCTCAGCTAATCTGGATAATTCAGCCAATTACTTAACATCAGAGACAGTGATAGGCCTACAATAGTTTAGAGCCACTTAATACTAAACAGATTAACAAAACAGCTGCCTTAACTGAGTTTCTGGCAGGAGTGGCAGTGTTTGAGAACTGGAGTCTCTAAAGGAAATGATTGGTGTGGAAAATTATTGAGAACATGTTTCCCCAATCTAGTACCCTCCAGATGTCTTGGGCTATGACTCCTATCATCTCTGGGCACTGACAGTGCTGGCTGGGGCTGGTGGAGTTATATTTTGAAACATCTAGAGAGAACCAGGTTAAGGAAGGCTGATCAAGAAGGACCTGTGCTTGAGTAGCTAAACCTGTACTGTCAGCTCTGCCTCTTTCTTGTAGAAGGAGGCAGATGAGAAGGAGGCTTTCTTGTGGATGAGTTAAGAGCTACCAGGAACCAATAAGCTACCATTTAAAACCCTACATGTTAGACACATTATGGGACTCTATTCAAATCATAAAACTGAAATTAAATGGTGGGACCATTCATAGGTAGTACAGAAATATTGTTGTTCAGATGTATAGGTCGTATTATATTGGGAGGTCCAAACATTGATTCAGTAAGGGTCTCTTCACATACAATACCGACAAACCACAATTTGTGTGGATTTATTCATTCTGAGAGTTCTCTGTTGGACATATTGTGCTCTCCTCAAAGTTATGGGCTAGAACTTTGTACTTACATATTATTATTATTATTATTATTATTATTATTATTATTATTATTATTTACAGAATTTAAATAAAATTAAGTAAATAAATAAATATAGAAGTTCCCTCAGTTAATTCCTGCAGGCTCACAAAGTATAGGCACTATGCAAGAGAAAAATGTGTACTAAGGACAGAATATAAAAAGTTGGTGCATATTTTATAAAGCATGGATTGGATCAAGACTTCGTTGAACTTTGTTTCCATTGAAAGAAATGAGAAACGGCAAGTCTCGCTGATAAAGAGAATTCTAAGAGAACTGAAAAAGAACACAGGTGAGAAATATTAAGAAGACAAAAAGAAAGAGAACCATAGCTCAGTGGAAAAAGTCCTGCTTTGCATGGGGAGATTCAAGCTTTCGAATCTCCAGTTATGGCTGTAGAGTCACCGCTAGTCAATAGACAGTACAGAATCAGATTGTTCAGTTTCCTGACTTGGTATAAGGCTGCTTCCTTTGTTCCTAATAACAGAGACAGATAAACACACCCCAGTCTAAAAACAAGTTATCCATATAATCAGCCTCAGCTTCCATTAAGTAGAGTTCTGAAGATGAAAATGGGGACCCCTTTGACACTGCTTTGCAACATACTGTATTGCACTGGCAACTGATATAGTCCTAGTTACAGATTCCTCCTTTTACTTGAAGGTGACCAGTGTAGCTGCAGGTGGATTTAGGAGCTAGCTGATGACAGCTGCCAGCTAGACATCGCAACCAAGCAGTCTTTCAAATACACTAAAATGATTCTTGGGATGTTGCTGCCAAAATGGTTCCAGGCTCAATTTAAAGTGTTGGTTTAAGCGTCTAACGCCTCAAACGGCTGGGGGCTTGGTTATCTCATGAACCAGCTGCTCACATACCAGCCGGCCTGCCAGTTAGGGAAAATCAGCAACTAAGGCTCTGATTGTGGTCCTGCCCTTAACTGTGGCACTAAGATTCCTTGATGACACTGAGATTATGACATCCCTTCCCCTTGGAGGCCTTGTGGGTTCCTTCTATTTTTAGCTTTTCAGACATCTATTAAATGCTCCTTAGCAGGCCCGTGCGAAGCTTGTCAGAGGCCTGACTTGGGAGTCTCGTTAGAATAAAGTTATAAACAAAATTTTAAAAAGCAGGCGGTCCCTAGCAGGGACCTCTAGCCAGCTTTGCCTTCTGAGATCCAGGGCAAGTACAGCTGGCTGCCACACTTCCTACATATGCCTGCTCTTTAATTTCAGGGTAGTTTTCTTTTTTGAAGTTGCTTCCACCCCACATTTGCTGTCACATTCTGTGCTTGGCTTTTAATTTTACATTGCATTCTCTAAATCAGATCTGTGGAAATCCAGACTAGCAAATGGAACCATCTTCACTTGGAAGCACATCCTTGGGCCCCTTCTGTGCTTTGATGTCCACAGGATTGTGTAACCCTGCTGTTTTGTTGAGGGGGGGGGGGTTCAATGAGGTACATTACTAAAGAATTAATAAAGAAGAAGAAGAACTCCACAAGCTGGTGTATTATTCAGAGACATATTGTTCCTCTTCCAGCTTGAAATATATTATTTTTAAAAACCATTGTTTTCTCCTTATGAAGTAATTATGCAAGCATGTCTTAAAAGTTAGGCAGATCAATAATTTACAAGTTTCACATTCTTGATTCCTTAATGCAGCTCTATTTATTCATTTCATTGCCCTGCTTCTCCACAGCTGTGATCTCATTCTCAAAAATGAATGCCTCTTGCCGAAGGGGCCCATAGATTACCAGCATTTTAGAATTAACATAATTAAAACCAACACATTTTAAAATGTGCAAGGAACCCTGCTCAGGGAACAATCAGAGCAGAGAGGCCACAGATTCATCCGATGGCACAGTAGAGGCCGTATTAGTGGACATCAGACATAATCCATTCATAACAGTGCTCAGCTAAAAGTCTCTCAAAGGAAAAATTCTGATTGTTTTATCACCCCCCCCCCAAATAAGGCTATGTGAGGACACCCAGAGCTTACAGGGTTAACAGATCGGGAAATTACATCCTGTCACTGGGGGGGTGTTCACGTCTTTGTTTTGTGAACATTTACTTTCTGTTTTGCTGCACAGGAGAAGCATCATACCGTCGCTCTCTCCTGGCTGATTTGTTAAACGCTTCTTAGAATAGAGAAGCTGCTACACGTGTGTTTTACTCCGTGGCTGAGATTCTTCCACACAGGCACACACTGCGCAAGTTACTCTGCTGTAGCTGGGAGAAGCAGGTTGAAGCACGGAAGCGGGCTGGACGCCACAACAGTCCCGCTGGTCGCAGCCTTAATGGATGCTCAATGGAACAGGCTACTACACAGAATGGTCCCCAAATATTCCCTGGCAATTTTTGTATGTGGCAGCCACCATCTCACTACCCTCCCTTCCAATGCCTCTTCCACGCCCCACATGCACACACAATGCCCTGTAACTTACTATGCTGGGTACAGAACATTGCTGAGGATGCAAACGGTGGCCAGAATGATGAGCCGGCTGTAACTGATGCCTCAATAAGCATGGCAATTGGTCAGTGACTATGGGAGTTTTAACCTGAAATATCTATGATGGGAAAGGCTGCTCTATCACTATGGTTCTGGGACATGTGGTAGTGGTGGGAAAACTGAAACCAAAAGCTGGTGAAGCCTGCTGATAATACTAGTAATACTCTACAACCAACAGAAGCAACAGCGTGAAATGGGCTTACATTCCAATACCCCTCAAAGATTCAAGAGACTCTCAATTAAACAAAAGCAAGGGGGGAAATAGTGCGTGCCAAATGAAGGTTAGTTTTGTATCTATATGACAGTGGAAACAAATATCTCCAGTTTATCAGTAAAAAGTGGAAATATAAGGAGAAAAAGCTTTTGTCAAGACCTTTCAAATGTAATTTTGATAGAGTGTCCTGGTTCAGCTTCAATCACCCACTCACAATTCAAGGAGTCTTTATAATACCCAGGCCAGCCTGGAGAAAGGATAACTCCACTGGGAGAAGAAAAATGCCCACCACAGGGAGCTGAAAAGAAGAAAACAAAGACTTGTATTTGCTGTCAGGCTGAAATTGCCGCAGTTTTCACACAGTATTCAAAAATAAAGGATACAACAAATGTGTTTGCACGTCAGTGTATAAAATAGCCCTGTGGCTGTAGGAATATTGGTGGTCCATATATGGAGCTTTCACAAAACACAGGCTAAAACACTGAAATAACAGATCTATCTGTGCAGCATACAGCCTTAGAGGCTGACCTGTGGACCAATAAGTCCTCTGTTCAAATTTCACCTCTTCTGTTAACCCACTAGATAGACTGAGGACCACACTACATCTTAGATAATGTATAACAGTGATTAAAAGTGACTTCAGGAGGCGGCAAATGAGAGAAATGAAATGGGAGGGGAGGGAGGGAGAAAGACTTAACCTTTTCCTGACCTGCTTCACCCATTCTAGAGTGATGGACACCAACCTGGATGGCTTTAAAATAGGACTGGACAAATTCATAGAGAAGCTATCAATGGTTACTAGTCATGATGGATATGCTCTGCCATTGTGGTCAGAAGCACCAATGCTTCTGAATATCAGTGGCTGGAAGCCACGAGAAGGGAGAGGATTTTTGTACTCAAATTCTGCTTGCTGATTTCCCACAGGCATCTGTTTGTGCTTTATCATGTATTTTGTGTTGGCATTTTGTAGTTTTGTGTTGTGAATTGCCCTGTGATCCTTGGATATACATTTAATTCATCACCATCATCACCACCACCACCATCATCATTGGCTACTGTGAAAACAGGATGCTGGATTAGAGGGGTCATGGAGCTGGATCCAGCAGCCTTTTCTTGTTTGCATCCCATTTATCTGCTCCGAAATAGCCCTCTGTCCTGGCTTTTCCATTATGGTATTCAAACTGCATGTTTGTGAAAGCAAACACATTTTAAATGCTGCAGAGATAGGAGGCCATTTGTAAGTAGTGGTTTTGAAAAGGGAAGAATTAGTTCATGGGAAGGTTAATTCTTTCTCCTACTTACTCCATCCAAGTTTTCAGTCTCCCTCTCCTGAAGTGGCTTTCATATTCCAAAAGGAGCAATGAGCTATCATTATACATAAGTAACGTGCAGTTTGGCCCTCAAATAAACCATTATCTTCCAGCCTCAATGCCTTTCTTCAATACAGAGATTGTGATAATGATCTGCTTTGACAGGTCATTATGAAGACTGCTGAGATAATGTACCGGTATCTAAACTATCTATGAAATGTGTTTCATGGCCCTAGCTTGTGTTAATGCCCCTGAAGTGCCATCAGAGACGTAGCAGTTAAGGCCTAGGTGAAATTTGTGCCACATACATGGTAAATTTGGTCCATTTATGAACAAGTACAGGTAAATATGTGTCCTTGTAGAAAGAACTCTGTAACACAGAGCTGAAGTTAAATGGATTATTTCCGCTGACTGCATCAGAATTTCTCAATATTCTCAAGGACTGTAATGTCCAGAAATGTCATAAAATAATTGGAAATAGCTCTATGTAGGATGGACACTTGTGCGACACCAAAAGAGAAGGAATGCATTACCCTAAAGAGAGAAGGGATAAAAGCTACTACTAAGAACACAGTCTGATTAATGACATGTGTTCTTAATCCAGATTATGCCTCAAAAGAGCATTTTGAGAAGGGGGCTAAGCATGATTAGCTATTGATAATACTTGCCTTCAAAACTATATAAAATAAAATAAGGGGTACAATTGTTGGCATGCTCCAACTATTGGAATCAATATTTTTAACTAGCACCACCACCCTAAAAAGTAAAATATCAAGGTGGTAAAATATCAAGATGACAAAGATGTTGAAATATCAATATTATATCACCAATATTTTAGATTTTTTTCTGACAAAGCAAATGTAATGTTTTTCCACACATTTCTTAAAAAACCCTATAATAACATTTACCTGTTATGATAGACAACTGAAAGTCAGTTCACTTGGAAAAATTTCTAACCCACAAGGAATGCTATCATATGAAAATGTCCATCATGCATTAAGCTTCTTGCACAATGAATGCCTGTAAGCCACACATACTATGATTGTAGCACTGAGTGGACTTGAAAAATGTTGCTACAATTGACAACAAAGTATTACAAGACAAAAAACTCTTAGCATAAACATTAAATATCTATATACCTGAAGGATGCCATCTAATGATGTAAACTGTATTTTAAATAAATAGGAGCAAGGGAGAATCAAGTACGGTAGACATAACTGAGACAAACACACATAACATATAGACCAGGCATCTCCAAACTCGGCCCTCCAGATGTTTTGGGACTACAACTCCCATCATCCCTGACCACTGGTCCTGTTAGCTAGGGATGATGGGAGTTGTAGTCCCAAAACATCTGGAGGGCCGAGTCTGGGGATGCCTGATATAGACCATCAACTCAACATATACATAATTAATTATAAATATATGATAAAACTAAACTGACTCAATCAAGATATCCATCCTACCTCCGCACTTAGGGATAGGTCCACTCCACATAACTTTCCCGTCCAGCAATACACAAGTGATTGTTTCAGTTCCTTGGGTTTTAATAAAGCCTTCTTCACAAATGACAGAAATTGAACTTCCCAATTGAAAGTTGTCACCAAAGCGCCGTGCATTGATTGGAATACCAGGATCCGGACACTCATTGTGTCCAAAGGCTTTGAATAGAAACAAAGAGGAAAGGGGTAACATATAAGCCTTTCAGATTTCCAGATACATTAGGATGTCCTATTCAGCTCAGACTTTACATGTTCCACTGAACTCCCCCTCCCCAGTTCCCAGATTAAGGAAAATCCTTTTGGAATGATAATTATATCTCTTTGGAATGATAATTATATGTGCCTTTTATAGGTGTTTCAAAGGAATTTACAAATACAAGGTAAGGACAGCTCAAAATGGTTTTCAAAACAGTATAAAATAACAACTAGAGATCAGTTTAAAAACAATTCAAAATGAAAACCTTTTTATCCAGATGGAAATTGTCTTAACAAAAATGTTTCCAATTGCTTCTGGAAACTACCAATAGTGGGCACCTGTCATATCAAAAGTATGGAGTAACTGGAACATATGGCAAACCCTAAGCATGGCAACTATAGAAAGGAAATATTTTGCATTTCTGCATCATCAAATAAAAATGATATAGAATTAATTTAGAATGATCCTGAGCATATCTAAGTCTCCCTCCTCGTTCTTTCCAGTGAGAGGGAAAATACGATTTTTTAAAAAAGAAATGGAACACAAAAATTGTGTTGCCACCTTAACTTCTGCCCTGTTAGTCTTTGGATATGGCAGTAAAACTGAAGGCAGTTCAGATAGAAACATATATGTAGTGTATATATCATTAACTTTGTATGACTCATTATTCCTATAATTGTAGGTTAGCATTTCGTGACAGTACATTGTGGTTCGAAACACATCCTTTTGATTACTGAAAGAGAGTTCAGTAAATGTCCTCCATTAACATTTTTTTTCCTGCTCCTCTGTGCTCAGATTCATATGATGGAGCACATAATAGAGAAAGTCACTCGCTGATAAAGTCAAGAGGCTTGCAGGCAGTAACAAGCTGTTGAAAAAATCTGTCTTTGCTAGAGTTCATCCTTTTTTAAACTAGTGACTATTCCTGTTTCTCAAAAAAATGCACCATCTTCACCTCTCTTGAGAAGGAAAGAAAGAAAACAATGGTGGGCAGCTTAAGAAAGCTTTTGCAATTGTCTTCAGCCTTTGACAATTCAAAGTGTCTCTTAGAAAAGTCAGACCACTAGCAAGATAAGGATTTTAATAGGAAATTTTCCGTAGACAGAAGAGGCACACGGGAGGGACTACATTGTATGCCATTGTCCACATACTCTGATTCTTCTGGCGCCAAGGCAAAGACATTAATAAACTAAAGTAATGTAAAGTTGTCTCCGGACAGCGCTGGCCCCCGGCCTATAGATGTGAGATGGGCGCACAAACCCCAGAGTCTGTCAAGACTGGCCCGTTCGGGCAGGGGTACCTTTACCTTTACCTAATGTAAAGTTATTCTTGCATTGGAGAAACAATGTGAGAAAAGTAACCATCACCACACAAAAATGGCAACAATGTAGACTATGCAAAAAGTACAAATAAATACATATTAATGTATCAACTGACTACTGAGTAAAAAGTATGGTTAGATTTGTTTTTTTATGTGGATGCATAGGAGACTACATTTGTGAAACATAGAATTCAGAAAACAAAGGTCCATGAGCTGAGTTTTGTTCACTGAATGGAATATTTAATATTTATTTATAAGAGTTATATACCACCTAATAACCAAGACTCTCTGGACTGTTTACAGCTAAAAAAAAAATACAAAAGAAGAAAAATACAAACATGAAGTCTGAAACAGAATAAACTTAGCAATCACTGAAAACCGCAATAAAAATAATTACAGGAGACATCATTAATGGATAGACTTTAAAAAAGCAGTAAAGTATTTTAAAATGGAAAAGCCTAGAAAATTATTAAAAATAAAAAAAGTCTTGACCCAGTACCAAAATGCCCACAATATCAGACTGTCAGTTTGCATTTCTTAGTACTGAACGTATTGATCTGGTGTGTAGAGATCTTTCCTATTCTACTTAATTCAAGAGGGTTCTGGAAGCTTCTCTGTGTGAAAGAAACAAGCAGAAGGTTCATGATGTTTGGGTTATTCCTTCAGAGAAGTTGAGCATAGCTGGTTTAAACTGGTTCTGTTATCTCTTTCAGTCAAGGTCATGCTGACTAAAATAGTAGGACCAGAAGGAGCCTGGCCTTCACACTTTCTCTTTCTGTCTCTTTTCTGTCTGGTGTAGTGTTCTGTACGTAGTATGCCTAGTGTTAAGGTTTAGATTTATTACAAGTTATTGTAAGTTTAAGTTAAGTCTGCTGCAACTGGATTTCTTATGGATAGTGCCAATCCTGAATGTATTGGATTTGTGACCATTATGCTCATTTGCCTTCAGTAGCAGTAAAGCTTTGCTGGATGAAATACAATTGCCTCTGGTCTATTTTGGGGGGATCCTGAAAGTTGTTACTCTGCATTGAAATCTACTCTGGATCAATATTGAGTAGAACAGGGGTAGGCAAACTAAGGCCTGGGGGCCGGATCCGGCCCAATAGCCTTCTCAATCCAGCCCGCGGGCGGTCCGGGAATCAGCGTGTTTTTACATGAGTAGAATGTGTGCTTTTATTTAAAATGCATCTCTGGGTTATTTTGGGGGCATGGGAATTTGTTCATATTTTTTTTCAAAATATAGTCCGGCCCACCACATGTTCTGAGGCACGGTGGACTGGCCCATGGTGAAAAAGGTTGCTGATCCCTAGAGTAGACTTTCCGTGACACAGACAAGCCTATCTGGGGTGGGGTGTTGGGGGGGGGATTGCACTAAAAAGGATGCCACCACTGAAAAAGTCCCCTCCCCAGCAGCCACTTGCTGTACCACATTTGACAAAGTGAGTTCTCTGGTCTCACATCATCCCACAGCTCCCTGCATATAAGCACACTGTTCTGCTCTGGAGCATGGGAGCATGAGAAGTAGTGTAAACAGCTGATGAGAAAGGTCTAACTGGCAAAAAAAAAAGTTGCCTTGCCCGACTCCATTTGTGTAGACTCCATTGGATTTAAGCTCTTCTGTGAACAGGAGGACACTGCTGAAATCAAGACAGTGTATTTAAAGAAATATAAATTATTCTGGGTCAGTGTATGTGTGCACTGTTGGCTCTCTGCAAATTCAGCACAGAAATAAAGGTCATTATATAATCATATTGTATGTCTTCAATCAGGAGCACTGTTGCTTAGGATAAACCAAGGCCACACTGTTCCTCATCGTGATCCAGTCACAGTACCATCGGTACATATATACTCCATTAACTAACATATAGACTGATACACCTTGTATTCTGTACTTTCTCTCCCTTTCATGAAAGCTGTGAATATAAATACAACTGAGTCTGCAATCCTGCATAATGCTTACTTGTACAAAAGAGAACTCACAACTAGACAAAACTGCAAAGGACCAGTCTGTTAATCTTCTAAAAAAAAATAATAATTTCAAATTCCAGAAGATTTTGCTGTATTTTTCAAAAGTAAACAGATTCAAAATATGTATAGATGCAAACTTCAATGAAACTTGAAAACAAAGATGGCCTACTGAAAATTAATTTATAAAGTGCCCTGGGAAGAGAAAAACTGTGTCTTAATTTGGGTCTACATTTAGAATCAGATAAACCTGGCAAAACGTGGGAAGCAAAAAGGAGGAGAATTACTAGCGGCAAACAAGCAGTTTTAAATTACAAGCTGCTATGACATACGTCACAGCTAATTTAACTTTAATGCTCTTCAATTACACTTTGACAACTTATTAGTGACAGTACTTGCCACCAGTGTCACTTATGCAAAGGAGTAAACCTATATTATAATTAATTGCTTAAGCTCAGTTAAAAAAACAAAAACCCCCACAGCTCAACAGTCATATATTCTTTCAGAAAGGCCAATATAAGCAGACAACTACCCTGTTTGCCATATTTACAAGGCGCTGAAACCTTAAAATACCAGCTTCATCAGGGACAGATGAAATATCATAACCCTGGAGGGAAAATAACACCCCAAACACTAAGCACTTAATAATCTTGTAGCAACTCTGTTTCATACAATAATCACATTACAAAGAAACAGAGCAGGAGAGCAAATGTAAATAATCAGGAAATATTCATTATATCCTTCACCCATAAACTTCATAAACTTATTTCTCTACAGAAAGATCTGGCTGAAGAGTGAAGTGAGGCAAGATCCTTGAGCAAACCTCTCCTTTCAAAGCACAAAAAACAAAGTGTGCAATCAGTTACTGGGTCAGAACACTGACAGTGTAGAAGAACAGGTTAAAAAATATTGGTTCAAGTATTTCTTTCCCCATACTTATGGAACTGTTTTTTTTTGCATCTGACTATTAATAGTTGTGGAAAAAAGCATCTAAATTCTTTTTTTTAAAAAAACCCATGTACCATAGAAATGGTTTGCATCCAAATTTTAATTGTGGATTAAAATGCTACTCACTGTTATATGTGATGTTGAATCCTCGACCTGACATGGAGTGGTCAGCTTGAAATTCCAGGCGCAAAATATGACTATTACTAGTGAGATGGGATGGCACTTCGGCCCCAGTAAATGTGCCCAGTATTGGAGAATCAGGAGAGTCGCCATCTTTAATTGCAAGGAAATCAAACTGAGATTCCAAGTCAAAGTCATTAAAAGAAAGATGAATTCGGCTCCCCGGGTCTGAGATGATTGTCCATATGCAGTTCAAATTATTTCCATATCCCTCTGGGTAGTCAGGAGAAAGGACAGTTCCCATTGGCGCCGTGAAATTAGAAAGGCAAGGAACTGTCAAAAGCCAGGAAAGAAATTAGAAAAAGATATATCAGAAGCTAGTTTAAACAGGCAGTTCCAAATCTACATCCCAATCTCATCCTTAAATTTCTGTTATCTGCTCATTTTCTCACTGGAAGAAGAAATGACCTTCATCATGAAAACAACAAAAAGTCCAGAAGGTTATGCGCTCACCAAGCCACACAGTTATTCCAAAGTGATTGAAGCTATAAAGGACAGTTTTCCCATAGCAGATCGATGCTACAGAAGCCTTTGCAATGAAAGAGACCCATTCAGAACTCCGGCTCATGTCTTGCTTAGCAATTAATTCTTTAAAATGCTGAGATAAACTTTACTTGGGAAGAGACGCAACAAGGCAATTTTTCCTTTTGATAATTCTGATGGATGCACATTTGGATGGCTGTTCTCCCGACCCACCCTGGTACACAAGCCACACTATTTCTCCCCCATTGGAATAGATTTTCAGGCACAAACCCCTTTCCACAGAAGGACAACTGTAGCTGCAAATTGATTATTTTATTTTCTACTATTTTTTCAATTTGTGGGGATATCTGCTAACAGCAGAAGCAAGAGGGAAATGGGGCAGTTATATTATACTGAAATCACAGCAGGTCTCATGAGTTATCCATGTCCAGCAGTCCTTAATCATTTGGTACTATTTATTTTCCCTTTTTGGGAACTGTTCAAATGAACAATTCCACACTGAGCACATTAATAGTCAAAAGCTCAATGTTGCCATGATAATTTGTAGCTTACAAATAAGTATAAGGAATGAAGTAGGACCAAAATAGTTTTCAGCTTTCCTTGTTGGCTCAGAAAATATTTCATACCTAATACTGCTATTTTACTAACCCTAATGTAATTTATAATCTTGGTTGAGTGATAATCTTGTGTTTATGTGTATTTTCTTACACACACACACACACACACACACACACACAAAAACTATGCACTATACAATGTATTGCATAAATGGTGAATTTAGCTCTGCATAATATTAATACTTGACAGCCAAAATATCTCTCTCTATGATTATGTATGTATTAAAAGATATTCATGTATAACTCATGGTATGGGGGAAGGATCTGTAAATAATTTAAATGCCCTTGATTGCAATTCAGCCACTACTATCTTTGTGAAATGCAACGGGCTTCTAAAAATTCCTATAAAATAGAACATAAGAAAGATAAAATGCAAATATAAAGTATGCTTCTTTTGTGTGAAATTACAAAATGGCACCATGAAAGCACCCAACAGCAGCCCCCATTCTGGATGAAGACAGGCAACATTTACTTTTATCGTTACAAAACTTCGCACTTACTTAGAATATAAATGGTAATAGCATTGGAAAAGTGTATATCATAATTAAAACAGGGTTTTTTAAAAATTAATATGTGCTGTGCTAAAATATTTGGAATAAATATGTTTATACTTACAAATGCAGATGGGTATGTTTGCTGACCACTGGTTATTTTCTTGACAAACAATAGATTTTTCTCCAATAAGTTCAAATCCAAACTGGCATTCAAACCTTAACACATCACGATTGGAAAATCCATCCCCTTCTCTAATGCCATATAATGGAGTTCCAGGATCCCCACAGCTTTCTTTTTCAATCTCTGTGGAAATAGCAGATAAACAATTTACTGCCCAAGAAGTAAATTAAATAGTCAATAGTCATTCCTCCAAAACTAAAATGGTGGTGGGAAGACTGTGAGGATATAAACTGAAAACTGATATATAAACTAAGAATTGCTAATGAAATCTCTGTCACTTCTAAATGGTACACAATCAAATATGGGAGAAATAAGTTTCAGTCTTTTATACAAAAAGTAAGATTTAGGCACTCCCAATTCCCAGTGTATTTTTATATACACAATTTTCAAACAATCGTTCATATGGAAAGTACTGCTGATTTCTGTTACATTAATTGAAGCATATTAAATATATAGATAGATATCAGTTTGATTTGGACAAGGTCAATTTCAAAAATCTCAGATTTTCAGTTCAAACAAAGTGCTAACACTGACTTCAAAATACGGTGTCAGGTTTCTCAAGACAAACCACATCACTATAGACTGTAACTGTCATGGGCTGTCTTTTCCCCCAAGCACATTCGATGAGTGAGTATGACTAGGCTATTAATAGTGATCTAAGAAAATATAAATTACCCTTGGCCAAAATATTGTTTAAAATATATTGCACTGTCACTTATTTATTACCCTGTTAATATTATGCACCATTGGTATACAACAGCCTTTGTAAACCTGGTGCGGTCCAAATGTTTTTGGACTGCAACTTCCATCAACCCAGATGGGAATTATACTCCAAAATATCTGGGGAGCACAATGTTGTCAAAGCCTGGCATAGAATATATGTCCAATGCATGACACCCCAATGTTTACTTCCTTGCAACAAACCAATGACTTTTGTTTGAGTGAGACTTGTTGAAGGATATTTAGTCAGCTTCATGTCTGAACAAAGAATTTAATTGCCTTCGCTGGAAAAAAAAAGGTCACTGAAACACTAAAAAACCAAGTCCGCATGATCATGTAAAGTTTATCAGATGAAAAAATGGTTACCAGGTATTGCTGCAGAATAAAGTTCTGTCTGTAAGTATGCATTAATATGGCCTGATAATAACCCAAATGGTTGTGATCCAATTTATGTTTAGAACAACAAAAACTAAATATATTCAGGGACCAGGAAGATTTCCAACAGTCACATTTCAAGCTGACAATGGGTTAAGCACCTTATCTGCCCTACGGAATCTCCTGGCAATTCTCTACTCCTAATATTCTCCTCCCAAAGCTGTTTTATCTTTAAATAAATTAATAAATAAATAAACCAAACAGCATCAGGAGCCTTTTGCATGCATTTGCATTTTAAACTTGTAGTTTGTGAGCCCCCTAAGCGTCTAAACTTCAATAATCGTTTGAAGCAGAAACCTTTGAATCAAAACAGTTTGAGATCTCACATTTTTCTCTTTCACTCCTCGTGATCTTCTTAAATCAAAGAACATTAAGTATTAGGAAATCTCTTCACATTACGCCATAAAGAAAAAAAGTTGTCAACTTTTCTTTTTCTTTCTCCGATAGAACCAGCTCCCTTTGAAACGTTGGGAAATTGCCCCGCAGTAGGTCAGAGAATAACTGATGTCTAATGTAACTCTCTTTCAAATTATTTATCTTTGGAAGATAGGAACATGGAAAGCTGCCTTATACTGAGCTGGACCACTGGCCCCAGGGCCAGACGAAGGGGTGTGTGGTGGGGGCGGATGGCCCCAGGTGTCTTCGCTGAGGGGGTGACATTTGGCACACCACCCACCTGCAACCCCCAAGCCTACCCTGAGCCATCAGGGGAAGGAGGGAGCGGAGCTGTGCCACTTTGCTGGCGGCATTTCCCCCTTTCCTCTTTGTTTTGACAACCGGGGAAGGCTTGGGAATCATGGACGGTCGATGCACTGAATGTCTGCTATCAGTGGCTCGCTCCCCCCCCCATGGGCGGCTCGCGTCGCCTCCAGCTGCAGGGTGCGTGCGCCGCTCCATGCACCCGAGCAACTATCCCGTGCCTGGGAGGCACCCTCTGTGCCCCGCCTCCCTCGGGAGCATGCCCCACCCCCTTTGGGACCATGCCCGTCCTGGGCAGCATGGGCATATGCCTCGCCATTGATTGGCCCATCTAGTTCAGTACTGTCTACACTGAATGGCAGCAAGTATCCAGGTATTTCAGGCAGGAAGCTATCTGAACCCTACCTGGAGATGCTGAGGAATGAATCTCGGACCTTCAACATGCAGAACTGATGCCCTACCACTGAGTCAAGGCTCCTCCTTCGTTTAAGTAGCAGCAAAGGACCACAACTTTATTTTATGGCTAAAGTAATTTGAAAAACACACTTTTATGAAAAGAGATAAATAGAAAAAAAATATTATTATTATTATTCCACGGCACTATGTAAAAGCAGGAGCAAGAACTACACTTAAAGATTTCTCTGAAGTTGCTGAACACGTATATCTTTAATACAGTGGTACCTCTGGTTACGAATGCTTCAGGTTATCAACTCTGCTAACCCAGAAGTAGCTGCTCCTGGTTGCAAACGTTGCCCCAGGATGAAACATAATTTGCGTGCCGGAGGTGTGTGTGTAGTGGGAGGCCCCATTAGCGAAAGCGCACCTTAGGTTAAGAATGGTTTCAGTTTAAGAATGGACTTCTGGAACGAATTAAGTTTGTAACCAGAGGTACCACTGTATATTAGAGAGCTACTTCTCTATGACATTTGGCTGTGTCTGAAAAGTCATGAAAATGCAGATACTGATCTATAATCTGGTATGCAGATGGCTAACAGTACAATCCTAACTATGTCTACTCAGATATGTCCTACTGAAATCCTTAACAAAAATATTTTAAAAACAATCAAATAGACTGGTATTACTAGTATTCTTGTGCCAGTTATAAAGCACAATAAATAATACTGTAATTATTTGTAACACTGCCATTCTACTAAGCCTGCTGTTTGACTTGGAGGCAACTTTCTCCTACATCGGTAAGAAGTATTTGCATAACTGGAATAACATGAGACGAAACTTAGTTGTATGGTATAGATAGCTTATCCTTGGTTCTGATCCATTCCAAAATAGACAATACTGGGATTGATGGATACAGTGACACTAATAAATGTTCTAAGTAAAAACAGAACTCTAAGTAAAAACAGAACTCTGAAAAAGGCAAATATCAGGGCAAGTTATATAAAAATATTTCAAAATTTAGTGGCATGGAGGATTTTATTTATTTATTGCCCTTCAACTACTTGTATTAATCTCAGAGGTCATGCATAGTGTGTAGGTGACACACTTAAGCTTCAGGGAAACAGGATGGTCATTTGCTATACAAATGCGTTTTGACATAATATCACTAGATTCAATCCCTCAAGAAGCAACTTGTCCATCTAGTTCCTTCTGTCTAAAGAAAACAGGTCAGACTGTGAACATCATTTGGCACTGGTTACAACAGCAATAAAAAGCTTGCTGCAAATCAAAGGGGTGTGGAGAATATGGGGAACTTCTGCATATTTCCCATCACCAGAATTATAAATAAATACCTGTAAATTTCAGTTATTATAAAATGATATTTTAAAAGAAACCTCTGTATGTGTTTCAACAGCTGTTCAACCAGCCACCTGTATCAATCAGTAGCCAAAACATGCACCATCATTTGCATAAGAAGACACATCCAGACACTTTATTGAGTTGGTTGAGCATCATGACATAGGTCAGATGATGTATATCCATGGGTATGGAAGACTGCTTACATGGGTAAATATTTCTTGATAGACCAATAATAAAATGCAGTTTTCAAAATCCTCTATTACCATATTTTCCACAGGATGAAGAGAGTGAGATTTACATAAAGGAGTATGTAGAATAACTGAAATAAAGATATGAATTGTAGATTCATCTGTGTTTGCAGCCCAGTGGGTTACTTATTATTAGTTATAGGCAATCAGCCTACACAATACAAAATTAGGTAACTATTGGTCCTAGTCTGCGCCCTAAGGACTATTGATTGGTCAGTTGTTGCTAATCACAAGGAAAGTTGGATGAATAAATGGTTGTTGGTTTTGGCAGGCCTAACAGGCTGTTTTCAATGTGAATTGCTAAAACCTCTCTATATGAAGAAAGGAATCTCCGCCCCACAAGACTGGGTAGGACCTGGCAACACACATCATGAAGCCATTGCTGATTGATTGATTGATTGATTGACTGATTGATTGATTGTATGCATGTGCAAGCTTGCAGCTCGTTTGCCAACAGAGAGTGAAGATGGACTCCAGAGAAACTGGGCGATCTGTTTGTCATGATTGATTGGGAAGGTGGGGGCAGAGAGATTGAGAGAGAGAAGGGTTTTTTGGTTCCAGACTTTCTTTGGGGAGTGGGTGCAGCCCCATCGGCCCAAATTAAGAAACAATGCCTACAATCCACCACACTAACACATGGCCTTCTGTAACCCACTTATCATCTGTCTTCTTATGTGCTGTCATTGGACACACTGGAAACCAAATTTGTAATTAAGCAGAGAAGGAAAGATATGGATTCCAGTAGTTATATGGATCAGCAAATGAGCTTGACTTCACAATTTTGTTGGCTCACTTTCTCTAACAACCTATATGGCAGTTTTGCCAAAGTTCCCTTAACAACAGTTACTGTAAAGCATTAAAATAGGCCAACGAAACTGACCTTATTTACTTATGTATAGTAATTTATCCTAGTTTTCTACCTTACCATATTAAAGTGTGAGGCAGGAGGTCTGTATGATGTTTCTACCTATGAAGCTGTACCAGTGTGCTGCCTTCTGTTTTCTGTTCCATTCTGTAACTATTTGATAGATACGGTATTTCCTCATGATTCTCAATTGAGTCTATTTCTGTGAAAGATAGCATCATCACCTAGCCATTTCTCCACAAGAAAAGGAATGAAATCCACTTGTGACTGTATCATTTTGATGGAACATCCTCAAGAGATTCCACAGCTAAGGAAGTCTGTTTACAACCCTAACATGGAGACAGCCGCTTGATCTCGCTATGGCTAAGGGCACCTGAGCATCAACCCTATTTAGTTTACAAAGAGAAAGGACTGTTTCTAAAACGACTCAAGACAAACTGGCTTTACAGAAACCCAGAGGAACATATGGAAGAAAAGGAATAAAATAAAAGGACTTTAGCTGGCAGAGCAAACAAGAAAGTAAACAAAATAGCCCTTGAAGGGAAAAAACTTGGGAGTTATTTAGACAGCTACCAGACACGTCTTGTAAAGGGGGCAGCTTTTGTTACAAGAAATGTTTACTGTCTTTCAGTGGCGAGGGAAAAGTATTTAACACAGACAAGGGGGAAAAGTCAGGCTGTTTATCAGGAGTCATTTAACCAAGGCCCAAGAATCTAGTTTATATGATTTATGTTCTTATACAAACAAAAGCCAAATTACGATATCAAAGTTGGGCTGGCCATGGTCTCCATTTTTGCAAGACTGTTCATCTTTAGATGAAGCAGGGGAAGTGGGTGGTGAATTTCAGGCAGGTGAACAAATTCTAATATTTTTGTGTGGCTGGGTACCTTCATATACAAAGTAGCCAAGGTTTATTTGCTTGATTGAAAGCCTTGCCACTGCTTCAGGTGACACTGGCACTACTCTACCTACCAATGCTGCAAATTGGACACTTGATGGACATGCTGACATGCCCAATCATGGTTGGCCTGTATTCCAGACACCAGAGCAAGGGAAGGTCCATGTGTACAACATAGGAACAAGGGTAGGATGGGAAACTCATTGGTTATCCCCTCCTATTCAACAAATGTATGTCCAACAACATTTCTATCCACCAGCCTCTTTTAAATAGCAATTACTGTTTGATACCCAACAATAACTGTAATCACAACGTTAAGGAAACCACCTACTCTGAGTTGTAATCTACATAAAGGTACCAAAGACACTTATTGGAATTTATTTGCTGTATGCACTTCATGCCTGCAGTAAAGATTCTAAGGACTCTGACTAGGCAGAAAGTCTCGCTGGAATCAGTAAAAATACATAGATTTATGCTGCAATTCATACCACACTGGCATGTTGAATTTATAGATCACAAACAGTGAGTGGAAGTTATACGAAAAGGTAAATGAATAAATTCCAACATTGCTGGTTTCAAAGCTGGGAGCTAGTTCACAGTTTTTCTCAAGTACTACTAGAAATAGGGAAGAACTCTGTTCAGTTTGCGTACGAATCCACATAATTTGCACTTCCTCAACAGATATGTGTAACACAGATAATCTTAAAAATGTGCACTTCTCTGAATTTTGTGACAGTGTCATCCAATAAAAAAATATACCCCCAAAAATACACATATTAGAGAAACCTAAGTGGACATAGCAGTAAAAATAACATAGAAAACACTTCCAAAAATGTGTTTATGAATGTGTCTTAAGATAAATGAAGACAAAAATGTGTATAAACACTGATGCAGACTTTTGCTATGGTTACGACTTATAAACCCTATATGGCTTAGGCTATCTGAAGGACCACGTTCTCACATAGAAACTTGCCTGAGGCCTCAGTTCTTCTGAGGAGGCCCTTTTTTTAAGTCCTCCCACCTTCACAGTCACCCTTTGTGTAAAATTAATGCTTATACTTTTTCATATTTCTCAATTTAGCAGTATTCATTTTTATGCTCTGTACAATCTAGAGAACTCAGATAAAGTTAATAATGCTGATGATGTTGCTTTGATAGTCTGTAGTCTGCTATTCAGAAATTCCAGTGATAAAGCAACTGTTCATATGAACCTACATTCCTTCAGGTATTTCATAACAGTATGCATGCAGTATTTCTGCTGCTGAAAAGAACAGCTTAAGATCTATAGATCAGAGTTTCTGCACATTACTTCCTGCAGTTTAATGCAGTAGAAACCATGGATTCATTGATAAGCTGAACTGATAAACTGATGAACTGAAAAACTTCACAGGGGAAAATATTAACTTTAAATTTCACCTCACATCTGTGCATAGGAACCAGAAGTGAAGAAAAATGGACTCAGAAGTGAAAAGGACACTTAAAACACATCCTAAATTCTTGAGTGAATATAACACCCTATAGGTGTGATTCCTAAGAAAGTTCCAGATGAATAAAATTTCCTCCACCATCTGCCTCTTTTGAAAACAGTCAATTAGTGACTTAATTGACTTGGCACCTTGTACAGTGTAGTACACATATGCTATGCCTTATCAAGCGATTCGCTTTGCACTAAGTTATACAAAAGCTGCCTCACAGCTTTGTGACTATTTCATTTTACAAACATGTTGCAGTTTGAGAAAAGAAATGATGCCCAAGGGTTAAAGTCTTCTCTGTGCTGGATTATGAACACATTACTTTGGTAGGCAACAATGCACCATACTGGCATACCAAATGTTATTTATTACTTATTGCTCTCCTTATTGTGGCTTTGTTTTGAAAGCCTGGGGGAGGACTGCAAAGACATCAGGTTGCCTTTAAGGGGAAATGTGAGAAAGTTACTTGTGATGCGAAAGAAACATAATCTGCCACCCCAATTTGTCTTCTTGTTCACTTTAAAACTTTTCTTTACTCTCTCCTTTTATATTCACAGGGTTCCTCTTATTCAAAAACAAATCTTACATGGCCCCAACCTGGAGGCTTGAGTTACACTTACGTTTCATTTATATCAATAGGATTTCAGTTGTAATATAGTTCCATTTTTTAAAATTGAGTGAAACTCTTCCAGAGGACACCAATGCATTTGTCACCAGGCCAGACACAATTGATATGGTTGTATAATAATAATAATAATAATAATAATAATAATAATAATAATAATAATAATAATAATATAATTTATTATTTCTACCCCACCCATTTGGCTGGGTTTTCCCAGCCACTCCAGGTGGCTTTAAATATGTAGGTTTATCCATTGAAATGTAATATATGTTGTAGCTCATACTTAAGCCTTGACTAATATTACATATTTCACTCGTTTCACTTTTACTTGGTGTCAGGCTTTGGGGAATTGACTTCCTCCCCTGTGGCATAAATAAGCAGATTAAACAAAATGAAATGCTTACCAGTTAGTTTATTTAATAAACACAGTGAGGGACAAAAGAAAGTGCTCCCAATTAAGGCTCACACCCTCGCTGTCCTTATTAATCTACGTCACTCCTACATTTTGTAATCTGAGCTTGTACCCTCTGCGTTTTCAGTTCTGAGACTTTCTGAGCTCTTCTTGACCTGGGGGAGGGCGGTGGAGGAATGTTGTCCAACGACTGTGAATCTGTTAACCCTCTCTCTCCCAGTGTTTCTTCTCCTAGCTGTTCCCTATCCAGTATTTCCCGGCTTCTGCCTTCTGAACTATGGAAACCACTATTCCAAATCTATACTGTCCTCCTGCTCCTGGGAAGATTCAGGATCTGGGGGAGGGGGTGGCTCCCACCATTCTTCCTCAGTGCAGCCCTCCTCAGTACAGTCCCTGACAACTGGTCCTAGAACAAGGGTGCAAATACTAGGCATATTCAAGTTGACCCAATCCAACCCCTTCACATGAACAGCACCACTTAAAATGTTTCCCAGCATGAACAGGGATTATTTTCAGAATGAGGGTCACATTCTCTTCTGTGCAAACTTACAAAGGCCACATGCTACTGAGAAGGAGGTATACACACAAATGGATGGAATAATAAATAGAACTTTTGCCTTTCTACTGTAGGCTACTTTCTAGATATGCTCACACATGCCTTTCTGCCTTTAACCCAGGTTACCAGGAAGCATGATCAGATTTCAACAACACATTCTCACCGAGCCAAGGCTCTCAAGGATACACTGAATAAAAATTACAGCATTAAAAAACAATCTGCCCACATAACTGCCCATGTGGAAGGGCTTCCTATTTTTTCTACAAAGTCAACATTTAATAGTTTTCCATATCTACAAAGCATTTCCCTGCTTATTTAAAAGAACAGAGACTTGGGATTCCTCTGAATATGCAACAGATCAGCTGTAAAGGAGGGGGTGCCTTTTAAAATATTTTGAGGGATCTGAAGCAATATTTCTCATACTCTCTTGACACTGTTTTCTTCCTCATGAAAATGTGGGTTTTATTAGTAGCTATTTGTAGTTAAATGTAGTTATTTGTATGCAAATCTCTTTACAACTGCCTTTCAAACTCTGCAAAGCATCATTTGCAATTATGATAATGATGATAAAAAATAATAGACTAACTACAAAAAAACCTTGAAACCCACTGCTAGAGAAATATTCTCTATTATGAAATGATTTATCTGTTTGAGATTCCTTATATTTAGAAAGTAACATTGAATGTGTGTAATCTATAATAAAGCATTGCAAACCCATCAAATATATGCAGAGTACTTTTCCACAACGAAATAACCCCTCATTGTTCCCAGCTAAGAAAAAATATATATTCATACATCAGGGTTCTACATTTAATTGACAGCTTTCAGAATGTATTTGCCATCTAAATTATTTTATAATCAGGTTAATGACTCCAGTACTACTGTTGTGATGTCCTTTGTCAAACTATTGCGTTCATGAAACCGCTTTGTATTTCCTGAAATGGAACTAAGCTCTTATAGTTGTTCAGAAAGCACTGTCTCATAAGCACAGCTACAACGAATTCTCAATGACACTATCTGCCTTCAGCAGATGGCAACCGATAATCTAATCTGAAATGTAAAAAATGTACTTGGCATTTTTAGAATAAACAATTCATTACAGGTCATGACTGATTTATGTATGTCCACTTGTTGAGTGACCACACATGCATGCATTGCGGTGGCCCAGAAGTAGCTGGAAAAGGGGACATAATGGGTGGTGGTGAAATGGGGGCAGGGTGGGGGTGTCAGGAGCTCATCCAACTCTCGAGTAGGACCCTGGCAGAGATACATGCCCAACTGGCATGTTCTCTCCCACCTAGTCGATAGTTCAGGAGCTTCTAAAGCTTTCTTCTGCCCAAACATCACAGCCACCGATGCCAACAGACACCGGCACACTTGGGGATCCGCAGAGTCTTTGCAACTTGTGTAACAGACCTCAGCAACTCAGCATTTTGGCTAATCTGCTTTATTTACATATAAACACATTTGGAGCACTGCAACATGGCTCCCTCTCTTGCTAGATTCAGACAGCAAAGAAAGAACAAAGAACAATAGTCCCACTTCATGGAACACAGTAACACAAACATCCTGTCTCCGTCACTTCCCACTCTGTGGAGTCAAAACATACACCGTCATGTGATAGACAAAAATCCCATGACTGCAATCATGGAGCAGGAATTCTAACAGGGGGCAGAACAGGGTGGAATGGGATAATAACAATAACAATAATAATAGGAATGGGATGGAGGGAGGGAGCTTATACATGTGGCACCACCATGTGCAATGACCCGGAACGCTAGAGGGTTGCCTGTATTTCAAAATGGAGACAGCATGGGGGGGGGGAGGAAAAAGCACTAACATTTCAACATTGTTTTTTCATCATTAATGTGATAATTAAAATACCAATGGGTGATACCCAACATTAGTAATACTCAGAAATCAGTTGACTTAAGTCTATTTATTTCAGCAAGTCTACTTTGAGGCTGAATTCAGACAGCATTTTATTCCTTCTTCAAAACATTGCTTTACCTGCTCATTAAAAAAATAATAATCACGTGATCTTTCACACAATGTAAAATAGATTTCTAGAAATATTAGTTTGCTCATTTTCATGTTAATCACTTCAAGAAGGGGGGGGGGAATCAAATTGCAACACCATTAACATAGAAAATCACAGGAGCCTGGTGTGGATGAAATTTGTGATGGTATACCAGCAGACATTTCTTTCACATCGTTTAAAATTAGTGTATTGATTCCGTAATACAACCAAGTAGTGCAGTGTTAAAACAGCATGGGGGACAAGATGGAACCCAGCACCAAACAATGTGTCTTCTATTTTCTGGAACAACCCTGGATGTAGGAGTAGAAGTACAGCGACTCCAATCCTTAGGTGCTCCATGAGGATATCATGATAAATGGTACTGAAAGTAGCTGAGAGGTCAAGAAGCAATAGCAGCGCCACACTCCCATCATTCTTCTGACATATTCCAGGGTGATCAAGGTGACCTGGCCTGAAGCTGGACTGAAATGAATCCAGATTATCAGTTTCCTCCAAATATAACTGAAGCTGGGCTATCACCGTCTCAAGCACCCTGGCCAAATAAAGGATATTTGACACAAGGGGATAGTTGCTAAACACTTCTGGGTCCATGGAGAGGAAGAGAGGATGTACCATGGCATCCTTCAAGGCAGATAGTACCCTGCCTTCTAATGAAGCATTCATCACCCCTTGACCCCCTGAGTCAGTCCTCTTGGGCTAGCTCTAAGAAGCCAAGATGGGCAAGGATCAAGAGGATAGATAGTTGGCCACGCTTCTCCAAATTCAGCTGAACATGGTCAGTGCAAATGTTTTAGCATAATATTTCTTAAATGATTTTAACGCTATAATTGCTAATAATGTTGTTTGTTGTAAGGAACTTGGCATATCATTTTGCAACAGAGCTATTACGGATCATTAGACCAATTATCGATACTAATGACGCACTCTGAATTTTATACCCCTTGCCATACTGAAGCCTGAATTCTATAAGAAATAACGAAATTCATTTTGAAGTACCTCAAATAAAGTGGCTTCAGAAATCACATATTTTGCAGGTTTCTGTGATGTTTTAATAGCCTGTTAAGCCTACTTGTATTTAAGTTCAGCTCCTTAATATTATTTTCATTACCATGTAATATCATTTCATCATGTTTATTTCTTCTTTCCCTTGATATGTAAGAAAGCTGTCATACCTCCATGAGTACCCATTAAATCTTCTGGCTATCAAAAAATAAGTGAGAATTCTGCAATAACTAAGATTAGCAATTAAGTAATGTTAAATAGTTTGCAGGTGCTAACTTGCTTATTCATGTTTCTTACGATGCTATATTTAAGATTCAGAACTGCTCAGTGAGAAGACCCAGAGCATGTCACACTTTGTTTTATGGCAAGTTATTTATTTTCAAACTGAAAATATTGTACCTGCTACATTGCTTTCTAACTGCATTAAATAGCTGTAGGATGAATAAAGGAACAAGTTATTCCAATTCAACTTTCTAGAACATTAATTAAATAATAAAATTTGTGAATCGTTAAACATCACAAGGCATTCTTTGCAACTGCTGCTGAACTAAGTCTCTCATCCCTACTAGGAAGATATCCCCAGATTAAACTTGATTGCACCGTCAGGCAATTGGATATTTTCTGCAGCATCTGTTAATCAGCAATTCCGAAACATTTTCCATCACTGGGTTTCTGTTTTACCTCTGTGCTGTGAAATGAACAGCATTAGAATCCAGATTATTCCAACATCTGAAACCAAACCTGGGAATGAAAAATGTTTGTGAGATGTATGTGAAGCTAGTGCAGAGGGAATCACTGATCTTACCACCTGGTGTATTTGTGTTGTATTAGATTTGAATGTTCAGTGAAAATAAATAGTACTGCTATACTCTTCAACAATATTACAGAAGGACCGGTTTACCCATTGGCAGGAATGTTGGCTTTGTTCCACTGGTGTGTATGCACTGCACCCTGATGCGTAACTCCTCCCCCTCCTATTAAGCAACACTAACCCATTTGCTTGGAACCTAGCATAGCAGCTCTGCCCCACCCAGGGACAGGATTGTTGACAAAAAAAATCTACCCAGAAGTTAACTAGGAAAAATTAACAAAGTTGAAATTTAACCAGGTTCAGTCTATTTTCATCACATCAATTGCAGTGTATCAATGCAGCTAATGATCTTGCAGCACTAACAAGTCTCTTTTCCCCTTGGAATTCTTTAAATAGGTTTTGGTCCACTGCTTTGCATTGTTGTTGTTGTTTAATCCTAGCAGTTTGATATATTTGACACCAGTCCCATTTATAGGGGTAAAATAGCACATACAAATGATTTTAAATCCTGAAAGAGGTGTAACAAAACACTGTATAGACTAAATAAAATTCAATTAATTTATCATGAAGAGTTTCTGGATCATGAATTGTATCTATGTCTTTGCAGAGAGAAAGTAGGAGCTGAGAATCACGAGGCCAGGGCCTGCCAAATTCTAGTCTTAGTAGAGCAGTGGGAGTGAAGGAGCATTCAAGCCCATCTCTAGCAATCCCTTCTTTACAACTACAAAGAGCTTTCTTCTCTTAAGGAATGATGGAGTGGAGTGTATTTAATATTGTCCCCCTGATTCACCAACTTGTTTTCAAGACTGGCTGCTCTGAGAGTTGTGTTCCTGACTTAAATTTTGTCACCGGTCATCCATATGGCTTTTACACTTTGAGAAAGGATAAATTTCTATACCCACAACCTTCTAGCAACTGAGAGAGAAATATAACCAGGTAGACTGTACAGGATCAATAATTCACATAGCCGTTTACAAGGAAATCCCTGAAGTCCCTTTCCACTGTTCTCTCAGTGCCTTCACAGCAATGCCACGGAGAAGCAATAGTCTTATTTCAAATAATGTTTACCATGCTGCTCATGGATCATTCTTTAGGAGAAAACAGTATATGTCATGGCCTGGTATGGAACTTACTTATCTCACAGCACAAAAGAAATGCTCTCTGAATTTCTGCACATGTCCTTTACACACCATTCCTTTTCACTCCATTTTTAACCCCGCAACAAAAAAGAAAGAAAGAGAAAGAATGAGGGTTGTATCCCATGTTATTCATTCAATGAGCAAGCCCACTGGAATTTATAGACCTAACAAACATGGGTCCATTAATTTCAGTTGGTCTACAAAAAGTGGAAATTAGCTGGCTACAACCTTGAAAATACAATTTTATTAGCTAGGCACTGGTAACTTCCACAAGCATAACCTAATATACAAAGGCCAAATGTGGACAACTTCTGACTTGTGGAAACTATTGGGAAGAACCTGCCAGTCCTCAACACTGGATCTGCAACATGCTGATCTGCATCTTTCATCACCTTCCCAGTCGTAACATGACAGCTCCATTCCTTAGCCAGTGGACCATTACTGAATAGGATAACATCCCCTTCATGGTGGCCAGGTTGGGTTAGTGGTCATCACCCTTCAGGTGCCTCAGACACCTGATAACTTGCTGAGCTATCACATTCCTGCTCAGTCTTGATAAAAATAGAATAAAATATCCAATTAGCCCAAGTATGAAACAGTACAGAGTGGGTGCCGAAGGTGTCCTAAACAGCTAATCAGAGACCATTCAAAAATATCCTAATCATGCCCCCAGTTGTAAAATAGATGATCTCTTACTGTTACACAAAAATAAGTGGATAGGTCTAAAAGGATTATGATGGTGTCACACCACAGTAAGTCAGATATTATTTGGCAAAATGAATCGATGTTGTGAATATGCTTGTGTATTTATCAACTTACCTTAAGTTCTCTATATTTATGCTTTTGTTAGCTTCAGTGCTTTTTTTTCTAAAAAAGTATATGTTTAGGGGTACTCTCATTTTCCTACTCATAATGAAATACTGCCCCTCAATGAGGCCAAACTTAGATTCACAAAACGTTTAGGGGTATGCGTCCCCCCAGAAAAAAAGCACTGGTTAGCTTTATATTATATTTTTAACGCAATCAATTGTAAGCTGAATGATTGAGTGACTGGATCAATGCTAGCTCTGCTTAAACTGCTGAAAGCTATTGACAGCTATTGCAAACAATCTTTGCCTTTGAGAATTCAAGTGGTTAGCTACCGTACCTTTCTTGGAAGTTTCAGATCAAAAATACATTAATTGGCATAGTTAGGGCAGGGTCTTCTAGAAAAGGCAATAAAGAACATCTTGATAAAGCTGAAGAGTCTTGTAATTATGATGTCAACTTGCCTTTTGTTTAATTTTGGGCAGGGGGGACAGAGAAAGAAGGTCAAAGGGTTGAACAACTACAGGCAAGAAAACAATATGAACTCTGAACAGATTGGAGAACTGGGCCAAAACTAACCAAATGAATTTAAATAGGAATAACCAGCAACACAAATATAGGACGTGAGATACCTGGCTTTACAAGTAGTACAAGTGAAAAGCATTAGTAGAACACAAGCTTAACAAAAGTCAACAGTGTGATTCAGCAGCAAAAAAAAAAAGAGTTAATGCTATTCTAGGCAGCATCAATAGAAGTATAGTGTCCAGATCAAGAGAAGTAATAGTCCCACTCTATTCTGCCTTGGTCAGACCACGCTGTGGTCAGGTGCCCAGTTCTGGGAACCGCAATTTGAGAGGGATATTGGTAAACTGTAATGTGTGCAGAGCAGGGTGACCAAAATGATCAAGGGGCTGGAAACCAAGTCTTCTGTGGAACAGTTGAGGAGGCTGGTATGTTTGGTCTGGAAAGGAGGAGCCTGAGAAGAGATATGATAGCCATCTTCAGATATCAAAAGGGCTGTCACACTGAAGATGTAGCAATAATGTTTCTCCTGATCCAGATGTTGGAACCCTAACCAAGGAGAGTATGACTGTATATTAGGAAGCAGCAGCATTACTATTACTTCAGCCATTTGAAATCACCAGAGTAAAACCTTTTCAGACGATAGCTTTTCAGATTCCAACCCATTTCTATGCCTTTCGGACAGAATAGTCAAATTTAGAGAAAGCCACTCCCAACAACTTTTAATAAGGTGCCCTTGAAAATTATGTACACATAATAAAGTACAATTCCACACAACAAAAACAAAGCAAAATGGGCCTTCCCAAATTTTCTTTCTTTAGTATACTCTGGTTTCACTTAAGACTGTAGAAATCTTTTCTTTAGTTTTCCTTTTGTAGACTGAAAGCCAAGGATTACACTCGGGTCCTTTTAGGAACATCTTTGATAGCTTATAGTTACCTTTGTAGTTAACTTTGAAGCCAATTGAGCCCACACTTTCATCAGTTTGAAGATGAAGCCACATCTGATTGTTCATGCTGACAATTAAATCTGGTACGAAGCTTCCCGTTAACCTAATCATAAACAAAATAAAAATCCCATTAGCTGGAAATTGTCTTCAAATAAAGAGATATTAAAAAGGCAAGAAAGAGATCTTGATTACAGCACGCTAAGGGACTAGAACATCACAGCATTTCAAAAAGTCATCAGGAGAGATGCTACCAATTGAAAATCCGTACGGCTAAGTAACAGCATGATAATAATTTTTATCTAATTCTTGCAATTGACACTTAGGGTTAAAAAGAAAGCTGTTCCGTTTGAAAGGTAAAAGCTAGATTTAATGATAAAATTGTAATGTCTGGGTTTCTCTCACATTATTATAATATTACCCAAGAGATTCTCATAGAGCTAGAACGTGTGGACATCCAATGAAGCTGAACATGGCAAGATTCAGCACAGATAAAAGAAAGTACATTTCCCAAGGCAGCAGTGATGGCCACCAACTTGGATGGCTTTAAAAAGGATTAGATAAGTTCATGGAGGACAAGGCTATCGATGCTGCTAGCCACAATGGCTACGTTCTAGCCCCACAATCAGAGGGTTCTCAAACAAGTTGCTGGAAACTGCACTCGTGTCCTGCTTGCAAGCCTCCACAGACATCTGGTTGGCCACTGTGAGAATGGGATGCTGGATTAGATGAGGCATTGGCCTGTTCCACCAGGTTCTTATGAACACTGAAGGATGGTGACAACCTTATGAGGGCTATTATCCTGAAGGTGGTCCACATACTCAAGAGTAGAAGGTGGAACTGCCCCAGAATGTGGAACTGCCGCCACCATGCCATGTGTGCTCCTCTGGGCTCTGTCCTTGCCCAGTCCTACTAACCATCTTTGCTTGTTCTCACAAAGCCCTTTGATTCAACTCCACTTCTGAAGGCAGTTCACCAAGCCAAACTCTTGTTCCCTCCTCTCTGCAGCCCTCACTATCCATGAAAACACTCCACTGAACTCCTGGACAGTGGGGGCTGTGTTATGAGGCAGAGATTGGAGGGGGTAAATTCACATAATCAGCCATCAGAATCTTAGAATAGCCAAACAGGATTGCACCAAAGGTTTCATCAAAAAAGACAAGGTTTGCAGAGATATATGAAGGGAATGATTTTGTAAACCCCTTGAGGGGTTTTTGTTTTGTTTTGTTTTGTTTTGTTTACAATCAAACTGTGTATAAATTGTATGAAATAAATAAATAAAAGTCTTCTAGGATGCTGTTCCAACCACAAGAGATGGAAAGAGGGTAGTCTAGCTGAACAGCAGGAGACAAATGATATGCAAATTATGTTTGGCTTCAACCTCAGATTGAAACCACGATTACGTTTTGTTTTTTGTTTTTTAAGAAGTCCTATAGTTAAAGGGTTGTTCTGTCAAGATAATGAACACATAGTCAAGCAGCAAACATGATGCCACTGAATCATCTGACTCATACAGGAACAGAATTCCTAATAGAGGAATGTTTATTGAACAGCGAATTTTATCTATGATCTGAAATGGCTCTGATTCAAACTTCCAGCAAAAGCAGATGGAAGGTTTCTAAATGCATTCCACAGGGCAGGGATGAGGAATCACAGCAGTACCTGCTTTGTTATGGAAATGTGGCTTTTTGACCAATATACCCTCAGGTCAGGCTAAATTTCATTCATACCAGTGGGTGTGATGTGACACAACAAGTAACACCATTTGGGCAACATCTCTGCTGCGGCACCCTTACCACACATGCATACTTCTGTCCCTCCCACAATTACTCCATGAAAACAGCAGTTAGGAAAACTGGGGAATAGAATAAGCTGCTATGTGAAGGCTCTGCATTGTTCCTTTGTTGCTGTGACTGTGCTTTGCCCGCTCCTGTGACATCAGGTGGCTGTGCCTGCCTAAAACATCCTCACAAGTCAAATGCTTGTTCTGGACTACTACCACTGGGCCAGGCCAACCACTGAACTGTAATGAAAGACAATGCATTCCTAGTGTAGTTAATATCTTAATTCAGACTTCTTTGGTACAATATAAGAAGCAAGAGTTCTGATGTGCCTCTGGCTTTCTTCTTATCATTCTTATCATCATCATCGTTGTTGTTATAGTTTTCATAATGAATTATACCCCACCTTTCTTCAAAGCACAGGTGACTTACAACAATAGTAATGGAATACAAAATAAGGTAGTGCCCTGATCTATGGAAGACAGGGGGCTTTGTGACTGTACTGTGGGCTTCATCTATGCTCTCAGTACTATGAGCACAACAGAATTAACACAGCTGAAGACTTCCAGAGCTGCAGATAATTATTTGTCTCGACACACTTCCCTGATCATCTTAGATTCTCTTTCATATATTTCACATACTCTGTTTTCAAAATCTTGATACATATTCCCAGGTGGAAACAGTAAAAGCTTCCTGCTCTTATATATTCATAGTAGATCGGTGATTTTTCGTTTAATTAGAGCATCTATTGTGAATTCGCTATTCTGACAGTGCAGAAAACATTTCACAGGTGCAGCATGTTGCGGAGAGATTAATACAGTGCTTCTAGCACCAGAGCGCATGTTTGGAACAGGAGAAGCTGCTTCATAGGGAATCAGAATATTGATCCATCTAGCTCAGTACTGACACTGGCTTTCCAGTGGTCTCTCTCGGTCCAACTTCCAGGCAGGACTGTCCCAAGACATTTTGGCACGTGAGGCAAACCACAAAATGGTACGTCCTGTACCAGGGAAGGAGTGAGTGAAGATCTACATCAGGAAAAAGGCTTGGAGGAGACCAGCCGTGCCTCCTGTTTGCCAGTGGCTACTGTAGAGGCAACATGGGGTGGGGGGCTGCTGAGGAGGCATCTGGTCCGGCTTCTAAGGAGTGTGCCACAGCTGTTGCAGCGGACAGTGGACATAGCTACACAACTGCAAATAAAACCCTTTAAATGTGTTGTAAAGTGCAATATACAACTGTGACACTAGATGGCGACAGCGAGCTATGCAAAATTCAATGTATTTTTCAAAATGTTTTTTTTTTTTTTTAAAAAAAAGCATTTTCACAGCATTTTTAATATGTGTGTAGATTCCATCAGTGTATTTGTTGGGGGCTGAATCTCCTGCCCCTGTGGATCCTGTCACACTGATTGCCTCATGGGTGAGCCAGCCCTGCTTCCAAATAGGATCCTCTTCAAGAGGGTCCTGCTTGTGATCGGGACCTTGGGGCCCCATGGCATCCGGAGGCAGGGCTTAGCCCGGCGTTGCTGGGGCGGTCTCTCGATCACCCCAGTTCCAGCACCCAATCAGATTGTTTCGCAACTTGGGGGAGGGGGAGGGTTTATAAACGGCAGCACGACACGTCAGAGCCACTCGCTTTGTGCGGCCGAACACCTGCCCACCCGCCCTCTTTGGTTTATGTGCTTTGGCCTTGCTTGGGACTTCAGTCGGTCGCCCGCTTTGTGGCAGGGGTCTGGTAGGAATTTTGTCCACTTGGCAGATTGGCACTGGCCATTTGGTTTTCGCCTACCTCCCAGCAATCATCACAACTTTGTAAGGTTTGGTGGTTAGGCATTGACTTAGTTGTGGTTGGGGGAGGTGTGGTCATCACCTGCCCCTCCTTAAAAAAGAGTATTCCGTTAAAGGAATCTGGGGGTTCTGGATCTCATCCGAAGTCTGCTTGAGGGTCTAGGGCCATGCCAGGACCACAGGAACCCCGGGGTGAGATATAGCCGATTTGCATTGATGTAGCTCCCTCATTTGGCTTACCCTTCCGGACCTCCTGCGGGGCGGGCAGGGGTCAGTTTTAGCTTGTCAATGCCTAAGCCAATACCGCTCACATTGCGTAATCAATAAAGTTGTGGCCTAAATTTTGCCCATTAATTTAAACTGAATTATGGTGCTGGAGGAGACTCTTGAGAGTCCCAAGGACTGCAAGAAGATCAAATGTATCCATTCTTAAGGAAATCAGCCCTGAGTGCTCACTAGAAGGACAGATCCTGAAGCTGAGGCTCCAATACTTTGGCCACCTCATGAGAAGAGAAGGCTCCCTGGAAAAGATTGAGGGCACAAGGAGAAGGGGACGACAGAGGACGAGATGGTTGGACAGTGTTCTTGAAGCTACAAACATGAGTCTGACCAAACTGCGGGAGGCAGTGGAAGACAGGAGTGCCTGGCGTGCTCTGGTTCATGGGGTCATGAAGCGTCGAACATGACTAAACTACTAAACAACAACAACAGCAATTTTAAACTAAAATTTGAGTCTGTGTGAATTTATTTCTGGGGGGTTACCTATGGTCCTCGAAGCACAAGGACTGAACCGGGGTGGGATGGTCTTCATGCAAGGCAGATGTTCTACCACTGAGCTGTACTTACTAGCACACATCCGCATGACCAAATTACCATGCTGATAGCACCTAATTGCAATAACCAATTATACATAATTATTATAGACAATCTTTCTTGGCACAGGAAGGGTCCTTAAGCTTGGTGCTATAGCACAGTCTCTTTCCCAGACTGAAAACAGCTTAAGATGCCGCATGACAGGCAGTAATCCCCCTGGGCAAGTGCTTTCCTGACTTCCCTATCATAGGAAACATTTATGAAAAGGACACTTTGGGAGGCCATAATATTTGCTGTATGATTCTTGGCAGCGAGGCAACTTTGGAAGCATTCGATAAGAAAGTTGTTCTTTCTTTAAAGCTGGTTGTTCCATGTGTTTCATTAATTACGAAAGGCAAATGGGACACGAAAGCAGCAACAATCAATGGAGACAGAGGTTTTCTTAAATTATCATCACTTAGGTGGTTGCTTATCACTCTGGTAGGAAGTGTCTTGTCTGTCTGAAGAGACATCAAGTGTGAGAATCTCCCTGGAGGAGGGGGGGTCATGGCTGTTTCCTGGATAGTGACATATTAGCTTGCTTTCATTGCCGTTTGGCAGATAGCTGGTGTATCAAATTGTATTTTTTAAAGAACCGCTGGTCTAGTCAATGCACTTGCCTGAATCCAAACACATATTAGACAGATATATATATAAATGAATAAATATTGCAAAGCAGATTGAAGATGCCAATTTGAACAAGAAATAACTCTTGAGACAATCACGCTCAGGCTGACAGCTGTGTAAATTGGAAAAGATTTTCAGCAAATTATTAGCACATCTTCGCCCACTACATCGTCTTTATTATAATGTAGTAGTAACTTTACTCTGAAGCTCCTGACAACTTGAAGTAATGTGATGATAAGAGAAAATAATGGAGTGTTCATTTGCATTTGTAACAAAACACTGTAATTTCATCAGTCTTATTTAATGTTTGTCTTGCATCGGATGGGTCACTACAAAACATTAGAATCTTAAAGTAGACCAAACATGTGAGGAATGATTCATATTCGGGGGTGAGGGCTGGAGGGAAAATCAGTAAATAGGACAAAACTGATTCTGAAATGATCAAGTTTACACTATGATTATATATATATATGCTTAACTTGATGCATTTTGGGATATGAAATCATAAAAGCAGTTCCAATTTTTTTATTATCTGTATTTTAATAATTTGTTTTTATAATGATTTAGTTCTATTACATTTAAATTGCTTTAAAATTCTTTTCTTTATGTGTTTTTAGCTTTTTGTATTTTATCGATGTTTAGTATTTTTTATGTGCCTTTAGACCCAGGACTCAGCTATACAGCTGCAAATATAACGTTTTAAGATCATTTTAAGTGCACTATACAAATGTGACACCAGATGGCAATGGTGAGCTTATGGTCAATTCAATATATTTTCCAAAACATATTTTAAAAAAGCATTTTCTCAGATTCTCTAGATTCCACCCCAGTCTGGGAAAAAGGTGGGGTGATGGACAATATAATTAATGAGGCAATTCCTTTTCCCATTCAGAATCTGAACCCTTGCAGTGTTTATAAAGAGAACTGAAGAAGAAAAAGGGAAACCTTATACGTATACAGTGTGGAAACAGAGTCATTGCTACAAGCATAATGCTAGAATTATATATACATATTGCTATAGTTGTAATATAAATACCAGCAGCATAATATTTGACTTCCATTGTCTTCTTTTGAGAATTTTGATAGAAAATTAGAGGAACCCTTATGTAATAAAGTTATGCTTGTCTGTGACTGAAATAAAGTTTGATAGTAATAAAGAAAGGAAGAGGAACAGCTTTAGCCAAATTTTGCATAGTCATGGTTTCTCCTTTTAAGCCTTCTTGTAAAAAAGGATAAATGGACAATAGACAGAACAGACAGTCTAAGCCTGAGCAATAGAAGACTGACCAACTCTCACAACTACTTCAAGAAGAGGTCATACAATACATTGCTGTATTGATAATTGATTTTATTGATCTAGATAGGGGCTGGGGAAGCTCACAGTTCAAGAATGGCATTCCTTCTTGAGCATCCTTCCAGGAGCTGTGTGCCAGTGATGGGCGAGGCCAGAGACAGAAAGTGGGAAGGGCCAGAGACAAAACTACATGGAGCAACCGTTGTGACTCTCACATTTGTACAGTAAGCTACATTTCAGACATGCACACACACAAAGCCCTCTCCACTCTCCATTCAGGCAAGCAAGAGATGTTATCATAGTTCAAGAACACATTTCAGCCAGGCGAAAGCAGTATCAGTGAGGAGAGTGGCCTGAGAAGAGGAAGGAAAGTCCTTTAGGGAAAGTCCTAAGGGATAGATACAGAGGTCTGGAGGGCCACATTCTAACCCTGATCTAGACTTTTTCCAGAATATTAGCTAATACGTTCCCCACATGCATTTTATCACTTATGAAATTGTAACCGATTTCAACAATATCTAGTTCATAAGCATCAATACAATTTCCAGTTGGCATACAATGGGTATATGTGGAAAGGTTAAGGAAGCACACACAGACAAATTTTCATTTGCATTTAGAACGGAACAGGACAGAATAAATATGAGTTTCAGCTGCACAAGAAATTCCAGAAATAAATAAACAAACTGACAGAATTCTCAAAATTGCAAGGCATGACTATAGGAAGCAGCCTTTGTAGATAATTTTTGTGTACCACACCCCCACTTTAAAGATAATATAGTTTAGGGAATTTCTTTATTTGAAAGTTATAATATAACCTACACTCAACTACAAGCCATGCACATTAACAAGCTCGTAAGAAGATTTCTTCAAAAAGCCACAGCGTAAATAACACTCATTTATTTCTAACAACTCCTCAGTCCAGCCCTAGGAACTAAACATAGCAAACACTTGGCATGCTGTGATCAATAGCTCATTTTTAGCAAATCAGAATCCTTAAAGAAGAAAAAAAAATGTTCTGCATCGTAGCTTATCTTCCCATATCCCACTTCACTAACAGTATCAAACCCCAAATGCTTAAATACAGAAGAGAAAGTTCTATCGGAGTTGGTGGAATTTAGGATTGTGGTTCAAAACTGAAATTCCATTGTCAAGTGAATGATATGTTTCAATACCACCTGTCATTCATTAACAACTTTACCCTGAAATCTTCTTTGCCTAAAGCCCAAGATGTCACAGATGTCTGATGTCACAGATCAGCTAAAGGAAATTCATGAGAACATAAGAAGAGCCCTATTAGTGCATTTGGTCCAGCATCCTGTTCCCATGGTTACCAACCAGGTATCTGATGGAAACCCACAAGCAGAACATGAGCAGAACAGCAGTCTCCTCAACCATGCTCTCCAGCAACTGGTAGCAAAAAAAAGGCATATTGCCTACTGTATAGATGTAGCAAATGACCATTATGAGTAACAGTCATCATCAGTATAACTCAGCGGCCATCACTACAACCTGTGACATCAAATGCCATTATTTAAGATTGTGCTATGTCAGTGAGTATTGTATTTTCCCACGTATAAGACGCCCCCATGTATAAGATGCCTCCTATTTTTGGGGACTCAAATTTAAGGAAATGGGGGGAGATGGCAGAGAGTTGTTGAGCTTTTTTGTGGAGGATTGCCCAGGGTTCTGGAGCTTTTTAAAGGCGAATTGCATTGCAAAATCCATTTCTTGTCTGTCCCCTCGCCAGCAGAAGCTGCCAATTGCCCACCAAATTGCCACAGCGTCAGCCAATCAACACCAGCCATTGACACAGCAACCAATAACACACCCAATAGCCACTGACAGCCACAGCAGCAGCCAATCAAATGTCCACCCTATGCACTATCCATGTATAAGACGACCCCCACTTTTTAGCATAATTTTTAAAGAAAAAAACTTAGTCTTATAAATGGAAAAGTACGGTACTTCCTTTTGCATTTCCTGGATCTCCTGAATATTCTGTTTCTCTTGATGACCCCTGGTTCTCATATTTGGAGAGAGGGAGAAAAACTTCTGTCTACTTTCTCCACACCATACAGAAATTTATTCACCTCTTTCATGCTCCCAACCTCACACCCAAAATTACTTGGCTTTTTTGATATATGAAGCAGCAAACAGCATGCCAGAGACCAGGGGGGCAGAATCAGTAAAGAAGGGAGATAAAGTATGCATTTTTCTTTAAGTCATATTATTTTTTAAAGTATTGTCTCCAATTGTACCATACCACAATCCCACGGGGGGGGGGGGACGACAAGATTTTATATATTTAAAGAAAGCAAAACAAAACAACTAGTATTTTATAATTTTCTCTTTTTCAAAAAAAATGTGATCTGGCACAGGAGGTGCAGAAAAACTAACATGTTGTCCAGACTTTACTCAACACAAAATCCATCACTGGAGTAATGTCCCTGGTCTGTGCCATCTTTGCTGCTTTTCTTCTTGCTACGTACTACAAACGATGTAATCTTAAAATCCATGTGAAATGGCAGGAAGGTAAGTAGAGTAGCTAACACCGGCTTTATAGAAATTAAGTTGATATATTGCAACAAGTGACTCCCTTGTATATAGAAGATGAGCAAAATATTAAACCATTGGGTTGTAAATTAAGGTGACTTACACTTGAAGGACAGTTCTGGGATCACCCACTTCTCCTCCATCACCAATTGTTAGTGTGTCATAGCCAATCTCCAGATCAAATTCTTCAAAATTAATCTGGATAACCTAGCGGGAAAAATAAAACATGTACTTAAAGCATCTACATTTATATTACTTTATCAGCATGGAATCCACATGTTTTTCAGACTCTCATATTTTATTTGTATAAACAAGTCATTTGTCCAAGAAAGAAAATAATGGAAGTATACGGGGCAATAATTTACCCCTTTCTTGCAATACAATAGAACCCCTAAGGCCAGTTTTCCAATTTAAATGCAGAAGTTTTACCTTTTTAATAAGCTGAAGTTAAACGAAAGTGTCAGAGTCAAGAATTTTATTACGCATCAGTAGTGGAAACTATAACATTTTTCTTTTTAAGCATACTTTGTTTGCAGAAGCTAATGCACGTACAAACATATCGAAAATTCATACAGATAGATGCAAGGGGGGGGAGATATTTATTCTCACTTAAAAAAAATATGAAATGCAGATATAACATGGCAGCTGCAATTATAACCTGTCATTATTCACAGTAAATCAAACAATTGACAGTATTGAATTCAGTGGGGTTTACTTCTACATCATGAGCCTGAGCTTCACTTCGAAGTTGCATATGCTAGAGGGATAGCATGAGGAAGCCTCAAAGGCATGAGGATGCCAACTTAGAAACACTAGGATAGTTTTCTGGTTTTGCTCAGAGACCAGTATTCCTACGAGAGAAACTGGAACACACTTCTAAATTAGAAAGTAAGCTGAGAGACAAACACAAAGTAGGCAGGAGAGTGAGAATCCCACGAGGAAGACGAACCAAATCCAAAGGCTTGTCAGTCTCAAAGGACTCCTAATTAATGTGTAGTTTTAAGTCCATTTTATTCTCTGCTTTAGTAATAATTGATTTTTCAATACTTGTTTTTTATTGTTGCAAACAGCTTTGGAGGGGGGTTGTCTAGAAAATTGCTATATAAATATTTTAATATTTTTTTGTGCAGGTATGTGTGTGTGTGTGTGTGCTTTAATTAACAGTGTTCTTCTAGTTCTCTTTTCCAGATTTCCCCTCCCATTTGTCCTAATGGGATTGCCATACTCGAGATCTCTTTTCTAAGGGCATGCTGAGGGAATATGAAGAATTTGGATCCAGTGGTTTCAAAGGCTCCTCCATCCACCCTCAAAACTCATATGGTACCACGATCAGAGCACTCTCCAAGGGCAAAGTCCTCAAGACCATAAGATTGGTATACTATACATGTTTAGCATCACGCTGCTCCATTACCCGGGCCAAATAATTCACAACACTAAATTATGGCAAAAAGAACTCTGGCAGCATTCCTAAAATGATTTTTGAAGTTACAAAGCATAATTTTTAATTACCCCCTTGCCTGAAAATCTAAAGTTGTTAGACTGAAAATGAAATGGTTTGCCAACTGTTCAAACCGTTGGAGGGTATCAATGTTAACTTAGAGACAACTGACTGTGACCTGATAATTCCTGTAACAAATTTGATATAAAGCACACAATCTATCTCTGCATGTATGTATGTACAGTATGTATGTATGTATGTATGTATGTATGTATGTATGTATTCATATTTATGGACTAGGGATTTTGTCCAGTTATGTTACCTATATTGGGGGGAGGGTACCCACAGATCATTGCTGTAAGGCTTTCCACATTGCACATTAATGGAAATCCTAGAGAATAATAATAATAAAAAATATCTACAGCAGGGATGGGAGCCTGTGGCTCTTTATTTGTGCAGATCATACCATTCCTGACCCACTGGCCATACTGGCTAGAGCTATTTACTTAACTGACCTGGAACAATCTATCAGAGAAAGGGCTGCCGCCCATGGGACAGAGGGTCATTGATGAATGATAATCCAGCTTCTACCTAGGGTTTTAATAGGTCACAAGATTTTATGGTAACTATATTTGTAATGTATTTTTGTCGGTGTTCGTCATTTGATGCTATGGCCTGTCGGCTACGCAAATAAAGTCTATTGATTGATTGAGCTGATGGGAGTTGGAGTTCACTAAAATCTGGAATGTCACAGTTTCCTGAGATACGTATTACTACAACTAAATCTTTTCCTCATTATCTGGTCTTTAAGGGGCATAGAAAGCACCTACATTAGATCTGAGCTTGGACAAAGCCCCAAACTGACATTAAGGGCAGAAAGGTCATTATTTCACTCCCTACAGAGCATCGATGCAAATTGTGCGCTGAAATGCGATGTCTGAAATAACTGAAAGCTATAAGGCAACCAGCGCTATGGGTTGCAACATACCACACTAGAGTTTTAAATCATCACAGGGCTTTGCAAGTGAACCCAAATAAATAATTTTAAATCAGTATTCAGAAAACCAGTAACTTTTCATATTAAGGTTTATTGCGTATCATACACAATCCCAGTTACTTTCTACTCTATACATATTTTCACAAAAGTGAGGTTGAGATATTAAATCAGTCTCAGTAGCCGTTTATGTACTCTCTAAACAATAGAACTTATGTAAATAAGCATCACTTTAAACAAACAAAAGTTAATTAATTACTCAGATTAATTGAAAACCAAGATAGAATCCATATTGGGAAATCAACAAAAACAAAATGCAAATATATCATCCAGCAAACAGAAAATGTGCTCCCCTTTAGTTAAATAAACAAATTTGCATATATAATTTCTATACAACCAAAGGAATCAATTACTTTTTGTTTTATGAAAGCTGAAATTATTGTTGGATGTATTGCTTTTATTATTCAGGCTTTCATGGAATATGGTGGTTTGAGACTCTCTAAAAACTTTGCATATATTAACATTTTTAATGTGTCTTCTATAAGCCCGAGCCATCAAATTAGAACATAATTGTTAAACATTTTAAGGCTATTTCTATCTATGCAGAATACAGCACAAAGCTTTTAACTCATCTGAAATTTCACATTTAAAGTTCATTTATGAGAGCTGCAACATATATCTCAACACCTCTCATTATTTCCAATGACTTGCAGTGGGGCATGTGAATGGTCTCCATTGGAAAGCAGTGTGTTGAATGTGACGTGACACTATTTAGAAGCCCTTATTATTTAATGTGCAGCCATTAGATGAGCTTGCAATTGAGAGCTGAGCCTTAGGATCAATTGTCATTCATTTTTTGTACAGTGCTTGGGTATGCATCTAGTTTGAGAGAGAAGGGGGATTCGAGAACGCAAAGAAGGAAAATGTGTCCTGCTTAGGTTGCTGATATTAATATACTTCAACTGATTTGGGATCAGGATGACTGATTACTCCCAGGTAAGGAGACACAGAATATATTTATGACATAATACATTTTAATGAAATCCTGTCGTTAGATTGACAGGTTACACTTCCATTACAATTTATTAGAAAGCAAATCCCACAACGAAAATGGTTGTGCTTTATTATAGCCAATTACTCACCACAAGTATTATTTTAAAAAATGTTCTAAGCTGGTGGTATACAGAATCTATTTATTAGAGGATTAGGTGGCAATTTAGAATTTGTGATTGGAATGATTGATTTCCTTAAAACTAAAACGTTTTATGTAGACAAGAGCCTTCTTTAAATAGCTTACCTGAAGTCAAGAAATACAGCTGTGACACCAAGCATTTGCAGAACATGCATTACTTATTCCATTAATGCTATACAGACACAACATGGTGGAAAGGACATCAAGATAAATTGTAGTGCAATCCTATACATGTATGACAAGTGCCTCCCTTCTCTATGTTGTTTAGTCATTTAGTTGTGTCCGACTCTTCGTGTACCCATGGACCAGAGCATGCCAGGCACTTCTGTCTTCCACTGCCTCTCGCAGTTTGGTCAAACTCATGCTGGTAGCTGCGAGAACACTGTCCAGCCATCTTGTCCTCTGTCATTCCCTTCTCCTTGTGCCCCCATCCTTCCCAACATCAGGGTCTTTTCCAGGGAGTCTTATCTTCTCATGAGGTGGCCAAAGTCTTGGAGCCTCAGCTTCAGGAGCACTCAGGGCTGATTTCCTTCAGAATGGATAGGCTTGATCTTCTTGCAGTCCATGGGACTCTCAAGAGTCTCCTCCAGCACCATAATTCAAAGGCAGCACCATAATTCAAAAGCTCTCTCTATATGGAATTATAAATGATTTTTTTTCTGCCCTGAAATTTGCCTTCCATGTATGATTTGTTTCTGCCCTGAAATTTGCCTTCCATGTATGTGCTTATTTTCCCACCTATAACTTACAATTTCTATCTCCTGCCCTTTATTTCCTGCGTAACAAGATCTATCTCACTTCTCTTTCCTTGTTCAAGTTTATTTTCACATAACTTCCAGTTTGGGCTTATTTCCCATATTACTTTTTTCCAACCTATGTTGAAATTGGTTGGAAAAAAGCACATATATATATACAAACGGAGATAACCAGAGAGCAACTTAACTTGTTTTCTTATCATCTCAGGGCACTTCCATGTATGATTCAGTCACATACTGGCAAATTCAGTTTGTGCAATTATAGTTGATTGAGAGGTAATACACAAAAATCCCATTTTAAACATGCACACATTTCTCAGCATTCTAGTGACCACAGCATGTTAGCTCTTTAAACACCAGCACCAATTTATCTGCCTGCCTTGAGGTATCAGTATCCATGTTATGCTTGTTCTGTGGTATTCACTTCCAGGCATATGAGTTTAGGTTTGTAGCTTCACAGAGTTACTTATGGTAAGTGGGTGGCACTGTGGTCTAAACCACTGAGCCTCTTGGGCTTGCCAATCAGAAGGTCGGTGGTTCGAATCCCCGCAATTGGGTGAGCTCCCGTTGCTCTGTCCCAGCACCTGCCAACCTAGCAGTTCGAAAGCACACCAGTGGAAGGAAGGTAAACAGCATTTCCATGGGCTCTAGATTTTGTCACAGTGTTCCATTGCACCAGAAGCAGTTTAGACATGCTGGCCACATGACTCGGAAAGCTGTCTGTGGACAAATGCCAGCTCCCTCACCCTGAAAGCGAGATGAGTGCTTCAACCCCATAGTCACCTTTGACTGGACTTAACCTTACTTATGGTTACCACAAAAAACCTTAAAATCAAATTGTAAAATGGGTAACAGCTTCTGAGCAGCTAAAATTAACTATCAAAGCAAGAACTAGCATCAGAACCAGATATATCCAGACATATTCTGATAGCTATTGAGGATTCATGGGTGCTTACATCTAACCTAAATCATGCTGAATGGGCTACTCATTGTCAACTCAGATTCTACCTTGTGTTGCAGGTGCACCCAAGGCACCAGCTATTGATTCCCCCCCCATGACCTTATGTGATGTTTCATTTGGAGTACGGTGGCAAATTTAAAGTGCCAGGAACATCACAGCCACCTCACTGCAGATTACAATTCTGCTGTTGTCCATCACGGGCAAGCACAATGAAGGCATCACTGATGTTGAATGAGATGGTACTTTGCTGGAGACCCGTCAAATGTGCATCCAGCTCTGATCAGAGAGGTATGGCTCAGGGTTACTTTATACATTGATGTATGTACATCAGCTGATAGCATATATGTAAAAAGAAAATCATTATGCCTGACATAATACATCTGTAATGGCTCTTTCACACCTGCAAGTCATAACATTATGTCGCAATCACCAAATGATGAACATCTATGTCTGAAGTTTCCCTCCCACTGCAAGGCAGCTGAGCGATCAGGCCGTGAAGCTTTATTAGGCTTTTATGAATCTAAAATACAATCATAACTACAAGTATTTCAAACTGTGAAGATTAGGCACTTCCTAATACTCAACAGTACCATTTCTGATTGTGGCTAAATTTATTCATAACAAAAAAATGATTTTTTTGAAGAAAGCTTTGCAATTTATAATGTTGTAATGATGTGTACATAGTTTTAATGTAACACTGGTGAAATTACAAATTAATTATCCCTTCTCACAGCCCTTTGGCCTTCACTCACTGAGGTCATGGAGTATTTGGGAAAATAAATAAAACATGGCATTTGTGCATTCATCTTTCCTTCAAAATAGGGCATGTGCAATTTATGTATGGTTGTAACTAAGCCACTACCAAAACTAAAATCTGGTACACACTCAGTCCAATACATCCCAATGACTACCAGTACATGCTGATTACTAAATTATGTTTGATAACTGGCATTTTTTTGTAATTAATGGCCAGAACATAAAACATGAATTCCTAACAGAAACTGAGATCACTACACATAGCAAACTGGGTTTCTGGGAACTGTTGCTGTTTCAGGAAAAATCTATAGGCACTTATTATTATTATTATTAAAATTTGTATACTGCCCTTCATTCAAAGATTACAGGGAGGTCCACAATATAAAAATACAAAACAAGAACACAAAACCTTAAAGAAAAACTAACAACTGAGTATTATCTAAGGCTGATTTCCTCCAGGCAGTTGTAGTATATATATATAATTCCTTTTACCAAACATGCTAGCAATATTCTTGAGGATTTTAATGGTTATACAGTGGTACCTCAGGTTAAATACTTAATTCGTTCCGGAGGTCCGTTCTTAACCTTAAACTGTTATTAACCTGAAGCACCACTTTAGCTAATGGGGCCTCCTGCTGCCGCTGCACCGCCGGAACACAATTTCTGTTCTCATCCTGAAGCAAAATTCTTAACCTGAAGCACTATTTCTGGGTTAGCGGAGTCTGTAACCTGAAGCGTATGTAACCCGAGGTACCACTGTACTGTATTACCATTCAGAAGAAGAATCTGTTTCCACAACAACAGTAAGGTAGGGCAGCATGGAACAACTAGCAATATAGTTACAATATATTTTGATACACTGTCTTTTTAGGCAAAGATTTACCACTCTGCTCCCATTACACTTATAGCTCACATCAGCATCCCCACCACTTTTTCCCTGTCACAATGCAGCACAAGTGCAGTTATACAAACAAATCATATTTTATATGTCAGTGCTGTGTTCTGCTAGAGCTCTGAATCCTGGCAGCTGTGAGACTTTTCTCTGAAGAGCTGCAAATAGAAGTGAGCTCTAAGTGTAATGGTGAAAGTGACATATAATGGTAAGTTAAGCAAATTGTACTTTGCCAGTCCACTCATGATTGGTGCAGCATTTCTGTGCACAGCCAAAATATCACCTCCAAAACTAGGGAGTAAGAGGGGAAACAATGGACCGTAAGGCATTGAAGGGACACTGTCTCGATTCCTCACAATACTTCACAGCAACAAAAAAATAGTGTGATTCCCAGAGAAAACAGGTTTGTGTCGAAGCAACCCATGTTCTGATATTTGTAATTTCAGCTACACCAAGCAGCAGTAGGCATTTATGGAAGCAATCAGCAGAGTGGGCCTATGTCATCAGAAAGCAACCTTATCAGATTTATAAGAGAGTGAAACACTTTCATGATGATAATTCCATAAACGGAAGTGGTGATAATTTAATTCCTACGAATGTGTTGCTGCAGATGTAATCAGCTTCAGTAAAAATTACTTTTTTGTGTGCGTTTCTTTGGATGTGCTGCTGCAGATGCAATCAGCTTCAGTAAAAATTACTTTAGTGTGATTGAGCTGCATTTATTCAGTGTTTACAATAAATACAAAATTGGCTGGCATGTTAACAATTGCTGCAGACTATTTGCTGGAATGAGTCCTACCCTCTGTTATTATTAACCATCTTGCAGATTTGTACAGTAGCAATGGATATGTTACTTCTAGTTAACAAGGGGTCAGTATCTTCGCCCAGACTTACTACAGTTATGGTGTCAGTATCACTTCTGCTCTCTTCAGTTACTGTACTGAATTATACCAGTTTAAACACAATGATATTTCTTATCTAATCCAACTGAAAAGGTGAGATTGAGAAGCTTGACTTGACAGAAACACATTCAAATCTCCTGGCAGACACCTTCACAATGAAGGGGCTTCCTTTGACCCCAGATTAATTCTAGCAACTGTGCATTCATTCACAGTGACCATGTTTTCTTTTCAAATAGTCTGATTTCCCACCCATCAGAAAGAATATCAGGGCTGAGTTTGTACTGATGCAATGTATCTCCCAAGGCAAGACAAAGAAACAAACCATCAAACCTTACTGTATGAACCCATTTTCAAAGCAAAACTTATAAAGAATTTTAAAACAACAACCCAACAGCACTCTGGTCCAGCGCTTTTGTAACAGAATATCACACTACAGCGGAGATGAGATGCATGTTACTTTGTTGTTGTTGTTTAGTCGTTTAGTCGTCTCCGACTCTTCGTGAGCACGCCAGGCACTCCTGCTTCCACTGCCTCCTGCAGTTTGGTCAAACTCATGCTGGTAGCTTCAAGAACACTGCCCAGCCACCTCGTCCTCTGTCATCCCCTTCTCCTTGTGCCCTCCATCTTTCGCAACATCAGGGTCTTTTCCAGGGAGTCTTCTCTTCTCATGAGGTGGCCAAAGTATTGGAGCCTCAGCTTCAGGATCTGTCCTTCCAGTGAGAACTCAGGGCTGATTTCCTTCAGAATGGATAGGTTTGATCTTCTTGCAGTCCATGGGACTCTCAAGAGTCTCCTCCAGCACCATAATTCAAAAGCATAAATTCTTTGGCAACCAGCCTTCTTTATGGTCCAGCTCTCACTTCCAAACATCACTACTGGGAAAACCATAGCTTTTACTATACCAGGGGTCTGCAACCTTTAAGACAAAAAGAGCCACTTGGACCCGTTTCCGAAAAAACAACAACAACTGGGAGCCGCAAAAACATTGCAACATTTAAAACAAATATAACACTGCATATATTGCATATATCTGGCCTTAATGCTATATATACAGGATCGTGCAGTCAGCTGTCAATCTCAAGAAAAAAGGACAAATTAATAGCTAATTAAAATATTTAATTTACAACCAGGTAACCAGGTTAATGGGACTTTTGCTCCTGAACCTCAGTGCTCAGTGTCTGCACATCAGGGCTGTAAGACGTCACCTTCATTTTCACACAGGCTTGCAAGCTGTCATCTGTGAGGCGTGATCGGTGTTTGTTTTTAATATAGTTCATGTTGGAGAAGACCTGCTCACATACATATGTGGAAGAGGCCACAAGGGCCATCGAGTCCAACCCCCTGCCAAGCAGGAAACACCATCAGAGCACTCCTGAGATATGGTTGTCAAGCCTCTGCTTAAAGACCTCCAAAGAAGGAGACTCCACCACACTCCTTGGCAGCAATTCACCAAACTTTCACCAAACTTTCCCCTGCTTAAGTTTAAAAAGGGGCTTCGCTTAAAAAGGGGCTTTAGGCAACTAACTCCACGTGGAATTCCACGCGACCGCGACTGCATAATCAATGCCACAAAATGCCAAAGAAAATTAACCAGGGCCCCAGTGAACCATAAATCATAATCAGTGCCTGATGTAAATAATAATTAATAATGAGGGCCCAATGTCAGCCTCGTCATTATAAAAATAATCCCTCTCTTCGCGCCGCCCAGCCTCCCAAGAAAAAAAAACCCACTTCAAACGGTCACAAAGCACAAATTCCAAGCGACTGCAACTTGCTATGCCCAATAACCAATGCCCCAAAATGCCACAGAAAATTAATCAGGGCCCCAGTGTACCATAAATCATAATCAGTGCCTGATGTTACTAATATATAATAATGAGGCATTCGTCATTATAAAAATACATGTTTTGACACTTTTTATTATTTCTTTGTTTGACCCCTCAGAATTACTCCTCCTCATAGAAATAAACATTAAATTAACAAGTTACCTTTTTTTGAGTGTGTGTTCTTCACTCCCCTTCAAAACAGTGACCAGTGTATATGCCCCCTTTCAATGCAGTGACCAGTGTATATGCCCCCTTTCAATGCAGCCTGCTTACAAAGGCGGGACGACAAAGACCAGCAATAAGCTGTTGCATAACATTCCCCAAAAACTTTCCCCTGCTTAAGTTTAAAAAGGGGCTTCAGGCAACTAACTCCCACGTGGAATTTCCTATAGTAAGATGGCGGCCGCCTCAGAAGACCACATGGGCAGATAAGATGGCTGCTGGGACGATCCGGTTACCCAGCAACAGCACAGCTGATTCCGACGCTTTTGAAAGCAGCCGGCAAAGCAAGTGTTGGAGCTCCGAAGCCACAATGCTGCGCATGTGACCAAATAGCGAGGACTTACTTTGCTAGAGACAAGCCCCGACCCTACCACAAGCCTCCCTCTCTTCGCGCCGCCCAGTCTCCCAAGAAAAAAACCCCACCTCAAACAGTCACAAAGCACAAATCAGTAAACATAATAAACATTAAATTAACAAGTTACCTTTTTTTGCGTGTGTGTTCTTCACTCCCCTTCAAAACAGTGACCAGTTTTGAACAGTGGCTTCAGGCAACTAACTCCTCCGCCGCCTCCCCTCGCGCCCTCGCCTCGCCCCCGCCCCTCGCCTCCTTCCCTCACGCCCGCCCCTCGCCCCCGCCCCTCGCCTCCTTCCCTCGCGCCGGCCCCCGCCTCCTCGCCCCCGCCCCTCGCCTCCTTCCCTCACGCCCGCCCCTCGCCCCCGCCCCTCGCCTCCTTCCCTCGCGCCGGCCCCCGCCTCCTCGCCCCCGCCCCTCGCCTCCTTCCCTCACACCCGCCCCTCGCCCCCGCCCCTCGCCTCCTTCCCTCGCACCGGCCCCCGCCTCCTCGCCCCCGCCCCTCGCCTCCTTCCCTTGCGCCCGTCCGCCTCCTCGCCCCCGCCCCTCGCCTCCTTCCCTCGCGCCCTCGCGCCCGCCCCTCGCCTCCTTCCCTCGCCTCCTTCCCTCGCCTCCTCCCCTCGCCTCCTCCCCTCGCGCCTCTGCCCCGGAGCCGCAGCAAAGGCTTTAAAGAGCCGCATGCGGCTCTGGAGCCGCAGGTTGCTGACCCCCGTACTATACGGACCTTTGTTGGCAAGGTGATGTCTCTGCTTTTTAAGATGCTGTCTAGGTTTGTCATGTTTAAAACACACATTTAACAAGTAAACCATGTTTAGATGTTTATAGCCATAATCTACAACCCTGACTAGTCACCTTGCTTTGGAGAAATGCATGAGGAAAGGAGTGGGCAGAAGCCAATGCTTCCCACCCCCCAAGAAAAAATCCAGTCCCCTAAGCCTCCTATAAACTCATTCCCCCATTTCTCAGAGATCAGCACTTCTGCCTGTGCCACAGACTATCCCACTCGGAAAAGTCTTTTCAGAGAGCTCAGAGAACTGCCTTGGAAAGAACAGGCAGGAAAGTCAACTTTCACCACCCATACCCCACCCTTGGCATTTCTCTGGATCCAACTTACTGACGCAACAACTTTTTGTGAGCAATGCCTTTACAGAAATGACGTTTGTAAAATATTAAAGAGATTGTAATATTTGTTGGATGTTCCCTGCAACCACTGCTTTGAAATAAAGAAAGGAACTGAGAAGCTTGTTTTCTAGAAATATTTATTATCTAATTGATCCCTAATTAATTTATCTAAATTAAAGAGCAGGAGGATTTGCCCAAGGACAGATGCTGAAACACTACTCCTCCAACAGAGCTGAGATTTCAGCTCCACTGCTGTGAAAATGACTATTTTTGTTACTGCAAAGCAATGTGGGTTCTTTCCAATGACAATTCCAGAAAGATGTCCTGTCATGGCACTGCAACTATACTATGAAATATTTGGCACTGCAAGGGATTGATTCCCCACCCTACCCCCGAAATGACACTTTATGTTGTCTTTTGAAACTCTTACTTATGACATCTTTGACCACCTTCCTGAGTCTCATATCAAAAACAGGCACTCTGCTGTTATGAACAGAATGGTAACAGTTATTTAACTATATGTCACAGACAGCTAGAGAGCATATGAGGACAGTCTATGGCGGCTCACTGAAGTTGGGTACTCCAGATCACAGTTTTCAGTGCCATGTTTGACTTGCATTGAATCCTGCCATTGTAGGACTGAGAGACTTACGGTATGCACTTCGCATAGTCAGAGTTGATGTGTTGCTTTAACACTTGATGAAATGCAGGAATGAGAAGTAAAGCATAGTGGAGAGCCAGAGCTTAAATACAAGCAAAAATGTTAAGAAGAAAATTAATGTGCAGAAGACTTAGAAATTACAGGGTGTCACCGCAAATATTTTCAGCTCTAAGAACTTAACAAGTAGTTTGGCCACTTCATGCTTCTTAACAGTGATTTATTTCCTTTGTGTTAATGCATGAGGTTTGTCTCTCTTTTTTTTGTCATGATAGGAATTATTAATAAATTATAGAAAATATTTATCTTTACACAGCAGGATATTTTCCCCTGCATAAATAATTCCTTTGCTGTATTCTCAATTTGGTATAAAATATTATCAACAGTCTAAATTATGCATACTGAAAAAGTCACTGAAGATCTCTTCTGCACTCACAAAATAACGCAGCTTCTGCTAGAAATATTACTGTGGATTTGAGGAATATAGGGTTGTTTCCCCATTTTAAAATAAAAAAAAAACATTGGTGAATTGTCTCTCTCTTGTCTGTCTCTCTTTGAGCCAGTGCAAACACTGGCTCATTATAAAACATGGTGGGAAATGATTGCACATTCCTTCTCCTTCCACTCCTTCCATTTATCTTACCAGCATGTCCCTTCTGCTTATCTTCTTAGCACTAATCACGACTTCTTGTTACAAATATATGTAACTGTGGAAACCATGGTTAACATCAACCAGGATACCACTAGAGTATCAGTTGGAATCAGCTTTGTACTGCTTCCTTTTTTTGCTAGACTTCTGCAAACCTGCAAAGGTGAATCTGTTGAGAACATAAATATCTTCCAAAGTTCTGATTGCACTGCAGACATATGTTGTTCAAGGAAGACTATGGAAAGCAACTGTAATATATGAACTGGAATCTCAGAAACTTAGTGTGGAGGCATGTCTGTGCACACAGCCAAAAGCAACCACCTGCCACCCCTTCCAGATATATTCCAAGCAGAGAAACCAATGCTCACACTTTCAAATTGCATTCTTTCCTTCTGTAGCCGGGGACTCTGGATGCCTTGTGTTATGCCACCAGTTCCTAATCTACATATGCATCTGAATGATTTATTTTTATTCATCATATGTTAGGAATCAATCAAAAGAAAAAAAAGTTAGCAGATCTAAATGCAGAGGGACAAAAAAAAGTACTGAAAGGATAGCAATGTAGACTGTAAGAAATTCCAAGGGACCTCTGCACTGTTACCATTTCAATCATAGACTGGCAAAATAAAGTTGATTTGGAGCTCCCCACCCCCCCACCCCCGTCCAAAAAAAGCCCACAAACTTTCTGTGATAAGGCAAAACTAACAGGAAAATGCATTGGAATGTGTGGAATAGTACTTGGTTTATTTGACATTACAAACCTCCCTGCAAACAAATCAGGCTGAATGCTCTGTAAATAGCTGACATCATCTAAACTCCTCACAAACTTTCTGCAACATAAAAAATAAAAAAATCAAGATAAACGTTCAATAAAATGGGCATCTGAAGTGACCCAAAATGCTTTCTTCAAATCAATAGCATAAAATATGGTATACTAGTTTGGGGACAAAAAGTGTGCTGAAGCATCTTGCAGATATACACGACCATAGACACCTGCAGAAATGGTGCAAGAGTCATTATTCTTCCTAACCAAAGATAAATTTTCCACTTCCCAAACAAGTGGGCTAATGCAAAGGTTCTGCAAAGCAACAGGGAAAAGATGCTGCTCTCATTGTTATCTGGTGCCTTTCTGCTTTGTAATCAATAAGAGTTAGCATTTGACTTCCACCCACATGATTCTTCCTCCACAATTAGCTTTTATTTAACTTCTTTGCTTCCCAACACAAGAAACTGATATGAAAGTCACTACCGTCGTTCCAACCATTCTTTAAGCATTTGCCAGGGGATCAATAATGCCTTACGCTGTTACTACCTCAGAATATTTCTTGAGAAATTGCCTTAGAAGCAGGCATTTGAAACACACTGCAAAAAGGGGGGAAATGGAACATAAAAACATGGCTCATAAGAAAATTGGAAGCAGCCCTCATAGCCTTTCATTTCCTTTCTGCATAAGTAGATTTGCATTTCTCTTAGTTCCAAACTAGATGTTTGCCATATGCAGATACATATCTTGTTTTTGCCTTATTTCGTGCCTTAAATAATTACTAGTGTTGCACTGAAATCTCCCCTATTCATCTGGAGCTTACTTTCCCTGTGATAGAAAGAGATATTCCCCATTCTTGGGGCACTTTAGAATTCTGGTGGGTGCAGGGATTTGACCTTACTTCATCACTGTGAGGTTGATGAGGGTGGTTTGTGCTTTTTTCTCTTTCCCGTGAACAATTTTTCCAGCCATCTGCAGCCTCCTTGGCTGCTTGCATTTCCTGAGCTGAAAAAGCCCCATGGCAGGAATCACTTTACAATGTCTTTCCCTGAGATTTAACTGAGAATTTGAGAGTGTTGCAGAGTGCAGACCACTTGGGAGATTATTTGTATAATAAAAAGGGCATTTTCAAACACCCTTCAGCCACCTCAAAAGCAAGCAATGACACAGCACCCTATTATTTCTTTCAAAAGGCAAAAAAAATGTTTACTGAAGCCATGTATCAAGGAAAGAGAATTTTAACCTTAGGGCCAGACAACATGTGGCATGCTTATGTATTGAAGTCCTCACCTCAGCCTATTATATTTTATGTAAGGTTTGAGGTATCCCATCCAATTCAACACAGAACAGATTAAAAATGCAGTCTCCTTATATGGGTAAGTGGCTATTCAAGGGTGGGGTGTGATAGCATTTGTGAGGAAGCGCAAAACGTGTGTAAATGCCTGTGTCTCAAACCCATACTTTCTGGAATATGAACAGCTTTTTAGACAAAGGACATTTTTTAAAAAAATGCAGCTGGAAGAAGATGAGCAAGACTGATAAATCGAAATGACAAAAACACTACACAGATGTGACCAGTAAAAGCAGGAGGCTTGAAACATTGCCTTCATGCCTTGTGCCTGACACAGAAGGCCTTTTCATGTGTTCTCTTCTCATCTGAAAGGAATGACCATGGCCCCGCCCCCTTTGCCATGTTCCCATCGCAGTCCCACAGCCCTCTACTGTTAGGGACTAGACTGTGGAGGAATGGTGGGAGCTGCTGCCCCCTTCGCCTGAACCTTTCCAAGGGCAGGAGGACAGTATTGATTTAGAACAGTGGTTTGCAGAGGGACATAGTCCAGGGGGGAAAGCTGGGAAATACTGAGTGAGGAACAGCTAGAAGAGGGAACACCAAGAGAGAGACAGCATTCCAGACCGCTCCTTCACCTAGGACTAGACGGGCTTCGAGAGTGATAAAACAGAAAGCGCAACAGCAACAAGTTCAGATTACCTGACATAGGAGTGATATAGATTAATGGGGACAGAGGGGGTGAACCTTTACTGGGAGCAACACCATTTCTTAGAGAGATATGCATTCCTCTCTCGCTGTGATTATTAAAGAACTTATCTGGTAAGAACGTTCCTTTCGTTTGATCTGCTTATTTACTGCCACCAGGGGAGGGATCTGTTTCCCCAAAGCCTGACATCCACCCACTGGAAGGGTAAGTTCTCTGCTCCTGTAGGCTGGTTGCACAATTTAAAACCCTTGAAGATCAGGGCAGGGAGCCTACATGAACACACTACTGACTTTTACCTTCCAATGTGAGGAGGGCTATGGGGCGGGCAACAGGGATGCAACAGAAACAGCAAGGCTAGCATATGCCTGTGCATTGTCCTGTTCATCATGGAAGAGACATAAGATGTGAAGGGGGTTGTGCATCTCTGCTGACAGGCTAACCAAACAGAGAGGCAGAAAGAGCACACTGCAGTTTCTCCCACATCACAGAGCAGTAGTGACTGTGTGGGCACCACTGGCAGTGCTGTTGATGCTTACCTGGCATCCCAATGCCACACAATGTTGCCAAAAGAGAGAGGGACAGGGCAACAGGGAGACTACCTGAACAGGGAGTCTGCCTCCAAATCTTCTTAAACAGCAACAACACAAAGTTGGAAAGTCAAGTGAGCAACACAGCCCTGCCGGAACTGCCAACACCAGTAGCTACTGCTATTAAGGATACTATTGTTTATTCTATCTATTTATCTATCTATCTATCTATCTATCTATCTATCTATCTATCTTGCTCAGTCCCTGCTCCTGCCAACCTAGCAATTCGACAGCATGAAGTGCAAGTAGAAAAATAGGCACCGCTCTGGAGGGAAGGTAAAAGGTGTTTCCGTGCGCTGCTCTGCTTCGCCAGAAGCGGCTTAGTCATGCTGGCCACATGACCCGGAAACTGTACACCGGCTCCCTCGGCCAGTAAAGTGAGATGAGCGCCGCAACCCCAGAGTATTCTGCGACTGGAACTAATGGTCAGGGGTCCCTTTACTTTTTTTTTATCTATCTATCATATTTGAAGCTTTCTTCCAAATAGCTCATGGCACCATACTGAGACTTGCCCTGCTTTGTCTTCAAAACAGCCCTGTGAGGTAGGCGAATCTGAGCTATTGGGACTGGCTCAAGAACACCAAGTAAGCTTCATGGCTGAGTAAGCTTCAATAGCTTACTTGGCCAGCGTGGTGGCAAGTGGACGGCTGGACAGACACATTAGTGGAGCTCATCTGGTGCTCCTCCCTATGTACTTGTCATTGCATTCCCCCACCTGTGCTATCCAGGTAAGCTGTAGAGACACTGGGTATTGAGATGGAAGCTCTGTGGCTTCACCCCACTTCCCACTATTGGCCACATCTAATATACTAATCCCTGTTCTACACAGGCTTTCGAAAGCTCAAACAGGAAAGGGACCTGCTGCAACATTCTGGGTACCTATTTCACAGTTTCTTCTATTGCATATGCAATCATGACTATTTCAGCCTTCTTGTTTTGAGAATTTTTTTTAAAAAAGCTTAGAAATCAATAATTCAAGTTGTAGCAATCTGGGAAAGAGAATATTGGTTTTTTTTTTTTTTTAAAGCAATTTTATCAGTAATAGTAACTTGTCTAGAACATTGATATTTCATGAACAGGCTTTCTGTGTAATGGCCGTAATTCCTTATATATTTCGTTTACAGTCTTTGTAGAAAATGAAAAGGACCATGAAAAGAAATCTATACTTTATCACTGATTAAAATAACAATTCAAAACACTGAAGGGCACCCACATTCTACCACTGGTTTCTATGATGAGTGGTTCATTTTGCATTTTGTGTGTGTGTGTGTGTGTGTGTGTGTGCTCTGCCCAAGTCTATTAAGTATCAGCTTCATTATGTTAAGGTCAGGTAAAAGTGTGCCACAGAAACAACTAGCTGAAGATTCTGAAATTTGAGCAGATGGGAGTAGGCCTTCCTTCTCCTTTAACTAGAGCTGGTGTCAGCAAGGTGTGGATCTGTAAGAAGGAGGATAAATGACATTTTGGTCTTAAAAACTGGGCTAAGAAGGGACAGAGAGACCTGCCTCACACTGTGTTGAATCCTGCGTATTTGACATTAGGGAGGTCCTAGAAACCTAGATCATTATCCGTTGAAGAGTTATTGCTATGTGCTTTCCATCTTATGCTCAGCCTGTACATATGCGTAAATAAAACCATATATCACAAAGACACCATAAGTCTCCAGCGACCTTCATTCCTAGGAAACCCCTGAGAACTCCATCTACTTGGAGAATGGATAGTGAATAACAATATGTTTTCTCCCAGTACCTTGGCAGAACATGCATTTCCCCACAAGAGATAGCACATCTCCTTCCAGTGCCTGAAACAGTAACAGAGGCAGAAGTATAACTGGGGGGGGGACTTTCACTCGTGGTGCTTTGTTAGAACATCTCAAGTAGCCTCCTGGGTAATATGTAGCTTTTCAAAAGATTGTGCATTATATGTGCTGCTGAATTGATAAATGTTTATTAGAACACAAGGTCCCTTTGAAGTTAACTACAGTCCTCACACGAGTGAAAGGCAAAGGTATATCAACATTTTGCAATCTGAAATGTTTATTACACTTGTCGAAATCCAAGATGAGTTACCAAAGAATTACCCTACTTCCATTGTAGCATTGCTGAAATCATCAAAAATGTTGTGCCATCCTGATACACCAACTGAGATGCTCTGAGAAGCCCCAGATAAATAAAACATCTAAACTAGTTCTTGAGACTTAAAAAAACAACCCCAAAACCTGCTGCCTCTGTAGAATTCTGTACCAAAATTAATATAAAAAGTTCTGAGAGTGTGTGTTAGTATCCATTTTATTGCCTGCCTTTAAACGAGAACTCATAAAAAGTAGTAGCACAACTGGGCAGTTCTGTCCTATCGGCAATAAATCACAGATTAATATGGCTGGTGCCACTGTTTCATTTTCCAGCTCCTTGTTTTCACTATATGAGGAACTAGCCAGCTTAAAGCCCCCAGTCTAATTTGCAGAACTTTACATGACATGTGTGTAAGTGGGAAAGGTTTTTTTTGGGGGGGGGCAAGGGAAAGATGCTGCAAAGAGTGAAATATTCTCACCTGCCTCCAAATGTATTTTTCAAATGTATTTTCTCCTTAAGGACATTTTACTGGGTTCCAATAAAGTGGTTTTCTTATAGTTTGTAGTACTAACTTATTTGTTATTTTAATTATATTCATAATACATCTTTCCTCCAAGAAGCTGAAGGTTCTCCCCTGTGATGGCCTGGGACTCGGGCTCGGACTCGGAACCAGAGGAGTCTCAGTCTGCACTGGATCCTTTGCCTCAGGCATCATCTGAACCAAGTCTGGGTCTGATCCTGAAGAGTTCCAGTTTGCACAGGTTCCCCTGCAACAAACACCAGCTGGGCCGAGTCAGGGGCCTGAGCCTGCCCTGGCTCCAGATGCGGGGAATACCTCGTTGCCTTCAGCTGGGCCATCACTTACAGCTGCTCCGCTACCAGTTGGGTCAGGGGAGGCTGAGGTGGCCCCTGGGTCTAGTAACCCACCGACGTCTCCTGAACTGCAGAGACTAAGGTCTGAGAGAAGGAGAGACCTGAGTACTCGGAGGAGGAGTGCTCGCCTTTGGGCGAAACAGGGAGGTGAGTCGCCAGGGGATCAGAACTGTCCACTACCCCAACAAAGATAAAAGGCTGTTGGACCCCATCCCAGGTTGCGGGAGCAACATTGCTGTATGCCAGATCCTGCCTGAGGTCCTGTACCTGTCCTTGTCTGGTTTCCTGCCTTGTGTCCCGCCTTGGCCCTGTTGGACTGACTCCTAGCAAAACCTTCGGATTCTGGACCGGTCCTGGACTGCGTTTCCCGGGTTACTCCCAGGCCCAGCACATCCCCACTGCCTCATTTTATCCTCACAACTGTATGAGAGTTGGTGATTGGTCCAAAGGCACCAAGTAAGCTTGGTCAGTGTGTAGGATTTTGAAGCTGAGTCTTCCTAGTCCTAATCTGACACTTGATAGACGTAGAGGGATAAGCGTGTGGATTTTTGCACGAGTGGCTTCCATGTTAGTTATTAGGTCTGAAGCCATGGGAAATAAAAGATGGCTGAGTGCTTGAAGTCTTCAGCAGAGTGGAAGAATACCAGACACCTTTATGAGAGCAAGGCAGTATGAACCACACTTATCAGGATGTGGCCCAAGGCCACCTAAGCAATCCAGGAAAACGGACTGAGATAAGGGCAACTGGTTAGCCCAAAATCTGCTGACACACTGTCAGTCATGTTCACAGCCTCTGGTGATATACTGCCAGACGCATTTTCCATATGTTTTCAGACTCACAATAACCTATAAAACCAACCTGGAGGAAACCTGAGAGTTGGAGAATACAGCAGACCCCACTGAAGCAGCGAAGTTCTCCCACCAGGCCTCTGGCTTCTACCCTCGCCATGTCTAGTCTGGCTAACTGGATTGTGTGTGTGTGTGTGCGCGCGCGCGCTCGCGTGTGAGTTTTCATTAGGATGCTTTACCATAGACTGCTATTATGGGGACAAAAACAGTTTTCCTACCTGAAATGATCAATGTCTTTCTTGACTCTCACCTTCTAAGATCCCTGAGACCCCAAATTAACCAGAAGTCCTTTTGTGACACAACACTGTCGAAAGTAAAAGTTGTTGTGTTCTTAGGGTCATTTTGGATGACTTGTTTCAAAATATGAAAACAGTAAGAAGATATGTCAAACCTTATTTAACCTTAAGTGTGAAGAGGCTGAAAAGGAAATGGGTGAACTATTTTTTTTTATTTAATACAACTGTGCTCTGGGGGTCATAGCACACAGTTACCAGAACAATCAATGAAACAGATACGGATGTCTGCAGAAGCAATTTCAACAGTATTTATGGAATGAACACTACAGTCAATAGAATAGTTAGTTATACAGCAGAAACTAAAATAATAAGATGTGTTTGTTTTCCTAGTAGTTTCTAGTCCATCTCACTCCTGTAAATAATCCCAATAGACAGATTTATTTTATTTGAAAAATAATAATCAAAGCTCTTCAGGCAAGCTGACTATTGCTGTAAGCAACTCTTGCCATAGCTGAATGATTGAAGCACTACTCTTTAGCCAAAGGCTATCATAAATATATTAAAATAAAAGTCCATACAGATTGGCAATTATGCCAAATAACTGAGTGCCCTAAAAAGGATTTCAGTGCGAGGATATACTGGAGACCATCACCCGTGTAAACAACAAAATTAATTGAAACACAGCTGTGTTCAATTTTTAAGGATATTAGCAAACAGTATTATTTTACAAATTGAGCTAAACACTATTGTTGTTGTTGTTGTTAAGTTGATTCCAGATTCTGGTTTTGTTAAGTGCATCCTTAGTTTGGGGCCACAGGCTCTAATCCAGAAGTTCTCCCTTCTTTCTTTTGAAACCAGAGAGGCAAAATATTAACTTGTTATTAACTTCAGAGAAACAGGAGATATAGAATACAGAAAACTGAGCAACACAATACTGATCATTTTGAGCTACTATCCTATACAAAGGAGCCTACTTCTGAGTAGACATTACAGAATGGCACTGTAACTTTCTTCAGGATTAGGCATATTTGGCTTATAGATTTATTTATTTGGCGTATACTACCTGTCCCCATTTTATTTGGTCACTCATGAAAATCCTATAATATATTTTAATGAACTTTTGCAAGACGATAAGGTGTGGGCTGGTTGACCGGATATTGAATTTTCTTCATCCCATGATGGAAGAATTAACTTGCTCAAGGCAGAAATCCTATGCACACTTACGAAGGGGGGGGGGGAGCATAGAATTGGGCACAGTAAAATGCTTCACCTCGAGGAAAATCAAGCCAATGCTTCTGAGAACTTCACTGTATCTTTAACGCAATATTGGAGGCCTGTTTCCCAGGCAGCCTGCATTGGTGAATACGCTTTTCCCACTTAGAATAGAAAGCCAGCACCTAATAGGTTCTGATAAATTGACAAAGATTTGCCCACCAGTAAGTAGGGGAGCCCGGCATCTCTACAGCCATGAAATAAATCAGGTGACTAATCAAGTAAACCTATTGGCAATACGTAAGTAGTAGCAGGTCAATGGGGCACAGGCCGCTGAGTTCATGCAAGGTAAGAAAGGATTGGGGTGAACTGGGATCCCAAGCCAGATGTAGCAGGGTGTAGGACTCCAAGTGCTTTCAGGTAGAAAACTGGCCCCATCATTACTTGATATGCCTAAAGCTCAGCATGATGAAATAACAGAAGCTATTATATAATCATTTTTAAAATATCATGTATGAAAACATATTTAGAATGAACAGTGTTTATTGACTACCATATATTGAACAAATGGTGAAAAACCCACAGATGTATGTTTGATTGCAGAATTGTTCGTTAGGATCTGAGACTGTCGCCAAAATTGTAAAAGTAACTTGTTATCTAAGAACCACACACAGAAGCAAACAGATTCATGTTTCCACTTTCGCAGTAGCACATTTCTTTTTTTTATCTTCTTTTTATTCATTTTCTATTACCAGACAACAACAACAAAAAAGGAAAAATAACAAACACATACCAAAGACAAAAGAAAACATCAACCAAATCAGAAACACCTTAACCAACCAAAAAACAACCATTACAACAAATAGCAGTTGACTTCCCTCCATCTCGGTCTTGGGTTATGTGAATATTAAATCCAATCTGCAGATTTTCATTATATAACATCTGCGCATCGCAAGAATTATATTACGCCTACTGTGATTTTTATATCTCTAGAATTTGTTTCTGTATATGTTATAAATTTAGAACACTCGTCAATAAACTTTCTACCTTTTTGCTGTCTAATGTTCTCGCAGTAGCACATTTCAATATGATATCTGCCTCTCTCTCTCCTGTGTTGTACAGTATCTCCTCCCCACCTCTGTATTGTAAATGCTCTTTTCGGCGGTTCAAATCCCCGTGACAGGGTGAGCGCCTGTTGTTTGGTCCCTGCTCCTGCCTACATAGCAGTTCGAAATAACGTCAAAGTGCAAGTAGATAAATAGGTATCACTCTGGTGGGAAGGTAAACCGTATTTCCATGTGCTGCTCTGGTTCGCCAGAAGCGGCTCAGTCATGCTGGCCACATGACCTGGAAGATGTCTGCAGACAAACGCTGGCTCCCTCGGCCTATAGAGCGAGATGAGCACGCAACCCCCGAGTCATCCACGACTGGACCTAACGGTCAGGGGGGTACCTTTACCTTTTATGGCATATTCTATGCAAAAGGGAGAAAAGTGAAATTGTGCTTCCATAAAATTACAAGACTATTTGGAAAGAAGAAGGATGAATGAAGTTGAATTTAAAAATGCCTTTGTATCAACCTTATTTGTACATTCAAATCTATTTCTATCCCCAAGGCCAAGTGATGGAAGACCTACCCCTGAAGCAAAATCCACGATATCTCCCTTTGTCCTTGGAGATTTACTACCATGGTGATCTATGGATGGAACAGAGGTGCATATTTAAGACTGACCTTAATTTAAATATCAGTATACACCACTTTGATATCTATGAGCAGTGCAAGATTCCAGGAGTGCAGGCGCACTTTACCCAAGGTCTTTGTTTCCCTTTGAACAATGAGGCACAGTGGAGATCGTGGTGACTTTATGATATATGGCTTATTTACACATATATACAACCTTGAGCTTAGATGGAGGGAGTTCAGAGCATTCACATCCTAAGGGGGTCCTGCTCCTTCCATTGCTACAGTATCAGATTCAGAGAGGCCGATTGTGCCCAATCCTCTCTGTTGCATAAAACCAACCAACTGCATTCTCCTCTGCCCCTGCACACTTGTCGCTGCTGACACAAATGATTTCCTGGGCTTACATCATCCAAAACGGAAATGCTACAAGCTTTTGTCTCTGCTTGCTAACACACAGCTGGAGGGGAAACACAATTGGAGGGAGGGCCCTCCCCTCCACTTGCTGTCTGGCACTGAATGTCCTGATGCTTCCTCTTAGGTTATCACTCATTTTTGTCCCCCTAATACTCAGACTTTTGACCAAACTGCGGGAGGCAGTGGAAGACAGGAGGGCCTGGCGTGCTCTGGTCCATGGGGTCACGAAGAGTCGGACACGACTAAACGACTAAACAGCAACAACAATACTCAGACTAGTTATCACCAGGCTTGGCTTGTTAACATAAGCTTAACCCAGGGGTTCAGTGTTTTGCACCAATTAACTCTCCAAACCTTGATGAAGCCTAACTTTTATTGGACCCAGGAATTTAAGGTATCTCACCCCCACCAGCTTCTAATATCCTAGTGATCAACAACATTGTTTGAGACCATGAGGAGTGCAAAGAGACATGATTTCTTGCTCCATTCCCCATCTCCAACAGCAACAAACTCCATCCTTTCACCCATCACAATAACTCTGCAGCCCCGCAGAGATTCGTTTAACATACACGTGTATGCTATGCATGTACGTAATATATAAATAATATAAAGTTGGCTAATCCTTCTGATCACAACTTTTAGGTCTTTACATTATTATCAAATTTGAACTTACCTTATTTGGATTGATTGCTGTGATAACCCAAACACACTGAGCGTTACTGTCATACTGAAATGGAAAGTTGGGGGACGTGAAGGTGCCACCAGGACCCTGAAGATTAGATCCACACGTCTTGACTGTAAAAGAAGAAATGAACATTACAGTTCCTAAATAACATCACATTATGTTCTAATTGCAGCTAATAGTCACTCCCAGTGTCTCCAAGGAAGTCCTCCATATGCTTTAGAGTGGTCTGGTGAATTCCAGAATGAAGGAAGAAGAGATTCAGATACCAGATTTGAAAATGCACCCCTTGGCTTCATTTAGGTGATGGACTGATCCCAGGTACCCCTTTAGAAGTCCCCAAGTCCCAATTCATGCCAAGGATGGAACTCTCTATATTTTTTAAAGTTGCTGCTAGACCAGGATAGCCAGCATGCTGCCCTCCCATATGTTGTTGAACTACAAATCCCACCATCCCTATCATCAGCTGGTTCCGATGGGAACTGGAGTCTACCATCTGAAGGGCACCATGTTGCCAACCTCTGTTCTGGACTAATACAAAAATGGAATGGAAAATGAAGGAAAGAATGAATACTTCACAAACTAACAGCTGTGCAGCCTTTTCCTGCTCCCCGCCCCCTTTCTTATGGCTATTAAAAGGTAGGAAGTCATCTACCAGAGGAGAAGGAAGTCTAATGGGAACAATAGATCTTGCATGTTCTTTACTTCTCTGCTTCAATGATGGATGCAATAAACACCTTTGGCCTAATCAGTTTGTTTGAACAATAACATTGTTGAGATTTAGACAAAAAAATACTTCTGAACAGATTCTGAACCACATTTCCATTTCTTCATATACAAATGAAAGAGCAAATGTTTCTTTTTAAAGATCTGCCTTTCCCCCATATTTATGTCTGACAGCTGCTGCTATTTATAAAGGATTTTAAGATATTATATGACTTAAACTAATATATTCAGAAGGCATGTCCCACAGTCACTTTTGCCATTGCCATCTGTTAAACTATGTAAAAACTGCAGTTTTCTAATAAAGAAAAAAATACATCTTATAAATCCGGAGATTAGATTCAAAAAATATAATAATGAAATTTGTGTTAGGGTAAACAGCTCAAGATTTACGTATAAGCCTTTGCATAAATTATTCTAATGCTGCAGCATTATTAAATGTAAAGTAAATGTGTGGTTCTATTTAAAAAATGTGAGGTGAGAACAGGGAACTCAAGGTAGCAAAGTGTGTAGCAAGTCCCTACCCTTGCTTCTCTGCTTAGCTACTGAGGTGAAATGAGATTCAGACAAACATGAGAATAATGACTGATTAACAGGGATTGCTTTTAGGGAAGCAGAGAACCGTTCTACAATAAGCTTATCCTGTGCAATGAACATCGGTGGCTGCATACCCAAACGGTGTAATTTCATGAAAGAAGTCCACTGTTTTTATTGCATTAATTCGAGAAACAAACAGAGAAGAGTGGAATTGTTGTAAAAGACTCATTCGCCTGCTTTGCACAGCACAGTAAGTCAAACTATAGCTTATCGGGACCACACAAATGTGCAACTTCCAGAGTGGAGCTTGCAGTCGCTTTGCTACTCCCCAGACCTTTTTGATCCTGCACCATGCTGAGCTAAGCCAAGCTTTGGCTCTGGCAGCATAACAGCCAACCCCAGACTCTTAGTTAAGCTCTCTTCTCACTAACCACAAGCTACAGTCAGCAATATATGCATAAATTTCTAGCTAACTTTTGAAGTCCTTCTGATCTATTTTGCACTATAGGATTACCTTCTTTTTAACAATCTCCTTTCTGCAGGGTCAATAATTTATTGTGATCCACGCAATATGTCCTTTTATCTTACACTCCCCCCCACCCCACTTAAAAAATGAATAGTATTATCTCAGTGAGGAAACACACTTCTCATATTCAGATCCAGGTCTTTGGTGAGCTTTAAATTTAACAGATTATATATTAATGTATAATCAATGTATGGACCCTTTTCTGCTGCACAAAAATTATTTGTCAACATAAAAAGGGCCTTTGAGAACTCAGGCAAAAGGCTTTTGGGTAAGCTGATCAGGATAGCTGTGTCAAGAGTTTAAGCAGATAGTCAAACAAGCTGAGCTGGAGATCAAGCTAACGGTTAAAAAGCTCAACATCAATGGACATAATACAATAATGCTACTCAAAGCAGGGAAGCTCAGTTGATTGGCAGTTAGTAGGAGGATGGAGAAAGTGAAAGGAAAAACAATGTTGCCAGCACTTTGGGCTGGAAAGTAACATTTAAGAAGTACTCATTGTGTCTTGCTGCCCAATAATACCATGTCTACAGTAGAATCACGTCTTACATGGAGGTTACATAGCACGTGAAGGCAAAATCGTGTACAGTCAGAACAACCCTTTAAAAACCATAAAAACCTTAGCACAACACTTACCAGTGAATGACAACTGCGTTGCTTAGCCTTCCTCTTCTGACATGGATTTTGTTCCAGAAGGACAAGTGTGGGTGACTGACAGCCTGCTTCAAATGAAGTGCTTGGCTGTGGTTCAGCTTCAGAGGTTGATTGTGTTGGCTGGTGATATTTTTTTTTAAGAGAAGCACGGTAACTGCTGCTGTTGTCTCTTGGGCTAATCAAACATTTCTTGGTACAGTCTCACAGTGTCTGTAATCCTTCGTGCGATTTTGAGGCTTCATTCCATGGAGGGATCAAATCACCGACAGGCTTTATCGCTTGGAAGAGTTGAGCAAATTTATGCAGGTTCCAACTTGCTGTCGCCATCACCTCTTTGTCAGTTTTATCTTCTGCTAGTGGCAGACTTTGGGCTTTAAAATTTCAGCAGCACCCTGTATGTACAATGCCTAAATTTGGTGTCCCCCCCCACCTCTCACTTTCTGTTGTTTGTCACTGTTCCAGCACTCCCTGTATCACCCTCTTGGCTCAGAGCCCAGTGCAGAAATGCCCCCTAATTCCACCTCTGCTTCTGTACAAAATCATACTAGTTCTTCCAGCTTTGGTCTATATTGTTCACTTTGTTTTCAGTGCTTGGAAAACCCTTAAAATCTCTCACGCATTCCTTCCAAAGGTTTTGCCAGCATGCATCACTGTTTCAGGCTCAAATACCTCCATTGCCTGCTTGAGGTAAGTGATGCAATTGGCAATGTTGAAGGACTTCCAGCATTCCATGAGATTAAGATTGGAATCAGCATCCACAGCATTCAGTATCCATGAGAAAGTGAGCTTCCTGTAAATCACCTTGCAGCAGTGAATCACACCGTGGTCCAGAGGCTGGCTGAGGGAGGTCATATGGTGGGGAGAAGACTTCAACTTCAACATTGTTATGTGCAAAGAGGAGAGCCTCAAAGTGGCCAGGAGCATTGTCCACAATGAGAAGCAGTCCTTGTCAGGGACCGTGCTGAGGAGGGCTGCACAGATGAGGAATGGTGGGAGCCTTCCCCCTCCCCCTGCTCCTGATCAGGATCCTTAATCTTCCCAGGAGCAGTGACACAGTATAGATTTGGAGCAGTGGTTTGCAGAGGGACATAGTTCAGAAGACAAAAGTTGGGAAGAACTGGGTGGTGAACAGATAGGAGGAGAAGAACCAGGAGAGAGAGTTAACAGACTCTGGTTTGCTGGAAAGTATCCAGCCGATCAGTCGAAGGTCAATGAGATTAGATAAGGTAGCTGCACAGAAGGCACAGTAGTTGTGAGATCAGGTTGCAAGATGAGGAAGTGACTCGTGTGACTTGGGGGGAATTGGGTGTAAACCTTAATTGGGAGCACCTTTACTCTGAGAATGGACTCTTTGTTCTTTCACTGTGGTCATTAAAATCTCTTTAAATGGTAAGAGACTATTTTTGCTCCCTCCCTTTATCCATGGGCCAAACGGAAGGAAGCCACTTCCCTGAAGCCTGACAGTCCTCATGTTGAAGTCCTCGTGTTTCTCTTCAATGTAGCACTTCACCTCTGGAACGAAGCACTTGTGGAACTAATCCAGAAATGTTGCTGTAGTCACCCAAGCCTTTTCATTGGACTGCCTGAAAACAGGAACGAGATTCTTGTTCTTGCCTTTTAAGGTGTGGGAATTTTCAAGCGTATACAGCAAGCCTGGCCACAGAACAACATAGTCACATGGTGTTTAGCTGCTTTGAAGCCAGAGGCTTGTTTTTCAGTTTTGGAGCTGTAAAAAGGTCAGGCATTTTCTTCCAGAAGAGCCCCATATTGTCAGAATTAAAAACTTGCCATGGAAGATATCCCTTGTCATCTAACAACTTCTTTAACTACTCCACATAGGCTTTTGACGCCTCTTAGTCTGCAGCTGTAGATTGCCCAGTTACAGTATGTGCACATTTTTGAGGCTGTAGCAGTTCCTAGAATTGTTAAACCAACCAGGACTGGCTTTGAATTGCTTCACAGACTGCCTACCCTCGATGGAAGGTTTAGATTGTGCATAGAGTGTGAGAGCCTTTTGTCACAACGTGACACCCTCAATAGACACCTGTTTGCAGTTCACATCTTCCAGCCATAAGTTTAATGCCTTCTCAGTCTTGACCAAAGCCTGGCTACACACCTGGTTCATCACCTTCACAGTTTCTGGAGCACTTGCTGCCTCAGCCACATTGATTTCTTTCTCTTGAATCTTCATGACAACTGCTGCACTTCTTGCGGTCATCTTTGTGTGTCACACTGCAGACAAGACTTGCCACCTCTCAAGCAGTCCAGCACAGCCACTTTTTCTTCCAGTGTTGGAAGCCATCTTTGCTTCTTAGGTTGTCCACCAGTTGAACAAGCGGCCTTGCATTTTAGGGCCATGGTTTGCAATGTCCATGTATACAGTATTTTTCGCTCTATAGGACGCACTTTTTCCCCTCCCAAAATTAAAGGGAAATGTGTGAGCGTCCTATGGAGCGAATGCAGGCTCCTTGTCTTCAGCGATTGCAATGTGAAGCCTCCGAAGCGCAGACAGAGCACTCCCGAGTGCACACCGATCCTTCTTGCTCTACAGGCTTCGCTTCACTGGAGAGGCACTGCACAGTTTTCCATCTCTGCACAGCACCCCTTCAGCAAAGCGGGAGGAGAAATGGAAGGGGCTCTGTTTCTCCTGCCGCTTCGCTGAAGGGGCGCTGCGCAGAGAGGGGGATAATTTTTTTCCTGTTCTCCCCCTTCTAAAACAAGGTGCGTCCTATGGTCAGGTGCGTCCTATAGAGCGAAAAATAGGGTACTTCTAGGCTGCTCCTTTGATAACTTTTTAAGGCCACTCACATAATCTCTGTGCTCCTTCATTTGCTCTTGCGAGGGCACCTGCAAACTATGTTGGTGCCTCTGATCACTCTCATAAGGTGAAGGAAATGGCGCATGTGATTATTGACTTTTCTGCTTTCCTGCCCCTGGACAGTTTTCCCCACACTCTCTGCCCACCTTTCACAATTTTTTTTGGAGAAGCACATAAAACTATAATTATGTAAGTAAAATCTGTGTAAGTTGTGATCGTATTCTCAGAAGCAGGCCTTTTCAGAGGCAGCACCAAGACATCTCACTGAGGCATTGCTCCCCTCAGCATTGTACTGTTTTAGGAGGCAGAAAAAGACGTACCGCTTCCACAAGACTTTGGGAAGTGAAGACGTATAATTTGTTGATTATGAAGTAAAGACCATTAAGTCTATTAAGTGTATGGTTCCCCTTATCTTTTGTGGTTCTTTGTTCTTTTAAATTATGCTGAGTTTATTTTGTGTTATTTTTTATTGGCTTTAGAAATATGTATCGGTTTGTTTTATTGCATGTGACCATATAGAAGTGTCTGGAAAAATAAATAAACAAGTCCCACCGAATTTGATGGGATTTACACCAAAGCAATTGGGCACAGAATCACATAAGCTGTAATGGGAATACAAAAAGGCCCAAGCCATATAGGACAAGGTCATGTTGTAGCTTCTTCCCAAACCAGCATTGACCCAGGGAACTAAGGAAGACACAGGGGTGGAGAGGGACTGCAGTTTGGGTTCTTCCCCTGCGTGGCCTGTTGCTAAAGAGCTACCTAAAATGGCTCCTTTTTCACAACAGTAACAAGAGAAGGGGCCACTGGAGAACATGATGGGACACATGGATCCATTTCTGATCCATTCAGGACTATATAGATGAAACTCTGTGGAGGTCAATGATAAGCAACAAATCTGGAATCATTACCAAATCAATGTACGCAGACATTTCACAACTGTTTTTTTGTTTTTCTGTGCTAATCTCAATCAAATGTGTATCAGCAGTAACCATTCTTTAGCAACAGTTGCTTCACAGCAAATGTAAAGCATGGAGGATTTGAGGTGTGAAAAAGCAATATCCCATTGTCCTCCCAGCTCTCTGCAGTTTCATCAATTATCCATTTAGCAGTATCATTACAAAGAGGAATACGTTTTCTCAGGCTTTACCCCATTAGCCTGCAACATTGCATGTTATTTAAACTATTACAATGTCGACCACTTTCCAAAGTTCTTTTGACTGCAGTCTAACGTGGCTCCTTGACTTAGAACTTTCAGAGTGTAACAATTGGAAAGCTTCAAGGGCACCAGCCTCATCCATGTTTTAATTCTTGAGGACAGTCATTTTTGTTGGATGAGTTTAAATAAAATTCTCTTCCTATGCTTGAAGAGTTCAATTTCGCTGCCAGTAGCATCATTATGTTTAGCTTGCTAATGGCACTGCAGTTTTGTTGGTTTTGCATTAATATTTTTTTCCCCCAAGTACATCACAGGCTCTGTGCTTTCAATATTCTTTTTTCATCATTGCTCTGGACTGAAATGAACTCTAATGATAAATAATGGGCAAACTCTGGCTCTTTGTTGCAAAAACTTTGAGCATTCTATCCTTCCGTTCTATGCTTGGGAAACATTAACACTACTTTACCCTATATTATTTATTTTAAGATGCATTTTACATAGAGCTGCTTTCCTCCAATAGTGTTGGGGCAAATGTTCTTTTGCACTTCTAAGCCTGCACACCAAATCCTTATTCACTGTTTTGTTTCCATGGTTGATTACAATTGATTATACCACCTACTCTCATAATATTTTCTCATTCATTAGATTCAACAGGATACAGGTATTTTGAAATCAAAGGTTTGTTACTGTAATATTTCTCAACATCTGTAACATAATTCTGAAAACTATGGGGGTTTTTTATGTGCTCCCAGAAGCAAAATAAAGTTCTTTCAGAAAGATAATTCTGTGCATTTTAGAATCTATGTTTAATCTAACTCTCCTCCCCATAACTCCCAAATTTTAACAGCCAGTTTTAGACATCTGGCACCTTAGGATCTTTCTAGAGATCCTAGAAAGGATATGATTTTTGCATCTACCAGTAAGTGATTAACCATAAGAACTAAGAAGAGCTCTGCATACAGTATCCTGTTCTCTCAACTGCCAACCACATGCTCAAGGCAAACCCACAAGTAGGGCATGGACTCAGCAGTACGCCACTTGCGATTTCCAGCACCTGTTATTTAAAGGCATGCTGCCTCCGACAGTGGAGGGAAAACATAGCAATTGTGGCTACTAACAATGAATAGGCTTATCTACCTTGAATTCGTCCAATGCCCTTTTAAACCTATCCAAGTTGAGGGCCATTGTTTTACTATGCCCTGTGTAAAGGTAACTCACAATTTGTGCACATTTAACTTGTGCACATTCAGCTTCATGCGTTTGGCAAAATAATTTTTGAAAATTAAAAAGGGCACAGAAAGGGGACAGGTGTCCAGGAAAAAAAAAGACTTGGGCAATCCAACCCACCATTGAGCCCAATGTGTTTTGATTATCCACATTTTGGGCTTTAGGTGCTATCCCCAAACTGTAATCCGGTGTAAATTGAGAGTCGTCTGTACTTCCTTTTGCTTCTCTTGTATCTTTCAACTAATCCTGGCTCAGACACTTCTACCATTCGTACAAAAACACCTGTACATGGTGTCTGTTTGTAAATGACTTTCAAACGTGTGTTTTACCCTATAATGCTTTGGCCTCTCTGAAATGCTACTCTGTGCCCTTGCAATTTTAATATCTAGTTCTGTATTCCAATTCGGGTTCAAAGGGAGTCTCATCCTTTTGTGTTGGCTGAGTTTCTCCCTAAACATTCCCCTGTCTGTCTGATGTTATAGAGCCATATACGTTGCTGTAGCTGGAATTCATGATTTATGATTAAATCTACTTTGTATTTTATTATTTAAGTCTTGATGTTACTGTACACCACTAAAAACATCAGTTTAAAGTGCTCATACATAATATTTTGCTATGCTAACAGGCTGTTCTCATGCATGTTTACTTGTAAGTATGTTTTTTTAAAGAGGATGTGTTCTTGAGGAAGTTTACATAGAAATTCAGCCTAGACATAACTATTATAGCTGAAAGTTTTGCTTATACAGTCGCACCTTGGAAGTCGAACGGAATCCCTTCTGGAAGTCCGTTCAACTTCCGAAATGTTCGAAAACCAAACTGTGGCTTCTGATTAGCTGCTGGGGGTTATTTCTGAGCAGACATCTATAGGACTGCACAAGTAGTTTGTATATCTGAAAAGCAGTGTTAAGTTAAATTTCATTTTTTTAAAAAATTCAGAGATCGAACTGTTTTACTGCATTGTATGAAATTATTGAAGAACTGGAAGGAACAGAAGCCAAGAAGACCTTAAATGTGTCCTTTATGCTCAGTGCAGTTCTCTGAAGAATCAATATTTTTGAACTGATAAAGAAAACTGCACAAATGACCTAGTTCTCTTTGACCCTCTGATTGCCCTTCAGTGTAGTCTCTTTTCAAAATCCAGCCACCAGCAATATCGAATGAGTTATTAAACAACTTTGCTTATTAGCTCTTTGATTATCTGAAGTGCTAATGAGAATTACTGTATTGAAGAGGGTTCAAGCTCTAACCCACAACCTATTTCAGTCAATGGAAAAGCACACATTGGTTATAATGGCTGAGACTGTATCCAGACCCAAAATCAGAGTTCAGTTCCTTTCCTGCTGCTACCAGCAGCCTCCTTGTCCCAGAGGAATGGCACCCCACACCTTTTTGTTCCAGTATGTTGTAAATTAGTGCTTGCTTGCTATTTCAGCCCTGTAAGACTTTCATAAGAAACCTGTACCATCCACCCTTTTGCACATTGCTGTCCCTGTGCTCACAGTCTTTGTTCTCTCCTCTCCTGCTCCTTAGGAAAGGAAATAAAAACTTATTCCACGACACATGGTGCTGCATTACTGTGTTGTACGGGCAAATTCATTGCCAGATCCTGAACTTACAGCTGTCATGCTGTGTCACATAACTGCTTCAAATATAACTAGGGCACTCTCCACTAAAGGTAAAGGGACCCCTGACCATTAGGTCCAGTTGTGACCGACTCTGGGGTTGCGGCACTCATCTCTTTTTATTGGCCGAGGGAACCGGCATACAGCTTCCTGGTCATGTGGCCAGGATGACTAAGCTGCTTCTGGCGAACCAGAGCAGCGCACCGAAACGCCATTTACCTTCCCGCTGGAGCAGTACCTATTTATCTACTTGTACTTTGACATGCTTTCGAACTACTAGGTTGGCAGGAGCAGGGACCAAGCAACGGGAGCTCACCCTGTTGCGGGGATTCGAACCGCCAACCTTCTGATCGGCAAGTCCCAGGCTCTGTGGTTTAACCCACAGCGCCACCCGCGTCCCTCTCCAGAGGGCCCTCTCCAGAGTGGTGTTTTATTATGGGTGTGGCTTTCTAGAGGTAGGCTGAAGAACACATTTCAACTGGTCCCATGGTACTGGAGTACTGTCTGCCCTGTCCCGGTTCTGTGTAGATATTTTAGAATGAATTCATGCATATTCAAAAACAAACCAACCAACCCCAACACCTGCATATAATTTCTTGGCTGAAAAGAACAAAAAGCTGATCTTTCTATCTTCTCTTGCTTCTTTTACAAATGTAAGTGCAGCTGTTCACAAGTCGTTAGCTAGCCCATAGGGCTTCTCCCAGTATATCTATGGAAAACACAGAAGCAAACACCCCTGGGAGCAACTCAGTTTGATGTAGTGCCATCACTTTAAGGGGCAATTGTACTGGAAGAAGCATCTCTGCACCCACGATTCCTGTGTACTAGCTAGCCATTTGCAGGCAGCAGTACACTGTTGTTGTTTTTTTAAAAGAAACAAGCAAGAAAAGCCAGAGGGGCAGCCCACAGACCATATCCTATAAGATCGGCAAGGTAATTAGGAGATCAGGCAAGGTGCAGATTCTTGAGCAGACATCTAATCCAATCTGCACAGTGCAAATGGATCTCTCTGCATTGGAATTCACTTTTGCCATATTTCTCTCCCACCCCTGGTTAAGTTGCATGGGGTAAGAATCCTTCCTTTGACCAGGAACCCTGATTATGCAGGATACTGGATCACTAGGGGAGTTTTAACTGCATTTGACTGAACATGGTTAGAATCTGCCTTTACACATTAAAATTAAATATGTGAAAGTCAGAAGTGGATCAAGCAGGCATAGGGGAGTCTGCTCTTCATTTTACGCCCACATGCAGTCCTTTGATTCCTTTTTGAGTACTTAAGTATTTCATCAAAATAAATGCATTACAGATATGCAACCTCACCATTGTATTACTATCTGCTCTTATTCTACATACACATTTTCTAGCTGTTTATGATGAATGCTCTCATGCCATTACATATGAATCCAGGAGGGTAACATTTCTCCAATGAAAATTGGGACATCCCATTCTATAATGGTATTTTTACTATGTATACCCCACACATCTTACTGAGTTGCCCCAGCCAATCTGGGCAGCTTCCAACATAAAAAAACCCAACCATAATAAAACATTAAACAACAACAACAAAACTTCCCTACACAGGATTGCCTTCAGGATTGGATAACTCCATACCTTCCAACATTTCTCCAATGAAAATAGGGACATGCCAACCTAGCAGTTCGAAAGCACATCAAAGTGCAAGTAGATGAATAGGTACCACTCTGACAGGAAGGTAAATGGCATTTCTGTGCGCTGCTCTGGTTCACCAGAAGCGGCTTAGTCATGCTGGCCACATGACCCGGAAGCTGTATAAAGCCAATAAAGCGAGATGAGCGCCGCAACCCCAGAGTCGGCCACGACTGGACCTAACAGTCAGGGGTCCCTTTACCTTTACCTAAAGAAAAGTGGGACATTCCAAGATCAAATCAGAAACTGGCACAGTTTCTCTAAATCAGGGACGTCCCTGGAAAATAGGGACACTTGGAAGGTCTGTGGCAAATATTTAACAAAATTGCAAACAGTAACTCACTACCTCCACAGAATGTCATGTTTCTTGCAGGGGCATGGAAGAAAAAATGAATATCATAAAAAGTGGTTTATGCTGGGGAGTTCCTCAAGCTGTGTGGCAGTAACAGAAAATCTGAGGCTTATCTTATAGATCACAAACTACAACCCTTCAGCGGCACATAGCAAGCAGTAGTAAATCAGGAGTACCTACAGCTTTTTTTGCTAAATTGAAAGCAAACACTTAAATGGAATCCTCTCTATTTTTAATGAAAATCTTCTTTAGAATATTATCTGCTGTCATTGCTCAAAGAATGCTTTAATATCATTTAAAAGTAATTTATGAGCAATGCATTATATAGCAATAAGATTTTATTAGAACTATTTTTACTGAACAATAAAGTCAGCTTTAAATGAATTTGATCATGTCAGGAACACAGCATGTTTGTAATAAACCTGCATGCTGTTAACAAAGTAAATTATTTTTAAGCAAGATGAATCCTGATATAAAATGCAATATTTTAATAGAAAAACTGGAGTGTGTGCTTCAGTGAATAATATGTACATAAACAGATTGGAATTTCTTAGGTGACTGGTTGGTCTTCATTTTTTAAAATAATCTAATAGTTATTTCATATGTACTTCCAACCCAAAAAAATTAAAATATAATGTCCCTTGTTTCTTTGTTATAATTTATGTATATATGGAAGATAGAAAAAATAGATAGATAGATCTAGCTCAGTCATGTCCAACTCCCAAGAGACTGCGATCTACTCCCACTATAAAACAAAAAAACAAAAACTGGCAGTGATCTACCCATTGGATTGACCAAAGTTGTTGAGCTTTTTTTGGGGGGGAGCTATGGTTGTTCAGAGAGACATCACCTTGCCAACAAAGGTCCGCATAGTTAAAGCTATGGTCTTCCCAGTAGTGATGTATGGAAGTGAGAGCTGGAACATAAAGAAGGGTGATCGCCCAAGAATTGATGCTTTTGAATTATGGTGCTGGAGGAGACTCTTGAGAGTCCCATGGACTGCAAGAAGATCAAACCTATCCATTCTTAAGGAAATCAGCCCTGAGTGCTCACTGGAAGGACAGATCCTGAAGATGAGACTCCAATACTTTGGCCACCTCATGAAAAGAGAAGACTCCCTGGAAAAGACCCTGATGTTGGGAAAGATGGAGGGCACAAGGAGAAGGGGATGACAGAGGACGAGATGGTGGGACAGTGTTCTCGAAGCTACCAGCATGAGTTTGACTAAACTGCGGGAGGCGGTGGAAGACAGGAGTGCCTGGCATGCTCTGGTCCATGGGGTCACAAAGAGTCAGATACAACTAAATGACTAAACAACAACATGGTTGTTCAGCTTTTTGGAGGGAGCAAAAGTTGTTGAACTTGTTTTGGGGTTGTTGAGCTGTTTTGGGTGGGGGCTATCAATCAGGATCACGTGATCAACCAGGATCAACCAGGGACACCCCGCAATTGACCAGTAGATCACGATCAACCAGTTGGACATGCCTAATCTAGCTGCATGAATAAAGCAATGTATGGATGCTATAATAAAAAAGACAAGATACAGAAAAGAGAGGAAAAAGAAATACAAGTTAGAAAGCCCAGTTCTTATAAAAATGGTAGTCACACTGTCTTGAAGATGTAACTTCCCCAAATGTATATTTCTTTCAAGTTCTTTTTATTCAAAAATGAGTACAGTCCTGCACACACTTAAGCTGCTAAAAGTTGCAATCACTTTCTATACGCTTGCCTAGGAAGAAGCCCTGCATTGGGAAGCCTGCTCATGCCCTTCCTTGCACAACTGCTAGTCATATCACCAACTATCTGGTAACTACCCTCCCTCTTTTAAAAAGTCTACAGCCCCCAGATTGGGGTCAGGGTTCTGAGATTCTCAAGAAAACTAAATGTTTACTCAGGGACTGCAAGACAGCACCCAGCTTATTGGACTCTCCCCAGGGAGAAAGCACTTTCTTTCTCCACCAATATCTCACTCAGTTTAAACAGCCAAGCTGACTTCTGAGGCAAGGCATTCCACAGCTGCCTGGAATGGTGAGTGAGATGTATCCTGTATCAAGGGAAGGGAACTGTTTTCAAATAAGAGCCTTGGAGCCAGTCCAGGGTGTGGCAATTTCCACACACATACCCAGATAAATTGGGCCCGGAAAAAACAGCAACAGCTCTGGTCATACCTAGGGGGAAGAAGCTTTCCTTCAGACTGACCACTTCCCCCTATGTTGGTTGCGACATGCTAGCAGCACCCATCAGAAAGAGTCTCAGGCACTGAAGCTTGGCCCTACAAGACTATGACTTCTGCATTAAGGGCCAAGACAATGCGGTTGGGGATGCTGTGTCTAGATAGTGTATTTTGAGTAAGCCACTTGAAGTAGACTGGCTGCTCCTTTCTTATGAGCCTCATTGAACACATACCCTGCAACATTTCTCTGATGAAAATAGGGGCATCCCATTCCATAATGATCATTTTACTATTTATATCCCACACAGCTTATTGGGTTGCCCCAGCTTCCAACCAATGCCGGATTTACATATAGGCTAAACTAGCTTTGGCTTAGGGCCCCACTCTCTTGGGCCCCCCAAAAAAATTAAAGGAAAAAAACCTGGATGTACATTTCCAAAATATAAGATAAAAAACGAATAAAATAAAATCTACATGCAGCAACAGTGTTTTGTGTTGTGTAGGCTCCTATTTGTTATGTGCAAATGGCTTTAGAGACCTATTAGGTCCATAAATTACCATATAGCATATATTCAACACAAAAAGCAGCGGCAATTTGTTGTTGAAAAGGGGCATGACGTGCCTCCTGGGGGTGTGACACGCCGCCCACGGGGGCGTGGTGCGCATCCTAAGGGCATGGTACGTCACCCATTAGGGCGTGGCACGCCGTCTGCAGGGGCGAGGCGCGCATTCTGGGGGCATGGTGCCCAGTGCACGGGGAGTGCGTGGCGCGTGTCCGGGGGGGGGGGCATCGCGATGGCACCCTACCGAAATAGTGGTGCAGGCGGTGGTCCACTCCCTCCGCACTCCAGTACCTCTGCCAGTGTATCTCCATACCCTCCAACATTTCTCCAATAAAAATTGGGTCATCCTAAGGAAAAGTGGGACATTCCAGGATCAAATCAGAAACTGGCATGGCTTCTCTAAATCAGGGCTGTCCCTGGAAAACCGGGACACTTGGAGGGTCTGTGAACACAAGGAGGCTTAGTTCTGAGTGACCACACTTCTGCACTATGTTCAGAAAGTAACAACAATCAAGAAAAGAATACAAGAGAAAAGAGAAATGAATGTTGTAATTGAGAGAGAGAGAGAAAGGACACAGTTCAATAGGAATAGGGTTCTGTTCAAAAGGGCAAGTCAGATAAAATTGGGAAAGGATTAGTAAAATAAACTGTAATATGATAAAATATAAAACTGGGGCCAAAGGATTCTGATGAGAAGGAACATAGAGATTAGAGGAAGAAGGAACTAAAGAAAGAAAAGATTAAATAAAAGATGTTAGAAGGTTGAATTCAATACAAGAAGAGATGGGGGGTGCTGGTAGCTGGTATAAAACATTTACTGTATATTAATGTTTCCTCATGTTCAGACTGTATCTTAGAACAAATGATTCAGTATTGGAAATAACTCCAAAAACTACCAGGCCACAAATAATCAGTTGGCTTGCCTGCTGCTCACACAGCAGTGTGAACCAAAACACACACATACACATACCCCTTAACAAATCCTTTAATCTCACACTCCTGAAAGTAACAGTATTAATACAGCTGCTTGGCGCTTAGAGGATTAAGAAAGAAGGAAAAATCCGAGCTGGAGAAAACCATATTTAACATTTCCCTGAACTGACTTCAAAGAAGCGTTTCTCCAATAAGACAAAAGTCTAATTCGGATACTGCTGCAAAGGTCTCTCCCCCCCAACCCACCCACCCTAATATGGGCTGCAGAGATAGGGGGAGAGAGTCAATTTTATTGTATATAGCCAAAGGCCTTTATAACAGATGACAGAGAATAAAAGGAAACTTTCATATATAATCATACAGTGTAACCTAGAATCACAGAATCATAGAATGATAGAGTTGGAAGAGACCACAAGGGCCATCGAGTCCAACCCCCTGCCAAGCAGGAAACACCACCAGAGCACTCCTGACATATGGTTGTCAAGCCTTTGCTTAAAGACCTCCAAGAAAGGAGACTCCACCACACTCCTTGGCAGCAAATTCCACTGTCGAACAGCTCTTACTGTCAGGAAGTTCTTCCTAATGTTTAGGTGGAATCTTCTTTCTTGTAGTTTGGATCCATTGCTCCGTGTCCGCTCCTCTGGAGCAGCAGAAAACAACCTTTCTCCCTCCTCTATGTGACATTTTTTATATATTTGAACATGGCTATCATATCACCCCTTAACCTCCTCTTCTCCTGTAGCAGTTTACAACATAAAAAGAAATTTACAACATTAACCTTGGAATCTTCGTTCTACAAAGGCCCTGCGTGGTTGTGGGAAGGTCTCAAGGTAACGGGGCCTTGAGTGATTCGTCTTAATTGGGGGGGGGGTGTCAAATAGAGTAATGGGTGACAATGATGGATGCTCTGTCTTGGTTGGCATTCTAATCAGAAATCCAATTTCTAAGGTCACTAGGGCTAAGGGCTAAGTAGTTCTCCATTTGAAGATTATAAACCCTAAGCTTATTTTGGCACTTTTGTGCCCAGCCCCCTTGTCCCTGATTGTTCTAACCAACAGAGCTTAGTAAGATCCTTAAAGGCATTTAGCCTGTGCCAGTATCTCAGATAGACGAGATCAATTCTGGTTGCTAGCAACAGGAGGCCCAACTCAGCTCTGCGATCGGCTGCCGGTGTCCCACAGGAAGCCTCCAAATCTGCCTCATAAATCTGCAGCCCACATGACTAACCATTAGATTTTGGCCTATGCATGTAGGAGTTTCCACATACAAAATTTTGTGTAAATAAAAAAATTCCTTCCAGTAGCACCTTAAAGACCAACTAAGTTAGTTCTTGGTATGAGCTTTCGTGTGAATGCACACTTCTTCAGATACACCATATTTACATACATCATATTTATTTTGTCTGTTTGATCTCCATAGGGATATGCAAAGAGTGAACAGATAACCAACTTGCCACTGCCCCGCCCTGTCATAGTTCTGTCCAGATAAGCTATAGTGATGCTGGACTCAGGAGGATGGCACCACAGCTGTGCCCCCCACCCACACTGGATGCTACTGCATAGCAGGCAACTGATTTAATAGCTGGCATGTAGGAGTCCTAAAGTAGTGCCTCTGCTTTTCCCTTTAACATCTGTGCTATTCTTCAGACAGTATATCCACTGCTTGGAAACACTTATCGGTGAACAACTGCTGTGCACAATTGAGTTCACTAAAACTGCAGCTCAACTATGTGTTTGAGGAGATCCGATTTTGTAAAAAGACTCATTAACAGGACAGCAGTTAAAATGGAGAAAGAGAATCTTAGAATCAGAGAATTGTAGAGTTGGATGCGACCCCAAAGGTCATCCAGTCCAACCCCTTGAAATGCAGGAATCTCAACTAGATCATGTATGAGAGATGGACATTCAACCTCTGCTTTAAAACTTCCAGTGAAGGAGCATTTACCACCTCTTGTGAAAGTCTGTTCCACTATAGAACAGCTCTTATGGTCATAAACGTTCTTCCTGATGTTTAGTGGGAATCTGCTTTGAAGCCACTGGTTTGGTTCCTAACCTCTGAAGCAGGAGAAAACAAGTTCGCTCCATCTTCCATGTGACAGGCCTTTAGATATTTGATGATGGCTATCATGTCTCCTCCCAGTCTCCTCTTTTCTAGGCTAAACAGACCCAATTCTCTCAACTGTTCCTGATAAGGATAGGTTTCAAGATCTTTTATCATCTTGTATGTTTATTTTTTAAAAAAAAAAATACACACCTCTTGCCAACATTGCTTAGAATAATAATGAGCAAGACAGTTAGGCTGGATCTACACTGATCTCTTAAACATTATTAGAATTATCTATCTATCTATCACTCTATAACATTTAACATGCAGTTTCCCTATTGTGGGTGACGCCCTCTGGTGTCACATTTTAATAACACATTCTTAATGTTATAAACCGCGCGTGTAGATCCACCCTTACAGCGTATTGAAATGGTTATGGCTTTCAAAGAACTGCCAACGCTTGGCTAAAGTACAGTGGTACCTCTGGTTACAAACTTAATTCGTTCCGGAGGTCCGTTCTTAACCTGAAATCGTTCTTAACCTGAGGTACCACTTTAGCTAATGGGGCCTCCCACTGCTACCGTGCCGCCGGCATGCAATTTCTGTTCTCACCCTGAGGTAAAGTTCTTAACCCGAAGTACTAGTTCTGGGTTAGCGGAGTCTGTAACCTGAAGTGTTTGTAACCCGAGGTACCACTGTATTGGGGTTGAAGCTAGGAAAGCATGCCAAAAACTGGCTCTGAGAGTGGTGTGGGAAGAAAGGTTCGCATTATTAGAAATAAATAGAAACATTAAACAACAAAAATCCATGTTACCAAAGAATTTATTATCCTCGTTAATTGTAAGAAAGTTTAATGCAAAAAGTGAAGGATATACAACTAAAGTGACAAAGAATAGTGTCTAGTCCAACCTCTTTCAATGGTGACATGTCCTTAGTGATGAATGATCAGTGGCCAAATGAAGCTCCTCAGTTCAGGGGAACTGGGAAGAAGCAAGGGAGAGACACTGGCTCCTGGTAAGGCAATTAGTTTCATTCTTTGTGGCACTAAACCAATCAGCGATTCCAAATGAGTTCCCAGGTCTACAAAATGCTTTCAATCAGCACTTCCACAACTTGAGACTTAGTAAACCAAACTGAACATATAAGCCAAATACTGTGGCCTGGCTGGAGCTTCACAGCACTCATCATTTTACTGTCCTGATCTACAGAGCCTCAGAGCCTCAGTAATAATAATGTGTGGCATGGCTCTAGCTATAAAGGGAAAGTAGTTCAAGGCTTGCCTTTGGCATGTTAGGATTTTGGGACAGTGCTTTCTCTCTTTCTTTAATCTAGAGGGGAAGCAGCAAAAGGGATGACCTAAAGAAGCATATAAAGGCCTTACATTCTTTTAAAGTAATGTTTCTTGTAAAGTAAACCTGTTATCACATTGTGGCGTGACAGATAGAAGGAAGTGCAGTGAACCAAATGTGTTAGCAAGTAAACGTAAAGCAATGAGAAGGAAACAACAGAAATCACTAGTTTGCATTTCAACAATATTTTCAGGTGATTGTTATTAGAAGTTCTTTTTTTTTAAAGGAAACTGGCTAGTAGTACAAATTAATCATATTTTTTACCTTTGCATACTGGTCTGTGATCACTCCATGCAGCAAAAACCTCTGCTATTCTTTGACAAGTGATGCTTTTTGCCCCTTGTAGTACATAATCTTCATCGCAAGAAAACTGCACTGTCGCATCCAGGCTAAAATTGAGCATGTCAATAAAAAGGGGGGCACACAATTAATATTCACCATTGTTTTCTAAGTTATACACATAATTCTGCCTTATTTCCATTGATTTTCTATTCCATTTTCTCAGATACTTTCAAAATTCCACAGTGTTAGTCAAATATCCTCGCTTTAGGAACTGCAAGCCTAAATTGGATTTGCATTTGGATGTACATCCCCATTCTTAAATCCCTAATTAGCCAGCAGCAGGCCTCCCGGACTTTCCTGCAGCTGCACTCCAAAGCTGTGTACCTACTCCTTCAGAGTAAGCGCAACCCTATCCAGAGCAGGAAATTGACTAATTTATTGGGCATAAGAATCACCCACCCATAGGGCTCTACAGCTTTCAAGTTTGCTTTTTTTACTTTAAGGAAGCATCTATAACTTTTTATGAATCTCATGAATATCTGGGCACATCTTACAGTCCTATATCATGCATGGTTAGTAAAGGTAAAGGTAAAGGTACCCCTGCCCGAACCGGCCAGTCTTGACAGACTCTGGGGTTTGTGCGCCCATCTCACATCTATTGGCCGGGGGCCAGCGCTGTCCGGGGACACTTCCGGGTCACGTGGCCAGCGTGACATCGCTGCTCTGGCGAGCCAGAGCCGCACACGGAACGCCGTTTACCTTCCCGCTGGTAAGCGGTACCTATTTATCTACTTGCCCCCGGGGGTGCTTTCGAACTGCTAGGTGGGCAGGCGCTGGGACCGAGCAGCGGGAGCGCACCCCGCCGCGGGGATTCGAACCGCCGACCTTTCGATCGGCAAGCCCTAGGCGTTGAGGCTTTAGCCCACAGCGCCACCCGCGTCCCTTTCATGCATGGTTACTCACAAGTAAATTCTAATTTATTCTGTCGGTACCCTTAATCCAATTAAGGGTACTTGGGATGAGGTTTTTGGTTTCATGCAAGGGTCAACTGCACTTGATTTTTACTGCACAGTTCTAAAAGGTAAAGGACTCCTGGACGGTTAAGTCCAGTCAAAGGTGATAATGGGGTTGTGGCGGTCATCTTTCAGGCCGAGGGAGCCGGCATTTGTCCACAGACAGCTTTCCAGGTCATTTGGCCTGCATGACTAAACTGCTTCTGGTGCACTGGGACACCGTGACGGAAACCAGAGTGCATGGAAACGCCGTTTACCTTCCCACCACAGTGGTACCTATTTATCTACTTGCACTGGTGTGCTTTCAAACTGCTAGATTGGCAGGAGCTGGGACAGAGCAACGGGAGCTCATCGCATCTGTGGATTCGAACCTCCAACCTTCTGATCAGCAACCCCGAGAGGCTCAGTGGTTTAGACCACAGTGCCACCCACATCCCTTGCAGAAGTTCTACCCTCAGGTGGGGTCCATGGGATGCTTTACCAGTTATGGCCAAACTTGGCCCTCCAGGGATGATGGGAGTTGTAGTCCCCAAACAGCTGGAGGATCAAGTTTGGTCATGCCTGCAATATCTCACTGCTTGGATTCTGATTCATATCAGGGTCCTAGTGCCTGCAATTTCCAATGCAAAAGGAAGTCTCATGGAAATGAACGGGACCGTTTTTTGCACTTCAAGTTGAAGGTGTGGGGGATAGGGATATCAATAAAATTTTCCCCTCCCTTCTTCTGGGTGATTAAATCATGACAACCACCTTGATTTCAGTGGATGAAGTGCAGGCTTTAGGTATCACTTCAAATGCTGTCTTAGCCAAACTCTGTTTAAATCACTGATCTACCCAGCAGCTATGCATAAGATTGGTTGCACTGAGATTTGAAGTGATACTCAAGGTCAGCAGTACACCTACTGAAATATACCTGCTTGCCTTATTGTTTCATAGGCAAGTCTAAAATCATTACGGAAATGCAGTTAAACACATGAAGCCTTTCCACTCCAGTATGTATATATAATATTTAAATGTATATGATAACTAGCTGCAGAGACTTGGGGCAACTAACCGTGGAACAGAAATGCAAATAAAATGAAAGAAGCTCCAGTGAGTAATGAAATCCTTATGTTTCTGCAAAAACTTCCTATATATATGAAATAGCATACACATATGTATATATTCCAAATCTAAAGCACTGTAGGGTAGTTTTAACCTATAAATAAATTATTATGTTTATGTTACCAATATATGTGTTTGTATTTTTCAATTATTTAAAAGTCCTTCAGAAACATCTTCTTATGTTTACTATATTCACAGATTTATTTATTTATTAGTATGTTTCCTCTGGGTGATTTCCAGATTTTCAAGAACTCGGTGTTTATGCACACTTCATTTTGAGGACCTTAAAATTGTAGCTTAAACTTCGAAATAATACAGTAGTACAAATTTGGAAGTGAGTGTCATAAAAGTGAATTTGGCTTTCAGTTAAAAGGGTCAAAAGGTTGCTAGAAACATGAAATATGAAGTACAGTGGTACCTCGGGTTAAGAACTTAATTTGTTCTGTAGGTCCATTCTTAACCTGAAACTGTTCTTAACCTGAGGTACCACTTTAGCTAATGGGGCCTCCTGCTGCCGCCGTGCCGCCAACACACAATTTCTGTTCTCATCCTGAAGCAAAGTTCTTAACCCGAGGTACTATTTCTGGGTTAGCGGAGTCTGTAACCTGAAGTGTCTGTAACCCAAGGTACCACTGTAATGTTAATCTGTTTTAGTATTTTAACTTTTTCATGTTTTAAAGTATGGCTGTAATTTTGTTCTTCATGTTAACTTTTTGTAAACTGCTATGAGGTTGGGTTTTTTTTACAATTTATTTCAAAAAATTTAGGAAAGAAATAAAATACATTAATCAGAGAACTGCCATTCGGCTGCTAAACTGTTGCAGGGAGGGATGTGCTGTGGGCTTAGATAATTCTCAAATTCTAAGCAAAGTTGGTCACTTGCTGTTTCGCAGGTGTGCACATTAAAAAAAAATGAATCACTTCACCTGGTGTGTCTGCAGAAATTGAAATGTTTCTTCCAAAGTTTGTCATGTAAGGAAAATGTCAAAATAAGGAGAAGTGGGAAGAAGAGTTCTTTTGTGACTGACAGGCCTAGCTTCATATCAGTTTTTACCAGGGCTTTCCAGTCCCTGGAGAAGACACGTTGAAGTAATGCAACGCCTTGTTACTGTTTGTTCTGCATTCTTTACTAGTTTGGCTAGTGATGGTTGCTTGGAAAATGATGATCATTCAGACCCTTCTGCCTCTGTGCCACATACCCACACATGCACACCTGTAGAAATCAGCTTTGCACGTAGTTTCTATAACTTTTAGCGTCAATTGGTCAGAATATAAGGCTGAAACTGTTTGGAATTATTTTATTTTCTTATTATTAATCGTATTTCCCTAGTTCCTGCACCCACTCTTCTCAAAAGTTGCAGGTCACTTTGCTAGGGTCGCCTCTACAAATGATGAGAGTCCATAATAAAGCTGTTTTCCCCAGCTATGGGAACCTGACATTTAGTATCTTGTTTTATAAAGCAATTTAAGTCTTTGTGCTAGCTGATGATCTTATTTCCTAATACTGGTTGACCAGTAATCAAATTATTGCTATTAAAAAATAAAACAAAATTCACAGTGCAATCCTATGCATGTCTATTAAGAAACCAGCTCCAGTGAGGTTAAAGGTGCTCACTTCCAAGTTAACTGCATGCTTGCAGCCTTGCAGTGCAATCATGCATGTTGAGCCAGATGTAAGTCATACAGTGTCTTCCAAAGCAACCATTCTATTCCAAACTTAAAAATGGAAAGCATAACGCTGGTAGTCAACAAAAAGGGTTTAAAGGCTGTCTCAAGGCAAATCTTTTTAAAAAATGTAGTATAAACACTGACAACTGGGAAACACTGGCCTGCGAGCACTCCAGCCTTTACCAAAGGTGTCATGGGCTTTGAAGACACTCAAACTCAGGACGCAAGGGAGAAACGTGCCAAGAGGAAGGCACGCTTGGCAAATCCACACCATGGACAACTCCCACCCAGAAACCTATGTCCCCACTGTGGAAGGACGTGTGGATCCAGAATTGGCCTCTACAGTCACTTACGGACTCATTGTTAAAAGTGTGTTTATGGAAGACAATCTTACTTGGCTACGAGTGATCGCCAAAGAAGAAGAAGACTCCCAAGTACACAACACTGTATTAAACCTGATCATGGGTCAGAAATTGGGCCATTTAACTTTGGACCTTGGTAACAGAGCTATTCTAATAGGGTCACACAAAGGTTATGTTGCTGTTTTTCAAGAGCAGAAGCTGGTGCTCAAGCAACTGTGCACCATCTACTCCAATCTCTTCAGACTTCCACACTGCTAAACAGAACAAAGACAATTTAGTCTGGGTCATCAAACTGCTTGGTGCCAAAAGCTAGAGCAGATGCTACTTTCATATGGCTTCCATGTGAATTACTTTGTATTAGGTTGTCATCTGCCAAGCTGGATTGTCCACAGACACACAAAAACGCACTTAGGAAAGCCTATATCCAGCATGCCTTGTATCTGTGTCCAATATTATAATGGTATCTTGGCATATCATTTAACTATGGCTTCAAAAAAATCTTTAATTGATATGACCAATCTAATTGAGAGCTTCAACACGGCTTAGATTTCAGCAACTACCCCCTAAAGTCTTAGATAGGACTAGGAGACATCAAAACATTACATATGATGATTGGTTACTGTAAATACTGAGATGAAATAGGAAATCACACACCCTCATTTTGGTTTCCCTTGCCAGTGACTTAAAGCATGGGTAGTAAATTCATGTTCCAAAGGCTGAACCCCCCAGTAATTTATAGTGTCCCCTGAAGTCCCTCCCCAACAATTCTTTCTATTATTAGTACTAGTATTAGTAGTATTAGTATTATTTCATTACTGAATTGCTTCCCATGAGGCACCCTAAAACAATTTACAACTGTACCTGCCATGTGATCAAGCTAATAATTGTACTCTAATGAGAAATTTAAATTGTCTAGCCTTGAATACTGGAACATCCACCTTTTAATACTGGAGTCCATCTTTTAATGATGGGTGACATTTAAAATAGGAAAGGTATTAAAGTATGTTCCCAGCTACTTAAACATCTAAATGAAATTCAATACCAATAAAAAGTATATAGATTAGAACTGTTTAATTAATTCTATAAGAGCCTGTGGCTATGCATATTGGGTATCAGTGATAGACAGATACATAGATTTATAGTGGTGTGTCTATATATCATTAATTTAGGCCCAAAAGGGGTAGTTGTCTTCCCCCCACCCCCTGAACTGCAAATGTTACCTAAAATCTGAGCCTATCCGTTTTCCGTTCTCAGGTTCTCCAGGATCTGGACACAAATTGGATGCCTGTTTAATACCACCTTCATTTACTGCAGAAGAAAAACAAAACAATGTGAGCTGGAGATATATATTTTCAACATCTAGAAAATGCCATAAAATATAAAACAGATAATAGACTGTTCCGTTGAACATGAATAAGGACACATTCCTATGCCACTTACCTTTAAGTAAGCCCCATTGAACTCTATGGTGCTTACATGTGAATAGACATGGGTAGGATTGGGAGATATATATATAAAATTACAGGCCCTCATTATAAACAGTACCAAACAAATGTAAGCACAACCCCATTGTAAGCAAACTATAGGTAATTATACATTGAAAGTTTAAGGTCATGTGGCCTTTGAAATACCAAATTGAATCACAAACATAATTTCCGTCTGTGGTCTGGAAAGTAAATGTTTCCAGAACTTAAGACTCAGTGAGAAAACTGATTTAAAGTACTCCTAAACCATTATGATATACCATGCACATCAAGGATAATGATGTTTAAGGATCACAAACAGACCAGATGAAAAGAATAATAAGCCGGGTAATCAACTTCTTACTCATAGATTCGTTTACTGTTAATAACACATTAGAAAGTGATGCATTCTGTTTTAGGTTCATCAGTTGCAGCGCGCAACAGCTTCGTTTATGCAGTTGTGTTGCTCACAGTGGTGGTGTAGCAATGCAGCCCTGTAACCTCCCCAGCTCTTCAGCTCTGGGCATACAGCTTACCTGCTGCTAATGCCACGTGGCAGGAAGGACGCTTCAGCAGGGAACAGGCTCAGTGAATTGTAAAAATGCACAACCCATTTATTTTATTACTACAAGTTAAGCACTCAACATTGCTAGCCAATGTTTTCTAGAAGAAATGCATGCAAGTATTTGGTGTTCCGACTTACATAGGAGCATATTCCATTGAATTCGGTGAAATCTACTTCTGAGTAGGCATGTATAGAATTGTTTCATGAACCACTAGATTATACATTGTGGGAAACTATGGGAGAAGAGATGGAGAGTTGGGAATGTCTGAACATAACCCTTGTTCTCTTTCCAGTATAAAACATGTTTTATTGTGAACTTAACCAGCCATTGTGATAATTACAATCCCATGCAGCAATTCCTTTGGTTCATTTCCCCTTCATCTTCTAAGCTGAAGTATACAGCCTATCTTGCATGCCTAAGATAAAATAAGTGTCTCTATTGCATAAGGAGCAAGCAGGGTTTGTCTCCTGAGCCCTAATGCCTTTGTCGCCTGAGGAATGTGGGAACTTGGATGAGAAGGAGGTTGTTTCTCATCCGGCCTCACCTTTCAATAAAAGCACACTTTCATCAGCCTCGTGTAGTTTGGCTGTTACTGTATTGGGTAATACCACTTTGAACTGCAGTACTTATCCGCACTGCTCAAAAGCTCCATGGTGCAAAATATTTCTCCTTCCTGAACATGCAAAACTCAAATGTGAACAGTGAAGGAGATGGTCGAGTTAGGTTTTGGATCTGCAGGGAGGTTTCCTAATAAAACATTTATACATCTGATCTCCCACCATCAGTTTGAAGAGACATATTACAGAAGCCCTATACATTCAGCCCTTATGTACATGTTTCCTTGCCTATGATCTGACTTCATTCTTCCTTAGGAGGCATGGGCCATTCCAAGGCTATGATATATGTGCTGAGGGGGAGTGTCCATTTAGTTGTCATTTACAGTGCACTGAACACATTTATTCAGAAGTAAGCACTAGAATGTCCTATGGAACTTACTCCCAGCTAAACATCCATAGCATTGCAGGTTTACAAATTAATAAACACTTTCTGTCAGTAACTGATCCTTCACAGAGAATATAATGTGGTCATTCTTGTTTTCTCAGCCACTTATTTTATTTTTTTACTATTGACGTATCCATCCTCTAATCTGGCTGGGCACGACTCACATTAAGTTTTTATGTCTCCATGTTTGACATCTATCTGTAGTTGAAGTGGAGGTGAAATTAAAGTTAGATTCCTTCAGATTACATCAGTAATAGAGGTTATTTTCAAGTGACAAAAACTGAATTACTGTATCTCAACATTTGATTTCTTTTTAAAAAATAAAAAATAAATAGTTGGGGCAAATGTAATTGATAAATATTCAGTACTCCTATGTATCTCGAGATGGAAGAGTATGTGTGAAACATTCTTAACTTGTCCATTCATATATCGGTGATATATCCAAATCAAAAGTAGGATGAAATAGATGACGAGGATAGAAAACAACAATAAATAATTTATGTTGCTATTTATACTAGCATAAGCATTATATAATATATTTATTATATAACCATGGTATGAACTAGCACATTTAAATCACACTAATTTCAATCGGAGTGAATTTTGCACATGTTTAATTTCTTACTGAAATCAATGTGACATAAATGAACAGATTGGATGTTCATTCTCTTAGTCTTCCCTCGCTTAAAGATTTGTTGTACTTCTACAAACTTGAGTTGAGGGAGAATCTTGACTGACTCATATGCTACAGGTTAACACCACTAAGAGCTAATGGATATATTGCAGACGACTTGCTAATGGGAAGACAGAAACACAGGAAGCTGACCTATGCTGAGTCAAACCATTGGCTCAACCAGCTCAGTATTGACTGCACTGACTGCCAGCGCCTCCACCCTCCCAGTCAAGGGACCTTTGGCATGTAAACCATATGCTCTACCGCTGAGTAACAGCCCTCCTCATTCCAAACATCTGTTCCAAAGTTGCATGGCATGGAAAATGTTGTTGCTGCTGGATGTTGTGCTGCCTCTTGGAGTACATACTCTCCAAAGGCAGGTTACAGCAATTCTATAACTTATATTAAGGCTACAATCCTAACTCAGAATCCATGCTGTTGGAGGTAGTTAGGATCCAGCAGATATCCCTGTCTGCTGGCCACCACCAGTGAGCAGCTTCCACTGCCTTGGCCACAGAAAGTGCAGCTTGGTCATTCTACTGCTGATGGAAGGCCCTAAAATGAGACAGGGGTGGAAGTGGGGTGTTCAAGATCCTCTGGATTCTGAGGTAGTCCAGTTCCTGGAAAGGGGAGCAAACCCAGTCCTCTTAAGGTTTGCTAGCCTAGAGTAATGTGTCCAGTTCTGGCCACCACAATTTAAGGAGATGATCAGGGGTCTGGAGACCAAGCCGTATGAGCAACAGCTGAGGGAGTTGAGTTCCAGGCTTAGCCTAGAAAAGAGGAGACTGAGATATGGTAGTCATCTTCCGATATCTCAAGGGCTGACACATGGAAGATGGAGCAAACTTGTTTTCTCTTGCTCCAGAGGCTAGGACCCAAACCAATGACTTCAAGTTACAAGAAGGGAGATTCTGACTAAACATCAGGAAGAACTTTCTTATAGCAAGAGCTCTAAGACAGTGGAATGGATTCCCTCAGAAGGTAGTGGATTTTCCTTCCCTGAAGGTTTTTAAGCAGAGATTGGCTGGCCATATGCCATGGATGCTTTAGCTGAGAGCCCTGCATTGCAGGGGGTTAGACTAGATGACCCTCGGGATTCCTTCCAGCTCTACCATTCTAGGATTATATGGTGCACCTAAAATTTGGATATAAGTAGCTGCCCCATCTTTTCCACAAGCAGCAGAACACTACAATTAAGATTATTTTATCTAATTTGAATATTAAAAATAATAGTAAAAACAACTAGTAGTAACAGGTGAAATAATTCTTTAAAACAAGCAAACCATAAAACTACTCAAATGCAGACAGGAAAAACGTATTTGGGGATTTTCTACAAGAAAACAGAGAGGGGACCATATGAACTTCTTGGACAGGTCATCCCAGATATGAGGCCACCACCCAGAAGGCTGGTACTCACCAACCTAACTGCTTTCACCAGTATTTCAATTCCTGAGGGCTCTGGCCTTGCAACAGTATTAAACTTCAAGAAGAATTGTTGAGAAGGTAAAATAGCCAATCACCCAGACCTTTGGAAAAAAAACCTAGTGTCTACTTAGTTGAGCTTCCCAAGTGTATGACTCCCATGTTTTTTGACAGATATATATTTTTATGCTGTTTTTATTTATTTTGAAATTGACTTTTTTTTACATTTCATTTTATTCTTTTTTGTGATCTGACCAGAGAACATATACTTTTGGTCACATGTTCAGCCATAGAAATATAAAGTGATATTGAAGTGAGTCATACTCACGAGTTAGCCATACCCATTGATTTCAGTGGGCCTATGCTGTATATGACCTGGTTACCTACAATTCATAGTAAATAAATAGAATCACTAAGTGGCACGGGGCTTGAAGGTATCTGGATGGGATAAGAAGTTGCTGTCCCATTGCTAATCTATTCTTCTTGGACAGAAAGTAAAAACAAAACAACAATGTAAAAATATGATCCTGAGACAGGCAGGAAAACAGCTCTTCTTTCCCATTGGTTGAAAGACTGCCTACAAATGTGAGGCCAAGATTTGGCACAGCACTAGTGTTTGCTAGTAAAGAACATGTCAAGGCAAACACAGAATGGTTAATTGGGGTAGAGATTCTTTCTGTGCTTTAGCTTAGTGCTAGGGACAGGAGATAGGGGGAGCTCTTAGTTAAAGAAACAACAACAGCATGTAGATATAGTAAAGATAATATCTCTGGGCTGTATTTTTCTTTCTTTTCACTTCTTGGCTAGCTATTCTGGATTATGCTTCAGTGTGGATAGGATACACAGTCCTTGAAATACAGATTCTTGATGACCTCGTCAAATTCCAAGGCTTTCAGTAGCACCTATATGTGGATGTCGCTATGCTATGCCCTTTTCCTCATGGATCTCTCTCCTTCTGACCAGCCCAACATCCATATTATTTGCTTATATTATTGCCACACAAGGGTGCTCTACAAATTAACAAACATATATCACACAAGTGTTTATTACAACCAGTATAGCACAAGTTCTGAATAATGGGCTGCCCATAGGTTTGCAGACAACAATAATTACATCCGTTTGGAATCCAAGTATTCTGAATGACCCTTACAAAATGGTATGGCTGACTGGACAAAATGTTGAATTAGAGCTAAAATTAATGTTTCATTGGTCTTTGCAATTGTAAGTACATAGACGTTTCAAACTAATCCCCCCCTTTTTTTAAAGCATGGGTAATGCCCATTTATCATATGTGGCGCTGAATAGCTAACTAATCACTGTTTACAAAGTATTAAACGGTACAGCATTTTACTAAAATAAATTTTCTGCATTATGTTGCTAATTTGCTGGTAAAATTAGAACTGCCTGCCTGTAGTTATTTCTGGCTTAAAATGCAAGCAGAATGAGCCATCTCACTGTTACATTCTAACCAGTACCTAGCAATCTATTGGCACCAAGTAAATGCTTAGCATTAAAGGCAGAAGGAGGTACCTAATCACAGTTGTAGTAACAGTAGTTATGAATGACCTTATCCAGTTCAGCACATCAAGGATGGATGTTAGTAGCAATGGCATCAGGTGAAAGTGTTAAATGTTGCATTAACATGACTTTAGTTTTAGTAGCAAAATAAACGTTACACAAGTTGATCAAGCCCATTCTCAGTTCATTTGCTGTTTCCGTGTGAAAAAGAAATGATTTGTTTATATTATCCTATTTCATGTTTCAAAATTGTTTCAGCCAACTCTTTTGGTTATGCAGAACCTTGAAAGTCAGTATATTTGTTCCCTCCTGCATCCATCTACCAAAAGGAAGGAAACAGTAGCAAAGAGTGAAACTTTTTCTCTTTCCTCACTACCATTCTGCAATTTTTACATCTTTCTTCTTTTCTTCCCCCAGTTTATTGTGCTCCCCCAAATAGAGAATCAGTCTGCCCAATGGTCGTTTAGACAATTGTGTTTTATAGATTAAATAACCAGTACTACAAATTGATTTGAAAAGAACCCATGGCTCCACTGAAGTGCGAGGTCTGAAATTAATATTGGGAAAATTGGGAAAGGCTACATTACAAAAAGTTCCAACCAGTCAGGGCAGAAAATAATGAACTATGTGGAGCATTGATCTAATTCGTTCAAAATAATTCCAGGTGTTCATAGTAAAAAATAGGCCTACTTTATTTTTCCTTTATAACAAAAAGTTGAATGGGCTTGGCTATGTAGAATACCTGATGCAGAAATTCGCCTGAATGTTCTCCCCATACTAAGTACGTGGAACCGATTCCAATACAGTTTTTGCATATGACCAACACAAACAAAATCTGCCCGAGGCGCACACAAAATTCAACAAACGTCAATTTATCGATGAAGAACACTTGACCTTAGTCAAAAGCCTGAGAAGTGAAGAAGAAACTCAGTGTACACATTTTATGCATATAGATCATACTGAAATGTTTCAAAAGTGGTTCTACTCTGAAAAGTGACTTAAAATGGCATACAGTTGATATTCTGCTTTTTTCAAGTAATCTCTGCTAGCTTCAGGTGCTAAAATTAAATATATTGATAAACATTTCCTTTCACCTTCAGAATTTTGAGCACATTAGAAACAGAATGTTTACCTGCTAATGTTATGTCTACTTTTGGTAAGGGTAGAAGTAGAGCCATGGTTTATCCCTAATTTGCAGGTATCTGTGCTTACAGAAACTCCTTGTTTAAGGCCAGCAGACTGGCTAAGTCACTTCATCATAATCAAACCTGAATCTTCTCATGGCACTTCCTTAATAGGAACTGATCAGTCATGTGGCTCAGAGAATGGTCTGAAAGTATTTGGATGCAGTTCTGTCCCTGAAGCTAAACAAATCTAGCCCTGTAAAACAGTGGTTAAAAATGGCAGATTGTGATCACACCATTTGCCACCAGCAATGAATCATATTCATCAGGTTGCTTGCGGATCCCCTACTATCATCACAGCTGATTGGCGCAGATTAGGAAAGACCTGGAAGCAACCTGAAGACAGATTGTTCGTGGTCCTGGTGAAACACTGCAATAAATCCCTGCACTACATTTTGTACATTGGAAGAAATCAATTTTTAAAAATCTAAGAAAAAATAGTTCAGCTTGAAAGGGGGGTTCAAGAGGCCTCCTCTGCTAGCTCAATGCTGGTTACTGAATACCAGTTGTCGTTTTTTCTTCTTCAGGCACACGAGATGCTGGACTTAGGGCATCTTGCAACCATTTTGATTTGCCTCCAGTCACCATCACTTAGTCTAATCTCTTGCTATATGGCATCAACGCAAAGGCAAATCAGAGTGAGGAAGTTTAGTGGGAAAGAAATACTTCCCTGTTTGCAGCACATCCCCATTGCTGAAATTACTTCCAACTCTGCAGCCTACAGACAGAATGATGAAGTTGAGGTGGGGGTCACAATTTGGGTCAACTTTTTAATGTGTAGTTCATTGTGTTTTGTTGAAAGTATAAAGGACTCTGGCACTATGAGTAGGGGGGAAATCAGTTTAGGAAGGTATAAAGTTTATTTTATAATATTTTACCATTTTCTTCTTCAGGCTAGAAAATAAGCATCTGTTTCTGACTAGTTGTCATACCCAGTTCATTCTCTAATCCAGAACCCCCACAATCCTCCCCCCATGGAACATAAATGGTTATTATATCTAGTTTATTATAGCTTTCGTGCATTAATCTGCATTAATATTATATTAGTAAAAAAATTCATTATCCCTTTTTAATCAACTCTAAAAGGCCATTGTCTTCCCACTCATTAGGGAATCAGTCGCTACAAATTTAGTTGAGGTTACTACTGATAATACATGTTTATCTGAGAAGACATGTTTAGGGATTGCATGGATGAGTGCGCATATTAATTTAACTTCAAGTAAAAGCCTACTGCTAGAAAAAAGGGGGGAAACATTTGTAGAACTTCAAAATTTAAATTTGGAATATTCACAAAGAAAATTAACTGCAGTGATGCCATATTTGTATAAAGTCACTTCAGAGTACAATTACACTTTCACATTCACCATGCAGACTATAGAATACATATTTAATACAGTTAAGTGCTTAGATATATGTGAACAATATTGAAAACACACACAAACAACACAGACAGCACAAACTTCACTCTTGCACTAGAAAAAGTAACAAAAAGGAGTACACTCACAGATAGAAAACTTGTTGCTGTTGTCTTTCCCTGGAAACAATTTAAATCCTCTAGATTTAAAATCTATGGCCTTTTTCACTAGTTAAGAAAACAAACAAAAACACATATCAGATAATACAGTCTAACAAGAGTTCATTTCAATTGACAGTTCTTTTTATCATGGAGGTGCAAATTAAGCATAATTGGCTTCAACAATATTGTGTACCCATAGAGAGAGAAAAAGAACAGAGTCCATTTTTTTTGTTTTTACACAAAAGGCAGTATTTATATTATATAAAAGTATACAGGAACAAACAAATAGGCATAACATTATTATTTTTCCTGTAGTGAGTATATGATGCCTCTTATGCAAAATTCTAAAACAAATTTAAATATTCCAGTTTCCATGTTCCACAACTGATTTTGTGTAACTTTATTATACCATTATGGAACCTGGAAAGCCAAGAATTTAATAGAGGTTCACAATAGTGTTTCCAAATCCCTGTCTCATTTAATGAGTATTTATTTCCCTTATTAAGTATCTGCTGCGATATTTTCTATGCTTTTAAAACGCAAAATTGGAACACCTCCCATCCTGGAGCAGTTTTGTATGGGCTCAAAATACATTCAGGAGGACATACAAGAAAGCCATGATCATTCTCCAAAATATTTTCTGACAGTGGTGTGAGTAAAGCAATGACAATATTGAATGAATCAATATGAGGTTAGTTAATCTACCTCTCTCTCTCTCTCTCTCCCTCCTCCCCCCCCCTTCCATCAATCTGTCTACTTCTGCACATTTAAGTTTAAGATCTGTAAAGTAACTTTGTGGCCAGAAAAAGAAAATTGCATCATCAGCAATATGGTCACAAAGTTAGATCATGTAAGGATGGAAAGATAACCTATTTCCAACCTATCTGTATGGCAATCAGTTTCAGTATATTAAACTCTGAAAAGCCTATCACAGTAGATCAAAAAACCAAGGAGACTGTATCTGATTTTTTACATTATGATTTGTAACAGAATGAACTATCTGAATTGTCCCTGTATGTTACCAGATTTCAGATTAGCACATCCTTGCAAATTTGCCCCAAGGAAGGATATGTGAGGATACAGTAAGATGTGGTCTAAGATATGTCAGAACAAGTGAAGTTTCATTAGGTGGTGAAGTCAACCTCAGCTGATATCAGCTCAGATGGGATGGTCTTTCTGTTCACCTATTGGCATGTAAGACTGCAATACTAATTGCACTTCCTTCCTTAATACGCTTGCACTGTATATTAACTAGGTGTAACCCTCTTTTCTATTAAAATTGCAGGACTAGGACTCCTATACTATACTAGATCTAGTTACTCTGCCTAAGAAACCACTGGCTGCTGTCTTGTGAGGAAAGCTTCCAACAGGCATGACATTTAGTGATGACACAACATAGCAGCAGGCAGATAGTCTTGCGTACATATGGGGATCTTGAGTTTTAGGTCACTGTGTGGAAATACTGGCATAAAATCACCCTATGATTATCTTTCTAGAAGAGTTTTCTCTAAGTATAGGACATGTCCCACTATTCTGTAAATGCTGGAAGAGAGAGAGAGAAACTACAGTGCGCTTCAAATTATTTTTCAAACAGCCCAATCCTACTGAGTTTAATGGGGCATGCTTCCACATACGAATACACAGGATTCCCAAAACCACAACAGAAATAACCGTGTCGCTGTCATAAAGGCAGCCTATGTTTAATGCTAACTCACAGTCTGTTATATCATTCATTAGAACAGACTTCCCAGGTGCCATTTGTCATCTGATAAGCATCATTACGACATCAGTAACTAATAACATTAAACTACATCTCCACTACTTCTAATTGCGTTTTATTTACCTGTTTAGAAGTATAGCTAGTTTTAATTTCTAAACTCTCCTCAAAACATCCCTGCTTTTACTATATTTTTTGCATATAATATATTTATTTTATCAATTTTTCTTTCTTTCTTTTTTAAGTATATCATTGTGCAGCTGCTATGAAATAGCAGTGATGTAAAGAATATGAAAGAAAGAGATGAAACGATCACAGGAAGGGAAGAAAAAGATAAAAATGACAGAAGCAAAATAGTAGAGATGATTGCTTATAAATGGACATGAACCTGCCAAGTTGATTTTGATTGTCGAGTTAAGTATGTGCCCAAAATGAAATTCTATGTACATTTACTTTGGAGCAAATCCCAATAAGCACAGGGAAATTTACTTCCAACCAATTAGATATGTAGGATTCTGGTGCACGCTTGAAATCAATGTGGTTCAATAATGCTTGACATTGGTTGGATCATGCCCCAAGTTTAGATTTACACATATTTGCTTTCAATAATATGTAAATATTTGGAATTCAACAATGCAAACAAAAAGAGAATTACATATTGAACATAGCTGTATGAAACCACTGTATGATTAAAATAGTAGAGTAAGGTTTAGGTTTGAAGTAAATGGGAGAAAGAAAAAGAATAGATTGTGGCAGGAAGCCCAGAGAACCCATAAAACTCCAAGCATAGTTCAATGAGTATTATTTTTCAAGTCTCTTGAGGTAGGAGGGGGGGACCTTTTTCTATGTTTCAGTTGTGTTTAATATATAATAATAACTAATTGAAGAAAGACCTCACATTTTAAGAAACAGAACAATTTGAGTAATTTCACAGTTTAAGGTGATCATGTTAATTAGTTTTCAAAGGCAAAACACTTCAAAAGCTCCCTGTCCTATGAAAATGGACAGTTCATTACTGTTATAAAAGAAAGAAAAATAATAAAATTTCACTCCCCACCCTGCAATTCCAGAGTATAATGGTGATAATTATGTGGCTTTATGTAGAGATAGCATGGGCAGAATAATGAAGTATGGAAGTGGATGAAGGCTTTGATTGAAAATATTAAGTGACATTAATGGTTTTGTATAGTAGTCCATAAAAAAAGAAAAGGCTTGGGGTTTGCTGGATTTAACATGCACGCGCACGCACACACACACACACACACACACACTGACAGGAGCAGGTGTTTGGAGCGGGTCAGCAATAAATCACACAGAGTAAGTGATTGTAACTCTTTATTAGATGAAACAAAGTCCACTCAGAAGTTCCAGGTCTAATGAGCACAGCAACTCTACCCAGGAGATCTTGCCCCTGTGAGGAACTTGTGGAGTCTGAAGGTCTGCCTTCCCACAGCTGCCTAAGTCTCCACCTCTCCCCGGGTCTTTCCTAAGCAATCTAATTTGCCTGTCTTTGCTGCTCCCTCTTCATACCTCTTCTGGTTCTGGGGAACTTGTCACGGCAGGAGTGGGAGACTCCCTGGCTCATTCACCAGCCTTACTCCTTTCTGCCTCTTGGACTCCCTCATCTCCTGCTTCCACTGCTGCTGCTGATTCTGGATTCTGCTCTGCCACAGACTCTCCCTGCTCACTAGGTCCTGTTACTTATTCAGCTTCTAGTGCCTCCTCCCAGGCTTCTCCCTCTTCTGCCTCTGATTTTCATTCCACCACCAATCCCCAGGCTCTGAGTCCTCCAGCTTGTTCCTTCCACCATTCCTCTTATTGTCCAGCCAATCCACCACACACACACACAATTTATGTAGACTAAATTACAAAGGAAGCTGTGCTACACTGACTCAAACCATTAGCTTATCTAACCCCATAGAATCCACAATAACTGGCAGCTGCTCTTCAGGGTTTCAGACAGTAGCTCATTTCCAGGTCTAACTGGAGATGCCTGGGATTGAAACTGGGGACATTGGCTTGCAAAGCATGTGGTCTACCACAGACAGTACTGGAATCATTCCCACCAGTACTGTGGAACCTTGGTTCTCAAACTTAATCCGTTCCAGAAGTCCGTTCCAAAACCAAAGTGTTCTAAAACCAAGGTGCTCTTTCCCATAGAAAGTCATGCAAAATGGATTAATTCGTTCCAGACTTTTAAAAACAACCCCTAAAACAGCAATTTAACATGAATTTTACTATCTAATGAGACCATTGATCCATAAAATGAAAGCAATAAACAATGTATTGCAGTCACACAATCAATCAATCAGTAGCTGAATTGGGTTCCACACAGTCACAAAAAAGAGCCGCAAAAACGCAAGATAAATAGCAAAAACAGTCAGACCTCAGTGTGACACTCAAAATGGAAGTGTGGCACTCAAATCGGAAGCAAAACACTCAGAATGGAGCACATTCAGCTTCCAAATTATTTTTGCAAACTGGAACATTCACTTCTGGGTTTGCAGTGTTTGGGTTCCAAGTTGTTTGAGTACCAAAGCATTTGAGAACCAAGGTACCACTGTATGTGTATGCAATATAAGAGGGAAAAGAAGATATGATTTGCTGCGCATCATACAGTATATGTTCTGCACTTTTTCCAACCAAAATTGCTTCATTACATGGCAATATGTTTAACATCACATTTTGCTTGAGCTCTATTGGTTGCTTGAATAAATATATTTTCGGTCTGGCTTGCAACATGCACACAATATGATCTATCTCCCAATGTAAATGGACATTAGATGGTCATGTTCTAGAACAGATTAGTATTTTTCAAAACACCTAGGGCTGACATTCTATCGTACAATATCATGGACCACTCATAGATCTGCTGACTTTTAGGAAGCACAAGTCTGTCTGCCATTCTGTGTTACATCTTCACCAAAGGGGGGCAGTGCGTTCCACCTGCCATTAAAGTATTTAATGCCAAGACAGTTGCCCAATTCCTGTACGCCTCCACTATCTGGAGTGGAGGACTAACATCTGAGCTAGGCTAAATTTTTGAGGGCCCTTCTCCAAATCCCCAAATGTTCCACATTCAGTCATACTGTTAGAAACTGGGAAATGCCCTCTATTGACAAGGTCTTAAGGTCAGTGTTTTTTAAACTGAGCACAGGGTTATGCCTACACTCATCTCAGGATGAGTACTTCAGCTGCTGTCCAAGCTTAATGCCCCCAAAGCTGCTTCAACTGGTTTTTCCTGAGCCCTTCTCCCACATATGGGTTATGACACTGCTCTTAAATCAGTAAAACAAAGACTGTGGGATATAGCCTTCTGTGATCTGCAGGCCTGCTCATACCTGTTCACCAAGTGCCCTGAGTATACAGTATGTCAGGCTATTTTACACAGCTGAATATTTAAGCAGTTGCCAATTATTGTAGACTTTTTACTAAGGCTAGACATAATGTGTTTCCCTCTGAAATGCTCCAAGGTAGATTTGCTGGAGTCCCTTTATTTCACAAGATTATGTCCTTGCACTAACCAGGAAGTATAATGCACATAGCACATTCTCGTCCTGTAGACTATATAAGCAGGGCCGACAACATTTGAATAATTCACTATTGACAAATCTTCCAGGTAAATCTGCCCAATTCTATGCCAAGCTCCTACTAGATGATAAGATTCCCTGTGTGACTGGGTGTTGCCAAGTTTGTCTGAGGTGGTCAGGGTAAGAGATAAATCTGTATTAGATACAAGTCAGAAACAGGCATAATCTTATGATATGTCCTAGCAGTCTGTGTGCTTTTAATGGATTTCACATGCACTTAATTTTGTCTTGCGAGTCTTTGGACTGCAATAAAGAACTTATTGATTTAGGCAGGTTTTAACTCCGCCACTGAAATCAATGGGATTTTATTTGTGGCCAAGCATGCACTGTGACACAATGGGTCAGTGTGTCTGGCTGTTAACCAGAAGGTTATCTACCCAGAGATGGCTTTGGGCAAGATTTCTATGTGGCAGGTTCCCTCCCAACTCTACAGTTCTATGAGTCAATGAAAGCACATATAACACAAACAGAAACACATAAAGCTACTTTAGAAAATATAGTGCAAGATGTACAGAGGGAGAGAAATGAAAACAACAGAATTTGGCTGCAAGCTTATTTTTGCCCTGATCATGTTCTGCTGCACTATGAAAAAAATATTTGCTCATGTTCATTAATGATTTATTAATCTTTTTTTAAACTGATAACAAACAAGAAACCTGAAATATACTCAGAGTCGCAAAGTGATTTCATGCTCTTTATTCAGCTCATAGTGGTGAGGAGGAATGAATGAACGTCCCCTCAAAGTATCTGCTTTATATACATTATTTACACAATGGGCTGCACATGATTGGCTAATTCTGGAATTCTACTGTAAGCCAATCAGGTTGTGGATTCACTTATATCTGGAGCATGATTGGGTGGTTCCTGCCAACCAATCATACTGCTGCATTGTTCTAGGACCAATCAGACTGCTGCAATTTGGATCCTATTGTTCTAGGACCAATCAGACTGCTGCAGTTTGGATCCTATTCAACTCAGTACATAACAAAATCTAACAATATTGCAGTGCTACCTCAGGTTAAGTACTTAATTCCTTCTGGTGGTGCGTTCTTAACCTGAAACTGTTCTTAACCTGAAGCACCACTTTAGCTAATGGGGCCTTCTGCTGCTGCCGCACCGCCAGAGCACGATTTCTGTTCTCATCCTGAAGCAAAGTTCTTAACCCGAGGTACTATTTCTGCGTTAGTGGAGTCTGTAACCTGAAGCGTATGTAACCTGAAGCGTATGTAACCCGAGGTACCACTGTATATCATTACTAACCTGATTCCTTTCCACCCAACCAAATGTAACCCCCATACTCAAAGAAACAAAAACTGAAATGGATTTTTAAAACAACAACAACAAAGGAAACCGAAAGTATGTCCGACTATAGGAACGGATAATTTAAGGAGAGCTATGCTTACTTAGACAATACAAAGTTTCAGACAATACTGTTTCCCCCATGTGAATGGTCTGTTATACCAAAAGTTTAACAAGGTTGTGGACTCTCCTTCATTGGAGGTTTTTAAGTAGAGGTTGGAGATGGCCATCTGTCATGGATGCTTTAGCTGAGATTCCTGCATTGCAGGGGGTTGGACTAGATAACCGTTAGGTCCCTTCCGAAATATGATTCTACAAGTCTAATATCAAGGATCATATCCAATGTTGCACAAGCAGCCTTGTTCTTGTGCAATGGAATTCCACCTTCTCTCCCTCCCCCCCCCCACAGCTCCCCATATTGTACCAAAATCTGCTTTGGAGGGATGGAATTCCTAGGAAGCACCTTATTCCTTGGATATTTGATTCTTTTCTTCTTATATTGTACTAAGGTCCTGAACTGCCATCATTGTGTGGGGAATTACTGGATCTTATCTCTCATGCTTGTAAAAAAAAAATGATTATAACATGCTTGGAAAATGATTATAACATTTTCATTAACAGCAACAAGGTATCATTGAATATCACCCTGGAAGCAACACTACAATAACTGATTGCTCTCGTTTGGCAAATAAATAGTTTGGCCAGTCAAAGCAGAGATGAGCATCAAAGAAATGAGCAAACACTTTTGTATCAACTGTCTACCTTGAAGCAACCCCTTTCTCATATGCAAATAGCCCATTGAACCTCTGTTGCCAGTTCCGTCTGTGCATATTACAACAAGCTTCATACTGTGTTATTCATTTATTTTGTTTTAAAATATTTATACTTTACGTTTTGAGGGGGGAAATGTTTAAAATATTCATTTAAATAGATTTCTAATACTTGCATTTGACTTATTTTAATTTTGGTTAATTTAACTTCTTTATTTTTTTAGATTTCATAGAGATTTTATTTATACTTAAGATGTATAAAAATGGTTATAAATTGTTATATAAACAAGAAACCTAGGATTTATACCAGTTCCACTAAAATGATGGACAATTCTCACATATTTTATCCATTATTGTAAACATTACTATATGTATAATATTATGCAAATATGCAGGATATGTAAAGTAACTAGCACATAATGATATACATAGAACAACTGTTTTTTAAAAAAGTTATCTGTTAATACTGCAGATATATAGCACCTGATGAGGCTTGACTCTAATGTGTGTTATACGTATAATATATGAATTTTAATGTTTAATTTTGCATACAGTTAGGCTTTTTTTTCAAAAAAACAAAACGAAAACACCCCGACAATGGCTTGAATGTAAGTGGCCACTTGATGCAAGAGGCATTTTGAGACAGGCAAAGCTGGATTAGGTCAGAGCCACAAAATTTCATATGTAAATCTTATTAAAATAGAGTCTCACCCCCCCCTCTCTGTGTGTATAAGTGAGTAACAAAAAATATCAAGCCCTGCACCCCACATGATAACGTCTCTGAAACTATCATATAGTTACAGTCTGTAATTTATTTTCACAGGACAGTCTATTACAGTGCTTGACCATGTATTGATCCAATTATATCTCTTCCATTACTTTTTTTAAAAATAGCAAATAAATAAATAAATAAAACATTCTAAATAGAATGCACAAAATATTCAGTAACATGGCTCAGATGAAAACTAATCCAAATCTGTTTAATACAGCTAGAATCATGCTACAAATTTTTCTCTCTCCCTATAGTGATTTGGCTAATACTCAGCTCTTCTTTATGAATTAAGCATATTTAAATTTAATATAGAACTTTGTAATATACGTTTCCTCTTTCTTTTCTTCTTTATTCCCTTCCTTTCCTTATATTTTCTTTTTTATCTTTTAGATCGGTGTGATTCTTATTGAATCTTATGCAGAAAATGTTCGATAAAAACTGATTATTAAAAATGCACCTCTTTACTCAGGATATTTGTTTTAAATTCAGATTAAGATTGCTAATTTTGAGGGGGTGTGTGGATTGTAAACCTCCCCTCCACCAGGACCAAGTGGTGAAGGGCAGTCTATAAGTAAAACAAAAACAAAAAACCCAGTAAACAGATGGAGAAAACATGCTGATCCCCATGCTCCCCCCCCCCACGTGATTACTTTTGTAGAAATCTGAATGTCAAAATAGTTGTGTGGGCAAATGAGGCTAAGGAAAGTTAGGACTGAGTAGAAGGAAAATGGTTCAAGAACAGTAGCAGCCAAGGAAATAAAAGGCACCAAAAATGAACAAACAGTTACATATTTCAGCAAGTGGATCTCCTGTATCACATATGCTAAATATTATTTTTTGGAAAAACTTTATAATGCCCGCCTATAAATCCTGGTACAGCATCAAACCTTTTAAAAAACACAAAATAGCTGATGCTTCTTTCTCTACTGGCTAGGGTATGTAGCATTTAAGGAGCATTTCATTCTCTGCCTTGTACTGTAAGTAGGACTCATTCCTTTCTTGATTTCGTACAGAAAGAAACTGATCAATGACTAGAAATAAAACAGACCAAAAAAAGAGGGAAGAAAGAGAACTCTTGCTTTGCTTGTCATCTTTCTTTAAGAAATGGAAGGGCATCACATTTGTCACGCCGCACCAGTTCAGCAGTCCATTTAATCCTATTCTGTCTCTGCGCAAGGTTATACACACGTAATTATCAAGAATTCTGCACACAAGAATTCTCTTCCTAATCCTATCAGCGTGTGGTTGATTTCTTGCTCAGAGCATGAATGTTTTCTCTGTGTTTGTTTCTATAATTTTATCTATTTCTAGAGGGAGAGAAAAAGAACTACAGTTGAATACAGCTGCATTTTCATATTTAAGACTTACAAAACACCAGAGGCATAGTGGCGGGTGTGTGTGTGTAATAATAATAATAAATTTTATTTATACCCCACCCTCTCTGGCCAGAGCCGGGCTCAGGGCTGCTAACACCATTAAAACTACAGTAAAAACATTAAAAATAAATTTAAATACAGGTTAAAATGCAATTTAAAATTTAAAATGCAGCCTCACTTTAAAAGTAGCCCATAGATCAAAACCATAAGGGGAGGGAAACATAAGGGTCAGACTGAGTCCAAACCAAAGGCCAGGTGGAACAGCTCTGTCTTGCAGGCCCTGCAGAAAGATGTCAAGTCCTGCAGGGCCCTAGTCTCTTGTGACAGAGCATTCCACCAAGTTGGGGCCAGTACTGAAAAGGCCCTGGTCCTAGTTGAGACCAATCTAACCACCTTGCGACCTGGGACCTCCAAAATGTTGTCATTTGTGGACCTTAAGGTCTTCCGCGGGGCATACCAGGATAGGGAGGCCATCACCCTGGGCACAGTTTTTTTGGGGGGGAGGGTACACACCCCTCACAACACCCTGCCCTGTGAGCTGTTGCATCCTTCTCATGGTGCTCTGTAGCTGGAGGACACACCAGCTCTCGGCACCCAGCAAGCCCAGCACTGCTTTGAGCCCTGTCCTGTTGTGTCCTTCTCACAGCACCCTCCAGCTGGAAGGCACCGTAAAACGGATGCAACAACTCGCGGTGCCCTGTGAGCCCAGCACCATTTTTGCAAGTCTCACAAAGTGATGCTCGGCTCACAGGGCGCTGTGAGTGTGTGATGGGATTTCTGACTACGTGCTATTTGATGCAGCTTCCCACAAAGCAATTAAGAATTTGGCTGAAGGCCAAGAAGACTGAGCAGAGGGAGTTATTCTGCCTAGAGATATGGAGCCTTGGATACAACTCTGCTATTGGTCGAGGTCTCCACTTAGGCATGATGACTCATGACCTTCCTTGCTGGATAACTGGTTGGTCAGTGTGATGTTCTGAGAGTCGTTTGGAGTTTGTTCACTGAGAGATTTAAGATCTGTGTCTGTATCCTGTATATAGTAACTTGCAGAGTCTGCTGTAAATAATAAACACCTATAAGTAACCAAGTTACTGGTAGCAGCATCTTGTTCCTGCTTCATCCTTCCTGCCTGCAACTGATTGCTTCTGGAAGTCTGCGTATGCTCTGCTATATTCAACTGGGTCTGGCTAAGATCCTGCAACAGGTTATAGTTGCGGAACTTCAATAGTGTGCCCCTCAAAGCAGTCAGCTGACTGTGGTCCCCACTGCACGGTTGGCCAGTTGGTGGAGTGTGACCCCACTTTGCTCCAGTGGCTGGGGGTCATTCCGGCAGTGCACTGCATTCACCCACCCACCCAAGCACTAGCGGGGAACGCTCCATCACTGCTTAACACATGTTATCCCTAGAAATTCCTTTACTTCTTAATGACACATGTGTTAAATGCTGTGGCGATGCTCTACGCAGTTCTAACCAACAGTCACTAGTTTCTGGTGGCTTGTTTATGCACCAGGTGCCAATATGATAAAGTGATGGACTTGGACCAAGGAAACTCAAGCTTGAATCCCTGTTTTGCCAATCACTCTCCCTAGAGCTAATCTGCTTCACAGGATTGGTTTGAGGCTAAAAATGGAATAATTTCAATCTACACTATCTTTCAGAATGGAAAGGATGCAAACAAAACAATCTAAACTAAATGCACACAGTATTTATACAGTGGTGCCTCGCAAGACGAAAAGAATCCATTCTGTGATTCTCTTCGTCTAGCGGTTTTTTCGTCTTGCGAAGCAAGCCCATTGACGGATTAGCGGATTAGCGCTATTAGCGGCTTTTAGCGGTTTATCGGCTTATCGGATCAGCTGATAAGCGGCTTAGCGGCTTAGAAAAAGGGGGGAGGAAAAAAACACCACAGGAACTTGCAAGACATTTTCGTCTTGCGAAGCAAGCCCATAGGAGATTCGTTTTGCGAAGCACCTCCAAAACGGAAAACTCTTTCGTCTAGCGAGTTTTCCGTCTTGCGAGGCATCCGTCTTGTGGGGCACCACTGTATATGAGTTTGCCTCACAGCCTGTATCAACACAACCAACATACAGCACAAATGTGTTCTGAGGCTACATTATAATTTTATATGATAAAAACATTAAATAAATAATTTGGGTTGTATCTAGGGGTGTCCATGCGTAAGCAGAATGGACGTCTTGCACAGCAGGACTCACCTTTCATCTCCTCCCCATCTTTAGCATCTTAATAATCATATAAATAATTTCCCTACTTTCTTCAGGGTCCAACTATGTTGCTTTTGTCAGTCCACAGATTATGGCCTAGAGCAGGGAGAGCCAATTTGGTGTCCTTCGGATGTCATTGGATTATAACTCCCATCATTCCTGACCACTGAAAATGCTGGCTGAGGCTGATGAGAGCCAGAGTCCAACAACATTTGGAGGGCACCTCAAAAATACTTCCCAATACTGAAGAGAATGGGGAAAATACAATCCTGCAGAGCTATATTAACGTTGTACACTGCCCTGGGATAATTTGATAAAGGGCCACGGCTTTTTCCCCCCAGCCAGAACTCACCGTTACCCATTATAAGAGAACAAGGGAGGCATTCATGGTGAGTTCTGGCACCTCCTTTTCTAGAAAAATAGCATTGTAAAGGGCAGTATATAAATTGAATAAATAATAATAGTGATACAAAATAGCCCTTCAGAAGTTTGTGAATTGTCATTGAGTGTTTTGTTCTGTTTTCCATTTGGTTGCATGTATTTTTTTTAAAAAATGGCATCCAACATTAAACTGGAAAATGTGTGCATGTTACATTTATACTTTAATGCGGTATAAGGAAACAAAATCTTTGATATTGTTTGGAAGGTGCCTACATTGCCAGGAAAGACAACTGTGAAAGTCCTCTGTGCGGGGATCAACAGTCAGGACCCACCATATGCTTACACAGAGAGAACGTTCCAGCTATCATTGACATGCATCCACTGGGATGGAAACCCCTGTGGCAAAAATCTGTTAAGGAATTAAGCTAACAGAGAAGTTAAGGGAGAGGAGGAAAAACAGAACATTAAAGGTGGAATTTAGCAGAACTAGTGTAACAGAATTATTAACTCAGCCCAAAAAAACAGACACAAAGATGTGTCTGCATATTGTACTATAAGAGAATGAACATAGAGTTGTGGGCATGACACAATCAATGTCTCCCACACAATGTCCAGCAGCCAGGTCCCTAAATACATGTATGCTAACATTTTCAGATTGTAAATCTGCACACTTTTCTTTTATAAAACAACACAATGCTAAATACTTTCAATCAGTAAAATCAGCACATAAGATGCAGCAGCTAAAACAAGAATCTTGAAAAGAAAAGAGAGCAAGAATGTAGAGATTCCACAGAAGATAAAGGAAAAGTTGCAAATATATGGTATCACCAAAGCCAAATGTCTAGACAGAGGTGACAGGAAGCCATAAACTTCTTAAAATTAAAGGCACAGAAATGGCAGTAGTTAATGGTCAGAAAAAGGCACATTGCACAAGCATTTTTCCTTGGTATGATTTGCTATTGAAGAACTCTATCCTCTAGAACTGTTCTCTATCTGCTCCTTGAATAGTACACCATTTACCATATTTGGCATTATTATTATATATATATGCATACATACACATTCCACTTTCATAGAGTTGGATCCAGAGTTAAGCATGAGTAATGGGGTTGAAGGAAGCTGATTTGCCCGGTACTAAGTCCCATGGCAGACTTCCAGATTACACACTGTTCTTCAAGAGGGCTGGGGCCCATTTGTGGTTTGTGCAACTGGAAGAATGGAGTTCCCCCCAAGAATCAGGCAAAGGCAACTTCTACAAGTTGGAATTCTACTAGTGGAAAGTGCCTCTGCATGATTTGGGGGCATCCCCTTTCCCTATATGCCCTCTGGTCTATAGCCCACCCCATCCAGCAGGGTCCCCTGAAACCAGTGAGCATATTGATTGGCTAGGAGGGGCTGTTGCTGGGAAAAGAGAGTGGCAAAGTCAACTTCCATCAGCCCATTACCCATGTTTAACTTTGGATCCAACCCATTCAAATATGGATTATTCTACTGGGGAAAGGGACTTCTCAGTAGTAAGGCCATGACTATGGTATGCATTTCCCAGGAAAGCATATTGGGTTCAATTTCAGCGCCTGCCAAATGGTTTTTGTTTTTTTTTTGTTTTAAATTTCTCAGGACTTTTAATTTGACCTGTTTATATCTCTGCTAATGACTTTATGCTGCTTGTAAACTGTTCTTTTAGGATGTTCCTCAATTGTTGCGTTTTTACTTTCTTTTATCGGCTGTCCTAATAATTTATTTTGAAAAACAAGGTAAAAATACGTACAAAAGATTTCAAATTATGGGATCATTCCCATAAAACCTATTTTTAGATCAGGCTGTACCATTTCCTTTAGTTAAAAATTAAATATTTTACCTTTGTTATTTTACATTTTAAATAATGCATATTTAACTTAAATGGCACTACACTTCCATAGTATTTTTAATATTGTGATTCTTGAAATAATCTTAAGAATAAGGAAGCATTTTCTGAAGCTGTTCGGTTCTGAGGCTGTATTAATTAATGGTCTGTTCTTTGCTTCCTTCATTAAGGAGCATAATGGGGCAAGTTAAAACTGCCGTAAGTTTATATCACAAACTGAACAGCACTATGTTATTGCCATGTACATTTCAGTATCTCTCTTACTCTGCCAAATTTACAAAAGTATTATATAATTTGAAATCGACGCTATTTGCTTGAACAGAGTCAGTTCCACCAATATGGCGGTCATATGGCATCCACTTCACGGCAGTGGCTTGTCTGTATAATAAGCTAATTTTCTGTGGCCTTGATGTGGAAGCTGTCTTCCTCCAATATGAGCATATCTCCTACTTTTTAGAGGGACACCTGGATTTCTAGACACAGATCCAGAGTCCCAGTCGCATTTAGTACTCCACTTCCTAGACCCCGAATGCTGATCTCATCACTTCCAATTTTTCTTTCATAATCTACCCTTTCATTTAGGGAATCGGGGGACAGGAGTGGGGGAGAATTAGTGTAGGCAACACATCTATGGCTGTAGACTAAATGGGCACAAGAAAAATAACATCCAATACCTCTATGTGTAACAACTGCAAGCTCTTTAGGTCTTTCTATCTGCTCAGCATTTCTTGGTCGTCTTCTTGTACTTTGGGTAATTGCTGGTTGAAGGGAGAGCGACTCCTTGGAAGTGGTGAGTTCCAGATCTGATTTTCTGAGATTCACAGCTTGGACTCGCTGCTCTTCGGAAACTCTAGGGCTGGTGACAGTAGTAACACTGGATACAGTAACATCATCAGATGTGCTAGCAACCGTAATATCACCAGCAGTTGCCGCAATATCCTCCTCTAACTCACCAGTGCAGGCAGTTTGGGTCAAAGTGGAAGAAGAAGAACCTGTGGGACACACAGTAGCACTGGATGCTAACTTTTTTCTTTGGAATTGTGTATTCTTTTCTTTTCTTTTTGCTCAGTTTAATCAGATAAAATGTCCCTCTGTTTGCCACATTAAAGACACTGGCAAGAGGCAACTCAATTGCTCTTTATTTAAAACAAAATCTGCTGTACTCAAGAGAACATATTTGCACATCGGTAAGTAGAGTGTACCTACAACCACAGCACTCACAAAGCACAGTTTAATGGAAAAGGTGACCAGCAAAGAACACAATGCAGCATTTATTAGTGGTACCAGTAGGTCGGCAACAGGTTGGCCTTTTATCACTCACTGTCAAATTCATCTGAAAACAGTATTATATATATATATATATATTTAAGTACACATGGATAAACCAACATAACACATAAAAGCCAGCGAGGTCTTAAAAATAATGAACGATAGTATTCATATTTTAACTGAACTGGTATTTGCTACTTAAAAAATAATTAACTGAATGCAGACTTATCTGTCCCCCTTGTAGAATTACATACCTGAAGCTTTTTTTGTACTTAAAACGATGTATATAAAACTATGGGTATAATCCTTCACTGTGAGCCAAGGCATGAAAGGACCCACACAGGGCTCAACCAACTCATGTTAATTCCTTCCACTCTTCTCAGCATATATACAAAAGGTGCTTGCCTAGGGAGTGCCTAAGGGCAGTGGGGCAAATGAGAGGGCTGGACTAAAGCAAGCAGGCAATGTCAAGAGCTTGCAGCCATGCTATGACCGAGGGGTAAACAGCTCTGGAAATGCTACAGGAGTCTTCATGAGGATTATGTACCATGCATCCCCATCTTCTGACAAAACTCTTTAAGCTGCTCAGCAGAAAATAGAAATTAGGACTGAATTGTAGTTTAAATACAAGAGAGTCCTCTTATGTGAGTAGATCTGGTATACAAAGTGTATAGTCTGCATGTGATACATAATCTTCACCTCACCCTCAAATTATTTTTCAGAGCATATAATAACTTTTTTTCTTGGGAGGGAGCAAACTTTTGAGGAGGCATTGAGCTAGTGTAGCATGCTGGAGCTTTTCCTCCTTACTGGGGTCAGTTTGGAGAAGTCTGTCACATCAGTGCTCTATTCTAGTTTCACAGTTCAAGGTGTTGATTTTGCTGAATTGGATTCTTAAGAGTCATTCATTGTATGCATTTGTAAAAAAAAAAAAAATCACTGAAAAGCTTGAATGGAAAGCAACATTTGGTTCAACAATGTTTAGAAAATTAGCTCTAGAAACCTTTTGGAGAACATGATATTCTGTATGTGTTTAAAACAAAATTAGATGTTCCGCAGAGACCTCAGTATGTCACATTTTGCCTCTGTTGGCTGTATTGCCATCACCAGTCACAACAAACAGGAGTTCCAAAAATTGCTGAGTGAGCCAAGTATAGGGAAGAAATGTGAGATGTGGAAATACAGTCCTCTCCACATCTATGTTCCCCCGTTTGAGTCTATCCCATACTTTTTATATATCCAGATGTGAATCCAGTGCCAAGGCAGGCATAATTTCTGTGGACTTGATGCCAACTTATAATGTCAGATATTTCCCCATCTCCCACTAAAATGCCTTGTCTACTTTGAAAAATTGGAGGCTTGGTTAACTTCCTTCCACTTATTTAAGTTGTTGTTTTACGCTTCTTATGCTCCCAGCAACCTGATATATATTTATAAATTGCATAATTTATACACAATTTTGCACAAGTCTTTTGGACACTCTTTCCTGTCCGGGAACTATAGCAGAGGTAGACCATGTGGTGTCCTCAAAATGTTGTTGGGACTCCCAGTTCCATTAGCCTCAGCCTGCATGGCCAGTGATCAGAGATGATAGGAGTTGTAGTCCAACAACATTTGAACGGTTGCTATGTTGGCTACCTAGGCAGTATGGAGATTAGAGGTCCAGCTCATTTACTCCCATATTCCAAAACATATCTGAAGTACTGCCTCACATCCATCCAGAGTTCTTACCATCCCATTTTCACTGTGCTCATTGCCCATCCCTCCTGCAGCCATCAGATGGCTGTTGACTTATCTTGTCTTTACACAGGGAATTCTAGCAGTAAGTTATTCAGTGAGCATGTCATGTGTCATCTCTCCCTGCCTCTCCAACTACGCAGGACTTCTCATGCTATTGGTTAGGGAACTGCAGTTAGTGCAGGAGATTATATTAATCCTCTGCTCAGAGATCTACATTAGCTGCTGATTTGTACCAGGTCAAATTTAAAGTGTTACTATTGGTATATAAAACCCTTAATAGCTTGGGGCTATTTTCTCTACTTAAAGAATCACTTTAACCCACATATGCCGACTTGACTGTTTTACACATGCCACAAAATGTTTGCCCCACACTCGCACTGAATCAATTCTTTGTGGCAGCACTGATTCTCTGGAACTCCCTACTCATTGATATTAAGCTGGAACCTTCTCTTTTTTGTTTTTGGCAGCTCCTAAATACTTTTTTAAAAATAGGCAAGCCTTCCCAGACATGCAATTTTTATGTGCGATTTAATTTGTTTCTCTCTCTGTGTGTGTGTGTGTGATTTTAACAGATGCTGGATTGACTTATATTTTGATACTTAGTTTTAGGTGAACTTGCTTTTAATGTTTAATGTTCTCAATATTTTTATTGGAACATTTCATATTTTGTGTGAACGACTCAGAAGTTATGGATGATTAAACAATATATATATATGCTGTTGAATAAGTAAAACAAACAAACTGCAAGTCTCAGAGTTTAATGCTAAGACTCTTTCTGTTTTATGAATGTTGTTTGTTCTTGTGTTATCTAGCATTTCTTCTAATTGGCTCCAGAAAATCTGGTCATCCATATTGATACATAGAAATAATTTTCTATAAATATTCTCAGGCATGTACTACAATTTAACTTTTCTTCATAATGGCAACAGGCTTGTTTGTAATACAAGTCAACACCTACACACAGCTAACTAGAGCTCCTGCCTCAGACAAAGGCTGTCCTCTACAATGCTTGGTCCTAATCTGCTATCCTCATATGCTGCTGAATGTGTAGCTTTCTCCTAAAGTCTAAGAAAACACTGAAAATAGAATCAAGACAAAGTGCTTTACGAAGAGTGCAACTAAAATAATATTCTATAAACTTGAAAACAAAGAAGGGAAACTGCAGAATGCACTGTTTGGGAACTTCAGAAATGTCCATTTTATTTCCAAGTTATATAATTTGCTATGTTGTTGTTGTTTAGTTGTTTAGTTGTGTTATCTTGACAGGCAAATGTTGGACTCAAGATCTGCTTTGGTCCCACCAAAGAAATCGTCTAATACCTGCTGGTGAAAGGTGAAACTGGTGAGCGGTATGTAAAACTTTTCATTTGAAATTCTCAACTTTGCAGCAACCATGCTTGATTAACATGTTTGCCAAAGCACAAATGTCTCTTCAGCTTCTAACCTACAAAGCTGAACATAGTCCATCAACCATGAATGGTGTCATACCAGTAACTAGATGAGCATTCCACAACCTGGCATCCTCCAAGGTTTTTGGACTACTGTACAATTTTCATAATCCTCAGCCAGCATAACCATACGGACTGAGGCTAACAGGTGGCAGTATCGTAGCCATTGAGGTTAATCCAAAGTGTGATTAATGTTTATTATTGCTTATTGCTTATTGAAAGGTACCAGGTTGGGGAAGACTGGATTAGATAAACTTCTTGTACTATCTTCTTGTGCAAGTTGTATTAAATTGTTTTTTAGTACTGTGGTTTAATGCTGCAACTCACCCCGAGGCCTTAGTGTGAATGATGGGCATTAAACAAATAATTCGCCAGGAACAGCAAAAACGGGTAGCTTTTCTAGCACTTGGCAGGTGATAACAGGAAAACCAATGGAGTTGTAGTCCAAAACATCTAAAGGGTACTAGGTTAAGGAAGGATGGACTGGATAATCTTCCTTCATATCCTGTCTTCTGGGAACTTCAAAAACAGGCAGATTTTTCCAGCACCTTGCAGCCCATATTAGGAACATCAGAAGCTGTTTTCTACCAGGTCAGACATCCCCCCCCCCAGCTCTGTATTAGCTGCAGTTTTCCAGAGTCTTGACAGAGAGAGTATTTGTATTATTCAATGTCTGATTCTTTTAACTGGAGATGCTGAGGATTGGACCAAGAATCTTCTAGATGTTAATCATGTGCCCTTCATAGCTGATGGTCTGCACTCAATTTGGTTAATCTTATTTTGTGTAGGTCAGAGCTAATCATGAAGTTTGGTGCATGTTAGATTGAATTAATGACAATTGAATTAATGACAAACTGATCATAAATTAATGACTGTATATGACTGAAATGGTGGGACAGAAAAGAAACACAGGGTGACTGAAAAAGAAGATCATTTTGGGTTACAAAAATGGGTTGAAACCCTCCATAATAGAACATCCACTGTGTGTTAAGGAACTCAAGAAAGCTCTAACATCTGTTTTATTCACTAAGGAACAATTGGCCAGAAGCCTGAATATTCTTCTGTCTTGTTCTGAACAATGTCAAAGTGCAGTATAATTAATTGCACAACATGGATAATGACTAAGGTCACTATAGATAGACTTGGAATGTTGATAATGAAGTGTGGGGACCTTGGCTTTACAACTGCTCCCAATTGCAGCACTTTTAAACTTCACAACAGCATTTTGCCCTGACCTTGTCAAACAGAACCCAGTACAAGCGCCGAACAGCACCACCTTCATGGCAAATCCCCTTATTATAAATTAAGCCATTCTATTTGGCAGTGTTTGCAAAAAAAATACATGGAATGCACACAGAACTTACTAATCTTTAAACCCAAAGAGCAGGACAAATTAATTATGAATGTGTGTGATTTAGAAGAATTGCAGTAGATATATTTCATAATTTGATAAGTATTTTCATAGTATGATCAGCATGTTTCCCAAAGGGATGCTTATTTCTATGAAATGGGTTTCAAGCAATAAGCCCCTATAGGAAAAGTCATGTTGCACTACTGAATCAAACTTCATTGTTATAAAACAGTGGCAAATAATGGCAAATGTGGAAACACAGTGCTGTCCCAAAATTTACTAAGTGAAATGCAAATTATAGTCAAGATATCCCATGATACTGAATATAAACACAGACTATATGTGAACATATGAACACTATTCTGAGCCAGACAATTAGTCGATTTAGCTCAATGTTCTCTAAACTGACTGGCAGTGGTTCTCCAATATTTATTTCCACACCTGACCTGGAGATGCTGGGGTTTGCATGCAAAAATTGTGCTCTGCTATGGAGCTATGGAGGGACGTGGGTGGCGCTGTGGGTTAAACCACAGAGCCTAGGACAAGTCAATCAGAAGGTCGGCAGTTCGAATCCCCACGATGGGGTGAGCTCCCGTTACTTGGTCCCTGCTCCTGCCAACCTAGCAGCTCAAAAGCACGTCAAAGTGCAAGTAGATAAATAGGTACCGCTCCAGCGGGAAGGTAAACGACCTTTCCGTGCGCTGCTCTGGTTTGCCAGAAGTGGCTTAGTCATGCTGGCCACATGACCCGGAAGCTGTACGCCGGCTTCCTCGGCCAATAAAGCAAGATGAGCGCTGCAACCCCAGAGTCAGTCATGACTGGACCCTTTACCTTTTTATGGAGCTATGGCACACCCCTAATTTCCTGAGTAGGGTTGGCAGTTTTTTTTTACAGGTAAAGCAAACTGAAATTTCAGTAGGAAGGCCTGGAAGCAAAGTTGTTTTTCCACAGAAGTCAAATCTCTGTTTCTTCTCTTCAGAAACATCACAATCTTCAAGTGAAATTCTAAGCCGATAGTGCATTTACATGCACAGCTGAGGATCTATTCTGCATGAAATGTGAAATGAAATGAATGTCCTTGTACCATCAACAGAAAGGCAACAGACAAAAAAACAAAAAAAATGACCAGAAGAATTATTTCCGGGGGGGGGGGGACCTAACACTGGAACATTTGCTGGAATAGCAAATGACTCTGCTATTCATTTTTACATTGCTAAAGTACAATCAATGCTATCATGGGGGAAAAGCCCTTATTTGCAAAATCCTATCCCCAAACACACAGAGCGTGGCATATCGAATATTGTTACGCAGAACTGAGAACTAACTTCCAACACAAAAAAGTATTGATGGTTTAGGGCAGGTGAGAGGAATCAAGGCATACAGTACAAAGCAGTTTTCTTCCCATTTTCAAGTGTATTCTATATTACAGACTTTCCATTTTGTACCATAGGCCTCCATAGGACTGCTGAGATACCAAGCCCATCCTATTTTCAAAACCTTGCCCCTTCCTCTGAACCGATAGTATGGCTCCCTAAATAATTGATAGAAAACCAACTATTGATTGTCAAGTCCCTGAAACATCATATTTCCCCCTAGTGTCTTTGATTATCAGCTTTATCATGTGAAGCAGGATTACCAACATTTGCACATGCGTCTTACTATGCACCGAAGTTTGGACATTCAATTCTGTAAAAATTCTGTCCAGTTACTTTCGTATTTATATTTTGTTGGATGGTGAATGTATTTCATGTAAGCTGTGCATAGAAGTTAAGCGAGCATAAATTACAAATAATTTTTATAGTTGAATGCATCCAATTATTGTTATTTAGAAAAATGCAGAAACCAGTAGGGATATCAGATAACTCAGACGCAAAATGGAGCAGAAATTGTCATTTGCTTATGCATCCAATGCCCAGAATGGAAATCAAACCAGCAAATATGATTGGCATTTACTGCTGCTATCAGTCCACAATATGTAATCAGTCCATGATATGTAACTGATGATGTGTTTTCCTCACCCCATTTCATTGTGTTTCATTTGCATTGAAATGAATGGCCTTCGCATTGACATGAGCGGTGTGGGATAACATAATAATGATGCCAATTAATAGCACAATTAATTAAAAATTCCCTCATGGCAGACAACAAGATGAATAATCTTGTTATTCTGCTCTGGTCAGACCTCACCTGGAGTACTGTGTCCAGTTCTGGGCACCACAATTCAAGGACACTGACAAACTGGAACGTGTCCAGAGGAGGGCAACCAAAATGGTCAAAGGCCTGGAAACGATGCCTTATGAGGAACGGCTAAGGGAGCTGGGCATGTTTAGCCTGGAGAAGAGGAGGTTAAGGGGTGATATGATAACCATGTTCAAATATATAAAAGGATGTCACATAGAGGAGGGAGAAAGGTTGTTTTCTGCTGCTCCAGAGAAGCGGACACGGAGCAATGGATCCAAACTACAAGAAAGAAGATTCCACCTAAACATTAGGAAGAACTTCCTGGCAGTAAGAGCTGTTCGACAGTGGAATTTGCTGCCAAGGAGTGTGGTGGAGTCTCCTTCTTTGGAGGTTTTTAAGCAGAGGCTTGACAACCATATGTCAGGAGTGCTCTGATGGTGTTTCCTGCTTGGCAGGGGGTTGGACTCGATGGCCCTTGTGGTCTCTTCCAACTCTATGATTCTATGATTCTATGATAATAACATAATTGTTGTCAGAAGCCAAAGTTTAATGGAACGGAAACAGCACTGCATGCAACCAACATGGGTCAAAATGGAATCCAATGCCTTCTTGCTACCCTAGAAACTGGTATGTTTTAGTGAATTGTCATCCCCACTAACTTTGAGACTTCCAATGGCATGTCAAAATGTTTGTTCTCCTTCTTGAGGTATCTTCTTCCTCCTTGTGTTACTGCTGATTATTCCTTCCCTCTTCACTCTAGTGGCGTCGAAAGTTTTCATGAGATGCATGTATTCCTTTGCTAAAACTGTTGTTCCACAGTATGCACTGAACAATTCTAACCCCCCCTTTCCCCCCATTCTGCTTGATTGATCCTCTAAGGTGTTATTTCTTCAAAGATGTTTGAAAGGGAAGTGTGTTCCTATTGCTCAGATAACCAAGCCAGTGCTCTCTGACTTGCCAATCTACCAGTTTATTTGCCTATCAGCAAACCCTAACCCTCCCCCCCCAAAAAAAAATCTACCCTAACCTCCATTTTGATTCAGAACTACCTGACTCCTCACTGCATGAACAAAATTAAGTCTTCTCTTGGTTCTTGCTATATGGGGGTGGGCAGGGAATCATCTTCATTTCCCTTTCCTTGCTCTCTTTGAACTCTTATTCATGAGTGCAGTTTCCACTATCACCTGTTCAACAACTGATCTCTCATGTCTCTCTCCCTGTCCTCCCACACGTTTAGCATTCTTGCTTCTATATCCTGTAAATTCTTGATTATATTCAACACGCTTACATACGGCAAAATAACTTAAATTTGTTTTGAATAGAATTCCTGGGTGGAATCAACACACATATAAAAAACAATGTGAAAATGCTTTTTTAAAAAACATTTTGAAAAATGCATTGAATTTTGCATAGCCCACTGTCACCATCCAGTGTCACAGTTGTATATTTCACTTTACAACACATTTAAAACATTTTATTTGCAGCTGTGTGAATCCCTGTGTAGCAATGTGTAGCTGAGCTGTGTAGCAATGATCCATTGGTCCCTGTGCAACATGTCCTCCCTGCTCTGCATTTACTACGAAAGCAATAACTATTGCTTGTCATGCTGCCTGCTCACCCCGAGACATCTCTGATTCAGTTAACTTGGCTAACCTACTACAAGGGGGACTTGACAGTGAAAAATGTTGACCATTTGGAATCCTCAGATCTGTCCAATAAAATTCTCAAGTGCCTATTGTATAGTTTTTGTTGTGTTTGCTATCTATCATCTACGGGGATAAGCCCCGTAGAATTAATTGCGTCATCACCCTGTATTAAAAGAGGTATATTTTAATCCTGCAACCTTTCCATTGATGCTGTGCTGGACAAGCATATTGGCAAGGCAGCTACAGCAATGGCTCGCCTCTCCAAAAGGTTATGGGAGAATTTGATGCTGATGACCAACACCAATATGGTCTACTGGGCTTGTATATTGATCATGCTGTTTTATGGAAGTGAGTTATGGGCAACTTATACCCATTAGGAGCAATGCCTCAACCCTTTCAATATGCACTGTGTCAAGAATATTTTGGGCATCACATAGCAGTGTTAGGATTCTTTTCCTGTGTTGCAGTCATGGGATTGTTTTTATCACATAACAGTGTATGTTTTCATTCCAAATTGTGAGAAGTCATGGAGACAGGGTGTTTGTATTACTGTGTTTCTGTGATGTAGGAATTTTGTCCTTTGTTCTTTCTCTTTGCTTTCTGGTGCTGAAGAGGAAGAAGCTGAGTTATGATGCTCCGAGTGTGTATATGTATATAAACGTAGTTTAGCCAAATGCTGCGCTACCAAGTCTGTACACTGGCTGCCTATACTCTGCTCATCCTGCAGTGTGCTGATGCCTCTAAGGTATCAGTCGCTGTGATGTTCAGGCTGGAGAAAGATTTTGAATCTCCTGAATGACCAGGAGGGAGAGAACATGCCAGTCGGGCATGTGTCTCTGCCAGACTCCAACTCGTGTGTAGGACCTCCTGACAAGCAGGACAGGGTCTCAAACAAATATGTACTCCCCAAAGCTCACATTCCCAGCGTGTTCGCACTCCTGTCTCAGTGACATCTATGCAGGCTTGGTCATATCCACAGAAAGGATGATGGCAGGATATGCCTCGCCCCACCCTCCGGCCCTAGGAGTCCTCATAAGGAGCTGTTCCTGGAAGAAGAACTGTGAGGGGAGAGACTCCATCAGGCAAGGCCTCCTTCCACCTGCCTCGCCCTACCCTCCGGGCTCTAGGAGTCCTCATAAGGAGCTGTTCCTGGAGGAAGAACTGTGAGGGAAGAGACTCCATCAGGCAAGGCCTCCTTCCACCTGTCTTGCCCCACCCCTTCGCCCGGGGCTCCTTAGCAGGAAGCTGTGCCTGGAGGAAGAACTGTGGGGAGAGACTCCACCAGGCAAGACCTCTTTCCACCTGCCTTGCTCTACCCTCTGCTTCTCAATGTGTATTGTATTGTTTTATGTACTGTGGCTTGTCGTTGTTTTATTGATTATAGTTTAGATATTATTGTAACTGTTGAGTGGATTTCTGTATAACTTTTATATGTTGATATTATTAGTTTATACTATTCTAATGATTTTTGAATGTTACTTTTTCGATGGAGGTTGCCTATTTTAAAGTTATGTTTTATTACCACATTTTTCTATTGCATTAGATTGTTATAAGGTGAACATTTTTTGTTTCTTCAGCTTGTAAACTGCCTTGAGTATTGTAAGATAGAAAGGTGGTATACAAATTAAAAATGATGATGATTATCTAAGGACATGCTCTACAAGGACCTGGCTTCCGGCTCCAGGCCTGTTGGCAGACTAAATCTGTGTTACAAATATGTCTGAAAACGTGACATGAAGGCTGGGTTACATTAACCCAGCCATATGTGAATTCCTGCAGATGACCACAGTGCCTGGAGACAGACAGTCAGGTCATGTATCCAGAGCAGGGACCAGAAGAGGAACGACTGCTGGGAAGAGTGAAGAGAGAAGAAACATCCTGGTGCATTTGCAGCAGCACAACGGGACATCTTAATCTGCCCCAGTTGCAACAAAACATATCTCCCATGGTCTCTACAGCCACAGCAGGAACAGTAACTCTCCAACGGGTTGACTTTACCTCTGAAGGCATACCCTTCCATTGTCTCCCAGGACAAATGGATGCCAACATCCAGATGTGCCCAAGGACTTGGCATGCCCAGTGAAATTCTAGCATCCCTGCCCCCTTTAACCAGCAACATCTCCTGTGCAATATGATAAAACTTCCCCATGAATCTTTAATTCATAGAGAGCTACTGTTTGAGAAACACATGCTGAAAGTCTTTGTGGATGCACAAAAGTAGACACATGACTTTATGGATTGGGGAAATAATACTGCTATCACTATTGGCTGCTTTTTTATTTATTCTTGTTTTCAATAATATATATTGATTTATCAGAGATTCTCCTGTGGAGTTTATTTTCTCTTTAGTTTATGCATACATGTTAAACGTTGGAGTGTTCAGTGCGTCAAATTGTTTATTGTGAATATTAGTGTGTGTAAAAAGGATGGTTGTAAAATATAAGTTGTCAATAAAATAACAATGATGATTTCCCCCTGATCTGCACTTCTTTCCCTGCTTGCCCATGCACACTTGCATCCTTAACAAATGTGTATGGGCAGAACAAATAGTATGTGCATCCAAACACCTATTGCACATACAACCCTGCCATTAGACTGGAGTGCCCATATTTACAGATAGCACTTGGGAACCACTGAAGTTTTATGCATGTGGTTCATACAGTGAAGTTTTGATTTTAAAATAGAGATTGCTTCTGTAAACGTATCCAAGAAATCCCTTTCTTAACAGAGGCAACTGTGTGTACATTTATCTTCAGAGTATTGTAGTAAGTGGAAAGATAAATGCATAACTTTTTAAGGGTAACAGGCGAATGTTTATGCCTAGAGTGCCACTGGTAGATTGAGTGTGTATGTGTGGCTGTGCACATGCATGCATGCAAAATTAGTGCACTCCACAGGTATGTAAAATTATGAGAAGATTTAAAAGAAGTTGAAGTGGAAAACCCAGAATCTTCCAAGAACATAAAACAGCATCTCCAGAGAATAAATTATAAACTTTTGCTGTAGTTTCCTCCCATGCCTTCTCAGCTCACTTTCTCCCTCCACCTCAAGTCATTTGCTAACTAAAACACACAACATTTGCCAGAAAGTTCAGCAGCAAGTAATAACATGCCCATAGTTGAAATATAAGGAAACAGCTGGAACTCCCTATCAGATATAAATTATTTTTGCTTATTTTCATTTTGGAAGCTGGATTGTTTATAGAAAGTAACAAGCAGAGAGCTGATAGCCGAGATATCCTGCTCCTGGTGGCTTATTGCTGACATATGTTATTTCCTAGTCCAAAAAACCTGCAGGAAGAGACATTGTTCTGCCCTCACAGGGCTCATTTAATTAGTGATAGAAAATCAGTGTATTAGTATTAGGTAGAAGGAATATTAATGTCACCCCTTTAAGAAAAGGTAGCACCTTTTCCCTTTCCAGATCTCAAGACAGGCTGGGAAATGGAGACACAGTAATAATTTAGTTTCTATTGGCTCTGCCCAGAGCAGGGAAAACCTCCCTCTCTCCTTTGCAACCTAGTTCAGTTTAGAGTTCTTGCAAGCTGGAAGAGAGGCAAACCTACTTGCTCTTACAAAAACTCCATAGAGAACTTTATTATAAAGAGCTTCCTAACCACATTTATTCAGAGCCAAAAGGACAGCCTACTGGAATGTGAGTCCATTTGCCTTGTGAACTTCAATAAAATACATGTTTAAGATCTTTTGTGGAGTTTTGTTGAATACTATCCAGATTGAGAGAGAAGTCTCAGGACGAAAGAGGCATCGATCTGTTAGAAATCATGCACACTCAAAAAAGAAAAAAAGGAAGATAAACTAAAACTCACAAAGAGGTCATCAAGCCTTTGAAGTTCATCAAAACCCATTATGAGACTGGAAGTTAATCAGCAAACAAAACCCAAAATGTGGAAGAAGGGCAAAAGGGGTGTTAGTAGGCAAAAGGAAAAGGCCTTAATTTAAAGCAGCTAGGAGCAAGCTGTTTGTAATAATTTTTCAATAGGGGAAAGATACGGTTAGTTCTGTGTCTATTTAGGAGTGCATCATAGTGTTCAATGGCACTATACCTGAAAGTAAATCCCAGCGGTATTTAGCAAGGCAAGCATAGTTGAGGAGCTGGAGAAGGGATGAGGGCTCATGGATACTTTGGGGGAGACATAGGGGTTCACAGCAAATTAGAGGCGGGGATTCATGAAAGCTGCAATTTGTTAAAAGTGCAGCAGGCTTTGAAAGGGCCTAGTATTGGGATTGGAAATGAAAATAACTGAGCTATTTTCTGACATTTTAGATTAGAAAGACTTTGGTTAACTGAAGCCTGGGAAAGTGATTCACTCATCACTAAGGGCAAGCAGTGGTGACCTTGGCCATTTATTTATTTCACAAAATTTATATACCATTTGATTATAATAAAATCTCAAAGCAATTTACAAAAATAGTAATAAAATATAATTATCAGTAAAAAAAAGTTACATTTAAAAAAACATAAAATAATAAACTAAAAACCAGATTAAAACACATGCCTGAACAGGCTTGTGTTTAGTCATATCACAGTCTCTTATGTTAATGTATTGCACAGATTGTGTGTGTGTGTGTGTGTGTGTGTGTTTGAGCTCCTAGGAAGAAAAAGCAGGATGCAAATAAAAAAATACAAAACAAATTAAGAAATATTCAAATTAAGATATAACAGCAAAGCACTCCTATCTGACAACATGAAAAAAGTCAAATAATGTTTTTACTCTGCAGTTTCCAGGGCAATTATTTTTAACAACCTCCATTACATTTCATTTTCCTTTTAATGTTTGGGGATAACAGTGAAATTGACTGTAAATTCAGTTTGGCACTTAACTATACACCCTTTGAACATCGCTATACACATTAGAATGTAGTATGGGGATATGATTGATTTTCATAACAATTTCTCAGATACTGGCTGTTATTGTGAACACAGTAAAAGAAATAGATTATGGTATAATTCTGCAGAGCAATTTCGTGCCACATCTAATGTGCAAGTCCCATTTCTTAGTAATGTTCAACAAGATAAATTTGCACAACTATTTCAAGTTGACTTCCTGGAATTGAAATACAGCTTGGTTCAGTTTTCCTTTTCTTCTGTTTTGATTAAAAATCAAACAGAACAGATATAAGTAAAAGATTAATGTGACTGAATAGTTGATTTAAAAAGTCAAGCAGTAAAAAGAGTGAAAAAAGCAAATTTCCATTAATCCTTTCCAAATTTCCATTAATATGTGTTGTGTATTTAGAGAAATCGTGTCCTCCCTAAAAGAGGGCACATGTTGCAGTGAGACCTGGAGACTGACCTCCTGTGTTGTGGGTGTGTGAGATTGAATAGCCATAACACCCGTTTGGTAGGTCCCTCATTGTTGGCCAATGGGGCACAGTCCAAACGGATTGAGGGACCTATATATACCCATGCATGTGACCCAGAGCTTGCTCTTTCGGCTCATGCGTTCAGAACAAGCTAACAGCGTGTCCTCTGTGCAGCCGAGAGACTTACCTTCGACGGATCATCTTGGTGATTTCTTTCTATTTTTTATTCCCCCTTTTCGTTATTGCCTTTTATTGTTCCTTTTTTAGTTGTCCTCTACCCCTTCCCTTCCCTTTCCCTTCCTTCTAGTGGGGCCTGCCGCTGCCCGTTTATCACTCCCTCACATTGCAGCGGCTGGTGTTCCGGCAACAGCTTTGTGCTTAATATGCGACTTTGAGCAATTGTGATTGTTGCTCTATTAGCGTTTGTTAAGTCCTTTATTGGTTTCATTGCAGTGAGATTTCCCTCTCCTTGCCTTGATTGTGTCCCCTTTTGTTTTAGCCTAGTCGGGTATTTGTTAAGGGTGGGGAGGGCATTTTAGGTTGCAGGGACAGGTTCATTCCTCACTAGATTTTGGCTGGAGCACCATTTTGCCTTGGCGGGAGCGCCTTCTTGTTGAGGCAGGAGCGCCATTTCAAGGCCTGGGTCCTTTTATGTGATTGTAATTAGTACCCCTATGCAAGAAGAAAGGATCACAATGCCTATTAAAACGAATCCCAGTCCTGCTGTCCCTTCTAAGAGGGTCATTAGAGGTCCCTCTCAGTCACTGAGTTCTGTGCCCCCCCCTGTGGTTCATCAGCCTATACAGGAGCAGAAAGGAGCCTCTCCTCAATAGCCCGGGATGTTACATGATGGCTTATTGACCCTAGCTTGCACTCCCATTAAGTTGCCTGCCTTGAGGGTGTGGCTCCGCATCTACCCCAATTTGGTAGCTGCTTCATATTTGTGGTTGGGATTTTCAGAGGGTTTTCGTATTCCAGTGGCGTTCCCGCCCAAGGCCATGAAAGCTGAAAATAAAAAAATCAGTGAGAAAGATGCTTGATATAGCTGGGGAAAAGATCAGGAAGGAATTAACGTTGGGAAGGATGGCTGGACCATTTGAGTGCCCTCCTTACCCAGATTTGTACCTTTCCCCTTTGGCTGTGGTGCCTAAAAAGGCCCCTGGGGAATTTCGCCTAATTCATAATGTATCTTACCCACAGCGTTCATCAGTAAATGATGCTATCTCTCCTGGGTTGTGTTCTGTCAAGTACGCCACCTTTGACCAAGCGGTCAAGTTGATCAGGAGCTTTGGGAAGGGTGCACTTTTGGCAAAGTGTGATGTGGAATCTGCTTTCCGCTTACTTCCTGTTCATCCACTTGATTTTAAGTTGCTTGGCTTCCTGCTGGGATGGAGCTTATTATGTGGATAAAGCCATGCTGATGGGCTGCTCTATATCTTGTGCAGCTTTTGAGGCCTTCATTACATTTTTGGACTGGGCCTTGTGTACCAAGACAGGTTGAAGGGGCATAACCCATTACCTCGATGACTTTTTACTAAGTTCTGCAGCCAATTCTGACGAATGCTTGCTATTACTGCATGCATTTAACGACCTAACTAGGGAGTGGAGTGTTCCCTTGGCGGCTGATAAAACTGAAGACCCAGTCAAGAGGTTGTCTGACCTTGGAATCCAGTTGGATACTGTGGCACAAACTTCCTCTTTGCCTGAAGGAAAATTGGTGGCCCTGTGTGACATCATTATGGAATGTTTGTCATGGAAAAGGGTTACCTGGAGGCAGATTCAGTCTCTGTTGGGCCATTTGAATTTTGCATGCAGGGTGGTTGCCCCTGGTCACACTTTTTATGCACGCTTAGCAAGACTCTCTGCAGGTGTGATTGCCCAGTGAGGTCAGCGCAGACCTTGAGATGTGGCTTGAATTCCTGAGGGAGTTCAATGGCGTGTCCTTGTGGCAGGATACTTTGAACCTGCAATTTGATTTCCAGGTCCATTTGGACGCTGCTGGATCCTTGGGCTTTGGGCTTTATTTCCATGGCTGTTGGTGTGCTCAGCGGTGCCTGAGCACTGGCAGGGTACAGCCATTACCTGTGATTTAATATTTCTTGAGTTTTCCCCCATTGTTGTAGCAGTGCACATCTGGACCATGGAGTTCAAGGACTGGAGGGTCTGTTTCTGGTCTCATAATCAGACTGTGGCGAGCATTCTGGCAAGGCAGTCGTCAAGCTCCAGCAGAGTCACTGCCTTATTGCATATGTTTGTGCTGCAGTGCCTCAGGTTTAATATTGTGTTTTCTGCCCATTTTATTGCTGGCAATAATAATGATATTGCTGACTCCCTATCCCGTTTTCAGATGGAGTGCTTCAGATCCCTGGCTCCGGATGTCCAAAAGCTTCCGGAATATTTCCCAGTTCAGCTTTGGAACCTTGGCAGCAGCTAGTCCTTCTGGGAGTAGTAGCTTCTGTTTCTCCTTCCACATTGAGGTCTTATAAGAAGGCCTGGATGGACTCTTTAGCTTTCAGAGCACAGCATTGGACTATCAACAGTACAGTGTCGCCATCCACAAATCAGGTGTTGCAATATTTGGCTCGCCTGCAGTATATGGGTCGTGCTGTGAAGTCCATCAGAATTCATTCTTCTGCCATTTCATTTTTTCTGTAAATCCCTTAATTCTAGAGATCCTTGTGCAAAGTTTGTAGTGCACAAGGCTCTTGTGGGTTGGGCTAGGTTGCAGCCACCAAAGTCGCCAGGTAGGAGGCCGGTCACATTTGACATTTTTATTCTCGGTGCGCAGTAGGTTAAGACTTGTCTGCTGGTCTACTTATGAGGCGAGACTCTTTGCAGCAGCTTTTTCAATAGCATTTTTTGGTGCACTGGATGTGGGTGAAATAGTGCTGGAGTCAGCACAGGGAAGGGCTCCCAGGGGCTTGCTTTTGCAGGACGTTCAGCTTTCTGATGCTGAGCTGGTGCTCACTATTTGAAATTCCAAAATGGACCAGTTGGGCAGAGGTGCCTTGATGCGGCTGCCTGCCACTGGTAAGCCCGGTCTTTGTCCAGAGAAAGATGCCAAGAGATATTTGTCACCCCCCCCCCCGGAGATGGTCCCTTCCTGGTTCATGAAGATGGGTCCTTTTAAAGAGGCATCATTTGCTGCAGTAATGCTTAAAGTGCTTGCAGCGTGTGGCCTGCTTGCCAGTGAGTTTGCACCTCATTCTTTCCGCATTGGGCAGCTACTACCACTATGCACCAGGGCCTGTCTGCCGACAGGATTAAGGCTCTGGGCTGCTTGAAATCTGATGCATACAGGGGTTATGTTCAGATGTGGTGCTGAGGTGCAGTTATTAATGTGTTTTGTTCATTCCTAGGTCTGCCTGCCCTGCATGTCTGGATAGTCAGGCACAACATTGTCCACTGGGCCAGCAGGAGGGCAGCGGAATCTGGATTTGGACGCAGGCTCGGACTTCCCGACCATGTGCGTGTCTCCTGGGTGTCCAGAAGAGGAATGCCTTGGGAGGGGCTTCTCCTTGGAAGGGGCTTAACCTTGGGAGGTTAAGAATGGACCTCCAGAATGAATTAAGTTCTTAATCTGAGGTACCACTGTATATATATTTACAGTGGTACCTCTGGTTACAAACTTAATTCATTCTAGAGGTCCATTCTTAACCTGGAACCATTCTTAACCTGAGGTACCACTTTAGCTAATGGAGCCTCCTGCTGCCACTGCCACACGATTTCTGTTCTCATCCTGAGGAAAAGTTCTTAACCTGAGGTACTACTTCTGGGTTAGCAGAGTCTGTAACCCAAAGCATTTGTAACCCGAGGTGATTGTAACCCAAGGTACCACTGTAGTAAATGTGCAATTTAAAAAAGAGGAAGGGGGCATAGAGAAAACCACAACAGAAAAGGTGAAGTGAAACAGGTGAGTTCAGACTTTACAACAGCATTATATTGGGGGGGAAACCCTATTGTGTTAGTGCAAAATGGAGTGTTTGTTTTCCCACCTAGCCCATTCCGACTCCAAAGCCTTTGCACCTGCCCCTCACCTGTCCCCACCCAAGCCCGACTAATCAAGCTGCAATAAGTAGTGGTTGGCAAACATTTCTACTGATGCATTTTATTTTCCATAAATACTTATAATAACGAGTTGCTGGAGATCATGAGCTGTAGAGAGCTAATGTGTTTCTGTTCTGCTTATGAACTTTCCATAGACATTTGGCTAACCACTGCGATCCAGAAGCTAGGCCAGATAGGCCTTCAGTCTGATCCAGCAGCTCTGTTCTTATGTTCTTAATCATGCATAAGTATTATTTGAGTGTGTTTTGAGATGCATGTGTTTACATACAACAAAAATTGTTTGAAATGTCATGCCCTTTCAAATGCTGTACCTTAATTACACTAACATTAGCTAGTCTGCAGATTTTCAGTTCAGTAGGGTTGAGCTTGTTTCAATCTTGTACTGATTTCTTCCAGAAAATAGAAAGCTGTCATTTATACAGGCAAGGGTTTTCTGTAGCTAAATTTGTCCCATTGAAAAGCTAAATTACATTACTGAGCCAATATTATTCAAAATAACTTAACTTTCGGTCATCAATGCCCGGTAGTTTTGTCATTAATTTGATTGTCCATTCAAACTTTTCCACAGTTAGCTCAAAATATTTTATTTGCACTTTTAATTTGTTTGTATTAACCCACTGAATTTACCAGTTTCAACTTGACAAATAGTCATTCCACTCTGTTTCATGGAAGTTTCTGAACAAGCACTACAATCTTATAATGCCTCCCAGTAGGGTTTACAAAGTGAAGTAACCCATTATCAAACTGGGTTACGCTTTTGAAGTCATATATACATCTCAGAAAATCTTTCACTATGCATTATTCCTGTCGATATTAAGTTGATATGTTGCTGATATTACATTTTAAAACATTCTTATTTTTTAAAAAATCCTATGAGGTAAGCCTTCCACCCTTTTGAATGATTTCTCTTTTCAAAGTATTTAGATTCTAAAGGTTAAGAACATAAGAAAAGCCTGCTAGATTAAACCAATGGCCCATCTAGTCTAGCATTCTGTTCTTGCAATGGGCAATTAGGTGTCTATGGGAAGCCAACAAGGACCTAAGCACCACAACATCTCCCCATTTTTTTATTCCCAGCAACTAGTATTCAGAGGTTTAGTGCCTCTGACAGTAGAGGCAGAACATAGGTGTTGTGGCCAGTAGCTTCTGATCGCTTTGTCCAAGAATTTGTCTAATCCCCCTTTAAAGCTGTTCAAATTGGTGGCCACCACTACATCTTTTGAGAAAGAATTCTGTAGCTTAACTATGTCATTAGGCCATTGTTTGACCTGTGCTGAATCTTTTGAGATCCAGCTTCACTGGAAGTTCCTGAGTTCTAGTGTTATGCGAGAAAAAAACTTCTCTATCCACCTTCTGAGAACCAGTGTGGTGTAGTGGTTAAAAGCGGTGGACTCGTAATATGGTGAACCGGGTTTGCTTCCCTGCTCCTCCACATGCAGCTGCTGGGTGACCTTGGGCTAGTCACACTTTTCTCAGACCTTGGGCTAGTCTCTCAGCCTACCTCACCTCACAGAGTGTTTGCTGTGGGGAAGGAAGGCCGCTTTAAGACTCCTTAGGGTAGTGTTAAAGTGGGATATCAAATCCAAACTCCTCCTCTTCTTCTTTCTCCACAACAATGCATAATTGTATGCTCCTCTTTCATGTCTACTCTTATTTACCTTTCCTCTAAACTAAGAAGCCCCAGATGTTGTAACCTTTCCTCATAGGGGCGTTCCTTCATCCCCAAATCATTTGGGTTGCCTTTGTACAAAGCATTCCAAGGGTGGTTGCAACCATAGATTTCTATAATGGCATTACTATATTGGCACTTTTATTTTCAATTCTTTTCTTAGTGATCCATAGCACAGAATTACCCCTTTTAACAGCTGCCACACACTAGGTTTACGTTTCTGGTCAGTGCATTACTTTACATTTGTTTACATCAAATTGTATTTCCCATTTTACTGCCCATTCACTCAGTTTGGAGGGATGCTCTTGGAGCTTTTCACAGTCCCTTTCTTTAACCACCCTAAACAATTTGGTATCATCAGCAAACTTAGCTACCACACTGCTCACCCATTGCCCCTTGTTAATTTATGTCCAAGTGAAAAAATACATGTCCCAATGCTAATTCTTGGGGGCTCCACTGTCTACATCCCTCCACTGTGACATTGTGAGGAACAATTACTGATGCACAAGGGTACTGCTCCTCTTTTTCCATGACTGCTATGCTTACTTAGGAGTTTTTGGTGAGGTACTTTGTCAAAAGTTTTTTTCAAAGCCAAGTACACAACGTCAACTGGATCACCTTTATCTATGTGCTTGGTGACACTCTCAAAGAACTCTTAACAGGTCAGTGAGAAAGGGAAGTCATACTGCTTTTGCTTCAGCAAGACTTGTTCTTCCATATGTTTGGCAATTCTATATTTTACAACACTTCCCACCAGTTTTCCCAGAAGAGATGTTAATCTGTCATCATACAAAGATTCATCTGCCTCCCTAGCCAGTCTCCTGCTATTATTTTATTTATTTATCGGTCACCATGCATTTAGCAACGTGCTCTTTTTATCAACCTTTGTTGTCTGCTTGCATCTGTTTCAGAGTATGTGTTCCTTTTACTCTAATTTGGACAACACTTCCATTTCCTAAAGGAAGACTTTTTGCCTCTGATAGCATCTAACAGCATAGTGTGAATGTTTTGCTTAGAAAATAATGTTTTGCTTAGAGAAGAATACTCTGGCTGCATACACACCATACATTCAGGGCACTTTCCCCCTTCCAAGAATCTTGGGAATTTTAGTTTACCCTCCAAATAACTACAATTCCCAGTACCCTTAACAAATTAGTTTCCAGGATTCTTGGAGGGGTGTGTATGCTTTGAATCTATGGTTTGCATGCATCCTCTTTTACCAGAAAGTTGCAACAAGCAAGGTGATGTTATTTCCCTTACAGAAGGGGCATTTCACAAGCGCCTGTATTTACTATGCAGAAATATTAGCTCTAAATGCTGCCAAGCAAAACTGGCCAAAGACAATCACACACTTCAAATGCCGGCATGCCTGTTTTCTGGAAGCATACCCTTGTCCCCCGGGGGAGATGGTTTAAGGAAGTGAATGAGGCTAAAGGATCTAAGACACAGATGGGGGAAAGATATGGCATGGCAGGTGAATGCAATCTGCATGTACACCCTAGAATGGAGGAAGAATTTCAGCCAGCTCTTTCCCAGACTTGGAGAGGAATCCAAAGGCAGGGGGGTCATAGGTTTGTGGAACAAGAATGAGTCATGACAGGCATGGCCAAAGGCTTGGACTGACATATCCCTACCATTCCTATTTATATAAAGTTCTGAGAGTGAATCAGCTGCTAATAATTAATTTTATCAATAACCTACCTTTTAAAACTATTAATTGTAAATATATATGTATATTACCAAAACCCCAATACATGCATTTTAGCGGTCTTGTATGAATTATGAAATAGCTCAGCTTATTATGAACCAAAACTACTTCCTGTTATTGAATAGGCAGATCCCTTTTAGTTCAATGTAACGAAAAAAGAAAGAAGTCCCTACATCAAATAAACAAGTACATTTTACCTTTAAACCCTAAAGATAAAAATTAGCCTACTAATCAATCAAGTAAAGTTAATCTACCAATTAATCTAACAATTGAAATAATTATTTCTTGTAGCTCTGTTTGTAGGCTACAGTCCAGTGAGAGTTGAAAGTACTTAAGCTCATTGAAATCAGTGGGCATAAACTCAAATAAGTCTGCAGCTGATTATGTCCATAATGTATTGTATTTCCTTTGAGGTTGAGGAATTGAATTTCTCAAGAGACTCATCACTGAAAGAATCCCTCAATTGTCTTGTAGTTTGATATATTATGAGCCTTATGGGCACCATTGCTCACACTGTCCATAGCATTCATGTAAAATAATGTAATGGGCTATCGGTCTGATTCCATAGTCCACTCACATCTTATTAGGCCTATCATGGAAGCCACATTTTGGACAGATAAAATACTTTCATAAGAACAGCTCTGCTCTGGAAAAAGGAAAGGGAACATCTACAGCACTCATTCCTCCGCCTAAACTCTTATCACCTAACAGGTTTCAGCAAACGCATCAGTAACTTTTTTTCACCATAATACGTGAACTTATCTGTAGCAGTCTAATATATGCTCTTAAATAAACTTGAATTTGTAAATATTTTGTGAAATTTGCTACATATGGGTTGACAAATTAAGGAAAACATTCAAAAGAAGCATGGAGTTTGCACAGGTAACATTTTCCAAAGCAGTAGCCATGCTACTCTCTTGCAACAAATACAGAGAGTCTTGTGGCACCTTTCAGATGTGGTCTTGTGACTAACAAATTTATTATAGCATAGCTTTTGTGGAATACAATCCACTTCATCAAATAAATGAATGTTATCCTGAGTTGAGGACATAGATAAAGAGGATATTAATCTACATATTGGGGAATGCTAAATAGTGAGGTCAAAGGGAAAGGAAATGCAGAAAAATACAGGTGGTGATAATTACACTTCAAACATTATTAATAATATTTTTTATAAATACTAGGATATAAATATTCTTATAAATTAATAAATAGTGGCCATTCACAAAAAAATGTTTATGTATGTAACACAGAAATCCTGGCATTGGTAAATGAATTACTGCATTTAATGCAATTTAATGTAATGGATAAAAATCCTCCTTGTTGATTCAACACATATGTAATAGCATTGAACCATTTAATGAATTCAGTAGTTTCAAACTACATTCTCCCTTTGAAGTTTCTCTGTTCCAGTATGACATCTTAGTCAGATACAGAATGTCCTGGGAATTTGCAACATTCTTCCACTAATTTTTAAGTGCTGCCATTTCTGACGTCAAATATCTGTTTATTTTTTTGCATAGAAATTAGCCTGTTTGTACTGTGCAGAATACAAAAGGGCACTGTAGGTGGATGATGGCATAAGCAGGTAAATGAACAAAAGGCAAGATATATGGACAAAGGCAAAGAACCCTGTAGAAGACCCAAATGCCAACCTGGTGACAGCAATATTACAGGATCTAATAACGTCATGCACCATATCAGGGGTTCAGAAAATAGAAAATTGAAAGATGGAATACATCCCTGCATAACACTTCAAGCATATGATTATCATGGCATGAAAGTTTATGCTATAATAAATTTATTCAGCTTTCAAGTGTGACAAGACTCTTCCTTTGTTCTCCCAGTAAAAATCTGAAGCTTATACATATTTTGATTGATACATGTTTTCCACTCTATTTTAGCTTTATTCATCACTAATGAATATGAGACCCTTTCTAGTCAGTCAAGTGCTATGATTTACAGTGGGCTTGATTCCCAAGTTCATTCCACAGCTAAGAGGAAATCAATGTGCACGACTATATAAATATAGCAAACTAAAAAAAAAAAAACTCATTCATGTCTTCATTGCAACTTGAAAATACTATCAAGGGACGTACTTGCTTGCCTAAAAAGGCTTATAATTACTTCTCTGGATTTGTATCATTCTGAAATTACTGTATTTACTGTATTTTATACAAACAGAATAGATCCCTTTTTAAATTGCTTTTGAAGAATGGGCGGGAGTAGAGTTAATATCCACAGACAGTCTAGTATGCAACATGCTAATGATTATTCTGCAACACAGTTGTTCACATGTGTGATATCCATGAAGAGCTGGTGCTGTTTCTATCATCAAGTCCTACTGATATGAAAACATGTCTCAAAAAAAAGCCCCCCCCCCAAAAAAAAAGCCCTTCAACTAGATATTATGGGAACATGGTGTGCAAAGATAAACAAAATTCCTTTTGTGTCAGGAATATTATCCATTAAAGACAAAAATGTATTTACAAAAATGAGGGGTTTTGATAAAAGCATCATATTGCTAGAGTATATAATAATACTTTTCCTGGCTTTTTATTTGTTTATTAAGCAAACCTATTCTAGCAATGCAGCCTCAAATTAATATGCCTCAGATTCTCAGGTTTTATTTTATTTCTCTCTCAACAGCTGTCTACTCATTTACAAAAGTAGATAAGAAGCCTAACTAGTAACATAAGACGAAATTACTGCATGCAATGAAATGAACCCTACTTGACAAAGATTCTCTTTAGTAATGCCACCATCATGTGCTGTTTTTGCAAACATACACTTGCTCTCAAGTTTCTGATAATCAGTGAGGCACTTCAGCAATATTCAGATGCACTTCAGCAAGTTACTCTTTTTAAAATCCAAATTCTTCATAAATGTTCGAAATCTGTGTAACAAGAATATGTTTTAATCTACACTGTAATTTGACAACTATTTTGTGGCTTTTGTAGCTGGAGAATGGATGTTTATTCATGCTTGAACTGACCAACTGTAGTGGGTGGATCAGTATGCTCTCTTTTTATTTCTTTTTAGTGAAAAGTACAGTTATACCTGTAAAACCGCGTTCTTAATCTGAAAAGAAAAAAACATGATTTTCATTAAATATACCTTGATAGGGAGCACTAAATCCACGATATCGGTGGTTGCTGTCTGTTACAAAATGGAGTCTTAGCCAGTTTTTGTTGCTGATAATTGGGGGTGGTATATTCATTCCAGATAACCTGAGAGAGAAAAATAAAAATAATACAAAAACATTTGATGGGTCAGAAACCTCAGTCATTCACCAAGACCATCACACCTTTCTAAAGGTTTTCTACTCCCTACTTGTGAACATTTAAAACATGCATATTTGTTAACTGCATTCATTTAGTGCTAGATAGATAAATAGATAATTTATTACGGTCAGAGACCAGTTTATAAAACACACTTGGGGGTACAATCCCAGAAGGAAAACAAAACATGTAAAACAATGTACAACAATAAATTTAAAATTTATAAACGTGATAAGCGTATAGAGATGTAAAACTTTAAGATAAGGTGCCGCAGAGAGATGACCCAGAGTCAACCATGGAACCGAGTTTGGGGATTTTCTTAACGAACTACTTTGGATCGGGGGATGGTCTGCGCCTACAGATCTGTATACAGAATCTGGTGACCATCCGGGTCATCTTATGATCTTTGCCTAACAGGAAAAGGTCAATTTTTTTGCTTTTCCAGGAGGTCAGCGAGCCTCACCAGCAAGGGATAAATGGTCTCACTATGTGGCTCTTCATAAAAGGGACATCTAAATCATTTAGTGTTATTTATAAATCCACGTTTCATAATGCAGATCACAGGGAATGCTACAACTAATACATATACATTTTAACACCACCTACAATAGCCATTTCAAACAATTCATAGTGCTGCTGCTTAGAAACTCTTACAGTGAGTGACTAAGTCAAATAAATACATGAATAAATCATATGCAAGAATAATAACACAGACACACAACAGCAGCTTAACCTCCTACAAATGTCTGGATAACATTATGTGCTTTTAATTGGTGCCAGCATTTGAGTAAGTTCAGGGCTACACATATCTCTGAGTGTGGGACATTGAAGAGACAAGGTGCTACAATATGCACTTTTGGCAATGCAGTCACAAGAAGGGGCCTCCCCCACTGATCTTACTCATGGGCAGATTGGTACGGGGAAAGCTGTACCTTCAGACATCTTGGCCCCAAACTGTTAAGGCCTTTCTATTGTTATAAAGCTGAATTTCAGCCTAATTGAAACTTGGGGTTGTCTAATGCTTGATCCAAATTGGCAGTCACATTGCCCATAATGAAAATGCACAGCATATCAGGACACACTTTACATAGCATATAAAAACTTATCCAAAATATTGTTATGCAAATGCTATAGACAAAGATCATGAAGAACATATGGAGCACTGTTGTCTATGGATACCAAGTGGGAAAATCTTATTACACATCTCTGAAGTAAATTTTCACTGTTCCTAAATTACCCGTGAGTCAAATTAATTTGGATAGCATTTTATTTTTATTTTTTTTAAGCTTAGGTGCTTAGAAATTCCTCATTTCATCCATTTTCTTTTCCACCAGTCTAGCTTCAGTTCTGCAGAAAGCAGAGATGCTGCAAAGTGGTAGATGTCACCTTACTTAAAATGAATAAAGAGCAACGTCCCGATATTGTGATTGTATTGTTTCATCAGTAGCCTGGAACAGTTGCCATTAAATTCTGTTCATTCAGCTGTGAAACCTGACATATGTGGGTGGTTCTGATTTATGAAGGACTAACTTTTGCCTTTAAAGAGAAGCTACACCCAGAACAAGGTTAAGGCTCATAAGCATCTACCATCCTGCCTTTTAGTTGTGGAAACAGCACCTCTTGGTGGTCAATTTATTAGTTCCAAGAAGCAGATGAGAAAACATATTATTTTAAGGGGAATGGAACATGGGGAATCATCTAAACCTATGTCAGAGGCAGAAAGTGATGGTGAAAGAGTAAAACGGTAATGGATTTGAACATGACCTCTCATCCTATTCACTAAATATTGTTTATTCATGTTCCTGATGTAATGATACTGCACAGAGACTCTTGAATAAAATAAAAATTGTACAGCATTTTCCACTATTCAATTATTAAATGCATAAGGCCAAGAAAACAAATACTTAATTGAAAAATGTCCAGAAAGATCATTAGGCTACAATCCTATATACATTTACTTTGGAATAAGCCCCATTGAACTTCATAGCACCAAATCTTTATTTAGCAAAAGGCCTTCATTTGTACATAAACAAAACACAGAGAACATGATCAAAACAAAGCAGAACATCTCACCTCCCATATTGCTGCAGTACTAATAACAAGTAACACATTGCCAAAGAAGTGAAATGCTACAATCTATTATTTTACTCTCTACTGTAAACGAAGGTTAGTGAGCCTCTGTTCTCTGACTCCCCTTCCCCTGACTTTCATCTGAAGAGTGCTGGCAGTCAACTGTATTGTATTCAACCCACTCCTTTTTATTAGACAGAACTGCAGCTAGGAATGCAGCTAAGGATCTGGTTTGTCAACAGAAAGACCAGTATGTTTTCTCTGCCCCAAGCCCCTTTGCCCAGCAACCACGTTGATAAGAATTTCTGTCTTGTGCAACTGCACAGGCTACACTCCACCTGACTGTCAATGCAGACACCAGTGCTCCTCCAAGAGTATCTCTCTGAACCATCCTACCCTAAGTGTAGAAGAAAAGCTATTTGTTCTATATATAACACTTTTGGTTATATATGGTGAGAGGGAGCTCCTAACATCCAAGCAGGAGTTCTTTGTACACCAAGCTCTTCCAACAATTCATGGAAATGCAAGTCCTTCATAAGTTGCCTCACCAAATCCAACATCCCATTGAACTCAGTGAGGCTTACTTCCAAGCAGATGAGGTTTGCTTGAAATTCAATGACAGTCTTCAGCTCAAAACGACAGATACAGAAAAGATTTAAGCCACGAATTCTCATGCTGAAGTTCGAGGTACCTATTCTCCATCAAAAGATGCAGTGTAAAGATTAAATTACAAATGCATTTTACAGAAAAGATCTTTAGCACTTAAATGATGGCTTCCTGCTAATACAAATGGAGAAAAAGGAGCAGCTTCATTTTTTTACACTGCTAATATCTAGTTAAGTCTGCCAATCAAGGCAGTTATTCATTATCACTTTTTAGACATGACAGCTTTGGGCTAAGGTGAAGATTGTTCTAATTAAGCACATGCTGATATCTGCAATTTTCTAATTAAAATCATTGTGTGTGTGTGTTTTAAATCTGACTATGATTTCTGTGGGATTATTTTACTGTAAGTAGTTCTGCAAACTGACAGGATTTGCAATGGCTACTGGTGTGAAATCTTTGCTTATTCTAATCGTATAGCTACCCTTTCTTCCCATGTCAATTTCTCTTCCACATAAATTATAAAGCTGTTCGCTATTATCATAATGCAGAGGCAGTCCGTTCTTAGCTGCATGACAAGTGCTCTTTGAAGCATGGCAATGGTTTACATTCTGGATTCTTAAATAAAATAATACTAAAGGTTATTTATAAATTATATACAACACCAAGGCAGATTCCACGTTATGAGTGAACATGTTTGCCTTACAATGACAATGCTGGGGTAAAGAGATTTGGTGAGGAGAATCGATGGATGGGAGTGACTGCAGAGGCATACTTAGGAATTTACCAGGTTGGCTGCTGCCAAGCATGCAGGCCCAGGGATACACAAAAACCATGCCTCTCCACTCTGGCTTGGAGTGACTAGGAGCCAGCCAGCCACCCACAGTGGGTGTATACAACCCAGAGGGAGTGAGCTGTGCATTTTGACTAGATAAACTGGTAAACTATTCAGAGAGAGACATATCTAAGGAAGATGAGTGCATCGATCTGCAAAATCCAGGAAGCACAACTCATACAGTGCATTGAGCTGGTCTCTCTGGTCTGCTTCCCATTTGCATATTTGTCATGCAGGTGGCGCTGTGGGTAAAACATCAGCACGTAGGGCTTGCCGATCGCATGGTCGGCGGTTTGAATCCCCGCGGCGGGGTGAGCTTCTGTCTTTTGGTCCCAGCTCCTGCCCACCTAGCAGTTCGAAAGCACTCGTAAGTGCAAGTAGATAAATAGGGACCGCTTTATAGCGGGAAGGTAAACGGTGTTTCCGTGTGCTGCGCTGGTGCTGGCTCGCCAGAGCAGCTTCGTCACGCTGGTCACGTGACCCAGAAGTGTCTCCGGACAGCGCTGGCTCCCGGCCTCTTAAGTCCGACCCTAGAGTTGGACACGACTGGCCCGTACGGGCAGGGGTACCTTTACCTTTACTTTATTGCATTATCAAGGGATGGTTATTTGTGATCAGTGCCAGATTTATGTATAAGCTAAACAAGCTATAGCTTAGGGCCGAACAAAAAATTAAAGAAAAAAAGTGGATGTACATTTCCAAAATATAAGATAAAAAACAAATAAATTAAAATCTACATACAGCAACAGTGTTTTGTGTTGTGTACAGTGGTGCCCCGCAAGACGAATGCCTCACAAGATGAAAAACTCGCTAGACAAAAGGGTTTTGCAGTTTTTGAGCTGCTTCGCAAGACGAATTTCCCTATGGGCTTGCTTCGCAAGACGAAAAACGAAAACGTCTTGCAAGTTTGTTTCCTTTTTCTTAACACCGTTAATACAGTTGCGACTTGACTTCGAGGAGCAACTCAGAGAACGCGGTGTGGTGGCCTTTTTTGAGGTTTTTGGTGATTTTTGAAGCTTTTCCAAAACTTTTCCGACACTGTGCTTCGCAAGACGAAAAATTCGCTAGGCGAAAAAACTCGCGGAATGAATTAATTTCGTCTTGCGAGGCACCACTATAGGCTCCTATGATGTAAGTAATGGGCCCCGCCTGCTAGCCTGCTCGCCATATATTACCATATAGCATATATTCAACACAAAAAACAGCAACAAAGGACAGTTGGCAAAGGACAGATGGAGATATAAAGGGCCCCATTACCTTCAGTAGCTTAGGGCCTCATCAAACCTAAATCTGGCCCTGTCTGTGATGTAGCACCAACAGCTGATGTAGCACCAAAGACAAAACCTTCATATTGCTTTATATCAGTGTAGCTCAGAAATAAATGCAGATGACCTTCAGGGTCCCACCCAACTTTATGATTCTATGATTTCAGCACACATGCTATGCTGCATGGCTTTAATATTGTTGTCATTCTGTGGTTCTGCAGAATGGAGGCTCAAATACTTGGGAATTAGCTCTACAGTGGGCTCGAACCCACAACAGTGAGTCTCATGTTCTTACCAACTGAAATGTATCCAAAAGTATTGCAGTATTGGAGAATGAAGAGTTTATAACCGAAAGGAGGGGTAATCTGCCTTTCAGAAGCAGCCTAGGAGGAAGAATTCCTTGTTACTTATGTTATTGATGATATGGCTAACTGCAGTTAGACCATGCTCTGGGCCTCCATTGTGTTTTGTGTTAAAAGAATCAGATAAGTTCAATTAGTAAGTAGCAATGCTAGTTCTTACTTGAAGCCCGAGGACACCTCTGACTCTCTACTACAGAGAGGTGATACATGATAATGTTGCCTACAGTGCTCCATTGGTAAATGACCAAACCATTTGTTGCTTCCCAGCCAAGAAGTAAGTAAAGTTACAAGCTATATTTCATATGACTTATTTCCAGCAGGCATTGTAAGGTTGAATTCCATTTTAAAATCTTTTTTGTTTGCTTTATTGTTCATTTGCTGTGGCTTGTTTTTATGTACACTGCTTAGAGATGTGAATAATTAAGATGTCTATAAATGTCTTAAATAAGTAAGTATGTAAGTCATTCATATTGCAGAGTAAGGATGTATTTTGTGTAATGTCAGGGAGAGAATCCAGTTCTCATCATAGTGTTATGGTCTGCAAGACAAGATGTGAATTGTCTGCATGATATTAAACAAATGCATTCAGAAGGACATTTTTTTAGGTCTCTGTGACTACCTTACCTATGAATATTTCTTTATTTAAAATAGCAACAACATTCTGTATCTGATCAAAACCCTAAAATGTATTTTATATAATTGACTTTATGTCTATTCTTTGTATATCGTACTGTTGTTTTATTGTTATGGCCAATGGCTGACGCAAATAAAGATTCATTAAATTCTGTATCTGATGGTTAACTGCCTTTATTTTTTAAAAGAAGTTTTTGGAGTCCTGTGTATGTTATAGCAAAGGCCCCAAATCCTATCATGTACATAAAAACACTGGTAATCCTAGGCAAATGTTGTGAAAGCACCAACATACACTGGCAACTGTAAACAGCTATTTAAATATTGTTATGGGCTGTGAGTGGTGAGACTTGGGGATTCTCTCAACTAATAGTAATATATCTAATAGTAAAATATCCAGGATGTATGTATGTATGTATGTGTGTGTGTGTTTGTGTGTTTGTTTGTTTGTTTGTTTGTGGTGCTGTGGTCTAAACCACTGAGCCTAGGGCTTACTGATCAGAAGGTCAGTGGTTCGGATCCCTGAGATGGGGTGAGCTCCCGTTGCTTAGTCCCAGCTCCTTCCAACCTAGCAGTTCAAAAGCACGGAATGTAAGTAGATAAATAGGTACTGCTCCAGCGTGAAGGTAAATGGCGTTTCCATGTGCTGCTCTGGTTCGCCAGAAGCGGCTTAGTCATGCTGGCCACATGACCTGGAAGCTGTACGCCAGCTCCCTTAGCCAGTAAAGCAAGATGAGCACCGCAACCCCAGAGACTGGACCTAATGGTCAGGGGTCCCTTCACCTTTTAAAACTGCTTAAGATGTCAAAAATTGCTAGCAGGATCTGGAAAGAGATATTCTCTCAGAGCAGTGTTAACTGCTGATTATCAACTCAACTGTTATATTTATGACAAGGAAAGGAAAGTGAGGGTATGACTCATTCTATTGTCCTCTGCTTGGCCAGGATAAGGGGTCAAACTACCCAGCAATTTGGGGACAGGCATACAACTGGAGCAGAAAAAGAGACTGAGAAGTTTGCCTTGTTCTAAGTGCAGAATCCCAGGTTGTGGCTCTATCACCCCTCAGCTTTAGGGTGGCGCAGGCGGTTCCCCTGCACAGGTTGCCAAGATGACAGGGCACACAATTATAATAATAATAATAATTGATGCTGCTGGTGGTGATGCAGCCTATATTTATACTGATGCCTACTCAATATTGGGGGGGGGGCATCAAATTTTGTCTTTGCTCAGGCTGCCATATTGCCAAAGTCCACATCTGTCCCCATGGCAAGAAATTTAAGGTAGGAGCAGAATCTGCTGGAGTCTTAGCACCACGAACCCATTCATCCACCTGCATTTATAGCCTTTTATCACATAAAATGGCACAAGTCTCCAGCGATCCTCATTCCAAGGGAGCCCAAGCAATACAATGGTCAATATTCACCAGTAGATTGGAGTGCAATCCTAGACATGTCTACTCAGAAGTCAGTCCTACTGAGTTCAGTGGGGCATGCTCCCAAGTAAAAGTGTTGATGATTACAGCCCTAACATCATTATTGCCAGCAACAATTTCAAGGCAGTGCATTCACTTCTACTGCCAAACTTCCAGCCCCTGCCATTTCATATAGCCTATGCCTGCATGTGCAGTCTGTACATTTTTATTACGGGAACCTACAGCACAGCCGACTGGACAGACAGATATAGAGTGAAGAAAATGCTTTAGACACTGGGTAAGTTTAAAACCTGGTCAAGTATGCAGTGTGCAGAACAGCGTTCAAAACGTATTTGTATTCTGTGCTGCGCAGCCAGTTACCTACTGAAATAAATTATGTATGGTTGGTGATCTGATTTATCAGCCTGCCAGTGTAGTTCAGAAGCAATATACCAGAAACAAAAAAAACTGCCACTGTTTTAAATAGGAAAACAGCATTAAAGAATAAACTTCCTCTTCTAATAACTGCAGAACACCACACACAAATGTTGGAGTCAGTCCGTCTTGGGCACACATATAAAAAAGGCCTGCGTGCCGTCTCTGCTCAGTTATTATTCCGAACACATTCTCTCCTCTACTTGCTGGAGCTCAGGCTTCACTTTCATGTCATAAGCATGTGTCTAATAGAGATCAATCTTAGGATGAGTTAATCTCTCTAGAGAAAGTTTTATTTAAATTAAATCAGCATTGAATAGCTTAGATTAAATCCAAAACATCTGATCTGCAAATTAATCTATTTAAATGCACTCTGGGGATCAAAAATAGGCTGGGTGCTTTGTTTGTGTTTCGCTCGTATCTGTCTCTGCTGTAATCTTGGAGTGAACATATATCTGCTTTTAGTTAACTAAATTATCCAATCCACTCAAAAGTTTCATTTGTTGCGGTGAAGTTCAGAGAGCTTTTTATTCAATTATACAGCCATCGGAAGGAGAGAAGAAATGATATGTCTCTCTCCCAGTAGGTTATTGGCTGACCTTATATGCCTTAATTCTAAAGAAAATATATTTTAGCACATCTGTAGTCTAGAACTGCAGTGGAAATAACACAGCTGTGGCACAGGGCCCATTTTTGGAGTTCTCTTTCAAATCATATAGGTCTTCCCTTGGTCAAACCACTTTGTTTTTGTGGTTAATGCCTGGGCATAAGACTGAGGCCAGGTCACAATGCACCCAGATCTCAGTATGCTTCACAACGGCCCTGTTCAGACATAGCATATTGATGCTTATTAAGCCAAGATAGGAATAATTATTGTGCTCACACATCCCCTTTCCATCCTCCCTTCTCCAGTATTGCAACAGTAGACTTCCTGGCTGAATTTATCATAATTTCTCATTCCATCCAGAGCAGGAAATTCCGGTCCCATAGTTCTGAGTGAACCAGAATCTGAAGTCACAGAATTCATAACTGCTATGGACATGAGAAGGAACTGTGATTGAATCCAGGATTTATTGAATTGTGGCATGGAAAGGATGGTGTGAGGATGGTGAATCTCTCAGCCTAATAAACCAAGACATGTTATCCCAGGCTGCATGTTGTTCTTCCTATGTGACAGGTACATGACAAGCTCTCTCATCCATAACCATGCAAATTTAGACAAGGCTGACAAAATAAAGCCAACCAGGTTGTTGTTGTTTTTTTTAAAGGCCTGAAATAGATTGTATGAAAACATTGGTTTTCATTTGTGCTACTTTCAAGAAACTCTACATCAAGTTGTTCCCCCACTAAATACCCATATGTTGTAGAAAGTTATGAGGGATGGCACAAAGGTGCAGTTCATGCGGAGCATGATTCTCTGTGAGATCTGAGAGCACCTGGCTCCCATAACTGTGCACTGTAGGGAAGATCAGTAGCGGGGGTCAAGCTTGTTTGATCTTCTCATGATGCAGAGGACCAGTTGACAAGCTTCCAAGGAACCCTAACATTCCACAAAGCACAATTTGAAACCTACACCCTTCAAATAAGAGAGAAGAGCACAAAATATTTGGGCACAGTAATGTATTAGAACAAGCTGTTATCTTAAATGTAATGCAAATGCAATGTAATGTAATGTAATGAAGTGAGTGATGCATGGAAGTGAGAGCTGGACCATAAAGAAGGCTGATCGCCAAAGAATTGATGCTTTTGAATTGTGGTGCTGGAGACTCTTGAGAGTCCCATGGAATGCAAGAAGATAAAACCTATCCATTCCGATGGAAATCAGCCCTGAGTGCTAACTGGAAGGACAGATCCTGAAGCTGAGACTCCAATACTTTGGCCACCTTTGAGAAGAGAAGACTCCCTAGAAAAGACCCTGATGTTGGGAAAGATGGAGAGCACAAGGAGAAGGGGATGACAGAGGATGAGACGGTTGGATAGTGTTTTCAAAGCTACCAGCATGACTTTGACCAAACTGCGGGAGGCTGTGGAAGACAGGAGTGCCTGGCGTGCTCTGGTCCATGGGGTCACGAAGAGTCGGACACGACTAAACAACAACAATGTAATGTAATCTAATCTAATGTAATAATAATTTGTTATTTATACCCCACCCATCTGGCTGGGTTTCCCCAACCACTCTGGGCGAATCCCAACAAAATATTAAACAGAATAAAACTTCAAACATTAAAAACTTCCCTATACAGGTCTGCCTTCAGGTGTCTTCTAAAAGTCAGATAGTAGTTTATTTCCTTGACATCTGGTGGGAGGGCGTTCCACAGGGCAGGCGCCACTACCAAGAAGGCCCTCTGCCTGGTTCCCTGCAACCTCACTTCTCGCAGTGAGGGAACTGCCAGGAGGCCTTCGGCGCTGAACCTCAGTGTCCATCTTACTGTAATGTTCATATTGAAATGGAAAAGAATTTTGTGTGGAAGGTATTGGATCAACTCACTTCCTTGGCAAGTTTGCCACTGGAAGAGCCCAAACATCTTCTTGTATTTATTAAGTTTTCAAAGTTTCTCTGTTTTAACAACATGATATGGTTCTCTTAGGTTAGAATTATAAGAGAGAAATGCATATTTTAAAACTTCGTAGTTATTAAAAAGTTTTCCCTTCTAATCTGAGCCCCAGATATGTAGCAGGGTTGGAATAAAAAAGGAAAGACAAATAAATAATGCAGCTTTTCCAGTGCTGTGTGACAAAGATTTGTGGTTTTGGGTGCTTTTAACAAGGAGGAGAAACAATATAAAATAATAGAAAGGAGCCACACACAAAAACACCACACACATTCCTATCAAGGTTACACAAGCAATGAGCATGGTGTAAAAGAAAAAGGGAAAGCTTCCATTATAAGAAACAAACTTATCTATAGGTAATTGGAGATCTCTCTGTATTTTATAAATACTGCATGCACATTATGCTTATGTTCTTGGAGTCAGATAGGTCAGGGTAGTGCCAAAAAGTAATTCATGTTCAGTGGTACCTCTGGATACGAACGGGATCCGTTCCGAAGCCCCGTTCGCATCCAGAAGCTAACTTAACTAGCGATGGCACGTCTGTGCACATGTGTGTTGCTTTTAGCCGCTTCTGCACATGCACGTGATGTCATTTTGAGTGTCTGCGCATGCGCAAGAGGCGAAACCCAGAAGTAACATGCTCCGTTACTTCCGGGTTGCCGCGGAGCACAACTCGAACGCGCTCAACCCAAAGTGCATTCAACCCGAGGTATGACTATAGACTGCACTCACTCTGAGCTAGTTTGAACGATCTTGCTAAGCTGTAAATGTAGCAAAACAGCATCTACCTGCTCACTGAACATGCCTATAACACATCCAGGAAAACTAGCAACCCATGGATGTACATTATCTTTGCATAAGGCCTATAAACATATCATCTAATACATCACATGATCAAACCATTAACTACCGTATTTTTCTGTCTATAAGATGCCCCCTATTTTGGGGGACTCAGATTTAAGAAAATGGGGGGAGCTGTATCCGTGTATAAGGTGCCCCCTAATTTTTGACATTCTTTTTAAGGAAAAAAACCTAGTCTTATACACAGAAAAATATGGTATTTGTGGGATATCAATTGTGTGGTTCAAGACCACACATTGTTTCCTGAAAAAACAGCTGGTTCCTGGAGGGGCTTTCTGGCTGGCTTAGCTCTTTGAGGTCTGGGGCAAGTGTACCTGGCTGCTCCCCTCTCTATACGGGTCTGGAAGAAACAGATGAGATATGTATGTTCAATGTTTTTATAGGTAGGGCTGCCTCTGAAGACAGTTCAGAAACTTCAACTGGTACAGAATTTGGTGACCATGGACTCAGCTAGAATGGTAAAGCAAAAGCATTTTATATGTGATATAACACTGTGACATCAGATGGTGCTGTGGAGTTCCATTTTTGCCAATACGATTTCTCATTATAAAGGTTAGAATGCATTTTTTTCTTAAGTGCTTCTTTGACGCGTCAAATCCAGCCCATGTTGCTCACTGGAGCAGGATGCTTTGAGCATATTACACCAATCCTAGAACAACTGCACTGGCTGCCAATTAGTTTCTGGGCCAAATTCAGAGGGCTGGCTTTGACCTTTAAAATGCCTTAAATAGCTCAGGACTGCAATACCTCAAGGACTGCCTCTCCCCATAAGAACTGACCCAGATCCTGCAATCACCATCTGAGGCCATTCTGCAAGCTTATCAGAGCTTGCAGGGTAGCAGCTGAAGGAGGAGCAAAAGAGTTTTCTTGTGTGTGTGTTTCTATGTGGCTGATTAGCTGCTCTCCCTGTGCAAAGGTCAGAGGGGGCAGGGTTTCTGTTGAGTCAGGTGATTAGCTGTGGGAGGAACTTATCAGAGCTTGCAGGGCAGCGGCGCGCACAGTTTGATCCATCTTTTTAATTTAGGGGAGCTAGTCTCAAATGTTTGTTGGGGGAGACCTAGGTTTTTTTGGGGGGGTATTTGTCCTGTCTTCACGCCTTTTAAGATGGAGGACCACTGTAGCCACCCCCAACGACACATTTTCAAGATGGAGGGTGAGGGAACAGCTGCAGTCGCCTGCGGTTCCTGCGCAATGTTTGCCATCTTGCCAAAGGTTGCAGGCAGCTTTACCTGCAGCAATTGTATGTTGATTGCCCTCTTAGAAGTCCAACAACTGGAGGAACGTGTAGCTACGCTCCAAAGAATTAGAGAGCTGGAGCTCTTCTTGGAAGCAACAGAGAACACCGTCTCCACGGAGGAGGAGACAGGGGACACCCCTAAGAAGGAGGCTAGTTCACCAACACAGGAGCCAGATATATGGAGAAACGTGACTCAAAGAAGTAGTAGGCCCAGGGTTCGCTCTGATGGTTTAGAAATACACAATCGCTTTGAAGTCCTCTCCCCTAGCATGGAAGACGAAGAACAGACTCCATTTGAGGATCTCTCCCTCATTACAGTCGATCAGGTATATGAAGACGAGCAGCAAAGTCAGTCCTCAGGGAATGTGCAGGCAACCTTGGAACGGACAGCTCACGGAAGAACCCCGACCAAACCTAAGAGGAGGCGTGTAGTGGTGATAGGGGATTCCCTACTGAGGGGAACAGAAGCAGTGATCTGTGGGCCTGACAAGATGTCTCGGGAGGTGTGCTGTCTCCCCGGGGCTAAGATCCAAGATGTAACTGAATGACTGCAAGGAATCATAAAACCCACTGACAAATACCCCTTCCTCTTGGTTCATGTGGGAACCAATGACACTGCAAGCAATAGCCTCCAGAAGATCAAAAGAGACTACGAGGCTCTAGGCAGGAAATTGAAGCAATTAAATGCACAAATTGTCATCTCATCTGTCCTCCCAGTTGAACGATGTGGCCCAGGGAGAGAGGGGAAAATAGTGGAAGTGAACAGCTGGCTTCGCAAATGGTGTAAACAGGAACGGTTTGGATTCTTAGATCACGGACTGCAGTTTCTTGAAGATGGACTTCTGGCAAGCGATGGGCTGCACCTCACAACGGTTGGGAGGAATGTTTTTGCCAAAAATCTCAGAAACCTCATCAGGAGGGCTTTAAACTGACTAATGTGGGGGAGGGAGACAGTGCTCCTGAAGGTAGGAGTCTATCAATTGATGAAGATGATCATCCAAATGTCATAGACCAAATGGAGCAAACAGCACGCAGACCTAGTGGTGGGAGGAAAAAATCCTTAAATAAGAGACATGGGGGAATGATTAATGGACTTCAGTGTCTGTACACTAATGCACAAAGCATGGGAAATAAACAAGATGAGCTTGAGCTCTTGGTACAGCAAACTAAATATGACATAATAGGCATCACTGAAAGCTGGTGGGATAAGTCCCACAATTGGAAAGTAATAATGGAGGGATACAATCTATTTCAGAGAAACAGACCAGACAAGAAAGGAGGAGGAGTGGTGTTATATGTCAGGGATGTGTATACCTGTGAAGAGATCCAAGATTTAGAACCTCAAAGCCAAAGTGAGAGCATTTGGGTCAAAATTAAGGGAGAGAAGAATAACAGAGACCTCATTGTGGGAGTTTACTATAGATCCCCAAGCCAAACGGAGGACGTAGATGATGCCTTCCTGGAACAGATGGCCAAGCATGCAAAAGGAAGGGAGATAGTAGTAATGGGGGACTTCAATTACCCGGATATTTGTTGGATGTCAAACTCAGCCAAGAGCATAAGGTCAAACAGATTCCTCACTGGCCTTGCAGACAACTTCATTGTCCAGAAAGTGGGAGAAGCAACAAGAGGAACAGCCATTTTAGATCTGGTCCTAACCAATGTTGATGACCTGGTTAGTGGGGTAGAAGTGGAAGGATCATTAGGCGCGAGTGATCATGCTCTTCTGAAGTTTACTATACAGCGGAAAGGAGCAGCCAAGCATACTAGGACTCAATTTCTTGACTTTAAGAATGCCGACTTCATAAAACTTAGGGAAGTGCTGGGTGAGATCCCATGGACAGTAATACTAAAAGGAAAGGGAGTTCATGATGGCTGGGAGTTTGTTAGGAGGGAGATAGTAAAAGCACAACTTCAGGCAATACCAATGAGATGGAAACATGGAAGGTGCCTAAAGAAGCCAGGGTGGCTATCTAAAGAACTTTTAACTGAGTTAAGATTAAAAAAGGATGTGTACAAAAAATGGAAAAGGGGGGAAACCACCAAAGAGGAATTCAAACAAATAGCCAGCACATGTAGACACAAAGTCAGAAAAGCTAAAGCACAGAATGAACTCAGGCTTGCTAGAGAGGTTAAAAGCAACAAAAAAGGCTTTTATGGGTATGTTCGTAGCAAAAGGAAGAACAAAGAAACAGTGGGGTCACTCAGAGGAGAAGATGGTGAAATGCAAACAGGGGACACAGAAAGGGCTGAACTCCTCAATGCCTTCTTTGCCTCAGTCTTCTCCGATAAACAATGCCCGACCTGAAGAATTTGGAGCAAATGATTCAGCAAAGGAAACACAGCCCAGAATAACTAAGGAGATAGTACAAGAATACTTGGCTAGTTTAGATGTATTCAAGTCTCCAGGGCCACATGAACTGCATCCAAGAGTATTAAAAGAACTGGCAGATGTGATCTCAGAACCACTGGCAGTCATCTTTGAGAATTCCTGGAGAACAGGCGAAGTCCCGGCAGACTGGAGGAGGGCAAATGTTGTCCCTATTTTCAAAAAGGGGAAAAGAGAGGACCCAAATAATTACCGCCCAGTCAGTCTGACATCAATACCAGGGAAGATTCTGGAGCAGATCATTAAGCAAACAGTCTGTGAGCACCTAGAAAGGAATGCTGTGATCACCAATAGTCAGCATGGATTTCTGAAAAATAAGTCATGTCAGACTAACCTGATCTCGTTTTTTGACAGAATTACAAGCCTGGTAGATGAAGGGAACGCAGTGGATGTAGCCTACCTTGATTTCAGCAAGGCATTTGACAAGGTGCCCCATGATATTCTTGTAAAGAAGCTGGTAAAATGCGGTCTTGACTATGCTACCACTCAGTGGATTTGTAACTGGCTGACTGACCGAACCCAAAGGGTGCTCATCAATGGTTCCTCTTCATCCTGGAGAAGAGTGACTAGTGGGGTGCCACAGGGTTCTGTCTTGGGCCCGGTCTTATTCAACATCTTTATCAACGACTTGGATGATGGACTCAAGGGCATCCTGATCAAATTTGCAGATGACACCAAACTGGGAGGGGTGGCTAACACCCCAGAGGACAGGATCACACTTCAAAACGACCTTGACAGATTAGAGAACTGGGCCAAAACAAACAAGATGAACTTTAACAGGGAGAAATGTAAAGTATTGCACTTGGGCAAAAAAAATGAGAGGCACAAATACAAGATGGGGGACACCTGGCTTGAGAGCAGTACATGTGAAAAGGATCTAGGAGTCTTGGTTGACCACAAACTTGACATGAGCCAACAGTGTGACGCAGCAGCTAAAAAAGCCAATGCAATTCTGGGCTGCATCAATAGGAGTATAGCATCTAGATCAAGGGAAGTAAATAGTGCCACTGTATTCTGCTCTGGTCAGACCTCACCTGGAGTACTGTGTCCAGTTCTGGGCACCACAGTTCAAGAAGGACACTGATAAACTGGAACGTGTCCAGAGGAGGGCAACCAAAATGGTCAAAGGCCTGGAAACGATGCCTTATGAGGAACGGCTAAGGGAGCTGGGCATGTTTAGCCTGGAGAAGAGGAGGTTAAGGGGTGATATGATAGCCATGTTCAAATATATAAAAGGATTTCATATAGAGGAGGGAGAAAGGTTGTTTTCTGCTACTCCAGAGAAGCGGACATGGAGCAATGGATCCAAACTACAAGAAAGAAGATTCCACCTAAACATTAGGAAGAACTTCCTGACAGTAAGAGCTGTTCGACAGTGGAATTTCCTGCCAAGGAGTGTGGTGGAGTCTCCTTCTTTGGAGGTCTTTAAACAAAGGCTTGACAACCATATGTCAGGAGTGCTCTGATGGTGTTTCCTGCTTGGCAGGGGGTTGGACTCGATGGCCCTTGTGGTCTCTTCCAACTCTATGATTCTATGATTCTATGATTCTATGATTCTATGATTCTATGATTTGTGTGCCTCCTCCACTGCTATTATGTGTTCTTGTAGTTATTCTGCTGTTTCGATATTTTAGTACAGGTATAAGCAAACTCAGCCCTCCAGATGTTTTGGGACTACAATTCCCGCCATCCCTGACCACTTGTCTTGTTAGCTAGGGAGCATGAGAGTTGTAGTTCCAAAATCTCTGGAGGACCGAGTTTGCCTCTGCCTCTTTTAGTACCAAACTATCTGCATTACAGTTCATCGATTGCACCAACCTCTCTCCCTTCCAAATTTAGTCACACTCAAAGTAGACTCATTGAAATTAATGCACATGCCTAAGGGGCCAATCCTATGTCAAGTTCTGCTGGGATGAGGAGCTCAGGATGGATCTCAAGCTGAGCAGGGAGGTTCATGGCTCAGCAGCGCTCAGTTAGCCAAAGGTATGCTGGCATAATTTGCTTAACCTGGCTGAGCCAAAGGGGCTTAGCAGAGGTTGGTGTAAAGTCCCCCAAAGGCAGTGTGAAGAGGATGGGAATGGGCAGGGGGTACTTAAGCTGGGTCCTAACTACGTTCAGCTCAGTCACATGACCTAGCGAAAAGTTTAGCATGTCAACCTCTATTTTCAAGGCTTGTTTTCCCTCTGACAGGTTGGGGGCGGCTCAGCTGGAAGTAGCCTTGCTGTGGAATGTGGAGTGGATCTGGTATAAATTTACACCAGCTTGGTTTACAGCAGCTTCTTGTATATAGGATTGTTGCGTGTGAAGACCCCCCAAGACCTCCCAAAGAAAGACACAGTTGACATCAATATTAGTTTAAGGTTATTGGCATAATTTTGGCCACAACTTTATTGATTACAGAATGTGAGTGGTTTGCTTAGGCATTGGTTCGACTAGCTGCACCTACACCTCTGGCAGAGCAGCACTGACAACCGGCAGAAGTCAATAAGGGTAAACATACCTGGGGGAGCATTGGTCCTACTACAGACGCAACCTCACTCCAAAATGCTCCCAGGTGCTCTGGCATGGCCTAACCCCTGGAAGGGGATTGGACAAAAACATGGCGAGCACCTGGATTCCTTTAACTGAATACCCTTTCATGCACTGGAGGGGCAGATGTGGCAACCTCCCCTCACCACACCTTGAACCATTCCCTAACCACCAAACCTTACAAAGTTGTGACGATTTGCTACACAGCAGGCAAAACCCAAGTGGCACCAGTCAATCAGCCAAATGGGAAAATTCCTACCGGGTCCCTGCCCCAAAAGCAGACGACCCACGACAGCATGGCAAGGTCATGGCAAGACCCTAAATATAGGGAGGGTGGGCGGGTGATCTGGTGCCCAAGGCACTAAGAGGATACTTGACGCAATGTGCAGTGGTATAAATAGGTCCCCCGGCTGCAAATTCTCTCAACCCCATTGGCCAGAATTGCCCCAGTAACTGAAGGACCCAATCGGGTTGTTGTGGCTATCCAAACACTCCCACCCACACAAACGGTGAGGTCAGTCGTGGTGATCTCACCGCAACATGTGCCCTCCATGATGAGGACACGATGGATTTAACCCAGGGGCATTAATTTCATTTGGGTCTACCTTGAATATAATTTAATTGGATGCAACTCTACATGTTGGTTATTGTAGACTCACAGCTTCTACAGCGGTTACATTCTGAGGGTTTGTGCATATCTCACAAATCACAAATAAACAGGACAACCCCAGAACCACCTGCACACATCAAACAGACTTTGCTGCTTCTCCCACAAGGTAGAGAGCTTTTAAACTCTCTGCCTAGCTTACTGGGTTCTGGGAGGCTCCCACAAGAAGTTGGATGGCCCTGCAAGACCTTGTGAAGGCCTCTAGAGCCCAAGCGAGACCTTCCCAGGGTCCAGTAAGGAAGGCAGAGAGCTTAAAAGCTCCACGCCAGGAAAATCCGGCACATAAGGAGCTTTTAAGCTCTCCACCTTGCATGAGTTTAATTTGTGTGATGTAAACTGGCCAGTTGCCAAGTGCGTAGAGCTGTGATTGTACAAGCATGCAACCTGCTAGTCTGCTGTATTATATTTACTGTATTTATAGCAGTTTTCTGGGTGACTCCCAAAGATAAAATGATAGAATACAATATTTAACATATCATTAACACAACTGGAGCATTAAAAATCCCCAGAAGAGACAGTCCTAAAACCAAAATGCCAAAATACCTAACAACAAAAAGAAGGCACCAGATGAACTTTTCTAGGGAGGCTGTCCAAAGCAGAGTTCCATCACTAGAAAGCTCTGACTCTAGTAGTCACACACATCATTTCATCAAACATACCCCTCAAAAATGAACTTCCTCATATATATATATATATATATATATATATATATATATATATATGTGTGTGTGTGTGTGTGTGTGTGTGTGTATATATTCAGGGGAAGGGCAAAAGAGGGAACATGTTCATACAGACCATAGTGGTAGTTTTGTTTGCTGAGAGAGATAAGGAAACTAAACTGAAAACTGTAGCTTTCTCTAGCAGGATTTTCACATGCTAATCAGGGTTTCTGCAAGTATCAGAAACAAAACCAAAGAACACAAACTAGAGATCAATGGTAAGTGCAATCTACATTCCCCACCTCTGGGACTCTGGAGTATCATACCCATCGCCACACATACTAGTGGCTGCAGAAGTTGGGGGGGGCAGCAGGAAGTTTTGGCCTGATTCCATTGAATGGCAGCTGTGGGACCAGATCAGGATACAGTGAATAAACCACCAGCAGGTGGTTCCTGCCCAGCTAAACATTCAGAGGGTTGAAGTGGGATGTTGTTGCCCACAAAGTGAAATTCCACTTCACCGATGGCAGACAGAAGAAAAGCAACTCTGCCGACAGAGCTAAGTGAAGGGAGAGACCACTGCTCAGCACAAACACAGCATAAGGGGAATTTAGATTGCCCTGTAAAATGTGTCTTTGTATATTTGTATTTTATGCCTCTCATATTCGTGTTATATAGAAAAGCATATTTTGATAGGAAATATATCTGGCGATTGCAGTGCAGAGCCTGGAACATATACAATTTCAGTTCCACTGACGTCGCATCAAAATTATTCACCCCTGTGTCTAATTAGAAAAATCCTTATAAGGATACAGAATTTCCTATGGCATATAATCTATTCTCTCTATTCCTATTTAAATACAGCAGACCAAATCAAAAGAGTAGCATCCTCCAAAGAAGAAGGAAGGAAGGAAGGAAGGAAGGAAGGAAGGAAGGAAGGGAGGGAGGGAGGGAGGGGGAAATGGGGAATTTTTATTATGCCTGAAAATGTCGTTTGTTCTCCCTTCATTTTGTTTGGGGCTTAATCTACACTGTTATTTCAAATGAGTATCTGAATATTCAGATACAAGAATGCTTTCCAAATTACCATCAGAAAAAGATAAGGACTGAAGAAGGTCGCATTAAAACTGGGATAAATCACTACCATTGTGTGCAAGTTTGCTTTCCTCTGCAGTATAGCTGTTTAACAAACACAAATTCAAGTACCCTGGAGCATGAATAGATCTTTGGCTTTGGCCTTGTATTGTTCTGTAATCTATAATTTTTGTTTTATAAAGGTTGTTACGCAGCTAGTCTTTAACAACTGAAAGATTGTAAGTCCAATAAATAATGTATTACACATTTTGTTTTTGTTTTAGTTGACTCAGCAGGATGGTTTTCCAGGTAAATCATATGCAAAAGTGTTGAATTAGAGGGACAGGTGTTCTTGATTTTGAGTTTCTGCAGGGCAATATACTGTTAAAGCACAGGGACATAGCTTGTCATCAAATAACGTATCACCATCTATTCAATGCCTTTTTGAATAAATATGATTGCACATGTAAAGATGCAATTCATCCCATTTCCATGGGATTCAGAAATTATTTATGCCTTGCTTCAAATGAAATAAATTGTAGCTTTCAAGAAGTACAACTGGTGTAACTGTGTGTTTCAGAGATGGTAAATACTGTGAAAATCTACAATAACATTTTCTTTTCTTTTTAAGAAACAGAAAGGGCTTCTCAGGGCCAAAGTAGATATGACACTAAACACATCAATGAAAGTTCTGCATATATTTTTATTTATTTATTCTAAAATGGTTTGGGTATTTCTATTATCCCCTCCTCAGTTTCTGCACATTTCCACATCAATTCTGCATATATATTTTTAAGTCCTCATTAAAATTTGTCAGCATTTTACTGCACATTTCTCCTGATATATACATTTCTATATACATTTGGTAAGCAACTGTCCGTAGTGGATTTTTGTGTTATATTCGCCAATATATTCACCCTTGATATGGCATATATTTCCATACATTTTTTGTTGCATCACAAAATATGAAGAAATACAAATTTCAAAGTATAGTTGTTTTCTTGTTGACCAGCAGGGCTGCCTTTCTTAGAAATAAACTCCAGGCACTTCAGATAAACTTAAATAGGAACACCAAAGCAAAGCAAGCCATGCTGACTCCTAAAGCCTTTAAGTCGACAATGGCTTCCTCCTTCTACTCACATCTATAGGAAGTTTCTTCAACAGATTCTTCCTCTAGACCTGTGAACTATATACATACAGGTCTTGCTTTCTGAACACTCCCTATGTGAAAATTCACATAGTACCTAAAACTTACTATACACACCGCAGATTCAGTTATACAAACAGAGAGCATTTTTTACTTCCTTGTTTGTCTTTTGCTGATTGGCTGAGGAACTGTAGTGATCTGTACTTTAGTAAGGTTTCCCTGGGGTTTCTTTTTGCTTGGTGGGTGGGTCAAAATTTTGTGGAATGCAGGACTTCCGGGTTGGCGCGATCTGGAAATGGCGGATTCCCTCCGAGCTGCGGAGGGAATCGGCTCAACCGAGGACGGGTCTTTGCCGCGCCGGCGACGTGGGGACCCTTAAAAACCGCAGGCGCGGAAGCCTGCGGACTGAAGACTCGGCGGGTGCCTTAAGCGCCCCCCTGATCCACGAAGAGCCTTTTTAAAGGCTGCGGAGAGGATACGGGGTGGCGTGGCACTGAGAGTCGATCGCTACCTCGGTGGGGCGAAGCCGCGAGCCATGACCGGAGAGCGCTGACTTCCTTCCTTGGAATCTGGACTGAAAGAATAACCCGTGAGTAGGACGGAATTGGATTTTAAAAATTTTACCTTGAATTGGAGACGACCGGGGGGTGTGCTAAAAGGAAGTCCGCACCCCCCTTGCAGACGATCTAAGCAACGACATAAGAGCTAAGCTGGAGAGCCTACCCTTGGTGGGGTGAGTTAAAAAGGACACTAACTTCCAAGATTTAGCTAAAGGAAATTTTGTGCTGGAGAGTGGAGTTTTGGAAACCTTCTTTTTGCTTTAAACAACCCCCCTCCCGGGCTCGGGAGCGTCCTGTTTTTGTGTCTGTGTAAGAGCTGCGGAGTTTGACAGCTGTCAAAGCTGTCAAACGGGCAGTTTAAAGCGGAAAAACTTCTATTTAAGATCCCTCTGGACTAAGATGAGTTATAGCTGAATTAAAATTGCTGGAAACAAAGTAATAATAAAAAGTTAAAGGATTGTTGCAGAAAAGACTAATAAGTAACCAGATTCCCCCTAGGGGGAACTTTGTGAAACTACAATGGCTACAATGGCTGTGGATGGAAAGTTACTAGTGGAAATTGAAAGGATGTTTCAATTGGTGGGAATTTTACAAGAGCAGAGCTTGGCTATGAATAAACAACTTATGTCTATGACCTTGGGAACAGGCAACTCTGCTGTTTGTATTGAGGACTTGAATGAGAAAGAATCCACAGCTGAATGGGAAATGATATCTAAAGAAGTGGAAGAGACTAAACAAGAAAAAGAGAAAGTAACTTCGGGAAGCAACAACCAAAAGCTGACATCTGTGGAATACAAGCAAGGAGACTTTTGGAAAACACCTACCACAAGTCTACGAAAGATGCAGAAGAAGAAGGAGGAGATCCCGGGAGACTATGGAATACAGGAACTTAAAATAAAGAAATATGATTGGGGCCTCCATTTGGACTTTGATTCTGGAGATACAGGATTTGTGGAAATCTACCAGCAGTTGTTTTCAAATCTCCTTGTGGGAAGAGAATATACTTTGATGGTGAAAGAACTTTCTCCAGAGTCGACGACTGATATAAAGGACTACCAACAAGACCGGCGGAGAGGGACCGAAAGAGACTTGAAAGCCTCGGACGTGAGGAACCCAGGCTGAGAACCTCGATTTTGGATTTCTATTGGGAAGGGACAAAAACCGGGGATGGGAGGGAGGAAAGAGGAGAACCTTAAAAACTCTTAAGACTTTTAGGTTTGGTTAATATGACTTTTAATTAAGACAAAATGAAAAATCGATGGAAGAGAACTTAAGTCCAACTTAGGAAAATCAATTTCTTTATAAAAGAGGTAATAAGATGAATAAGATGGTTAAGAGGAGAAATACCAATTTGCTGATATAATCTTGGGAATTGGGATGCACGAGGGGGGGTGGGGGGAAGTCAGGGAATAAGGTTAGGAAACAAGGTTTTTCTGAATTTATACATGTTCTTGTCTTGTGTCATTTTTGTGTGTGTTTTGTTTTATAAAAGTTGAAAATCCAATAAAAATTCTTTTTAAAAAAAACAAACAAAATTTTGTGGAATGCATTTGAAATTTCCCTATGGGACTCAATGGAAATCGCCAGCTTGCTATTTGTATGCTGACCTAACAAACCATTTCCAGGGAACAGAAAGTATGCATATATAGTTACATTTTTGTTTGCATATTGTTCCGGGAACTGTGAATTAGGTACGTTTTGAACCAAATTTTCCCTCTATCCCTCAAAGGGAGATATCAGGATCTGGTCTGTGACATGTGGGCTAGCCCTTTTCTTGCCTGCAACATGTATCAATATATGCGAAACCAGGTATGAAGGTTAGGACAGCAGTCAGGGAGAGAAAGTTAAGTGGCAAAAAGGGAAGCCAAGTCAAGGGAAAATCTACCAGAAAGTGACTCAACACAAAAAGGAGAGAGAGATCAGTAGGGAGCTGAAAAAATGCTTGTTTAAATAAAGTTAGTTGTTTTCATAGAATTGTAGAGTTCGAGGGAACCATGAGGATCTAGTCCAACTGTCCCTACTTGATTCTTAATGATAATTAACACCACTTGAAACAGTAATCAGAGCCAGCCCAATACATTTCAGCCCCTGAAGTAGACCTCAATATGGCCTCTCTCTGCACCAGGGAAGAAGGGGATCAGGGTAGATATACATCAGGAACAAGGTGGGAATATGGGGAGAAAGAAAGATCAACATTTGGATCTGAAGTAGACCTCAATATGGCCTCTCTCTGCACCAGGGAAGAAGGGGATCAGGGTAGATATACATCAGGAACAAGGTGGGAATATGGGGAGAAAGAAAGATCAACATTTGGATCTGTTGCCCCAGGTGGAGCCTGACTTGCTCACCTTACCTCTCCTCATAGGCAGGCCACCACTTACAGTAGTAATTAAAATATCAAGTCACTCAAAACTACTACTAGCATGAGCAGGCAAACTCTCATTTATACTGCCAGATAATTTCAAAGGCCAATGTTACACACTCCTATCCCCTTGTGTGCCCGAAGGTGGCCCTGAGATGTGAGTTCACATTTTCTAGAAAGGAATGTGCAGGCTAAATCTGAGCCTTAGTCCATAAGGTTCCCAGTTCAATTACTGAAGTTTCTGCGGGCAGTTACATATAGGTTTGTCAAATATTATTGCAATATTGTAATTATGTAGGTTCTAAACAGACTCCATCTTATGGAGGGCATATAGCTTAAATCTAAATACAGTGGTGCCTCGCAAGACGAAATCAATTCGTTCCGCGAGTTTTTTCGTCTAGCAAATTTTTTGTCTTGCGAAGCATGGAAAAGTTTTGCAAAAAACTTCAAAAATCACCAAAAACCTCAAAAAAGGCTACCACACCGCGTTCTATGAGTTGCTCCTCGAAGTCAAGTCGCAACTGTATTAACGGTGTTAAGAAAAAGGAAAGAAACTTGCAAAAAACACAAGACGTTTTCGTCTTGCGAAGCAGCTCAAAAACCGCAAAACCCTTTCGTCTAGCGAGTTTTTCGTCTTGCGAGGCATTTGTCTTGCGGGGCACCACTGTATCTTTCCCCATACATTCATGCAGTAGATGTTCATGTGTGTATCCAGACAATGGAAACAAAAGAACTGAAAGTGCACTGCTTATTCCCCATCAATCATTCCATGCCCCCAAAGCCATCCATAAAACATTAGCTTTTCTTGACCAAATTACATCCTTTTCAGTTATTTGTTTGACATATTGACAGTAAAATGAATCAGAACAAGCACTAGGCTTTCATGTTTAAAGTTATGCTACAATAAGAGTATTTTTTTCAGTCGAAACCTAGCACATTCCTTTCAATTAACCAAATTTATGATGCATTAGATTTCCAGGACAAATCTAAATGATGGGAGAGGGGGCAGAAAAAAAAAAAAACAGACCAAAATAGGCTTTGTGCTTAGCGCATCCTTTGTTGCCAGCAGCTTCCATTTTCCTTTCTATATTCAAATCCCACATTATGCTCAATAATTTACATAACAAGGAGAAACAAACAGGTTGCTTGCCAGCCACAGGTATGCACAGGTCCTGTCCTCTGAGATAATGTACACGATGTGCTTTGAACATGTTCAATGCACCATATAAATGAGAAGAAGTATAACAACATCAACAACAACCCGACCAGCATATGTTCACTGCAGGAAAGAGCCAACTAATCCCCGCTTCTCGCAATGCATGCCAAATCAGCATGCCATCACATGACACTCTGCCTGTACCAAAAGCTGCGGGCAGTAACACAACAGCTGTTGGCAGTTGACACAGATTGGCTTATTCCTACAGCTGCTGTGTATTCAAGTGCTTATGAGGATAGTCCCTAATTCTCAGGACAAATATTGTAACATGGGAAGGTTTATATATGCACCAACTCGTGGAAGAACTCACGGCTAACTCATGAACTGTAACAGGTAACCATGGAATTCTCACTTCAAATGGCAGACTCTGAGGGAATAAATACACCTTTTTCTGGCAAGGAGGGCATGCAGAAGAACCATGTCTTCATGGCATAGGCTTTGCGGTGAAGACCTCTTTTCTGTCTGCGATAGAACCACTGATTGAGAGCTCAGAATGCTTTCTTTCCCCCACCTCTCAATCACCTGTAGGCCAGGGTGATGTATTGATACATCGCCCAGGACCGGTATGAGGGCCAGACCACAATGGCGGCTTCACCTGTTGATATATCGCAAGTGAAACCACTGCTGCTCCTGAGTCCCTCTGCCACCAGTGTCCAGTGCACTTAGGGAGAAACAAACTGCAGCCGGACACTGGTGGCAGAGGGACTCGGGAGAAGTGGCGGTTTTAGTCACAATATACCACCAGGTGAAACTGCCACCAGGCTCTATGATACAACTGAGGGAGGAACAAGCTACATTGGCCAGGGCTGATGTAACTTGCTCCTTCCTCAGCTGCCTGCGCAGGCAGATGGCTCATTTAAACTTCTCTGTTGAGGGGCAAGCGACTGGTTGCCCCTCAGAGGAGAAGTCCAACGGAACCCCTGCCTTTCTTATTATTTTGGTACTAGCTTCTTTAAGGACCTCTTTGACTGAAAAGCAGGATTAAAAGTATCTCAAATAAAACCTTTCCTTGGTGAGGGTTTTGTCAAAATAAGATGATGGAAGGATTGGAGCTTAGCAAGGGCAACAACAGGGCTCTGGTTTGTGTGCTAGTTGACTTGGTGACCAGTCCTTCAAAGTTGCCAAAGGTATTAGGCAGCCTATTGTGTATTAAGTTCAAGGCCATATACAGTACCTTGCAAGATGACACTGCCAATTTAAAATGATCCAGACCTCACACACTTAGCATAATCCATATAACCATCCTGCAAGCTTTGTGCAAACTAATCATGAGGAATATACCAGAATGAGAATCTTCACCCTTGTCGTTCAGCCTAGACATTGAGATCCGGCTCTGAGGGCCTTCTGGTGGTTCTCTTATTGAGAGAAGTGAGGTTACAGGGAACCAGGAAGAGGGTTTTTAATGTTTGAGGTTTTTGTGCTTTAATACTTTGTTAGAAGCTACACAGAGTGGGAAGGGCACTGCAGTCAGATGGGCGGGAAACAACAACAACAACAACAACTCAACACACACAGGCATTCTGGAAGTGACCTTTGTTAGCGAAGGTCCTCTGGACAATGTTGGACTAGTAATAGTTGGATCCTATTGATGTCTGCTTCTCTTCCTCTTTCTGCAACTGCTAAACATCTGACAGCTGGCAAGTTACAATTGACTTCCAGGATCAAAGGTCTTACAGGCTTGCTCTACTAAAGTATTTAAATTGGGGAAGGAATAAGTTAACATCTGTAAAAAAATTGTGTCTAATTGCAATTTTGGCTTATTAGTGAGCTTCATAATTTGATGATTAATTTAATCTAAAACGTGGAACAAAGGATGGCTCTTTCTAGGTAGGAAGGGTATAGAAAAAAGAAAATACCACTACAATTTCCAGGATACCATTGCTGTTTTCTAAAGTTAACATTTTGGTGAGCATAAGCAACCAGACAGTCAGGAGGAAGCTGCCTCCAGCTTTTTATGACCCAGTTTATGAAGAAACTGAAGTCAGAGCTATAGAAATAACTCAAGCAAGAGATACTTTTTAAAACCCACTGGTTGGATGCTATTTTATTTTTTTTAATTTTTTTTATTTATTTATTTGCTGAGCTGTTAGCTTGGAAGTTGAATTCAGCATTCATACTCATTGCTACGGGTTTTTTATTTGTACTTGCTAACTTGTTTGTAGTAGAAATTAACCTAGCAGCCTCATTCCAGTTTGTACTTTCTAAAAAAAAATATGGGGATTTCGGAAGCTTAAGGGACTTTTGTTTCTACATCCCATCCAATGTAAAATCTGAAGCAGTGACTCACTGTAGTAAGAACTGTGTGCTCTAAAAGGCACCTGGAATTTCTGCACTCCCAGATATTGCACTTAGAAGTTACAACTACTCTCCATCTCTCAGGAAGATGCCTCCACAATCTGTAATTTTGCAAATGGTGCACCTTCAAAAATGAAACAACACAGTGTAGATGTTTCACCCCAAATGCTCTATATACTTAAGTAGATTAAACTATATGTCACTGGGGCTTCTCCAAAAGGTATACCTGTGACTTTAAGGGTCAAAACATCCAGCTCTCCACAGTGACATCAACTGTTTGCCCAGAGATTCTGTATCAAAATCACTGAGCCACTTGGGTTTGCCGATTGGAAGGATAGCAGTTCGAATCCATGTGATGGGGGGGAGCTCCTGTTGCTCTGTCCCAGCTTCTGCCAACTCAGCAGTTCAAAAGCATACCAGTGCAAGTATATAAATAGGTACTGCTGTGGCGGGAAGGTAAACAGTGTTACCATGTGCTCTGGCACTTGTCACAGTGTCCCATCGCACCAGAAGCGGTTTAGTCCTTCTGGCCACATGACCCAGAAAGCTGTCTGCAGACAAAAGCTGGCTCTCTCGGCCTGAGGTGAGATGAGTGCCGCAACCCCATAGTCGCCTTTGACTGGACCTAACCATCCAGGGGTCCTTTACCTTTTTACCTTTACCTGTGTCAAAACTTTTTTTATTTTTATTTTTTTATTTAATCTGTATGCCGCCTAAACCCAAACTGAAATGGATCTAGAAAATCAGTTTCCTCTAAGAGTGCCTGGATCTGGTCTGCAACCACCCATACAAGGACCTTGCTCAAGATGGGGAGATTGGACACTGGCCAGTAGTTGCTTAGATTTTCGAATTCAGGCAGAGTTTCTTGAGAAGTGGTTTTACGACTGCCTCCTTCAAGCAGGAAGGGACCATCCCCGCTCACAGGGAAGCATTAATCACCTCTCTGGCCCAGGCTGTCATCCCCTTCCTGCCAGTTGTTCTTGTTGTTTTTTAGCCAAGAGAGGCGGGGTCCAGAGCTCAAGTGGTCACTCTGACCGATCCACCTTCCCCACATCCTCGAGCCTTACTGACTAAAACCTATGCAATACAACAGGGCTAGGCAGTGCTCTGGACGCCCTTTGAGATTCATCTGTTGTAACAGCAGAGTCATGTTCCTGGTGGATGAAAGCAATTTTATCCTCAAAATGCTTTGCAAACAAGTCACAGCAAGCTATTGCCTGTTCTGCCACATCCAAGTATGCAGATGGTCGCAGCTAGGGGAGATCAACTCCATCCTTCTCACACACACCCCCAGGTCTCAGTGATACCAGATTGGCCTCCTCATCCATAATCAGATTGTGTATGAGAGAGGTCTTACTCAGAATCAACTTGGCATTCAGCAACAGCAGTCACAGACACAAGGGCTGGCTGATAGGATAACCACAATTCCCCAGTTTGGAGGTGGGGCTGGAACAAAGCCCAGTCACTAAATGCCTAGGTCATGAGCTCGCTACCCAGGCTTCCTGCACTATACCTCCTCCTACCCTGAACATCTCCAATTGTGTCCATCCCAAGCTCCCTTCTTGCCGGGCACACCCTACATCCATTAATTTAATAAACAATGAAACCCACAGATTTAGAAGCACACAAAAGCGGTTAAAAACAACTTTAAAAGGGCAATAAAAACAGCAACAGAAACTCTCAACAAAAACTCTTAGCAATATCCCACCCCAAGAATCTGTTCAGCCACCTCAATATGCCTGGCAGGAAGGGAAGACCTCCAGTTCTCACAGGCGGGTGATCCCTGGCCACCTCAGCTTCTGTAGCTGGAGCCACCCAGGGTTCTGCCCTCCCAGGCCAGGTGGAAAAGGCTTGGAAGGAAGGGAGCAGGTCCTCCAGGAATTCAAAGTTACAAAGTTCAGGGACATGCATGTATCCATGCAAGTAAACAGACTGACCTCTCCACACATCATGAAATTAAAAGATGCCTTTTTCTTGGGAGAAAAGCAATGACAAACCTAGACAGCATCTTAAAAAGTAGAGACATCACCTTGCCAACAAAGGTTCGTATAGTTAAAGCTATGGTTTTCCCAGTAGTGACGTATGGAAGTGAGAGCTGGACCATAAAGAAGGCTGATCGCCGAAGAATTGATGCTTTTGAATTATGGTGCTGGAGGAGACTCTTGAGAGTCCCATGGACTGCAAGAAGATCAAACCTATCCATTCTTAAGGAAATCAGCCCTGAGTGCTCACTGGAAGGACAGATCCTGAAGCTGAGGCTCCAATACTTTGGCCACCTCATGAGAAGAGAAGACTCCCTGGAAAAGACCCTGATGCTGGGAAAGATGGAGGGCACAAGGAGAAGGGGACGACAGAGGACGAGATGGTGGGACAGTGTTCTCGAAGCTACCAGCATGAGTTTGACCAAACTGCGGGAGGCAGTGGAAGACAGGAGTGCCTGGCATGCTCTGGTCCATGGGGTCACGAAGAGACGGACACGACTAAATGACTAAACAACAGCAACAACAATGTGGGAATGAAAATTTGTGCTTATGTACTTCCATCCATGTTTGTGTGAAATATAACCTAAAATGTATGTATCAATTCCTGCAATTCCTCATGAATTCCTTTTTGCAGTGCAAATGATTATGGAGTTGCATAATAAAGATTTAGCGAATGTGTGGGTTTATTTCTTATATACATTTTTCATTAGAGAATCCATTTTGTGTTGGCCTCGGAACTGCTCCCTTTATGGGACAGATGTTGCATTTGTCCTAGGCATGGATCCAGAAGAGGAAATGTAGGATCTCTGCCCACAAAGTATCTGCAGAGAATGAAATGACTAATCTAACGGGAAAAGAATATGTAGACAAGAATTTAATTAGATATTACAGGCGTAATACAAATAGCAGTGAAATGAAATCACATAAAAAATCTTAACATAAAACATTGCAGCATTTGATAAACAGGGGGAAAATGCTTCCCATTTGCATGCAGGCAAAACATTGTCCATTAAACATTCCTCAAGTAGCAGTAGGGCAATGTAAAGAGAGCCAGTGTGGTGTAGTGGTTAAGAGTCACGTAAGTCACGCAATCTGGGAAACCGGGTTCGTGTCTCCGCTCCTCCACATGCAGCTGCTGGGTGACCTTGGGCCAGTCACACTTCTGTGAAGTCTCTCAGCCCCACTCACCTCAGAGTGTTTGTTGTGGGGGAGGAAGGGAAAGGAGAATGTTAGCCGCTTTGAGACTCCTGAAGGAGAGTGAAAGGCGGGATATCAAATCCAAACTCTTCTTCTTCTTCTTCTTCTTCTTCTTCTTCTTCTTCTTCTTCTTCTTCTTCATCTTACATACTCTGTAACCATCATCATACCAACTAGATATATTTAATCCAAGCCAAAGAAGTGTTTCAGCTCAATCCCTGACCTATCCTGGTAGGGCTGAGGAATACTGGAACCCTGAAGCCCTGGAGAACTTCTGTCAGACAGCATACAATACTGAACTAAACAGACCAATGACCTGACTCAACACTAAGCAGCTTCCTATGTAACAGCAGTGTCCGCAAGATGGAAGGGAGCAAGTAGCAGAGCCAAGGGGAGTCTCTTCTCCCAACATTCCTCACTGCAATGTTCCAAGTCCCTAGACAGGTTTCACCCTCATCTTCTCACCCTATTCTAGTACATTATTGTCCTTGTCCCTAATGCAACACCTAACTAGAAAGTACAGGCTGACCTGCATTCTGAAGATTGTTGTCTATAATTTTTAACATCAGATGATTAAATATTATTCTAAGTCTGTTCAGCACACACTAGACATATGCAAACATTTATTATTTTTTATCAATGGAAATTTTATTCTTAGACATGCATCTCTTTATAGTTTATTCATTTGGTTTCCTTTGAAAATGAAAAGGCTGCCCTTGAAAACAAGGAAACTGTTCAGGGATATTACCATGAGATGCTGATGGTTAGCCAATAAATCAGATTGCAATGTAGTGATCCATGTTGCTGGATTTTAACCTCTCCATGCATTGGAACAGAGTGTCTCTAAGCCTGTCATGTACAGTTTAATTCTCCAAAAAAGGAAATAAAATCCCTACTCCTTGTTAGTAGATGTGCTATTGAAAATTAAACCAAATGCTTTAAAAAAACACACCTGAGACATTATAAACTAGGCAGAAAAATACCTGCAGCTCATATTATCTATTTATCTATCTATTCAAAATTTGAAATAGCTCCAACAGCAAGCAGCGATTAGAAGTATCATCCATTACAGTGCTATATGTTGTATCCACCTGGACTTAGGAGATGGCAGGTCAGATACATGCCCAGTCAATGTAGCTGGCTAGACAACTTACTGTAAATCCCAATTCCTTATCTGTGAAATGGCAGTGGTGTTGAGACAATGAAATATTACTGATTTGAAGTCTGGATTCCATAAAACTGTTTCTCCAACTTCTCCTAATAGCTGCATTTTTTAAATTCCAAATTAAGTTTTCTGTGACAAGCTTCACTCTTGCACACCAAAAGGTTTACCATGTGAGAGTAAAAAATACTTGCCTCAGAGCAGCCTACCCCATCTTTCTGAATGATGGCACTAGTCTGAATATGCATCCTGATGTGAGTGAGAGAAGCCCAGAGCAAATTTGCAAAGAACAGACTCAGCTGAGGCTGGAATAATTCTGCTGTAGGTTTGTAGTCTAAGTGATTGAACGATTCAGTTATCCCTAGGATAGGATCATTGGAAGGAGGCAAGCAGTACTATAAGCAGCCTCTCTTGTTAATTTATGCTGCCACATTTCTAGACAAAGTTTCAAAGAAATGAATAGGAATCAGGGATTCCTTTTCCCTGATAACAAACGAAAACCTCTGTAACCAGATTGCTGGCCATATGTGTTTGTTTGTTTCTATTTAGTATTTATGAACTCTTTGTGCTTGAAATGATTCTGTTGAATGATAGTCCGTTTTAAATAATAACGCCTTTGCTTACTAATCATGAATATCAGGAAATTTAGGTTTTTGCAATTAGAGTGAATTAAAGTGCTCTGTCACCCCAGCACAACAAATTCCCTTCAAAGAAGATTTTTTTGTATTTAGGAAAGTGGCTTGGAAATGCATTGGAAAGTGTGGAATGAAACAGTAAGATGCACAAATACCCCACCAAACAGTCTGAATTAATTCTTATTGTCATATACCCTCCCTGCAAAATAAGTAAGAAAGCCTGGTGCTGAATGAAGACCATATATAATCTAACCATAGCATAACCTTTAAGCAAGTAAATCAGGACAAATGCTCAATAAACAGGTCATCTGAAGGAGCCCTAAGTCAGTGTTTTTCAACCACTGTTCCGCGGCACACTAGTGTGCTGCGAGATGTTGCCTGGTGTGCCGTGGGAAAAATTGAAAGATTCAAAAGATTTTTTTTTTTAAAAAAGTCAATTTTTTGCCCACTAGGCGGGCGCCGGACTATTTTCCATCTGTCCTGGGTGGAGATCAGATCGGATGGGATCGGATGAGAGCGGACAGGCGGTCCGCTCTCATCCGATTCCCCATAGAGAGCAGCGGGGCTCTGACATCTCCCTCTCCGCACACAGTGGTGGTGTGCCTCGTGATTTTTTTCATGAAACCAGTGTGCCTTTGCCCAAAAAAGGTTGAAAAACACTGCTCTAAGTCATTTAAGCTTCCTGACCTTGGATCTGTATATGAAAAGCTGAATTCCTTCCACCCACCCATTATATTTAAACTTTGTACTGTAGCTGTTGTGATCATTCCTTGTCACGCTTCTGTAGGGGTTGACGTTTGTTTTTATTCTCATGCCTGCATCAGAACTATAATTCTATCATCTTATTAAGAAAGTTGCCCTTAATTATAATTATCTCTCTGTAGGAAAAAAAAATGCAACAGCTGCATCTATTCTGGGAACGGCTCCCCAGACAATGTAATTAAGTTAGATTGGTCGGGAGCTGTCTGTCTAGTTTTGCAAGACACTAAACATTACTAGTATCTTAATTTCATATGTTTATAATGGGATTGGATCAACTACTGTTGGGTGCACCAGCAAGTAAGCAATCAAAGCTGCAGCTGCCCTAAGCCACACTTTGGAATTTAGTGGAATATGCCAAGGACAACACAAAAAACCACAAAATATATGCCAGCTGGAACTGTGGCCAGCCAATATTTGCATTTAGGCAGAGAGAGAAACACTCTGTGATTCCTTCAAAGTGCACTTCCAGTGGAAATCTGGCACACATATAGCCCAATAAATGCAGATTTCAAGTGAGAGGTGGTGTTTTGGCCCAGTGTGGCACCGGACAATGGAGAGGGTGGATGCTGTCACCTGGCTGACACATGAAGAGGCTCCTCCATCTGCTGTGTGGGATGATGGGAAAAGCCTGCAAAATTTAAGTTCAATCTACCTAATAAGGGGCACGATAGGGGCATATATACTGGCTGCATGTTGACTATTATTAATATTAATAAATATGTTAATTACTATTGCTAATTATTATAAGATTGTTGATAAATACTGATTATTGTAATCAATAAAGTTGCAATCATTCAATCCCCATGCCATCTGTCTTGACATTATTTCTCCATTGCACACCCCATCCCCAAATGGCTAGGGCTCTGTGGGCATGGTCTTGCAACTGCTGCCAGTGTGGTGTAGTGGTTAAGAGCGGTAGACTTGTAATCTGGGGAACTGGATTTGTCTCCGCTCCTCCACATGCAGCTGCTGGGTGACCTTGGGCTAGTCACACTTCTCTGAAGTCTCTCAGCCCCACTCACATCACAGAGTGTTTGTTGTGGGGGAGGAAGGGAAAGAAGATTGTTAGCCGCTTTGAGACTCCTTAGGGTAGTGATTAATAATAATAATAATAATAATAATAATAATAATAATAATAATTTTATTGATATCCCGCCCTCCCCAGCCGAAGCCAGGCTCAGGGCGGCTAACAACAATAAAACAGTACAAAAGTACAGCATAAGCAACACTCTAAAATCATTCATTATAAAATTAATTAATTCAAGCCACTGGCAACCATTGGGCCAGAGCTCCGCGAAGATTGCCGAGGGAGGGAGTCAGGCTGTGCCCTGGCCAAAGGCCTGGTGGAACAGCTCTGTCTTGCAGGCCCTGTGGAAAGATGTCAAGTCCCGCAGGGCCCTGGTCTCTTGTGACAGAGTGTTCCACCAGATCGGAGCCACAGCTAAAAAAGCCCTGGCTCTAGTTGAGGCCAGTCTAACTTCTCTGTGGCCTGGGACCTTCAAGATGTTTTTATTTGAAGACCGTAAGTTTCTCTGTGGGGCATACCAGGAGAGGCGGTCCCGTAGGTACGAGGGTCATAGGCCGTATAGGGCTTTAAAGGTTAAAACCAGCACCTTAAACCTGATGCTGTACTCCACCGGGAGCCAGTGCAGCTGGTATAGCACCGTTTCTACTAAAGCCAAATAGTTTCATTCCAACATTTTTCCTAACATTCATTAATTTTACACTATTTCTCAAAATGAATTTTTAAAAACTTTCTTCCAATCTTCATCCATCGTCTCTTCTTCCTGGTCTCGGGTTATGTCAGTCCTTTCTATCCATTCCATCTAGTCCATCAACCTGGTGATCTTCTGTCCGAGGCTCTTAAGTCTTTTCCATGTCCCTTCTGCAGATCTTCTTCTTGTTTATACCTGCACTTTACTTTGTCTTTTGTTGATCTTTTTCTTAATTTCTTTCCTTTCTCATTGAGAAGTAGGTCTCGGGGAGACTCCAGCCCAACAATATCTCCATCCCCCCTCGACAGGTCAGCCCATTCTCCACAGTCAGCACTGTAATCCAAAAAGTATTTGAAAGCATGTTTCAAAGTCCCTCCACAGTTAAGAGCCCCCACAACTCCAGACCCCCCCCGGCCCAAAACCAAATCCCAAGAGCCGAAACGGCCCTGCATAGGGGGATCCATCCAACTTCCCATCTCCAAACCAAACAGTACTCCATCTCTCCAAATCTGACTTTCTCCAGGTTCAGTCTTCAAAGACTGCAGCTTATGCTCCTGCAGGGCCTCGGGTCTCTCCATTTGTGTTAGTTGAGGTTCAACAACAGCCTCCTCCATTATCTTCTGCATTTGCCCTGTCAAAGCAGATTCCTGGGTTGGTTCCTGAATGGTTTCTATATGCGTATTCACTGTTTGTCCAAAATTACCGACTGCAACAGTCGTCAAATCCATCTTATCATGCAGCTGCTCCAACAAAGCGCTTGTCTTGCAAAAAGCAAGCACCAAAACTTCTTCTACGCACATTCTTGTCCAAGGTCAAAGTCTGGTCTCACGATCCTTAATCTCCACAGCTGTGGAATTCCCCAGATCGACTCCAGCAACAGTTTAACAAGCTCCCTCTAGAGGAGACAATTTCTATTTGTATCCATCTTTTAAAAGCAGGTCCAACAAAAGAAAATTACTTTCATTTTTCAAATATTTTGTTTCTTTTAAATACAAAAGGAAACATTGGAATCAATATGTTTCTCTTTTTTAACTATCTGTCAAAAGACGTTTCATTCACAGTCAATGAACTTCTTCAAAATGTCTGTCTCTGACATCCCGTTCCCAGGTTTGAGACGGTGGAAATTTATCTTTCTTTACTCTCTCTCCTGCAGGCTTAAACAATCTACATTTCTCCTCCTCTTCTTCTGCTTCCAAGAGGGGTTTTGGTAGTTTTAACTGAAGGAAATTTAGTCGTTTATATACGACTTTCCAGACTTTAGCTTGCCAAATTTTGCAGGGCCCTCAGGCACTCACACAGGGGAGTCTTAAAGTGAAATAACATGTGAGAATCTTGGCTTTAGCCTTTGATATAGAGTATCCTGTGCATATATAATCACCATAGCTATTAGGAGATGAACCTCCATACTATTATAAAGGGATAAAAAGTATTAACATGGTGAATCTAATTAACAAATCTCTGCTAATTAAGTTTTGTTGATCTATTTTTCCCTGGCATATGGAGAGGTGCTTTGGCATAACCAAGCACATCAGTCTAATTCCACAATATGAGTGACAAGCTTGGGGAAGAATGCTTCTTCAAACTGCTCTTTGAAATTAGCAATTATTAAATTAGCATTTTAATTCTTTACTTTTATATTATAGTTTGCACTTTGGTAATAGAAGCATTTCCATCTTTGTATGTTTATTCTGTTCAATTATTTAAACATAAATCTTCTTCCATCTGAGGGTGGGGGGGATGAGCAAAACAAAGACTAGGTCTTTTTTCCCCAAGTGTCAGATTAACTATACAGAATTGTTGTAGGAAAGACAAATGAAGATTTAGTAATCTGACTGATTAATATTGTTTTTATGTTATTTGTGTTATCCCATTAATGGCAGGAATGGATTCTAGTATTAAAAGAATTAAACTACTGATAGGTATAAGCAATTTAGCAGCATGAACAACCACTGATAAATCTGAATCCTTTCATTGCTGCTAATTAACTCACTTAAGTGGTAGCAGAAATTATTATTGATGTACACACTCATTAAAACTGAAACAGTTTAAAATACCTTCAGCTGTACAATGGCTGTAACATCTATGATCTATATCTACATTGGAACGATTCCAGTGAATTTACTCGCTCTTACAATGTCTTCAGGTTACTTATTAGAGAAAAAATGTCAAGCCAATTCACAAGGGGAGGTTCATTGCTAAATGACTGAAAATTCAAGTGATGTCTTGCAATGAGTGGCACAGTTATAGATCAAGCACTGCAGATGGAGTGTTGATATCACCTCAAAATATAATACTTTCCAGTAGGAAAAAAATCACCTGAAAGTCATTGAGAGGTGTGATAGGTAAGAACAAAAAAAGTAGAACTATTAGTTTGTCTGGCCCAGCCCACTCACTGACAGTGGCTCTCCAAGGACTCAGTCAACAGCCTTTCCCAGCCTTTCTAGTTCAGATTCTTTTGAAACTAGAGATGCTATAGGTTTAACCCGGGACCATATGTATGTCAGGAGTTCAGCCTACACTCAAGTAGGACCCTGGCAGAGACACATGTCCAACTGGAATGTTCTCTCCCTCCTGGTCGATCGTTCAGGAGCTTCAAAAGCTTTCTTCTGCCCGAACATCACAGTGACCAATGCCAACAGACATTGACACACTTAGGGATCCGCAGAGTTTGCACAGTTGCGTAACAGACTTCAGCAACTCAGCATTTTGGCTAATCTACTTTATTTACATATAAACACACATGGAGCACTGCAACATGGCTCTCTCTCTCTCTAGCATCAGACAGCAAAGAGAAAAATAGAACAGAGGACAATAGTCCCACTTCATGGAACACAATAACACAAACATCCTGTCTCTGTCACTTCCCACTCTGTGAAGTCAAAACATATACCGTCATGTGAAAGACAATAATCCCATGACTGCAATCATGGATCAGGAATTCTAACATCGTATGGGCTATACCACTGAACTACAGGTCTGTCCCTTTCTGGCATAGATTTTGTGTCGTAATTTGAAAAGTTCAAGAAATGTGTTTTGATGCAGAGCTGTGTGCTCTCAACATTCTGCATCACATTTCTGGGAAGAGAAGGAGGGACTATTACACTAAATTTCACCTAAGGGCAAAAAAAACCCCTCTACAACAGTTTCTTGGGAGTGGGGCTAAATATTAGCAGAGGCTGTAGCAAGACTTCTTACACACACACACACACACACACACACACACACACACAATGTTTTGCCGCTATTGGAAGTTAACAGCAGAAACCCTGTGCCACCGTTTTGCATCTTCCACACTGCATATGAACAAAAGAAGAGTCTCTTGGATCAGACGAATGGCCCATCTAGTCACAGCAACCAACCTAACACCTGTGAAAAGCTCTGCAAGCAGGATATGAATGCAATATCACTCTCTGCACTTGTGATTTCCAACAACAGTTATTCAGAGGTACACTGCCTCTCAGTGGAGATAAAACATAGCCATCATGGCAAGGATTCAACCATGTTTTACTCAGAGCTGACCCACTGAAATTAATGAACATAACTAAGTTAGGTCTGTTATTTTCTGTACATCTACTCTTAACATAGTTGAATAATGCCCAGGCTGGATCTAGATACACCAATGAAGGATTTCAATCCAGTAGGGAAAGATGGGACTCTACAGCGCCATCTGGTGTCACAGTGTTGTATCGCACATACAACACATATAAAATGCTTTTTCTTTATCAATCTAGCTGAGTCCGCAGTGTCATTTCAGGGCATTGGGCAGGGGGTGACTGTCACAAAAGAATGTTGGATCATTTTTGAAGAAAATTCTTCAAAGTGGCCTTTTTATGTATGGGGGAAGGGGGAAAGAAATAAAAATAAAAAATATCAGATAAAGTTATATTTTAAAGTGGCTGTGCTGTAAGTAACTGCCTTAGCACCAATGACAATAGCCACTCTAACTAATGGGCATAACTCATAGTGTAGCCAAGGACATTTTTTCCTACTAAAACTAACACGAATTTTCATTATTCCTGAAGGTTTTTGTAGCAGAGATATGGAACTATTTTTATATTAGTTACTATTGTCATTAGGAATAACTAAATGTGCTGGATTGGCTACTTATGACATGTTTTTTAAAAATGCACTCAGCCACTGAGACAATGGACTCCCTTCTTAACCCATGTTTCCCTCTGAATTATTTTTCAAATGTATTCTTTATTAAAATCCCACTCTGTATGTAGCACCCTGAAAAACTAGTGGTACATTGAAACCCCTCTGCATCTCCTGGAGGCAATCCAGCACAAGACTGATAAACACGGCACAGGTGAGTAATCAATCATAATTGATATTCCCTGTTTGAGAAGTGAAACCAATATTTACCACAGCTGGGTAATATATGCGCCACAGAGTGTAAGATAGAATTATTTCATCTTAAAAATAAATCCCTTAAAACAACAACACAGAAGACTGGCATAGCCTTTGTCAACCATCTCATATGGAGCAAGTTGGAGAAGAGGTTCGACACAGATCTGAGACAATCTAATTGTGCTTTTAGAGTTAATGACATAATTAAGATCTGTCCTAAGTACTTAGCACTGCAAGGGAAAGAAAAGGAAACCAACCTTGAACTATACAATAGCCGAGTACAAATTGTACATTTTCAGTGTAGGAGCATCTGCCATGTTGAGCGGCCTCCTTTTAGAAATACGGTACATTGCCCTCTGCTTTGTGTTTTTGGCATATGCTAAAGACTTCCCTGTTCACCCAAGCATTCCCCGGATTGCTGACATTGTTTAGTGCACTTGCTTTCTCACTGTGGAGATTAGACAGAGCGCAGTACGACTGCATTTTATTGTATTGCTTTCTGTTTTTATTATTCATCATACGGTATTATCATTTGCACACCGTTTCAGTAATCTAAACTGATCAGCAATACATACATGTTTCTAAATATAGGTAAATATATTTCTGAACTTGTAGGTGTCTTATTTTATCTCCTGTCTTTAAAATGTGCCTCTGATGCAAACAGTAAAGGCTCCGATAGCAGCATTTTAAGGAACTGCTCACGTGAATTTTGGGAATTACAAAACAATTCTCATTCTGAGAAACCCTCAGACCATGAACACACAAAGTAAGTTGTACACCAAGGATGGGAAAACTTTTTTCACCTCAAGGGCCCCATTTCTTCCTGGACATCCTTTTTGGGGGCCACATCATGCTGTGGTGGGCAAGACCAGAAGCAACAGATGTGACTCTTTTTTACAGCAATTACATTCTAGCCATAAAAAGTATATGCACACACCTCCACCATCCTCTGTCCTTGCTAACAAGAGGCACCATCATAAATCAGTGACACATTCTAGCCAGGCAAAAACACTTAGAGTGCAGAGCAGGGACAGTAAGATTTGTGTGGGCTGGGAGACACATATCCTGAGGAAAATACCATGGTTCTCCTAGCTACATAGGCTGGGGGGGGGGTCACCTTTAGCCTGAAGGCCTGAGGTTCCCCATCGCTTCTTTAAAATGTGATTGGCTATTTGGGTGGTTGAGGAAGATACCAGATTTTGCCCCACCACTCCCCTTTGGTGTCCAAAAAGCTAGTCTTAGCTTCTTTTATTTTAAGTGATTCTTGTTTGCTCCATTGGATCAGCATAAGAGTGTACTGAGAAAGTCAATCTCATTAGCAGTTGTCTGATAATTAAGTTTTAGAAATCTGCTGGGGTGTTGCTTTGTTTTTGTTTTGTTTTGTTTGCCAAGCATATGGAGGTATTTTGCATCCTGTAATACATTAGATTGATGGTAATAAAAACAGTTCACCCCAAACACCACAACCCAGGATTGCTGAACACACACGTACAGAAAATGTGCACTGAGTTGTATTTGAGTAACTGACCATTTTTAGAGTCAAATAAGATGTGATAGAGGAGGTATGTGACCAAATCAACACAGGTCTTTTTTTTTTTGGGTTAAAAGCACTCCAGAAAACTCATAACACAATGTTGAAGGAGTGTCTCCACCCCCATCGTTCTACCCAGACACTGAGGTCCATCGCCGAGGGCCTTCTGGCAGTTTCCTCCCTGTGAGAAGCCAAGTTACAGGGAACCAGGCAGAGGGCCTTCTTGGTAGTCGCACCCACCAGATGTCAAAGAGAACAACAACTACCAGACTTTTAGAAGACATCTGAAGGCAGCCCTGTTTAGGGAAGCTTTTAATGTTTGATGGATTACTGTATTTTAGTATTTTGTTGGAAGCTGCCTAGAGTGGCTGGGGAAGCCCAGCCAGATTGGCGGGGTATAAATATATTATTATTATTATTTAGCTAATTTGAATGAGCTTCACCAAATTTCTCCAAGTGGCATTGATCAAACAGTTCCAATTTACACAACAAATTGGCATTCAAGGCAATAGCTCTGCACAAATGAAACAACATTAGGGGTTTCAAGGGAAGTTAGAGGCATTTCTGTAAGATCTGTAGCATTTTCTCAGAGGCAATTTTGCAGAAGTTAACATACAACAATGAATCACTCACCATATAGTTGGTGGCTCAGAACCTTCTATTTCCAGGTAATCGTATTTCTCTTCCATCTGAAAATCTGTAAAAATGAGTGAAATGGTGTCCCCAGGCTCGGCCACAATGGTCCACGTGCACTCTGCATTATTGTGGTATTCATTAGGGAAATTTGGGCTAGAAACAATGCCACTGGATCCTCTCATTGTCCCTCCACATGCATCCTCCGCTGTTGAAAAGAATAAAAAGGAGGCACAAGTTAGAAGACAGTAATTCATAGCAGGTGTTTCATGCTAAACTAAATGCATGGGTAAGATAGATATCAATCATTTTGCAGAATTTGGCAGTATAGTGGTACCTCAGGTTACATATGCTTCAGGTTACATATCGCTTCAGGTTACAGACACTGCTAACCCAGAAATAGTGCTTCAGGGTAAGAACTCTGCTTCAGGATAAGAACAGAAATCGTGCTCCGGCGGCGCGGCAGCAGCAGGAGGCCCCATTAGCTAAAGTGGTGCTTCAGGTTAAGAACAGTTTCAGGTTAAGACCAGACCTCCGGAACGAATTAAGTACTTAACCCAAGGTACCACTGTGTAGGAGTGTTGGGGCAGAGTATCAGCTTGCCAACACAAAGGATATCAGAATTTTGTTGGTATTTTTGTGTGACCTACCCAAATTGCCATCAATTTCATTCATTCATTCTGAAAACAGCAACTCAGCCACTGCCCAAGGGTATCAAGATCAGCTCTTGATTTTCTCCATTCCTAAGACTGACAAAACATTCCCTCACCCTTTTAGGCTGTCAGGTGGTTTGGCTTTTGTCAGGCATTTGGCTTATTGGGAACCCAAGTTGCAATGGCCTGCTCTTGTAATTTTTATTACAATAGAAATTAGGTCAGCCTTCATTCGCCGGCCCCATCCTCACCTGAGTAATATTATACTCTGATCTACTAGTGTTCTGATGAATAGTTTACGGTTATTATCTTGAATGTCATGTCCCTTGCACTCCCGTACTCATGCTTTTTACTACGGAGCCATTTTAATAAAGGAGAATTTTTTTCAACACGGCACATATTTCAAAGGATGGCTCTATAAAGTGCTTCTTTCTGAGAAACATGTTCTGCATTATAATACATTCAAGGATGAGACTCCAGACTACACTCAGCTCTTTATTGTATGACCCTTGGGGTCCCAGTTCTGAAAAGTAAATCTAGGAAAAGATTTAAAATATGAAAATAATTGCATTGCTGTTGTTGGGCCCCCGTGATTTATATCCACAGTGTGAAATGCTGGGAGCGCAAGCCTTTCTAAATGTCATGTTTTCTGCACATCAGAACTCCAAATCCCAAGCCACATGTGCCTTGATGGGGGAGAGGAGAAGATGCATAAAGAAATTTCTGAATGAGGATTTAGACAAATTCATGGAGGCGAAGGCTATTGATGGCTACTAGCCATGATGGCTATGCTCTGCCACCGGAGGCAGAAATGCTTCTGGAAACCACCGGATGGGACAGTGTTCTTGTGCTCAATTCCTGCTTGCTGGTTTCCCACAGACTTCTGGCTGCCCAGTGCGAGGAAAAATGGTGGACTAGATGAGCCCCTGGCCTGATCCAGCAAGCTCTTCTGATATTCTCATGTTGTTATGATATATGAGCACTCTTATTTATCCATTACATTCCTAGTCTCACCACTCCCAAACGCCCATGGTAAATTTTGAAGTGCAGGAGATCATCATAATACCCCCATAGTCATGCCAGGAAGGGGAATCCATAGCCTCACATAGCAGCAGCAGTACATAGTCTAATACCCAATTTATTAGGACCAGGATATCAGGAATCCTGGCTTGGGGTTTTGTAATAGTAACTTGAGAGATAATGACTACACTAAGGTAATCTAATTTAAATCCAGGTCTCCATCTAGTTCAAAACAATGGCTCTAAGAACAGCAAACACAGTAAACTAAACCATAAATGCCAGTTTTAAGATTGGAAAAAAATATGTGAGCAAAGAACATTGTAAAGTCTAGTATTTGATGTGGTTCATGCTGTATTAGTTCATCTCATAAGAGACTTTGCACATGACACGAATGCAAAAAGAAAGAGGACAGCAAAATTTCAGCAGCACACTGCTTGTCTTCTTAATCCTATAATGGTTAGGCATTACTGTTAAAGAAGCCCTCGCTTTTATCTTAAGATAAAGTGTCTCTTATGACAAAATACTTTCAAGATTCCAGTCTCCTTTCACTTCTGTGTGAGCATAATTAGTCAGAGAATTTAAAATTCCACCTTCCAGAATGTGATTTCCGATTATCACTTTCTCCCAGAAGCTACAAATATGACTTGACCTATTCAGGATAGACTTTCAGCCAAATTACAGTGATTGCTTGGTCAGCTCTTTATTTTTCCTCTTCTGCCAAAAATGTATCTGCCAAAGTTCCACTTTATAGAATCATAGAATTGTAGAGTTGGAAGAGACCCTGAGGAACATCTACTCCATCCCCCGGAAATGCTGGAATCTCAACTAAAGCATCCATGACAGCTGGCCATGCAACCTCTGCTTGAAAACCTCCAATGAAGGTTCACTGCCTTCTGAGGGAGTCTGTTCCACTGTTGAACAACTCTTACCACCTTACCATCTCCTGATGTTTAGTCAGAATCACCTTTATTATAACTAGAAACAATTGGTTCAGGTCCTACTGTCTGGAGCAGAAGAAAACACGCTTGCTCCATCATCCATGTGACAGCCCTTTAGATATTTGAAGATGGCTATCATATCTCCTCACAGTCTCCTCTTTTCCATACTAAACATACTCACAACGCAGAGTACTAACCACTATACGATCATGGCCCCGTACTAAACATACTCAACTCCCTCAACTGTTCCTCATAAGGCTTGGTTTCCAGACCTTGATCGTCATAGTTGCTCTCCTCTGCACACATCCCAGCTTGTCAATATCCTTAATTTGTGTAATTGAGTCCTCCTGCAAGCCCCTCTACCCTCTTGCCTGTCCTGTTCATTGATGGAAGTCTACTTACTCCTTCAGGTTTCCCAAAAGGCAGAAGAATGTAAATATATGTGTTCCCTCTTTAAGACAGAACAGTGCAAATTACCCCTTAGTTTACTTTAGTCTGATGGTGAACAGTTTAATTTATGATTTCTAATTTGCAATCAACACACTAAACTTTGGCCTAGTTAATTTAAAAGGTGAATGCAAGAGCACCACCTTTAAATTATTGTATATAAAAATCACATTTGCTTTCTTTAAAATATAGATTGATTAAGTCATGTATGCCCTCTGCTTAACCGTTGTAATGATTTATCACTACAAATTGGATTTGGTGAGTAATGATAAACTATAATTTATTGCACCAGTTGTAAAGGGCACATAAAGCAATTTGGGTCGGGCAAAACATTTCTCAAAAATGAAAACAGTCCCCCACCCCCCAAAAAAAATCGCAAATTCCCACTCTTTGTGAGTTAACTTACCCTTCACATTCCCTTCATGCTGGCTACTAACAATAACTCTGTACAAAGCTCTCTGCATACAAAATGGTGGCATTCTTTACCATACTGACAGTATGGAAATGAGTGCAATACATCAGGTTTTGGAATGGGAAGAGACCCCATTACCTGAATGAAAGAATGAGGGCAACTGAAGATTGGATGGCTAGGACACTAATCAGAAACACAAGGATGGGGGAATGGGTGTCCCACCAACTAGTGTAGGGAATGGAATAAATTCATACTATGTCCAGAAACTGCTGGTAGAAACATCTTGTTCTCATTTTGCCTTTGTGCTGACCTTGACAGCCCAGTGGTATACAGCCCAGTGAACACAGATTAGCTATAAGCAGCACAACAGCACTCATTTAGTTCTTACAATAAGGGTTGTTTATGAATGATAAGAATGTGGATTTACCCACCCTTTCTGCATATGACTATGGAAAAAGTGAGAGGTTACTGATCCATATTAATGATTCTAAGCAAAAAGAAGAGAAGAAGAAGAAGAGTTTGGATTTGATATCCCGCTTTATCACTACCCAAAGGAGTCTCAAAGCAGCTAACATTCTCCTTTCCCTTCCTCCCCCACAACAAACACTCTGTGAGGTGAGTGGGGCTGAGAGACTTCAGAGAAGTGTGACTAGCCCAAGGTCACCCAGCAGCTGCATGTGGAGGAGCGGAGACGCGAACCCGGTTCCCCAGATTACGAGACTACCGCTCTTAACCACTACACCACACTGGCACTCAAAGCGGGAAGTGGTGGTTCTTCTGGATAAAAGCAGCAGTTATTTCAGGCTAACCAAGGCAAAGTGTGGTCCTCTGCACATTACATAGAGGACTGTCATATTTTCTTCAGTGATCAGGTGAAGAACCTAAGACCACCTTCCAAATAATTCCCTTGTTCACATTTCCTGTCAACTAATCGGCAAGCATCAGACCCCAGCAGATAGTTACTTTCCATCCTCCAATGTGTTCTCCCAGTGCCAGGTACTTAACTGTTGACTTGAGCAGTTAGCACATGCAGCATGAATACCTGGTAGTCTCCTTTAGTGATAGAGACTGCAGCAGTGAAGCAATCTGGGAGCCTTATAACCAACAGCACCATGGTGGGGTTAGATTATGATGATTCCCAGGTTGCCATTCCCTGCTTTGTCCAGTGGTTAAGAAGGCAATAGGAAATCTGTGCCCTGGGCCCTGAATTGAGCTGTTTGGCATTTCTCAGCCAGGTCCTCTATTTCATCAATCTGGTAGCTGCACAGAAAGGCTTTATCGATTCCATTTCTCATCACATGCCAGCTGCTTATGTGGATCTTCTCTTCCCAACACCCCTAAATGAACGCACCCACAGCTCTTCATACATCTCTTTATGGCAAAATCTACAGATCCAAACCCAGACTAAACGAAGGTAAACTTTACACTTGCAGAAGAAAGGCCGGCATTTTCAGTCTTGCTTTTGGAGTTTGTTTCCTTGTGTTCCTTTTCTCCCCCCCCCCCCAGGTGAAGTCATTTCATATTGATAAATGCAAAGCCTCAAAACTGCAATGCAGCAGGTTTACATGTCTATTTTAGTACCTTGAAAAAATGGATTAAAAATGGATCCTCTGGTTGCTGTGAAAAGGCTTTAATTACACCTATCATGATTGATCGTCTTTTCCGTTTTCAAAATGCCACACACAAACAGGGTAATCATCTGTTTACAAAAAAATAATAATTGCAAAAAATGCATTTTGTTAACCAGTGCAAGTAATACCTGAACTCATTTTAAGATATGGGCCTTATGCCATCTGTGAGAGAGAGGGTGGGATGGGAGTAGGGGAAGGTGTTGAAGAGAGAAGGAAGGAAGAAGGGCAAATGTTCAGGTACACTAAGAATTGCATCTATGTAACTGTTTTGTGCAACAAAGGTTGATTGCATAACTTGGATATATAAATCCAGAAATATAAAATGTATGACCAACCAATTAGGCTTCACCTATATGCTGCTGACCTGGTCACTCAGTGCCTTGGACACTGTTATCTGGCTCTCACTGATAAACATTCTTTTCCCTTCCCACTTGGTTGTCCAGCACCCATATACTATCAACTCACTGGCTATTGTTTAAAGTTACCTTTCAATCCTTTCAATTGGAAATCTGTACTCAAGGCAACTTGGAACAATATTTAAAAACACATTAGCACAATTCAACACATGGCGCTTTGAAATTATCTAAGACTTATAAAGGGATACCCTTTTAAGTTTGTTGAAGCTCAAACAACAAAGAGTCTTGAAGTAATTTGAAGTGAGAAAGGGGATGAAAGAGAGAGGGGGGGAAGAAGGGATAGCAGAGAGCAGGGCAGAGGAAATAAAAGTTGGTGGCAAAGAGAAAGGGGGTGCCCCTGACCATTGGCTTCACTGCAAGTGGACCCTATCATATAAAGCCTGACAGAATGTGGCCCTCAGCAGATTCCCCACCTTGGGTAAGAGAATGAGGGAAAACATGTATGAGATAATACCTCTCAAGATATATAGGAATATAGGGACTCCTGACTCCAGTCGCGAATGACTCTGGGGTTGCGGTGCTCATCTCACTTTAGTGGCTGAGGGAGCCGGCGTACAACTTCTGGGTCATGTGGCCAGCATGACTAAGCCGCTTCTGGCGAACCAGAGCAGCACATGGAAACGCCGTTTATCTTCCCACTGGAGCAGTACCTATTTATCTACTTGCACTGCATGCTTTCGAACTGCTAGGTTGGCAGATGCAGGGACCGAGCAACGGGAGCTCACCCCATCGCAGGGGTTTGAACCGCCGACCTTCTGATCGGCAAGCCCTAGGCTCTGTGGTTTAACCCACAGTGCCACCCAGATCCCAATATATAGGAATATAACCAGCAGCAATAGAGAAATGATGCAGAACATTTCCCCAAAGAAACTGCAGTTAAAAACAACTCCCAGGTCAATAAAGCCATTTTTGCAGAATGGCTAAAATGGAGCTACAGAATTTTATCAGGGTCCCTTGAAGAATCTGTTCCAGGTCCATGATGACATGGAAAATATGTAATGGTATTAAATGGGAAATAAGCTTCCCCACCCCCCTGCTAAATGATTAGCTGTTGTAAAACCTATTGACACATTTCACAGTGTAGCAGTTCTTGTGTCCTTGCCTGCAGTATAGCTGCCCAGGCTGCAGCACTGCCTTATAGGAAAGGCACATGGTAACCAATGGCTACTGGCTTTAACTGAAAGCAGTCTAGGATAAGTAACCCAAGTTCAAGAAGTTTGCTATAATTTTTGTTATCAGATCATCCATACTTTGTAGTCAACATCAAATTTTGGTTTTCAGTGTTACAGATTTATAGAATTTCAGCAGAAGAGTTGTTTCAGTGCCTGAGAACTTGCAATATCAATACTGACCTAGAATCATCTATCATATGCACAGGGGTGATCTGCGGTTCTGTAAATTTCCAGCACATGAAAATAAGCAGAAGGCATGCAAAAAGACATCCAAAAGAAATCATATTATTTTGGTTGTCAACCGAGGTCACGTTGGATGAAATGGCAATTTCTGTGGGATGCAGTACTGATTGCACAATGGAGAAACAGAACAAGGAGGCTGGCTGCCACCTGGACTATTGTTACCACAACTAGGGAATAAAAGCTTTAGGAACATAATGCTGAGTCTTTAAATCTCATAGAAGAATAGAGCGTGGAGAAGTGTTCTTGGCGTAATGACACAGAACGATTAAGAATGAAGAAATTCACGAGCTAGCAAACTAGAAAGATTAACTGACAGTCAAATTAAGCATCTTGCATCTGGAATGGCAAGTGGCTTCACAGGAAGTTGTTACATTAGAGACTTAAGGGTTTTAATAAGAAAACTCATTGCCCAATTGAGGTTGGGACTTAGCCTAGTGATCTGCTGAGGACTGTGGGCAATCTCAGATCTCAGAACCCTTTTCAGCATTGAAGGAAATTCAAACAGATCCTGCAATTGGCAGGCAGTGAAAATCCTTTGGAATACAAGACCTTTTATGAATACAACACATTGAAGTTCCCCACTCAACTGTTGACCAAACTCCTCTTACAGATGAATCAGAGAAAGATATTGTTATGTTCTGTAGACTTATCTGCAACTCCAGAAATATAATTTTTGTCTTCAGAAATGATATTCATGTATATTTTCTACATTGCTTCATTGAAAACATCAGTGGGGAACCACAAACTCAGTGGTAGAGAAAAGCTTTGCATGCAAAAATTCCAATGTTCACTTTACAACATCTCCAGCTAAGGCAAGAGTGGAGAACCTACAGACATCCTGATGTTGCTGGACTACAAGTTCAGTCATCCCTGACCAATTGGCTGATCTGAGCTGGAGTCCAAGAATACCTGGAGGTCCCCAGTAGTGATGGATGAATCTGTCAATTTCAGTTTCTCTCAATTCCTAATTTTTCGAAATCTTAAACCTGGTTTTCCACATGTACACATCAGTTCTCTTTTCTTTTTTTTTAAGTCATCCTGGAAATTCATTAGCATTTTAGTACAAATGTATCTTAGTACACACATTTTTGTATGCATCTTTTCCTAATATACACATTTTTGCAAAGCATTTCCCACTAATATAATGCATTTTTTGTAGATTATTTTCTCTAATATGTGGGTTACTATTTGCATGTTGCCCAAGTATATGCATTCTTGTACCTGGCTGGAGAATTGCATTGCAAAATTCAGATTATTATTATTATTTCTTACAAGAGTCAGACAAGTATAAATTTTGAAGGATGGTGACTTTGAGGTTTGTGTGTTGTTTTGCTAAGTGCAAATTCACTAAGTTTGCTTTCAAATGGAAACTGAATTGGATTTCTCCCCCATTCCTAGTCTACAGATTCTTCACACCTAGGCTAAGAGATCAGGTATCAGGTGATGAAATAGCTGGCTGCTGCAAGTCACAACAGATAGTAATGGGATAGGTATTTCAATAGCCTAAATTGGTATGGGATAGGTATTTCAATAGCCTAAATTGGTATATGTTGCCTCCATAGCCTTTTCCCCCTTACCTGATGTCAGTGGGTTGCATGCATGATCCTGTTTTTTGTTAATATTTTGTCACTAAGGTTAAAACATCTTCTGGGGTGGGTGGGAATGCTGACTGTGCCAAACCTGGAATTTCTGCACCTGTTATAATCTTAGTTTAAATGTCAAAAATTGGAAATTTGATATAGTAACCAATTTGAAACATTGGGAATACTGAATCAACATGCATAGTATAGCTCATTTTGTGTCTTTAAAAAAGTGATTTTAAAATAAATGTCACAATCAGAGAAGCTCTAAAGTAGTATCTTCTGAAATGGCAGAATAATATTTGCCTGTTTTCTTACCTACTGGAGGCAGCTGTGACTTTAATCAGTTCATTTGTCTTCATCTGTTGTGTTAGTTTTTCATTCTGTGATCTGAAATGTTAACTCTGCAATGTAAAATCTTTGTAGGTAGCAGAGACAACTATTTTAATGTGGACACAAGCAGTTTATCACCAGCATTCCATTATTCAATGTGTTGTTGTGTAGCATATATTTATGTCTCCACGGGAATCTCTTCCTTTCCAAGAAATCAACTTTATACAATAATCTAGTCTCATCTCTCCTTTAGCACTTACATTTTCAATGCATTTAGATGAATGGGTGTGCCTTTCCCCCATGTTTTAAAAGGGCATCTTCACTGCAGATGGCATGTAAACACCATTGCAAATACAATCATAAAACAAACTGTCATATTGCAGGTTCATTCAAATTGAACGGATAATTCGTATGCTTTTTAAAAAATGACCATACAATGTAAACCTACATTTTCTCTGGGCCTTCGTTTACCTAATACCTAAAGAAGTTATTAAATCCACAGGGTTATCAGAATGAAATTATTCTTTAAATTGTCACTGATTGTGATTTACAGCTGGAATTTTCTGGGTATTTCATAACGCTGTTTGGAACACTTAGTAGTTGTAACCAGCCTAGAAAAATGACTGGCGCGTGGAACAAAAATATTTGTAATATGAAAAGATACATAATCAAACTGTTTTAGGGACCCCTTGGTCATCTGCATTTTGTTGGTGGGTAGTGGTAGCTTCAAGAATACTGTCCAACCATCTCGTCCTCTGTCGTCCTCTTCTCCTTGTGCCCTCCATCTTTACCAACATCAGGGTCTTTTCCAGGGAGTCTTCTCTTCTCATGAGGTGGCCAAAGTATTGGAGCCTCAGCTTCAGGATCTGTCCTTCCAGTGAGCACTCAGGGCTGATTTCCTTAAGAATGGATAGGTTTGATCTTCTTGCAGTCCATGGGACTCTCAAGAGTCTCCTCCAGCACCATAATTCAAAAGCATCAATTCTTTGGCGATCAGCCTTCTTTGTGGTCCAGCTCTCACTTCCATACATCACTACTGGGAAAAATATCCTGACTTCCCACAAGCAACCAGCATGAGTTTGACCAAACTGCGGGAGGCAGTGGAAGACAAGGAGTGCCTGGCGTGCTCTGATCCATGGGGTCACAAAGAGTCGGACACGACTAAATGACTAAACAACAACAACAAAGTCAGGATATTACCACTCCACACATGCAGGTGTGTATTACAACGTGTGCTAAAATTGTCCTCTTTATCTACTCATACTATTTCCCTTGCCTTCTTTCTGTACCAGACCAAGACTTTGCTGCCTGCAATGGAGACCAAATGGTGCTCCCACTACACACACTGGGCTTAGCACTTTAGAAGACAGCTGATGTTTCCATGTTCAGCAGCAACCCAGACTTGCAGTTGAATTGTATGCCAACACTTATGCCACCAACCTTGAAGGTAGCAGGGTAGCTGAGGAAGTGCAGGGTTGGCTGTATGGCAAACACCTGTCATCCTTGCCTCTGCTGTATAACCCCTATCGCTGTTGCTTGAGGCAGCTAGCTCATTATGCCTAATGTTTGGGCTTGCCCTGCTGATTGCTCTGGTTTTGTCTCCTTCCAATCACTGCTTTGAATGGTTAATTGAAATCAGAAGGGTTTGCACCTCACATCTCTGAATGAGTCCCTGTTCTGGGCTTGTCCCCTCATTAAGAAAATGTAAACAAAATATTCTAGAAGGAGGTGTTACATTCTTTCTGAGGATAAAGGGTTTGGTGACTACCCAGGAGGGGCTTTATTTTAAGAAATAATTCTACAGCAGATGGTCGATTGGCTCAACTCATGAAGGAACATTACAAGGACAAAATGTACACTACCTCAAGAAGTAACTTAATGTCCAAGCTCTTTGATGTGGATACAAATTACACTTGGAGAAGCCAATCCAATTCTGGGACACTGTGAATTGATACAGATTGCTACCCGGAGCTGTGCTTTCTCCCTCCCTCTGATCCTATCTGTTGAAATAAATTATCATTCTACAACCGATTTGCAGGCTCAATACCTCAAAACACTTCGGATTGCTCAGGAAGAATTCCTGTAAGGTTGGAAGGGCCTCATCCCAAGGAATCAAGCAGCAGGCACTAGGGTCCTTATTCTGCGCTATGCCAAGGCAGCAGTCAGGCAGAGGGAAATACCAGCTTGACCTCTGTTGTTCTGCAGCAGGACCCAGATAATTGCCTGGGGAAATGTACTGTATCTTATTAGCACAGCTGGGATGATTACAATCTCTGGAGAGCCATCATGACACACTTACATAACTGCTATGTCAGACTTACAACTCTAGAGCAACCTTTGGCAACTTTGTGCCCTCCAGATGTTGCTGGCTGGAGCTGATGTGAGTTTTATTCCAAAATATCTGGCAGGGCACCTGGCTGGTGAAAGCTACTCTAGAGAATACTGTACGGTATTTTGCTTCTGGACTGCTACCTTCTGGAACCATTTTGCCTTGCCTTCTAGTTTTTAGATTACCTAATCTAAAACCCTGTCTTGTGGAACACACTGCCCATTGAAGCTAGACAGGCATTGATATTGTACATGTTTTGTCAGGTGCTAAAATTATCCTATTTCTACCGATCTTCAGAGAAAGATGAGTAAACTTATAGGCAGTATCACTTTTCTTTTGGAAATTTTGTTTTCATCTGTTTTATTTATTGTATTTTTGTTGTTGTACACTGCTATGATATAGTCTCTAAGTCCCCCCGTCCCCCAATAAATAAATAAATTAGAAATATATTACTTCTGCCTCTGGCACTTTGGACTTAACAGCTGCTAACTTTGGCTTTGAACTCTTGCCTGCTGGAGAGTGTCAGCCTTGAACGTAGGAGACCAAGGCTGTAGACTCCACCCAGTCATGAAACTCACAGCATGACCTTGGGCCAGGCCACAGTCTCTCAGACTAACCTACCTCACAGGGTAGTTTTGATGATAAAATGGAGGGAAATACTATGCATACCACCTTGAGCTCCTTGGTGGAATGGTGGGGTATAAATGGAATAATTCATACAATACTATATAATAAGCAGTAAGTGTAAGCAGTCAGAAAATTCTACAACATTACGTATAAATAAATAACAGGCTGCATCCAAATAACTCTTGCTCAGAGCAGACCCACTGGAATTAATTTATGGGTGTGTCTACTCTGAGTAGAGAGTGGGCCTTAGCTGCTACAACCAAAACAATTCAATAATCTGTACTTAGCTGTTAGAAGGTGAGATTTATCTACCTACATGCAGGTATTGATTAGGATTGGCAGTCTGGCTTGAGGTGTAGCTGTGCAAGACGGAAAGCCAGCTCATGCAGGGGTCAATGTGGCTCAAAAGGGAATGGAAGAGGAATAGATCAGATACCTTTCAAAGAGGAGGGTTGGCAGGTTGTATTTACCTTGACAGTGATGTTTATTCTGTGCACAAGAGGTGTATGAGCAGATGGGGAGTTGATACAGCTGGAAAATGAAATGGCACTAACTTGACAAATGCCAGTCTAAAGGGCAAGCATTGCTTGAGGATCAGCTTATCTTGCTCAGCAGCTCCAGAAGAGTGTGGGCCAACTGGAATATTAGTTCTTTCTCTAGAGACAAAATTGGAGATGGCAGCTAGCCTGCATGTTGGCTTCCTTTTGTCGAATTAAGAGAAATGCTTTGCTTGTTAAAACAGGATTGTCTCAATGGCCAGGGCACTCCCTTGATGTACAGCCAACCAACAAAATCGCGGAATACTGTTTTTTTTATTGCTATGGACATAATTAGAAAAAGAAGTCTCTCTGATAGCTCGATGTCACATAAGAACACTGGGTTTTTGTCTCTGTTCACCACTTTTGGCTGTAAAAGAAACAGTGACCTGGTGAGGCAGGGAAAGGGCTACTGGGAAACAGTATGTTTAACCATTTGGGAAGGGGAAAACAAGGAAATTGTCATGTCTGCACCATACATATGCTGCTTTCACAACCATGGCATCCCACAAAGAATCCTGGGGGCTGTAAGCTTTTTGGGGTGCTGAGGGTTGACAGGAGACCCACCCATAGAGTTACAATTCACAGCACCCTTAACAAGCTGCAGTTCCCAGAATTCTCTGATTGTGGAAGTGCTGTAAGAGTGCTTTAAATGCATGATGTGGGTGTGACAAGCTATATTTGATTTTTAAGGCAAGTTCCAATCGCACTGAAGTGCAGAAGTACCCAGAAGGATATAAGAAGAGTCCCAACAGATCAGATAAATGCTCATTCCCTTTTTGGGAATGAGGAAGCACAGAAGCAGCGCTGTGCATGTTCCTTCTCAGCAGGTGGCATTTTGCTATTAGAGCTTTTCCTATTGAAATTTGACACAATAGTCCTACCTGTGATCTATTTCTCATCAGGTTTCTGAAGCCCAGTAACCAACCAGCTTGGGACTACAAGGATGCACGGGAAAGCAAATTTCAAACCCTCCCTAGAGAGCTGCCCAAACCTGTGCCTCTAAAGCAGTGTTAAGATGCATTCAATTTATTAGCTGGACCACTGGTTAACCAGGCTGGAAAATAATTATAACTCCCAACCTCAATTGGCTCTGAGTTGGGAGGTTCCCCACCCACCCTTTTCCCTCAATGAGTGTATCACTCTGTTAAGCGAGCTTAATATTTTGTCACAATACTGTGTGGAAATGGCATTGAGCAGTAGGGGAGTGAAATATACTCGGAGTCGGGAGTGGATTTCATGCTCTTTTTTCAGCTCATAGTGGTGAGGAGCAATGAAAGTTCCCCCAAAGTATCTGCTTTATATACATTATTGACACAATGGGCTGCACGTGATTGGCTAATTCCAGGATTCTCCTGTAGGCCAATCAGGTTGTGGATTCACTTCCACCTGGAGCTGGATTGGGTGGCTCCCGCGGACCAATCAGACTGCTGCATTGTTCTAGGACCAATCAGACTGCTGCATTCTGAATCCTATTGTTCTAGGACTAATCAGACTGCTGAATTTTGGATCCTATTCAACTCAGTACATAACAGGGAGGCTTAAGGGATCTGAGGGAGGATAAGGTCAAGGCACATCCCTAGCCGGATGGGGCCTAGCCTTGCCTAAACACCTCTCATGGTTGCACAGGGGGATCATGGATGTTTGATCTGCACCACGCATTGGTCTGACACTGATCAATTCCCCAAGCGCCCTGGATGTTTTCTAACCATCAGGCAGAATTCCATTTCAACAGCAAGCACTGAGTGGAATGATGATCTCTTCCTTGCCCTACTGCCATGCCAACCCTGCTTACCTGCTCTGTAATCAACGTTGTGGTGTGTTTTCACCCAAGACGATTGTTTAAATGTGTGTTATTCCTGCTGTACCCACAACCTGCCACACAGATTTTAACCTGCTGCCAATAATATGTTCATGAGGGCACAAAACAGATCTTGTTAGGGAAAGAATTCTACATATGGAGTGTAACAGCTGAAAAGGCTTGCCACCCTCCATAGTTTCCTCAGAGCGGGCACCTTGAGGGCCCAGGTCCATTGGGAGATGTATTTATTTGAAGCTGATATGGTAGCATAACAAGAATGCCATTGCGTGTCGAGACCCCGCAGCCACCCCCTCGTTGGAAATAACTCACACAAGGACACGGATATTAGGTTTATGTTATTGGGAAATTTTGGGCACAACTTTATTGAAATTACAGAACGTGAGTGGTATTGGCTTAGGCATTGATTGGACCTGACTATATCTGACTGCTGCCCATTGTGCAGGAAGTCCCCAGTAAGGGTAAGCCACTGGTAGGGGGAGCCCTGTCGATGGGGACCAACTCAAGCTCCCCCTGGTGTTCCCGTTGGGGTCGTGTCAAGGACTTAGCCCCCCAGCTGGGCTTCAGACTAGAACAACACCCCCGGATTCCTTTAATGGAATACCCTTAAGCATGGAGGGGCAGGTGATGGCCACACCTCTCCTCCCCCACACAAGGTCAAACAATGCCTAACTGCAACCCTAACAAAGTTGTGATGATTGCTATGAGGTAGGTGAAAACCAAGTGGCCAGTGCCAATTTACCAAGTGGAAAAATTCCTACCAGGCCACTCGGACAACCAAGATGACCAACTGAAGTCCATAGCAAGGCCATTGCCTAACCTGCAAAATAGGGAGGGGGGTGGGTGATTGAGGAAGCGAGCCAAAGAGGAAGTCCTCTAGTTCGCTCCTCCATTTAAATGGCCCCGGCCACGCCCCCAGCCAGCGGGTTGGCTGGCCGGGCTCTGACGTGGCCGAGATCCCCCAGGCAACAGGGGACAAGGTCCCCCGCCCCCGGTGGAGAGTGGGTGGCCACGTGGTCCACCACAACTCCTCCCCACTGGGAAGTGGAGCGGATTTATCAACCTTAAGCCTTTACAATACAGTGGCCTGCAAGCCTTTCTAACTGACAAGCTACATACTCCAAATAAATAAGCTAACTAGATGCTCCAAGAAAGTATATGCTTAGTTCTGGGGCTAAAGTGGGTTAAAATGACAATTAGGGCAGAGTTAATCATAAACTAAAAATATTTTAAAGTAGATTATTCTTTGCAGCAAAGACAAGAAAATAACTAGTCTGGAAGATTGCTACTTCCAAAATACGACAGGCAAACACATAAGAAACCCTGACTGAGCAGCTTCTGCAAATTCCAATGCCTTTAAAGTCAATAAATAGTTAAAATGACAGAACTATGCTAAAATTCAACCTTGCCAAAATAATTTGTGCCCCCTTGGCCTTCTTAAGCTTAAAGGAGCCTGTAATCCACTGGAATTCTTTAAACAACTACTGAGAAAAAGTCAAAATTAAGATATGGAGGAAGGAACACCCATGGTTATCAGGGCTTATAGGATTAATGGGAAAGGTTGTATCGCTAATGGGGGAGGAGGAAGAGAAGAAACTGTAAAGCTCACTGACTTCCTTGCCAAAGAACAAAATGTAACATCAGGTCAGAAAATTAGAAGCATCTGTATAAAAGGAACATTTTAAAAACAACATCTAGTTTTGCAAGTTGCAGACAATTATTGCATATTCAGAAGTCAATTCTACATACAGTAAATTGATTGCCAAATAGAACAAATGTATAAATTGCATGCTGCTTAACTGTCCTGATTAAATGGGGACTGATTAACTGTCCTGATTAAATGGGGACAACCCATTTTGGGGACTGTGCTCTCGAGAGCACAGTACCCCAAAACATGTATTTTGGGTGCCACGGCCCCAAAAGACAGGTGTTCTTTTGGCCATGATCTTGCATGGGTCATGTGACTTGCACAGGAGCACATCCCAGAAAACGCAATCCTGGTTTTCTGTGGTGACATGTTGGAAGGTATGAAGTCGCTCTTCGGTCCAAAGATTTTTGATGTGGTGTGCAATTTTAAATATTTGTTATCAAGGAAGTCAAATCTAAATATCTTTAAAAAAAATAATAATAATGAGGTTTCCACTCATGTAAAACATGACGAATTTAAGGAGAAACAGAAACAGAAACAGTCTATTTAAGAGTAGCAAAACTTTCCTGAAGGGTTTTGTACATGTTGAACCCATTCTTTTCTTTATTAATAATAAAAAATCGCAATTTATAACTACAGAAGTATTCTGTCTTGAGAGACAATGGAGTGCACCTCTGGGGCCTTAGCAGCACCTAAGTGACCTTCCAAGGTGTGCAAGCCTAGGCAGTGTGTATGGAGGTCCTGGGCTGCCCAGATGACAAGACCTTTCTCTCCGCCTCACTGATGTAGTGCAAAGGAAAGCAGAACAATATGTTTGGCACTAGCTTGGCTGCAGGAGTTGCCAGAAGGAGGTGTACAAGACTAAAACAATAAAGAAGAACTGGTGGTTATCAACCAGAGGTGGACAATCTCGGACCCAGGGGCCAAATGCAGCCCTCCTGATCTCTCCATGAGAGAGACCATTTGGTCCATCCTTACTTATGATGGCCTCAATATTCATTTTTGTGCTGTACTGTACATGAGAAATGGACTATAGACTATAAATGGACTATAAAAGAACTGTAGGAACCCAAAGACGCGGTAAACAACAGAGAATTCTTAATGCTCTGCTTTCATTTTGCAAGCATAGTTCCAGATGATTTGGAACTCCAGAATCCAGTGACCCATTCATGGAAAGGGAGTTTTGGCCAAAGCTTTGAAGTATAAGATCTTTAGAACAGTATGAGTTAAAGGTCCAACTTGACTTCAGTTTCAACTGGTTAATGGAAGGGAAGTGTAACATTGCTCCAAATTAACAGCTCAGTGTTGGGATACAAAGTGGCATTTCTCTGCATTCTTTATGATAAACTAGCTGGCCAAACCAGGCAAAATTTTGACATTAAAGCTTTTGCTCTGCTTTCCCCATATTTGAAAAGTTTCTGGAAGAAGAAAAACAACAAGAGAGTGCATTTTTTGTTTGTCAATATGCTACCATTGTAGAACGAATTTAAATTTCATTTTATTACAGCTATAAAATGTCTGCCACATAAAGAGCAAGCGAATAAAGTGTGTGTAGTGCCACAAAATATAAAACAATCCCTAGATACTAAATAACATACTGCTATGAAATGCAAGACATAAAACAGAAATCATTTCTCACCTTGCACTGATAGAAGCAGAGAAACAAAGTGGCTTGGGTAGCTTTTTTCGAGAGAACTAGCAACCAATAAGGGAAAGGACTTCAAACTATTTGCATATCAACCAGATTCTCAAGCTGTTCAATGGATCATATGTGTACCATTTGGGAAACACCCAAGAAGTCCTTGCCAAAGGGTTTCGGGTCTTAAAACGGTTTCAGTATTGTTTTAACCATTCCTCCCAGTTTTTCTGTTTTCTCAACTTAGGTTTGCCACATTTATTCACCAGTTTGTGATTTTTAAAAATAAAAAGTCCACTTCTTTTTTTAAAAAAGTGTGCATTTTCCATAATATAAACAATTTGTATGCAATACTGCATGCTATTCACTTTTTTTTGCAAGCAATTTCCCCTAAATAGCATGCCTTTTTATATGTTATAAAGAGACATTTATTCCAACTCTTACAATACTAGCACCTGGGGCCGTCCAATGAAGACAAACCTTGGAAGGTCCAAGGCAGACATTTTTATTATTACAGTGGTGCCTCGCAAGACGAAATGAATTCGTTCCGCGAGTTTTGTCGTCTTGCGATTTTTTTCGTCTTGCGAAGCACGGTGTCGGGAAAGTTTTGGAAAAGCTTCAAAAATCACCAAAGTCTTTAAAAACCTCAAAAAAGGCTACCACACCGCGTTCTATGAGTTGCTCCTCGAAGTCAAGTCGCAACTGTATTAACGGTGTTAAGAAAAAGGAAACAAACTTGCAAGACATTTCCGTCTTGCGAAGCAAGCCCATAGGAAAAATCGTCTTGCGAAGCAGCTCAAAAAACAAAAAAACCCTTTCATCTAGTGAGTTTTTTGTCTTGCGAGGCATTCGTCTTGCGAGGTACCACTGTATTCACATGGTGCATAATTAAACTATGGAATTTGCTACCACAAGATACAGTAATGGCTTTAATAATAATAATAATTTATTATTTATACCCCACCCATCTGGCTTCAAAAGAGGATCAAACAAATACATGGAGGAGAAGGATATCAATGTCTACTTGGCATGATGGCTGTGTGTTATGTCCAGAATCAGAAACAGTATGCTTCTGAATACCAGTTGACTGCAAGGGTAATTCTGACTTTCTGTCCTACATGTGGGCTTATTTGAGGAATTTGGTTGGCATCTGCAAGAACGTAACACTGGGCTTGATAGCATAGCTGTCAACCGTCCCTTATTTGGTGGGAAAGTCCCTTATCCCAGCACTGTGTCCCGCTGCTGTCCCTTATTGATGATGTCCCTTAAATTTCCCGGGTTTCAAAGGAAGCAGCTCCTCTCCCTCCCTCCCTGCCGGCCAGGGAGGAGAGAGACTCCAACTGTGTTGCTTGGCTGTGTTGCTCACCCAATAAGGAGTCTAAGAATGACTGGGGGGTGGAGCTTGCATGCCTTGTGCCAATCAAATCGGCCGCGTTGCCTGGGGACTTGCCTTTGCTCAGCGCTTCCCAGCAGAGAGGTGACGGTGGTTTTCCTTGCTGCATCCCCTTTGCCGGGTTGCTGCGCTGTGGGAACCACCACTTGAGGCTTTGTTTGGCTGCTGGCTGGGCTTTCTGCCTTTGGATTGGAGGGGCTCAGAAGTTGAACATACCTGTGCTTGGAAAATCCCTTATTTTGGCTGCTGATCCCTTATTTTCGAGGCTGCTGGTCCCTTATTTTCAAATCTGTAAGTTGACAGCTATACTTGATAGGCCTTCGGACTGATCTAACAGGGCTCTTCTTTCAGTCTTATGAACACAATTTAGTTGAAGCTAAGCGCCTTAAAAATCCCAATGAAGGACCTAAACATTGAGACAAATAGCTGGATCATGCCCACTGTCTTTTAGTGAAAAAAGCAGGGCCAAACTGCTTTTTGACAATGAATCAAAATTAAAATGCATCTTCAAAATGAAGGCAATATAATATTATTTGATGAGCTAGCTGCGGCTTTTGTCTATAAATAGAGCAACCTTTTAAAAAATAAAAGTCAGAATATTATCCCTGATTATCAAACCATCTAATTAATATAACCTTTGCAGAGTGACAATATTATATATAACTATGACCTTATTTATTAGCCTTCCGTGAATCATTTCCACCACTCTGCAGCACGTTGCAGCCTGCAATTTCTACACTATCTCAAAAGTAAAAGGTGATATGATGAAGCTGCTGTCATGTTTCACTGTTAAAAATGCCCCAATCAAAATTAATATGTCAGGAGAGAAAAATTTATTTAAAAACTGGTCATGGGCGATGCACAGTGTAATTGACCACTTCACAACATAATAAATCTAAATCGTTCTACCTTCAATTAAACCTCTCTCCTTTTTTGCATTTCTAATAAACCCAATAAAATTACATTATTTTAATGAACACTGGCAGTTCTAGTAGATCTGGTAAGAAATGGAAGTTTTTAAAGTTATTACCATTCTTGCATGACAAGAATATTGAGAGTTAATGAATTTGTTTGCTACTATTGGTTGTTTGGATACTGAACTGAAAGCAAGCAGCAACAGGACAGAATAAATCCCAACTCCTTATTCATCATTCACATTTGTATCCCACCCTTTTCCAAGGGCAGGATCTCAGGGCAGGATCAGGCTATCCCGATTTTACCTTGCAAGAACTCTCTGTGTAGTAGGTTAGGCTCATAGATCACGACTGCCCCAAAGTCACTCTGATGGCAGCAGTGGGTGGTGATAGTGCTGGGTGGGTTTAGCCCAGGAGATCCCTTCACCCCCTCTCCACATACATTGATCAGCAGCAGTGGTCTATGGGCAGTGGAAATCTGATATTTTGATCCCCTGTGCAGATCCAGCCTCAAGAGTCCATTGTAACATTGCCGGTTACACTGTGCACCCGGCTTCCCAATGGCTGCTTACTGAGAGTGAGCGGTGGTTATTTATTGGAGTCAGGAATTTTACAGGATGGGATAGTCTATTCTTTTAGTACTGTGGCTGGTTCTGTTGAGGTTATTTCATTGTTACATTTTGTTGGTTGAATGCTACTTCTTTTATAACTTACCTTATATATTTTATTGGAAGGTTTCAACCCTTAATGACAGCCTATGAATGTTCTTCATAAATAAGGCAAAGCCAAAGGATAATGAGCATGTTGCATTTCACAGCCAACCATCATATGGATACCAACCAGTACTTTTTTTTAAGAAGCAGTACGTGGCGCTGTGGGTTAAACCACAGAGCCTAGGACTTGCCGATCAGAAGGTTGGCGGTTCAAATCCCCGCGACGGGATGAGCTCCCGTTGCTCGGTCCCTGCTCCTGCCAACCTAGCAGTTCAAAAGCACGTCAAAGTGCAAGTAGATAAATAGGTACCGCTCCGGCGGGAAGGCAAACGACGTTTCTGTGCGCTGCTCTGGTTTGCCAGAAGCGGCTTAGTCATGCTGGCCACATGACCCGGAAGATGTACGCCGGCTCCCTCAGCCAATAAAGCGAGATGAGCGCCGCAACCCCAGAGTCGGTCACGACTGGACCTAATGGTCAGGGGTCCCTTTACCTTTACACCATTTTCAGTAGGTAATCTCTAAACCTATTAATCAGGGGTAGAGAACATGTGGTGTGCTAGATGTTGCTGAAGTGCAACTCTCATCATACTTGATCATTGACCATGTTGGCTTGGTCTGATGGGAGCTGGTGGCCAACAGCCTCTGGAAGTTCACCTGTTCCCCCACCTACCCACTCTAAACATGTATTTAACAACAGCTCACATATTAATACAACAACACAATATCTTACATTCAGGTAGATAGCCGTGTTGGTCTGACGCGGTCAAAGTAAATAAAAAAATTGTCCAGTAGCATCTTGGAGACCAACTAAGTTTGTTCTGTGTATATGCTTTCCTGTGTATCTCAAGAAGTGTGCATGCACACGGAAGCTTATGCACAGAACAAACGTAGTTGGTCTCTAAGGTGCTACTGGACAATTATACATACTATGTTACAGTTTATTTTACAGAATAAGTCATGCAAAATGGTTGGAGCATTGAGTTCACTCCGACAACATAGTAAATTTATGTAATGTGTGGAGCTGAGAATGATATCTTCTTCATCCTCCTTCACAAACCATAAGCAAGGGGTGGACACTGTTTACCAGAAGGAGAGATTGCCAATCACCTGCAATTATTTAATCAACTTTTCCTTGAACTCAGAACTACCAACACTTGGCTCAAGTAGACACACAGGTTTGTAGGTTATGAAAAAGCAAAGATGCTCCTTCCTTAATTAAAAGTTCATTCATAGGGAGTTTTAGGACATTGACAAATGAAACTCCCTATGGATGATAATTTAATCAAGGAGGATCTTCACCAGAAGCTGGAGGAAAGTAATAAGGAGCTCATTACAGAGTAATCACCCTCAATAACCTCCAGCAAAGCCACACATTGTATAAATAAAGTAGTGTGCTATTAAGTGGCAAGAGGCCTGATAAAATTGATTCTGTTTAAGAGCCTATTGCAAGGGTGTGTTCCTTGTTTCTGTCATGTGAGCATCTCATTTTTGATAGGTGGCTATATATGCAGATAGATGTTAAGTGTCATAAAAGGATAAACTGGTTCTGTGAGTAAGTTTTCTCAAATTTCCAAGGGCAACCACATTTTCACAAGTATGTAAAATAAACGAGCTCAGCCACAGATAAGCCTTTTGCAGCTGTTCCAGTAGAAACAGTTTTAGTCAGAGCACTGTATGTTTAGAACAAATAGTATTAGTTCTATTCTGTGACTGGGAGCGGTCACCAGGACTATATAACACCAGTCCTAAAGGATCTACACTGACTCCAAGGTTTGAGAATTGTGGGACGCGGGTGGCACTGTGGTCTAAACCACTGAGCCTAGGGCTTCCCGATCGGAAGGTTGGCGGTTCAAATCCCACGACGGAGTGAGCTCCCGTTGCTCGATCCTAGCTCCTGCCAACCTAGCAGTTAAAAAGCACGTCAAAGTACAAGTAGATCAATAGGTACCGCTCCAGCGGGAAGGTAAACGGCCTTTCCGTGAACTGCTCTGGTTCGCCAGTAGCGGCTTAGTCATGCTGGCCACATGACCTGGAAAAACTGTCTGTGGACAAACGTCAGCTCCCTCGGCCAGTAAAGCGAGATGAGCGCCGCAACCCCAGAGTCATTCGCAACGTAACTTAACTGTCACGGGTCCTTTACCTTTTTATCCATAAATATCTTGTACTAATAATGAATATTTCTCAAATGACTTTCACACAATTTTGCTTTGTTTCTAGGCTCTTACTTATCAATATCTCTCCCCTGTTTCTGCTAGATCTTTACCATACCACCACCCAGTGTTGCAGCTAGGTTTCCATCCAGCAAACGAAGCACAATTCTTCCTAACACAGGAGTGGCTAACTTTTTCAGTATGAAGGCTGCATTCACCCTTGGTGAGCCCTCCAGTGTCGGCATGCCAGTCTGTGTATATCAGCTGAGGAAGAGGATTCTTGCTTCTTCTCCTTGACTGATCAATCAAATGACTTGGGACTGGTGAGTGGGAATTTGCATCCCCATCAGGATGCTGAACTGAGCAGTTTTTATAATATGCACGTGGGAGTAGGGGTGGATCAGCTCCCAGGACAGAGATTACCCACCCCTGCTGTAGCACATACATGGTTAACCCCCTTACTAACTTAGGCCTATCAGTATAGAGCTTCCCTCACTAAACAGTCATTAAAAGCTGGAATCTGATCAGTACTGGATTCAGATCTAAAACCCACGTGGCTGGGCTTGAGCTTATTTAAGTCTTATTGGAAGTCAGGTGTGCAGCCCTAATTTCAAATATATTAGCTTAAAAGAGGTAGGGGGTCATACAATTGAAACACATATGCAAATCACTTCAGCAGTCACTTTTTATTGTTATCTTTTGCATACATAGCTGGTAAAAACCCAGGAACAGATAGTGAAAGTGAGCTTGGTTGCAAATGAAGCTTTTAAATATTTTTATGTGCATTTTTATTCAGAGTGTGAGAGACTTTATGGCTTTGTTTTATAATAGCTATTTATTTTGATGGGTTTTAACCACCACAAATGATTTTTATTGGCCTAACTGTTGGCGAAAACTGACACATTGTTATGTTTTATGCATCTCTTAAGTAATATTCTCTAAATGCATTGGCCTGTGAGGGACCTATTTTAATATGATGATTGATTGATTTTGTCAAATCAAACATGGCAGTGAATGTTTCCCTTTTTTTAGTTAGAATAAATAAATGCTGGCATTATAGTTCAGAGGAGTGTACAAAAATACTGGAATCCGATCAGAAATACTAACAAACACAATTTTTCATTCGCTGCGAATTTCCCCCAGTTGTTTTCTAGAAGCAGCTGCTCGTGAGATGGTAACCAAAAGTAAGTACATTGTATGAAAAAAATAAGGGATACAATCCAACCAAGGTCAATCACTTTCTTGTTATCGGTGGTTTCAGTGGAGTTAATCATGTCTCCTTCCACTGAAGTCAGTGGTACTTTGAAATGCTTCCCTTTGAACAGAAATTGCTCTTTAATCTTACCTCTGCAGATAGGAACTGGAAAATCCCAGGATGCTGTGTTGACTGAGTTAGCTATACAAGTGAGCTGGGGGTGTCCATCCAAGATGTATCCTGTCACACAGCTGTAGCGGATTTTGTCACCAACATCAAACCTTGTACCATACAAGACACCTTTAGGTGGGACTCCAGGATTTCCACAAGAACTGCTCTGTAATTCTGTAAAAGAAGAATCGCCATTACCACAAGAGAACATAAGTGAAATAGTATATATTTGAAACACCATTGAAAAAGCCTGCAAACACCCTGTTTTGCCGCTGCCCCATTCTGTCACTTTTTGTGATGTTTTCGGGTCACTTCCAGGTTCGGCGCAATGTGTGTATGCGCGGTCGCAGAAATGTTGGACGTGCCTAAAATGGTCGCTGCCTGCACTATGTGAAAATCCATTATTAGGGGAAAAGGTCTCTGATATGATGCATAATGTCACAGTATAGACAGTGGTAAAAAAGAAAAAGAAAAAAAGGGTGAAGCCAACTCAATAAACCAAAACAAGTAATCTAAACAATTCCTTTATAGCTTTCATAAAAGAGTTCAGGGCAACTATCAAGTAGAGTCAATTTCTACTAGCTAAAGAAATTATGATGCATTTTAGGGAGTAATATTGCAGCTCTACAGAAGCCCCACAGGAGATAAATCAGGACCTTGAGTACTGAAGATAGATAAAAGAAGTGTACTGAGAATAATTAACCTTTTGAACTATTTTCCTTTTTTTTTTCTGCAGCCAGAAAAATAAGGGTCAGAGATACAAGTAATTAGCAAGTAATGAAAACTGAGACACCAACACTTTGTTTTTTAGTCTGCAGTGACCAACAAGCCAATTACACCAAGAAGAAAAAGCAACCACATAAGTTTAACGATTAACCACATAACATCAGTGACTACTTTTTGTCCAATGATGGCTATACATTTAAACAGCAAGATTTTAACACCTTTTAATCCTTTTTTTTTTTAACTTGGCTGGGAACTCACAAAGTGTATAAATTATAATCTCAGGTATTACACTGAAGGAAAACCTACTTCCATATCAACCTGCCCAAAGGCTAAGGTCATCTGAAAATGTCCTTCTCCAAATGCTTCAGCAAGGCTGATGTCACCAACGGATAGAGTTATGGAATTATCTCCCCAAGGAGGCCTGCCTGGAATCAAAGCTGTTATCATTTAGATGCCAGGCTATAACCTTGCTATTCACTCAGCCATGCACCTGATTTTTCCACCTGCTGCTTTTATTTATGGTCTGCTTTAGTATATTGTATTTAAAATTTTGTTTTCATTCTTCTGTTGTTGAAAACCACCTTGGAAGCAATCATGATAAAGTGCAGTATTAAAAAACCACCCTTGTAACTTTCAAAACACAATTGTAAATAAAAAGGTCACACTCCTTTGCCCACCTGCTGCGTTACTGAGTTCAATGGGTCTTTTTTCTGAATAGACACATATAGAATTGTGCTGTAAAGGTGCAATCCTGTACCCACTGGGCTGGGAATGCACCCCGGTTCAATGGGGATTACATCTTGGACGGAGAGAATTTAAATCGGTTTAGTAATGATATTAGTAAAAAGATAAAGGTACCCCTGACCATTAGGTCCAGTCGTGACCGACTCTAGGGTTGCGGCGCTCATCTTGCTCTATGGGCCGAGGGAGCCGGCATTTGTCCGCAGACAGCTTCCAGGTCATGTGGCCAGCATGACAGAGCCGCTTCTGGCAAATCACCATTTACCTTCCCGTCGGAGCAGTACCTATTTATCTACTTGCACTTTGACATGCTTTTGAACTGCTAGGTTGGCAGGAGCAGGGACCGAGCAACAGGAGCTCACCCCACCGTGGGGATTCGAACCGCTGACCTTCCGATCAGCAAGTCCTAGGCTCTGTGGTTTGACCTACAGCGCCACCCGCGTCCCTATAGTAATGATATTAACTCCTGCAGCTTGCTAGATGGAATGGTTTTCCCTCTGCTCCTCCCGACTGCTCTTGGGGTTCTCCCACCCACCAAGTCATCTTTTGGGGGCACCATGGGGCATAGAGGAAGGAGAGCAGGGAGCCCCACTGCTCAAGGACTTGCACCGACAGGACTCATTAGGTGAATCCTGACATTTATAACTAGTTCTGCCTGCTAGAAAGGGACTTTGGAGGTGCATTTCTAAAACACAAGCAGGCCATGGAGCAAAGTTCTCCTGCTTAAAAGAGAGGGAAATCACTCAGGGCAAGTGAAAACCCTCAAAGCGCATCTAAAGTAGCTGCATTGATCTCAGCCACCATCAGCTGACAGCATTCTCCTTTCTTTCTCTCCTGACTGTGCTCTCCCAAATAATATGTGAGCACGTTAGAGGTTCTGCCACATCTGATTGCTTATTGCCAATGGATTGCTGGCTCTAATGGAAAAAAAAGTGATGAAGTTGGTGGAATCATTTGGCTTAGCTCCACAGAAGTCAATGTAATAGACTAGATTCCATTATCTGAATTCTTGGCTCACAATATTTAATTTTCATTCATTCTCTGGTTCCTCCCTGTTTTATTACGGCTCTGTCAACATAATTGCCAATATATTTAAAAGAATTTACTCGTTAATTCAGAGAATATCAGATTGCATAATCATTCACTCCCGCTAGTAGATAGCTCAGTATTCATTTCCCCCCATATACTCTGGACTCCACCTTTCGGTAAGAAATGCCAGTAACAATTTTATTTAACCTATAAAAGCAGGGAAAACTTCCTTTCCTGTAAGTACTACAGATATATAAATAAGGGGAAACAACTTCTATGGTTGAAGCCATTTCCTTCTTCTGGTCTATTGGGCATACAATGTTTCATTAGCTGGCATATCAGCTAAAAGTGGGTCATTCACTGATTTTCAAAAAATTTCTTTTATCCTTAACTAGCAGATATTTTATATATTTGCTTGCTAGTGAGGCTCACCAATGCAGACTTCCAAATGCATGGAATGTGAAAATTGTTTTAATTGCAGGAATATGTTATGTGGATTCCTTAGAGAAAAATCTATGGGTTTGGCATGATTTTGTCATTTCAGAGATTTACTGGCCTCATATTCAAATAAAGTAAAATGAGAGATTAGTAACTCCCCCCAAGTTCTCCTTGTTTTGACACCAGTTTTGGTTTTTAAACCTGGAAGGCCTTGGATCATTCCTGAGAACTAGGAGCTTAGAAAAATACCTGTCCTCATCCCTGCTACTCTTACCCCTAAGATAAGCTGCATCCTTTTACTTCCCTTCCAAGCCAGACAGTGGCAGGTTCAGATGTGCAGGTGTGCAGAGATCTTCAAAAGGAGACATTCTTCCTTCTCCCCATGATAAGCAGTACATTACGAGGTACACCACAAAGGCTGTTGTGAAATGAGTTCTTTTGAGGGCTGCTGGAATTGCAACTGAGACAGAGAGAGCACCATGCCCCAGCAGCCACAGGGATTTCATCCCCAATACGCAGCATGTCAGGAAGTATACTGTGGCAATGTATCAAAAGCATTGGCTAAACAGAGCAATCAGCAAGATGCCAACCCTAACTCCTGACTGGGGTGGTAAACACATATCTGCAAGTGGGCCTACTGCAGTACCCTGCCTAGAGTATGTGCGGAATAATTTTCACTCATCACTATTTTTCACCAATGGTGTGTTGGGGGAGAGGAAAAACACAAATGGGGGAAAGAGAGGAGCACAAAAGTCTGCAATGCACTGCTAATTGCCATATTATGCACTGGAGATGGGAAAGCAAGACATCAAAACGAGAAAATTGTTTGAAAGACAGGCCAACTTCCATTTCATTCCCCCATTATAGTAATACTCAAATACAGTTGATTAATGTACCAAGTAAACCAACTGAAGTTTTTACCCCTAATTCTGGAAGAGCAAAGGAAAAGAATTCCAAGCACAGGGTCAGATTTGCTTGATTTCTGTCCAAGCAGGACCAGCAGAAGCAAGAGAAGTTGGTGCGATGTAATAAAGAACCTCTTAATGAGAGTGAAAGAGGAGAGCACAAAATATGGCCTGAAGCTCACTATTGAAAAAAAAAACTAAGATCATGGCCACTGGTCCCATCACCTCCTGGCAAACAGAAGGAGAAGAAATGGAGGCAGTGAGAGATTTTACTTTCTTGGGCTCCATGATCACTGCAGATGGTGACAGCGGTCATGAAATTAAAAGACGTCTGCTTCTTGGAAGAGAAGTGATGACAAATCTAGACAGCATCTTAAAAAGCAGATACATCACCTTGCCAACAAAGGTCTGTATAGTTAAAGCTATGGTTTTCCCAGTAGTGATGTATGGAAGTGAGAGCTGGACCATAAAGAAGGCTGATCGCCAAAGAATTGATACTTTTGAATTATGGTGCTGAAGGAGACTCTTGAGAGTCCCATGAACTGCAAGAAGATCAAACCTATCCATTCTTAAGGAAATCAGCCCTGAGTGCTCAATGGAAGGACAGATGCTGAAGCTGAGGCTCCAATACTTTGGCCACCTCATGAGAAGAGAAGACTCCCTGGAAAAGACCCTGATGTTGGGAAAGATGGAGGGCACAAGGAGAAGGGGATCACAGAGGATGAGATGGTTGGACAGTGTTCTCTAAGCTGCGAGCATGAGTTTGACCAAGCTGCGGGAGGCAGTGGAAGACAGGAGTTGTCCATGAAGAGTCGGACATGACTAAATGACAACAGCAATAATATTGCATAACTTTTGAAAAGCCAAAAGTAATATAATGCCAAATCTTGTCATTGTGGGTGGTACCACACCATTGAAGAGCTGCTGTGCATCACAACATAGACATAGCAAGCCTAATTCCATGATGTGCAATGAGCAGCAGCAACTATATAGTGCAGACATACTCAAAATCACGTGCCACAAACACAAAAGCTTTCTCTGAATTGTGAAACACTCTATTTGTTCTTAAAAATATTAATTCCCACAACTTATTAGAATGGAGAAAAGGAGACCTGCTTGTAGTCTTTTTTTCACCAATTACTTTTCACCTGAGATACAATACTGAGCCCCAAGCACAAATAATTAGACTCAATCCATTAATTAAATGTGTTTGTACAGAGACTTTGAACGTACTGTAAATTCTAATTGCATCTAGCAGATGTAGTAATTTATCTCCCCAAACCTCATCAATCCATCCCCTTACTTCATTAGACACTATACACAGTTAAAGTATGACTAGTTCTGAAAGCATAATTTTTATCCCTTCCAGCCCATAAATTAAGTTTTAATAAGTGTTGATAGTGAACATTCCAGGAAATGTTTAGCAAAGTCAGCTGCCTATCTGTATTTCTTGTAAGAGTTTTATTTTTATCCTTTTTTTATTTGATTTATATCCTGCCTTTCCTCCTGAAAGACCCCATCACAACAGACAGAGCAGTGATAAAACTTTTTTTTTTATGTTAAATGCAATTTGGAGTTGGATTCCAAAGAGCTATTTTGGACATGTCTTTAAAGTCTTTCACTTATGTTGGTGAAGGTTCTTTTTAAAATAAATAAAATAAAATAAGCAGCTGACCCCCATACCACTCACTAGCACACTTTCTGCTTATGACATTCTCTTATGCTTCAGAAGTAATTTTCCCTGACAAGAAAGGAAAGCTGTTGTTCAAGACACATGTGCCAACATATTTCTCCAGGGCATGTGAATTTCATATTGTGGTCCTCCAAATCCCCCCCCCAAAAAAAAAAATAAAAGTGCTCTAAAGGGTAGGAGGACTCTCCAGAACAAAATCAAATATGGCATAAGAAGTTGCAGTATGAAGGGGGAAATGCTGCAAGTCCCTTCCACTCCTTTTATTGGCAGAGGCCTTCATTTGATCAAATACTCTTCTGTGGATGGAAGGGTAGAAATAGATGCAAGCTACAGAGTCCAGTTGAGCCTCAAGTGTTTTGAAGAGCATAGACTCTCACTGAAGTGTAGGTGGGTTCCCATGAAGCAAGATGCAGTGATAACAGCAAGAACCTTTATTGAACTAACAGAACTGGACAACAAGGACAAAGCGACTGCTTATATACATTTATGAAGGCATGGACCACTCCCACGCTCAACATGATTGGCTGCCTAAACTCCCAAGCTGCGAATCATAACTCAGAGTTTAAGGGCCAATGGCAGTGGTCCAAATCCTGAAATGCTCTGTGATTGGATATCATGTATTGAAGCAGAATACAGGGGCTCATAATCCTTAGTCCAGAGTCAAGCTCAGGAAAACACGGACCACTGAATACAAAACACCCATGATTCTCCCTTTCAACTTTAGTAAGAGCCTCTGATTTACAGCTGTAATTTTACAAAACCTTTGGTCAAATGAAAACATTCCCTAAGAGGCAATTTATGAAGTGAACTCAATGCCACTCCTTAGTGGATCCATAAATAACCTTCCTTCAACAGACATGGAAATATAGTTTTGCTATAATGAAAAAATTCTAAGTCTAATGAGTAAATGCATTCTATAACTTCTTTTTTGCAACAAAACAGTTGATAAAAATCTAGAGTCCCTTGGTACATTAGATAAAATTTGAACCATTGACTAATTAATCCATACTTCTAGCATCTGCCAAAAAAGCTCTCTAAAATGTTTCAACTTATAAAATAATTTGGTACATAACTTATCTGAAACAAATTAAACCTAGCAGCTACTACAGGGAAAAGAACTACATGAACTCAACAGATTCAAAATTACTTAACCTGAAACCAGAGCACTTACTGACTTATGTATCAAACGTATTGTACTTTCTCACCAGGCACATGTAACAAATGTATTGGAGTGGTCTCATTAGAGCCAACAATGTCCATCTTTTGAGGTTAATGATGTGGCATGAGAAACCTATAGTTTGGACCATAATGACCAACTCTGCGCATGGAAAACTGTGGTGAAAGGGGCTCTGGGGTTGGGCATTGAGTTCTACCTCCAAAGTCATGGGTCTCCTCCTGACCCCGTTGTTACTATACTGGGGCATAACTTGTTATGTTAATTATTATCATAATCATTATATTAGAAATGTGATTTTTTTTGTAATCAGCCTAGAGGTTTTCTTCTTCATTAAATTTGCATTTTACCCTTTATCCATAGAGCTTGGGGCTGTTCACAGCTTTAAAACACAAAATGCATAATAAAAAACAAGAAAAACAAACAAACCAGCAACCCCACCCCTAATCAAACAGTACATAAATTTTGTTAAATAACTAATAAAGAAACCAGCTTCTGAAGCGGGAGTCTGCTCTATGCATGATAGCTCTCTGTGCAACTTCATTTCTTAATTATGCATGCATTTATACCCCACTTTTCCTCCAAGGAGCTCAAGGTGGCAGACATGGTTCTTTCTCTTTTCCATTTTGTCCTCACAACAACTCTGTGAGGTGGGTTAGGCTGGGAGTTGGTGAGTGAAGGACACCCAGTGAGTTTCGTGGTTGAGTGGCGAACTGAACTCTGGTCTTCAACATGTTAGTTAACTGTGTGAGGAGCCTCCACATCTACAGCAAACTTCCTGCTTCTGATGTTGTAGTAAAGTAGAAATTTCAATAAGCTGTTCTTTGGTCAAGTAAAGAGCAAGGTCTTGTGGGAAGCCAGCAAGCCACAAGAATTATGGGAAAGAGGTCCTGTTGCTTTAACCTTGCAGACCAACAGGTTCCTAGGGTGTGAAAGGCTTATGCAGGAAGGAACCTCTCCAGTTGATTTGAGAGCTTGACACCTGGGGTTTAAGTTATTCACACCCAACCAGCGGAGTTATCTATCTTTCAATTGCCTGGGAATGTGTATCTGCATAAGATCCACAGAAGGGAGGAAACTCTTTGATCCAAGTTCTGAGAACTTAATGAGCTCAGCTGTCACAAGTTAAAATTATTAGCCCATAAGCTGGTCATTGGTGAATTTGAATGTAATCAAGAATTGTGATTGGGTCAGGGTTCTGGTTCCACGTGAGATTTGTGAATAAAGATCCTAAGAATGGGTGAGAAAAGTGCACTCTGCAACCTGCAAATCTGCCCGGGTCTTAGCATACTACCTTGCTAGCAGTCCTTCTGAGTGACTCTTTGTGATGGAGATTCCTGCTGACTTTGTAATGTGGATCTACTGAAGGACTTTGAATTATCTTATCTCTATCCTTGTGTTTAGCAGTGAGTATCTTAGTTAGCTATACTAAGCAATGTCTTTATTTTTCTTGCATGTAAGCCACAAAAGATGTGCCTGCTTTTGAAGCATGTTAACTTTATGTTTTTTAAAAAAATACATTTTAAAAAAGAAACTTTCTTTTGTCCTATGTGCCTATCTGAGGGAAAGGCTAAGTCCAACACCTGACTAATTGGTTACACTATACCTGACAAATTTCTGCCTGCAAATTTGTGGAAGCAACTTGCAGAGTGGGGCAACCGGTAGCAAAGGAGCATAGTCTTCTCCCTTGGACTGTGTCTCCAGGTACCCCGAGAAGAAGGAGTGGTGGCAGCATTACCAGCTCTGTTGCGTTTTGCTTTGTAAAAAAGTAAAAGGCTGCCGGCCTCCGTTCCAGAAACCTGACCCAGCCGGAGGGCAAAGGCAGGTGAGGGAGGGGCGAGTGGCTGGGACCTTTACTACAAATGTCATGCTCCAAAATGATGGTGCAGAACAAACATTATGTGGCAATTGTAAAAAAGATAATTCTGTGGATCAAACCAATCAAATGGGCACACATCTGCTCGACTAATCTGCATGTGGAAAGTGAAGATATTGGGGAAAGTTACAGATAGGTAGCCGTGTTGGTCTGCCATAGTCAAAATAAAAAAATTCCTTCCTGTAGCACCTTAAAGACCAACTAAGTTAGTTCTTGGTATGAGCTTTCGTGTGCATGCACACTTCTTCAGATACACTGAAACAGAAGTTGCCAGATCCTTCTATATAGTGAGAAGGTGGGGAGGGGTATCGTCAACAGGCTCATCTCAGCTATCTGCCAATCTCCCATTCCCACCACCCTTCTGAGTAATACCCCTCCCCACCTTCTCACTATATAGAAGGATCTGGCAACTTCTGTTTCAGTGTATCTGAAGAAGTGTGCATGCACATGAAAGCTCATACCAAGAACTAACTTAGTTGGTCTTTAAGGTGCTACTGGAAGGAATTTTTTTATTTTGATATTGGGGAAAGGTTGCTATCCTTCTGTTTGTGAAATCAAAAACAAAAAGATTTTCCCCATTGTAGTATTAAAATTCTCCATCTCCACATGTCATATATACAACCTGAATAGATTGGGGGAATTAGCATATTCATTGTTTATTTTGGGCTGAAACAAAATATCTCCCCTAAACATTTCATATGGAAGTCAAAAATGTACAAGCTGCACTATCTCCCAGAATTCAGTAATAAAACTCCGAGGGCAAATTGCTGATATAAAATTTCTGGCATGCTTCTGCATTTCTTATTCCGTTCTCGTTCTGCATGGAGACTCTTGTTAATGTCAATGGGAGTTTTGAGCTAAAATCTAGTGTAAAAATATGCTCCAGAGAGTTCCCCTTAACGGAGATGGGCAAACGTTCTTAGAACATTTAATTAGCAAAAATTCCCCTATTTGTAAATATTAATTAAAGCCATTCAAATTAACTACCTCTCACAATTATACTTTTAGATGGAAACTATGAACAGAGGAAAGATTTTCTCTGGCTAGAATCAATGATACAAGGAATACCAATTAACTGGGGGCTGGGGGTTCACAATTCTGGCTTTCATTATGAACAGATATCCCTTTTGTCATGGGACTGCTTGAGCATGAGCAAAACAGTGTGGAACTATTGCAGAGTTGGTGCAGGAAATGGTACCATTTGAGGTGAGGCGCAGCCAGCGATCACCTTCCTTAACTTTGAAATGTTTTACTACTGCTAATGTGGCAGCGGCAAATCTTCACTCCCATGCTGCCTTGCTGTCAGGAGTGACATCCTTCCTCAAAGCAAGACATTCTGGATGATGTTGCTTGGGATAGTGCCTCCTCTTTTAGGATGGCTTAAAAAAATGTAATTTAATTTGAGCTACTTTAGGATCTTAAAGAAGGCTGATCTCGGAAGAACTGACGCTTTTGAATTATGGTGCTGGAGGAGACTCTTGAGAGTCCCATGGACTGCAAGAAGATCAAACCTATCCATTCTTAAGGAAATCAGCCCTGAGTGCTCACTGGAAGGACAGATCCTGAAGGTGAGGCTTCAATACTTTGGCCACCTCATGAGAAGAGAAGACTCCCTGGAAAAGACCCTGATGTTGGGAAAGATGGAGGGCACAAGGAGAAGGAGATGACAGAGGACGAGATGGTTGGACAGTGTTTTCGAAGCTACCAGCATGAGTTTGACCAAACTGCAGGAGACAGTGGAAGACGGGAGTGCCTGGCATGCTCTGGTCCATAGGGTCACGAAGAGACAAACATGACTAAACGACTAAACAACAACAAAAACACTTTAGGATCTTGGATCTTGGGGCAGACCTGTCTTCATACCAATAAGATACGTTTCTTGAAGAAGGATGGTGGTAGATACCATACTCAACAGTGGGTAATGAACTTTGGTCCCTTTATAGGAATTGATGTTGATGCTCTAATTTTATCCTGTCTGTTCTTGCTTGTAAAGTGGAATTGAAAATCAGGCCGCATCTCTTTTAAATTTTCCTTAATTAGACTCTGAGTTTTTGCAGGGTTGTAGAGCTCCAAAAGCTTCAGAAAAGGGCAAGAAGAAAGCTCAGAGGTGATGAAGCATTTTCCCCTATGAGGAAAGGCATCTATGTAGGGTGGAGTGGGAAATTTATGGAAGTTTATAAATATACTAATAGTTGGGATATTCCTTCCCTTTTCATAATACCAGAGCTCATGGTCATCCACTGTAGTTGTCTTCAAACTTACATCCCCAGATGTTGTTGGACTACAACTCCCATCAACCCCAGCTAGCCAGTGAGCTCAGTTGGTTAGAGTGTGGTGCTGGTAATGCCAAGGTTGCAGGTTTGGTACTCCTATGGGACAGCTGCATATTCCTGCAATACAGGGGGTTAGATTAGATTATTTTCAGGGTCCATTCCAACTCTGATTCTATGAGGTTGAAGAGTATGGATCTAATGAGATTGGCAGGTGATCAAGGGCAGCCAAATGGGCGTACTTCTTCACAGTGTGTAATTAAGGTATGGATTTTACTGTCACAAGATATCGCACGCGCCACTAGTTCAGATAGCAGGTTAGATTAATTCATGGAGAATGGGAACCATCAATGACTGCTGGTCATGATGGTTGAATGCAGCTTCCTGGAATGCCTCAGTGGGTGTGGAGGGCTGCTGCGTTCATTTTTCCGTGAACCACCCTGAGGTCTTATGATGAAGGGCAGTATATAAATGTAATAAAATAATAAATAAATAAGAAGAAGAAGAAGAGGAGTTTGGATTTGATATCCCGCCTTTCACTCCCTTTAAGGAGTCTCAAAGCGGCTAACATTCTCCTTTCCCTTCCTCCCCCACAACAAACACTCTGTTAAGTGAGTGGGGCTGAGAGACTTCACAGAAGTGTGACTGGCCCAAGGTCACCCAGCAGCTGCATGTGGAGGAGCGGAGACACGAACCCGGTTTCCCAGATTACGAGACTACCGCTCTTAACCACTACACCACACAGATAAACAGATGAACCTTTGGTCTGATCTAGCAGTATCATTCTTAAATTCTTATCTTTTTCTCTGAATCATCCACAAAAGATATACTATGAAATATCTAGTATCTCAGTTGTGTCTGTTAAGTGGTATTATTTGCTACTTATGTTGAAGGATAGCTCAGCTGTTACAGTGTGTGGCTGATAAGACCAAGGGTGCAGGTTCAAACCCCATATGGGACATCTAGATATTTCTGCATTGCAGAGGGTTGGGACTTGAGTACTTAGGGTCTCTTCCCACTCTACAATTCTATTATTCCCTCTCTCTCTCTCTCTCTCTCTCTCTCCGTGTGTGTGTGTGTGTGTGAGAGAGAGAGAGAGAGAGAGAGAGAAAGAACGAGAGAGATGAACAGGACCATAGCTCAATGGTAGAGCATCTGAGGGACCCAGGTTCAATCTCCAAAATCTCCATGCGGGTCTAGGAGAGACTTTTGTTTGAAACCATGCAGAGCCACTGCCAGCCAGTGTAGACAATATTGAGTGAGGTAGACCCATTGAGTGAGGTGTGGTATAAGGCAGCTTCCTATCTCCCCTGAAATTTAACTGTAATGTTTAGTTCCTACAGCGCTTTCAGTCCAAAAGCTTTCAACAAAAACTTACAATAACAAACGAAAACAATGTGTTCTGGGTACGGGCCTCGGAATGTGAAAGGGCGAAGAAAGTGGTCTGAAGCAGAGAGAGAAAATCTATAGCACTTACTAAAACTGTGCAAGACAGTGTTTTGTTCCCTCTCCCTCTTGTCATTAATTACTGCTTCTATATTCAGCACCATTACTGCATTTAAATGGTCGTAGTTGCTTCACGGGGGCTCTCTACTGTTCAGTTAAGAAACTACATTTCATATTTTGCCAGGAATCCTAGGCTTTCCCTCTTTTGTGGTTTTAAAATTTCTCAGATGAAAATGGAGACATGTGTATAGTGACCCAGTCCTCATGCTTATCTAGGATGGCGTCTTGATTCTGGAATATCCTGCTCCCCCCCAAAAAAGGCATGGTTGATTGGTGACATTAGAATCTTTTCTGTGCCATGTTGAAACATGAAAAGCAAAAGAAAAATTGCCCAGGCATTGTAAATGGTTACGATTACTCTCCATTAATTATAGTGCTACCTCTTGGTTTGCTAACTCATTATAAATGCTGTTGCTTTATTGTTCTGTTGTATTTGTGTCCGGTACAAATAGTTTTAATCGTGCCCATTGTACACTGCCCTGAAATTCATTTCAATGAAGGGCAGTTGAGAAAGATTTATAAGTACATTTGTTTAAAGGCCCAAAGGGGCAGGGGGTGGTGATTATAAAAGAAGAACAGGTAGGAGAATTCAGTCTCCTTCACATTTTTATGAAAAGCTACCTAATCCACATTTCTGAAAACAACAGGCAGGAGAAAATACAAATATCCTCAGAAATGTGCACTTCTCTGAATTTTGTGGTGCAGTTTTCCTACCCCCATGCAAACAAAAAAGTGGATGTTAGAGGAAATGTGGATAGAAATATGTGCAATTTTTCATGCTGACTTCTTTTTTTCACTGGGACAAACTGAATTTATGATTAAGAAAGTGAGAAGGTGAGAGAAATCAAAACTGAAAGATTTCTCCATTCCTTTTAACATGTATCCATTCCTCATACACACAAACACACACACACACACACACACACACACACACACACACACACCATAGGGAAGAGTGCCTGGTAAACATGGATATATCCCCTTCCCTTGAAATTGTCAGTTTGATTAACTGAGGTGAGTGCCCTGGGATATTGGATTTGTGTCTCTGTGTGTTTTTGTGTCAGAGAGGAAGGAATATTCTTTTAAAGTAGGTTCAGCCCATCAAAATACACCAGCAGGATTTCACCGCTGACACTTTATTTTGGAGGCAAGGAGACAAAAATAACTGTTGTACTTTCCTTCTGTGATTGCAACATGTGTGGCATCTTTATTTATAGAACTAAAATAATGCCTTATGCTCTGTGCTGAGATGCCAGCTTTGGATTAAATAAGTCTAAACTTCGCCCACGCCAAGTGTTCAGACTCTTCCTAAAGAACTGGAATGCTTAATGCCTGATTTCTATGTTATATCTTTACAGAGGTAGGTCTGCCTCACGAATGAGGCTGTGCCACATTTGGGATTTGTTTATAAAATTTTGCATTGCTTTTCTGTTGAAAATATTCCAAGTGTCGCATAAATTCTGAAAACAAAACAAAATGAAATGAAAAGGATGACTTAAGGATGCAAAGACTTTAGTTGTTTTTGAAGGATTTAAAATGTTTACTGAAATCATAAAGAGGGAGGCATGGGAGGAATCACCCAAAAATGACGGTGAGTATTAAAACAAAACAAATGCAAATAGACAAAATGCAAAATGGACCCTGCTTTCAGTGACAGAAACTAATAGAATCCCAAAAGTGAAGAACAATTATACAAGAATGTATTATGATAGGATGTTCCTGTTAAAAATATTCACCCATTGTAGTCATTTAATATTACTTGTTCAAACCATGTCTGCTGTGGATTTTAATGACTAACAATTCTACAGTTTTAATAATACAGCCCTCTACATCTCTCTTCTGTGTGGTGAAATTTAAGTAATTTGCTCTTATCCCTCCCCCCAACTACTCATACATCAACTGCTGAGACAGGCCAAGGGTAGTCAAGGAATGTAGATAGATAATAAGCAAGGAGACTGACAGAAAGGGACTAAGCAAACATTTATGGAGGCTATTACCTACCTTTGATATTTAATTTGTTGCAGCAGGCCAAAAGAGGGGCTTTCTGCACTGGATCTATGCATTAAATTTACTCTTGAAAGGTGATAACTGATTATTAAAAGAATAAGCATAATTGTCTAACTATTCAGTTACAACCCTAAAGCTCATTTAAAAAAATAAAATAAAATACACAAGCGCATTTAGGTGACATAGAGGGCAATCCTATAGCAAGATCTGGGATGAGTAACTCGTGATGCAATAGATCTCCAGCTCAGCCAGGTGATTTCCAGCTCAGCCGGGATCACCCAGGCTTCAGTCCCCAACCCTGGCTCAACTGAAGATATGCCAGTGTAATTTTCTCATCTCAGTTCATCTGAGGTTCAGCTGGCTGAAGCTGGCCCAAATGCAAAATGGGGGCATTCCATGGGTGCGGCAGGACATTTCCAGAGAAGTGGGGGCTTAGGCTGGATCCTAAACCCATTCAGCTCTGTCATGTGAAATGGCAACCTTGTGCAGAACACTATTTAAAAGCCTTGTTTTCCCTCTGCCAAGTTTAGACAGCTGCTCCACTGCCAAATGGGGTTCAGATCCTGTTGCTTTACACTAGCATAGGCTTGCTCCCATACTTCCTGTGTAGCACTATCTCTGCATGTCCATAGGAAATAGATATACTGTATATATTCTACTAGTACTGCTAACAGTTATGGAATAGTATGCATATTTAACATAAAAGATCCCTATAAAATGCATATTTTACTGGAGAATGCATTGAAAATAATTGAGAAGTGTATCTTTTACATAAGAAGTGCAGACCTAATTCAAACAACAGGACAGAATTGCAACATGGCAGAATGGAATGAACCTATGATTGAATGCTAGCAAGAACAAAATGGGATAGAATTAGCTGCTCACCCCATTTTAATTCCCCTTGTATATTGTGAGCTGAATTAAGATGTGGGGGAATAGCCAAATTTCAAACTCATGTTTAGATTTCTACTTTCATTGCTATCTGTAATCGCAACATAAGGAGAATTACAGCAAGGGCTCAGTCCTATTCATGCTTAAAGGTAAAGGTAAAGGTACCCCTGCCCGAACGGGCCAGTCTTGACAGACTGTGGGGTTTGTGCGCCCATCTCACATCTATTGGCCGGGGGCCAGCGCTGTCCGGGGACACTTCCGGGTCACGTGGCCAGCGTGACATCGCTGCTCTGGCGAGCCAGAGCCGCACACGGAACGCCGTTTACCTTCCCGCTGGTAAGCGGTACCTATTTATCTACTTGCCCCCCGGGGGTGCTTTCGAACTGCTAGGTGGGCAGGCGCTGGGACCGAGCAGCGGGAGCGCACCCCGCCGCGGGGATTCGAACCGCCGACCTTTCGATCGGCAAGCCCTAGGCGTTGAGGCTTTAGCCCACAGCGCCACCCGCGTCCCCCGCCCTATTCATGCTTACTTTACATCAAACCCTAAAGAATATGATTGGTCTTCTGAATAAATTTAGATAGGACTGGGCTGTATAAGTGTGTTTGTGTGTATATATATATAGAGAGAGAGAGGGGGGAGCGGAAATATTAGTAATTGTAGTCACTATGGATCTCTCTTGTTCTTTGTCAAAACATTGATTTATGAGGTGATCTAACAGAGTACGAACATTTGCTTTCAATTTCCAACAAATATTTCCTTCCGAGGAAGACGAACTAGAGACATTTTAGAATAATGACATTAGATGGCAAAGAAATGTCAAAGAAATGAAATCTTCTGTAGTGTTAATGGAAAGAGTGAAGAAAGTATTCTTCTAAAATATCAATAACCATGTTTATAGCTACATAACAAATGTGAACAGTGATGATAGTGTAATAAATCCTTTCAAGGCCAGCTATTCTTCAACTGCAGTATTAAATACAAAGAACTGAATTGACTGAACAAGTGATAAATTTATTCAATCTCAAAAGGAGAAAAATGCAACTATGGAAACATTTCAAAAGATAAATAAAAGATAAAAAAAACCTCAGCATCCGGTGGGAAGAATATTGAGATTGCCTTTAAAATGGGCTGCATTAGATACAGGAATCAAATTTTGACCAAATCATTTGAATTATTAGTCTTATCTAAACAGACTGAGCAGGATTGTTGTGGTTATATATGCTTTCAGTCTGGTTCAGTAAGTCCAATCCCAGCTACAGCAAGATAGGTACTTTCAGTATTGAGCAACCACCCTGACTGGGCTCATCCTCACCACTGCCACTCATGTTTGTGACCTATCCCTGCAAGCTCAGTCCTTACCATCACTCAGAGGAATATAGGGCAAAGCAAGAGGAGACTCTTGCCATTTCATGCTGGAAAGAATAGCTATAAGGCTAGGGGAATCCTGGGGAGAGCTCTGGGTCCCCCTGTTGGTGTGTGTAGACCCCTCACACCACTCCTGAATGAGACAGTTCCAAGGAAGTACATTGAATTGGGAAATGGTCTTCAGGATTTGAATCAGGAGCAAGGCCTACTGAGTCACCATGGAATGTGCATGTACTCATTACATGCCAGTACTTCCACCTACCAAACCAAACTGACCTTAACCATTATCACATACAAACATGGCATCCAGGACATGCTTATATCAATGGTGACCATCTCTAAGATAGCTTACAGGTGCCAGGAAAGATGTGACTATCTTGCTGTTTCCCTTCAAGTATGTGTCTTTACTGAACCAAAAAGTGTGTCAACTAACTCACCCTGGCACTTGCCATTGGGCTATAATTTTCCTAATCGATCCTGGAATATTCATGGAGCTAGTATAGCTGTCTCCTGTACCCATGCAGACATTATTTCCCTATTTGCATGTTATCAGTTTGTCCCCTGTCAGTGTACAAGTCTCTGGATGCTCTCAGCCTCTCTTAAATTTTCTTAGGATCTTAAACTAATGCACTGCCACAATATTCTGTGGACATATTTGCTGTGATGCATTGAACTGGCATCTGGTTTTTGTTTTTGGCTGCGTGCTTGAACATCATCTTGGGGGCAGAGTCAGCATGGGAGTGAGTCTCAAAAGCTTTAATGACCCTAAACACATATCTAACAGAAATCCAATTATCCAGTCGTCCAACACACATCCAATTATCCAATGCACTTTTAGAAGACATAAATACATAACAGGGTTTTCTCTGCTTTCTCCCATCATCCTGATTATAACCAATAATCTTTTATGTGCTAGATGCTAACAGATCCTAGATGCTAACAGATGCCATTGTTTACTGAAATGTTTCTCACTGGATATAGTCATCTATTATACTGCTTTGGATGCAAATTCTGAATGACAAATATCTTCAATGTGCAAAAAAAATAAAATCTCACAGTTGGAATATAACGTTTGAGGATTTTCAAGCACATTTATATATATACACACGAACTGGTTTTTGTAAATTCTATTTGTTTGCTCTAAGTAAAGATCCCTGTAATGAATGCAAACATCAGACTTAACAAAATCTTTGCATTCTGGGTTTTCATAGCCTAAAGATATGAATTCCAGTCCTCATTAGCTTTTAACAAATGCAGGGCACACTTAACTGAATTGACATAGAATTAGTGCTAAGAAATTGTAAAGACTAGTCATGGCAAATAACCTGTTCAGAAACTTCTTTTTTTAATGGATTGAGACAATCCATTTGTGACCATGGTGAAATGAAAACCTATCTCTGTGTTGATAGATATTGTTTGCATGTGTTTAAACACCTGTCGTGAATGTGGGCTAGAACCTGATCATTTCATTTACCACATTACAACCAATTAATGTGAATTCAACATTTGACTAGCCTAACAAGAAGAGAACAATGTCTGGCAGAAGATCTTTCCAAACATATTGGCAGACACTGAGATTTATATCAATATGCTTTCATGCTGCTGCAATAGTGGGACTTAATTTTACTAACACAGTGATTTTTCTTAAAAGCACTGAGGTAGCAAATCTCAGTACCACCCACTTTTTCTTCTTTATTTCATTATTTCCAATCATTTTGATATAATTCTCCCCCTTCTTTGTTGAACATCATTTAAATGACATCCTTGAGTAGAATGATAACCTACATGTTACAGTTTTCTGCAGAAAACTGTACTCACAGAAAGTAAAACTCTCATTTACATTGTACTAAAAAAAGGGGAGGGGGGACCTCTACAACAGAGAAAGGCTAATACTAAGACATTAATAAAATGTGGGTGGAGAACCAAATTTCCCACCCAGGATCAGGGATGCTTCCAGATTTGTAAGAGCCCTTAACATATTGCTCCAGTAATTTCTTCCTACATTAGTGCATTGCCTCCCTTAGTGAGTTTACCTAGAATTTATGCTGGCATTCCTCTCACTGGTGGTGACAAGCCATCATCATTTTAGTTTCCCACAGTATGAGGCCTCAGATGATGATCATATTATTATATCAGTTTAGTTTGTTTATATGGATTGTGTTTAATGGAAGCATGCCTGAGATGAAACATTTAAGAGATACTCTGAATCATAAAGGGAAACAATAAATTACCTCTATACTTGTTGTGGCACAGATCTTAAACACTAGTATAAAATGTAATTTATGTCATCTCTGACGTTACATAAATTGATATATTGGTTTCAGGAAGCAATTTAAGCATCACCAAAATATTTCAGTTACCTGCCAGGTGAAGCAATGTATTGCTGAGCAATTTCACTCTTTTCCTAAATTGAGGCAATACTACTAGCTATATTCAATTCAATACCCCACTCCCAAGTTTAATTCTAGCAGAATTTAGATAAGGAGCATGTGTTTGGACTGATAGGGTCAATATTTACCCCTCTCCTCAGGTAATCCAAAACCAGCTTTTAAGAAGGTTGCTAAAATTACCCAGGTGTGTAAGCAATACTGCTATACGACTGGAACTAAATGTTACATCTCTAGAAACCACACTATGGAAATGCATTCTCTGTTACTGGTTGGCATTATGGCATAGACTTCCAAATCTCCACTTGATACAGTGTCTCTGGAGAGATGACTTCCCTAGCCCCTGGGCAAAAATAATACATGGGAAACTTGTGTCCCTAGGACTATCTCCATCTGTACTATTAAAATTGGATTTAATTTCTGCCAAAAGAATTATAACTCACAAATTAGGGGAGATGGATTTACAATTTAATATTGCGACAGGTGGTGGCACCTGTTCGCCGATAAACCTTGGCTTAACACCACCAACGAAACTTCCATCTTACTTAACTACCTTATCTGTGGTGACGCACAGGTATGCCTTTATAAAGGCTAGATTCAATGTTTTCCCATCAAACGTGTTGGGTAGCAGACTCTCCAACGGTCAGATCTCACTCCTCTGTGACTGTAAAAGTGGATCTATAGAATCGTTATATCATATAATCTTCTGTTGCCCATTACATTCGGCTGCACGGTCCAAGTTTCTGGCTCCATATTTATCGAGAATTGCTGACGGTCCTCAGGAAGCCCAAATAATATACTTATTAAACGACGAAGATACAAGTAGATCCCTTGCAGTCGCTAGATACCTGATTAATGTTTTATTTCAAAAGAGGAGAAATGGATCACTGTATGTCTCCGACAGCTTAGCTAAACTTAAGAACCATCAATAAGTGCCAGAACTAAGACGCATACCCCCCAAAATCTGATGGATCTGAATGGCGGTTTACATAGAGGGAGCTTATTGTGTATAGTGTTTACTTAACTGAAGTAAAATTGGTTCTATATGGGTGTTTTAACTTGGAACTGTTTAAACTGTATTGTTTATGGATAAATTCTGATGTATTGTTTCGATATGGGCCAATGGCCGCAATAAATCTAATCTAATCTAATCTAATCTAATCTACCCCTCTCCTCAAATCACAAATATTTCTACTGATGTAAATAGGAACTTTGCATTTGAAATCAGGGCAGACTATAGCCTCACCTATGGTTGATTTGGGATTTTTGGAATGGCACCCACACTACTGATATGTATTACAAAAAAAGGGATTTTGTAATACCAACTGGTTATCATTTTGGGAACATGATGAGATGGCTTCTTGTGCATGAAGCATGTTATATTATATCTGGGGACAACCACAGAATACGTGGCTTAGGGTTGATGACTCCTATGTTCACTGTAATTTGTGTCCAAACAAATGCAAAACATGATTTCTGTGGGAAATTCTTGACAGTCCAAAGGCAACATTCCATCACGGGCAACCTACTGGTGGGCACATGAGAGAGGAGGGTGGGACCAGAGCAGAAATATGGACTCTTATCTTGGTATAATAGCCTGTATTCCAGCTATGCAAGTTTCTCTCTGTCTCTTGGCAGGCAAGAGACATTCTCACACATTTCAACTAAGAAAAAAACTGTTTGAGGAGGTTTAGCGAAGGTCAAGAATTGGGGAGAGCAAGAGACCAAACAAAGTGGGACAAGGGGCTGTATTTTGTCCCCCAGACCTGGGATTCCACCCATAGAAGGAAGGCAGAAAAATGCCCCAGATAAACTATGGCGGATTTATAGAGGTGGGTGGTGTGAGGGGGATGCTATACCTTGTACTCTACATTTCTGGCTACTTAATATATGTATCATAGATTCAGTATTAATATATTAGCTCCTGAACAACTGTCTCATGTATTTATCTAGGATGTAATACAAGTGCAACCTATGAGCCAAGGAGAGAGGCCTAATTATCACAAACGAAACTGATCCCAGTTCTTCTGTGAGGCACATATAATGGAATGCTTGTCCATGGGAAGGAAAAATAATAATACAAGCTAGGGATGAGAATTCTAGACTTGGCTTCTGCTTGAGCTGACCCCTTTTGCTTCTCTGCTTCCATGGAACAGTCAAAACAGAGGTTTACCACTTCATCTGCTGCTTGCGAGGCACATAGGCAAATCTTCACATAGTTAGCAGCCATGCAGCAGTCTGCTCTTCATATGCTTTTAAATTCTGTCTTGCTCATTTTATTATTATTTATTAAATTTATATAGGGCAGCTTGCAGGATGGCACCTTCTCCCTGTCACTATACGCCCCCAGTAGGTCTTATCCCTAGCATTTATTCCTTGCAATACTCATCATGTATACCCATTTCAGCAGTTCTTCAAGGATCTCAGTAACCACAGCTCTCCCCAAGACAGGCCACTACACTCTTCATTATGCCCTTCCCAATTCAGCTCATAATGTTTGAAGAGATGGAGACTCAGTTCTTTGGGTGAAGGACTAGATGAGGTCAACATTTAACACCTTCTCATCTGAAGCATTTCCTCCTTCCTATTTCAAAGTCTGTTGCTGGAAGAGTGATGGGAGAACATGCAAGTGCAATGGACTGGGGCCCTCCCATTCACACAAGGCATGGCAAATAAAGACACTTTATATGGCCTGTGAATTGCAGGATCTGGCATTATACATTCCAGTTTCTTTCTGTTTCTGAGCTTGAGCACACACGGTACCAGATCACTAGGATAGGCTGTAGGATCCAGCTGTGAAAAACTAGTTTCATATTCTTGAGTTTGAGGGTATTATTATTTTTTTATTCTGCCTGGTTTAACCTCTAGGTCTTTTGGTGCACATATACTAAATCACCATGTGTGATGGATACAAATGCATATTTGAAGAGACGTTTACACTGGTATGCATCATTCAGGGATAGTACAACTGGCTCCATCAAACATGTACATGTCTTTAACAGAGAAGCCATGTTGAAGTGGTTTTCAGAGCAATCCTAATTTGAACCTGAGACTGGGGAGGTGCAAAGCCATGGCTCTCCCATTGCATTCCAAACCCTGTCAGTTTATTCCAGCCAGAGTGGAAGGGGAGGCAGATTTTAGTTTTTGTCAAAGCAGTTTCAGGTTGGCATAAGCTGAGGGGCCTAAGGATCAGGTCCCAGTTGATGAAATGCCTCATTTTAAAGTCTGTTGTTGGTAGGAAAACCTGTTGGCAGCTTCCCACTAGCTGGGCATAGCTTGGGACCTTCCCCACCAGCAATACTGCTCTCCATCAGCAGAGACTAGCAAACAGATATATATGCACCATTGTAACATCATCCAGCCATTGATATGGCTGGGAGTGGATTTAGGATTGCATAGTTACCATTTCCCTTGCAAACTTTGTCTTTGGATGAAGTAATTCCCATGAAGGAACATCACCATATTAGTAGAAACAACTTAAAAGTGCAGTCATCATCAGAAATGTGTGCTTTTGTTCCAGAGAAGACGAAGTCTTTACAAGTGTTCTAGTCTGAATTCATCCCCCAACACACAGGAAAAACATCAGAAAGCCTTGACTATGAAAAGCCTACAGAATGTACTTTGTTGGTAAACAACCATAAAAAGATACATTGACTGATTTTATAAGCATCTACCTGAAAGAGAGATGTGAATTTTTTGATAACATTGAAGATATTTTCCTGCTTCCAGAAAAATGTAGTAAATATTTTCTCCTTTAAAAGTGGGGCTGTTTTCACACATCTATTTCTGTCACATCCGTACTGTAATTGCTTAAGTATAACTTTCGCTAAATCATAAAAGGTGGAAAATATATCCTGTGTCCTTATATCTCATTATATTGTCAACAAATATTATCTTCCTATATACATAAAAATGTAAGGCTGTCATTGTGCAGCCCCCACTGGAGGATCTGTAGTGCCTCATCACAATCTGGGATTTGCAAAAAGTCAGGGTGGGGGAGGGAAGCAAACAGGAAAGAAGGTTTTCACACAAACACTTGCATATGTATAAAGAGTTTTTACCTGTGGTCAGTGTAATGTGTGAACCACTCTCTAATGATATGTTAGACAGAGGTAATTGAGGAAAAGAAAGAGCACTGTAATTCTCATGTGAACAGTGTAGGAATTTGGGTTTTACTCAAACTACCGGGGCCTAGTCAAAAGTTGACAATCCCCAGTCCATACATTCACACCTTTAAATATTCTTGTGATAGTGTGGACAGTAACTTTTTAGAAGATCATTTATTTTAGACTGTTTGTGTTCAGTGACCAGAGTTTTATCCAAGGCTGTGTGGACGACATTCAGCTTTCATAATGGGACTCCTCCTTCTTCTCCTCCCCCTCTTTACCCCCTGCCCTCAATTGGCTCCAAAAGGTTCCCTAACATTCTGGAGCAGATTTTGAGGGTGCATGGGCAGGGCTCTGCTAGGGAGGGAAGAGGATGGGCAAGGACAAGTGTGGAAGCAGAACAACAATGCTGGGCGCCACCCACTCTTTGCCATGGTCTAAGATATGGTTTTCTCACTCACCATGCGCTAAAGAGGAACAAAGAAAAACTGGTCTGGCTGGGAAGATAAGAACGTAAGAAGCCCTGCTGGACCAGGTCAAAGGCCTATTTTTGTACAATATTCTGTGCTTACAGTGGCAAACCAGATGCCTATAGGAGGCTCACAAGCAAGACCAGAGTGTGACAGCAGTCTCCCCAGAATAGTGACTCTCAGCAACTGAGATACAGAGGCATGCTACCTCCATTAGTGGAGATTGAACAGAGCCAACAAAGCAAGTTGCCACTGGTAGCTTTTTCCTCCATGAATTTGTCTAACCCTCCTTCAAACCCATCCAACAGCTTACTGAGAATTCTGGTCTGTTGGAATCAAAGAAAGATGAGTGCTAACAGTTTGTAGGCAGGATACAAGAGATGTGTGATCTTGGGCAGATGACACTGATGACTGTTCTTTGGAATCATTCATGCCACAGATGATATTTTAGATGTTGTTTGTCTACAACCTCCCATGGATGTTGGCTATATTGGAGGGCTAGAGACTAGCCACCCCTGCTTCACTTTGTCACTCATATTCCATTTATTCTGCGTTGGTTGTTTGCCAGCGATCCTTTTGCTACTTCATTAATGTGGCTCAATCCAATTTTATCTACACCAGAAGGAACTCCTCAAAACCAAGGAGAGGGTTGTGTGTGTCTGGCATGGTTAAAAATGACCACGCAGTAGGGTTGTTGCTTTAATGAATCAATTAACCATGTAGCTTGCACTCCCAGTACCAGCAGGATATAATATCTATTAGGCCAAGTCTTCCAAAACAGAAAATACAAACTTTAAGAGAGAAAAGAACTCTGACATGATATATAAACTTATTTTCCCCATTTTCCTCACCTCTGATTCCCTGTGTAATGTTACAAACTGACTAGATCTATCATGTTGTCACTTATGAGCTAATGGCTTGGGAAAATATTATGCCTCAAGCCATGAAATAAACTCTTTGATTTGCTTCAGAATTCTGTCTAATGGCCTTGCCCTCTCAGGGTCATGCGTTATTTGCACATTTGGTTTTGGCAATGCAGGATATAGCACTCTGAACTTAGAGTCGCTGGCTAATGAGAAGATAGCTAACAGAGTCGCCATCAATCATGTAAAAGAAGTAATATCTGATACTAAAGATTATGGATGGGTACCCAAACTTGTCTGTCTAATTAGCTAAAGCACAACTTAATTTGGAAGGCAATACACCTTATTTTGTCTTTTTCTGAGGTTCCCAATGTGGAGAAGGTAAATAGCCTCCAATAACTTCCACATGCAACTTTCCTCAGCAGTGTCAGAGGTAGGTGTCTGGAAGTACATTAGCCCCCTTAAGATCCACCCCAGTGTCCCATTGAGCACAAAGGCATGAAAGAACATTCTAAACTCATTCTGCTGAACATGCTTTGAAGCCCCCCACCCCTTGATTGGAAGTGTCTTATTAAGTTTGCTGATTTCAAAATTATGTGCAAATTCAGCTAACTGTGCTTAAGAACTCCACCTCAGTGGTCAAAAGTCAGGAGCCAGGGCACAGAGGCAAGTGTGCAAGGGCTTCTGTGCAAGTCTCGGTTTCCTTTCCCAGTTCAAGCCCTCGTGTTAGGTATCATTCATCAGGAAACAAGAAAGGGGTACAGATAACTTTAAGGACATTTTCTAAGAGTTATAGGTGTGGTTTTCCAGGCTAATTAGGCACAGCCGGTGATGTGTATAAAGAGAAAAGAAGTTGCAGTTTGCAACTGCCTGCAGAAAGAAAACACCCACATGCTTTGTGTTTGTAGTTTGTGTAGCCGTAATAAAACTCTTGTTTGAGTATTTTACACCAGTCTCGTGGTTCTGTCGTCTGCCACCAGGGAAAATTTGCCTCCAATATTTCACAACATGATTGAATAGTGGTAGTATAGTTGTTGTTGGCATCCATCTGTTTCGAGTGTGGGCCTCGGTGGAAGTGTGCCAAACTGCGGGGAAATCTCAGCGCCTGCTGTGGCTAAAGAGACCAGAAACTCATAACTGCTGCCTCCTGCATTGTTTTTGCTGTACAGTCATACCTTGTTTTAAAGTAGCTTCAGGTTGAGCATTTTCAGGTTGCATTCTGTGGCGACCCAGAAGTAACAGAATGGGTTACTTCCAGGTTTCGCCACTTGCGCAGATGCTCAAAATGACGTCATGCGCAGAAGTGGCAAATCGTGATCCACGCACGTGCAGACGTGGGTTGCGTTCTGCTCAGAATGCGAACGGGGCTCCGGAACGGATGCTGTTTGCATCCAGAGGTACCACTGTACTCTTTTTGAAGCACCGAAGTTAACTCTCCAAGGTCCAAGCCAGGGCATTGTGTGTGGAGGTCCTGGGCTGCCCAGATGACAAGACCTCCCTCTCGGCCTTTCTGATGTGCTCCAAAGGAAAGCAGAGCAATACGTTTGGCTGCATGAGTTACTGGATGGAGGTACACAAGGCGCCATCCAACCATTTTAGGGACTCCAGATTTGTGTAGGGTTTACTCCTTAGCTTTTTCTCTTCCTAAAGATGTCCCACAAGGCAGTGGGTAGTATAGTGTACTTAGTTAAACAGGTCAGAGACTGAGCAGATACTGTATGGGTAAAGTGAGAGTTAGGGTGAGTATTCCCAGGGATTAATTGTGGGACCAGAGATATAAATTATTCTTGAACCTGCCTAGCTCAACTATATACCCAAATTTAATAGGACTGAGGCACAGGATTGTAGGTGCTGTCAGTGAGGCAGTATCAATGAACCTCTATTATTCCACATGGCTCCCCCAATATTCAGGATTTTGGTAGCTACTACTGCTACAATTCCATCTTGCTGTCACCAGCTTATCTAGAATTGACTACTAGTATCCCACTCGAGTTTAACACTTGCACCAATTACTTATTTGTATGACGCTGTTTCCCTCTGTTACCACCACATATTTGAATTGCCAGTTAATAGTAAACCTCTATTCACCCACCAGCAGCTCTGGCAAAGTGTGGTACAAGATAGTTTCTGTACTTTTTGCCTCGTATCTCAGGTTCTATGAAAGCTAGAAATGTTTTTTTTAAAAAAACAAGGGGTGAGGAAATCTCGAGATTATGCTTTGTCTCTCCCCCTTGTGGATGCCCATGTACTCATCCTGGGAAAGGGAGAGTGTTCACCTGTTAGTTGTAGTTCCCTTTTCCCAAGGATGGGGAAACTGTGGTCCTTCAGATGTTGCTGGACTACAACTTCCATCAGCCCCACCCATCATAATGGTCAGGGATTATGGGAATTGTAGTCCAACCAGATGCTGGAGGGCCACAAGTTCTTCATTTCTGCTTAATGCAGTTATAGATCACTTTTAGACTGAAATATGTTGGCTTGTCTCTTTATACCCACAATTGGGAACAAATCACAATTAAAGACTTGTGCATGGTGATGTTAGAAATCTTGAAAAGCAACATCTGCTGCTAAGTCTTATGTTTTTGATATTACAATATTAGTCATGGCTGCATGTGGGATAGCAACACAGTCTGGATTTGCCATAGACACATTATTCAAAAGGCACAGTGAGTATAAAACATTAAACAATTATGTTTAATGTTCAGCACATTCATCCCATGGTCTCTTGAGTAAGCACTAATGAAATTGGCAACACCATGAGAAGTATCAGAAAAGAACACTCTATACTGACCAACTGGAGGGAGAAAAAGAAAATACACCAAAGACCAAGACTAAACAGAATTTACATGTACAGCAAAACATAGGACATTTTGCCCACAGCGTTTGTTCTCTGTCTCCATTTGTCCCAGAACATGGCCCGATTTGCACATAATGCTAAACCAATCCTTAGCTAAGCATGAACACACAACAATGTGGGGACAGTAAAAATCACAGCAGCTTTGCTCCTGGACATCCTTTTGAAACATTACTCAGCACTAAGCCATGGTTTAGTGTTATGTGCAAACCTGGGCCATAATGTTGAGGTTGGAACTTAACGGGTTAAGTTTTTCCCATGATGCCACACCATTCTGACGTCAATTTTGGAAGCTTGGGAGGAGCTTGGGAAGAGTATGCCAGTCCCACTCTGTATTTTGTGGGGAAAGGATGCAGTTTTGTCATGGCTGCAAATAGTCCTGGAAATTCCTGAGAAATGTTGGAATAAAAGCTGTAAATAGACAAACCTGGACTGTGTGTGTTTGTCTGGAAGCCAAGCTACATGACAGTTTTACACCGCTGTGCTATCTCTGCTACGGCGTGACTGAGAGCTCGGAGCAGAGCATGCGGCAGGAGAAGTGTGCCGGGCAGTAAAGAGCTAATTGAGGATCGCAAATCAATTAGCGGGGGTCGCGCCAGATCAATCAAATTCCACAGGTTATGGGTAACCTAAATAACCTATCGTAAAACTGTCACGGAAGAGCTGCCGGGAGCTGTGAAATCTGCGGTGTCTAGCAGAGGAGCACGGAAGGAGGCGAAGGCAAGCAAGCAAGCTGAAAGACGCAGAAAGTGCCTGTGTTGCCAAGAATCGTTTCTCCACGCCAGAGGAGCTGGTGCTTTTGTAAGTACAGCTTGGGGCCAACTTGGGAGAACGGGAGAACATGGCAGATGGCCAGGAGGTGATTCAAGCTCCGTTTGAACAGCTTGAGGAACTCACTGCCCAAGCGTGGAATACCTGGGCAAGATGGGTGAGAGCGTGGTTTATAGCCACGGAGGTTTGGGACATTTCCCAGAGGGAACCAGTGCAACTGGTGGACAGAGATGCAGGAAAGCTGAAGTCTGTTTCTCTGGAGGAGAAAATGCAGAGGGAGAAAGCTATGAGAGCTGAGGTCTGCATGTTGAGAGCAGGTGTTCATGCAAATTTGCAACATCACCTGGATGGCGTTGAATCTGCGTGTGAGGCCTGGAGTGTGCTGAAACGTCTGTGTGAAGGCTCAGCAGGAGGCCTAGGGCAGATGGAAGCTGAAAGCCTAGAGATGGCTGGAGCCCCTGTTCCTGATGATTTAGCCTCAAGGAGTGCTAGTGAGCAAGTCGGGGGGGTGGAAAGTTCCAAAGGCAAGTTTGAAAAGTTTTCCACTGAACCTGCTGGAATGGAGCGGCAGTTCAGGGGGGGCGGATCTGGCAAGGAGTGCTTTTCCGGAAGAAGGAAAAGGAGGCCAGCTGGGAGGAGAACCAGGCAGTGTTTTTCCACTGGATTTCGTCGGTGCTACATGTGTGGATCCCACAGTCATTTCAAAAGAGACTGCCCACAGAAAGCGAGAGCAGCTGCACAGGAAGGCTTCAAGGACACCTTCCATGGGAATCAGTCGGGTTTCCATGGGAACCAGTCTGGAAGGGGAGGTCAGCGTGGGAACGCAAGAGAAGGACGAGGAAAACAACGTCAGGAGACTTATCAAATCACGGCTAGTCTGGCGTTGGCTGAAGACAGCTGTGGGGCAAGCCAAGAGCTAAGTTTTGTTATTGACTCTGCAGCTAATCGCAATTTGATTCCAGAGACACCTGCTGTCGAGAGGTGGAACTGTACGGCAATTCCTGCCGGGAAAACTGTACTGTTTGCAAATGGACAGAAAAGAAATATGACTAATGCTGTAAATTTGCATTTTTGTATTTTACAGGAAACGTTGGAGTGTTGTACTGTTCCTGGGATGCACCACTGTCTTTGATCTGTGCCTTATTTACTGAAAAAGGGATTTACGGTTTGTTTTCAGGGTGATGTTTGCACAATCTCCAAAGGAGGGAGGATGCTTGCCAAGGTTAAAAAGGGGCAGAATGATCTCTTCATTCTTAAAACGTCTCTGGAGGGTGGTGGGAAGGTTGAGAAAGCACAAGCACTGCGTGCTACAATTCCCAATCATGATTCATGCGTACATGCTTGGCATACACGTACAGCTCATAGTTCTCTTGAAGAACTACAGGTGCTGCCAGAGGTTTCCAATGGTTGTAAGATCTCAGAATGTGGACATGCTGTAAGTTGTGAAACTTGCAAACTGGCAAAGGTAAAAGGATGCAGTTATCCAAAGGTTGAAAGGATAACCACTAGGCCTTTTGAACTGATTCACATAGATCTGTTGGGTCCTATAGAGGAACCAAGTCTGGGAGGGTCAAGGTTTCTGCTCTCGATGCAGGAGGATTTTACTCAGAATTCCTGGATACATGGTCTCAAATCCAAGGATGATGCAGCACAGCTGATCAAAGGGTGGATTGAGGGGGTGGAACAAAGGTTTTCCACCAAAGTGCAAGCTGTCACAAGTGACAGAGGAGCTGAGTTTACAGGTTCTGCTTTGCAGAAGTACTTTCACAAGAAAGGGATACGTCACACAGTGACTTCACCCAATCAGTGGGGGGTGGCAGAGCGGAAGTGTCAGGCTCTGGTTAAAACTGCACAGGTGTTGCTGGAAGACTCTGGGTTACCTCCAAGGTTTTGGCTGGAGGCAATCAAGTATGTAAGCTTCATCTGGAATCGCACCTACAATTCCATGGTAGGGGACACACCGTTTGGGCTGTTGCATGGCAGGAAACCCCAGATTCATTTTTTGCGTATGTTCGGGTCACGTGCGTCTGTGCCGGTACCTGCTGCTTTGCAGGGGCCAGATGGATCCAAGTTCCGAAAAATGATCTTCTGTGGGTATGAGCCAACAGCGAGTGCATGGAGATTTGCATTTCCATCAGGTGATCAGAGTAAGTTACTGATCAGTAAACACGCTGAGTTCTATGAGCAGGATAAAAAGACACAAGCTGCTGTCAAGCGTGATGTTCTTTCAGAGTGTCTCTCTGATTCAGAACAGGAAGATTCTGAGGGGGAGGAAGGAGAGGCTGAGTCTGATGATGACGATCAGGTAACTGACCAAAGTCAGGAACAAGAGGAGGTATCTGTAGCATCTCCACAAGTTGTAAAAAGGGAGGCCAAAAGCGAGCCCAGTTCCCCTGTGAGTGTAATGGAGAGGATTCGAAAACGTTTTAAGTCAGAGGGGGAATCCCGTGATGCTGAGGACACATTTCCTGGTGGCAGTGAGTCAGAGGTAACATCTGAGTTTATGCCCAGAAGGTCTAGTCGCACAACAAAGGGCATTCCACCTGAAAGGTACCAGGCAACATGTGCGTGGGTGAAATTCGCACAGTGTGATTCTGGGAGTGTTGAAAGGGTTCAACAGGTGCCTGGGAAAGATGCTGGGAAGGAGCACAAGGCAAAGGGTAAGGTGTTGAGCTCAAAAGGGTCTTGTCAGAAGGTGCAGCAAGGGGGGGTGTTGAGGTTGGAACTTAACGGGTTAAGTTTTTCCCATGATGCCACACCATTCTGACGTCAATTTTGGAAGCTTGGGAGGAGCTTGGGAAGAGTATGCCAGTCCCACTCTGTATTTTGTGGGGAAAGGATGCAGTTTTGTCATGGCTGCAAATAGTCCTGGAAATTCCTGAGAAATGTTGGAATAAAAGCTGTAAATAGACAAACCTGGACTGTGTGTGTTTGTCTGGAAGCCAAGCTACATGACAGTTTTACACCGCTGTGCTATCTCTGCTACGGCGTGACTGAGAGCTCGGAGCAGAGCATGCGGCAGGAGAAGTGTGCCGGGCAGTAAAGAGCTAATTGAGGATCGCAAATCAATTAGCGGGGGTCGCGCCAGATCAATCAAATTCCACACATAACACAGTACAAGATGAAGGCTGCTCTGGATTGTATAGTCAGCAGATATGCCAGAACACCTGTCTTAGAATGAGATGTGAGCTTTGCAATCTTGAAACACCTATCTTAAAATGGGATGTGAGGTTTGCCAACCTTGAAATTCTTCTTCACCTCCCCTTCTCTTAAATCAGGAACAGAAGTTGAAATTTCTTTCAGCTGATCTTGGGAGACAGAATGAAAGAAGAGGCAACTTTTTCCCCAAGCTCTCGGATTGGCTCAGGAAATTCTCCCAAATCTAAAATTTTGGATCAGTTCAAGGAAAGCTGTGGAGAGCTCCCCCATCTTTATTACTCGGTGTGTTTTCAAATATTCTGACCCACCATTCCTTAACTGATCAGATCGGATCAGGCTTATTTCTTTGGTTCTAGTCATGAGACCATTACATAACAAGGTTTAGCAATATAAAAGTAAGACAAGGTAGCAGAATGGAAGTTAACTAGGACACAAATAAATTGCAGCATGAACAAATGTAGATGCTAGGTTTTCCAAGAAAATTGCATTCCTTAACTGATAGATTAAAGCCATACATTGCCCTGTTTGCTCCCTTTGAGAACTATTTTAAATGAGAATTTTTGTTTCCATATTTTATTTCTAAGAAGTAAAGCTACTTTCATAATGGGGGCAGGGGAGAGAAAACATTGGGAAATAAGATCAATAGTAGTTGGACAACTTCAGCCGCTACGTGCACAGTGAGGATCTCAGATAAGCAGCTTAGCTGAATTAATTTTTTGGCTGCAGTGTGTCATATGAGGTATGTGGGATTTTTGTGGCCAGATGCCAAAATTACAGATGAATGGTGTTTCCTTCAAGACATGCCAATCAGGTAGGGAACCATGAATGGGAACTTTGCCTACAGCTGCTTCATAACAGCACCATTGATGCTTTCAGCCCCCATTAGTAGTCTTAGCCCTCTGAAGTTGATCCTTTTTCATCTAGTTTCATCTCATTTGCTGTCCCCATTCTCCTTATGTTGCCAAAGCGAAAGAATTATTTCCCTGAAGAAGCACTGAGGAATTATTTTGATTACATGACTGGTCTGTTAGCAATCTGCTAAAGCACAGACCTGGTACCAAACCTGGTATTGATTTTCTAAGGCACAGCAGCAACAACAAAAAGTTCCCCATTGGGTGCAGAAAATTGGCTTTGGCATTGCAGATTTAGTTTCTTTTGAGTGACAGGGTGGACTTGTTTTTCAGTTTCTCTCTCTGTGTGTGTGTAGGGAGAGAGAGAGAGAGAGAGAGATAGGTACAGGGTCGGATTTAGGTTTGATGAGGCCCTAAGCTACTGAAGGTAATGGGTCCCTTTATATTTCCAGATGTCCTTTGTCAACAACAAATTGTCTCTGTTTTTTGTGTTGAATATATACTATATAGTAATTTATGGACCTAATAGGTATCTAAAGCCATTTGCACATGCAGAATGTAGACACCCTATATATAGAAATGAGCAAACCAGTAATATTTTAGGGAGCAGGCTAGCAGGCAGGGCCCATTACTTACATCATAGGAGCCTACAAAACACAAAACACTGTTGCTCTTTGTAGGTTTTATTTTATTTGTTTTTTATCTTATATTTTGGAAATGTACATCCAGTTTCTTTCTTCCTTTAATTTTTTGTGGGGCCCCCAACAGAGTGGGGGCCCAAGCTGTAGCTTGTTTAGCTTATATGCAAATCTGGCACTGGATAGATAGATAGATAGATAGATAGATGATAGATAGATAGATAAATGATAGATAGATGGATGGATAGATGATACATGCATGTATACATTTACAATATGCAGATTGCAAAAGGAATGATAAAAAATGGCAACAAGCTTAGGCAAAGTCCCAAAGCCAATCAGTACAAACTACTCCACAGTGGAGCACACCTTTTCTGAGGAGACAAAGGATCTAAATTACTGTTTCCTATCCTCCATTCCATCCTTTAATTCAGAAAACAAAATGCCATAAGAAAATAGGAAGCTGTCTCAATCCGTTGGTCCATCTGAACAACCCTTTAATTATTGAGCAACCCTTTAATTATTATTATTATTTTTAATTTTTGCCTGTGCATAAGGTCATCAGGTGCAAAGAAATGGTAAAATTATTGTGTCTAACCACCATGGACAAGCTACGTGTTCCATTCTCTTATTAACTGAAGAGTTGTCTTATACTATTGCTTTATTGCCATTTTAATGTTCTCTTATATCTCCCTCTGCGAATGCCAGTTGGCCATTGAAGAGTGGACTTAAAACACTATAAATGATATTCATAAATAAATTCTGAACATGTGTATGGTGTGATCCCACTCTCTCATCCAGGTATGAATTGGAAATGATCCCACTCTTTCATCTATACACATATCCATTGTAATTTGTGAAGCAGATTCGTTCTTGAATATTTACTAGGAACTACCTGCATTAGCTTACCACAATATATGATTGCTCATTTTGTCCCACAAGGACTTTACTCAAAAAAATTAATTCACATTGCTACATTGCTCATGCATACATAGTCAAGCACAACTGGCTACTGTTCTAAGACTTGCCTTCTCTATTCTTGTTAGAATTCTGAACTTTAATAGGCAGTCAAAACATAGTTCAGTGACTCTATTTGTTCAGATATTTAGTACCAACTTACAAAAATCTAGCTGGGAAATGGATCCTGGTACATTTTAATTATATGAATAATGTTTGATCAACATGCTTCAGTAGTTCATTACAGCAGTTTCAGATCCTTCATAACACTACAGAATCAATGGCCTTGCAGAATTTGGAGGGCATTATGTCAAAAGTTTCCTGGTATTTTCTTAAGAAATTTCCAACAGATCTTAGACACCCTCTGCCTTCATTCTCCCCACCAAAAGCATATGGATATATGATGCCACATTAGATTAAGAACAGCCACTGGTCTACTTTGCAAAGGATTGGTTCTTCATCACTAGATGACCAACAACTGAACCTGGCCACATCTGCATGCAAAGCTTGTTCTCTACCCCACTCTGACAACCTCTTACTTCAAATTGTTGTAGCACTATTATGACAAGAAGCTCTGGTTAAAACCACAAGGAATGGGATATGTGAAACACACACCCCCCTTGAGAAAATTTGCTAGTCTTGTTGAACCTCATCAATTCATTTGTGCACACACTGTTTGATACAGAGACATTCGAAATGATCACTGCATTCTCTGCAGCCTCATAAGCAGCTATGAACTTCCCTCAATGACCTAGAATTCTGACAGGCAGAGAAAGCATCACAAATCCTGCCGGCTCCATTTCAGGGCCTTCTAAGATCAATAAAATAACAAAAAGCCATTTACTACATATCAACTATATCTAAAAAGCACTATAAATAACAAATCAATGAGGTTTCTTCCAATCATTTTTTATTCCTTCTATGGCAATTTTGTTTTATATCTATAAAAAGTGATATAGAGAATATGAGAATTCACATTTTATATGAAAATTGGCTTCATAGATAAGACCATGGGTCAATCTAGTACAGGCATAGGGGCTCCTTTAAAGCCTGAGGGCTACATTGCCTTCTGGGTAATCTTCCAGATGCCATGTGCCAGCAGTGAGCATGGCTAGAGGCAAAAAGTGGTCAAAGGTATCTATCTATCTATCTATCTATCTATCTATCTATCTATCTATCTAATCTATCATCTATCCCCTTGTACAGTCAGCAATTTCTCTCTCTCTCTCTCTCTCTCTCTCTCTCTCTCTCCCCCCCCCCCCGGCTTCATCCAGGCAAGGCAGAATTGAAGGATATATTCCAGCCAGGAAGATAAACAACACACAGTGGTGGTGAGGGGGGTAGGAAGAGGGTATGTGGCTAGGGATGGCGTGTTATGTATGGAAATCCCTGAAGGTCATATTTGGAGAGGCACAATTGCCTCCTGGACCTGAAGTTCCCCACCCTGAGGTTTAGCACAACACTCTGTTCAGGGTGACCAGCCAAATGCATCTAAGAGGGCGTGTAGTTGTTGCCCTATTGTTTCCTCCCCAGTGTCTGGAGTATTTTGCCTTTGCATGTAGAGGTTCCTTCCTACTACGTAGCTTTTGGTAGACCTATATTCCATAAATGTGGAGTCTTAAAGCCATCTAAGCTAGCAACCTTCGCTGTGGCACTGAACCCTAGCAGGGTGATGAAGTGACCCTTCAATTAGAACGACCCCTGCAAATTGCTCCTAATTAGAACTGCCAATGACATTTCACCTAAAGAGGAATTCAAAGTGACATTGATGGTGGGATTTCAAGGGAGTTTTAAACGATGGGCGAAATTCTGAGGGGGAGTCTCTCACATCCCTGCTGCAGAACAATTACAGCAAACAAACAGATGGTGTCACTGGAATACCACAGTGTCCTTTGATGAGGTATATAAGTAAATGCGGTTTCTGAAAACAATGTCACATTAAAGCTGTGCTTTACGCCTTATCTCTTGCTTGAAGGAACAAGACCCAAAAACCTACAGCAGTACTGCTATTTAACTCATTTCCTCTACTTCTTGACAATGTTGAACAGTTGTTTACAAGTTAAATGGAAATCTATTCAGTACTTGCTACCTGTTTAATTACAATGAAAGAGACTCGCTAAGAACAAAGGAATATCATGCTATCCAAATAGAATGGCAATCACAGAGATTCCTGCTGTGCGTTATAAGCTGCTATTTTGCTCTCATTCTGAGCAGTAATATCTCTCTTGAACACACATGTGCTGACTAAGCTGCATTGCATATCACTGGACTACTAGAAGTGGAAAAGATGGATCAAAGTGAAATTAATTTCACTCTTTCCAGAACTAATCTAATTTGAAAGAGGCCTGTAAAGAACAGTGGATTATGTCTGACTAAATTCTCTTTCTAGGGATAGGGTGGACAAGCTGCCATGTCTCATAGATGGATATGTGCAGTAATCACCTGTTAGCTTAAAAGAATAAAATGATTTAAGCATGAGAGGCACTTGGCTTTCCAAAGAGCTCCTTTGTTTGTTTGTTTATTACATATATTATCCTGACTCTCTTCCAGGATGGAATTCAAGCAGCATGTCGGACAGTTTCCCATCCCAGCAATGGCCAGATCGTGACCTTTGCTTCAGGAAGAGCATATACCCCAAGAGTCAATGGTTCTTCAGCAAACTAAATTAGGCCAATTAATGTCAATGGTCTGAGTATAACTTAAAGGCAAAGGTAAATTGACCCCTGACCGTTAGGTCCAGTTGCAGATGACTCTGGGGTTGCGGCGCTCATCTCGCTTAACTGGCCAAGGTATCTGGCGTACAGCTTCCGGGTCATGTGGCCAGCATGACTAAGCCACTTCTGGCGAACCAGAGCAGCGCACGGAAATGCTGTTTATCTTCCCGCTGGAGTGGTACCTATTTATCTACTTGCACTTTGACATACTTTTGAATTGCTAGGTTGGCAGGAGCAGGGACCGAGCAACGGGAGCTCACCCCGTCGCGGGGAATCGAACCACCAACCTTCTGATTGGCAAGCTCTAGGCTCTGTAGTTTAGACCACTGCGCCACCCGCGTCCCTAAGTATAACTTAGTTGACTACTATCCCCTGTTTCATCAAAGTGTGTGTGTAGGCTTTCAAACTCTCTTCCCAGATTGTGAGCTTGTTAGCTGCATGGGGTGCAGTTATCCATATGACTGAGAAAATATTGTCTTAAATTTGCCCTTACTGTCATTTGCCCTCATTTGCCCAAACAATTGCCCTTGCTTGTCTTCTGTTGAATCCAAGAGACACAGCACTGCACTGAAATTGCTAGTTGCTACATTACTTTTTTAAAAATTTTACTGGAGGATATCTGATGCAGTTCTAACATGTGTATTGATTGCATTATCTTACCTTCATAATATACTTTAAATCCATGGGCACTCACTGCAAAGTCACTGGTCAATCGTAGTGAAAATACAGATTTTGTACTGGTAATAGGTGGAGGGAGGTGAAATCCCGTTAACCTAGGGGGAAAAAACATTTATTAATTTTGCCACAAATGAATAAATAAACCAGATTATTTCATACTTTCTTATCTTGAGTTGTGTATAAAATATTACATTATACAGCTTAGATTTTAAAGAAGGATGTCCTGTTGGGAAGCCATGTAAACCTATGAATGTTTCCTTTGGGAAAGTCAGGTGAGACCTACTAACCAAGATAAATACAATTAAGCAGGAAGAAAATGTAGTTCTTTGTAAATATTTTAAGGAAAGCCTATAAATTCATACTGGTCGTACAAATACCTATTCTCTTGTTAGCTGTCCACATGGATGGCTTATGCATGGAGGGTAAGTGGTAGCTAGGTGATACCTAAATATGAAAATACTCTCTTATCTTAAAAGTTTGAAAGCCACGGGATATGTGAAGCATCCGTACGTAAGTTTGTAAAGCACTGGGAGTTTTGAAATAGTCAGGGTGCCTCATTCCCAGCCCAAACTACAGAAGCAGCTAGGAGAGAATAGATGTATGTGGGGGGGGGAGAGATAAACGCTCTCAAACTCTAACCTGCTCATCTTTTTCTCAGTTATGTTTAATGGTGATTCTGCAGTTATCTCTGTTGGGCTTGAAGAGTCTGTTCTGCTGTGTTTGTTTTTTTCTGGATGATAATGATGATGACAATTTGTGTTTTAATGATTGTTATCATTTAGCCTGTTAGCTATCTTGGATGTTTTAAATGTAGAACAATGGGGCATGAATATTTTAATAATGAATGCATGGCTAAATAAATTGTCTGCTAAGCTGCCTCTGGATCACCAAGCCTACTTTTTCTGGGTTCCTGAATAAAGAGAGGCTCATACAGTTGGAAATAATAATAATAATAATAATAATAATAATAATAATAATAATAATAATAATAATAATTTTTATTTATACCCCACCCTCCCCGGCTCAGGGCGGCTAACACCAGTAAAATCACAATAAAAACATAATGGGGGGACAATTTAAAATACGGGTTAAAATACAATTTAAAATGCAGCCTCATTTTAATAGTAGCCCATAGTTCAAAACCATAAGGGGAGGGAAACATAAGGGTCAGACTGAGTCCAAACCAAAGGCCAGGTGGAACAGCTGTGTCTTGCAGGCCCTGCGGAAAGATGTCAAGTCCCGCAAAGATGTCAGGGCCCTAGTCTTTTGTGACAGAGCATTCCACCAAGTCGGGACCAGTACTGAAAAGGCCCTGGCCCTAGTTGAGACAGACTGGGGTACTTCAGAATTAACAATGAAAGGGGTAAAGCCTCTCCTTCACGTTGCCACCTCTCCCACCAGGAGGCATGTGCTATAATGCCCAAATGATGTACCGTATTTTTTGCTTTATAAGACTCACTTTTTCCCTCCTAAAATGTAAGGGGAAATGTGTGTGCGTCTTATGGAGCGAATGCAGGCTGCGCAGCTATCCCAGAAGCCAGAATAGCAAGAGGGATGGCTGCTTTCACTGCACAGCGATCCCTCTTGCTGTTCTGGCTTCTGAGATTCAGAATATTTTTTCTTCTTGTTTTCCTCCTCCAAAAACTAGGTGCATCTTGTGGTCTGGTGTGTCTTATTGAGCGAAAAATATGGTAATTTAAATACGGAGATGAGCATATGTCAGAAGTGATGGGCTACAATACTCATCACCCCTGACCGCTGGCCGTGATGGCAGGAGCTGATAGAATCATAGAATTGTAGAGTCGGAAGAGACCCTGAGGATCAACTAGTCCAACCCCCTGTAATCTAGGAATCTCAGCTAAAGCATCCATGACATACGAACATCCAACCTCTGCTTAAAAACCTCCAAGGAAGGAGAGCCCACTGCTGCCCCAGGGAGATGGCTGCACTGTCAAACACCTCTTACTATCAGAAAGTTTTTCCTGATGTTTAGTTGGAATCTCCTTTCTAAACAACATATTGGGATCAACATCTCCATTGCCACATTTTCCCCATTACTGCCCCAAATATAAGCTATGCGTGCTAAGCTGGAAATATTCCATTCTTTCCATACATACACACACACACACACACACACACACACACACACACACACACTTGTTTTGACTTTCATTGTTAACATCACAGAAGTTACACAGAAGTATTAAAAAGCAACTACAACCATACACATTTCTGGCACTTTAATCTTGAATATACCTAGAAGATTTATGTATAATCCTCTACCCCTCTCCAATACCTTGCTGCCCTGCCTAATAAAATCTGAAGGGGAAGAAAGGGAAGAGAGAGCACAAAGAAAGCTATTTTGCACTCTCACAGTTATATGAGCAAGTGACTTGTACCATAAAATTGTTCCAAATGATTTATTTAACGAGTTAAATACAATAAAAGTCAGGCATTTCCATCTGCTTCGTGCTTTAACCAATACCCCTGTGCTATTTTAATTTTAGCCTTGACTGAAGAAGTGGCTCGTATGGAGAGAGGGTTATTCTCTGAACTGGCTGCTGTTGCATACTGCATGTAATGTAATGCCAGGAAAAAACAAAGGTCCCTGTAATAAGCAGCAAAACAACATTAACATGACAAGATTCATTGTATCCTAAAGCTAGAAATGTGAAAAAGCAACACCCTATCTTGAACATTTCTCCTTCAGGCCCAGAATATCATTGGAAAATTTTTTTTATTCAAAGCCATTCTACAATTTGTCTAGGAGACAGTTCATATATTATATAAAAGCATGGTGGGGATTGTGGATGATTTGTGGTTGTCTTCATTACCAACCTCTTCAGACAGCCACAATGAGATGTGAGTTCCCAAAACACAATCTATAGTTCACAAATCACACATGTGGACTAATCTGGATTATCATCTCTTGGTTCAGTAAATCAAACTATGAATGAGCCTTATGGGGGTGTATGCAAACCATTTGTGGTGACGTCAAACAAACTAAGACCTCTTCAGTTATCTATAGTTTCCTAAGATATGCTTGTCTGCATGTAGCAAGTAGATGACTCTTGCAAGTGCTATGCCACACAGTGCAGAAGTAGCATGGGAAGAAGAAGCTCAAGTTGCTAATGCTTCTTTTCTGGCTTTTTTGGCCAAATTTACAACAGCCATAATGCTAGTCCTCTTCCAAAGTTAATACTTGTGCAGCGCGGACAATGGCTGGTCCAAAACTTCTGGAGGGCACGACAGTGGGGAAGGCTGATGGTAGATTTCTGGACAGCACATCAGACTGGAGCAGGGATGGGGAACCTCTGGTCATTGTACCATATATAATGGCAAGTGTGGGGCAGGTAGATACATAGAAGAAGAAGAAGAAGAGTTTGGATTTGATATCCCGCCTTTCACTCCCCTTCAGGAGTCTCAAAGCGGCTAACAATCTCCTTTCCCTTTCTCCCCCACAACAAACACTCCATGAGGTGAGTGGGGCTGAGAGACTTCAAAGAAGTGTGACTGGCCCAAGGTCACCCAGCAGCTGCATGTGGAGCAGCGGAGACGCGAACCCGGTTACCCAGATTACGTGACTACCGCTCTTAACCACTACACCACACTGGCTCCAACTGTGCATTAGCATGGGAGAGTTGAAGCCTGCCAAAATATACTTTATCGTTAACATATAAGCACTTAGGGGTGTTGCTAAGCGAAAAGTGAGGCTCAAATTCATCAGTGTTATTATCTTTTTTTTTTATATAAAATTTTTATTGGTTTTACAAAAGTTTTTATAACAAACAAACATTAAAAAAAGGACAAACAAACAAGTATAATTTCATAATGTCCTTTCATAAACTTCTTTCCTCGGACTTCCCCATACCTCCCCTTTCTGCATCCTCATGTCCAAATTTTTATAGCAACTTGTAAATGTTTTTTCCCGTCCTAATTCATCATAGTCCTTTCTTAATCTAATCTTATATTACTGCAACCCTTTCTCTCTGTAAAATCTCGACATTCTAAGATTCATCAAGTTTATAATAGTCCTTAAGGTAAATCTTAAATTTCTTCCAGTCTTCTTCCGCAGTCTCCTTTCCCTGGTCACGAATTCTGCTCGTCATTTCCGCCAATGTCATATAGTCAATCACTTTCATCTGCCATTCTTCCAAGGTGGGTAGGTCTTGTGTCTTCCAATACTTTGCGATCAGTATTCTTGCTGCTGTTGTTGCATACATGAAAAAAGTTCTATCCTTCTTTGGCACCAATTGGCCGACAATGCCCAAGAGAAAGGCCTCTGGTTTCTTAAGGAAGGTATATTTAAATACCTTTTTCATTTCATTATATATCATTTCCCAGAAAGCCTTAATCTTCGGGCATGTCCACCAAAGATGATAAAAAGTACCTTCAGTTTCCTTACATTTCCAACATTTGTTATCAGGCAAATGGTAAATTTTTGCTAGCTTAACTGGGGTCATGTACCACCTATAGATCATTTTCATCACGTTTTCCTTTAAGGCATTACATGCCGTAAATTTAATACCGGTGTTCCACAACCTTTCCCAGTCAGCAAGCATAATATTATGACCAATGTCCTGTGCCCACTTAATCATAGCTGATTTAACTGTTTCATCTTGTGTATTCCATTTCAACAGCAGGTTATACATTCTTGACAAGTTCTTAGTATTGGGTTCTAACAATTCTGTCTCAAGTTTTGATTTTTCCACCTGGAAGCCAATTTTCCTGTCTTGTATAAAAACCTCCATTATTTGATAATAGTGGAGCCAATCTTGTACTTTGGGTTTTAGTTTTTCATGGCTCTTTAATTTCAATTTCTCTCCATCCTGTTCTAAAATCTCACAATACTTTGGCCATCCGACCTCCATATTGACTTTCTTGTGTGCCTTAGCCTCTAAAGGTGACAACCATCTAGGGGTTTTGTTTTCCAACAGATCTTTATATCTCATCCAAACATTAAACAGCGCTTTCCTAACAATATGATTTTTAAAGGCACTATGCACTTTAATTTTGTCATACCATAGATATGCATGCCAACCAAATGCATTATTGAAACCTTCTAAGTCCAAGATATCTGTATTCTCGAGGAGCATCCATTCTTTCAGCCAGCAGAATGCTGCTGCTTCATAGTACAATTTTAAGTCCGGCAGGGCAAATCCCCCTCTTTCTTTTGCATCTGTTAGTATTTTATATTTTATTCTGGGCTTTTTGCCCTGCCAGACAAATTTCGCAATGTCTTTCTGCCACCTCTTGAAACAGTCCATCTTGTCAATAATCTGCAAAGTTTGAAATAAGAATAACATTCTAGGCAATACATTCATCTTAATCACTGCAATTCGGCCTAACATTGACAATCTCAAATTTGACCATATTTCTAGATCTTTTTTAATTTCTGACCAACATTTTTCATAGTTGTCCTTATACAAATTCAAGTTTTTAGATGTTAAATTAACCCCTAGATATTTCACCTTCTTAACCACCATCAAACCTGTCTCTTCTTGAAACTTATTCTTCTCCATGTCTGTTAGGTTTTTCCCTAAGACTTTAGTTTTTTGTTTATTCAATTTAAATCCAGCTACCTGTCCAAATTGTTGGATTATTTCCAACACTCTTTTTGTACTAGTGTTTGGCTCTTGCAAGGTCAATACCAGGTCATCTGCAAACGCTCTTAACTTATAATGTTTGGCTCCGACCTTTACACCTTTAACTTGCTGGTCCTCTCTAATCATGTTCAGCAACACCTCCAGGACCGAAATAAAAAGCAATGGAGAAATTGGGCACCCCTGTCGTGTTCCTTTTTCTATCTTAAGTTCCTCAGTTATTACATTGTTTACAATCAACTTAGCTTTTTGTTCGGAATATATTGCACCCATACCATTCTCAAATCCTTGTCCTACCCCCATCCCATGAAGATTCTTTTTCATAAAACTCCAAGAAATATTGTCAAAGGCTTTCTCCGCATCCACAAATATCAAAACTACTTTAGTATTTATGTTCACCTCTAACTTTTCCAAAATGTCTATTATATTCCTAACATTGTCTGAGAGGTGTCTCTTTGGGAGAAAGCCTGCTTGGTCTCTGTGAATCTTCTCCATCAGTACTCTTTTAAATCTTTTTGCTAAAATGTCTGCAAAAATTTTGTAATCCACATTGAGTAACGAAATTGGGCGGTAGTTCTTCAGTTGAGTCTTTTCAGTCTCTGTCTTTGGTATGAGTGAAATATATGCTTCTTTCCACGATTCGGGTGCCCTTTTTCCCTCTAAGATCTCGTTACAGACGTCCTTTAACGGTTGTATCAGCCATTCCTTTAAAGATTTGTAATATCTGGAAGTCAGTCCGTCTGGCCCTGGAGATTTGCCCAATTGCATGTCCTGAATGGCACCCTCTATCTCTTGTTCTGTAATTCTCTGGTTTAGATCCATCTTGCTTTGATGAGAGATTTTCTGTAATCCAAATTTATTGAGGAATTTATCTATGTCCTCTTCATTTTGTAATCCTTGAGAATAAAGTTTTTTAAAATAGCTCACAAAACAATTTCTTATCTCGTTGGGTTTAGATATAGTCTTTCCATCCACTTCTAAACTTGTAACTGTATTTAATTTCTGTCTTTTCTTTAGTTGCCATGCCAAAAGTTTACCACATTTGTCTGCCGACTCAAATGTCTTTTGTTTCATTTGCTTTATTTTCCACTCTATCTCTTGGTTCATCAATTCCATATATTGTGTTTGATATAACTTAATCTCCCTCAAAATCTCCTGGGACTTTGGTTTTAATCTTAATTTTTTCTCTCCTTCTTTTATCTTTTCCAAAAGTTTTTCCTTTTTCTCATTCTGCTTTCTCTTCTTTATTGAATTTTGTTGAATCAAAAATCCTCGCATCACAGCTTTACTTGCGTCCCAGATCACTCTTTTTTCCACATTGCCCTTTAGATTAATTTCAAAATAGTCCTTTAGAGTTTTTTGGGCCTTCTTGTGGATCTCTCTATCTCGAAACAGGGTGTCATTCATTCTCCATCTAAACTGACCAGTTGTTGTAAATTTCATTTCCATCTTCACGGCGTTATGGTCGGAGCAGGTTTTTGGGCAGATTTCTACCTTCTTAATCTTCGGAGCCATTCCACTAGTAACCCATATTTGGTCGATTCTGGCCCAGGTCATCTTTGCTTGGGAGAAAAAGGTTCCCTCTCTTTCAAGAGGGTTCCTTGTTCTCCAGATGTCTATTAAGTCCATATTTTCAGTCATTTCAAAGAAGGTCTTCGGGAGTCTCCCTTCTTTAGTAAGTGTCAGTCTTTGTGTCTTGTCCATGTTTGTAGAAACTACACCATTCATATCTCCCATGATTATCATATTATATTCCAAATAGTCCATCAAGGTTTCATGAAGTTTTTTGAAGAATTCTGCTTTACCTTCATTTGGTGCATAGATCCCAATTATCAAAAATTTTTCTCCTTGTACCTGTATCTCCACCGCTAAATATCTTCCTTGTTCATCCTTGAACATCATTTTTGGGGCCCACTTCTCTTTTACATAAATCACAACTCCTCTTTTTTTCACTTTGTCCGACGAAATAAATTCTTGTCCCAATCTTTTATTTATAAGCAGTCTCCTGTGAGCTCTAGTTATATGAGTTTCCTGTAAGCAAATCAAGTCCAGTTGTTCTCTGTACAAAATATGGAATACTTGTCGTCTCTTCAAAGGCATGTTCATCCCATTACAATTCCAACTAAGGAATTGCAGGGCCATCTTGTTATTTTTCTGGTATTCCTCCAACAGCTCCCAATTGTTGTTCCTCCTCTGTTGGTGGTGGAAGGTTCTGTCCAAACGAGAGGTTCAAGATGTCTATTACACTCTTTTGCTCAGCAATTGGGTCTACAGTTCCTTTCTGTAAATCTTCTTGATTTCTTTGCAGGAACCTGTCTTTATCCTGTATCGTCTTTATTTTCACCTTCTTCCCCCTGTAATCAAAAGACAATCCCTGTGGAAATTCCCACCTGAAGAGAATGGCATTCTTCTTCAGCAGGTAGACCAAATCCTTATAAGAAGCTCTCAAGTCCAGAATGTGTTTAGGAATATCTTTAAAGATCTGTATCGGTGAGTTCCCGATTTGTAAGGCTTTTTCAAAATGCAGTCTTAAAATTTTGTCTCTTTCCTCCTTCGATCTCAAGGTAATCAAACAGTCTCTCGGTGCCTTTCTGTTCTGTCTTTTGCCCAGTCTAAATGCTGTTGTGATTTTAAATTCGTCTTCCTCTAGATCTTCCCAGGCGTCAGCAAACTCTTGCGTTAAGAAGTCCGTAAGATTATCTCCTTCGTCCTCTGGAATTGATCGTAATTTCAAATTCCTTTCTTTTCTTTGTAGTTCCCACAATGCCAGAGTTGCGTCGTGGTCATAGACCTTCCTGGCAATCGGTTCTAATTTTTCTTGGGTCTCTCCAGCAATAGTTCTGGCTTCCTCCGCAATTTGACGTGTGGCAGAATTTTCTTGCGTAAGCCTGTTTATAGATTCTGTATTCAGGTCAAGTCTTGTTGTTAAATCTGTCAATTTCTGTGAATTCTCTGTCAATTTCTTGGTGTTTTCTGCCGTCTGCTTTGTTAGATTCTCCAGAGATTGGTTTATCTTAAGAAGGGCTTGCGAAACTGCATCCATGGAGACTGCTGTGCCTTTTTCTTGTCCTGTTGTCACTGTAGGGGTTATGCCTGAGATCGAGCCTCTTTTCTTGTGTTGCTGTAGCTGTTGTTGATGTTGTCTTGTCTTGGCTCTCGTGCTTATCTCGTCTGCTGGGCCACTCATATCCCAAGGTCGTTTCCCACGGGAGCCTTCTCCTAAAGGAAAATTCCACTGTCCCAAGGTGTAGCAACTTTTAATTTACCCTCTAGAGGGAGCAAATCAAAATGTCCACAAACAAAGACAAAGAGTATTTAAAAAGCAAATATATCAGGAGGCTTCTATATGTATATTGCAACACTTTCCCAATAGATACAGTCCCAGCCTTCCCTGATATATTGTAGCCACAGAGTCCCAAAACTTTGTAACAAGTAAGCAGTAAGACTTCCACTTTGTTACTTTCACAGGAATCTAGAGTCAGTTCAGTGTTCCTTTATCTTATAAGCAGTTTGTGCCAGGTTGGAGGCTGCAGAGAATTTCCTTTTCCTTTAAATTGATCATGCAGCTTATAAAGTCGCTTTTTCCTCCCCTCTGCCCTGCAAGCTAGAGGGGATAGTCAAAGTCCAGATGCCGGATTCAAGCAGTTAAAAACAATATCCCATACGGATGCAGCTTAGTAACTTTCGTTGCTTTAATTGTCATGCAGTCGGGGGAAGGCAGACTTCCTTAATTTTCGCCTTTCCCGTTTTCAGCCTAATTTCAAGTAGTTTTGACACGAATAGAGGTTCAATCCTACTCACGGGTCTTTTTTGTCCAAATTATTCAGGAAGGAATCGGCGCTCTCCACTAATGGCGACGCGGCTTCACCCTGCGGGCTGGGTAGCGATTCTCAGCACCGCGCTCCCCGTTGTCGTTCCGGAGCCTTTAAAAAGGCTCTTTCTGCGGTAAAGGGGGGCGCTTCAGGTGCCCACCGAATCTCCTTGTTCACAGGCTCCGTTCCTGTGATTTTAGGGGTCCCCCGCTTGCCGTAGCGGGTCAGACCCGAACTCGCAGAGCCGTCCTCTCTCCGGAGCTCGGAGAGGGAGCAGCCATTAGCGCTGGCGCCGAACCGGAAGTCCCCAAATTCATCAGTGTTATTATCGATGCTCATATGCAGTGATTCCTCCATGCTGTTACAAATTTCAATTAAAAAAATAAAAATACACTGGCGTGGAGAAAATTCTCCCGCATTATTGCTGCATAGTTTAAAATGGACTTTTCTCCATAAGAATGCAGTCTCATAATCATCAGTTCATCTACATATTAAGTAAATGATACTACACTTGATCTTAGCCAAAAGGCCGAGAATCATATTTTGTTGCATTGTGCAAAATATGAGCAGGCAAGGGCTGAACTGATACTACCCTTGCTGGCACCTTTCCCGGGAAGATCGGAGGCCCACTATGTCAGGTTCGGACCGGACAAATGTTGGAACGTTAGCAGTGGCAAAGTTTTTATCGGTGGTTGTAAGAACAAATGAGCCCTAAATTCTGAACAAAGTGCTTGGTTAACTTGGAGGTAGGCTGTATGAATTGTGTATTGATTTGTAATGATTTGTTGGGCCTCTGGACCGTAATAAAGATTGATTGATATTAAGTAAATGAGTCAAGTGACACAATTCTGGATTGTACTTTCAGGGTACAGGTATGTGTAGTGGGGTTTTTCAAATACATCCCTGTGTCTTAAAAACAGGCACACCTGCAGAAAGGGACTTAGTGTTTCCCTCTCCTTGATTTGCTAGTTTGTTTTGTGCAGGGAGATATTACATGGGGGGTGGGGGCATTTGGAAACATGACCTCCCTGTCTGTTGTTTGAAGTGGGTCACTCTAGAATTCTCAATCCACCACCTTTTTCTGCATAAGAGCAAAACCAATCTCCACCAAGAAATTCAATTTCATTCAGATTTGAAGGCTATAATACTGGGAGATGTCAACTGCCATACTTAGAGTAAAATATGTGCCCACAGAGTCTCTACCCACTGCCATTTTGACAGCTCCACAGACATTCTCTCTGCCTATCACCACCTGATGGGCAATTGGAACATTCACTAAGAGTCAGCATGAAAAACTGAATTGGCATGGTGAAAAAAAGAGAACTTTCAGCAAGCATAAGCCTTCAGTGATTGTGTGTGTCTTCCATCATATTCCATGATTTCTCCTTTGACAAAAATCTCATCTCTGTCCTGGAAGACTTCCAGTTTTGCCCCTGTTGAGATTTAAAAAGCCAAGCACCAAGAGATAACATAACTGGCACTCCATATGGTCCTCTGATACCATATTGCAAGCCCCTTGCAAACTGCTTTAAAAAGAGAGAGAGAAGAGAAATCCATAACAAAAAATATATAAGATGGCCTATTTTTTCATGATATATTTCTGTTCTGTTTTAAATAAACAACAATGTGATGGGGTGCCCGTAGTCTTTCTGTCTCACTTGCACAGAGCTACTCGTAAAAGTCTGGTGGCACTGGTAGCAAAAGATGCCAGAAGTAATTGCCATGGCAACAAAGGAACCATGTGACACATGAAGCATATCATGGGAGAACTATCTTACATAATGGTTAGCAGATGCTTTGGTAGCCTGCCATAAGCCTTCCTCCTTTGCAGTTGGATTCTTCTGTTCCTCTGCCCTTTCATAAAGATGGTAAACAATAATGTGATCATAAGAAGTCAGGGGCTTGCCTCACTGGATCACACAAGAGTTACACCTAGTCCAGCCTTATGCTCCCAACAGTGACTACTGAGATGCCGCTGCAAGATCACAAGCAGGGCATGAAGGCCATCCACTGTTGTTCTTCACCATCTGATGCTCAGACGTTTCATTTACAAAGCATGGCTAACAGCCAATGATAAATGTAGCCTTCATAAATTTGTCTCTTCTTTTTTTTAAAAAAAAATAATAATAATGGATATTATCACATCATGAGATTCTAAAAAATTACAGAATGAAATCATTCCATATCATTTGTGTTTTGTTTTGGGGCTGCAAAATGGTTGCTCCTTGTTTAAGAGGCTGTTCTGGCCAGGAGAGTAAAAACTTCAACTAATTCTTCTTCTTCTTCTTCTTCTTCTTCTTCTTCTTCTTCAAATTTGTATACCATGCTTCATCCAAAGATCACAGGGCGGTTCACAACATAAAAAAATACAACATGAGAACACAAAATACATAACAAAACAGCTGTGGGTGGATGTGGTTTGGGGAAAATGGCAAAGCAGTAAGATTTGCAACTGAGCAAAGATTTGAGGCTAAGTATCCTTGGTCAAAGTCTGGCACCAGCCAATATACCTTGCTGGCTCTCAAATATTCCTTGATTGCAGACTCACATTTTTTTTGCTCCTCCTGGAGTACAGCTGGGCTTTACTGATGAATGAATGCTTCCTATATGTTTATAATCACTTTCAAATGTTCTCATCATTCACAAAGTAACATTTAGTAAGCAGCACTTCTAAAAATACTGTTGCACAATCTCCAGAAAAACCTTAGCAGCGATTGGTTTTTCTGGGCATAGCCAATTATAAATGACTAGGCATGAGTCAGGTATTTTTATGTATCCACAATCATTGAAATCAAATAATGAGCTGGCTGAAATTGCTCTTCTACATTTATGCGATTCACTTTTGTCCAGAAAACATATTTTTAATCATGAGGAACTTTCAACTCTTAATTAAAGCACTGACCCATTTCCTCTAAGGAAGATTGCTATACATTGCATGGTTAAGGTCTTGTTTTTGTTTTTACAAAAAATTCAGCAGAATTTGGTGAAACTTTAGGAAATGCTGCGGTTCTGAGAAATTTGGCTAGTGTCATCAAAACACTTCTGGCTTTCTCTCAAAAAGCATCACCTGACAAGAAATCCCCCAAGTCAGTTTGAACATCACCGACAGCCTAATTTCTGTGGCAACTCTACTTGCAATATTCCATCCACTTACTGCCAGAAATTTCCGCAAAGTGATTAAACTTAGACGTTGCAGAATTTCATCCTTAAGCTATGATTATAATATGCTTTTCAACCATAGAAACTGTATCGACGTCAGTAGACTTAGGTGCTAAATGCATCCTTCCATAACGTCAATATCCACTGAGACACCTTGAGTTCAATAGGACCCTCCAGTATAGATTATTTTTAAGCTCTAGGAGATGATTCACTGAAAATCAATTGCATACAACATTATGTGGTCACTTTAACGAAATTAGAGCAGACCAAAGGAGTTGCTAGGACTAGTGGGGAAGGGAGGGAATTGTTTTTCTTGGACTGGTATAATTTTATGTAAAATATGCTATGTTCCCTCCCTTCCCTTATCCACCCCCCCCTTTCTGCTTAATTGGCAGGTCACCTTGGGCTGTAGGCCTCACATTTTCATCAATATTTATTTTCAAAGCTGCACTGAAGTTATGAGGATAAACATTTAATTGCATGTCAAATGAGCATTCTGCTTCCAAACTGGACTCTAAACTCATTAGCCCTTAAGGAAAGATGCACTTTCAATTGCAAGATCAAATTAGAGCAATAGCTTTAAAACTCCTAAGCCAAAATGACGGGAAACAGTCCTGATTTGTCACAGCAAAAGTGCTCCCAGAGAAATTGTTGACATTAGAGTGGAATGATGTACATAAGCTGACAGCCCCTAATGCAGCTGGTAATTGTGGACTCTGAAGTAAAGTACTGTATTTGTAAAATAGAGGCTTGATTACGTAGGGTGAAGCCAGATCATTTTAAAGCAGCTTGCTAAACATATAACACTATTCATCTGCTGTAAGAAAAGGAACTTGAACTACTAGTAAAGCATCACATGTTGAATGTCAAATCACAATTTATTATTTTGGTCCTTTGAAATTGAGCACAGTGGGGTAGAGATGGATTTTGCATTACAAAATATAGCCCTCCTTAGACATTCGAAATTCAGGTATATTGAACGTGTGAAGTGGGGGGGGGGAGCATTATTACACCCACTGCCCGTACTCTCAACACCCATGCAATGATCCAACCTTCTGCACACAACACAAGTGTATACAAGCTGTGTGCAAGCTGTACGAACAACCAGAGACTGGACTGCCCATAGACAGCAAATGCATCTACAAGTTGTTGTTTTTATATGGTTCTTTGCTGTTTTTGCAGCTTCTTTCTGCCCAGCTCCAGAGAAGCACTTTGCTGAACTCTTCCTTGCTGTCTAGCACCCTTCAATAGTCTCAATATCAATTTTCTTCTGAATGGGTGGACAATACATCCAGGCTTCTCCTAGCCTCTCCAATAGCCCGTTGCCAGTCCGCCAACTGTCTCAGTTTCAACCTTCTCTCAAAGGTTAGTATCCTCAGACCCTTAACAGCAGTGGCTAAACTGGTGTATTGTGTTCCAGCCAGAATACCCTTCAACCAATTAGACTTGTGGCATATAATTCTCTCACCTAATCAGACCACTTTTCCTTTGCAATGAGTGATCAAGAATTGATGATGACGATGATGCTGTTCATCGTAAGATCTCAGGGCATTTCGCATATTTGTACCCAGCTAGCCCATCAGAAGTGAAATTTTTACAGTCCTTTAACACAGTATAAAAGGAACCCAGCTTCTGAATCCAGTTTTTTGCAACTAAGTAACTGACACCTGACAGCTACCAACAGATGCTTAGTATTTCAAACTTAGCTTTTCACATAACACCATATGCACAGTAAACTCTTAGATACTCTATAGAAAACAAAACCTTCCACCATGAACATGTTTTTAAATATGTGAGAGATTAAGATATTATTATTATTATTATTAGAATTAGAATTTATTTACCGCCCTATACCCGAAGGTCTCAGGGTGGTTTACATAAAAAGATCACAGTATACAAAATAAAAATAAAAGCGAAAACTCAATAATACCCCACAAAAAGAGCTATATTTTATAAGCAAATGTATAAATCTCCCTTGCCCATGCACTGCAATCATGCTAACAACCAGGCCTCTATGCACCTGTAATGAATATATGAAAATAAAGAAACATGCATTGTTTGGCCTATAGACTGTTTGGGGGACACAATATGGGAAAGGACACAATAGAGTAGAGCACAAACTGGGAAAAAACGTATGTGTTATTGAATCTACTGGGGTTTAGACTGACTTATCTTCATTTGGGTACACAATGGCCTTTGTCTATGGATGAGGAATTCAATAAGGTCAGCATCTTGATTTCAGTAACTGAGGTGCCATCACGTTTGACTGTGAGCAAGAAAATGAAGCTGGAATAGACTGCACAGATGAAATGGGTGGGGTTTTGCAAATGCAAATAGAGTTTCTTTTCAGTGGTTTCTGTAAAATTTGGTGGAAGTATATTCAACTAGGTGCATGGCTGAAGTAGGCAACACCAGCCTGTTGCTCCAAAGACAGTCTTTGGTGCTATTTTCCAGCCTAATTGTGATATTGAGCATGCCTTTAAATTTTCCCCATATGTGTATAGTTGCTATTATGTGGGCATGATGGTCTTGGGATCGTATTGAAAACAACATTTTCTTCCACTTACAAAAGCTCTTCTATTAATAGAAACAAGATAAGAAGAGTGGTCACAACACAGGCAATTTCTCAACTTACTGTATTTCAAGCTTTCATCTACCACACAAATAACTTTAATTTGCTTCTCTGGTGTTCTTAAAAGAGACATATGCTAAGTCTGAACTGCTGAAAGCAAAATAGATAAAATATTTGGAAAGAAAATGTTTGCAGTTAAAGAGTTTTGCATAGGTTTTTCAGCTGTTGAGTTTCAAGCACTTAAGAAAACTGGACTTTGCTTTGGTGGTTCAAGGTAGGTTTTTTCGTGTTGTTTTTGTTTAGAATGAGTAACCAGTGAGGCATGAGCTCTGTTAAGTATAATTGTTTATTTGATGCTAAAATGGGGAATGCCTAAAGGTGTATTACGGAAGGCTTGAAAATGGGGGAAATTCCACTGAAGTATACGAAGTGGTCTCTGAACTCCTTGATGGGTTGATAATTAACAATTGTTGTTTTCTGCTAGCTAACACGTGAGTGTTTAACCTTAGATCAGGTGACAAAGATATTTGGTTGCAAATTTCCATTTTGAAATGTTCTCAAGCTCTGTGGAAGCATGGATGTGTAAATGGCTCTCCAGGAAAACAACTCCAGGCAAAATGGAAGATGTAAGGAGTGAGACCTTTCCTTGGAATTATCTTTTATTTCTAAGGTGCTGAGCCAATGCTGGACAGCACAAGAACTTATGTATGAACTTATTTGGATGTATTTTTGATGTTTTTTGTTCTGCTTAAAAGAAAGTTCTACAAGTAAAGTTTTGAATAATATCTAATGGGAGGAGTTAGTTTTTATGCATCTAGTCGCTTCAAGCTGTGCCATATTAATATCTGCAATAAGCACTCCCCTCTACCAAGCAAACAATTCTGGGGGGGGGGACACAACTCTCAAATAATTTTTCAGTCATTCAAGTGGAACGTGAAAAGCCCAAATGAGTGAAGTTTATAGTCTTTCTTCCCTGCCTTATCTTACTCCCATGCAGGAGAACTTCCAAGAGGATATTCTTGCCAGGAATCATGAAGTTTGTAGTTTGAAAACTGCAGCCCTGACAAGAAGGGCTCTGTAGCAGTAGTAATAGTAGTAGAATCCAATTTCAAGTTAGGCCTCACTCCAATCTGATGTAGCCAAACTTTTTGATAGCATGTACAGACAGTATATCCCTTGTCCCTGATAGCGCAATCTTAGATGGGCTGACTCTGGTCCTAACTGTAAAAACAGCAGCGGCCAATCCATCAAGCTGCAACAGAGGGAGAAAAGGGAATCAGGGCTAGTCCATTGGTTCTGCTTAAACATTAGTTATAGTTCATTTCCCTTATCTGTTATTTACCAGTAGCCATTCCATCAGGTTTGTGAACTGATTCTCTATCAGTTAGTCATTATTAGAACTTCGTAAGAACTGGCTGAGTTTGCTTCTGCCTGTCCAGCTTCTCCTCCCTCCCTCTCCCCCTTTCCTTTTCTACCATGTCCTTTAAATTATAAACCTGAATGCAGGGACACTAAGTGTTTTCAGCTGAATATCAGGTTTAAAAGGCTTTAAATAAATGAACGTATGTCTAGATGTAGAGCTGGAAAAGGTTCAGAAAGGTCAACCAAAATTATTGATGGGATGGAGCAACTTAACTAAGAAGAAAGGTTAAAACATTTGGGGATTTTTAGTTTAGATAAAATGTGAGTTAACAGGAGACATCATAGAAGTATATAAAATTATGCAAAGCCTAGAGAAAGTAGAGAAATGCTTTCAACCTCTGTCATAACACTAAAACTCATGGTCAACAAATGAAGCTGAATGTTGGAAGATTCAGGACAGACGGAAGAAAATACTGTATTTTTCTGTGTATATGACTATATTTTTTCCCAAATTTGTAAAGTTTAGAATTGGAGGTCGTCTTACACACACAATGTTGCAATTATTTCTTTCTTAATTTTGGGCTCAAAATTTAGGGGTCATCTTATACATGGGGTTGACTTATATGCTGAAAAATATGGTACTTCTTCACAGCGTGCATAGCTGAACTATGGAATCTGCTGCCACAAGAAGTAGTGATGTTCAACTTGGGTGGCTTCATAGAATCATAGAATCATAGAGTTGGAAGAGACCACAAGGGCCATCGAGTCCAACCCCCTGCCAAGCAGGAAACACCATCAGAGCACTCCTGACATATGGTTGTCAAGCCTCTGCTTAAAGACCTCCAAAGTAGGAGACTCCACCACACTCCTTGGCAGCAAATTCCACTGTCGAACAGCTCTTACTGTCAGGAAGTTCTTCCGAATGTTTAGGTGGAATCTTCTTTCTTGTAGTTTGGATCCATTGCTCCGTGTCCGCTTCTCTGGAGCAGCAGAAAACAACCTTTCTCCCTCCGCTATGTGACATCCTTTTATATATTTGAACATGGCTATCATATCACCCCTTAACCTGCTCTTCTGCAGGCTAAACATGCCCAGCTCCCTTAGCCGTTCCTCATAAGGCATCGTTTGCAGGCCTTTGACCATTTTGGTTGCCCTCCTCTGGACACGTTCCAGTTTGTCAGTGTCCTTCTTGAATTGTGGTGCCCAGAACTGGACACAGTACTCCAGGTGTGGTCTGACCAGAGCAGAATACAGTGGCACTATTACTTCCCTTGATCTAGATGCTATACTCCTATTGATGCAGCCCAGAATTGCATTGGCTTTTTTAGCTGCCGCGTCACACTGTTGGCTCATGTCAAGTTTGTGGTCAACCAAGACTCCTAGATCCTTTTCACATGTACTGCTCTCAAGCCAGGTGTCACCCATCTTGTATTTGTGCCTCTCATTTTTTTTGCCCAAGTGCAATACTTTACATTTCTCCCTGTTAAAATTCATCTTGTTTGTTTTTGCCCAGTTCTCTAATCTGTCAAGGTCGTTTTGAAGTGTGATCCTGTCCTCTGGGGTGTTAGCCACCCCTCCCAGTTTGGTGTCATCTGCAAATTTGATCAGGATGCCCTTGAGTCCATCATCCAAGTCGTTGATAAAGATGTTGAATAAGACCGGGCCCAAGACAGAACCCTGTGGCACCCCACTAGTCACTCTTCTCCAGGATGAAGAGGAACCATTGATGAGCACCCTTTGGGTTCGGTCAGTCAGCCAGTTACAAATCCACTGAGTGGTAGCATAGTCAAGACCGCATTTTACCAGCTTCTTTACAAGAATATCATGGGGCACCTTGTCAAATGCCTTGCTGAAATCAAGGTAGGCTACATCCACTGCGTTCCCTTCATCTACCAGGCTTGTAATTCTGTCAAAAAACGAGATCAGGTTAGTCTGACATGACTTATTTTTCAGAAATCCATGCTGACTATTGGTGATCACAGCATTCCTTTCTAGGTGCTCACAGACTGTTTGCTTAATGATCTGTTCCAGAATCTTCCCTGGTATTGATGTCAGACTGACTGGGCGGTAATTATTTGGGTCCTCTCTTTTCCCCTTTTTGAAAATAGGGACAACATTTGCCCTCCTCCAGTCTGCCGGGACTTCGCCTGTTCTCCAGGAATTCTCAAAGATGACTGCCAGTGGTTCTGAGATCACATCTGCCAGTTCTTTTAATACTCTTGGATGCAGTTCATCTGGCCCTGGAGACTTGAATACATCTAAACTAGCCAAATATTCTTGTACTATCTCCTTAGTTATTCTGGGCTGTTTCCTTTGCTGAATCATTTGCTCCAAATTCTTCAGGTCTGGCATTGTTTTCTTTATCGGAGAAGACTGAGGCAAAGAAGGCATTGAGGAGTTCAGCCCTTTCTGTGTCCCCTGTTTGCATTTCACCATCTTCTCCTCTGAGTGACCCCACTGTTTCTTTGTTCTTCCTTTTGCTACGAACATACCCATAAAAGCCTTTTTTGTTGCTTTTAACCTCTCTAGCAAGCCTGAGTTCATTCTGTGCTTTAGCTTTTCTGACTTTGTGTCTACACGTGCTGGCTATTTGTTTGAATTCCTCTTTGGTGGTTTCCCCCCTTTTCCATTTTTTGTACACATCCTTTTTTAATCTTAATTCAGTTAAAAGTTCTTTAGATAGCCACCCTGGCTTCTTTAGGCACCTTCCATGTTTCCGTCTCATTGGTATTGCCTGTCGTTGTGCTTTTACTATCTCCCTCTTAACAAACTCCCAGCCATCATGAACTCCCTTTCCTTTTAGTATTGCTGTCCATGGGATCTCACCCAGCACTTCCCTAAGTTTTATGAAGTCGGCTTTCTTAAAGTCAAGAAATTGAGTCCTAGTATGCTTGGCTGCTCCTTTCCGCTGTATAGTAAACTTCAGAAGAGCATGATCACTCGCGCCTAATGATCCTTCCACATCTACCCCACTAACCAGGTCATCAACATTGGTTAGGACCAGATCTAAAATGGCTGTTCCTCTTGTTGCTTCTCCCACTTTCTGGACAATGAAGTTGTCTGCAAGGCCAGTGAGGAATCTGTTTGACCTTATGCTCTTGGCTGAGTTTGACGTCCAACAAATATCCGGGTAATTGAAGTCCCCCATTACTACTATCTCCCTTCCTTTTGCATGCTTGGCCATCTGTTCCAGGAAGGCATCATCTATGTCCTCCGTTTGGCTTGGGGATCTATAGTAAACTCCCACAATGAGGTCTCTGTTATTCTTCTCTCCCTTAATTTTGACCCAAATGCTCTCACTTTGGCTTTGAGGATCTAAATCTTGGATCTCTTCACAGGTATACACATCCCTGACATATAAGGCCACTCCTCCTCCTTTCTTGTCTGGTCTGTTTCTCTGAAATAGATTGTATCCCCCCATTATTACATTCCAATCGTGGGACTTATCCCACCAGGTTTCAGTGATGCCTATTATGTCATATTTAGTTTGCTGTACCAAGAGCTCAAGCTCATCTTGTTTATTTCCCATGCTTTGCGCATTAGTGTACAGACATTGAAGTCCATTAATCATTTCCCCGTGTCTCTTATTTAAGGATTTTTTCCTCCCACCACTAGGTCCGCGTGCTGTTTGCTCCATTTGGTCTATGACATTTGGATGATCATCTTCATTAATTGATAGACTCCTACCTTCAGGAGCACTGTCTCCCTCCCCCACATTAGTCAGTTTAAAGCCCTCCTGATGAGGTTTCTGAGATTTTTGGCAAAAACATTTCTCCCAACCGTTGTGAGGTGCAGCCCATCACTTGCCAGAAGTCCATCTTCAAGAAACTGCAGTCCGTGATCTAAGAATCCAAACCGTTCCTGTTTACACCATTTGCGAAGCCAGCTGTTCACTTCCACTATTTTCCCCTCTCTCCCTGGGCCACGTCGTTCAACTGGGAGGACAGACGAGATGACAATTTCTGCATTTAGTTGCTTCAATTTCCTGCCGAGAGCCTCGTAGTCTCTTTTGATCTTCTGGAGGCTATTGCTTGCAGTGTCATTGGTTCCCACATGAACCAAGAGGAAGGGGAATTCGTCAGTGGGTTTTATGATTCCTTGCAGTCGTTCAGTTACATCTTGGATCTTAGCCCCGGGGAGACAGCACACTTCCCGAGACATCTTGTCAGGCCCACAGATCACTGCTTCTGTTCCCCTCAGTCGGGAATCCCCTATCACCACTACACGCCTCCTCTTGGGTTTGGTCGGGGTTCTTCCGTGAGCTGTCCGTTCCAAGGTCACCTGCACATTCCCTGAGGACTGACTTTGCTGCTCGTCTTCATATACCTGATCGACTGTAATGAGGGAGAGATCCTCAAATGGAGTCTGCTCTTCGTCTTCCATGCTAGGGGAGAGGACCTCAAAGCGATTGTGTATTTCTAAACAATCAGAGTGGACCCTGGGCCTCCTACTTCTTTGAGTCACGTTTCTCCATATATCTGGCTCCTGTGTTGGTGAACAAGCCTCCTTCTCAGGGGAGTCCCCTGTCTCCTCCTTGGTGGGGACGGTGTGCTCTGTTGCTTCCAAGAAGAGCTCCAGCTCTCTAATTCTTTGGAGCGTAGCTACACGTTCCTCCAGTTGCTGGACTTTGTCTTTTAAAAGGGCAATCAACATGCAATTGCTGCAGGTAAAGCTGCCTGCAACCTTTGGCAAGATGGCAAACATTGCGCAGGAATCGCAGGCGACTGCAGCTGTTCCCTCCCCTTCCATCATGAGATTGTGTTGTTGGGGGTGGCTACAGAGGTCCTCCATCATAAAAAGCTTGAAGACAGGACAAATAACTTCCCCCACAAAAAAAAACAAAAAAAACCCTAGGTCTCCCCCAACAAACGTTTGAGACTAGCTCCCCTAAATCTAAAAGATGGGTATAATTGCGCGCACCGCCAGGCGCGCGCCGCTGCCCTACAAACTCTGATAAGCTCCTCCCACAGCTAATCCCCTGCCTCAACAGAAACCCTGCCCCCTCTGACCTTTACACAGGGAAAACAGCTAATCAGTCACAAAGAAACACACACACACAAGAAAACCCTTTTTGCTCCTTCTTCAACTGCTGCCCTACAAACTCTGATAAGCTCCTCCCACAGCTAATCCCCTGCCTCAACAGAAACCCTGCCCCCTCTGACCTTTACACAGGGAAAACAGCTAATCAGCCACAAAGAAACACACACACACACAAGAAAACCCTTTTTGCTCCTTCAAAAGAGGACTTAAACAATTTCATGAAGAATAATACTACCAATGTGTATGTTCTGTCTGCACTGTGAGAGGCAGTATATCTCTGAATGTTAGTTGTTGGGAATCACAAGTAGGGAGAGTGTTGTTGAGCAGAGGTCCTGCTTCAAGGCTTCCCATAGGTTGGCCACTGTAAGAAAAGGATGCTGTTGGCATAATCCAGCAGGCTCTGATTATTTTCTTAGTCCAATGTGTGGATAGAATTGCAGACCAGATATAACTTTTTTTGCAAATGTACAGTGACGTTATAGGTTTCCGAAGTTTAAATACAGATTAGATTAAACCAGAGCTTTTATTTAATCATTTTCTATTGAATACAATTTCTATTTCCCAAAGTTTAAATGTCTTTAGCACAGAGGGAACTGCTTCTCTTTATGACAGGAACAGCTGGGGTTCACTGCAACCCTTGTTATTAGCTAATATTCCCTGCTATTCTATTCTAGATTTAAGTTGATTTTGGCCTTCTGATCTCTGTCAAATCTTTGTTCCACAATAGCTTCAATCCCTGGCACATACAAGACAATGGCATTTGCTTTTTCGTATGACTGAGGTATCAGGCAGGAGATATGATTGCTTAATAAAGTAAGCATTTTAAAAAGGTCAAGGACTGTATCTTGACATCCTCTGCCAAGGAAAAATTATACATTTGTGTGAGGTTCATGCTCATTGACAGTGAAAAGCCCAGCTTCTATTTTCAGTCAATCCATTCTTATGCCTCCATTTCAGCTCATCTGCTGAAAAACAAACATTTCCACCCTGTCACTCTGGAACACCAGTGACTCCATACCAGAAATGGATAGTTCTGTCAATGTCACTTGTCTCAGTAACTGAGAATTAATCAGCTGGGTGCTTTGCCTCCTCTTCTTCCTCTTTTTGCAGCTGCAGCCAGAGAAATTCAGTTCTCTTAGGTTCTCATTTTCCCCACCTTAAATTCAGTTCTCCACATTTCTGCAAGCCATTGTTGTTGTTGTTGTCCAATTACATTTTTGTCAGCATTTTAGTGCGACTTTCTCCCAATAAACCCATTTTGTATGTAATTTTGACTAATGTGCTTGTTTGCAAAAAACCATTTTCCCTAATACAATGTTGTGTTATCTTCACTAACACAACACTATCCCCTAATATGTTCATTTGTAAGAAACATTGTTTAGTTCTCCAGAACTGCATCACAAAATCTACGTAAGTGTGAATTTCAAAGGGCATCTATATTTTGGAATGATTATGGCTTGGGAAACCCAGCCAGGAGGGCAGGGTATAAGTGATAAAATTATTATTAAAAATTATTCTTCTTCTTCTTCTTCTTCCTCCTCCTCCTCCTCCTCCTCCTCCTCCTCTTCATTCAAGTACATATTAAGTAGTTTCTCATTAAAATAAAAGTGAATTTCTCCTCATCCTTACTTGGTACCTTCCAATATCTCACTAATTAAAGTGGAGACAATCTTCTGTTTGAGGTTTTTATATGCTGTTTGTCATAATAGCTATTATTTTGGGTGGGGGAAAGTGTTACTGAAAACACGGCCTACATACATGCTGCCATAACTTACCTCTTCAGTAGAAGACAAACCCCCATACACATAAAAACCTTGCTTGTAGATTTCATTATTTTTGCTTGCAATGGTTTTACAGGGGATTATGAGCTTTTCACTTACTTTTTGTACAGCTCCAATTAAACTTGGGGGGATTTTACTTCTCCCTCATCAGAGCGGTTCCTTGTGATTTTTACCAGAGATAGCATTTTCTGTCTTTGACCTATGGACAGCTTTTAATAGATTTGATTTTTAATAGGTCACTTTCCTTCTCTGCTTCTTTATTCTTTAATTATTCTTGAATGAAGTTTGGACTTCACTATTTCATTTTTAAACACACACCTGCTTTTCCTTTTCTTCGTCTTTTTACATGAACAAGTTTTCTATTGGAATTCTCCTGAATCCTCTGTCTTGGATTTTAGACAGATCTCAACTAACCCACGTCTAATATCATAGAAGCCTGTTTCCTGGAATTTACCTTTGGCTCCTGTCATCTTAGATGTAGGTAATTTTAACATTGCTGGAACAGATCTGCATGGATACTCAGCCAACTGTGCCAGACTAATACAATACCATTGAAATTAACTGCATTTAAAAGACATACAAGTGTACTTTAATTACATTTATTTGAATGAGATTTAGGTGTTTCTCTCTTTGTCTGAGTGTGCTCTTTAGGATTAACAATCAGGATATGATTTATGAACCAGTTTTGTATTTTGTATTTTGTGTGTGTTAAATTACCATCTTTCTCCTGTCAAGATATGAAGTCATTGAATCAATTAATGCATTATTTCAAAATAATGATCATAGGTCAAAGCAGAGCATTCTATAATTGAGTAGTAGCTTTGAACTAAACAAGTAATTACTTGTCAGCCCCGGTACAATCATTTATATTCCTGATCAAACATAGGTTAAGAAAAAACAGCCTCTGCCTCATTATGATACTCAAACTTTCATTATATAAGGCTACATCTGTCAACTATGAATTTAATTGATTTACAGTGCTTTTGATTTTCTCCTTTTCTTCCTTTTAGGAAAAAACGAGTGTGCTATATATGGGTTAATAGAAGTTGAAAGGGGAATGTGCGTACATTCTGGTGGATGTTCACAGAAAGTCATGGGGAATATGCACAACAAAAACAGGATAGAGAGGGAATTTTGTACAGTGCCCGATCAATACATAAGGTGGAAGTAACATTAAAATTGCAGTGGTCATTAATTCTCATTAAGTACCGAGTTCCTCTCTCTCATCTGTAACACAACTTCTTCTTGGTGGAAAGCAAGCGTTGTGTCACCGAACTATGGCACAACTTGCCTCATATTCTGACATCATTACACTATGCATTTCTTTATTTCCACTTGGCACCATCTGCATCTGGCAGTTGGAAATCTATAGCTGAATGATACCAGAACATGGGGTAAATTGTACCGTATGTTAAGGAGAGCGAGGGGGAAATCAGCGCATAATGAATGCAAGTTAACATGAACTGAAAACAACGAACGCAAGTGTAACAATGGAATAAGTCAAGAATCAGTAAGTGAAGTCATTTAATTACATCAAGTAATAAACTTATCTGGTAATGTCATGACATGATCCACCACGATAAGCAGCTGAGGATGCAGTGGACCTCTGGCTCAATTGGCTGATTCCCACCTCAGCTGGCATTAAGTCTCCAGCTCTGGCTCAGCTGAAAACACACCAGTGTAACTTGCTCATCTTAGCTGAGCCAAAAATGGCTGAGCTGAGGCAGGTCCACAGACATTTTTGCCAGACAAAAATGCTCCTCTTCAATCAGGCCTTTGGCTTATTAATATCTTATACCACTTTTAAAAGTGTTTGTGGGAGGCGCTGTAGGGAGGGTGTTTTGGTTGGTTTGATTGGGGTTTTTTTGTTCTTGTTTTTATCTTGCATTTTCTGCTTTTACATTGTATTTGTATGTTGGGAACCTCCCTAAGATCTGTAGATGAAGGGTGGTATACTAACTAACTAACTAACTAACTAACTAACTAAGAACTTAATTTGTCCTGGAGGTCCGTTCTTAACCTGAAATTGCTCTTAACCTGAGGTACCACTTTAGCTAATGGGGTCTCCCGCTGCCGCCGCGCGATTTCTGTTCTCACCCTGAAGCAAAGTTCTTAACCTGAGGTACTATTTCTTGGTTAGTGGAGTCTGTAACCTGAAGCGTCTGTAACCTGAAGCGTCTGAAACCCGAGGTACCACTGTAACTAACTACCGAAGAATCTTGTACCACCAGAAAGATTTCATGTAGAAATCCAGTTGGACGCTTCTCTTTGATATAGCTTGGCAACTATTCATGTTGGAACTTCCTTGCAGAAATTGTGAAATCAAACAAGCTGGAAATAATTGATAGGGATAAATTACAAATTGCAGTTTGAATTGGATAGAGATAAGTGGAATCATTTCCAGATAAAAATGGAACAGTGATACCTAGAAGAGTGTCTGTAAATAGTACAAAATGAACTACTGGAGCCACGACCAGGCAGGGAGATGCCAGCTGTCTGTCAGGGAGGTCTAGTTCTGAGAGGACCAGATTGCCTCTGCCAGTGTGTCTAGATCATGTTCCCCTCCCCACTTCACTCTCCCATAGGTATCTGATTGGCAAGCCTGAGAACCAGATGCAGGACTAGACGGGCCATTGGCCTGATCCAGCAGGCTGTTCTTATATTCTTCCAGAAAGCATCCCCACTGCCAGGAGGTTTGAATTGCAGCTCTGCCTCACTGGGCAAGCCACTTATGCTTGTAGCGTATATACATGCAAGACCATTATGATTTGCATTATTGCAGCAACCCTATTTAACCTCAGTTTGCATAATTAGAAGTCCTTATTGCACAAGTTCCCTCTACGCACACACAAATGAGTAGAGGATGGAGAGAGGCCACATCTCCTGGCAGCTGCCTTTTGAGAGAGAAAATGCCCATTCAATTAAATACAGATTTAAATGTGTATTTTGAGAGAAAAACATGCATTTAGAGGATGAAAAATCTCATATCAATGCAGAAATGGAACAGAACAGAGTTATAGCTAAATAAAAAACATGAAAGTGACACAGACCAGGATTTGCCTATCCCTATATAATAGTATATAATAGGGATGTGGTTGGTGTTGTGGTCTAAACCACTGAGCCTCTTGGGCTTGCTGATCAGAAGGTTGGCAGTTCGAATCCCCGCTCCCGTTGCTCCTGTCCCAGCTCCTGCCAACCTGGAAGTTCAAAAATACGCCAAAAGTGCAAGTAGATAAGGTAAATGGCATTTCTGTGCGCTGCTCTGGTTTTGGTGTTCCGTTGCGCCAGAAGTGGCTTAGTCATGCTGGCCACATGACCTGGAAAAACTGTCTGCGGACAAACACCAGTTCCCTTGGCCTGTAAAGCAAGCTGATCGCCACAACCCCAGAGTCATCTGCAACTACCTTTATATAATAGTAGGGCCTAATTGCACAGGCATTTATTTGGGTATTTTCTAATCCATCCTAGCAGTTCTGGTCACTGCGGGAGAAGTCTCATGAGCCCCAGACTTGCTCCTACGTCCTACTGCATGTGAAACTTCTGTGCAAGCCAGATCACAAAAGGAACTGGAATGCTGCTTTCTCTTCTCTGAAAATAATTCTCTTGTTCTCAGTGGATTTGTCCTTTGTTAACTTCCATGCTAGAGGTTCTCTGCATGGCAGAGAACACATAAGCTCTCAGCTCATTCTCACACCTGGTTGCATATGCCATCTATGTGCCAGGTCACAGAATGACTCAGAACACTGGAAAAAAATACCTCTTTCTCTTAGAGGATTGGTACTTTGAGATTCGGTGTGCTTATCACCTGTACACTGTCACTTGGTAAGCGTGATTCATTGTTTAATGATTCAATAGCCACAAAATCACTTTTCCACCACGTTCCTATGTACGTATTCCTTCAGAAGTCAAGGAAATGAACAACTATCTGACTTTTAGAAGACATCAGAAGGCAGCCCTGTTTAGGGGAGTTTTTGATGTTTTATTGTGTTTTTACTATTCTGTTGGGAGCCACAAAGAGTGACTGGGGAAACCCGGCCAGATGGGCGGGATATAAATAATAAAATTATTATTATTATGTATAGAAAAAGGACCAGGATCAACACCCTGTTTTCAAGACTCTTTCATCATTAAGACCTTCATGCAGTGTAAATCAGAACAATGTGAGTCTAACCACGTCAACGCTGCGCCTATAGGGACCGTATGGAAGGGAAAGGTGGCGCGATCTTGCTGCCATCATGTGCAATTGCCAGAGGCCATTAGAGCAATATGAATCTCTGCCAAGCACTCTGTGAATTTATGAAGTGCATCCAGAGGCAAGCCGCCAATGGCATCATTCCCGCTGATCCAACTCTAAAGAAATTGGGGGAAAGCGTGCAATAGGACTGGGCAAATGGAGATATCCCCCAGATACAAAGGGTGGGTTAAAAAAAATAGACTCAAAGAACCTACAGCGTTTAGTGACATTTGGAAGGAAGCATGTGAAGAATTTTCTTTCTTCTAAAAGGAGAGCAGCACTGCCTTGCAATTGCATAGAGCAGTAGTGGTCCTGCTGAGAAATATATGGACTGTGTTCCGCTCATTTTATTTTCTCATGTTGAAAACAGCTGATGAGTTCTCCAGCTGAGGCAGAACTTCTACAATTAGATTTCCTTCTGTTCGTTTGTTACGTTTCTATCCCACTCTTCCTTCAAGGAGCTCAAGGTGGCAGACACAGGGATATCCCATTTTTAAGCAGCAATACAAAAACAGCAACCATGTAAGACAGAGTATTCTGGGAGATAATGAATGGTGTTTGAAGAAGGGTGGGATACTCGGGGGGGGGGAGGTGGAAAGACTCTTGGAACTCTCCTCTGGCCATGCCCCTCTCCCAATACCACACGCCTTCCTGTTCCACATCTAACCATGCACTTCCCTGCTCTCCACTAAAATTTCTCATGGAACACTGATAATGCCTCTTGCTTGCCTGCATGAAGGGTGTGAGGGTATGTAGAAACTAGACTGATGTACAAAGGTAAAAATTGCATTTGTTGCTCTGCTAATTTTTGCCTTTGATCTCACCCACCACTGTCATTTCCCCCTGGATGGTTTGAATAGGTGGTAAGGTGACCCTGGAACAGCAAAATGCTCCCCACTCATGTCCTGTCTCTAGAATATCCAGTGATGTTTTAAAGCCGAGCCTTAAATCAAACAGAATCAAACTGAGAGTCAGTTTAAATCAAGAATTACCAACAAGCATACCTCTAAAGATCTAAATGGCCTGGGACCAAGACACCTCCGTGCAGCCTATTTTAATATGTGTGGCACATGGTCTGATGAATATCCTTCTTCTTCTCAATTTTCTCAAGGGCCTAAAAGAGACAGGGTTTTTTAAACTAAAACAGCCTTATTGAATGTCCTCGCTGGACCACAGTGACCCTCATATAGGAAACATCTTAAGAGAATCTTCAGAAATCATGTGGCATGAATTTGTTTCCAATGTTCATAGCATCATAGAATTGTAGAGATGGAAAGGGACTACAAGGGCCATCTAGTCCAATCACCTGCAATTCAGGACTCTTTTGTCCATTGTGGGGCTTGGACCCATGACCGTGAGGTTAAGAATACAATTGTTGATTGTATAGTTTCCTGTGGGGTTTGCTGTGATGTGGTCCAAGCTATTTAGAGCTTTAAAGGGAAGAATCAGTACTTTGAATGAGTAGTGCTGCTACATAATTGTTATCCCCTTTAGCAACCCAGTTCCCACGGAGCCAGTTCCTCTGCTTAGAGAAACTCCACCATTCGCCGCTGGCGCTGACCCGGATGTCCCCCTTTAGATAGCCATGTGTATTGTGAAGCGCAAAATTACCGTATTTTTTGCACCATAACACTCACTTTTTTCCTCCTAGAAAGTAAGGGGAAATGTCTGTGCGTGTTATGGAGGGAATGCCTACGGGTGGCATGCCTACGGATTTTCCTCCTCTAAAAACTACATGCGTGCTATGGTCGGGTGCGTGTTATAGAGCGAAAAATACGGTAACTCTTCTCTTCTATCTACCACCATAACTCTTTGCTTCAAAACTCCTTCTACATTCCTGATGTGTTAGAGAGAGAAAAAACCTATCAAGCCAGCTCTCTCTGAAAATGTGCAGTACAGTGGTACCTCGGGTTAAGTACTCAATTCGTTCTGGCGGTCCGTTCTTAACCTGAAACTGTTCTTAACCTGAAGCACCACTTTAGCTAATGGGGCCTCCTGCTGCTGCTGCACCGCCGGAACATGATTTCTGTTCTCATCCTGAAGCAAAGTTCTTAACCCGAGGTACTGTTTCTGGGTTAGCGGAGTAACCCGAGGTACCACTGTACAGACAACTCCCATTTTGTGTGCATTCGAGGCCCAAAGGACTGCTGATGCACACACCATTTTCAGCCCCAGAAGGTGGGGGGGCAGTTTTTACACATGCCCCACCAACATGTTTGGTACCATGGAATGCAACCCCTGTACAAATGGGGGAGTTGCCTGCAATTGAATTTAAAAACTCACATAAATCATAGCACCATCATGACTGCAGGAATAGAATGGCAACTACTTGATATGAAACTTGGAAATAGAAAAGGGATAATATAATAATAAAATAAGCCTTTGTAACCAAGTCTGAACTGAACCTGGAAACTGACAACCAAGGTATAGGTGGGCCAATACCAAGTAAAATGCTCAATCCAACCAGAAGCATTTTGTATCAAGTGAAGTCTCCAGACACTGTTCCTAGACAGTTCATGCCTCTTACTAAAGCATGAATCCTTTTGGCCTATCCAGAAAAAAACCTTATAGATACTAGCAGTACCTGGGCATTCAGATAATGCAGTGAGCAACTCTCCTCTGTGTGTGAGTTTCAGACTAATACAATACTTTAATTGATTTGCTTCTTGTGCACACTTGTAAGTCTGGAAATCACTGAGCTAGAGCTATTTCATCAGGTGTATAAAGCAGTCTGGGAAGTTGGCAGGTATGTATAAATGAACACAATGGGGGACAAGGGAGAGACTCCAACAGCGGTGCTAAAGGCAACGGAAATGCAGGCAGTACAACATATGATTGCGTCACTGCTAGATGAAGTACAGATGGATGTGCAAACCATTGTTCCGGAGCAATGTGGAAGCATTAGATCATTTCCTAATTTTAACAGATATTTTGGTCTTCTCAACATGCATATCAAAATACCTCACAAATGCCAAAAGTATGGAACAAAGACATTTGTCAGGTGCTGTTGCGGTTGCTCGAGAGTAAGCAGGCAGAACTCCGACCTGTGTTTGTTGTTGTTGTTTAGTCGTTTAGTCGTGTCCGACTCTTCGTGACCCCATGGACCAGAGCACACCAGGCACTCCTGTCTTCAACAGGCCTGTGTTTAACAGGCTTTATTTTGGTGCAAACTATTTACAGTGAAGAGCCCCAAGGCTCATGTCTGGCTCAATCACTAGCAGAATCCAGGAGTGGTCTTTTTTTCTACCTCCCCCAACATAAAAGTTTTGTTACCCCCAACCTTTTCCGCCCCTCCCTGCGCCTCAGACTACTGCACATGATGGGCAATGGCAAGGACGTGCTTCCCCCCTTTCCGGCTTGCTCAGGAGCTCCGTTAAGGCTCTCACTAGCATCCTCTGGCCCTTGCACCTCTTCTCCACTGGAGGTGGGGCTTTCCTCCTCTCTGGAAGAGGAACTGCTTCGCAAGATTTCTGGAGGATCCCAGTAACACAAATGTCCTTCTATTTCTCGCCTCTGAGCCGATGGCAGTTCCCTGACACCACTCATTCCCAAATTCCACACAACCAGATAAAGGCAGGGCGGTTAGTAGTAGCGAATTGCAACCATCTAAGAAAACCAGAGAAATTCCCTGCTTTCATTCAATCAAAAATTGTGGTTTCAGACACCATTCTGCTTGACTTAAAAACAGTGACATGATTCATTGATAAATGCAGAGCGCCTGGTTGTTTAATCAGATGTTAACAGGCCACCTGAATCCACCTAGGGATGCAGGGGCACAGAAAGAGACTGGACATTCTGGGTCTCCCAACCCCCTGAAATTGTATCTGAAAGTGGCCCATGGGCAGATACTTTAGCTCTTTCTCTTGTATTAGAACAAAGCCTGCCATACAGGGCTGACGCTAGGAAATGGTTGGTAGCCACTTGGCCTTGCTCAGTGCTGCACAATAAATAAATAAATTAACAGGGTTGAGGTAGGTGTCAGCATTGTCCAAGGATGCCAACCCCAAATAAAGACATTTAGAAGCACATTCAATATTGCTAAAGATTTCACCAAAATGATCAAGGAGATTGAGCAACTCTCCTATGAGGAAAGGTTTCAGCATTTGGTATTTTTTTAGTTTAGAGATAAGGCAAATAATAACATAATGCATGGCACAGAGAAAGTGGATAGAGACAACTTTTTGTCCTTCTCTTGTGATACTGGAACTTGTGGAATGAAGCTTAAAGTTGGAAATTTCAGGATAGATAAATGAAAGCACTTTTCACACAGCGCATATGTCCATCTCAAGAGACAATGGAGTGTGCCTCCGGGGGTGAAGTCAAATTGCTGGAGAATCACAGTGCCTGCTGCGGCTAGAGAGAGAAGTAACTCATAACTCCCGCCTCCCTGGAGCACAAGCAGAGTAGTGGGCATGGAGGTACTGGGCCACCCAAATGACCATCCCCACCCCCTAGGCCTCACTGATGTGGTCCAAAGGAAAGCAGTGCAATACATTTGGTGCCAGCTTGGCTGTTGGAGTTGCCAGAAGGAAGCATACAAGGCGCCATCCAGACGTGTTAGGGACTCCACTCCTGATTTGTGTAGGTTTTACTCCTTAGCCTTTTCTTCTCCTGAAGATGCCCTACAAGGCAGTGGAGGTTTAGAATCAGAGTTTTCCTTGTCCTAGATGGGCTACCTTCCCATGTTAACAAGCACCATCTGCCCTTCTGCCTATGCAGTAACTGTCTTCTTGACTGTTGGGCCCACTATTGGTCTCGTCCACTAAATCTTCACATGCAGAGGAAGTCCCTAATTCACTGAGGGTTTGAGACCCATCAGCTACCCCCACCTGGTTTAGCTGGCCAGTCAAAGCCAATTCCCTGGGAGTGGCCACTGTTGCATGCTGGCAGCCTCTAGGAGCGACAGGTGAGAACTGAGTGCAGGATGGGGACCAAAGGTGAACAAACTATCCCAGAAGGAGCACAACGTGTTGCTTACCAGAGGTACTACCCTTTATATGGAGTTTATGGAATTTAAAGGTGTAAACTCAATACAGTTTGCTTCTGAGCAAGCATGCATAGGTTTGAACCGAGACATATGTTGTGCATTTCTCTTTTAATATATGTCACAAAATGCAGCCACCGTTATGTTTTTAACGTGGCATTGAAGACACAAAGGTAATAGATTGTACAAGTAAAAGTGAACAAAGAGACAGCTTTTGGAACTCTAATAACCATCAGACACTAATGAAGCATTAGAATGCTGTTGTGATTACACGCTTACAAGCCATTTGCAGCCCTAAGTTCATAACATTGTACATGCTTCTAATGCTGGAGTGCTATGAGCTGCCTTTTCATTATATATTATTGTCTCATATTTATGATGTGACATTTTTGCTAAATACGGCTAAGGAAAAATCCATCATGAAAAGGTCTGTTAGATTATAGGCTCCAAGAAGCTGCCCTTTTAGCACAGACATAAATTTGCTTCAGCTAATAACATGGCCTGTTTGGAATGTAATCAGCACACTTACAGGTAAGAAACTTCCAGGGGAGGCCATTATAGCCTTTAAAGCTAGAACAAGTCACCTTGAATTGGGGGGGGGGGAGAAAAATATACTTACATTTAACCTTAACTACGAAGTTTAGCTCAACCCCCCCTATTTTGCAATGTGAGTTCAGGACTGTTCCTTCTGCAAGGTCTTCCGGAAGTGACACAAATGAAAGAACACATCAGGAGAAAGAGAATTTAAATTTCATTATGGAAGATAATAATACTCATAACGACACAAAAGGTACAGTCCGTGATTTGCACTGTGAGGCTGTGCGAATACATCACCCCTCATTATTCAAAGGGTCAGTTCACAGGAGATTCCCTCCCAGCCCACATTTGACAAGCCTGCAGTACTTGCATAGAAATGGCAAATGATTTTATTGGTAATTTTAATGTATATTTAATAATAATAATATTATTATTATTATTATTATTATTATTATTATTATTATTTATACCCCACCCATCTGGCTGGGTTTCCCCAGCCACTCTGGGCAGCTTCCAACAAAACACTAAAATACAATAAACTATTAAACATTTAAAGCTTCCCTAAACAGGGCTGCCTTCAGATGGTCTGGTAGTTCTTCGTCTCTTTGACATCTGGTGGGAGGGCATTCCACAGGGCGAGTGCCACTACTGAGAAGGCCCTCTGCCTGGTTCCCTGTAACCTCACTTCTCGCAGCGAGGGAACCGCCAGAAGGCCCTCAGCGCTGGACCTCAGTGTCCGGGCAGAATGATGGAGGTGGAGACGCTCCTTCAGATATATTGGACCGAGGCCGTTTAGGGCTTTAAAGGTCAGCACCAACACTGAATTGTGCTCAGAAACGTTTATGTAAACTACTTAGAGGTTTTGATGATTAAGAGACATATTCGAGTAGTATATAAATTCAAGTTAAATAAATAAGCCAATGAGATCAAGGGGCTGGAAGCAGCTTCGCTGTGATGAAAGGTCATAGCATTTGTAGCTTTTTAATTTAGGGGGGATACAGAATTGAGGTATGTAAGGTATATAAGATTTTAAATGGTTGTGGAGTGGGTAGGAAGAACTTTTTCTCCCTCTCTCATAATGTTAGAGCTTGGAGCCATCAAATGAACCTGTATGTTAGAAAATTACAGACAGACAAAAGAAAGTGCTTCATCACGTAGTTAAACTATGGAACTTTGTTGGGATACCGCCAGGGAGACAAAGCCCATCATGACCCCACATCAATTCCGGACGATCCATCGATCTCCCGTAGATACAGTATCAGTCAATTAGCGACACGAGCTTCAGAAATAGCTTGGCACATTCCAGAGTTGGTGCACACTCTTATCAGCAGAGTTCGCACAACGAAAGATGCACTCAAGAGAGCATATTTACAACTTTATTCAGCGTTGGTCAGAACAAAGGAAAAAACATGACTGCCTGCTTTGAGTGTCCCGGCACAGAGAGAAAAATGAAAGCAATAACAAAACAGAAACATCCTGTGAACAGGAAATACGTAGGCTGTGACTCACAACAGCCTGTCCCCTTTTTAAGGTGGAACAGAAATATCCTAACAAACTTGCTGTGACAGTATGTAGTAATGGTTGTTGGATAGCTTTAAAAGGGTTTAGATAAATTTATGAGGGATAAAGCTATCCATTACTACTTCTTATTCTTTGGTGATCATTCATAGCCAAGTAAGGTTGTCTTCCATAAACATGGTTTTAAAAGTGACTGTGGAGGCCAATTCTGGACCCACACATCCTTCTACAGCAGGGGCGCCGACGTATAAAAAATATTGGGGGGGCCCATACCGGGGTCCTGCCGCTGCTTCGCTCGGGTAGCCGGGAGAACGCAGTTCGAGGTGGCGGTGTTGGGGAGAGACCCTCGCTCAGGGCGCCACGAGACTTGGCGGCCTGCGGCCTATCTGGGGGGTTTTGGAGCGTATTTCGGCGGAGCGATTGGGGAGGAGGGGGCTTGTTGCCGGATTCTTCAGCTGGGCTGGAGATCCGCTGCTGGGGGGTCCCTGGGCCGAGTTGTGAGCCCGGCCTGCTGAAGGGAGATCCAGCCGATTGTGCGACGGGGACGGCCGGGGCTCTCCGGCTAGGGCGCGCGGCTGGCTGGCTGGCTGGCGAGGGAGCAGGTGGGGAGGAGGCGGGGGTCCTCACTCTCTTAGGAAACGCACCCGCGTGCCCGATTGCCACGAAGTCCGAAGGGTGCGTGTGTGGAATTAAAAAGCAAAAACGAGATACGGGCAGGGCAGGCAAAGAGTTTTCCGCAAGAGGATGGAGGGCAGGTTGAAGAGAAAATCACTCAGGATGAGACAGTCAAATCAGCCATGATAAAATGGGCTCAGGATATTGGGTATAACATCATGTTTGAGGACTGGGAAAGGTTATGGACCACCGGAATGAAATTCACGGCATGTAATGCCTTGAAGGAAAATATTATGAAAATGATTTATAGGTGGTATATGATCCCAGTCAAGCTTGCAAAAATATATCACCTGTCTGATAATAAATGTTGGAAATGTAAGGAGGCTGAAGGGACATTCTTTCACCTCCGGTGGACTTGTCCAAAAGTGAAGGCCTTCTGGGAAATGATCTATAATGGGTTAAAAAAGGTATTTAAGTATACGTTTCCCAAGAAACCAGAGGCCTTCCTCTTGGGCATTGTTGGCCAGAAAGGGTTAAAGAAGGATAGAACTTTATTTATGTATGCAACTACAGCAGCAAGAATACTTATCGCAAAATATTGGAAGACACAAGATTTGCCCACACTGGAAGAGTGGCAGACGCAATTGATGGACTACATGGAACTGGCTGAAATGACTGGCAGAATCCGAGATTTGGGAGAAGAAACAACGGAAGAGGACTGGAAAAAATTTAAGGACTATTTACAAAAACAATATAAGTTGTATGAATGTTAAAAATTTACACGATTCGGAAACTATAGCTTCAGCAATTAGATTTGGGAAACAGGAAATTATATTTTAAGTAAGAAAAGGTCAAAATCTAAGGTAATACTATGTTTAATTTAAGATATAAGTAACTGATGAAAAGTATGTTAAATTTAGAGGTATAGTATTTGAAAAGTACAAAATAAGGTACGAAACAAGGTAATAATTTGCTGATATCTTTATTATAAAGAATGCAGGGTAAGGGAGATGCGAGGAAGTCCAGTTAGTTATATAAAACATGTGTTGAATGGTTGGTTTTCTTTTCTTCTTTTTCTTTTTTTCTTTTTCTTGTTCTTTTACTTTTTTCTTCAGTGTATGTTTCTAACTTTGTATTTGAAAACTTAATAAAATATTTATATAAAAAAAGAGAGAAAATCCTTTCGCTTTTCTGGGGCGCAGGGAAGTCTCAGAGCCGGAGGTTGGGGAAGGGACCCCCTTTGCTCTGCCCTCTTCTCCCATCTTAGATTCGCATGGGGGTCCCCGCCCGAGCTTGCCTGGGCACCGGGCCACACAAGGGCCGCGCTCTACGCGGCGCACCTTGCTAGCCGTGCAGCTGTCCTCCGCGGCTGCGGAGCGGCCCTGCGCCGGTGCCCAGCCCCTCTGGGCCCCGCTGCGCTGCCAATGACAAGTGGGGGACGTCGCGGGCGGGGAAGGCGTCACTTTCTTTCCCGATCCTTCATCCTCCCAGTCTTCCAGCCCTTTTTTGGGTTGGAAGCTCGTCTCGTTCGCCCTTCTCCTTTCTTCACCCTGCGCGCAATTTCCCTCCCTCGTCTCCCTCCCCATTTCTCCTTCCTTCCTTCCTTCCTTCCTGACTGACTGACGGGCTTGGGCTTGGGCTTTGGCTCGGGCTCGAGCTCGGGCTCGAGCAGCCACAGCGTCGGCAGTGTTGGCGATCGGCGGCGCGGGGGGATGGCCCTCCCGGAGGAGCCGGCGCTGCTCAATGGGGTTGCCAAGGAGACAGGCCGGCCGCCCCCCTCCCCTGGCCCTGCGCCCCCCGCCGCGCCGGTGCCCGTTATCGAGCTGGTGCGCGCCGGGCGCCCTATAAAAGCCGCGGACGCGCCAAGCGTCGACAGGCAGAGCCAGCGCGGCGGCGGCGCTCTGCTGGAGGGGCGCCCGAGATTATTGGGGGGGCAGAGCCCCCCCAAACGAATTTTTGAGGGGGCTCGGGCCCCCTCAAGCCCCATGGAGTCGGCGCCTATGTTCTACAGTGAGGACATAGGTTTCTGGGTGAGAGTTGATCATGGTGAGGGTTTGCCAAGCGTGGCTTCCTCTTAGCATGTTTCTCCCTTTGGACCTGAGTTCAAGCATCTTCAAAACTCATGACATCTTTAGTAAAGGCTGTTCTCCAATTGGAGCGCTCGCAGGCCAGTGTTTCCCAGTTGTCAGTGTTTATGCTACATTTTTAAAGATTTGCCTTGAGAAAGCCTTTGAACCTCTTTTGTTGACCACCAGCATTACACTTACCATTTTTAAGTTTGGAATAGAGTAGTTGCTTTGGAAGATAATAATCAGACATCCATACAACATGACCAGTCCAACAAAGCTGATGTTGAAGAATCATTGCTTTGACACTGGTGATCTTTGCTTCTTTCAGTACACTGGCATTAGTTCGCCTGTCTTCCCAAGTGATTTGTAAAAAAATTCGGACACTGTTGACGGAATCTTTCAAGGAGTTGGAGATGGAGTTTATACGTGGTCCATGTTTCACAAGCATACAGCAAGGTTGGTAGTACAATAGCTTTGTAAACAAGCATTTTGGCTTCCCTGCAAATGTCCTGGTCCTCAAACACTCTGCACTTCAATTGGGAGGAAGCCATCCTCGTAGAGCTCAGGCAATGCTGGATTTCAGCATCAATGTCTGCCCTTGTGGAAAGATAACTGCCCAGGTAGCTGAAGTGACCAACATTTGTTGCACTGCAGATGCATTGTTTTGTGCTTGTTGGTGCAGCACTTTGGTTTTTTGGATGTTGAGCAATAGGCCAAGTTTTTCATAAGCTTCTGAGAAGATATTTAGGATGGTTTGGAGGTCATCCTCTGAGTGTGCACACACTACGTTGTCATCAGCGTACTGAAGCTCTATGACGGAAGTTACGGTAACCTTACTCTCTGCTTTCAGCCTGCTTAGATTAAAGAGCTTTCCATCTGTTCAATATATGATTTCTATTCCGGAGGGAAGTTTCCCTTTGATAAAGTGTACCAATGACTACTAGTCATGATGGCTGTGCCCTGCCCCTACTATTTTATGTGATACACCTCTGAATGCTAGCTACTGGGGAGGACATGTGTGAAAAATGTTGATGGACTCATGTCCTACTTGCGGGCCTTTCTTAAGCATCTTGCTGGTCATTGTGAACAGGATCCTGGACCTGATCCAACAGATTTCTTCTTAAATTGTTATTATTTATTTGATTTATTATCTGCTGTTCACCAGGGATGGTCACAGTAATTTAAAAAATGCAATATCAAAAATAGTTTAAAACCAAATTACAGACCTTCAAAGACTGCTTTGGAAAAACGATGCCTTATGAGGAACGGCTAAGGGAGCTGGGCATGTTTAGCCTGGAGAAGAGGAGGTTAAGGGGTGATATGATAGCCATGTTCAAATATATAAAAGGATGTCACATAGAGGAGGGAGAAAGGTTGTTTTCTGCTGCTCCAGAGAAGCGGACACGGAGCAATGGATCCAAACTACAAGAAAGAAGATTCCACCTAAACATTAGGAAGAACTTCCTGACAGTAAGAGCTGTTCAACAGTGGAATTTGTTGCCAAGGAGTGTGGTGGAGTTTCCTTCTTTGGAGGTCTTTAAGCAGAGGCTTGACAACCATATGTCTGGAGTGCTCTGATGGTGTTTCCTGCTTGGCAGGGGGTTGGACTCGATGGCCCTTGTGGTCTCTTCCAACTCTATGATTCTATGATTCAACCAAGACTTGGCTTGATGGGAGAACAACCACGTGGGTGGGTGATTAATTCTGGTTGCTTGCTGAAGAAAAAAGACTTCAATACAATGCCCTGTTCTTATGACAAGTAAAGGCCAGCTTGCAGCAGGCTGCAAACCATGCTGTGCTCACTCTATTCCTTATTGTAAGGTTTGGGAGGGGAATTCACCTGTGCAAGCACTTTTCCTCAAATGCTTGTAACATCCCTAACATACAGATTGCCCTTGACAGAATGTAAGTACGTAATACAGATACAATGAGAAGAATAGAACTTCAGAACAAGAATGATATCACTATGAAAATTAATGATGTGGAAATCAAGGCACAGACAAAATGTAGAGCAATGATAAAAAGAAGAAATAAATTGCAACTTTCAATGCAAAAGAAGATAAAAGGAAATGCACATAACATTAATAGAAATAAGAGCCATAATTTATGATGTTTACAAGGCAGCTGATAAAAGTTATCCCTGTCAGCTGAACTTGTTTTAAAATGGACCATTGTTTCTTTAGAAAATATTTAACATGTGTGGACAATTAACTTTCCCAACTATTGTGGTTTCTTTGTCATTTGAGGACAAACACAATTTCCCCTTAAAACATATTTTCTCTCCTCATGAATATTTGAGTTCCCTGCCTGACCTAAAAATAATGAATAGAAAATTGTAGACTATTAAAGCCATAAATCTGTCTCACGTGATCTGATAAAGCATGGAAGCTTTAGGACAGGAGATGCTGTCCAATGTCAAAGTAGACTTCACGATTTGACACTTTGCTCTATATCTTGATTTTCAAAACAACCAAGTTTTTGCTATCTAGAATTTTGCTCTACAGGTCAGTGAAAACTAACCGATCCCACCTTCTAAAAGGCAATAAATAAAGCATGAATCAGATCCTTTTTATATGTATACTATTTAGGTATTTGTCTGTCACCTTTCAGGTGAAGATGGGGAAGCTATGCCCTTCTAAATCCTGTTGGTCTATAACTTCCATCATCCCTAACCACTGTCATGTTACTTGAGCTTGATGGGAAGTCCAACAAAATTTAGAGGGTCATAGGTTTATCACATAAAAAGTAGAGACATCACCTTGCCAACAAAGGTCCGTATAGTTAAAGCTATGGTTTTCCCAGTAGCGATGTATGGAAGTGAAAGCTGGACCAGAAAGAAGGCTGATCACCGAAGAATTGATGCTTTTGAATTAGGGTGCTGGAGGAGACTCTTGAGAGTCTCATGGACTCCAAGAAGATCAAACCTATCCATTCTTAAGGAAATCAGCCCTGAGTGCTCACTGGAAGAACAGATCCTGAAGCTGAGGCTCCAATACTTTGGCCACCTCATGAGAAGAGAAGACTCCCTGGGAAAGACTGTGATGTTGGGAAAGATTGGGGGCACAAGGAGAAGGGGATGACAGAGGACGAGATGGTTGGACAGTGTTCTGGAAGCTACCAGCATGAGTTTGGCCAAACTGCGGGAGGCAGTGGAAGACAGAAGTGCCTGGCGTGCTCTGGTCCATAGGGTCACGAAGAGTCGGACACGACTAAACAACAACAACAACAGGTTTATCACCCCTGTTTTGAAGCACAGTGTGTTCCATAAAACATAAAAATGCAATATACCTACTCATTAAGAAAGCACTCATCCCACCCCCACCTCCGAATAAAACACCATCCACAGACAATTTGTTCGAATAAAACTAAATAACAATAGCATTGCTAAGCACAACAATATCAACTGCAGCAAGCCAGTAACACACCATTAAAAACAGGCTAAAAGAAATCCCAGCACCATTTCCACAGCAACAACTACATAATTTATGAAAAAGCAAGTCGAAAATAAATGGGTCTTCAAAACCCACTTATAAACCTGGAACAAATTGTGCTGCAGGCCTGCATTCAGAACTCTGCCTGGACTGGAGGGGGCGGCGGAGACCCTGCTAATAAACCATATAAGTTTCCAAACCTGCTGGGTGCAGGGAGGGCCTGGAAATAATAGTCAAGGTTCAAGAGACATAACTACCAGCTTTTAATTACGGCAAAGCTTGGCATGCATTAACATCAGTTTGCTAATGTCTATGCTTAGCGACACACCATTTGTTGCTTGTGTTTTGCACTGAAGCAGGCTGTGACATTCTCCTCTTCATATTCAATGTTCTTTACCAGGGCTGGGAGACCTCGGGTCAAACAAAGGGGCCAAAACACAGCTCTCCAGCCTTCTCCGTTTGTCCCCCCAATACCCTCCACCTGCCCTTCTTGAGTACCTTTTCATGGCTTGAGGGGAAACGTTTCTGACTTTTGCATAGCTGGAAGAGCCACATCCATTGCTCTGTCCACTTTCTCATCTGACCCCAGCCATCAGTGGCATATAGGACCTGAGCATTTTCCCATGAGAAAATGTGGACCACTGGCTGAAAATGGTCTCCCCACCCTACAGGGGTGTGGAGCATCAAGCAGAAAAAAGAGACCTGGCTGTATAAAACTCACCTCAATCTAATTACATTTGTTAAATTAACAACTGTAGTTTTCCTACAGACTGAAAGATAACAGTACAGCTCACATAAATATTATCAAGCATACAGAACAAAGAGGATGAATTTGAATCTCAGTGCCTCACTATTAGTTGCCGAACACATTTCCAGGACATTGTTTTACTCAGTGTGATAGAGCTACTAGAGATCAGTGTGGAGCTCACAGGAAGTGTCAAAAGTTTTCTTGAGCTCCCCTCTCCTTTCTGCCCCCCCCACAGAAAAAAAATCCCCAGAAGCCAGCCCTTCATGAACTTACCAAGGAAACTAAATAGAAATCAATATTTTTTGACTGTAGATTGAAGTGTTTTTAGGTATTCTACCTCAGAATAAAATTGTGTAAATGGGTCATAATGTATGGTGAGTCCAAGCTGTTTAAGACCCTATGACACACAACCAACTTCAAATAATAATACAGTGGTGCCTCGCAAGATGAAAAGAATCCGTTCTGTGATTCTCTTCGTCTAGCGTTTTTTTCGTCTTGCGAAGCAAGCCCATTGACGGATTAGCGCTATTAGCGGCTTTTAGCGGCTTATCTGCTGATCGGATCAGCTGATAAGCGGCTTAGCGGCTTAGAAAAAGGGGAGGGAGGGAAAAAACCAGCAGGAACTCACAAGACATTGTCGTCTTGCGAAGCAAGCCTATAGGAAATTCGTTTTGCGAAGCACCTCCAAAACGGAAAACTCTTTCGTCTAGCGAGTTTTCCGTCTTGCGAGGCATTCGTCTTGCGGGGCACCACTGTAATAATAATAATAATAATAATAATAATAATAATAATAATAAATTTATTTATACCCTGCCCATCTCGGCTGGGTTTTCCTAGCCACTCTGGGCGGCTCCCAATCAAATATTAAAAACACAATAACATTAAACATTAAATATTTGAGTCATGCTGTTGGAAATTTCAACACATTTTTAACATATGCAAGTGCTGTACTCATCTCAACTTCATTGTGGGAACCGAGTGTGGATTTAAGGAGGTTCAGCTCTTGTGGCTTTAACTGAGCAATTAATCAGTTAAAGGTTTGTTGTTTTTTACATCACCCTACCATCACATTGCTGAGGCAGTTTGGAAAAGGAATAAGGGAATAAAAATATAGGTGCAACTCAATAAATTAAATCTGACATTATAAAAACAGGTTAAATTGGTCAGCAGGATTAAAATTGCTGAGCCATCCTCATCATTGCCCATTTGCCTTTCCCCATTTTCTTCCTGCCATGCATATAGAGTGTTGGTCAATTAACTTTGATAATTCTACTTAACTGACATTATCTGATCTTCGAGAGCTACCTGCCACATTGCACCTGTATAAAGAGACTATGGGTGACATTTGGAGTCTCATTATTTCTTGTATTCCTCCTTGCTACCTCTGAATCCCCACAGTAAATCTTATCTTTCTTCCGTGCCTCCTGCTTCTATCTAAGTGGTGGCCAAAGCTGCAGCACTGCATGAGGCTGTTTGAAGAAAATCAATGATCCTATGCTGTAGTTCAAAGTTGCGTCAAAAATGCTGAGCCCTTAATTTGCGCCTAATCATTTTGGAACTGCTTTTGCTCAGCTGGTCAACTGAGACAGAGATGGAGCAGTGCAGAGAAAACCAAGTTTCCTGGACTCTCTAGTAATGAATACGTGTTTTTGGACAGAGCCCCCCAGGACCCTGAAAAACACAGGAGATCTGTATTTATAAAGCAAACAGCACAAAGATCAACAAGCCCTCCAAAATAAAAAAATTCCTTCCAGTAGCACCTTAAAGACCAACTAAGTTAGTTCTTGGTATGAGCTTTCGTGTGCATGCACACTTCTTCAGATACACATGCATGCACACGAAAGCTCATACCAAGAACTAACTTAGTTGGTCTTTAAGGTGCTACTGGAAGGAATTTTTTTATTTTGACTATGGCAGACCAACACGGCTACCTATCTGTAACTGAAGCCCTCCAAAGAATAGGGAGACAACAGCTACTTCTCTGACCCTTGTTTTTCAAAGCATTCTTTCCAAGAGATATTTCTGTAAGTACCGGTAATCATGATGCTTCAGTTTTCAGCCAGTGGAGGTGGCACATTATTTTTTAATTTAAAAATGCTTTTTATTAAAGGTATTGCAAAAAATAATAATCTATTAACAATAAAAAGATAAACAACGTCTCCATAGTCATACATTATTGCAATACAACCTGACAGTGGATTTTACTTTGGCAACCAAGTTGGCAGGAAAGTGTCCCTCCAGAAAGATAGTGGCATAATAAATTAATGGGTACTGAGTTTGAACAAATTTATCTGTCAGAGCCACTCCTCTGGCTTCCTTGAATTCTTGGGTAAGAGTCTAATCAAGTGCCAATTGCCAGACTCTTATCATACCAAGTTTTAAGAGGAAGATTCTCCATTCCCCTCCAATACCATGCCACTAAGGTTTGGCAGTTAGGTACTGATGTCTACCAACAAAAAAACAGAAAGGAATGCAAAGAGTAGGATCAGGCATAATCATTTGTCTAATAAGTTACCTAAGTACAGAGAAAGTTGCAGACCCCAAAGTCTTTGGCTGATGGGACCTCACATCATAAATGAAACAGAGCCCCACATGTCCCACATCTCCTACAACACAGAGCGGGGAGGTAGGGGTTTGCGCAGCTAAGCTTCATAAGGTAGCCAGCAAATGAATCCAAAACCATACACCAGACCATTGAGTCTCTTCATTTTTCTTTTTAAAAAGCGTCAAGCTACACACAGGGCATGTTAGTCACTTGTCCCAAGCTTCAGTGGGCAGGTGTAGCATGGCCACCCTAGTTTTTCCTCCCATACACCCAGTGATGGATGCATATGTCAATTTCAGTTTTTCTCCATTTCTCAATTTCACAACCTTAACTTCAGCTCACCCCTTTGCAATATTTTAAAAGTCTGCAGTAAAATTAATGTGCATCTACGTGCAAATTTCTCCCACTGTATGTATCTTTGTGTACATTTTCTTTATCTAGTATAATGATTTCTACAAGCAATCTCCCCCCACCCCCAAATAGCATGGATTTTGTATTTTCACTAATGTGCACTTTTTGTGTGTATGCACTCTTTGGTTAGGGAACTTTGTCTCAATGTACAGATTAGTGTGACTTTCAAAGAAGAGTTGTGTTTCAGTTGTTTGGGAAGTGCAAATTTGAGAAGTTTTCATTAAAATGAAACTATATGGATTTCTCCCCCATGCCTACATACACTCCACGTGGTTTTCAGTTCTGATTCTGTTGGCCAGTCAGACATTTAGGCTGATTCTATCTGGCAGTCACTATATGATAGGCTAACAAACCATCTTCAGGTCAAGATAGAGAAGAACATGGCAGGGTCATGTGAAAGAGAGACAAAATCTTGAAGATTAGTTATCTCTTGCTTTCTGATGGAATGAGCTGATCAGCAGAGGAACAAACCTTCTAAGGAGGGGCTGGATTCCCCACCTAGCAGGGATGCAGTGAATTTTCTGCATTTGCCTCAGGCAGAATATACTGCTTTGAGACCCCTTCAAACTCTTTGCATATATGTACACAATCTAAGATTCATCACTCTAATGTAAAGATATGGGCAACTGGAGAATAAAGAATGTCCCTAGGGAAAAGGACAATTAGTGCATATGCAATATTGTCTATTGGGAATACTGTCAATGCTTCAGGCAGAAGTGTTTACCAGCCTTTCTATATGAGATAATTAAAATGAAAACTAGTGGTGCTCACAAATTGATCCTGGAACCTTCTGCAGACCTTATGCTCATGTGCCACTGAGTTACCACATGCTTCAACAAGATCTACAATGTAACCCAAATAACAACTGCTTTCAGAAAAACACAATACGATGAGTTATAAGCTTTCTCATTACCTAAACTTATGGTTTGTCAAAAGCTAATACATTTGTGTCAAAGGAATTGTCAACTGTCATCTGAAAATGAATGGGCAATGTTTTCTTTTGGTGAACCTTTTTCCGTAATTTGACTTTAGCATCTGCTATTGAAAAGAGGATGAGCAATATAGCTGAAAAAATGTAACAACTTCAGTTCCAATATTGCCAGGAAAGACATTTCGAGAAAATGTATTCATTTGTAGCAAGCCATATTTTGATAGGATGTCAACAATATTTACCTTGTCCTGAAGTTTGTAGGATGTGGATGCCCATCATATAATGATAAATAATCGTATTCTTCTTCTAGAGCAAAAGACTGAAATACTATCTGTATTCTGTTTCTTTCTTCTGCAATTATTACCCACGTACAATTTGCGCCATTTGGATATCCATATGGGAAGCCGGGGCTTTCTATAGTACCATTAAGTCCTTTTAATGTTCCACCACATGTATAAATAAATCCTGCAAAAAAATGAATAAGAAAAAAAGAGTAAATTCATTATCACCACACATACCTTATTGAATGAAACAAATTCTTCCTCACCTTAATAGATCAGTTAAATATTCTGCTCCAACTCTGCCAGATATTTATCTAACTACAGTGGTACCTCAGGTTACATACGCTTCAGGTTACATACGCTTCAGGTTACACACTCCGCTAACCCAGAAATAGTGCTTCAGGTTAAGAACTTTGCTTCAGGATAAGAACAGAAATTGGGCTCCTGCGGCAAGGTGGCAGCAGGAGGCCCCATTAGCTAAAGTGATGCTTCAGGTTAAGAACAGATTCAGGTTAAGAACAGACCTCCGGAACGAATTAAGTACTTAACCCGAGGTACCACTGTATAGTAAAACACATCTTTGGCATGTCAGTCCCCTATGGGTCTTGAAATCAAGTAGACTTTTCCATGATAGCTCCTTGATTATGGAATTTACATTATGTCCAAGTTGATGGATTTAGGATCAAGATGTCATATTATTAGCTTGCCGTTTGCTTGTGAAATTCATATTCCAAGTCATAGAACTGTAGACTTGGAAGGGACAAACAAGAATCATCTAGTCCAGGGGTCTGCAACCCGCGGCTCCGGAGCCGCATGCGGCTCTTTTACATCTTTGCTGTGGCTCCGGGGCGGATACTAGCGAGGGGAGGAGGCGCATTGTGCGCACCGACACTCCTCACTGTGGCGGGCGCTGTACTGGCTGTGACGTTGCATGGGGCGGTGCGTGAGTTAGTCACGCACCGTCCCGACGTCACCTTCCCACCCGCTGTCAGATCGTGGCTCCAGAGATATATTTGTTTTAAATGTCGCAATGGTTTTGCGGCTCCCAGTTGTTGTTTTTTCTTCGGAAACGGGTCCAAGTGGCTCTTTTTGTCTTAAAGGTTGCAGACCCCTGATCTAGTCCAAACCCTAATTTTGCCCAATGTGGTGCTCAAACCCATGACTTGGAAATTAAGAGTCTCATGCTCTTATCAAATGAGCTATCCCTTGGTCTTCTCCATTCACATCTAGGAAGATGAATGTGCTGCTCCCTTTCTTTTACTAACATTATGAAAACTATTTCCTTTAACCTTTATTTGTATATGGAGCTCTGCTGGAGGTATTATATGTTAAGTCCATTCCAAAAACACAGGTTAGGGCAGAATGCTGTGACCTAGTTGCTAAGTAGAGTTTTCCAGTTAGAAAGTGGAACACATTACACTAGTGACACTGGATGCTAATAGGTTTCTCAAAATGCTTCTATTAAGCCATAAAACCCCAAGAGTTTGAGACCTGATTGCCAAAGAGATTGCCCTTTTCCTCACACAGTGCTGCAGTCAAAATAAGTAATCATTAGCCCTTAACACAAGGAAACAATTGCACTCTTTTTCATGGAGAGTTCACAACTCAGTTCCTACTTCCTTGTCCCACTGCCAGTGGAATGTACGAGCCTTCTCTCTGTGATACATCCATCGTCTCCCTTAAAAATATTAAAATATGGTGGAATAGCAAACTTGTTAGCATATTGCGTGGATTAAGACAGAGCTTCAAATGACCTCACATTCTCTTGAGCACAATATTTTCAACAACGGTTCACGCATTCAACTGTGAGATAGAAAGCGCAAAAATATGTATCATAGAAAATTTTACTAACAGATAATTCCACCTATGGATCAGAGGGAACTTTGATGCTGAAAAATCCAAATCATCAGTATGCTGAAAATGCACCTCTTTATCTTGGTCTTGATACCCAAAATATGTGTTTTTTTGGGATCCACTCTATTCCTGAGGGTATGATTTGTTTTAATTGTTTTAAATATTGAATATTTAAATTGTTGTAGCCTGATGATGAATGCTGGGTGATTGAATTAATAAAAAATTATACCCTAAGGCCTGCGGGGAACACAGCTGTAGGTTTCATTTCATTTTGTTTATTTATTTCATAAAATTTGTGCACTGTTTATGTTCCATTGTTCATTTGATTTTATCCCTCAGAGCTGTTAGCTTCCCAGTTTCGTTGGATTCCAGTACCCATCAGCCACAGCCAGCATGACCAAAGGACAGGAATTTATTTATTTTATTTTATTACATAAAACGTATGCACTGCTTGATTGTAAAAAGCAACAACAACCAACTCTTAAAGTGGCTTTCAAAAAGATAAAACCATAAAATTGGGGGGGGAATTTAAAATATATTAAAACATACATGAGGTTAAAATACTAAGAAGTTTAAGTTTTCTAAGCATTTGAGTAGGCTTTACAAAACCATGTTTTTAGCAGGAACGGAAAACAATTCAGAGAAGGTGTCTGCTTGATAGGCAAGGAGTCCCAAAGTACAGTATAGGGGAGGCCTTATTAAATGATAAAGTTCTTACAAATGCAGAATGGATATTATAAGGCACTTGTAATAGTGCCAGTTCCACTGATCAAGGAAATAATGGGAGATGTAGTCAATGAACTTCTGAAGCGCAACAGCTTCCCTGTTCCTACAATGTACCAATGGTCTAAGGCCAATAGGCTTGGTTCCTGCAAACTAGTTCAGAACAACCATTTCATAACCTTCTCAGTTTGGCATGCACACTGTTGTCTATTACCAAATTGCCATACCCAAAATATTTCTTATTTCCCCTCTTTGGTGCCTTCGGCAACTCATGATCTATTTTTAAATCCCATCTGAAAAATTATCTGTTGTTATTTATTATTTAACTCTGACTGCATTAGTTAACTTTGTAAAAGCCTTTGGGATACATTTAGTTCAGATATCACTTCTTCAGGATGAAACTTGAATTACTTATGAAGAGTTATGTTGAATTATTTACATGGGCTGTGCCTCGGGATCTTGGATGGAATTCTCTCTTTTTCAGAGACAAGTGGACTCCATGTTTTTATCAGGAAGCTGAAGGACTCCACTCTCAGTGACCTTTCTCACAAGTGTTTGTTCCATATTTTCCACTGGGGAATACAAGATGTGGGTCTGCAAAACCACTCAGTTTAAAGCTAGTTAAAGCTTCTGAACACCCGCCCCTCCACAACACTACCCATTTTGAACACTACTGTCTTCAGAATCGAGGACACAAGACAAATAATTGTAGGGATATCTCTGTTCTGAGGTAAATCTTACAACCCCCGCACACCAGCCAAAGAACCCTGAAGACAAATATACTGTATTGTTTCTTCAGGGGAAAACATTCTCAGAAAATACTTGGAACATAGAACACCAAAATCAAGAAAACATGATAGTCTTTTTATCAGCAAAGCTGGAGGTTCATTTTATATGTTGTACTGCTCTTTGCCTTACAAGGGAAATCCATGTTCCTGTCAGGACTAGAGACAGATCAAAGTGGGGCTGAGAGAAAATGGCCTCCCCAAATTCTCCACCTTATTTGAAGGTGCTAAGAGAGAGAGATGGGTTCAGAATATTCTCAGGGAGAACAGAAGAAGAATTCTCCAACAGTCTGAAAAAGAAAATTTATCATGGCCATTGCTTTGTTAAGCAATATTAAAGTAATATTAAACAATAATAAACTTGGGATGCAAAGGAGTGCATGATATTTTCTACCCTATTTATGAATGAAATGTGGAGGGGCATTTCGCTTTATATTTAACATAGGGTTGGAGCAGAAATTCTCAAATAATTTGTTAGAAATTAATGTCTTCCCTTGAGAAAACAGAGACAGAATGTCCAGCAAATGTGTAAGGGAGAGAGAATTGCGCCCCCCCCCACAGGAATTTTGTGTCTGACTCTGATTTTATGTAATAAGTTTCATTTATTTATTTAGTATAATTCATATACCCCTTAAGAGAAAAATATGAATGTGCTTTACACGATAATACATAGTAGTCATTCAAATAGGCTAAAAACAGACTCCAGGAACCAGGCACCCTAAAATTGTCAAAATATAGATAAAATCAACAGTTTTAAAAAACAAATAAACACAATAAAATTACATGTCTGGATAGGCTTGCTTTCAATAGCTGTCAAAAATAGTACCTAATATCAATATGAAGAGTTCCAGAGAATAAGTGATACCACTAAAAGACTGAGTTCTTAGTAAGAGTAGAATGGACATTATGTGACACTTCTAAGAGTGCCAATTCCTTCGCTAAAATTAGTCAAGTGGGCATATATGGGGTGAGGTGATCCCAAACTGACTAGTTTATTGAACAATTGGGAGATCGTACCACATTAGGGAAGAATTCTAGACTAAACCACTTCTTTCTTTTCTAAGGGAAGGAAGTTCCAACTTTTGGTTTTAATCCAGTTCATGAGAAAGCAAAATTAAAAATAAAATACGTGGAACAAAAATATATTTTCAAAAAACACTACCGAAGCAACCAGAACAGAGCAAGCAAGCTGAACAATGATATGCAAATACATTTGATTTGCATAATCCATTCTAAAAGCAGATTTAGCGTTTTCTATTTTTAAAATAATGCAGGGTGTTTTAGCACCGATTTCTAGGCTTTCCTTGCTTTATACGTCTCAGATTCCTATGCATTGCCAATGAGAGAGAAATCATCCTGAGCACACATAATGGGAGTGCCATTTCAGGTTTCAGTGTCTCTGTCGGTGGCAGTCTGTATGTGGCTGGGGAGGGGCAGAGAGAAGAGTACAGGGCTGGGCCAACATATCTTACTGCCTGGAATAGAGCAGCAAATTGCACCCCGCCCCTCCAAGGCGTGGAGTTTAGTACCAGCAAAGTTAGGTTGCTACCTGAAGCAGAAAATTCCACAAGCACCTCTCCCCAGACAGAAAAAAATAGCAACACTATTCCTGCCCTTTTCATGGCACCCCAAATCAGCTGCAATTTGGCTAACGTCTACCCAGATAGTGATTTCACTAGTGGGACAGGGGAATTTACAGGAAGGATCAAAAGCTTGTTCTTAAATATGTTTCCAGTTTCAGAAATAACAGTGCTTTCTTCTTTTGCTGCTATTTTAAAAAAATCTCCTTGCAACCTGAAACATACCAAAAATATGTGGGCTGAAATATAAGGGTCATTGCCAGCTCTTCTGCCTATCCAAAATTTGCTTGTGACACATAGTCTTGGTAGAAATATATTTTGTTCCCTGGAAGCCTCAATAAAACTTCAAAACCCAACACACAAGAAGGTATCATTTGGATGTGCTCTGTGATAATGAATAGAATTACAGGGCTTTCATTACCATATACTGTTCATCCAGAAAGGGTTTATGTAAACTTATGCAAGCTTGGAAACAGAATCATGCACTCGTTGTTGTCAAAGCACATCAAGCCATAAATAAAGTATGAATACGCTCCTTAAAGATACCGGCATTTTAAGTTCGCATTTGCACTTTTGGCTGCTTATAATGATCTGCAAACATGACTCTGCCCTTGAGCAGTTAAGAGGATTTTCCCCGCTAAGCACAAATATTGATATTCCATGAACCCACTAATAAATAAAGCTACATCATAGAGAAGCTGATTACATGGCTGCAATTTGTTAATCATGGCTGGAAAAGTTGAGAGGTAGAGACACAGCATGCAGAGTTCCAGCTTCAATTCCTAGCAATTTCCATTTAAAAGGATTGGATAGCAGGTGATGCCACTAATCCTAGACTAGATGGATGAATAGTCTAACCTGGAATAAGGTAGCATGTAAAAATCACAGGATATGCTGGTCCCTTTACATCATTGCTGCTGGAACACATTTTCACACAGCACTAAGCAGAAAGAAGACTCAACACACCATAGTGGAGGAAATATAACAGAGTGGAGGATCTGCAAATAAGCCAAATCAGTAAGTGCAGGCAGGGAGATGCAAATCCATGTGCATGAGGGAACTATTCTTATTTTGTGTAATAGTTTGTGTCAGTTTCTCTGTTGTCGCTTCAGTTTTTTATACACCGCTTAGATATTTTTTTTACTGAATAATAATAATAATAATTTATCCTTTATACCCTTCCCATCTGGCTGTGTTTTCCCAGCCACTCTGGGCTCCCAACTGAATGATAAAAACACAATATACCACAATACATACTGTATTAAGTGGTATAGAAATTAAATAATCAATCTGGCCACTACTTTATTGGCTCTATAAAGCCAAGGACTGGGAAACGATTCTCCCTCCTTGCTGAGTGAGCCTTGTGTATGTGAACCAAGGTGTGCATTCCAGGCCCTAAGGGCAGCCCTAGGTACCTATAAACTTCAGGCTGTGAGGCTCAAGAGCGTCCCCATACCCAATAATGACTCAGGATGGTAGTGACATTAAGTTTTCCCTTCCCTGTCCACACAGAATTCTGAACAGACAAAAATCAACGCCCTACACAGTGTGAAGTAGGTGAAAAGGAGAATCAGTCAGAGGCTACCTAAAACATCCTACCCAGCCCTATAAAAGCTGTCTAGCTGTAGAGTTTTGTGATGACACATCCTAACGTTAATTTGGGAAGATGTCCACAGATAAATAAAGCATCAGAGCTCTTTTTCAGGCAGAACTCACCAGAACTCAGTTCTGGCACCTCTCAGGTGGGTGCCATTGCCATTGTAAGAGAACAAGGAAGGCTTTCATGGTGAGTTCTGGCACCTCTTTTTCTGAAGAAATAGCACAATAAAGCATTATTTTGATTTGCTCTGAAGATGCTACAAAAAGTTTAGCTGAAACCTAAGCAACTTGCATATAATTTATGTGTTGATGTAAGCAGTAACTGTTAATAAACACTTTCATATGTACCTGTTGTTATGTAGGACCTGAGAAGGAAGTGCAATGCTGGATTACATTTTATTCTTAAAGAAGTAAGTGACAATCTTAGCAATTCATTCACTTGTTATTATGTAACTTTTGCATAATACTTTGGCATGTAAATCTTTAATGAGATTTACAGAGAAGTTCAGTTACTAAAGCAACCACCAAATGCATCAAATCTGGTTCTTCGGAATCCAAAAGTAGTAATGTTCAGCTGCTAGGTGATAGGATTATGTAGAGCAGTAAATTTTGGTAGTAAATGGATGTATTTTTAAAGACAGAGGTTGTCTTTTAGAAAAGGGGGGGTGTTTAATCCCCTCCATAGTGACATGGCGTTACATGATTTTGAAGAAGGCACTGAGATTAAACTAGGAGCAAAAGCAAAAATAAGTTCCAGTAAATACTAAAGTATAAGTTAGCTATGATCAAACAAGTAGTGTGGGTGGTTTCATGGAAGTTTCAGCAAGATTAGAAAGACCTTAAGTATCTTGGTATTCAACAGTTCAGGGAAACACTGTGAAGATACCACTTCAGATGTCATGCAGCAGTCATCATAACTGTGTAAAAAAGGAAGAGGTAGAATCTCAGTATGATTAACTCCTCTGTACCTTGCAGTTCTTTTCATTGCAATCAGTTACCAAACTATCAGCACTCCTAAAAAAGGAGTACAGTTATCTGTAGGTCTAAGCAGGTCGGAGATCTAATGGGGGGCCATCAGTGATGTGTTTCTGCCAGAAATGAAAAGCATTCTCATTTGCTCAAGCATTTCTGCACTGGGTCACTTATTTTCTATAATTTCTATTATGTGCTTTTGTATTTTGTCTGTTTTGCTGCAGCTTTAGGATATTGGTAAATTATGCTGTTCATCACTTTGTCACGCTAAGTGAAAAGCAATATATAAATCCTTGAAACAAATAAGCAAGCAGTCAGGAAAAAAAGTCTTGACAATGAAAAGCAGCCATCTCAATCTCATATCTGGGGCTGGAAGGGCAGGAAGGATAAGTAAGCACCAGTCCAAATCAATGAAGGCTATTATGAGTTTAAAAAACAAATCAACTTCAGGCTCCAGTCCTATTGGGTTTAGGGTCACCAGATGCAGAAGATGACGGCATGTACACACCTACAATAGTTTTGTAGAAGAGGGCATTTCAGCAGGTACCACACCTGCTCAATCCTCTTCTTCTACAAAACTATTAAAGATTCAGAAACCCAGTCCTCTTCTGCATCTGGCAACTTTAATTATGCTGCAATCTGATGCACACTTACTGGGAGTCTGACCCACTGAACTCACTAGGATTTTCTTCAGAAGTGACTTCTATAGGATTACACAACACATTGTTGTTGTTGTTGTTTATGAATTAGATTATATACTCTGCTGGGCACTGCCTTGAAATCCAAACAGAATGAAGGGGGACATAGAAATACTTTAAATAAATGAATAAATGAAACTGTGCTGTTAGCTGATTAATTGTATGAGTTTTACTCAATTCATGAATAGATTAAACTTGCATATGGGTAAAATAATTGTTCAGAAGGAGAAAAAAAGCACCCACTCTTTGTTTGAAGAGGTTCCTCATATATGATGCCATTAATGCAATCTTAAGTGTGGTGTAGTGGTTAAGAGCGGTAGTCTTGTAATCTGGGGAACCGGGTTCGCGTCTCTGCTCCTCCACATGCAGCTGCTGGGTGACCTTGGGCCAGTCACACTTCTGTGAAGTCTCTCAGCCCCACTCACCTCACAGAGTGTTTGTTGTGGGGGAGGAAGGCAAAGGAGAATGTGAGCCGCTTTGAGACTCCTTAAAGGGAGTGAAAGGCGGGATATCAAATCCAAACTCTTCTTCTTCTTCTTAGAAAATGCCATCCCACATGTGAGATGGGAAAGAAGGCCTCTTTTGATATGCCGCCCACTGGCTACATTTTTAAGTACTTCTGATAATAACAGTGTTTTTAAAAATGTGCTGCCTGATTAATTGGGAGCATCTAGCTTGCCAGATGTTATCTCTTGATCAATTAATCATCTACCAGGTTGGAGGACACTACCATCCATAGATTCACAGCTACATGGAAAACCATACTCTAGTACTCATATGAACATAAGAACCATAGGTAGTTGTCTTGCACTGAGTTGGTCATTGGTCCATCTAGCTCAGGATTGTGAAAATTGACTGGCAGCAGCTCTCTAGGATTTCAGACAGCATTCTCTCCCAGAACTACCGGGAGATGCCAGGGATTGAATTTTGGACCTTTTGCCTGCAAACCAGCTGCTCAACCACTGACTCGTGGTCATTGCCCAATGGTTCCTTACAAAAACTGGAAGAAGGCTTCAAGTGGGTGTTGTGGATTACACTCTAATGTGTATTATTATTCCAGGAGATACAAATTAGGTAATTTCACTTAAAAGTGCTAACAGAACAGAAATCTCTTCCGCCCTTACTTCCAAGTCAATATGGACACCATCATTCATGCAATAGTTACTTATATTAAAAGCCATATATGACAACAACGACATTTCCTGCAAGTTCAAAACTGCTTTTGAGAAATCCTCTCCTCTTCCCTAAGGGAAGGGGTTGCAAGCGGGATGCACTTTCCCGCCCTTCGCAGGGGGCACAGTTATGCCCCCTGCGTCACAGGAGTTCCCAGTCCCGAGTCATGCACCAGCCACTTCTTTTTTCGCAAATCGTCACAACTTTGTAAAGTTTGGTGGTTAGGCATTGGAAAATGCATTGTGTGTTGAAGGGACGGTTGTGGCCATCACCTACCCCTCCCCTTGAAGGGTATAAAGGAATCCGGTGGTCGTGGTTCCTGTCCGATGCCCAGGTGGTGGCTAGGGCCATGACATGACCCTCTGGTGACTCTAGGGGAAAGCTTCCAGTTGGTTTGCATCAACAAGTCCCCCCTACAGGTTGTTAACCCTTGGGTGACTCCCTGCAGGGCGGGCAGGAGTCAAAGTATAGTCGGTTCAGATCCAGTGCCTAAGCCAATACCACTCACATTCTGTAACAAATAAAGTTGTGGCCATTTTTAGCCCATTGACCTTAATTGCTGGTGTCCATGTGTCTTATTTCATCTTGGGGCGGGGCCCCGACTCACAACTCCACGTTCCACACACTATCCCTTTCCCAGGTCATTCCAATGAAACTCATACCTTTAAGAATCTGTGTCCCAAAACTCATCTTCCTAAACATCACAATTGAAAATAGAATATTTTTTTTTAAAAAAGACAATAGGTGTCAGGGCTGCCTCAGGTCTCAGCTCACAAAAGACCAACGCCAGGCTCTTCTTATATACAAGGATGTTTATTGCAGTTCATTATTGGTTCCACAACTGAGGCGCGCAGCCCCGCGTCTCTTAGCCTAGACGTTTGAAGTCCCCTCTGAATCGGTCCCGCCCCTACACCAGCTTAAGAGGCTTGTGCTAGTCCACCTCTTCCTGTCTTTCCTTTTCCGCAGGGTCTTTCTGCCCCCCTGGGTTCCTTCCCTCCTGCTCTCTCCTGAAGCGGATTCCTCAGATGCCTGCTCCCCCCTCCTTCGTGCTTTGGGGCCAGGCTCCTCCTCCGGGCTCTCTCCATTTCCGCGTGCCTCCACATTTGAACTTGGCGCGCGTTCGCTACCCCTGACCTTCCTCTTGACACTTACACTACTCCCTGTACTACTCTCCGCCCCTTCCGGCAGGACGTCCTGCCCCGATCTCCTTCCCCTGTCTCCTTCCTGCTCTGCTCCGTGTGTCACACTGGGAACTCCACTCTCTTCACTCCGTTCCTGCTGGGAAGCTGGCCCCGATCTCCCACTCCCACTCGGGGTTTCCCTGCTGCTTCCCTGCTCCTGGCAGGTCCCCCCGTGACCCCCCTTGGCCTGACTAGGGGCGCCCCCTTCTGGGAATCCTCCGATTCACTTGAGAGACTCATGGAAGACCTCAAGTCATTGTCATCCTCTTCCTCACTGTCCTGGGATTCTTCCCCATCGCTCTCCGTCTCCCCCCTCACCTGTGCCTCTGTCCCTGAACCCCTGACAATAGGGAATACAACAAACGATGCAATAATTACAGGTAACCATCACAAGTAGCTGTAAGAAGCTGCTTTACACTGAATCAGGCATTTGTTCCATTTTGCCCACTAATTACTGTATGTTCTGATCAGCAGAAATATTTCCTAGCTTGATGATAACTGGAGTTTTTCTACTGGAGACACTAAGAATGGAATTTGAGACCTTATACATCGAAGCATGGCTACTTGCCATAGGCCCTGCTAAATGTTCCACATGGAAGCATGATTCCAGAAATATCAGAATTAAAGGAATACAACCTAGTTGGTGAAATATACCAGACTTCAAACAAGTTGAACGTGCAAGAAATAGTAAGCAGATATAGCCCTTGTAACATCTCTCAAGAAAATAATTTCACTTAATTTAACATCTTTGGAAATGTCAGACTCCTAGGATTGACAAGGCAGCTCATACCATGGCACCTTGTCATTCAGTTATGTATCCCAAAGGCAGTAAGCACCTTTAGAGTTGAGTTAAAGGACAAGGACGCATTGTACTGAATCACTTTCTGAGTTCCACATATCTTTGATCCTTAAGGGATCCTTAAGGGATCAAAGACTTTGCAGTTTATCGAGCACATTGGTTATTTTAGCCCTGGCAGCATATACTAAAACTATCACATCCCCAGACCACAGACACTGAATATGGAATGGTAGCTGATCTTCTTTAGCATTACAATTGGGTTTGGTAAGTAGAACTATCTAGGCCCCTCTGACTGGGAAATATCCCCCCCCCCAAAAAAAAAACAACAACCACAGATTGGTATATGGTTGGGGGGTTTTCTGCCTTTCCCTCAGTGGAATTATGGTCTGCCTTTGTTAGGCAAACAAAAGTTGTTTGCATGAGGGTGGAAACGGCATTGGGCAGGATAAACATAGTATGGGGGGGGGTCCCAAAAAGGGCCTGAAGGGAAGATTGACCACAGCACCCCCAAACACGTCTTGGGGTGTCTGCCTGATGGGAATCTGCACTCTGGTCACCCATTGAGTCCTTGCTTGCTTGCCTTGCACCAAAGCAAGGTTCAACACTGGCTGACTCCCATTGAACGGGTTTGGGGTGCTCCAAAACCAGCAGACCCATTCCGTCAACATGGGGCTTGTGGAATGATGAACCCAATGTCATGCAAACCCTTATTCTGCCCGCTGCTTTCAATAAAGATTTAGCCTGATTTTGTCTCATGACCATTGTACGTTCTGCTTATTTTGCTGCTCTCATGGGTTATATAATGCGCCTGTTTGGGCAAACACAGAGACATGTTTCCCTGAAATACATTCTCAGTAGTACCCTTATGACACATACATTTGATTCATTAGCAGCAGATTTACAATTGACTTTTCCTACGCTTCCAGTAAAATTGTTTCATTGTCTACTCTTAACTATTTTGTTCCTTAACATTTACAGTACATATGCTGTTGCAACATAAATCCTATCCTCTCTTGTTTGCCTACTTTTTATATAACACTTTCAGTTATTTAAAGCCAATTATTGTTTTTCTCCCCCTTTTTAAGCAAGTTATTTCAGATACCCCTTGTTAACAGTGTTGCTGTGACTTAACATCCATGTTCTTGAAGTGTGGCGCGTTAAACTGGGCATAGTGTTCTGTGCTAGAGCGCCACACTTTGCCTAGAGTAAGAGAGAAACTCTTGCTTGTTCTCCACTGCTCATCCCATTCATCTATCAGATACAGCAGCCTACAATCACGTGTCATGAGATATATAAAGACTGTTCACACTTCCACCCTTGTACAGATGAATACATGAATAGGGCTGCATTAGAGGCGGCCAAACCATATCTACTTTACTTATTAGATAAAGAAGAATATGTGTGATAGCACACTGAGACTAACTTTTAATGAGCTTTTTGTTACAAAAAGGCAGTAGCTTTTGTCAGTGACAAGCTGCTTCTTCAGATGCTGAGTTGCAACTGGGTAGAGCGAGGTAGAAGAGTCATAATTATTTCTCTCACCATTCTTCCCAGGAGGCACAGGATGGCACTCCTGATTCCTTCTTTCATCTTCACAACAAGTGTATGAAATGGGCTGGAGTAAGAAATTATTCCAAAGATTACCCAGTGAGTTTTATAACTGAGTAGAGATTTGAACCTAGCTCTTCTCAGTTCTAGTCCAGCATTTTACCTACGGCACTGTGCTGGCCCTTCCAATTACCCTCTTCTTCCCCGTAATCTATAGTAATTAAACATATCTAACATATCTAATGTCACAATTCTCTGCATTTTGCAGCCTGTGCTCACAGCCCATGCTCATCAGGTGTAAGGTTGGTATATTCTTGGCATGATGACTTAGCGTCATGCATTTCATTACTATTATGTTATGATGGAGGAGATGAAGAAGAACTAGTCACGCATAGGACTAGTGGGTAATATCTTATTCCACTGGAAAATGAGCACAAGTGGTAATTCACAATGCCCCATTCTAAAATATTTTTGAGGCCGCACCATAAATAACAGCAGACCATCCCTGATACTGCTCCTCTGAAGTGGGCTACAGCTTTGTGCTAAACTGACTCACACATAAGCATTTCTTTTTAAGGGGATTTTGGACTGTGCTGTTTGATTGCTAATAGTAGGAGACTCTATTTCCCTTTTCAAAATTTATTATCTGCATAATTAAGAATATATGGTGTTGTTATTGGTGCTGTAAACTGAAAATGAAATCCACACCAAGGATGAATAAATTACCCTGTAGGGAAATAATAGAAAATTCAAATGAAAACAAAAAAAAAATTAATTATGCTATTCTGTCTCTCACTTAATTACCTAGTGGTAATTTAAGGGACCTGACTTAAGTTATTAATGTAGTGTTCTAAACTGAAGCCAGTGCTCAGTGAGCCCAAGAAGTTTCAAGAAAACAACACTTTCATCACTGGTGTTTAGGATGTGTTGACTTTGTTGAATTACTGCAGTAAAGTGTGAATGATTTATGGAAGAAGAAGAAAAACATCAATGCGTGCTTTAAAACAAAAGTGTGATGCTGTAATTGGGTGTTAAAGAAACAACACATTACTTAAGATTGCAAAGGCAATTTGTCCTATAATATGAAGTGTGGTATAATAAAGGGGAGGCTTTATTAATATTACGGATGAATGACTTAGAATAGCTTCTGGAGCAACTAATAAGTAGCTGGCGACGTTAATTTAGGCTACAATTCTATGCACGCTATCAGGGGATGATTAGCTGCTTGTGCTTAAAATGGTGCCCCTTCAGAGTTTGTGCAGCCCCACAAACCTCTGTGTGTGACAGAGCTCCTCAGACATGTCTGCTCTAGTCACTGTTAGGGTCCGACAGTGGCTGTTTGCGGAAACGCCTCCAACAAAGAAGTTCCTTAACGGAAACACGTCTCCTGGACTCACGACGTGACAGCTTCCGACGAAGCATGGGTCTCCCTGCAACTGCTTCTGACACCTCCCCACTATTTTCACTGGACGTGTCTCTCACCCCTTTCTCCCCCCTGCTTCCTGCCTGCGCTGCTGCATCTCTCTCAGTATCCCTGAGATCCTCCTCCAGAGACCCCGCGCTCCCCCTGCTGGTCCCTGCTTTGGCTGTTGAGTCTCTCCCAGTCTCTGGGAGCCCTATCACCTCCTTTCCCTCTGATGTCAGTTCCCTGACATCCACCTCCCCTCCAGGGCCCCCTTCCCCCCCGCCCCCTCCCTCTCCTCTGGGCGGTGAGGAGCTGAAACCCCGAAACGACTCCTCTTCATCTTCCGACGTCTCGAACATCTCCCTCCATCGGTCTTTGTTCCGACTCGCTGAATCCTCCTCCACCTCGGAATCAGAGAACCCCTCCAACTCCTCTTCTTCGTCTGTGGTGGCGAAGTATTCCCTCCGGAACCTCGCCACTGGCTGGGGTTTTCGAGGGAATCTCTGATGAAAAGTTTCAATTAGAACCTCGTCATCTACATCCTCTGCCCTGACCCAGGTGTTTTCCGACTCCGGTTCCCCTTCCCACATTACCAAATACTCTACTTGCTCTCCTTTCCACCTGGAATCTAGGATCTCCGCTGCATGGTAGCTGTGTTCTTTTTCCTCCATCGCTGGTCCCCTATTGACCCTCCCCTCTCTGTCCCCTATATACGGTGACAGCAACGATCTGTGGAACACTGGGTGCAACTTCATGTGGTTCGGTAACCGGAGTCTGAAAGCCACTGGGTTGACCTGTTGCGTGACTTCAAATGGGCCCAGTCTTTTGGGTCTTAACTTCTTACAACCTCCTTTAAATGGTAACCCTTGGGTGGACAGCCACACCTGGTCTCCCACCCTAATGCTTTCCCCTTCCCTTCTGGTTTTGTCTGCCTGCCTCTTATATTCCTCCTTCGCCCGGTTTAAATTAAGTTGGAGTTGGCGATGGATCGCTTCCATTTCTTCAACGAACTGTTCTGCTGCTGGAACGCTCCAGTTCTCCCCCTCCCCCCCTGGGAAGGCTCGGGGATGACACCCGTGATTGGCCAAAAAAGGGCTCATCCCCGTGGACACGTTCTCTGCATTGTTGTAAGCAAATTCTGCCAACGCCAGCTTCTCCACCCAATCATTCTCTCTGTCATTAACATAACACCTCAAATATTGCTGGAGGACACCATTAGCTCTTTCCGCCTGCCCGTTGGTTTCTGGATGACGGGCAGTAGAGAAATTAACCTCTACATGCAGTAAGCTCATGAGCTTCCTCCAGAACCTGGAAGTAAATTGTTTCCCTCGGTCCGAAACCACCCTCAAGGGGGCGCCATGCAACCTAAACACATTTTCCACAAACAATTTGGCGGTTTCTTCTGCTGTGACCGCATGTGAGCAGGCTATAAAGTGGGCCATCTTGGTTAACAGATCTACCACCACCATAATGGCTGTTTTCCCTTTGGACCTGGGCAGATCAGTCATAAAATCTATTGCCACTGCCTCCCACGGTCTTTCCGGCGTGGGTAGTGGTTCTAATAAACCTGCCGGTGCCCGCCTCTCCCCCTTGGCTCGTTGGCATCGGTCACACCCTCTCACATATTCACGCACATCTTCCCTGACCTTGGGCCACCAGAATTCCCTGGTAACCAGCCACATGGTTTTGTGTTGCCCAAAATGCCCTGCTGTGGGGTTATCGTGCAGTTGCTTGAGTACCTTTTCCCTCAATTCCCCTTCAGGTATGTATAACGCTCCCTTGTAGTACAACGCCCCATTTCTCTCCTCAAAACCCCCGGGTTTGTCTCCCTCCCTCCTAAGACTCCTGAGTTTGTCCTGGGCGTATTCATCCTGCCCCGTTCCCTCTACCAGTTCCCTTTGCCCCACCAATGCCGCCCCACACACCCAGCGGTCCTCGGGAATGACATGGGTCTCTTCGGGTACACCCTCTCCCTCCAAATATTCAGGTTTGCGTGAGAGAGCGTCCGCCCTAACGTTCTCCGGGCCTGGTACGTAACAAATCTCAAAGTTAAATTTGGAGAACTCCTGGGCCCATCTCAACTGCCGTTGGTTGAGCACTCGCGCAGTTCTCCAATACTCTAGATTCTTATGGTCCGTGCACACTTGCACCTTCTGTTGTGCACCAATTAGTAGGTGCCTCCATCTCCGGAAGGCCTCATAAATTGCAAGAAGTTCCCGGTCGTACACCGTGTAGTTCCTCTCAGACTTGTTCAGCTTCCGCGAAAAGAAGGCACACGGTCGCCACTCAGACCCCTCCTTCCCCGGCTGCAGAAGAAGCACCGCCCCTATGGCTCTGTCCGACGCGTCTGTTTCGACCCTCAGCTTTTTTTGTAAATCCACATGTAGAAGTTGTTCGTCAGAGGCGAAGGCCCTTTTCAGTTCCTCAAACGCTCGCTCCGCCTCCCCCGTCCAAACAAACTTCTTTTTGCTGCTGAGACAGTCCGTGATGGGCGCCGTCAGGTGGGCGAAGTTGCGGATGAACTTACGATAAAAGTTTCCAAACCCTAGGAACCTCTGCACATCCTTCTTGGTCTTGGGTGTTTTCCATTCCAGCACCGCTTGAACCTTGCCGGGGTCCATGGCCAACCCCTTATCTGACAAGCGGTACCCCAGGAATTCCACCTCCTTGGTATGAAACTGACACTTCTCCAGTTTCACCCACAGTCTGTTGGCTTGCAGCCTGCTCAACACTTCTCTGACGTCTCTCACATGTTGCTCCTCATTCTCCGAATACACCAACACGTCATCTAAGAAGGCCACGCAATTCTTGTAGAGCAAAGGCCCCAGTACGTGGTTCATGAAAGCTTGAAAACACGCGGAGCCTGTTTGTAATCCAAAAGGCATAACTAAGTATTCAAATGCCCCCAAAGGGGTGAACATGGTGGTCTTCCATTCATCCCCTTTCCTTATACGTATCAGGTTGTACGCCCCCCTTAGGTCCAGCTTTGTAAAAATCTTTCCCTTCCGCACCCTGGTCAAAATATCATCAATCCTGGGCATAGGAAAAGCCGCCGGCTCTGTCACTGCATTTAGGGCCCGAAAGTCACATACCAGCCTCGGCTTGTCCGTGTTTTTTTTGTCCACAAAAAACACTGGGCTACCCCCCGCTGCCTTGGACTCTCTGATGAAGCCCCTCTCCAGGTTCTTGTCAATGAACGCTCGCAACTCCTGCATTTCCCTGTCTGACATGGCATACAACTTGCCTACAGGAAGCTGTGCTCCAGGGAGTAAATTGATCTGGCAATCAAAGGGTCTATGCGGAGGTAGTTGGTCAGCTTCCTTCTCGCTGAACACGTCGCTGAGATCAGCATACTGTGGTGGCACCTTCCCCTTCTCCACTACTTCAGTCCCTGCCAGGGTGGCTTGGGCCCCTGCTGACCCCTTTTCCCCCCTGCAGAGTTCTAAGCAATGTGCGGAACCGAAGGAAACCACTCTTTGATGCCAGCCCACCAGCGGATCATGTAGGGCTAGCCAGCTCATTCCCAAAATAATGGGAGCACCTCCCAAGGTGGCCACATTAAACGCTATCAGTTCTGTGTGCCTTGCCACCCTCATTATCATTGGGATGGTCTGCAAGCTGACTCCTCCTCCCAACAGTTCCCTGCCATCGATCGTGGTCACCTGCAGGGGGTTGCTTAAAGGGATAGTCTGTATCTGGTGTTCAGCAGCAAACTCCTTGCTCATAAAATTGCAGGAGCTGCCTGAGTCCAACAGTGCCTTTATTTTTAGGGGGTGTCCATTTTGCAGCTCTAGCGACACTTCAATCACTAGAGCCGGTCGAGGAGCTTCTGGCACTGGCACTTGGGGAAGGGGCACTTTCACTGCTCTTTGGCCTGGCTGCAGTGCCCTGATGGCAACCAGGCGTTGGCTTTTACCTGCTCCGTTTCTCCCTGCTCTTCCCCCTCAACAGCCCCCACCATTCCTTGCCATTCCTTCCTCTGGGGGCAGACTCTGGCAAAGTGGCCTGGCTGCTGGCAGAGATAGCATTTCCGGGCTCCCTTTCCCTCCTTCTTCGCCCCCTCACTGGGCTTTGAAACTGCGCGCGCGCGGGCTGTTCCGATTTCCATCGGCTCTGCCGGCGGGAAAGCTGGCTCAGGAATGTCTGGAATGCGTAACTCCTTCCAACGTTCCCCTCTCCCTTCCCGCCTCTCCAAGGCTCTTGCCTCCTGGCGCGCTCCAATGGTCAGCGCAGATTTGGTCAGCTGATCCATAGACACCGCCCTGGGGCTCCTGGCCAGCTCGTCTTTCACAGCTGAAGAAAGACCTTCTTCAAATAGCATCTGAATGGGTGCTGCCGATAAATCCCACCCCAATCTGTGAATCAGCATGGTAAATTCAGTCCAGTACTCACGGACAGATCTGCTTCCCTGCTTGCAAGCCATTAACTGTCTGCGCACCAACCCTTCCTCAATGTCGCTGGAAAACATGATATCCATTGCACGAAAAAATTTCATAGTGTCCTTTAGGATATCGTTGTGCGTTGCCATCAGGGGTCGAACCCAGTCTCGCGCGCCCTTCTCAAGATGCCCAATTACAAAAGCAACTCGAGATTCCTCATCAGGGAACTCATCAAACTGGACATTCAGGGCATATTGCATTTCAGTCCTAAAGGCATGGTAATCCTTGGGGTCCCCCCCAAACTTCTGCACCAATCCTGGTACCTTTCTGGGGAACTGAGTGGTTCTCCCCTTCTTGTCTGCATCTTGAGCCCTCCTCTCCTCGAGCCTCGCCGTCTGCAGCGCCAGTTGGACCTCCAATGCTCGGCATCTTTCTTCCAAGCTTGGATCAGCTCCTCCCCCGGCTCCGGCTGGGTCGCTCATGATGCTTTCTCCTGCACAGGCAGCGTACAGAGACTGTCGGACTGCTATCAGGGGATGATTAGCTGCTTGTGCTTAAAATGGTGCCCCTTCAGAGTTTGTGCAGCCCCACAAACCTCTGTGTGTGACAGAGCTCCTCAGACATGTCTGCTCTAGTCACTGTTAGGGTCCGACAGTGGCTGTTTGCGGAAACGCCTCCAACAAAGAAGTTCCTTAACGGAAACACGTCTCCTGGACTCACGACGTGACAGCTTCCGACGAAGCATGGGTCTCCCTGCAACTGCTTCTGACACCTCCCCACTATTTTCACTGGACGTGTCTCTCACCCCTTTCTCCCCCCTGCTTCCTGCCTGCGCTGCTGCATCTCTCTCAGTATCCCTGAGATCCTCCTCCAGAGACCCCGCGCTCCCCCTGCTGGTCCCTGCTTTGGCTGTTGAGTCTCTCCCAGTCTCTGGGAGCCCTATCACCTCCTTTCCCTCTGATGTCAGTTCCCTGACACACGCTTATGTGGGAGCAAGCCCCATAAAATTCAGCTGGGCTTACTTCTGAACAGACATTAGGGTGGGGCCACCATCGGCATGCACATTCACCCTACACGCACATTCTTTTGAGCACTTTTGTTGTTGTTGTTTAGTCATGTCTGACTCCTCATGACCCCATGGACCAGAGCACGCCAGGCACTCCTGTCTTCTACTGCCTCCCGCACTTTGGTCAAACTCATATTGGTAGCTTCAGGAACACTGTCCAACCATCTCGTCCTCTGTCATCCCCTTCTCCTTGTGCCCTCAATCTTTCCCAACATCAGGGTCTTTTCCAGCGAGTCTTCTCTTCTCATGAGGTGGCCAAAGTATTGGAGCCTCAGCTTCACGATTGGTCTTTCCAGTGAGCACTCAGGGCTGATTTCCTTCAGAATGGATAGGTTTGATCTTCTTGCAGTCCATGGGACTCTCAAGAGTCTCCTCCAGCACCATAATTCAAAAGCATCAATTCTTCAGCGATCAGCCTTCTTTATGGTCCAGCTGTCACTTCCATACATCACTACTAGGAAAACCATAGCTTTAACTATATGGACCTTTGTTGGTAAGGTGATGTCTCTGCTTTTTAAGATGCTGTCTAGGTTTGTAATCACCTTTCTCCCAAGAAACAGGCATCTTTTAATTTAATTTTTAATTTGAGCACTATCATGGAGCTATATATGTACCAAAAGACCGTTGACCAACATATTGATAAGGCTGCATGCACCTGCTGAAATACTCCACACTGCCCAAATTGCACAGTGCCCTCTGTCCTTAGGCCTTGTGTACTGTTCCAAACTTTCAAGTTAGAATGTTCATAAACATTCCATGAGAACTCAGTAACTAAATCAATTACTAGGAAGGCCTCAATTCAGTCAACTGAAACCACTGTTCTCACAGCCAAATGCCACAAACATATGAGACTTCACTCGGGGTTTATCTCAGTTTTGTGGTTGCTGTTCTGTGATTTGGCAGTAAATGGGCAAAAACAGTATATTCCTGCAAATTTACATCTTCTGTGCTTTATATGTAATAACTTGCAGTTCCTTTATGACCAAAAGTAAAGAGATTCTTAAAAGGTGGAACTAAGGTCACAAATAAACAGCACTTTGTATGTTTGGATTCACCTCTCTGACAGGTTTTCTTACAATGATCTCAGTGAACAGAACTGTGAAAGACTGAGACCCTGGAGAATTTCTGCCAGTCAGAGAGACATCACTAGAAGATGCATTTGGCTGATTCAGGACAAGACAGCATTTCATATCCTTATGCTTTATTTATCTAGACCATGGGTTGTCAACCTGGTCCCTTTCAGGATTCTAGGTGGGCGGTAGAGGGTTCTATGGCACAAGCTAAATCCTCCTTCCATCGAGCACTGGTGGGCGGTAAAGAAATTTTACCATCAAGAAAGATGCATTAGTGGGCAGTAGGTATAAAAAGGTTGACTACCCCTGATCTAGACAGATCCTTGCATCATAAAAGGACTTCTTTTAAACTTTGGAGAGGCAAGGTTCATCACAAGCTCTTCGGACACACATTACCTCTTCCAGCATTTTCTATCATGACTACTACAATCTAATGAGATTTGATATCTCATTAATTTCTTGACAACCACAACAAGTATAAGTGCACTAAGAGAGTATACAAACACAAAATACAAACAATGAGGGCACATAAGTGTGCATTGTGGACCCAGGAACAATGAGACCATGGGCACTGAGGTTGATGATGCACAAAATACAGTGGTGCCTCGCAAGACGAAATTAATCCGTTCCGCGAGTCTCTTCGTCTTGCGAAGCACAGCTATTAGCGGCTTAGCGGCTATTAATGGCTTAGTGGCTATTAACGGCTTAGCGGCTTTAAGAAAAAGGAAACAAACTCGCAAGAACTCGCAAGACGTTTCGTCTTGTGAAGCAAGCCCATAGGGAAATTCGTCTTGCGGAACAACTCAAAAAACGGAAAACTCTTTCGTCTTGCTCGTTTTTCGTCTTGCGAGGCATTCGTCTTGCGAGGTACCACTATAGTAATGACAGGACAAGAATCTTGGGTTAAAATTAACCACAGCTTTATTGATTTCAGATATCAGGAGGTCTTGGTTCTAGGCCTTGGATTTGTATCTTGAATCAACCAACCTGGTCTGCTGGTTGATTGTTACATTAGGGTCGATCTCAGATTATGGACCGCCCTATGATGTGCATCAAATCAGGGCGGCCGTTTAGGACACCATTAGGAGGGTGGGGGGGGTCTGTGGCCTGTCTATTCCCATCTGGATGTTTGGACAGAGCCCCCCTTCTGGACCCCTTTACCAGAGTACCCCACTCTTTGGATTGTGTAAGGGGAGGGGGAGGGCTCTCACCCACCCTCTCTGCCTAGTTTAGGGAGCCAATCCCTAGAGCCTTATCTGCCAGAAAGTTGAGATAGAATGAGGGAAACAAAAATCTCGGACAGGCCCAATATGTCGGCCGGATTTGTACTTCCAGTGCATTCTTTATCTGTGGAAGATTGCATCACAGGGAAAAAGCTCCTTTAGTACAGTATATTAATTTTATTGAAACAAAATATTTTTAAAAAATTCCTTCCAGTAGCACCTTAGAGACCAACTAAGTTTGTTACTGGTATGAGCTTTCACTTTTAGATTTCATTGTCAGAAACCTTCATTACAAAAACCACTCACAGGAAGTGAAAAATACTGTCTAATGCCAATTTCCTATCATATGAGAAACATTATTTTCTGAAAACAGAAATCAAGGTACTAAGCATAATACAAGGTTCAGTATAAAAGCTCCAGTCTCTGTGGACTATGTGGCAGCAGAGCCAGAACTGTTGAAATATTTAAGAAAAAACATTAGCTTATAAACTGCAACTGTTTTCTTTAGAGTGCATATATAATCTCAGCAGGTATCAGTAGAAAAGGTCACAGGTGTTGATCGCTTCCGAAAGCTACTGAAGTCACTGAGTTCCAAAGCTATGCAACGCTGTATATGTCAATATCATTTGTACCAACCACAGAGATTTTCACAATTTAAAAAACAAAAACAAAACAAGTTTGGTTGTTAGCTCTCCCTCCTGCCTTCAAACCATCTGTCATGCTCCACAGAGTGCCCTCAGGGGCTAAGGTCTCAACAAGCCAAGGTCAAGCACAGAGTGTCAGTCTAGGTTCAAAACATGAGCAAAGTCAAGAAAAAGTCCAAAGTGAATATACCAGGGAGTTCAGCAAGATGGGGAAACAAGGAACCAGAGACCTGTGTTGATTCCAGCCATGGGAAGGCTCAATGGGAACTTTATATATTGAGACCTCCGTACCCTAATTCCAAAAGTCTGTTGGAGTAAGAAAGTCTTCACCTGCCACTGAAAGGACAACAAAGAGGAGGTCAGTCCCCTTCCCACATCTTTTTTTCCTGAAAAATGACAATCTGCAATGAAGTGCATATTTAAATTTTTAAAAATCCCCCTAAAAATATACATATCTCAAAAGACACATTTAAAGTGCATTTTGATATATTTATTGCGTCAAGAGCGATGCTGGAATATCCAGGATGTGCAAGTGCTGGTGGATCCACACATTAACATGGGAGGTGAAGATCAGTCAGGACTCAGCTACATTCATAAAGTTAAAGCGCTTTCTATGCGTTATAACACTGTGACAACAGAAGGCACTGTGGAGTCTCGTCTTTCACCAACGGGATTTCCCTGTATAAAGTTTACAACATGTTTAACTGAATTGCTTCTTTGATGTGATCCAGCCCCAGTTTGCATAGGAATTCAGTTCACGAAGATTGATTTTCTGAAGCACCCCTGTGTCAAAGCAAGCACAGTAGTAGGCTGCTGATGGTTTGTCCTGTACGGTGACTGTCATTTACAGTCACTGCTTGATTTACTGTCTATTAAAGTTACCAACCTCTTCTCAGATTTTCAGTAACTGCTACAGTTGATGAAGACGGAGACACTGAAATACTCTGGAATGTTCCATCTGGCTACCTGCAAAAATGCCTAAGGATTGCTAGAAAGGGGGACACTTAACTATGACTGGCATTCCTACCAGTCCCAGGATGTCAGAAAAATTAAAGTGAAACTACAGGTAAATATGATCCTATCCCTCTGAATCTTAAGTACCACCACTGAGCAACTTAGCATAGAAAGCAGCATCAGTTAACGTACTAAAGAATCAGCGAGCAAGATTAATGTTTCTGACACATGACAAATTAGCAAATCCTTGGACGACATATGGAGAAACAGAAATGAACATCCAATCAGCAATGGTGTAGGCCCAATTTCCTTCCTCTTCTGTTTGTTCACTGAACATTGGTACAGGTCTGTCAATAACTTGTGTTAACACAGGAAGACAAAGAAGGAAATAGAGGAGGGCAAGTTGGACTGCAACAAACTGTTGCAGTGTGTTATGATCCCGTTTAGTATCATAGTCATACCATCTTTCAGGATGCGCCTTCCATTCAACTCTCCCAGTTTTCTGTTTCTTGTAGTCACTGAGCATGCTAAGTCCTCACTGGACTTCTATTTTTGCCTGAGGGGAGGAGATGGAAAAAAATTGTTTTCCCCGCCCTGAAAAACATGTTTTGGGTACTTCTGCAAACCTTGGGTTTCCTTTAAGTGTGCTAAAGAAGCCCCTCTTGTTTCACATAGGTCTGGTTTGGGCTACATTCCTGCTACAGTAACCCACTTTGTTTGAAATTACAGTGGTACCTCTGGTTGCAAACGGGATCCTTTCTGGAGGCCCGTTCACAACATGAAAAGAGCGCAACCCGCAGTGGCGTGTCTGCGCATGCGCGAGTTGCGATTTGGTGCTTCTGCGCATGCGCTTGAGATCGTTTTGTGCGTCTGCGCATGTGCGAGTGGCGAAACCCGGAAGTAACCCTTTCCGGTACTTCCAGGTCGCCGCGGGACGTAACCTGAACGAACGTAACATGAAACAAACGTAACATGAAGTATGACTGTAGTGTGATTTATATTTCCATAGCTTGTTGATACAACATTAGACAGCCATCACAGTAATATGAAGCATCCGGATGTATTTTTGGAGTTACAACCAAGGAAAATCACCTTGTGAAAGTGCAATGCCACTTTCCTGTTTTAAACCAACTAGCTTGTTCAGCCATGTGAACAGCTGCTGTGAAAAAACACCACCAGCTGTGTGCACTTCTCCTCCACCCACGCTACAGCTGTCTACAGCTAGAGCAAACACCAGTGCTACTTCACACATCTGCAGAATCAGTGGTCACAAAGAACCCAATGCAAATTGCGTCCAAACTAATCTAAAAAGCATGTCAAATTGGAAATTTTGAGCAAATATTCTTATCTAACCGTCTGCAAGTTAAGTCAAGCTAAATCGTACATTGCTAATAACCTATGAACAGTGCCGGATTTATGTATAAGCTAAACAAGCTATAGCTTAGGGCCTCACTCTCTTGGGGGCCCCACAAAAACTTAAAGGGAAAAAAACCACTGGATGTACATTTCCAAATATAAGATAAAAAACAAATAAAATAAAACCTACATACAGCAGCAGTGTTTTGTGTTGTGTAGGATCCCGTGATGTAAGTAATGGGCCCCACCTGCTATATAAAGGGCCCCATTATCTTCAGTAGCTTAGGGCCTCATCAAACCTAAATCCAGCCCTGCCTATGAACAAGGAGTATATCTGGGACGGGGAACCTTTGGCTCCCCAGATGTTGCTGGCCTACAGATCCCGTCATCCTTCACTATAAACCATGCTGGCTGGGGCTGATGGGAGTTGGAGCCCAACATCTGGAAGGCCATAGGTTCTGCCATCATTATATTGCTGTTTTGATTTATATCACTCTCCCTCAAGTCTGGATGGTAACACAGCACTTTTAGAGAACCCTAACCTAACAGAAAAGCAGTTATAACTAGTTCTTCATACATCAAACAAAGATTCACCCTAAAATAGACAGTACTAGTGAATCATTTGTCAAAAAAGAGAATACTTCTCATTTTGTCCTGCTTGTGAGGTATGTAAGGCTGAGAGACTGTGACTGGTCCAAGGTCAGCCAGTGAACTTCATCACTGAGCAGAGATCCTTCTTCTCCCAGTTCCTAGGCCCAGTCATCCTATTTATTACGGTTAAAAGACCAAATGCACATAGATGGAATGCGCCGTGACAATGTAGGTGAAGAGGTTTGGCTAATGAATTATGTTGCTAAATATTGCTAGCCCAGGACATTTTGCCCCACGCTAGCCCAGGTGCGTTGTACCCAAGGCAGGTCAAGTTATTGGGCACCTGAGACTAAAAATCTCACAATCACCTCTCCCCACCCGGTTACAAAAATAGAATAAGAGGTGAAATAGCTAGCTATTTGCTGCCCTTTCATGATATCCAAATCTGCTCCATGATGCAGCTGCCTCACTCTGCCTACTGGTGGTGGATGAATTCTCTCTCTACAAGGAAACAAGGGTTGCTGGCAACACAATATAAAACTTGGAGAATAGTGGCCAGCATTTTTTAAAATACAACAAACACATACACACACATCAGTTAGCCACTCCTTTTTCTTGAGTCATGCTACCAACCAACTTAACATTCTTTTCACACATAGGAGCCAACTTCTAAGGGCCCAGGTCCCTTCCCCCCCAATAAAATATTTGAGGTGGCCTGCCCCTCTCCCAGTTAATGGGCACTGCCATTCAAATGGTGTGTTGTGTACCACGTCTTGTCATCAATTTCTGCAGGGTGGGGCTTACCTACCTCCCCCCCCCCGCCCAATATTTCATTCACGTTGGCACCCCTGCTTTCATATGACATTATGCCATGGCTTTAAAAAGCTCTGAGGACACTACAGAAGTGGTTTCCTTTTTAAAAAAATACTAGCCCCAGCCTACTCGTCACAAAATTATACACAGGAATTGCATTGCTCTGCACTGACCTTTTATTTATTCTTAATCATTTCCATTTCATTGTAGCCTAAAGATACGCCAGGCACTGCATTTCTGAGAGTTATTGCATTTTGTCGGGTGGCTAGAGACGGTTTGCCTTTAGAAGTTGGGAGCTAAATCTGCCGACAGGCCCCTAATGAATCTTGGGTGCCTAACAATCCTGAAGACATGAGCTGCCTGTCATGTAATTCCTGCAACCTCCCCGTAATATTTACTTGCCTTATGCTGAAATGCATTGAAATGGAAAAGAGCAGAGCGTAACCCTCTCTCTTCAAAGTGACAGGAAACTCCTCAGATTCTGAAAGACAGTACAGCAGCCTTTCCCAACTTGCTGCCCTGCAGATGTTTCAAGCTGCAACTTCCAACAGTCATAGCCAAAATATTAATTCATATCTGTAGAATAAGCTTCATCCCAACTCCCCTCAAACATTTATCCTCCATCCAGACAAGCAAGGGGCATTATCACAGTTCAATGACACATTCCAGCCACCCAGAAGTTCTTAAGGAGTGTGCAAAACAGGGGTGGTGAGGGCCACAGCCTAGGCAGAAGTTTTGGAAGGAGGCCTTGACTAGACAGAATCCTGACAATCAGATAGAACGAAGGCTGAATTTGGTCCCTGGGGCCTGATGTTTCCAACACTTGTAGCTACTACTTGAGAAAGCTTTGAATATAAGGGAGATATAATGGTTTAGTAAGTCTTGAGAAGGTTAATGTAGAGGTTTGATCCAGACACCAATAATTTTCAATGAATGTGTGAAAGCATCAGGAGGAATTCTACCCTGAAGCCTGAAAGAACAGCTGAATTCTGGCTGGTTATATTTGCATGGACACTCTTCCTGTATTTTGAATATTGGCAATTCATTAACAGTCTCTGGAAGGTTTTTGCATGCATAATTTGCACTCCCTTCACTCAGCACCATGGGCTTGCTAGGATTTTGCCTGCAGCATGAGACTACAAAGTCCATGGTGCCCTGTGAAATAAATGAATCTGCTGTTTATGCAGAAACTGTTTGCCCAAAGTTCCAAGAGGTGCAACACAGATTGCATAAAGCCTACCTGACATTCAGCGTTGCATTGGAAAACCACACATTTCACCCCAAATCTAATCTTAATCCACGTTTGGCATCGGTCACCTTTACAAGTTCAGTTCCAAGTGTCGAAATCACAGAATACATCACCTCGACGTCATCAGAAATGGGCATGAGAATCGGAAGCCTTTCTATTTGCCACCAAGATGCTATTCTAATTTCAACCCCAATCCACACCCTTATGGTTCTGCTCTTTGCATAGCATAACATACTGAGTTAGAGGTAATGATAGAGAAGAAGCCCAGCTGCATGCAAGGAGATTTATTGTGTCTGTAAATTTCCAGCGCTGTCTAAAAGTAAATAGGAGCTAGCCAGATGGCAACAATGAATCTGATGCAAGCAAAAAAACCAGCCATTAATTGGTTATGATGAATATATGTACAGTATGTATGTTCGCAAATGAAGCTTATATTCTGCAAACACAATTCTGTGTTTACACTGTAAGCTGCTCTGGAAACCCTTGGACTAATTAAAGTGCATCATTACAATTTATTTATTTTTAAATAAATAAATATTCCTGGCTGTAATAAGTGTACGCCTGTTCCTGGCTGCTACAATGATTCCCCCCCCCCCAAAAAAAAAAGATTATGTAGGTGTGTAAAGGGGAAACATAACTCCCAGAGCCCAACGGGTCATTCTATTCCCTTTGCTGTATTGTTTGCACTGTTTTACAGGGCCATCCTTTGCTATGAGCTTAATGTCACGTCTTGAGGTTTTATCATGGTGTTTCTTTAACTATTAGATGAAACAAAGTGTTGCCCTTTCACGACTTTTCCAGTAAATGTTGCATCTGTGGCAAGTCTCTTAGCTCACCCTGTCCAGATGTAAGCAAATTAAACAAGGTGCCTCTATCTGCTTCTTCTGAAACTTGGCTTGACCAGGAATGCTTCTTCCTTTGAATACTGAATATATCCACCACTGGATGGCAGTATAAAGCCAGTTCTGAGCCTAGGAAGAGCAGCTAGTGCTGTTAAAAACACCAGGATCATCTTGCATCTACATTATTACTCAGTATTGACTTCTCAGACAATTTTAAATGTGACACTGAACCTCATTTAAATGTTTAATTTAAAACATGGCAGTGGAATTACTCTTCTTGAAGCAGTTGTATTGCTTGGCCATGGTTAGTTTGTGAAAATGAGTGAATGTATTTATTTGCTTTTAATAGCTAATCAATGCCAGGGGGAAATAAAGATACAATAGAACTGGATTAAAAACAATTTTGGTGCACAACCAAAGTTAAATTGAAATACTATAGATTAGCAGAGTAAGGTTGCCTCATATGAATATGGGTGTAGAACGGAGAAAATATGTGCTTAACTTATGCATGCAATTAACGTTATAGAAATTAATGAGTGAATATGTAAGAAGAGATGGTATCCAATTTAGACTGCAAACCACACTCTTTCTATGAGAGTAAATGCCCCCAAACTCAGTAGAACAGATTTCCAAGTCAACAAGCATTGTTGCCACCAAAGGTTCATCTGAATACAGTGGTACCTCGGGTTAAGTACTTAATTCATTCCGGAGGTCCGTTCTTAATCTGAAACTGTTCTTAACCTGAAGCACCACTTTAGCTAATGGGGCCTCCTGCTGCCACCGCACCACCGGAGCATGATTTCTGTTCTCATCCTGAAGCAAAGTTCTTAACCCGAGGTACTATTTCTGGGTTAGCGGAGTCTGTAACCTGAATTGTATGAAACCTGAAGCCTATGTAACCCAAGGTACCGCTGTAAAAAGGTGACTGCATTTCTTCTGCAGAAAGGTTTTAGAGGAATTCTAGAGAGGCAATATCAGTCCTTTTTTAAATGAGATTTTATTAAAGCTTTTTCATAACTCAATAATATAAAGAAAGCTAACCTAAACAAAAAAAGAGAGAGAGAAAGAGGAAGAGAAAGAGAAAGAAAAGAAAAGGCAGAGTCCTCTCTCAAAGGTAGCTCTTAAGCTTTGTCTGACACAGAAAGTGGTGGACCTTCCCAGCAATCACCTGGGAGCTTTCCTCCCCCGTTCCCACCCCCAGTATCTCACCCTGGGAGGTCTTCGCTTCCCTAGAAGCAATAGAGTGGTACCTCTGGTTACGAACTCAACCTGAAACCGTTCTTTACCTGAGATATCATTAGCTAATGGGGCCTCCCACTGCCGCCACGCAATTTCTGTTCTCATCCTGAGGTTAAGCTCTTAACCTGAAGTACTACTTCTGGGTTAGCAGAGTCTGTAGCCTGAAGTGTTTGTAACCCGAGGTACCACTGTACTGGTTTTTACAAAAGTAGCAACAAAGTTAATGGGGGATTCTGCTCAGCCTTAAAGCATGTAAACTCGGCGTGGATTGGGAAAACTTTCCTCAGCTGAAACGTCTGAGGAATTCCAGGAGAAGCCAAACAGGTTTGGATTCGAATTGCCTCAAAATCAGCCGAATTGCAAGATTATACTACCTTAAATATTCTCTAATAATATGTTCAATAACCTATATCAAATAGAGAAATGCTTTAAATAGATACAGGTTGCTTTTGTGTGTGCCATTTAAATGGAAACTAAGCAAGAGTATTTCCCAGGGGATTGTGACCTTGGTGAGGATGGTTCGGCTAGCCTTTCAAAAGTGTATTTTAGATCTGTTGCCCGTAATCTCCCAGTGGTGGTTTGCAACAGTACAAACACTGTACAAATATATATCAGCAAGCCAGTTTACAAAATCTGTTTATGTGATAGCAAACGTGTCTAATCCCCTCCTGGTTTACCTAACATTGTAAGGTTAACAGCAGCAGGGATGAGCAAATGATCTGTGATAAGCTGTTCCCATGAGGACAGCTTTATGCGTTTAGAGCAATCAAACGAGGGCTGACGTTATCATGCGAAAAAGTGAAAATGGAGGAAACCACATACAGAAGGCCTTTTCCAGTAGTCGTCCATAACTACCTCCTACTATTTGCCACCCAGACCAATCAAAACTCTGCCACGATTTTTAGACCTTAACACACAGGGCTTTTGCTGCTCTTCCCCCAGCACAAATTAGGAGTTTGTTTCCCCCCTCCAGAAAAACAAACCTGCCAACTCTGTGTGTAGGTCTGCACACGGCCATGTAAATACCAGGGCTTCCGTCACATATCTTGGCATATCCAAAACTCATCCCACACTCTGAGACCATGTGGTGATGGGTGGGTTATAAATTCCTTGAATAAACAGCTAAATAAATAAGATTAGTTTTGCCAGTGTTTCCCATCCGTCTGCCTTCCCCTGCTGTCACATGACTCATTGAGGTCTCATGCTAGCCTAGTTTGCTTTCAGACTATGACCACGTTCTTGAGCTTCCACATGAAGCAGCATGAGACCTGGTGAACTACCTTCATGGGTGGAGGCATCCAGGGATCATGATACCCTAGCCAATCTGTTCCCTTGTTTCTTGTGTATATTTCTCTCTCTCTCATTCTCTCTCTCTCTCTCTCTCTCGGGCATATTGCTGCCCCAGGCTCTTGAACAGAGCTGAGCAATATAAGCTGGAGATCTGTCAAATAACATCAGGGAAAGCCTTGTTAGAGAGGATAAATCATTTGCCTAAGTAACCAATCTGTTCCCATTTCCAGTGATTTCCAGATTTTAAGCGTTCAACTCAAAAGCTGTTCCAAACACCAGACATGGATCTCCAGTTGTGTTATTATCCAGGTTAAAACAAACAGGTGACATACTGGATGAGAGGTCTATTATCCCACTTCAACAGGGGACCAATAGAGTGTCAGTCTACTCTGAACACAGAGAGGTGGACATCTGATGAGAAAATTCTTATACTCCGCATGTAACTGAACTGCAACTTGCTTGGGAATGAGGCACATATTCCATGTCAGTAACTTACTAAAACTTATTTACAACCCTTGCCTCTGGTTTTTCCTCTCCAGTTCAGAGGAGGGAGCTGCTTTCGTCAGCATTACGGGAGAATCTCTCTTGCCTTCTGCACTGCCTCCAGGCATTTACACCAAATAAGAAAGTATTCAAGTGCACTTTATTATATACTTTATGATTTATTCCACTTGATTCTGGAAAATATTTTGCTTTCCTCAACAATTTTTTACCACTGCTCCAACATGCTTTTCAGCAAGGGTGAATTCAGCCTCTGGGCTAGGTTTCCTTATCTTTTTTCTCCACACTAACCCCTCCAAACATTTTTCAGACGTTCACATGTCTCTAAAGACACCTCTATTTGAAATAGGGTCATTTGTATTATTATATGTATTATTATTGAGCCCTAAGCAAGCACGCTTGTTCATCCACAGTGATGAACACCCACGCACACACAGTGACATCACCTGCTATGCCTATCCTATAAAGTAGAAGATGGGAGAAGAATAGATCTGGTACCATCCCCTATATTTCCAATTTTCAGGCTGTGACTGCTGTTGTTTACGCAGTGGGTAAGTGAATACACCTTGTCTCCTTTGGCAATTAGGCATAGAAGAGGAATTTGATTAACTGAGCTTCCAAAGTTGGTCCCACTTTATCCACTCTGCCCAGACCAATGTGTTCATCAGATGTGGATCCACTTAGGAAACCGAAGACCTGCTGGATTCCATCACAACATTCTCATGGGTGTACTTAAAAGAATTATGCCACTAAACAGAATCCTCTGCAAGCTCCTGCTGTTCCTCCATGGAGCCAATCCAGCACAGTGTAACACACTTGTGAACAGCATACCCCATTGTGCATCTGGATATATGAAGAACTTCTCCGAAATGAAGCTGGAACAAAGCACATGCTCTTTTTAAATTCGTGCAGTTCTTTTCTTTCTTTCTTTTTGCAAGCAAACCCTGTGTTGTTTCTCTCTCTGCTGGTTTGCTATTGATTTTGGCATGAAATGTTTTGCATGTAGCATTGCAATTGTGTATCACACCACCTTCGCATCTTCAGAATAATTTTATTCAAGACTCAGTCGGGGGCAACCCTTCAGATTTCATAGGAAAGATGCAAAGGTATTTCAGTGGGCTGATTCTCAACTAGATGTAAATGTTCGCTTTTGCATGCATTAAATAATAAGTTGCAAGATAAATGCATTTTAAAAGCATGTGTTGCAATTATTTTGCATACATTTCAGCATCTATGGTAATGTAATCAATAAGGAGAGGAAATAGGCTCTCATTTATTTACTTGGGAGGGGGAAAATAGGCTGCTTTTTCAGGCAATGCCCATCCAACTGTGCTTACAGACATAAAAACAGGAGGAGGAGGAGGAGGAGGAGGAGGAGGAGATGATGAAAATAACACAAAATGTTAAACTTACATACAAGAATGAAAGGCATCAGCACCCAGCTGAATACATAACCCCAGCAACCTAAGGCAGTTTCTGGAGCCCAGGTCTTAACAGGGCCTATGGGTGCTAACGTTTGGCCCATGTTCTCCTAACTGTGGAAGAGTTAAACATTGCTGACACTTGGCCTCTCTGATCTATCTGTTTATCTGGGAGCAGTATCTGGGTCACGCGCCATTTTAAATTTCCCATAATGCCTTGGAATAACGCAATAATAGGACACTGTGGGTAACTAAAACAGTGAACAGTTCACAGATGCCTGCCACAGATCACAGTGCCAGTGTTTGTGCCTATGCCTACTTTTGATAAGGGCCAGGACCGCAATACCTCAGGGACTGCCTCTCCATATGAATTGACCTGGGCCCTGCAATCATAATCTCCACAAGAAGTCCTCAGGGTGGCATCACAAGAATGGGCCTTTTCTACAGTGGTTCCCTATTTGTGGAATGCTCTCCCAAGGGAAGCATCTTCATTGTATACCTTTAGGTTCTAGGCAACAAGGCTGTGCATTTTCTTCTGACACCCGTTCATCTACCCCCCAACAGCTGGCCAATGCCCCCTGCTCCCAGTGAAGCTACCCTCTTCCTCAGGGCCGTCTTTCTCCAGGGGTGCAAGGGGTGCGGGGCAGCCAGGCACCAATTTTTTTTTTGGGGGGGGGAGTGCCCACTGCTGAAGCTGCCTAAATTCGCAACTATCTACCTGTTATGAAATAATAAATAATTTTGTTACGCTAGTAGGACTTTAAGTGATAAAGATTGAAAAATCTTCAGATGCGGTTGATGGAAGTCCAAAACTTTGTATAAGATAAGAAAATATGTTATATGATTGATTGGAATAAAATGCAATATATCTATCTATCTATCTATCTATCTATCTATCTATCTATCTATCTATCTATCTATCATCTATCTATAAAATAATTTTGATCAAGCTAGAAAAACAAAATACATATATACCTAGGTATTACTGAAACGTATACCTACAGTTTCGCTAAAGGACTTTCGACTTTGTGTGCTCATTTACCAAAGACGCACTGCGCCAGCGGCGGCACTTGTCATTCACAACGGCGGTGCTTGTCAGACGAGTCAATGATGGCACTTGTCATTCTCAACGGTGCCGTGCACGGGAAATTAACTCTTACAAAATATTATGTATTGTATTGTACTGAGCTGCTAGGCGGCAGCGGGGTGAGCCTCACCTTTAACACGACTGATCTCGTGCCGCCTGCCTGCAAGCCACGCGAGATCAGTCGGATCAAAGGTGCTTCTGACCCCGAGTGAAACATTGCAAATTGTGTTTTAATTTCATCACTAACAGTTCAAATTCATTTAGAGAAATCGTTTTTTAAAAAGCGTGGTGTCTGACATAAGCATAATAAAAGTTAATTTGGGGGCTAAACTAAATTTGGAGGCGCTGGGCAGATCTTTGCACCTCGGTGGTGCATATGCTAAAGATGACCCTGCTCGCCCCAAGGGGAGGAAGGGAGATGTGGGATTCTTGGCTCTCCATCCAAAACTGCTGGATCTAGGGAAAGGACGAGAACTGCCTTCCTCCAGCCTCAGCTCCAGCACCACAGCCACCTCAACTTCTTCATCCCCATGAGTTACCTTAGCCTACCAATCCAAGCTGAACCCAATGGTGAATCAGGACACAGAGGTTTTACTCCCAGCCCTTCCTGGGCCTTCTGCATCACACAGAGCAGATATTCTGCCTGAACACTGAGGTCCAGCGCCGAGGGCCTTCTGACAGTTCCCTCGATGCGAGAAGCCAAGTTACAGGGAACCAGGCAGAGGGCCTTCTCGGTAGTGGCACCCACCCTGTGGAACACCCTCCCACCAGATGTCAAAGAGAAAAATATCTACCAAACTTTTAGAAGACATCTAAAGGCAGCCCTGTTTAGGGAGGTTTTTAATGTTTAATACATTACTGTGTTTTAGTGTTTGCTGGAAGCCACCCAGAGTGGCTGGGGAAACCCAGCCAGATGAGCTGGATATAAATAATTTATTATTATTATTATTATTATTATTATTATTATTATTATTATTATTATTATATCTGCCCCTGCACTGCACCCTTTCCCCACCCAGCACCTCATTTTGGGCTAGGAAGTAAATAGGCAGCCATTGTAATCCTTCTGGAATCAGTGCAATGTAATTCTGTCCAACTATATGAAAACTGCTTGAAATATAAATATAAAATACTGCATGCTAGTACTGTTTTTATTAATATAAAATATGCTACTATTATTTTTATTAATACAGGAGTAAAAAGTATGTGTGACAGCTGCATTATGTCATTATGCTAATCGATAATGTCATTATATTCACTGATAAGATTAGCACGAACTGAATTTGCAGGAAGATGTTTAGCCACAATATTATTTATGATGCACAATTTTTTTTGCCAGTCTTTTGTGCAACAAAATACGCAGTGATCACTACCAAGCTTCTCAAAAGCATGTATGTCCTGAACTCTTTATACAGATTTGCTTGCACAGTGAAATGTTACACAATTAAGTAGAATACTCCCATAAATTTTGAAGCAGACAGTGTGCATAACTATCTCTTAGCAATTGGAAAGCTCCATCTGGTGGATTTCAGGTACACAGCAAAAGCACCGTTCTTGCTTAATATCTGCCCTAGCAGCCAAACCCATAAAATCCACTCATTATGCAACTGTACAACTAATGCCAGTAGATTTTTTAAAAGGCAAAAACTTAATGGGCTATTTTTCTTGAACTGAAGTCACAACAAAGTGTCACTTATTGGGGTCTTCAGAAGTTTGAATGAGGCATTACTCTGTGTAATCTTGAGGGGATCTTGTGAGATTTTGTGGGGAACCTGGAAGCCACCACAGCCACTTCTTCAAGCCACCCCCATGGAAACATCCCTTGAATTCCACTGCCTTAGAGAAGAAATATAATAAATAAATATATTTAGCCATGGATATATATAAATATACATATACATATATCTTTAAAAACACACACAAGAGAGACCTAGATTTCTATCTTTAGCTGAAAGCACAGGTTCCTTGAGACACGTCTTATAGTCCCAGTGTATTTATTCTGAATGAAGCTTCAGCCAAATCACAATATTTTCTCTCCTAACCCTACTTGGGGAAAAAAAAAAAACCTTAAATGCAGAATGAGAGGAAAGAAAGGTCACATTAATTAGACATAAGAGGTATATCTCTGTTTTGCCAAAGGTCTGTTGTTGATGCATTTTGTAAACCAGAGTGTTTATTGTCTCCTGCGCTGTTTCAAGATTCCAGCTAAAGTCTCAAATAATTGCTTATTACTAAAGCAACTATGCAAATTCATATGGAACAATATAAACTTGCACCAGTTCATTCTAAGCCAACAAGGATAAAAAGCTGAATAATGAATTCACTGTAAAGAAGAAGAGTCTGCTGGATGAGACCAAAGGCACACCAGTTCAGCCTCATGTTCTCACAGTGGCCAACGAGATGCCTGTGGGGAATCAGCAGGCCAAGTTCATATAGTGTAATATAGATACACGTGGCGCTATGGTCTAAACCACTGAGCCTCTTGGGCTTGCCAATTCAAAGGTTGGCAGTTCGAATCCGCATGACAGAGTGAACTTCTGTTGCTCTGTCCCAGCTCCTGCCAACCTAGCAGTTCGAAAGCACGCCAGTGCAAGTAGATAAATAGGTACCACTGTGGTGGGAAAGTAAACAGCATTTCTGTGCGTTCTGGCTTCTGTCCCGGTGTCCTGTTGCAACAGAAGCTGTTAATCATGCTGGCCACATGACCTGGAAAGCTGTCTGTGGACAAACGCTGGCTTCCTCCGCCTGAAAGCGAGATGAGTGCCACAACCCCATAATCGCCTTTGACTGGACTTAACTGCCCACGGGTCCTTTACCTTTTTTAGTGTGGGCTGAAGCAGAGGGAGTGAGATATTTCAGACTACTAATATGGCAGGGGGTGTTGAAAGGGCAAAGTTCTGTTTACTATGCACCTCCTAAGATTAGAAGCTTGCTCTCCCTCTTCCATTAAACTAAAACTTGAGGTCATTCAAATAAGAGAATAAGGATAGAGAGGGGGACACATTTCTTCGTACAAGACTGCTGCATCCTTCAAATGTTGTTTCTCTACTGCTACATTTTTAAAAATGCAGTTGTTGCTGTTGTGTAAAAATTGCAACTCTAAAGTGTTTGAGGTAAAGGGCAGCACCCTCCGTGCCCCAAGAAGTCTGCTGTTTATATGGGGAAATAATCTATTGGTATGTATCTGGTTGTACACACTAGCCTTGGCAGATGAAAGGTCAGCATTTAGTCTGCAGTAATTATCATCCCATCATTACAGAATAATCATGCATAATTATTCCTGGCATCTGAAGTGCTGCGGAGGTCATGTGGCAATTAGTTGGACTCTGCTAAGTGTGTTTGAGAAAGTAGTCATGGCACAAGAGGAGTTTGAAGAACAGCGTTGTGCCAAAAAACTGTCCCTCAGTTTTTCGGTGGGCTTTCCTTCCTTTGTGAAAGAGGCCTCCGTTTTTCTGCCTCGTACTCGGGGCACTTGAGAATTCGTTAGGTATTTTAGGGAATGTGGGGTTTCGAGCTCACCTTATCATTGCAAGGTGGAAGAGAAAGGGGCATGTTTTTTCCCCTTCCACCCCAGTATACATTTCTCCAGCACTCCAGAGCCTCCTTGACTGCCCACACTTCTGAAACTGAAAAAGCTCTATGGTGGAGGTGCCTCAATATGTCTCCCCTGAGCTTTAGTTGATTCGTGTGTACCCGAGAAGGTGCATATGAAGGACAATCACAAACACCCCTCAGCCACTTCAGAATGAAGAGAACAAAAACCACTTCACAACAGGCCTGAACCTAGAGGTGTAAGAAGGCATTGTTTTGAGTCTATGGTTTTGCATTCTGCTCTGTATTCATTACTGTTTCCGTTCCACTGAATTATCTTACACCCAAAACTGTCTTATACATCCTACTGCTGGCTGTGGATAAAACACATAACTTAATTAATTTGTATAGTTATGTAAATTACACTGTTATTATATTCTTCCACCCTATTCCTATCAATGCAAAAGAAATACAGTGCAGACTAGAGGAGGGATGCAATTGATTATGTATCATTTGCGTACTGAAAGCAGCAACGGCAGGGAACAACAATGGTATTCAGTGGATCGATTTCTGTTTCGGACAAGGGCCGAATAAGTGATTTTTGCTCTCATTTCCAATTTAGTCAGAATTCTCTGACATCCCTATTCTCTGACATACCTACTTATGTGTGACACCCCACACATAAGAAGCAACATTGTTTCTCTCCCTCCCTTGATAATTTTCAAATGACGTGTTGTTGTTTTTCTTATTAATTGATGGAGACTGGTAAAAGGAAAGTCAGAGGAATTGTCAGCCTAGATAAGATTTTATTTTTATTTTTTTAAGAAAGCAGGAGAAAAGAAAACAATGAAACAACAAGGTGGCAAAGGATAATAGGAATTGAGATTGAATAGTCAGCACAGCAAGACAGGACTGGCGGTAAGATGTCATTTAATCAAGCCTCAGCAATTTGCAGCAGACTCCTGACAGCTGTCCATTTGCTCCTCTGCAGGCCAGAATGGGCTGTGGAACAGAGCGCCATAACAAATTTTGTCGCTTGCCTTTGTTCGTCCTAAATAGATACAGGCACTTAACAGTGTTCCAACAATTGAGATGATACTAAATCCATCCCTTAAGTACCATGCATTGGGCCCACTTCATAAATTTTCTATTTACACCTGCAGTAGGCCTCTTCCTTCTTGACAGACATTTTCACTGGGAAGAGGAGGGGAAACATCACACGGATGCACACAATTATATTCAGCCAAAAAATAAATAAGTAGTCAACAGCTTTCTAAATTCACAGCATTACCTGGGGATATCTGGGGGTAGAGTAAGGGCCTGACCTGAGGGTCTTCGTCCAAGATTACAGCTCTCACTGAATGCAGGGAAGGGGTTTTCTTCATTTCCTTAAGGGTGCCTTGGAGACTCTTTGCCTTAAGGCAACTCTGAGTGTCTGGAACTATTTTTTGCGGCTGTCAACTCACATGGTCCCTCTGCCTCATTTGCACCTGTGGTTTTGAAGACCTAATGCAGCTTTGCCAACCTTCCAGATGTTTTGGCTACAACTCCCATCAGCCCCAGCCAGCACACATGGAAGGCACCAGGTTGGCAAACAAAAGTAACCTAATGTGTGTGCACAATCTTTAAGCAACTGTCATTATTCAGTGGCTGTTCTCTATTCCATTGGCCTGGCCAAGGCAGCTCCACCCCTGGGCAAGCCTGACCCGGGCATGGAGAGAGGCTGCGGCACACTAGGAAGCTGCCAAGCAGCTTCCTCGTGCCTGGCTGTGGCAGCAAGGCTGCTGGCCACTCTCCTGTGCTGTGGCACACAAGGAAGCTGCACAGCTTCTTTGAACCTGGACGCAGTTCTGCTCCTGGGTGTGCCCTGGGTGTGCTTTGCGAGGGGAGCCACACCGGGCTCCCTCCATGCCTGGTGCCCCACCTCCCTCGGGGGCACACCTTGTGTGCCCACCCCGGGCTGCATTTGCACACCTTTCTCCACTGCATCCCAGTTTCTGACTTGATCCTGAAGTGTCCCGCTTTTCCTTAGGACAGAGCTTTCCAAACTGTGCATTGCGAAACGTTAGTGTGTTGGCTGCAGTGTGTAGGCATGCTGCATAAATGCTCCCTGCACTCCTCCGGGGGCTGGACAGGGGCTAGTTTAACCTCCAGTTTGCTAGTAAAACTGAATTAAAGGTAAAGGGACCCTGACCATTAGGTCCAGTCGTGACCGACTCTGGGGTTGCGGCGCTCATCTCGCTGTATTGGCCGAGGGAGCCGGCGTACAGCTTCTGGGTCATGTGGCCAGCATGACTAAACTGCTACTGGCAAACCAGAGCAGCGTGCAGAAATGCCGTTTACCTTCCCGCCGGAGCAGTACCTATTTATCTACTTGCACTTTGATGTGCTTTTGAACTGCTAGGTTGGCAGGAGCAGGGGCCGAGCAACAGGAGCTCACCCCATTGCAGGGATTCGAACCGCCGACCTTCTGATCAGAAAGTTCTAGGCTCTGTGGTTTAACCCACAGCACCACCTGCGTTCCGTAAAACTGAATTACTGTGTCTCAAAATGATGCATGTCTAGAATGTGTGTCGCCAACATGGAAAGCTCTGCCTTAGGATGTCCCTATTTTCACTGGAGAAATGTTGGACGGTATGAAACTTTAATCACTTCCCTCATGATCTCCCTATGGCAGAGACCAGGGCCAGGCCTACTATGAGATAGAGTGAGACAGCTGCCCCAGGCAGCAAATGCTGAGGGCCAGGGAGTGGAAAGAGATGTGTCTACCACATGGCCTGCCCTCGGGGCCCTTGACAGTGTCAGAGTAAGTTTTAACTTCCAACCTGCTCAGTTTTTGTGCATGGGATTGGAGGGAGACACCAACTTGTCCTTTGCCTTAGGCGGCAAAAGCTCATAAGAACATAAGAAAAGCATGCTAGATCAGGTCAATGCTTCTCTGTCCAGCATCCTGTTCTCACAGCAGCCAACCAGATGCCCATGGGAAGTTTGCAAGTGGGATCTGAGTGCAACAGCTTTCTCTCCTCCTGGAGCAGGCATAGGCGAACTTGGCCCTCCAGATGTTTTGGGACTACAACTCCTATCATCCCTGACCACTGGTCCTGTTAGCTAGGGATGGTAGGAGTTGTAGTCTCAAAACATCTGGAGGGCCGAGTTTGCCTGTCCTGAAGTTTCTAGAAAGCATCTACTGCCTCCAATGATAGAGGTAGAAGACAAGCCGTCATGGTTAGCAGCCACATCATTTGTAGCCACTAATGGCTTTATCCGCAATGAATTTGTCTAATTGTATTTTAAAGCCATCACGACATCTTGTGGGAGCAAATTCTGTAGTTTAAACCATGTGCCATAGCCGTACAAATGGAAGTGCTGAAGATAATACAGCGCTGAGATACTTTAGTGTTACAATGAGAAAGTAGGTTGTGAGTTTAGTTTTTTAAAAAATAAATAAATACATGCAAATGCCTCCACAGCTATAACTATCTCTAATAGCACTCTGGGGTGTGGTGATGTTGGTGCTTCTGACAAGAGTTAGCAGCCATTAAAAATGCAATAAGGTTAAAACATAATCAAGGATATTAACATAAATGCTTATCTAATATTGCAATTGTTTGGAAAGTTTCAACAATATATTTGAAGCCCAACCACCATAATAACAACAGCTAGCATAAAAAAGCCAGTTCATAAATGGTCAAATCTGGATGGGTAAACATGTCACTGCTTGACTCAAAATGATTGATCTGTTTTGTGAGTGTTGCCTTTGAATACTTGCAAAACCTTGAGGGCTTCCTTGAGAACTTACAATATTAAAGTACTCTTCCACTCTGCTTTGCACTATGAGAATTTATTGACAGTTTTAATGTAAGTTTGATGTATGAAAACCATTTAGAGGTACTGACAATTAAGTACCTCTTAATTTTTGAAATAAATGAGCATTGGTTTGTATTCAGTACAGATAAATACTGCTTTTGACATGGGAACTCAACCTACAATCTACTAACTCTAAAGGACCCTTTGACAGTTAAGTCCAGTCAAAGGGCTGCGGCGCTCATCTCGCTTTCAGGCTGAGGGAGTGCAACCACTTCTGGTGCAACGGGACACCGTGACAGAAACCAGAGCACATGGAAACACTGTTTACCTTCCCGCCACAGTGGTACCTACTTAACTACTTGCACTAGCGTGATTTCGAACTGCTAGGTAGGCAAGAGCTGGGACAGAGCAACGGGAGCTCACTTTGTGGTGGGGATTTGAACCACAATCCTTCTGATCGGTAAGCCCAAGAGGCTCAGCTGTAGTCCAAACACTTATACACTGTCCCTTAAGTGCTGCTTCGTCTGAGATGGAACTAGAACGAATGAGTTGCAAGAAAGCAGGTTTGGGCTTAGGAGAACGTCCTGAATCATAAGAACCTTTTGCCTGTGGAAAAGAGTTCCTTGGGAATTAAGTATAGTGTAGTGGTTAGAGCACGGTGTAGTTATTAGGGTGAGGGCAGAACAGGTGTGGAATGTTGGTGGTCAGATGGATGCTGGTGGACAGTGCCCTATTTTCCCTAACAGATCAGCCTCCCCTGTGTACTGGAATATATGATTGACTGATGTATATTGTTATTCTGCCTGTTGTCTTTGTCCATGGAGTTTGACCTGTTCTGCCCTCACCCTAATAACTACACCGTGCTCTAACCACTACACTACACTTAATTCCAAAGGAACTCTTTTCCACATCGCCAAAGAATTGATGCTTTTGAATTCTGGTGCTGGAGGAGACTCTTGAGAGTCCCATGGACTGCAAGAAGATCAAACGTATCCATTCTTAAGGAAATCAGTCCTGAGTGCTCACTGGAAGGACAGATTGTGAAGCTGAGGCTCCAATACTTTGGCCACCTCATGAGAAGAGAAGACTCCCTGGAAAAGACCCTGATGTTGGGAAAGATGGAGGGCACAAGGAGAAGGGGACAACAGAGGACAAGATGGTGGACAGTGTTCTCAAAGCTACCAGCATGAGTTTGACCAAACTGCGAGAGGCAGTGGAAGACAGGAGGGCCTGGTGTGCTCTGGTTCATGGGGTCACAAAGAGTCGGACATGACTAAACATGTTGTTCTGCAAACTCAAAATAAATTTAGAGGAGGAAATGAAGAAATTAAAGTGCATAGCAGGTCTGTGCCCCAAGGGGTTTACAGTCCTAAATTTGACTGTAACAACAGAGATTTGGGAGGAGGAGAGACCGAGGCAAATGTCAACACATAAAGAATATGTATTTATGTCAGTTACATGGAGCTAGGTTTACCTGTAGTGAGTTATAGTTTTTATAATGAGTGAGAGAGACTTCATTGCCCAGACAAGGCACAAAGATACAAAATTCAGCTTCAAACAAATGTCACGTCCTCTAGTGCTCAAGGGAGAGAGGCATTTTTAAGTGTTTCTTTGATTGGGGGGAAATGCACATTCACCTGTTCCAGCTTTAGTGAAGCCTTAAGGCCCAGCAGGATTCTTCCATTCTGCTCAAAAATCAGTTTGGCAAAATGAAAGAAAGTTTTAAATGCCTGAAGCAGCTTGTGCTGCAAGTGTGGAATTGTTATTTCCCCCCTTTTATCCCAGGAGGATTTGGAGGTGTCAGCAAAGGAAACTGGCCTCCTGTTTTATTGGCAAAGCAATGAAAGACTCAGGCCTAAGCACATTCAGGACATGATCCAGCTAAAAGCAAGCGCTTTTCCGTTCCATTGGGACTGGAGCTCAGGCCTAACTTCTTCACTGAAATCAACATCAGTAAAAACAGCAAGATCCACATGATGTCATTCTACTGAGGACCTTAAGGAGATCTGAAGGTGTTCATCCCCACCACAACCGTGTGAGGCAGGTTATACTGACCTGGATGATGTCTGAAAAGAAGAAGAAGAAGAAGAAGAAGAAGAAGAAGAAGAAGGGGAGTTTGGATTTGATATCCCGCCTTTCACTCCCTTTAAGGAGTCTCAAAGCGGCTAACATTCTCCTTTCCCTTCCTCCCCCACAACAAACACTCTGTGAGGTGAGTGGGGCTGAGAGACTTCAGAGAAGTGTGGCTGGCCCAAGGTCACCCAGCAGTTGCATGTGGAGGAGCAGAGACTCAAACCCGGTTCACCAGATTATGAGTCCACTGCTCTTAACCACTACACAACACTGGCTCTCAGTGTGAAATAGTAAATTTATGCCTTAAAACTCTGGTCTCCTGACACCCTAACCTCTACACTGACTTTTGAAACGGTTTGACAGGATTGTTTCTGTAGCTGCAAGGCTCTCAGGGATCAGCAAACTTTTTCAGAAGGGGGCCAGTCCACTGTCCCTCAGACCTTGGGGGGGCGGGACTATATTTTGGAAAATAAAAATAAAAATGAACAAATTCCTATGCCCCACAAATAACCCAGAGATGCATTTTAAATAAAAGCACACATTCTACTCATGTAAAAACACGCTGATTCCTGGACCGTCCGTGGGCCGGATTTAGAAGGTGATTGGGCCAGATCTGGCCCCCAGGCCTTAGTTTGCCTACTCATGCTCTACTCTTATGCACAGAAAAGTTCAACTGAACTCATTACTTCTGAGTAAAGATGCAAAAGATTTGGATGGATGTTCAAATGTAAGTCCTAGGGTGGATTTGGTCCGTGATTAGCCCAGAGAATTGAAAGAATTGGTATGGGTCAAGGAATGGATCTGCCATAAATATGACGTTAGGGTGTATGTGCTAACTCCTGCCTAGGTAATAGATTGTGTCAGGGCACCTAGACTCACAGTAGGGGCCTGCTCTGCCATTAGATCTGTTCAGAACTGTTCTGCCAGATTCTCAATATTCCTGTCTTTACAGAGTCAACAAAAGAGGTTATGTCCCGAAACAAAAGAGGTTATGTCCCCAACAGGCCTGAAAGAACAGCATGTTTATTCAACTCTCAAAACTCCCATGTTTTCCTTTATTTAATTTAAATGACATTTTCAAAAGAACGAAGACTGAGAAACCAAATCTGGATATATAACACTGTTTCTGCAACCCGATCTTCCTTCCAAAATGAAGTATAACACCTTACAATGTTTTATTAGTAGTAAAGAAACAGTTCCTGACTGCTTTACAGATACTGCATCACTCTGAGTGCCCATTTTAGCTATGTATTTTATAATAGGTTAGCAAATTAACCTGACATTCAGGTTAAATTTATTCTCTTCTGTCCCATATATCTTGCCAAAGCCATTTAGGTTGTGTGGCAAGATACAGTATTTGAATAACTGTTCTGCCGGATATTAATTTTTAAAATTTAGTTTCAACAGTGGAGGGCTGGGTTGTTGTGTTTTTTTTTTTCCTGGAAGAGAGAGATTTGTTTAAATGGATTTGTGAATCACCTCCTGCACAATTGTCTCAAGGCAATGTAAAATTAAAAACAACTGAAAGTTTTTTTAAAAAGACAACAACCAGCAGTTACAATAAAAATAAAAATAGACCCATTTATCCAGTTGGTGATGTTGGAAGAAAATAATGGAATCCACATAGGAAGCAACTGATTGTTCCATTTGTCCATCTAGCTAGCCAGTATTCCCTACAGATCTGCCCTACCATTAGACAGAGTGAAGCAATCACCTCTGGTGGCAGATACAGACGGTAGCAATGGCAGCCCCCTAGCTGTTCCTCATGAGCAGCCTGGTCATTCTCCACTGCTGGAAATCAAAGTTATGTGTTCCCCAGTCATATCATGCTCCCCATAAACTTGCCTGCAGCCCTCAGTTACCTGGAAGATGCTATCCTTTGTCAGTACTGAAGTAGGATTCAGCAGCCTGCCCAGTCAGCCTTTGTGGAGGGGGTACCAACTTCTCAGGCCACAAAATGGCTTGGCTAGATTGTGACATCACTGAAGGCATTTGTGGCTAACGTTGACAGCAATGCTGAAATTAGGCACATGGGCGGCCTGGCCAATCAGGGATCCTATTATGAATTATCTGATGTAGTGTCTTCCAGATATTGGTAATAACAACTCCCATCACTCCTGACTACTGACTGATGGGAGTTAGAGTTCAATAACATCTGGATGGCACCATGTTGAATACCCTTGGCCTAACCAATTAGATTTGGCTATCTGATTATCCATGGAGAGCAAGTGAAACAAATTGGAAGTAAAAATAAGCAAGAGCCATGAAATAGATGAACAGGGCTACCCAAAAAAAATCATGTTTGTTTTTTTTGACACTGCTGTAAATATTCATGGAAAACTAAGCTGTTATCACCTCAGATCCATTTAAGATCTATATGCTCACGAAATATAGAACTGCACATCGCCCTTTGCTACCAAGCAGTTCCTTGATGATGATTTCAATGCATGTATTCTGAGAAAGCTAGTTTTCTAGACAGCTTATTCCAAGAGTGTAGATGCAATTACTTGCGCAATTGCACATGCTTATAGATAGCGTTCTCCAAAGTGCAATCTTCCAAGCGCTTAATGAAGTTGTAATAAAAGTCTGTGCTCCCTTCCCCATGCTTAGCTGAACATTCAGCAAGGCGTCCAACAACACATACCAAAAAAACACAGATTTTTTAAAGAACTTGTCACAATTAAGTGCTCATCAATGCCTGCTATCACCACTTATCCCCCTATGATTTGCAGTACATAAACAAGGACTTTAAGAGCTCATTGTAACAATGGAAAATTGGTCCACTGACAAAGAAAATCTGTGCCAGTAGCATTTGTTCAGGCCCAAGCACTATTGGAAGAAGAAGAAGAAGAAGAAGAAGAAGAAGAAGAAGAAGAAGAAGAAGACCTGTCTGTTTCTAAATTCATCACATATATAAAGCCACAGATGCTGACAAACTTAAGGTTTACTTTACATGAAATAAGTTGATCTAAGTCAAGTTGAAATATGTCCAACTGGTTTGTATTTAAGATTACATCTTAAAATTGTTTAGCTGGACAGATTAATATGAAACTATTAATACGGCTCTGAACATCTTGATTTACAGATCCTCCAGATCCTTCACAATTATAAATAAGGATATTTTATAATATCCATATATGCATGCCAAGGAACACTAATTGAATGCCCCGAGGCAGAAGAAGAAGAAGAAGAAGAAGAAGAAGAAGAGGAGGAGGAGGAGGAGGAGGAGGAGGAGGAGGAGGAGGAGGAGTTTGGACTTGATAACCCACCTTGCACTCACCCAGCAGCTGCATGTGGAGGAGCGGGGAAGTGAACCCGGTTCACCAGATTACAAGTCCACTGCTCTTAACCAGTACATCATGCTGGCTCTCCTTACTCCTCATTACCCATTACTGAAAGCTCCACTCAAGCCTGTACAGTGGTACCTTGTGTTACAGACGCTTCAGGTTACAGACACTTCAGGTTACAGACTCCGCTAACCCAGAAATAGTACCTTGGGTTAAGAACTTTGCTTCAGGATGAGAACAGAAATCGTGCGCCGGTGGCAGTGGCAGCAGGGGGCCCCATTAGCTAAAGTGGTACCTCAGGTTAAGAACAGTTTCAGGTTAAGAACGGACCTCCAGAATGAATTAAGTCCTGAGGTACCACTGTACATTGTTGCATCCGTTCATACATACTGCAATAGCCTGTTCGTAATAGCTATGAAATGGTTTGCTTTTTTGGCTCAATATCCACTACGCTAGGAAATCAGACTGCCCTACGGCCCATTATCAACAAGCCAAGCCTTACTAGCTTGTGCACAACACTGTATTTTGCTTTTCATGTACATTTACATGTATGGCCATTAGAATCAAGATGCGTTTCCATCAACCCCCCTGCCTCAACTCAGGGATTTAGCTTGTACAGGCCTAGGGGAGAGGAATGAACTCCAAACAATAGCAAACCTGGCAACTAGCAAAACAAAATTTAAACCAAGGCACCCCACGAAGACAGTGATTTATCAGAAGCAGAAAACAGGGATTGTCTCTGAGAACAGAGGCCAGTTGGAGGCTATGATTTCACACAATTGTGTTTCAGACCCTGCTTGCACTGCAAATGAACCATTTTTATTGTCTTGCCTTTCATGGAACTACAGTTTCCATAATCTAGCTCCAAGGGCCTTCTGGCGGTTACCTCACCACAGTTACAGGGGACCAAGCAGGGGGCCTTCTCGGTAGTCACACCCACCCTGTGGAACATCCTCCCATCAGATGTCAAGGAGATAACTAACTATACAACTTTTAGAAGACACCTGAAGGCAGCCCTGTATCTGGAAGTTTTTGATGCTTTGAAGCTTTTGTATTTGTTGGAAGCCATGGAGAGTGGCTGTGTCTACCCAGCCAGATGGGCAAGGTAAAAATAATAAAATTATTTTTAAAAATTATTATTATTATTATTATTATTATTACAAGACATAAACAAATGGGAGAAATGCCTAACAGGATTAGATAGAAGGAAATGAGAGAGGTCTTGAATTCTTTTAATAGTTGTGTAGAAGAGGTAATTTCAACAGGTTCATCTTGTTATGCAGCTGTGAGGAATGTTGCAGCTATCAAAATTCTCTTTTGCATGGACAGGCAGAGTCCCCCAAACCCTGGGCGGCCCCCGTGTGGAATAACGACTCAGGACAACGTGCTATGGGATTAAAATTGGCCCCAACTTCATTATGTTTCAGTTGTGGGTAGACCTTGGCACAGGCATTGGGCGTTTATCCCTACCAGTCCCCTGCTGGGGATCTGGGGTTATCCAGAGTGTGTGGGGGGGGCTGGCTCTGGAGAACATATATTCAAGCAGAGAGAGCCTGCTCCCGTTACGCCGCCGTCGCAGGGGAGAGCAATGACAACCTCTAGGCACACAGCCGAAGCCTCCCCTCAAAACAACCCCTTTAATGGGGAACCCTGATATCGCCACTGCAAAGAGTAGGGGGCCGTGGGTCACCGCTACACGCACACCCCATTTAGGGAAGATAGACTAAAGGATTCTGCCCAAGGCCTGAAACCGCCAAAGTTGTGACATTTTGCTACAGGAAAGGCAAACCTTTCTGGCCCTTCAGCAGCGCCCACGTACCTGTGGACAAAAGGTTAACCTGGAAAAGAAGTCTTAACTGAGGGTGGGTAGGGTGGGAGAAGCTCTGGAGCCGACTGACGATTCCCAGGTAAGATCCTCCCCTTGTTGTGTGGGCCAGGTGGTCCCTCCCCCTACCTGGCCTGATCACCTTGGTAATGCCTTCCCAGGTGGGAGTGGGCAAATGGCTGAGGTAGGCGGAGACCTCCAGATACCCCACCTGGGGAAGGCGAAGCCAAGCCCTTGCTAATGGTCCAGGGGGCTGCGCGCGATCACGCAATGGGCGCCCCCCATTTAATGTGGGGAGCTGTCATTCTGTTGCTAGAAGGCTTGAGTAGAGAGCAAACCCCATGAATCTCATGGGATTTATATCCAATTGAGCATGGTTTCTATTATACAGTATTTCCACTGGAGTGCAAAGCTGGGCGAAAGCACCAGCTGGACTTACTTCAAAGTAAACATGCATAGGCTCATGCTGATACTGATGCCTTGAGTCAGGAGCTCTGTTGAAAACAGCCTTCTGCTCCAGCTACTTCTCATGAAGCTCTTCTCAAGGAGCCCATAAGCCAAAGCTTAAAAGAATGGTACTTTCAAATAAGGCATAATTACTGTACTTATATATGCAAATACCTCAAAGTTAAGGCAGACATGCAATTAGGTATTTTTCTATGTTAAATATGCAGGTGTGGTGCTTAAAAATATCGCCGAGATTCATGCCTTCCATCTTTGTTCAAAAACATCTTCATTTATTTTCCTGCTGTCATTGTTCCAGCTTCATCTGAGTTGTTTTGAACTGATTTTACAAATAGACAGACACATTTTTCTTCAATTTTAAGCCAACCCAAAGCCACTCAATATTGGTGCTCAAAACACATTTATATTTAAATCCTAGGTTCTGGGTTGCTTCCCACAGGGAACCACAAGTAAGGAAAGTGCTGTTCCACTCTGGTCCTGCACAGATATCTGGTTGGTCAATGTGAGAACATGATGATGAGCTAGATGTGCCTTTGATGTGTTCTAGAAGGACACTTTTTATGTTCTTATGAGACATGCCTTTAAAAAGATATAAATGCTTTTGTTCTACGTTTTCCAGCAATATATTCCTGTGGATCGGCTATGCCACTTCAAGGAATGAGACTTTCAAATTTATTGTAGAATGTTCTTTCATTTGAAAAATAGTTATTTATGCAATTTTATAATAATAGTTAATAATAATAACAATAATAACAATACAATTATTCGCTTTGCTTAATTTAGATTACAGAGGGTAGCCATCTTTGTTGAAGCAAATATATTTTGTGCCGTAAGTCATAGACTTTCATGGCACACATGCAATAGTACACGTCCAACTCCTAAGAGACTGCAATCTACTCCCAGTATAAAAATACTGGCCATGATCTACCCATGGAGGGGGGAGGGACAGCTGTCAATCCCGATCAACCGTTTGGGCATCCCTGCAATAGTATATAGGCAAAAAAGAGAACAATTTATATCAAAAACTGAGAGCGCAGCAATTCAAGAGCTGGGAATGCTATTATTATGCAGAAAACAAATCCAGTCCAAGGATTCGCGTCAAAAGAGGAAAAGATTAATTCAGATCAGGGGTCTTGACTGGGAGTCTCCAAGTCTTGACTAGGAAAGAAAGTAAAAATAAACTGGGAAAGTAAGTTAAACAGTAGAAGACAACGACGTTGTCGGCAAGGCAAAAACATGTGTGGTCATGATGTGTTGATAGAGGGGTGAAAAGAGGAAGCTGTAGTGATTCTGCCGCCAGCAATGCCCAAGTGCATTGTTGGTGAGTGAATGGATGCCTTTGTATGGCTGAGGGTTGCTGATGTCATCAGGACTGACCACCAGCTGTGCCCTTAAACCAGGCTTCCTCAACCTCGGCTCTCCAGATGTTTTTGGCCTACACCTCCCATGATCTCTAGCTAGCGGGACCAGTGATCAGGGATGATGGGAATTGTAGTCTCAAAACATCTGCAGGGCCAAGGTTGAGGAAGCCTGCCTTAAACCTTCCCAAATCTGGCATCCTCCAGATGTTTTGGGCCGCAACTCCCATCAGCTCTGGTCAGGAAAACCTCTGTAGGGCAGTAAATTGGAGAAGTGCTCACTATAGTGTCGGTAGGAGAGCTGGGGGAAGGTGGAAATCATATCTGGCAACCAATGAGCCCCTTTGGTTTCAGATAGTACATGGCTAGATGAGTCTAAAATGCCCAGGACACAAATTTTCATGGCCCCCTAGTGGCTATGGTGGCTCATTTGCCAGAGGTAATGTATTTAGCAATAACTCTGGAACTGACCAAAGCTCATTCTATTCTGACCACACTATGCCTCCTAGAGCAAAATATACTCTATATCTATATCTATATCTATCAATCTATATATCTCTACACACACACACACACACACACACACACACACACAGCCTCTCATCCATGCCTTTGAAGGATATGGATGGGGAATGGTTGATTTTTGCTTTCCAGTTTGTAACTTTTAAGCAATTCTAGTGGCCGCCCACATGGCTTGGAATCCATCTGGCAGCCTTTCCTTCTGTGGAAGGCAGTACAAATTGTTTCAAGAACCACTTACACATTCTCTGTTTGGACTATGTTGAAAACATTCCGAGAAAAGCTTTTTCTGAATTGATTTTGCTGACAACTGATAATAGCACCTGTGAACATTCCAAGGGGCAGAGAAAAAAATTATGACAAATGCTTCTGTTCCCATTAATAGTATTGTAGAAAGTGAGGGGTGGGGAGAGAGAGTAGGCAGTTGCTACTCTCTGAATGTTTATCATTGGCATCACACACTACTAACTCCCTTTTGTGCTCAAATCTGGAAGAAACGTCTGGCTCCTCAGATCAAAAAAAGAGAAAAGATTAACAGAGCTACAATGGAATTTTACAGAAAGTCAATATCCAGAAAATATTGACAGCTGAAATTTCTATTCTAGAAAATCTGAGAATTCTTCCTGAAAATATATTTAGAAAGAAAGAAAAAAGAGGAAGCATCTATTCTTTCTTTCTACAATAAAGGTCTCAAAAATATGTAAGTGCTATGCCAATCTACAAGTTCTATGTGATGGTTTTATAAGGCAGAAACATTATAGGGGTTTCCAAAACCAGTTTTCTGTCAACCCTCATCACCAAAATTTGAAGATCACTTTTCGCACACTAAATATAGAACTAAAAAGATCTGTTTTAAAACTGGGCATGTATATTCTGAGACTTGGGTCAAGATTCTAGAGTGAGCTTGCAGTGAAATCACAGTTTTCTGGTTAAAATGTCTTTGTTGAACTCCCAACCATTTTCCTTTGTAGCGCAGCATACGACAGAGAAGGGAAGAGGAATGAGAAGCATTCAAGCTTGTCACTTTTTGTTGGACTGGGAATAATTTGTTGGAATGTTGCATCTCAGCCAAAGCAAATAATTTATCATTACTAGCCCTCTTCAGTTATTGCTCCTCTCACAATTGCTATAATGCAAGGGTGGAGATAGTGTGAAAATTCTGATGAATCCACCACTCCATTGCCCATTTTGTTGGTTTTTGTGTACAGTGGTACCTCGGGTCAAATACTTAATTCGTTTCGGAGGTCCGTTCTTAACCAGAAACTGTTCTTAACCTGAAGCACCACTTTAGCTAATGGGGCCTCCTGCTGCCACCGCTCCGCTGGAGCACGATTTCTGTTCTCATCCTGAAGCAAAGTTCTTAACCCAAGGTACGATTTCTGGGTTAGTGGAGTCTGTAACCTGAAACGTATGTAACCTCAAGTGTATGTAACTCGAGGTACCACTGTATTAGGAAGGGAATTTCTGCAATGGGAAGCCTACTGTACTCTTCTAGACTCCCTATACAATGATAATAATAATAGTAATATTTTTATTATACCCCACCCATCTGACCAGGTTCCCTCAGCCACTCTGGGTGGTTTCCAACAAAAATAAAGCATTAAACAGTAAAAGGCTCCTGATACAAGACTGCCTTCAGAAGTCTACGAAAAATTATATAGTTATTTAACTCATTGACATCTGCTGGGAGGGCATTCCAGAGGGTGGGTGCAACTACCAAAAAGGCGTTCTGCCTGGTTCCCTGTATTTTCACATCTCACAGTGAGGGAACCGCCAGAAGGTGTTCGGAGGCTGGACTTTGGTGTCTGGGCTGAATGATGTGGGTAGAGATGCCCCTTCAGGTATACAGGGCCGACATTGCGATCTCTCAGCCCTGCTCTCTTGTTTATTGTGAAAGTCTTGAATGCCTCAAGAGGGCTTTTGTTGTTTAGTCGTTTAGTCATGTCCGACTCTTCGTGACCCCATGGACCAGAGCATGCCAGGCACTTCTGGCTTCTACTGCCTCCTGCAGCTTGGTCAAACTCATGTTGGTAGCTTCGAGAACACTGTCCAACCATCTCGTCCTCTGTCGTCCTCTTCTCCTTGTGCCCTCAATCTTTACCAACATCAGGGTCTTTTCCAGGGAGTCTTCTCTCTTCTCATGAGGTGGCCAAAGTATTGGAGCCTCAGCTTCATGATCTGTCCTTCCAGTGAGCACTCAGGGCTCACTCAGGGACTCAGCACTCAGGGCTGATTTCCTTGAGAATGGATAGGTTTGATCTTCTTGCAGTCTATGGGACTCTCAAGAGTCTCCTCCAGCACCATAATTCAAAAGCATCAGTTCTTCAGCGATCAGCCTTCTTTATGGTCCAGCTCTCACTTCCATACATCACTACTGGGAAAACCATAGCTATTGTGTGGAACAGATCAAGAGAAGATTGAGGTGGACAATGTCTGACAATACAAGCAAGAATGTGTTGGAGGCGGGGGAATTGTGCAACAGATTTATCCTGCCCATTTTCTGTGGAACCCAGAGTGAAAAGCATGGTTGTCCTTTACACTTTCATTTACAACCATCCTGTGAGGTAGGTTGTGTTAAGTATAATTGTTTAATTGTACAGTAAAATGGAAAATAACTCTGTATGTGTTTGTATGTATACTTCTGAAAGTATCATATGGAAAGTTCCACTGAGCTTTATTTAGCCTAGTAATTTAATGATTAGCTGAAAATGCATCTCTGGTAGCTCTTATAAGGTGTTTTAACTTAGATCTCACGACCTATTCCATCACAGGTCTTCATTTTGGGTGTGTTAGTAGTCTTTGTTTTCTGAAATACCAGAGAAGAAGGGACGTCTGCTTGATCTCTCTCCAGGAGAACACAGCCTCAGGCTAATGGTGTCTGTGTTTGGAAAGGCAGAGCTTTGTCTTTAGCCCTGGATAGAAGAAATTCACATTTCTAAGATATTGTACTGGCACCAGCACATGATATTATGCAACTATCTGGATGTAACTTAATTTGTTTTATATTTGTTTGGAAGCAGGTTCTGTTAGTAAAGCTTTAGTACCTTATTTTTTGGAGTGGGCAATTTTTATTTCAATAGGAGTCAGTTTTTATTCATCCTATTGCTTCCAAAAGTGTAATATTTTGGAAGGTTGCACTGAGAGATAGCTGCTGGCCCAAGGCTACCCAGGAAGCTCTGTGGCTTTGAAAGAAACCCTTCCAGCTCAAAGCCCACCACACCATACTGATTCTTTCTTGTTCTCTGAGATTAACAAAAGCTTTACTTGAATTTCTCCATGATTAATTCTTCAAGTACCTGAGGTTGTAGTGTGATTTCTTCACTAAAAGAAAACAATGGCAGGTGTAGGGTTTTTGTCTGTACATTTTGTTCAGCAGGAGTGATCACCTGGGGTTTGTCTTCTTTGTTGGCTATGATGTTTTGGGGCATAAACTGTGATTACATGATGGAGCCAGTTGTATTGATTCTGTTTTGTTTACAATTTTATTCTACTCAAGAAAATGGCAAAGTACCATAGCAACCGAGACCCTTCCTTTCAACAGCCACCAAACAGAACATCTGTTTCTCTTAATGTCTTCTAACCACTACCAAGAGCTCTGCAACCAAAAGCAGATGGATAAACAAGGGTGGAATCTACACACACATTAAAAAAGTTCTGAAAATGCCTTTTTTAAAAGTGTTTTTTTTAAAAAAAACACATTGAATTTTCCACAAGGCTCACTATTGCCATCTAGTGTCACATTGTAAGGTAAAGGGACCCCTGACCATTAGGCCCAGTCGTGACCGACTCTGGGGTTGTGGTGCTCATCTCGCTTTATTTGCCGAGGGAGCCAGCGTACAGCTTCCGGGTCATGTGGCCAGCATGACTAAGCCGCTTCTGGCGAACCAGAGCAGCACACGGAAACACCGTTTACCTTCCTGCCGGAGCGGTACCTACTCATCTACTTTGACATGCTTTCGAACTGCTAGGTTGGCAAGAGCAGGGACCGAGCAACGGGAACTCACCCTGTCGCAGGGATTCGAACCACCGACCTTCGGATCAGCAAGTCCTAGACTCTGTGGTTTAACCCACAGCGCATATTGCACTAAAAACACACTCAATACATTTTATATGCAGCTGTATAGCTGAGTCCAAAATCTGTCAAACTGTAAGAAACAGCACTGCTTCAGTTTTGCTGTGTTTGGCAACTTTCAGCGGCATATCTATTCTAAAGGATTCTATTCACGCTGCCACACAAAGCTGGCCTAAAACAAAATTGGGGGCAAATTTGGAAGCTGCTGCATTCAAAAAAGAAAATAGCCCAACCTCTGAAGAATTTCGTGCAATGCTAAAAGAGTTTCGATAAGATGCACAGAAGTCTTCAGCTAAGACATCCATTGATTACCACAGTATCATGCAGCAAATTGTCAAGAAATTTAGAAGCAATGTTCAAGAATTTCATTGAGCTTATTGATATTTTTCCATGGGCTTTTGCACATAATTTTTATGTAAATCACTTTTCTATGTTGCTTCAAAAAATGTGGCCTTTATTAGCTGTGATACTTTAGGAGAAGTTATATGACATCCCTGGACATCAGTGACCAGAACTTGTAGCACAAGAAGCTCTTGACAAAGCAACTATCTTTCCCAAGATTTGGAAAACCATTAGACAAAGTCTCTGTTGTATAACACACACACCAAAGGTGGTGGTGGGGAATGTTTTCAAAAATCTCCATGTTACTGTCTCATAGTGTAACTTGTAAAAGGCTTGTATCAAAACTTGTATCATACATTATCATTTAACATATGTAGACATTTGTGCTTCTCTCATGGCTGCCCTGAGACATTTTGTTGCCTGAAATGAAGGGCAAGATGGCGCCCCTCCAATCCACTTACAGAAGCTAACCAGACTGGCAGCTGACTGCCACCCAGTATCTGTTGCCTGAAGGAGCTGACTCACTGTGTCTAATGGTAGGGCTGGCCTAGTAAAATCTCTCTTTATCTCATCATGGTCTGCACCATGCGTTTTTTACCTAGTAGATTCTCTATGCTCGTAGTCTTTCTGACCTCCTCAGCCCCTGGAGTCAACCGTTTGTAAATTCAGCAAGAGAACTGAATGTCATACTGCATTTAATTTAAGGACCAGATTGTGGCGGTGAAGCCTATTGAAACCAATCTAGAGGACTGCCTGAGTTCAATAATGTCACTTTCTTTTCTACTCATACAGGAACCTCCAAGCAACATTATTCTTTACCACCATCTCCAATGGATAGGCACTGGCCTTTGGACTAAAATATGTCAAGTTGTGCCATGTATGAAAACAAGATGCAATTGCTGCAGCCACTGAACCAGCAATACAATCCACTGTACTAAATAATGCCCTCTCAGGACTATATTACAGAATTCTAAAAGGCTGCATCACATGCTATAGATCATTATAAGCTGCCAGAACTCTTTGGAAGGGTTGAGATGACATGGGGCGATAGAAGATCAGATCTTAATTTAGGACCACATTTTTTTCATTCAGTCCATCTAATAGTCAACTTATGTGCACACACAATTCTCCTAATTCAGATAATTTCCCCCCAAAATCGAGTTTGGCCTACCTTCTGTACTGCTAGTCAGAACATTTTGTCGCTGTTGCAATAATAAGGTAAAGGTAAAGGGGACCCTGACCATTAGGTCCAGTCGTGTCTGACTCTGGGGTTGCAGCACTCATCTCGCTTTATTGGCCGAGGGAGCTGGCGTACAGTTTCCGGGTCACATGGCCAGCATGACTAAACCACTTCAGGTGAACCAGAGCAGTGCACGGAAACACTGTTTACCTTCCCGCCGGAGAGGTACCTATTTATCTACTTGCACTTTGACGTGCTTTTGAACTACTAGGTTGGCAGGAGCAGGGACCGAGCAATGGGAGCTCACTCCGTTGTGGGGATTTGAACTGCCGACCTTCTGATCAGCAAGTCCTAGGATCTGTGGTTTAACCCACAGCGCCACCCGGATTGCAATAATAGATTCATTTTAATATATGCTCAGTCTATGATTTACCTGCAAACTGTGAGTGGGCAAATTCAAAGTCCCTGCCCTCCTTTATCTTTACACTGGACTCGGACCAGACAGCTATTCCAACAGAAGACTAATAAAGGATTGTCATCTGTCAAGCAGATCAAACAACCTCCCTATTTCTTGAGCTTTTTCAGACAAATTAAGGTGCAGGTTTTAATATATAAAACACCACCCCGGGCTCCTTCAGAAGGAAGGGTGGGATATTATTATTATTATTACTCATATAGTCCAATAAACTGACAGGACTACTACTTCATCACAGTAGTTCAATTAAGGTATTTGTTCTATCACATGATATTAATCACATAAGTTTCCTTCAAATGGCATTTTACTGCATCTTCACTTCATTCTCTCACATGATCATTTTCTGCGATCTTTCTGCGACCACATTTTCTGCGATCTTCCACACAACATAAAAGCCACCTCTGCAAATTTAGTGTAATATAGCAGAAATTTAGCACTCATTTTTGTGCTATTTGTTTCCAGGAAAAAAAAAACCATTTGCAACCATTGCAAAATCACTGGAGTTTTGCACTGGAGAAATTTGGAGTGGTATCAGTATATGGGTCTTTCCCACCATTTAAAATTTAGTGTGACATTGCAGTATACTGATCCAAAAGCCACAGTTTCATAACACAACAAGGCACTGCAGTGTAAAAGGCTAGTAAGAAATTGGTACAGAAGCTCTAGCACTGTAATGAGTAAAATTAATGCAATAAACTTCATGTCTGAACACAGGCATAGAGATAGAAGCATGGTTTAAAATGCACGGGAAACCTAAATGAATATAACAGGTTCTCTGCTACAGATGGTCACTCTCCAACTCACGGAGGACAATTGGAAACATGACAAAGCGGGTGGAGCAAATATGCTTGGTTCCCATTTCCTCTTAACACTTACGCTTAAACAAATGCTTAAATAAAACTGATTTCTAATACAAGTCAAGAGCACCATCTGTGAGTCATGGCCAAGTGGCCAGAGCATTCAGGTTAATTGTAGGTATTCTTTGATATGCTTTGTGTACAACATTGATTCCTTCTGCCATATTCCTCTTCAACCAGGCCTTTGGCGGATTAACATCTGATACCCTTTTAAATGTGTTGTGGGAAAGAGGAGTCTTGGTTTGTTTTTGTTCCTATTTTTATTATGTATTTTGTAATTTTTATATTGTAAAGTGTCCTGAGATCTATGGATGAAGGGCAGTATTCAAATTTAATAAGAAATATTAATAGCAGCAATTCAAATGTGAGTATGGCTTTGTGAATTGTCCTTTGGGTGTACAACTGGGAATGTGTAGGGTTGAGCTTGAGCCTCTCCCGGGAATAGTCTGCTCGTGTCTGGAAAGTCCTGTCACTACATTACGAACCATTTACTCTAAACAGAAAGTGGCACTGAATGTAATTACTTGCCCTGGAAGTAATGATTGTTGGCTGTGTCAACTCTTCACATTGCTATCAAGGGAGAAGAGTTTCAATTATGTCAGTACTGCAAACATTCTAATTTCAATCATGCACTGAAGACAATCTTTTGGGGTATGCCCAATCAGAATCATGTGACTTCTTGAAGAAAGAAAAAATTCACACACTACCGTAATAAGTCCCTTAAAGGGGCTTATATGTCAAATACATAATGGGATGTAAGGTCCCTTGTATGTTTCAAGATGAGTGAGCTAGGATAGCTGATTCTTCTCCACAACTAAGGTTAAGGGAAGTTTCATGCAAGTGTGGCATGCTCTTGCTGAAAGCCAGAAATAGCAAAGGTACAAGGTTAACCTGAGAACAAAAGTGTCTGTCCATATAGACATGTAACAGAAAGCCGAAAGCCTCTCCTCCTCCCAGAGGGGAGGTGTTGTGAGTAGGAGCCATTCCCGCATCAGCAGGGGGGTGTATTCAGCCCCCTGCGTCATTTTCCCGGCTGCCGCACCGCAACCGTCAGGCCAACCAATAGGGCTGGCTTGGGGGTGGGGTCTAGCCTCCCACTGGTTGTAAACCTTCAAATGACTCCCCGCTGCGTGGGGTGGGGTCATATATAGGTTGTTTGATTCAATACCTAAGCCAATACCACTCACATGCTATAACCAATAAAGTTGTGGTCTTCTTTAGCCCATTAACCTAAAATACATGTGTCTTTGTGTCTTATTTCCCCCTACGCAGGTTGCAGGTCCTCGACTCACAAAAGGGCTCATCCAATGCAAGCAACAGGGACTACTGGCCCCTTGATAGTATGGCATGTTACACTTGAAAGACATTGTTGTCAGCAATGAGTATCTTCCCAACTGTGGAGGCAGAGCCTAGCTACTGTGGCTAGTAGCCATCAAGAGACAAATCCATGGAGGAGAGGGCTACTTCTCTTTTAAAGCCATCTGGATTGGTGGCCATCACTTCCCCTTATGGGAGAAAGTTCCATAGTTTATCTGTTTTCATTTATCTGTCCCGAATCTTCCTGTCACGGTCTGGTTCATGGGTGATCAAAGTCCTGGCTGGGGACGTCGGGACCGGGGGCAAGATGGCGGGGTGGGAGCAGGAACGCGAGTCTAGAAGCCAGGAATCAGAAAGCCAAGAGTCCAAGGGTCAGAGAGCCGAGAGTCATGAAGTCAAGGGTCCGAGGATCAAGAAGCAAGGAGTCAAATGCAACAAGGCAGGGAACGTGTTGCTGTGGCAAAGGGAAAATGCTGACCTTATATCCCTTCCCAGCTCTTGCCACCAGGTGCTGTGAGTTACCAATTGGCCTCACCTGTGTGGCTGCGCCTTGCCTCTTCAGAACAAACTTAGGAAGGCCCCAGTCCTGCAAAGTCCTATTGGTCACAGGGCCTGGCTCCTGCACGCACACCTGACACTTCCAATATTCAGCACAACTGGATCACCACAAGTTATAGTGTTATGAGAGAGAATGCAAAGCTGTTCTCTATCTACTTTCTCCTTGCCATGCATAATGTCTATCATGTGACCTCTTACCCCACCTTTTCTCAAAACTAAAAAGAGCCAATGTTGCAATCTTTGGGTTCTTCTTGGTCCTCACATCTTTCAGTGAATGGGTAGAAACTCACTACACAACAGCTGGGACATACATGGTAAGTCATTCAATAAATTATGTCTAAAGATCACTCCTGACAGGGAGGACATTTCCAGCAGGATTCCTTTGGTGTGTGTAATATATGCTCTGGCATTGACCTCTGACCTCTGTCTAGACCTGCTACAGCCCTGGTCTGCCTACAATTCACCTGTGTATGGTACTGCAGTATGTGTAGCATCTGACAGAATGGCCCACTGAGGGCACTGTAAATGGAGCTTTGCTGAAACTTGTCGATGTCATCTCTGTGCTGTTGTCCCATAGCATCTGCCTGAAAGATTGCTGTGAGCTGTTCTGCTGTGATACAGTCCATTCCAAAGAAAAGCTGCCCTGAACTTCTTGCCATCTTCCAGGAATGGGGACCATGAAAAAAATAATAATACTTATTTCCCTATGCAGTTGTTAGTGTGAGTGGCAGAAGAGCAAAGTTGTATAACCAACCCTCTTTTAACATACTGGAACAGAAATGAAAGTTTACAAAGAAACGCCATCCAGATATTGTGTGTAGTGAATTTAAAAGATGACTTTTAAATTGAAAATGAATGAATCACAAGTTCTAGTGGTTGTAATTTGTTTTGTGCTGCTTTTGATGATGTGTTTTAAATTGTTGTGACCTATTCTGGGGCTTTGGGGTGAAGGGCAGGTAATAAACCAAAATAATCACAATACAGTGGTACCTCGGCTTAAGAATTTAATTTGTTCTGGAGGTCCGTTCTTTATCTTAAAGTGTTCTTAACATGAGGTACCACTTCAGCTAATGGGGCCTCCCGCTGCCACCGCACCACTGCTACGTGATTTCTGTTCTCATCATGAAGCAAAGTTCTTAACCCAAGGTACTATTTCTGTGTTAGCGGAGTCTGTAACCTGAAGCGTCTGTAATCTGAAGCACCTGTAACCCGAGGTACCACTGTATGTACATTTTGAACATGACATTTTAATCTCAAAATTCTATGGCTGTGATTCTATAAATTCTTACCATTGATTCCAATGGGACAGGGTGGCCCACTCACAAGGCAAGGGGGGCGGACCATCTCTTGCAGCTGGATCCACAGGGGCAGAGCCCAAGGCAGAGCTTTTGAGACCTATTTCTGTACAAACGATGACACTCTAAAACGTGTTGCCATTTTTTAATTGCTTTGATTATAAGTGGGTTCATATATGAAATCCCATAAACTGTTAACTATCAATTCAAAATACCACTGCACAGCAACATCTACTACTGTCAAAGGCCCTGTTTTAATGTGTTGAGACTTTTGTTGTTGTTGTTGAATAACTTCTAAATGCCAATTTGGAAATACTTGTTTATTTAAAGGGGAGGGGCCATAAATATTATAGATAGCTAATAAATGAATATTCAATACAATTACATGTCAGTTTTCAAATAGCACTGGATGTTAAATATAGATATAAAATGTTCAGAGACTATTTAGCATCCACATTTGCAGAGGAAAGCGGGTTGGGGAACAAATTACTTTCAGCTATAGAAGACATGCTTTATACATAAGGAAATTACATGATGAATCTTGGGTGGTTTTGAAAAGAAAAATGGAGATGGGTGGGGAATGTGCTTCTCGAAGTATAAAAACTTACCAGACCCATAGAAGCATGAAACTCATGAATCACTTTCCATCACTTAATTATATATAATGAATAGTGCAATATTGAATGTTGCTCACCTGATTTTCTTCTTGGCAGACTGCTATGGTTTCCAATTAGAATGGCTAATTGGTAAGCGTGTGATTTACTTTTTCACTTTTCCTTCAATTAGATTATATATTCCTAAACCACTCCCAATGCAAACTCAGTGCAATAATTAATAGCCGCAATCTCTGCAGTCTTTCTAAAGATGAGACTAGAATGACTGCATTCCAGGAGACGGTCAAACCAATGTATCTGCTGTTGAAACTACTGTAATGAAATACTAAATCAATACGCCTTACAAGAATAGTTGGAGAAGGTTATTTGGGTCGTGCCAAATGATGAATTAACATCATTTGCATTATGGTAATGTTCAAAGGCCCCAGACAATGCTAGATAAATATACAAGTAATAATGATCCTTGGCCAAAGAGTGAGCAGTTCTAAACATATTTACTCTAGAGTACAATTCCATTTTAAATCAAAAGGATGTATTCTCAAGTGCATTCAACGAGAAGCTGGCTGAGAAGGGGAGAATATTATGGGATGAGCTTTTCTTCTCTGGCCCCATGAAAGGATAAAGCACTGTACTTTTAAAGAAATTAATATAAAGGGAAGCCAGGTTTAGAATGGAAAAAGTGGGTAATATCCTATCTTTGTGCATTCACCAGAAGATGAATAGAGCATTTGCACATTTTGTTGTATGTAGCTATGCTCTCTATGGATGATTTGAAACCCTACAAAAGGTAGGGTCCCCAATCTCATCTCTAGCTGTATGTACACATTGCTGCCATTTCTAACCTAAGCATCCATAAAGACACACATTGTTAATGCACCTAGATAAAACACTGCAAAAACAAACACATCTTAATGTGGTCATATTTTTGTATCTTGATGCTCTCTCTTTTTGGAGTGTTACAGATGTTTCTGCATGCTTATAAAGCCCCAAACAAAAAAAGAATTTTGAGACAATCATACATAAAAGTATATCAAGATGAATAAACTAATAAGTGTGCAGCATAAATTAGTAATGTGTGTTGGAGAGGAGGGAATGAATGAAGTGGAGGAACTAAATGTGGCAGCAAACTGCCCATTCTTTGCATGCAAATGTACAAGCTTCCTTCTGCTTGGGTTCATATATGCACAAATGCATCATGTGGACAGAAGTGAATTACTAAGCTGTGATGGCTGATGAAAAACATTACTGCCTTCTTTCTTAGCAAAAGGAAAAATCTGCATACAGTAGGGAAACTCTAATAAAATCTTGCTGCTAGCTCAAATGGTTGCTGAGATGAGTTTGATAATGAGATCTCCGGATCAATTTGCCTATACCTCACTATGAATGCTGCAAATTTGCATTGCTGAAATACACTGGTTCACCATCCTTTCCTAATTAGGAGCATAAATAGCTCCTTGACTTGTTTAAAGAGTGCCTAAGCAGAATCCATGCTGAAGCTAAACAACGGCTGGTGTTATTCAAAGAGGAGGAAAAATATATAGGGCAGGATTCACCTGCCGGGGGGAAACCCACACAAGAACATCCACTGAGAAATCCCCTCTCCTCCCCATGCATGCCCACATGCTCCCCAAATTGGCTTGGAGGGGGGCAGAGAACCCCCAGAATAGGGCACAGGGGAAGGAGAGTGGTGATCATTCAACCAGGAATGCTGCAGAGTGAGTGTGACGTTGAATTCCACCCACAGAACATCACTGAATATTTGGTGCATCTGTGAGCCAATCCCATTTTGTACTATCTACAGGACCTTGCAAGAAGAAGGAAGAGAAAAGAAAATAGGTTACAGGAGTCTTGGGTGGGGTGGAGGGAATACGTCAGTAAAAAGAAAAGGCATCAGTTACCAGTACAAAGCTAAATCATAAGTTTCCATCCCTCTCCATTCCACATTTTAAGGATGGGCAGAAAGGACAATGCTGGCAGGACTCCACAAATGGGATTATCTCTAATGAGATTACTAATGCGTTTGTTCTAATCTTTTGTACTGTGTTTTTTGACCCATGCGGATTTGGAAAGCAATGCAGTTTGGAAAGGCTGTCCTTCAACGTATTGCATTCCCAGCTCCTTATGTGGCAGTTTGGGAGCATCTGCTTTCTACCTTATCAGTGAAAGCATGAAGAGATCTCAATCTGGCATCTTGTTCACAAGGTTAAATTTCACTTCAGCTAAATTTGGTGTGCATCGATACAGAGCTAAATAAACTATCCCTATAAATGGAAGCACTGATGGCAGTATTAGATATCACTGGCACCTACAATGCATGACGTTCAGTCTTTCCATTTGTTTGTTTGTGGCATTAGTAGCCAGCCCTTCTGCCAAGGAGCTCAGGGAAGTGATTGAGCCTCCAAGTCAGAATTTGCCAGCATGGGGCCCATGGGTGTCAGGATGTCCACAGTATTTCCTAAAAGGACTCAGTATCTATCTTAGTGTGTGTCACACACACACACACACACCATGTAGCTCATTTCCTCTTTGCGCTGGCTCAGTCTCTCCTTCATTGAACATACCTCCTTAAAGAGGCCCACATTTCGCTAGATGCCAGGATTGGACAGCAGTACAAAGATGGCTCCTTTCTGTTCTGAATAAAGGAGCTTCTCTCTGTGAGTGAGTGCAAAAGTGGCTAATGCAGATGTCTTTTCCCCATGGTGGGGTGGCTGATTAAGAGAAGGGATGCCCACACCATTTTGTGGCCCTGTCTCTTTTTATATGCAACAACCATTTTGTGTTAGGCCGTGCTCCCACTGTGGCCATTTTGTTGTGCCATGTCAGGCATCCCCAAACTCGGCCCTCCAGATGTTTTGGGACTACAGTTCTCATCATCCCTGACCACTGGTCCTGTTAGCTAGGGATGATGGGAGTTGTAGTCCCAAAACATCTGGAGGGCCGAGTTTGGGGATGCCTGCTCTATAGCAACTATTTCTTGACTGATGCCCATGGGGATTTTTCACAAACTCCTAGTGAGCCCACTGCCCCCCCAAAAAGAGTGTTGACCCCTGCTCTAAATAAACTGAGACCAAGTGAAAATGCCCCCTACTTGATCTCAGTAACTTGTTCATAGGATGCGGACTTAAGGGGGTATTATGGAAACTTTGGAGAAGCATAAACAAGCTGTTGGCAGCTGCCCTTTTCCCCACCCTGAAAGCTCCAGAGTGAGAAAAGGAAGCATCTCTTTCACCCTGATCACTCTATGATGATACCAAGTGGTATTGCCAGGGAGTCAAATAACTGTGTTTCCTATCCTATCATCCCTTGGGAGGATAGTGCTTACTAGCAACCAGGAACATGACTGTTGTCACCACCAGGACAACAAAAAAGAGGAAGCAGGGATTGGGGAAAAGGTTTAATGAAAAGCTAGTGGCCCCACTTTTCAGTAAAAACAGAAAAAAGTTATTCAGAGTTTCAAAATATAGCCTTATAACAAATACATAAGGCAACTGAGAGCAGAGCAGTAGATACAGGGGGCTAGCCGGGATTTTTGCCACAAGTGAAGACTCCAAAGGGATGCAATTGAGGTTCCCAGCTCCTCTCTTTCTCTCTCTCTCTCTCTGTGTGTGTGTGTGCGTGTGTGTGTGTACGCAAATGCGTGTGTCGGAAGGGGGATGCCAAACTGGGTCTTTGACCTGGGTGAAATAAAGCCTAGCTTCCCCCCTTACTGAGAGGCTGCCTCACCCGACCCCCCCTAGAGAAACATCATGGCCACATCCATTGCTCAGAAAAGCAGAGGCTACAGAAGCTTGCTCCCTGTTTCCATGTGCCATAAAGGATGCTCTGCGCCAATGGCCAGTTGGGACACTTTAGCCTATGCATACTCTAACCTAGCGCATGCATTATCGAGCATATTACTTGGCTAGAGAACTGCATTGCAAAATTCAGAGAAGTGCAAATTTCAAAAGCTAGTTTGCAGGAGGAAGCAATGTTTAGGAAAGTCCTCTGTTTCTCCCTCACTTGCTATGCTAGCTAAGGGGGAGAGAAGAGGCCTGTACTTGGAGGGGTGGAATGGGTTCATCTAGAAAAAAATATTTTTGTATTTCCACTTTCTCACTAGCTGTGGCAATTATGGCATGGTTTCACAACAGGACACAAAAGAAAACTTATGCAAATGATAACTGAATATTTCCCAGTGAGAATTGTTTATGCACCCAAGGAAAAAGAGGTCTTCTTTGACTCAGTTGCCATGGATATCAAATTTCCTGATGCTCCACATTGCAAATTTATGGAATTAAAACTTGGTGGGGTTTTTTCCCTCCTTTTTAAGAAAAAAGTTAGGGTCACTCTTTCAGCTCTGGGTCTGTATTAAAAGATTAAAGATCCTCATCTTCCTGAAGCCCTGGAGGGAGAAATCTCTAAAGAGGAAGGCAGCAAAATACTTTTAGGTTTCCTTTTATCTATTTCCAGACAAGTTAATTGTGATGACCCAGATAGTCACTGAGTATTATCCTCTTTTGTTATTTCATGGAGTAGCATTTAATGACAATTGCAAGGGGGGCAAACTGAAGGAGGGGGGGTTGACAGCTCACAGGGGAACTGAGCCATCAGTATTCCTTCAGAATCCTGTGAACATTAATGTGTGGAACAGAGGATAAAGGGAGCAATTCGCACCTGCTGCTATTGGCCCCTTGATCTAGTGCATCCATTTCAATTAAATGTTGTTGTTTAGTCATTTAGTCGTGTCCAACTCTTCGTGACCCCATGAACCAGAGCACGCCAGGCACTTCTGTCTTCCGCTGCCTCCCGCAGTTTGGTCAAACTCATGCTGGTAGCTTCGACAACACTGTCCACCATCTTGTCCTCTGTCGTCCCCTTCTCCTTTTGCCCTCAATCTTTCCCAACATCAGGGTCTTTTCCAGGGAGTCTTCTCTTCTCATGAGGTGGCCAAAGTCTTGGAGCCTCAGCTTTAGGATCTGTCCTTCCAGTGAGCACTCAGGGCTGATTTCCTTCAGAATGGATAGGTTTGATCTTCTTGCAGTCCATGGGACTCTCAAGAGTCTCCTCCAGCACCATAATTCAAAAGCATCAATTCTTTAGCGATCAGCCTTCTTTATGGTCCAACTCTCACTTACATACATCACTACTGGGTTAAATAGCACTGCCCATATAGTGTGACCTTCTCACCCTCAGGTCCCTTGCCAATTCTTTACCAATAGTCTATAGACTGATTCAAAAACTAAATAAGATTCTATTTTTAGCTCTAGTCTATAATGCAGCAAAATGAGATTATAAAGACTAGGTATGTGCATTGGCTCTGTGTGAGAGCAAAATAATGAGGTGAACTGGAGTCATCTGGGGATCTCCCCACCTTCCCAAGTAAAAGTGCAATGTCAGTACCTCCGTGAGTCAGATGCCACCCCCACCTGCCAAATTTTTGGGTTGCTTTGTGCTTTTCTGTGCTATAGACAGCTCTATATTTTACTCTATGTTTCTTAAGGTCTATTAAAACTAAAACAAAAATCAAAAAGCAGTGGAGCTGACCAAAATGCTGCTGAAGAACTCTGGAAGTTATCCAGAAGTACCTGAAGAAGTGTGCATGCACACGAAAGCTCATACCAATAACAAACTTAGTTGGTCTCTACAGTGCTACTGGAAGGTGCTTATTCTGGATGTTATTCTTATTGTTTTTCATAAACTCATAGAGTTGGAAGGGACCCTAAGGGTAATCTAATTCAACTTCCTCTGCAATGCAGAAATCACAACTCAAGAATCAGTGACAGATTGCCATCCCACCTGTTTAATGAATGTGAGTCCAACATCTTCCAATGTAGTCCATTCCACTGATGAATAGTTCTTACTACCAGTAAGTTCTTCCTAATGTTTAGTCAGAATCTCCTTTTGCGTAATTTGAATCTATTGGGCCGGGTCCTGCTCTCTGAAACAGTACGAAACATGCTTCCTCCATCATCCATGTGGCAGCCCTTTAGATATTTTGTAAAAGTGGAAGTTTGGTTTTTTTAAAAAAATTAAAGGGTCATTTCTGTTTTTTAAAAGCCCCATGTTGCTCTGCTTTAACAAAAAGAGGGGGGGGATGCTATACCCCATAGCTCACCCCAATTTGTGCAGCAGTAGTTACATAAAGCTTCTTCAAATGCTGATTTGTATGTTTCGGTGGTGGTGGTAGGCATGGCAGCTGTGAACATCAGTGGCCAGATTGGTCACACTGCGAGTGGTGCTTCAGAGGCACCACAACTATGATGTTGAATGGAAGGTGAGAGGTAGGGTGTGCTAGATTGTGGCATCACACAGGGCGTGAAACCCTGAGATCTGCTACTGGTAGGAGTTTGAAGTCATCTTATTTCACTTTGGTCACTTCTACCCTTTACATTTTCTTCTGCCAACCTAGCAGTCCGAAAGCACGTCAAAGTGCAAGTAGATAAGTAGGTACCGCTCCAGCGGAAAGGTAAATGGCATTTCCGTGCGCTGCTCTGATTCAGCAGAAGCTGCTTAGTCATGCTGGCCACATGACCCAGAAGGTGTACAGCGTCTCCCTCGGCCAATAAAGCAAGATGAGCGCCGCAACCCCAGAGTCGGTTACGACTGGACCTAATGGTCAGGGGTCCCTTTACCTTTACCCTCTACATTTAAAGCACCCGTATACCACTGTAAGCACTCATGACTTCCCCCAAAGAATCCTGGGAACTGTGGCTTGTTAAGGGTGCTGAGAGGTGCCAGGAAACCCTTAAGAAACAGCTCCCATTATTGTTTGGGTGAAGCCATGGCTGTTGAAAGTGGTGTAAGAGTGTTTTCAGGGCAGGGTGCAAATTTGATCCTTGAAAGAGAGGTGAGTTTGTCACCAGGGATCACAACTGCCCATTCAAAGTGAGAAAGTGGGCATGCATGATGTTTAGGTGTCTATATTTATTTGCCTTATAAATCGTAGTAATAATGTCTAAATAGATATTCTCCCATTTGGTTTGTTTTTTACAACATGATTTAGCGTTGCAGGGCAATCTATCTTCATGGTGTTTGGCAAATAATATAAGGAAGAAAAAGAGGGGGTAGGGTTCCCTTTCAGCCAGCGGCTGAAATCTAAATCCTGGCAGTAGAGCAAAAAACAAACAAACAGGAGAGGGGAAGACAGAAAGGCAGAGGTCAAAACTGATGGATGACAGCAAAATAGACTTTACATAGCAAAGTCAATCCAAAGGGATTTTACCTGACATTGGCATGTGCTCAATATTTCTCCCTAGTAAGACCTTTTAGGACGACAACCACAGACTGGAGATTTCAAGAACACGGTAAATTCACAGGGAATGAGGAAGGGGCTGAAGACTGACACAGGTTGATTGCACTATCAATTTAAAGAATAAAATGTGTATGTTGTGTGTGTGTGTGTGTGTGTGTGTGTGTGTGTGTGTATGGCAACCTTTGGACAGCTCAGTTGGTAGAGCATGAGACTCAATTTCAGGGTTGTGGGTTGCAAACCCACATTGGTCAAAAAGACTCTTGCATTGCAGGGAACCTCATGGTCCCTTTCAACTCTATGATTTTATATACCATAAAGGTATATATATATGATTTTATATACGCTTGTTCATGTTTTATATACTCTGTTCCAGTAACAAGAAGCCGAAAGCACCAGCCTGAAGATGACGAGTGAGACCTCGTCGAAACGTCGCCCAGACACCCCGACTCTTACACGGGAAGACACCCGAAGACACCAAAACCTGCATTCCTGTACCCGTGAAAATCTACGAAAGCATATATATATATTTTCTTAAATAAATATATATATATATATTTTCTTGTTACAAAGCTGTACATACATAAATCATAAAGCATGACAGGACTAAAAAAGAAAAGGGTCACCAGTGGGGTAAAATACTAAATATATTATTTCACAGTACATAATAATGAGGTGCTTACCAGTAAGATGAATTATTCAATAAATCAACTTGAAAAACACAGAGTAATAAGAGTGAGCTAATGAGTGGTGCCTGCTTAGCTGTGCCATATTGCAATATATGTTGTAAGCATTTCTTGTCCATGTGTTGTTTCATTTGTATATTTTAAATACATATATACAGAAACAGAGTGTTTGCTTGTCATGCAATTACCTGGGTTCTGTGGACAGTGTGTAGTTGAATTAAATACAATTGAAACATACACTCCGAAAAATATAAACACAAAATACACACTTAAAAAAATCAATCAAACAAACAATACAGAAGCCAAAGACAGAGCAGCATAAATATATTAACCATGGAGAACTAATATGAACTAAAAGGGCAAAACCATATCCTGACTACCAAATATTCTCCAAACACTGATCTCCCCCGGCTTGAGTTGCCAATCTTTACTGAATTGTCGCAAAGGCTTGTATGAGGCTTCTACTTGTGTGCTCTTGAATGCAAATCAATCAATCAATCAATCAATCAATCCTCTGTCTGACTGCACATACTGTTAATCAGAATCTTCAATTGTGTGAAGGTTTCAACTCAAGTTTGAGTATAAACCCTCCTTCACACATCATAGGCATTTAGGGACCAGCCTGGCAGGGATTACTCATACAAGGATGCTGAGATTGGGGCTGGTATTTGTGCCTCTGTCTCCATCTACACTTTGAACAGTGACCAGATGAGGAACAACCAGCTGCATCAAAACAAATATCTCCTGTATCAGTCTCTACAGCTGCAGCAGGAGCTGCACCTTCCAACACTTTGACTTCACCGCCAAAGGAAGACTCTTCCATTGTCTCCTGAGATAGATGAATGCCAACAACAACAGTGAAATGGAAAATAACTCTGTATTGTGTCTGCATGTATACTGTGAAACACGGAATGGAAATTTCCATGAAGTTGAGGAAGAGCCTAATGTTACGGTAATCATTAAGTGGGGCTGTATCTTTGTAGCTCACTCACAATGTGAGCAGCTCAGAATCACATGAAAAGGATTGCATTGCAGGTCTATGCATATGCTAATCTGTGGTCATCCACCTTGGACATGCAAGACTTTGTTCTCATGCTACTGAAGAGAATGGACATGCTAATCTCTTTTCTCCTGAAAACAACCTCAGGCTAATGGAGGCTGGAAAGGAGAAGAGACCGAACTTTCATTTTTAGCTCAAGATGCAATATATGTTGTAATCTAAGATATTTTATCTATGCTGCAAACAGTGTAAGAAATTATGCATCTAACTTAATGTAACATTATTTGTTTCAAATTGTTTTAGGGTCAGGTTCTGTGAGTGAAGCTTTTGAACCATATTTTTGGACTGGGTGATTTTTATTTCAAAGAAGAGATAAGTTTTCATTCATCCAACTGCTTCCATGTGTGCAATATTAATAACTTCAATAAGAGGACCTTGCTTTTCCCCCTCTCATTAATGCCACCAGCCTTCAAAGTCCCCATATTCTTCCAAGGCAGGAGCACAGAATCTGCCAGAGCAGAATATATATTTTTTAGGACTCCAATTCTCATCAGCTCCAGCCAGCATGGCAATTGTCGGGAATGATCAGAGTGGTAACCCAACAGCATCTAATGGATCACAAGTTCTTCATCGCTCAAGAGCCTCTCATGAAATCTCTCTTTGAAATAGGTCCCTCAAAGTTCTAACAGATGTTTCATTCACCTGAATGTTATTTCAAATTTAGCAGTGTTAGTTCCATTTTTTACTCTCTTTCTTATCCTTCAAAAAATCAAAAAATCAAATGCTATTCAATTTCACACCTTATTTCTCTTCCTTCCAAGTGCAAAACATATAACCCCAGGAAAACATAATGAACTAAATTATAGGTGCTGGTTTGTCAGCTGAAGTATTGCTCAAAGCTCTGCTTTGGGTGATGCCAAAATTGAAGTTCTTTTTGCTCCCTAGAGACAATGCACTACGTCAAACTTCTCCTTTCCCCCTTCCATACAACACTCAATTTATATAATTCTTTAGCTTTTGCGAATTTCAAGCTACTCTACCATCTTTTCACTTTGGCAGGGATGCCTTAATCACTTGCATTTAGGCCAATCCCACATTACAAGATTCTTTTGAATTCATCAGAAGCATTCTGTAAATCCGTCCACCTATTTTGCAGAGGACACAAATAAATGGTCGGGGTGGAACAGTTCCAATGCACATTCTGGTTCATTTGAAATTATAAAGCAGTAAAAAGGAGAGGGATGGGCAAAGCAGAAGAGCAAGAAAGCTGCTCATCACAAAATGATCAAAGAAAAATCAAAATGTCAAGATGAATGTCTAATGTTGTATCATTAATCACAGAAGCAAAGTTCTATAATAGTGCAATCTTTTCCATCTCATGGGAGGGTTGCTCCCCACCTTACAATTTAGCCAACCAAAATGGCAACTTAGGACAGCACTTTGTAGAAGGCATTGCTTCTGCTACCATAGTGAATGGGACTTACAATTTTTGACTTGCCCAATTGTCTTTGGCTTTCCTTCAACTGACACCCAGTAGCAGCCATTTTCTCAGACTGCAGAGCACAGGGAAGCAATGTTGGAAGTGCAACAGCAGGGATCATTGAGTTTGTAACTTAAGGGTTAATTCTGTCAACAGTAAGTCAGGAAACCAGGTGTGGTGATGGAGGAGGAAGCATTGCTTAGCAACTAGCCAGAGTGGCATGATCTATAGTGAGGTAGCATATGCTCTGATTGGCTGTGCTGTTCTGAGGGAGTTTTATCTCTGTATTTGTTTGGTTCAATATTTCCCTGCTACACAGTGCTTTTTTATTATTTTAGGGAATACCTTTTTTGTTGTTAAAAAGTGTGGCAGTTACAGTAACAACTTCAAGGTGAATACTGGCACCTATTTTTTCTAGAAAAAAAGCCCTCCCAGGGCCTAAAGGGAGAAAGACAAAGCCTCTGTTCCTTCCTCCTCAAATTATATGCTGTTTTTGTTACATTTCCTCATCAAAGTCTTAACAGGGTTTCTTTTCCCTCTGGACTTCCAACTCTACAGTTCTATGATTCTATGACATTTCCTCCTGACAAATATTAAACTAGCATCACATAAAGCAAATCAGGAAGTAAAGGTGAGCAATGAATGCTTGGGAGGCTTTGCAACTTTACCGGCCTATTCCAAACACAAGCCTCTTTTATGTGGTTCATAAAAATCAGCTGAAGAAAGCAGCTGGCTTTGATTATATGCTCAGGGTCTTGGTACCCATGATGCTCAGGGCATGAGTGCCAACGCAAGGTGGCTTTTTAAAATACAGTGTTTATTTAGTAGTCAGCATTCCTTTGATTCTTGTCAGGACCACAGCACATTGGGAGGAGAGGTTTTGCCCTTCCCTCACCAGCTGTGATCTCTGTAAGAATAGCCCCCCACTGGCTTGCAATTAGCTATAGAAAAATGGGAGCTTTTTTACTATTGGTAATTGCATAGGGCGCCCACATGTCATACTTCACAGGGGAGAGTCTTCTATTTGAAGGCATACAGTACTCTCTATGAAAGACTAGCCAGGCCATGGCCAGTTTGAAGATAAAAGAACCATAAGAACGGAGAGCAGACCTTGAAGTTGTCCATCATCGTTAACAGCCGGACAGCAAACTGAGCAGGCACACGGGACACATGGCCACAGCCTTACCCACAATTGTACTCCTTTTTAAATTATAGTACTTCTAAATTTGATTCTATACATATACAAATTGATGTCTTCTTTTGCCCTCTTGATTTGGTTTTGTGTTTCCTCTTTTTTGATGGCTACCCACTAGTTGCAGCATGTGAGTCAAGGCAATTTTTATGGTGTTGCAGCTAGGGAAAGAAGGATGAAACCTTTCCTTCCTGTGGCATGTTGTTGGGCAGGGGGGCAGCAGGCTTAAAACTGAATGAGCAACAAACTGAAGTGACAAGCATAAATATTATGCATAAATATTAAGGTAAATGACTCCTAGACGGTTAAGTCCAGTTAAAAGCAAGTATGGGGTGTGGAAGTGAGAGCTGGACCATAAAGAAGGCTGATCGCCGAAAAATGGATGCTTTAGAATTATGGTGCTGGAGGAGACTCTGCAAGATGATCAAACCTATACATTCTGAAGGAAATCAGCCCTGAGTGCTCACTGGAAGGACAGATCCTGAAGCTGAGGCTCCAATACTTTGGCCACCTCATGAGAAGAGAGACTCCCTGGAATAGATCCTGGTGCTGGGAAAGGTTGAAGGCACAAGGAGAAGGGGACAACAGAGGACGAGATGGTTGGACAGTGTTGTTGAAGCTACAAACATGAGTTTGACCAAACTGTGGGAGGCGGTGGAAGACAGGAGTGCCTGGCGTGCTCTGGTCCATGGGTTCATGAAGAGTTGGACATGACTAAACGACAACACATGGGGTGTGGCACTCATCTTGCTTCAGCCCGAGGTAGCCAGTGTTTGTTCACAGACTGCTTTCTGGGTCATGTGGCTAGCATGACTAAACCACTTCTGGTGCAAGGAAGACTGTGATGCATGCCAGAGCACATGGAAATGCTGTTTACCTTCCCGCCGCAGTGGTACCTATTTGTCTCCTTGCACTTTCAAACTGCTAGGTTGGCAGAAGCTGGAACAGAGCAACCACAGCTCAGCCCATCACACAGATTTGAACTGCCCAACTTCTGATCAGCAAGCCCAAGAGTGTTTAGTGGTTTAGACCACAGCACCACCCACGTCCCTGCATATGTTCACATGTAGTTAAGCCCTCAGTCTCTGCTTCCATTTTATTTTTTCAGTGTTAGAATCATAGAACTGTAGATTTGAAAGGGACCCAAAATGCCACACACCCACACCCAATGCAGGAATCACAGCTACAGAATCCCTGGTAGATAGTCATCCATCCCTTGATCCCAGAACTCTGCACTGTCACCAAATCAACTTTGGAGGGTTGGGCAGGGGAGTCCCATATTGCAAGTGGAAGAGGTTATGCTCAAAGAAGGTCCTGCTTAGTGCTACTTTAAATACAAGCCATTATTTTCAGTTTTTTGCTTTGTGTAGCAAACTTCTTTCTTTCTAAGGGTGTGTTTGTAAGTCACTTTGAGACATTTTTGTGAGCAAAGAAACTAATAAATCTAAGTAATAGTGGTGGTGGTGATTTTGTTCAATCAGCTAAAAAAGGGCATTGCAACCCACACTACTTCCATTTGTGTTCCACATCCTGGTGGCAGCATGCTACCTTGCAAGGTTAGTGTTCAGCTCTGGTCATGTGACTACTGCCCCCAGGGTTTGGGGGCAAATTGCTTGTCAAAATGGCTTCTCAGAGTTTTGCAAGTGTAAAACCAATTATAGCCACACATAACTAAAGTAAAAAATAAGAACAAAAATTGCATCAAAATATATAAACATCGACGATTAAAATGCAGAATAAAGGAAAAACGCATTAAAACAGCAGAACAACTAAGGTAGCAAATGAAATTATTAGATCAGATGTCCAGGTCCGGGGAATGCTTGTCCAAACAGGTGCATCTTCAAGAGCTGGTGGAATGCCAATACCAGTGGGACCTCTTGTATGTTAGCATTCCCAAATACTTGTATTAACAGTGAAAGGCCTGTCACTCTGTTAACACAAGCTGTTAATCATCAGACCACAACCAGGTTCCATATATTTGATCTGGGAAGGGGAGGAGAAAGAAGATGGTATTTTCAGGTAACCTGAATAACCTGGCTTGGAGTTATTCAGAGCTTTATATGCAAGCACTCCTTGATATCACTCACAGGGCTCCAAAATGCAATGCAGAGCAAAACTCCAGGCTCTTCTTAGAAGCCAGAGCAAAGCGATCCCTGGCTTCAGGTGCCATTGATCCAAATTTATGACCTACAGACAGGTCTCTTGGTGGGAGTCAGACAATCCCAGAGGCCCAGTCTTATACGACCTCTTACTGCAAAGCACCAGGACTGGCTGCGTTCCTTCAAGTCTGGACTACTGTCACCAGGGCATCCGTCTACACTTCCACGCTGCCAGGCAATAATCATTGCGTGGGAACTGTTACAACTTACAAACTGTTGCCTTGGTGCAGTGGCGTTTAGAATAGCATCTCAAAATATCCCAGGTGAAGGATGCTTTTAGCATTCCAGGTTTTTCAAGACAGGCACAGCCTGCCGCCTTTTAGAGGAATGTATCAGCCTGGTACTTGCTCACCCCAGTGACCTGATGGGTTTTCTTGTTGCTGTTGTTTTGTTCCTTGTTTGGGGTGCTTGTAGACCCACGATATAGTGTGCCAAGCCAGTCCATTTTGTTACACAAGAGCAATGAACAACTTACGATTGCTGTGCCTTTGCTTCCTCATCCCAGAGAGGCTTTCACATCTACTCTGTCTGATTGGAAAGTCTGGGAGGTGCTGAGATTCCATTGGTATGGATGCCAAGGGCACTTTTAATAAGTAAATTGCCGTTCAGACAGGAAGGGGACACAAGAGGGATGAAAAAGCCAGAGCTATCGTGCTTGAAGAAGCACTGACTTTTACAGAACAAGCCGGTTCTGAATACAGATGAATGGCCCATGATAATTAAAACACTCCCTGGAATACAAGTCAGCCCCTTGAAAAGTGACGCTGTTTCTTTCTGGGAATTAAATGGTTTATTAAAGAATCTGAAAATAACTGCCAGAGATCCTGAGTTATTTGTGCGGAGCTACAAATGATTAAACACAATCATTAGAGGAAGAATATTCAGTATCAGATTAAAGAGGAGAAAACTATTGTACAAAGGTGACATTTGAGATGAGAGCTCATTTCTGCAGTTTTTAACCTTGCTGGAGCTTCACTTTCCCAAAACAAAAATGCCATGCCTTCAATTGTCCTTGCAATCAAGTTTCGTTCATTGAAAATTAGGCTTGCAAATGTAAGTTGTGTATTTTGTCTTCCTCCTCAGACTGTAAAATTGCCCTTTAAAGCTCACTTAGCAAAAGAACATGAATTAGAGAAGTGAAGACTAGGGATAGAATAATTATATATGTATGTATGTATGTATGTATGTATGTGTGTATGTGTATGTGTATGTATGTATGTATAGGCATTGAAATTCTAAGCATGCTTACCTGAAAGCTAGGCCTAATAGCTCCACAAACTGATGGCCACATAGTAAACCTGTTTGTAAATAGTACAACAGAGTGCAGATGGACAATTTTATTTTATTTTTTAAACTCTATACATATTAATCATATGTTGTTGTGCACCACCCCAATCTCCCAAGCAGTGAGAGATTCTAGGGAGTTCCAGGCTTACTTAACCAGGGTTCGTGTTTCCTTTTGGAAAATGAGGCACAGCAGAGACTGTGGTATCTTTATGATATATCTTTTATTTACACATATATACAACCTGACCCTACGATGGGGAGGGGGGAGGTTTCACAGAATTAGGAGCCAGTGTGGTGTAATGGTTAAGAGCGGTAGTCTCGTAATCTGGTGAACCGGGTTCGCGTCTCCGCTCCTCCACATGCAGCTGCTGGGTGACCTTGGGCTAGTCACACTTCTTTGAAGTCTCTCAGCCCCACTCACCTCACAGAGTGTTTGTTGTGGGGGAGGAAAGGAAAGGAGAATGTTAGCCGCTTTGAGACTCCTGAAGGGGAGTGAAAGGCGGGATATCAAATCCAAGCTCTTCTTCTTCTTCTCCTTCTAGGGTTTTGCGTCTCCTGTAGGCACAGCCTAGGATCCAAACAGACATCAAACAACATGCTGTCTGCTGCTTTGCATCTCCTGGTCACATAACTCCTTTGTAGTTCACATCACAACAACTCTAATATTTTGTAACTCTGGCTTTATCTGTTAAGGGAGGGAGAGGTCCATCTATTTGTCTCTTGATCCTTTGTTCTTCTTAATGGCTCATCCCCCAGGCTAGCACCTAACACAGAAACTTAGCCTGGGCTTAATTAGCTGTTGTCAAGATTCCAGGGTATTATTAGTGACCAGTACACACCCTGCTCAGCCCAGCCTTCTGTCTGTACCTCAGAACTGTTGTGTCACACAGGGGTGGGCTTCAGTAGCAGCAGCCCCCCCCCCCGAGATGCCATGAAGAGGCAGCAGGATGCTCTCTTGCAGCCACCACTACTCTGCAGTGGCAGGGCTGGAGGGAAAAATAGGGACATTCCAGGATCGAATCAGAAGCCAGGGTGGCTTTTGTAATTCTGGGGCTGTCCCTGGAAAATAGGATACTTGTAGGGGAATGTGATAACACAAGATTTGAAAAGGCCTAAACGATCACTGAAAGCAACAGAATAATTTTTGTAAATGCGTTCACAGAGGAGGCAAATCAGGAAATCTCTTACCTCTTGCTCCGCCCTTCCAAATATAATTCTTCCAACATCCCTTGGGCCATTCTTTACATTTGGAGAAAATGATTCCCCTGCATTTTGCCTCTCCAGTCAACGGCCCAGTAATTTTGAACGTGCAAACGAGATTACATTGCACAGACACAAGGAAGCAAGCAAAGCAATGTAAGACTAATTGAGGTGGGTATAGCCACACTACACATGGTATGTTGAGGGGGAAGTGAGGGAAAAACACGTCAGACTTTATGCAACACCCAAATAAACACTTTCCGCAGGGCAGCACTTTTTATTGATGCAAAGTGTTTTTAAACATATGCTAAATATTGAGTCACAGTGCTCAACGGTAACACCTCGCTGGAACCGACTTCACACAAATTCCTAGCTGGCTTAGTTAATTTAAACATGTATCCCTTAAAGCACATAATATTTAGCGCAGTTGCCTGTACCCTTTTCGGAACTACCCCTTCAAGCTGTCGAGTTGTTTCCTTTATTACAGGGGGTTTGGATTACATCCATACATGTTCAAAGAACATGTGGAGGGCAGTAGCAGAGGAACCCTCTCTGGCACCCAGGGCAGGAGGCAGAGAGGCGGGGTGAACTGCCCAGTGGTGCACACGCGACGTCCGTGCCGACTGCGCATGTGCAACATCCCATATGGAGTGCACTCACGTTCGGCATCCATACGGGCTGCGGCTTGCATGGCAACTATATGGGCTGCCGTGCAAGTGGCATCCTGTACAAACTGCGCATGTTCAGCATCCCATACAGAGTGTGCACATACAGCAGCCCATATGGATGGCACGCGAGCGGTGCCCATACTGACTGTGCACGCCCTCGGCCGCTCTACAGCTGGGGGGAGGCAGGGGCCATCTTGTCACCCCCCAGAGTGACACCCAGCACGACCCACCCTCTCCGCCCCCACTTCGTATGCCCCTGGTGGAGGGTTTGTGTGCCCACATGGTATAGTCCTCTCTTCTGCAATTCTGTGTATTGAGAAAGGTATGCCTGATTAAGTTCTGCCTGCGTTGCACTATGAACAAAACACACACACACACACACACACACACACAGAGAGAGAGAGAGAGAGAGAGAGAGAGAGAGAGAGAGAAACGAATAGAAAGCAGGCAGTACTATCACAGAAGTTTATAGGCAAAGCTTATGACCATATTTGTCTCTTTAAAAATAAGAAATAAAAGAACAAAAGGAGTAAACAATTGGTGTCTGTGTCCTTATGATAGCTAATAAACACATTTTTAACCCCATGATTTGCATTTCAGTAAATTCTGATAATTAATTTGAGGAGTTGGGGTTGTGTGTGTGTGGTTTTTTTGTAAAAGATACATTTCACTTCTGCAAGATGTGGAAAGGATTCAAATTTCACACGCTGCATCCATTTAATTGCTAGAATAACTAGCAATTTTATTAGAGTGGATAAAGGACTAATTAAAGACAAAGCATCAGTGTAAGGCATGGAACTATATGAAAACATAAGACAGTTGTAACTGAAGCAGCATTACAGGTAGTCCATTGGTTTCTCTCTCCCTCCTCGCCCCTGCTTTTTGTGAAATTTCATCTCAATGGAAACACTGTTACATTTCAGGCAGGATGGCCATTCAACATATCTGCTATTCAAACATGGGCACTTGCCAAATGAACAGCTTAGCCCCAGGAATAAATTCTGCCCAATATCTCCAGTGCCTGCCAGAAAGACCTAATTAAATAAACCACAAAAAGTTGCTATGGGGAAGGCTGGAACACCCCCCCACCCCACAAACAAATTGATGGAGCCAATTGTGAAATGTGGGTACAAGTCCTTCCCAGCCCCATCAAATCAATGACTATGTTCTGTCATAGGAAAATGGAAAGCTGACTTATAATTAGTCAGACCACTGAACCATCAAATCGGCGTTGGCTACACGAACTAAAACTGTGTCTCCAATGTTTCAGAAAGGGCCCATTCCTAGTCAGGGATCAGCCATACCTGGAGATACCAGGGATTGAACCTGAGACATCCTACATGCAAAGCAGATGGTCTACCAAAGGTGGCTCTAGGCGTGGAGCCTCTGGGGCACTGCAGCAGGCATCACCGCTATTAAATCCAATGGAAAGCAAGAGGTGGGTTGGGCATTGGAATTTGGTTCTGCAAATTTGAGACACCAAGGTCCACCATTGGGTTCACCACTGAGCTATGGGTCTTGAGAGGGACACGGGTGGTGTTGTGGGTTAAACCACAGAGCCTAGGGCTTGCCAATCAGAAGGTCGGTGGTTCGAATCCCCGCGACGAGGTGAGTTCCCGTTGCTCGGTCCCTGCTCCTGCCAACCTAGCAGTTCGAAAGCACATCAAAGTGCAAGTAGATAAATAGGTACCACTCCGGCGGGAAGGTAAACGGCATTTCCATGTGCTGCTCTGGTTCACCAGAAGCAGGTTAGTCATGCTGGCCACATGACCCGGAAGCTGTACGCCGGCTCCCTCGGCCAATAAAGCGAGATTAGCATCGCAACCCCAGAGCCGGCCACGACTGGACCTAATGGTCAGGGGCCCCTTTACCTTTTTGTGGGACTTGAGAGGGACATTGATGACATAAAGGAATGTGGGAAGGTAATTGGTGATGATAATGCTGAGACCCATGCCAGGTCCCTAATTTATAGCCCAGGAATGGACCAGAGGGGAGTGGTTCTCCCTCCAGTCCCTCTATAACACTGACTCCCTGAGCAATCTGGCCTAGCCAATTGGCTCTTGGAGCTTGGGTCTGGCCTGCAGCATGACTGGATGATGGCCAAGCCAGTCTGCTATCTGCCCCTGGCTGATATAACCTTTTCCTCCAACCACACTTCCAAGCACCAGGTGCAACTATGAGTTCCCTGGTGAGCAGAAAACCAAAGCTCCTTCAGACCAGACACCTTGCCTCCAGTAGCTCCAGGAAACCTAGCCAGACCCAAGGTGATCCAGGGCTGTCTCCACCTAATTCAGCTGAAGCCCAAATTCCCTGCTCTCAAAAATTGGTGCAATTCATTTTAGAATCGGGTCAAATCTGTTGCACAACCCTAGTACATAGCACACCAAAGTTGCTTTTGCTTGTGTCAAACAAGATGGTTAAGAACATAAGAAGGGAATCTATGACTAATTTGTCCAGTTGATTTCAGTGGGACCTGTGTCCATTTAACTTTGTCTGGATCCAACCCAACCTGCCTATGCTCCTTTGCAATCACAATGGCATGACTGCGGGAATAACGAAAGTACGGTTTGAGGCACAACCTCAAGTTCATCCTTCTCATTTGCTGCACCTCAGAAAATCACATATAGATCGTTCATTCATTCATTCATTTAGGGGCTTCATGGGCAGTGATTAAAGTAGAAAAAACAAATGTGGGGAAGATAACAATGCAGCAAGTTGAGTATTAGTGAACTGTGCATTTTAATCTATTGTGTTTTATTATGTTTCTATGTTCAAAAGAATTAGCAGTAAGGAAATGTATTGATGTTCGTGCCATGGGGAAACAAAACATGCCAATTTTGATGCAAGGGTTGCAAACATGTCTTCTTTTGAGAAAATGCAACTCCAGCTGTTTTAATTTCCAGCAGCGCGATGCAATAAGGGAAGTTTTCTTTGCACTAGTATGGATGATCAAGAAGGCTCCTGTGGGAACACAAAGTTTTTCTGTACACAACGTTTCCCAAAACAGAACCCTTAATCCCTCATCACACAAAGGGTTTTCACTGGCAAGAACACAGTTAGGGAAAACAGAGTAGTTGCTGGTTTTATTATTATTTCTAAACACATAGAGGTTTCATGCGCAGCCAATGAATTACTTATGAAACGAAGGGTTTTACAAACTGGAGAAAATAGGGGACCTGCCAGAAAGCTTGCTTTGGTGTTTTGTTCAAAAACACGCCACAGTCAGCTTGCTGAGTAATAACCATAGATAGCATTACAATGTTATGTAAACATTAGTCAGCCACAGGAGAAACTTTGAATTAAAATCTTTGATTAGTATTTTTTCCCCTGGTAGCCAAAAATAAAAATAAATGCTTTAAGGATTCCTTTAAAAAAAGAAAAGGAAAATAAACAGCATCACACAAGACCTTTAAATATATACACAAACATCTGTACACTGCTACCTCGGTTTATGAACTTATTCCGTTCCGGAAATCCATTCATAAACCAATGCATTTTTAAACCAAGGTGTGCTTTCACATAGAAAGTACAGTGGTACCGCAGGTTACATACGCTTCAGGCTACAGAATCCGCTAACCCAGAAATAATGCATCAGGTTAAGAACTTTGCTTCAGGATGAGAACAGAAATCATGCTCCGGCGGCGCAGCAGCATCAGGAGGCCCCATTAGCTAAAGTGGTGCTTCAGGTTAAGAACAGTTTCAAGTTAAGAACGGACCTCCGGAACGAATTAAGTACTTAACCCGAGGTACCACTGTAATGGGAAAATGGATTAATCCATTCAAGACGATGAAAAATAACCCCTAAGACAGCAATTTAACATGAATTTTACTATCTAACGAGACTATTGGTCCATAAAATGAAGGCAATAATCAATGTACTGTACTATAAAATAAATAAGACAGTATTGTAGATGATAAAAATTAAAATTATTATTATTTTCTTACGTGCACTGATGATAGTCATTGTTTCGATGGTGGGCTTTTATCCATTTCTGCAGTCACACAATCAACCAGTAGCTGAACTGGGTTCCACATAGTCACAAAAGCAAGTCACAAGCCACAGTCAGAAGTCAGTCCCATAAAACGAAGAACAAGTTGCAGTCCAAAAAATAAAAAAGCCACACAAACAAAAACACAAAATTAGCAAAAACAAAAGCTCCAAATATCGCCTCTGTGTTGTGTGAGCGCTCAGGACTCAACAGCCAACAGACGCAACAGGAAGCAGACGCAACAGGAAGCAGCAGAGGACTCAATTTACAAACGGAACACACTCAACAAGGAGCAGAACATGTTCTTATTCCAAGGCAAACTTCACAAACCAAAAAACCTACTTCTGGGTTTGCAGCATTCTTATTCCAAGTTGTTCATAAACTAAGCTGTTCTTAAACCAAAGTACCACTGTATTAATTTATGTTTGCACAGAATCTTAATATGAATAGTGGGGGTGATCAAATGTTGGCATAATGATCATCAGCTTGGAGCTCTTCAAAAGGCAAATTCATGGAGGACGAAACTATCAATGGCCATTAGTGATTATGGTTATATACTACTTCCACAGTTACATTCATGGCCTGCTTGTGGACTTCTCATAGACAACAGATTGGCCTTGCTGAGAACAGGATGTTACCCTTTTATATCATGAAAACTTGTCCACACACCCTTATGTTAAAGCAGCTAGATAGTATTTTCTTGTGTTCAAAAATATTCTACACAGAAAGAAAATCAGAACTTTTCATAGTGGGAAGAGGAAGAATTCAGTTCCATCTGAAATGACCTTCTACCCCACTGAAACTTTTTCTAGGATCATGTTTTAGTATCAAAATAAAATTCCTAACTTTTATTTACAGGAAAACAAAACAGGAAAGGGTCAGTCTGTCTAAGGATGCTTCAAATAATCAGGCCCTTTTTTTCACCTGGAACTCAGTTCTTGCAGCTCTCAGGTGGATGCCATTGCCATAACAAGAGAGGCATTTATGGTGAGTTCAGGCAAGTAACAGTGGCAAATGTGGTGACTTCTGGACACTGTTGCTGCAACCCGCAGCCAGCATGGCCAACACTAAGCAATGATGGGCTATCCTACCATATATATATATATATATATATATATATATATATATATATATATATATGCAGGTTTTGGTGTCTTCGGGTGTCTTCCCGTGTAAGAGTCGGGGTGTCTGTGCGACGTTTCGACGAGGTCTCACTCGTCATCTTCAGGCTGGTGCTTTCGGCTTCTTGTTACTGGAACAGAGCAGAATCTGGTGTTTGAGTTCCTATAAATACTGTTGAGGGGTGTGGTGTATAGCCTCCAACGTTCTGGGCAGAGAGGAAGTTCCTAGATTAGTGTGCCTCTTCTTCTTTTGTTCCTTAATTACTTGAGGGATATCTTGAGTGATTGATATCACTCAAGATATCCCTCAAGTAATTAAGGAACAAAAGAAGAAGAGGCACACTAATCTAGGAACTTCCTCTCTGCCCAGAACGTTGGAGGCTATACACCACACCCCTCAACAGTATTTATAGGAACCCAAACACCAGATTCTGCTCTGTTCCAGTAACAAGAAGCCGAAAGCACCAGCCTGAAGATGACGAGTGAGACCTCGTCGAAACGTCGCCCAGACACCCCGACTCTTACACGGGAAGACACCCGAAGACACCAAAACCTGCATTCCTGTACCCGTGAAAATCTACGAAAGCATATATATATATATACACACACACACACACACACACATACACACACACACACACACACACAAAATAGTAAGTCACAATGAAAATTCAGCTGGGGGGCATTCTTATGACTTAGCAAACATTCGTAAGTTTGTGTGCTTGGTCCCACCAAGGTCAAATTACATCACAAAGCACACAACTACTACACAGTTGGTGCAGCAGATATTACACATATCAGAAGCCTCCAGACATGCAAAGTAGTCATCTCATTTGGCACAAGGGTGTCACCAGGCTGCACCAGACCCCAGCCTAGCAACCCCAGTCTAGCAACCATCCTCCTCTCCATCCTTGATGCCTTGACTCATGTACTACAGGGGATGCACTGAGAAACTTGTGCAGAACTCACTGTAATAGATTCGACTCCATTCTGAAAACACTTCCAGTCTCATACGATATAGGATGAAGCTTCTGCAATCTATCCCTAGGTTTGTTTATTTGGCTGCCACACAGGCATGGGGAGGGGGTGAGAAAAGGCTCTGGGATGTGTGTGGGTCTGAGAAGCCAAAACCAGGTAGAATATTCAGTTTTCATCATTATACCTGTTCCTGCTTAGTCTGCATCTGGCTTACTGAGCAAGCAACAGATGTACAGAGGTGTTGCAGCACCGATGATTGACCTGATCCAGATGTTCTTGCTATAAATCCTCTTTTGTCTTCTGTGAATTCCCCCAGCCAGATGTGTGAGCTTCTCACGCATGAATTTTCCATTCAACGTAAGTGACCCTTAAGTTACAGCTGCCACAGGTAGTTGTCTAGTCTGACAGTATGCTTGAACTAGTCCTGGCTTTGTCACATTAACTTTTAGCAACCACTTCCCCAAAGTCCTCTATGTAACTGCCATTCGGTAGTAATATTTCTATTTCAAACTCAAAGTATATAATCAACAAGAGGATACATGTTTGCATGAAATTTGAATGTGCTAATTTATATGTTGATACACATTTAGATTTTTTTATTTATAAAATGTATCATCTGCTGGATTGTAGTAAAACCTCTAAGGTTTCCAATAAATATTTAAAATAAGTTAAAAAGAAATATAACACATTCACCGTAGTGGGGAAGACTATAACCTGATGCTCTGTGTGTCTCTACAATGTGGTCTCTAGGTGCTAAGTGCTGATGGGACACTTCAAGGCCCCTGTTCTCCCTTCTTAAACTAGACATGAAAAGGATACCTTCAAATAGATGACTGTCCATGGCAAAGTAAGATACCACCCTTCAATGGATTGGGCCCACTGTTTGTTTTTCTGTTTCTTTTTTAAGAATTAGAGGATTCAGAGGAACATTTTTGGTTATCAAGCTTTAAGCAGAGGGAAGCCCCATCCCTAACAAGTTATTCTTCACCCTTCCCTTTCCAGAAAATGATATATATTTCAGCAGCAATTAGATACAAATAAGGAAGGGATGATCCTCAGACTTTCAGTAAGCCATAAAACCTCACTAAGAGGTTAATCATTTGATTCCATTTATGATTCACTTCCCATAATAAAGTATCTCAATGTGATTTCACACTAAAAACATCAGCAGTAAAAACAATTGTCTTAATAGATAGATATGATATGATAGATATGATATATGTTATATATGACATGCTTCCTCAACCTTGGCCCTCCAGATGTTTTTGGCCTACAACTCCCATGATCCCTAGCTAGCAGGGCCAGTGGTCAGAGATGATGGGAATTGTAGTCTCAAAACATCTGGAGGGCCGAGGTTGAGGAAACCTGATATATGATATAGATACAGACTGGGATAAAACTCTGGACACTCCATTCAACACTCCCAGACATGCCAGGGATTGAATGTGAGGTCTTTTGCATGCAAGGCACAGATTCTCCACCATTGAGCTACAGTCTTTCCCTGATATCAAAGGCAGCAGCACGACTATGTGGGAAAACCTCCTGCTTCTGCCAAAGATTGCTCACCAGCCTGCAGAGCAGAAGATTGCACATTCTCACCCTGCCTGCAAAATTTTATGTTCCGCCTGCATTGGAGGGTATGCTTGATGTAATACTGCTAGATATGAGACTTAGGCTAGGCAGACAAGGCTTCTGTTCATGGTGGAGGGGGAATAGGGAGAGCAGTCTTCCCCTGGGGTTTCAGATCCATTCTGTTATTATACCTTAGTAGGAGCGCTAATTTTTCTTATTAGGATAATTTTTATTATGAGTGTCTCTCTCTCTCTCTCTCTCTCTCTCTCTCACACACACACACACACACACACACATCTTGAATATATCCAAAAGAATGTCCCTGAACCTATGGATCTGGCCTCAAACTGATATGCTGTCTGCACCCTACAAAAACCTGAATTTGTGGGGCAGACATGCATTTGTCATTTATGTACTGATTTACTACATTTAAATCTCAATCTACCTTAAAAAGGAGTCCAGGCTGGCAAAGATCAAGCAATAAAAACAACAAAACCATCTAAAAAACACATAATTGCAATACAGAAGCAAACGGAACAGTCAGATTGTGAAAGGCACTGGAGCACAGGAGCCTGCCAGCCCCAAAGCCCCACATTTGCATAAGTCTTAAGCCACCTATGCCTATCTAGAGAGAAGGAAAAGCACAGAACATTAGTTTCCCCAAGTGGAAATGGCTGCCAGTGCTTTCCCCCTTCCTTCCCTCTCTCTTTCTCTCTCTTCATCTTTTGTTCTCATCAATAATGCAGTGCTCTGTCGATGGCACTGATTGTGCCCTAACTAGATTGCCTGTGTTTGAACTAGATTGCAAGGCCCTCTGGGCAGTGGCAATGCTGTTTTACGTTTGTCATGGCAAGGCTACACTTGGATACTGAAAAAGAAGCATTCCCTGAAAAAATGAAACTAAGTATATGCTCTGACTGTCCCTGCATACTATGTGCAGTCCCTCTTTTCTTCAGCTTGTCCATGATAAATCAGTGTCCCACTTTCGCCTTCTGGAAATTGCATTTTAAAAAAATAAAACTGCAGGTAATGCAACAACTAGAATTCTCCCTATGGAGAAGACCCACTATGTCATTCTTAGAACGATAGGACTGCTCTATAACAATTCTACATGCAAGTACTAAAACACACTAATAAAACAAATTCAAACGCTGAAGAGAAAATGCAAAATGGCTACCCCAAACTGGACATCTTAATCCCAATCCTTTTTGGATAGGGGAGGCTCTTATTATAAGATGTGCTACCCAATGGGTCACAGTTAACTTTCTTAACTGGAGTCTCAGGAGGAATTGTATGCCAAAAAAAAAAAAAAAAGGAATTTGGATTTTTTTTTCTGTCTTGGATAGCAAGTCAACTCTCAAGGAAAAATGAATGCCAGCACATATTACATTAAACAAAATATCACCTGCTAATACAGCAGTGTTTACGGTATGATGAGTGGACAACAGACCTTCATACTTGTTTCAGAAATCACCACAAAAAATAATTTGAGCAGTTTGTGACAAGATTCATCCGATGGGGAATAAAATCAAATCTTGGGGCACTAGAATAAACAAAAAAACTCTTGGATATTGAGACTTACACCTGGAACACTTTTCTTCAAATTCTTTAAAGAACACATGCTACCTTCTATCTTTCTTACAACTGTCACCTCACTTTACAGTGCCTGGTTTGAAGCACAACTGACAGAGGCAGAAGCTGAAATGTCTCCCCAAAGAGCGTTAAGCCTCTGTCAGTCACTTATTTTCATATACATTTTTCTGATTGACTGCTACCTGCTAGCATCCTGAGCCTACTCAAAGGCAGTTGCGTGGTTGTCTTCCAGGTCATCCCTTCACATACTAAATCCCACAGTTATAGCAGACACCAAAATAATTTTTGACTCACTTGGTTTTGTACACAAACAACAGGGCTGCCCCTACCATTGGGCAGAGTGAGGAAATTACCTCCACCAGCAAATGCTGGGGGAGCAGCAGCCCCCTAGTTATTCCTCTTGAAGCCTCCCTGATGAAGTATTTCTCTTTGCTGGAGATCAAAGGTATATGTGCTATAGGCCTGCTATACACCCAGTAAAGTAGATACCTGCCCTAGGTATACTGAATGAGGTGCTCCCATTGCCAGTGTTGGCATAAGATTCAACTGCTAGTCCAGGCAATTTCTACACACAGAATGAGGGAGAATCTCCACCTTTTTCTTTGCTTCAGACAATGTAAGACATTGGGCTGGCCCTCGCAGATACAGCAGGGAAAAGGATTTACACTGAGGTCATTGCATGGGAGTATACAATACTAACCCTCTCCCCCAGTACTGCCGGGGCACTGCTCTGAGACCAACTAATATTTGGTTTGCTTTGGTGGGACAACTAACCATCATCCAGAATTCACATGGAAAAATCATGTGATGACTTTATCCAACAAAATATAATGGGGGGACCAAGCCTCTTAATAACACCACAGTGAAAGGATTAGCCCTGCCCAAGTCCTGCTGCTGAGCAAGCAGAGACTAGGAGTCTTTGGGGAACACTTGCCTGAGAGCAGAATCTACATACGAAGTCAGACAGTCCAGAGGTCTGGGAATCCAGTTGATCACAGAGCCAAGGGTCTAGTCCAGAAATCATGGAATCCAAAGGCAGATCAAGAAGCAGCAAGGTAGGGCCAGGAACCACAGGTGTTGTTTCCAGCATCTGACTGCTGCTGAGAGCTCTGTTCAAGAAGCCAGGGACTAGCTGGTTCTCATCAGTGCCAGCTGGTTCTCATCAGTGCCTTCTGCTCTGTGACCTTGAAGGCTCATCAGGTGCAGGTGGAGCCACTTTGCCTTCTCCCTCTTCAGCAGGCAAAGTTGACTCCTGGCCCATGACAAATAACAGCTTGGATTTAAATTATTTCCTGACAATAACTGAAGGAACAAGCCGCCTTTATGGGTTTGAAACTCAGTGTATGGGTTTCTATTTGTTCCATCTAATGCAAATGGTATCGTTTCCCCTCTGTTTCTGACGTTCAGGGGTGAGTATGGATCCACATTTAGTCAAAATAGCTAATTATTCATGCACAATAAGTGGGTATTGGCAGGACTGGTGGAACTCAAAGGTTTGAAGAACTGGTTCTCCACCCCACCCCACCCCCTTTTTAAAGCCCCCAACTCCTAATGGGTTAAAACCCAAATCAGTTCAATAAACATAGAAAGTTTGTTGTTGGGTTGTAATTGAAAACTGGGAGGAGGAATGGAATGAAATATCACAGAAAAGGCATGGCTGGCTGGAGTCATGAATGAAAACCACATTGCAACATTTTGCTGAAGGGTTGCACTTATAGTTTTCCAAATAAGGAATTAGGAGGAACATAATTTTAAGCTTGCATGATTGTTCCTGCATCACGGTGCACTTTGAGATGCACTTTGATCACCTACCTACTAATCAATCATGGGCTTGGCCAGGTGAGTACAAGTGTAATATTTGAAGTCTGTACCTGCACCCATTTGAATTAAGAGTCAATGCTTGCACTGAAACCAATCAGAACAGGATATAGTCCCAGATTTATAAACATCAAGACGCATGATTTGGTTTTTGTGCTCTGTTAAACAGAAGTCATCTGGGTCTAGACAGCAGCACTTTGCACAGCTTAGAAAAAAGAAATAAGGCCCCAGTGGTCCATTGTCTGAAAACACAGCAGACAATTGTGTAAGAGATACTATTTCCTTACAACTCTGACACCCAGCTAGCACAAAACAGGTCTTCAAAACACAACTCCTAAATATGCTTGAGTGAGCTGCACTCCTTGAGGAAATTGGAGTTCCATCAAAGAGCCCCATAAATGTCATGCACAATACCGAAGATGCAATGAAATGACTTACTTCCTCCCGTGCATCTTCTTCCTGGTCTTCAGAGTGGCTGGACTCACTGCTTAGTGACTGGCAATTACAATGTAAGGAGTCTCCTCTGAACAAATCTCAAGGTTGAGTCATATACCCAACTGTTCATGTGTAAATTGCTTTTGATTGATTCTGACTGTACTGGGTGGCATTAAGATGTTCTCATGGACCACTTTTGCCATGGCTATCATCACTTTGCTGGAATAAAGTCCACTGCATGTAATTCCTGCAAAGGATTAAAATCTGAACATTCACATGGCTGGGAGAATCCATTTGCCTTCTTTGCAGGCTATATGTATATGATGTGTGTATATATATATATAGTATACAGTGTTGGATTTACGTATAAGCTAAACAAGCTATAGCTTAGGGCCCCACTCTCATGGGGGGTCCCGAAAAAATATGAGATAAAAAACAAATAAAATAGTTTTAGATACCTATTAGGTCCATAAATTACCATATAGCATATATTCAACACAATATACAGTGACAACTTGTTGTTGACAAAGGACAGCGGGACATATAAAGGACCTTCAGTAGCTTAGGGCCTCATCAAACCTAAATCCAGCCCTGAGTGTATGCATATGTGCATGTATAACCAGGGAAGTGGTGTTCAGACAACAGCCTCGCTGATGCTCTATCCTGGAACCAAATAGAACGTTTCCACTCTTTGGTGCCCATGGCCGGAGCTTAGATGGATGTTCTGCCACTATCACTCTGTGACCTTGGTGAGATGACATAGAGATGACGTCATTGGCACCCAGCATGCACCAGAGGTATGCAAGAGCAAGTCGGGAATTCTTGAGATTTTTTACTTCATGGCGTGATGCTTGGTCTCTGGGCTAAGAGACCCTGGGGTGGGACTGCAGCCACCTTTGTGGCAAACCTGCACAATCTGCCTGGAGCTATGAGGACCCAAAGAGTGGTGATGCAGTAAGGCCTACCTACTCAACTTTATGGGGGTGCCTGGCAGTGCCGGATTTAGGGCAGTGTGGTGGTTGGTGCTTGTTGAGATTGATAGGGCACAAGCAGCAAGAATATTGATTGCCCAGAAATGGAAACAGGAGGAACTACCTACGATAGAAGAATGGAGAACTAAAATGATGGACTATGCAGAACTGGATAGAATGAAAGGAAGGATCCGGAATCGACGAGATCAAAGATTTACAGAAGATTGGGGAAAGTTTATCCAATATATGCAAAAACTGAGTGATAATCAAATTACGTTTGTAAGTTTTAATGAAGCTCTGTGAGGGGAAATGGTTAATTTGGCAGAAATGTGTAAAAAGGGAAGGAATTGCAGACAAACTGAGGGAAGTCAAAAAGAGAAGTAAGATGTAATTAAGATGTATGGAGTGTATAAATTTGTTTTTGTATCTGAAAACCAATAAAAATATAATATAAAAAAGAGATTGATAGGGCACAAGGCAGGGCAACACTGAGACGAAGAAGGAGGAATTTGACAGCCAGTGCCGGAGAGGACCTTGCCAATATGCCACTCTGTGTGAGGTCATTTGATACCCTCCACACATACCCCAGCCATCACATGAGGCTTTGGCAGGGTCCTAGAGCCCTCCTACCACCTCCCCAAAGCGCGTTAAACCCTTGCCTAGCTTTGAGAGCTCTAACACCTGTCAGAACTCTAACACCTTCTACCCCAAGTTCGGCAAGCACTTGCCAGGCTTTGAGAAGGCACCTTCCTTGACTGCACGCCTGGCACAACCACACTGCTCTCACTGCCCTAAATCTGCCTCTGCCAGTGCCACCCCGAAGGCTGGATGTTGTTGATAAAGCAAGTGGGTAGGTGCTGCCCCCATTTGCTCTCATAGACCAGCCTCCTCTGGGTAGCACAGACTGCTGCTGCTCTGAATGTTGAATCAAGCTGATCCAGTTAGCTTGTTCTACCACCAGCTGCCTACGGGGAAGATTTTGATTACATTGGCTTGCTGCTTAAAATATAGTTCATTGTTACTTGCAGATTCCACCTTTTTAGGATTTGTATCCTGAAAGGCAGGATCTAAACAATTGTGATCGATAAACAAATAAGCTTCGGGAAGGAGTTTGTATAACGCGGTAACGCAGTAAGGAAAAGTCATCCCCACATCACAGGCAGGTGCGTCGTACAATATGGGGCGGAACATGTAGCAAAATGGTGCATTACAGCTCCTGTGCATGGATCAGTCTCCAACTAGAGTACAGAAACTTGAGTATAGCAGAGGGGGGAAATGCCATGTTACATGAAACGTTTCCCCCAAGTAACATAAGAAAACAGCGATAAGGGGATAGGGACGACATGTTCAGCTTTTAATAAGGCCACAATAAACATGATCACTAAATATATGAAGCCTAACGATGACAATCTGTTAATGGTGTGCCAGCAAATGAGATGTCTCTAATATCCCTACATTTTGCAATGCGTCCTCTTAATTGGCCACGCGACAGTGACCGTAGGGAGACGCAGAGGGAGATGCTTGAACATTCACAAAAGGGATGCTCTATCATTTGAGGTTCAACATTTGACTTACAGCGAGATCGTTATCATATTTCTGGGCAGGGGGGTGGAAGAAAGGAGGAAGGCTTCTGAGCAGAGGCTTTCGTTCAGAGGGTCTTTGACTCTGCGTGAAAGCTTTGTACTCTGTACTGTTGCAGCAAACATTCCCTGTGGATCTAACATGTTCTGCATTCATCAGAGGCCTTGCTTCCAGTTGCCTTCGATAAATTGGAAAGCCTCCTCACAGAGGTGAGGCCCATGTGAGGGAACATTATGATTATACACACTTTTTGATTTGTATAACTGCAAATGCAGTCAAAAGAAACACTCCATTTCATCTACCCATATTTGATGTGGTTTTTAAAGTGCTGGACTGCAATAAAAGGCTGTTTGGCCTATCTCTTTGTGGCAATTCAGGATTTATGGGGGTTTTTTCCCTTTCAAAATACCCCTGAAGAGTAGGTGCTTTCCTTACCTCAGTTACATTTTCAAGGTGGGGGAGGGGGGGTTGGAAGTGCAACACCAGGAATCTTTCATCTTATAACTTGAGGGATAATTTTGTTATCAGTAAGTCATTGAACCAAGGGCACGAAGGTGGAGGCATTGCTTAGCAACCAAGCAGAATGGCACGAACTTCGCTGAGGTAACCCATGTCATGATCGGCTGTGTAGTTTTGAGAGAGTTTACCTCTGGTTAGTTCAACATCTTCCTGCAATGCGCACGGCCTGTTCCATTTCCTCAGTAAAGTGTCGTCAGAGTTCATTTTTTCTCTGGACTCTGTGTTACTTAAGTGATTTTGCTAACAAGGGGTCCCTTCTGTTGAGCCCTTTTTTAAAAAAAATAAAAATAAGAGCCATGTCACTCCTTCATTTTCCATGACAGCCATCTCTTTTTTGAGAGCCTAACAGCTCTCTGTAGCTGTCAAGATGGTAGCATTTCCAAATAAGCACAGCTATGAGGCTCGTTTTATAGTGTGGGAAGTGGGCACACCTGGCAGGGCCAGGAAAGTGATGTACAATGAAAAAATAGCACCTTAGTTTTCTTACCTACCCAAGAATAGAATCAGCCCTAAAAGCATATATCTCAGGTGTCCAAAACCAGAATAAAGACTCTATACAATGAAGATGGGAAAGGATTCCACAACTTTGGGAGATAATGTCCTCTCCTGGGCCACCACCCCCTGAAGTTCTGAGGGCATTGGAACTACCATGAATATACGTATGTAAGGAGGAGGTGGCCTTTCAAGTATTTGAGGCCTAATTTTATGGAACTTTAAATACCCTGAATTGGTCCCAGAAATGAACTGGCAACCAGTGCATTTGGTATGAGAGGTTTAAATTTGCCTTGTGTATCTCTATTCTATTCTTTTCCTGGTCTAGATGCTAGTTAAACAGCCTTGGCACTCAACATTTTAAGCTCTGGTTCTTAGTGCAGGTTCTGAGTTGTAATATGGGAAAAACCCAATATCAGAATGCCCCATATTATTTGTCACCTGATTGCAAGGCAAATAGCTTGTACTAATTCAAGCATGTGAATCAAGCCACATTCTCTCATCTCTTCCAGTTACTAGATAACCTCAACCAGGGGATGAAAAGAATCTTTCCCAACCCAACTCAAATGCTGCCATCTGCTAGAACCTGAAAACAGCACAAAAGCTACTTAAGAAGGCAAGCAACACCCCTCTGAAGATTACTACTGGAAGTAATGAATGTTCTTCAGCATATGCAGCTTATGGAATTTAGATAGGAAGAAATGCAATTTCCCAAGCTGGACTTTAGCCAGGAGAATGAGCCAGATAACAATAACCATATGAGAAGTGCCAGTGAATCTCTCATATCCGGACATGGTCAGCTACATCTCATCTGAAGCTTGACAACTGCAGCAGTGAGATACCCCACTTGAGGCAAAGTATTCTGTGGCTGGGGAAATGGGTTGGCTGTATGGCTGAATTTTGAAAGGAAATGATACTTCTCCACTCATGATTTCATGATCAGAAAACAATGTTTGCTAAATAAAGGGTGTGTGTGGGTGTGTGGGTGTGTGTGTACTGTGGTCATCCATCTAATTTTTAAAAAAGGGATAACCGTTTGTCACACCTACTTTGGAACTTGTATGAACATGGGTAGCACCAGGCTGCCCAGCAACTGTTCATTTTATTTATTTCATCATTTTCTATACTACCTTTCAAAAAAAAAAAAATCTTCCCAACATCTGTGTACAGGATATGGTTGAAAGCAGAAAACACTTCCGTGGTGTAGCAAAATGAAGGGCTATTATATTGCTCTGAAATCCAGGTATGACCTAGAACCTGGGAATGGATACAGTCCTTAACTACTTCTTCTGAAAACACAATGTGAGGTCATCTGGAGAAGCAGAGTGAAGTGCCATTACTAAACTGATGGTAGCCACCTTTATTTTTCCCCTTTTCATCAAACTAAAGTGAGGTGATAATGTTGACCAAAAGAAATAACAAAGACTATCCATGAATATAATAGTAATCTCCCACTCTTGATTCCCAGCAACTAGTATACAGAACCATACTACCTTTAACTGTCAAAGTAGTATTTAACGATAGTATAGCAAAACAGGTGCCGGAACTCACCATGAACTCCTCCTTTGTTCTCTTATAATGACACCTGAGAGGTACCAGAACTAAGTTCCAGCTGAAAAAAAGCCCCAAACACTTGTAACAGGGAATCTAGGGAATCATTACAGGGCTATTTCAAGACATGTCCAAAGAGGTTTGGTACTAGTGGAGACCAATATAACTTGAATTGTGAATATAACTTGTGACTACTAAGTAAAAATGATTTCCCTTTTTAAAAAAAACATTCTACTCTCCAAGCAATTCCACTGACTCCACTCTATTAAATTCCACCGACTGGAAAGAAAACAACTTAGTTATCTTATTTCATCAGGAGAGGTGATGTTCCCATAAAAGCAAGCTGTCCCATAGCTAATACTATGAAATATGCAGATATGTTTCAGGACTATGCATTTCATTGTTGCTAACTGTCCACTTTGAACAAGACCTTTAGACCATTGCACTGCTATGATACATCGATCTATAATGTTCCCACCATAAATTTCCCCCATACTTAGGATTTATATGTTGCACTTCAACATAAAAGATGAGATAGACAGAGAATCATTCAGCAGAATCACAATACAGGTAATTACGGTCTGTCAGCATTTCTATTATGAATTCCATTTAGCATTGGGGGCTTAGTATTTCCATCATTTCAGAAAATGTCAGACGGAAAGCTGGCACACAGATTACCAGCCTGGATGCAAATTTGTTTACACAAAATATTTAAATCTGTTCAGCTGCTTCTGATTTAGAGATGAGCCAGAAACCTTAAACTTCTAGGATCTCCCCCTCCCCCCGCCACCGCCGTTCTCCGCCATTGCCATGGGATTCTGCCAAATTCTCCATCAAGGTACAACTATCTGTAAGTGCTTAATAATAAAAACTGATCTCATTCCTTTTTATATTCCTCCTCCCACCACCATTACTGTCATAAATGCATCACGATGCAATTAGTCTGAATTTGTGTTAACAAAATAATGTGTAGCAATTACAGAGAGCTCATACTTTGTTGTTGAAATGGGGATAAAAAGAATTTATGAATAGCAGGGATGGCCTAAGACATTTTGGCCCCATCTGCACTATACATTTAAAGCATCTTCATACCACTTCAAAGAGTCACTGGGAATTGTAGAATCCTGGGAACTGTAGAATCCAAAGAATCCTGGGAATTGTAATTGGTTAAGGGTGCTGAGAGTTTTAGGAGACCTCTGTTCCACTCAAAGAGCTACAATTCTCAAAGTGGGTTAACCATCAATCCCCTTCTCCAGAAAACTCTGGGAATTGTAGGTCTGTGAGGGGAATAGGCACCTCCTAACAACTCTTAGCAACCTTCATCAACAACAGTTCCCATGATTCTTTGGGGGATGTTGTGACTGTTAAAAGTGGTATGATGATGCTTGGAACCATATAGTGGAAATAGGGCTATTGGTGAACAGATGACAGTAGGGAATTATTTCAACACTGGTGATGCAACAACATCCTGAGGGCAGCAGACTAGCTTTGGGAGCACAGGGCAATATGTGTGGCAGATTGAGCTCAGTGCTCCTTATGACCCACAAACATCTGCTGCCTTCCTCATTCTGTCTACTGGTAGGGCCAGCTCTGAGTTGGCTTAACCATTGCAGAATGCCTTTCAGCAATTGTAGAGCAAAAGAAACCTGACATGCAACTCCCATGTTCATATTGAGACCAAGCAAGGACTGAGCACCATAAATAACCCTGCTGCCCTAACTGAAGGGTGGTGTTGGGAGATGAAAGCTGAATGGCAATGGATCTTCATCATACAGGTGATGGGAAGTCCACAACACTTTCTAATAAGCCCCTGTAGCAAAACATGTTCCAATGGAACTTCAGCTTGTAAAATGGAACTCCCCTTCCTCACCTCTCCCCATGTATCCTCTGCACCCTTTCCCAAAGTTTCTCCAGAGGGTTGCGGATACTCCCAGAACAGATGATGTTGCAGTGGGAAGAGAGTTCCATTGCACAAGCAGAAGTCATTGCACAAACAGGGCAACAACCTCTGTTATATTATGAATGGCTGCACTTCTTTTGGATTTAGCTTGTGGTGTCAAAGCGAGACATAAATGCTACAACACACACACACACACAAACCCAAACACACAAAGATCAGTGTCCATTGTGCAGGCCATAGAGGAAAATGTTTCATCTTTGCTGTCACGCAGACCCAGACCCTTTGCCCTGGTGAAGTTGTCTAGTTGCCAACCATGTTAATAAGTCATGTGCACGGCTGTGTGAGATCTCAGCTCCACTACAGTCAATGGGAAAAGTTCAACTTACACCAGTCGCCATTCCTTCTCCACTGTGCTCTCTAAAGAAGAAACAGGTGCATTGGGCAGGTGAACCAATATCTTGCTCACTGGTCTGATGGATCAGAACAAAGGCCCATCTAATTCAACACCCTGTCCTCAAAGTAGCATCCCCACTTTCTCTAAGGCGATCAATAATGCTGATTCTCTTCAGCAATATTTTATTCTCACAACAACTCTGTAAGGTAGGGTTGAACAGACTGGCTTAAAGCCTCCATGTGGGTTTTAAAGCAGCATGGGTATTTGATTCCCATGGGTCTCCACAGCCTTAGTTTAACATTCTAACCACAACATCACTATAACGCATAGGAGCTGTGAACAGAGCACATGTGGGGAAATTAAAATCCATGCAATATACCGTATTTTTCTGTATATAACACCCCCCGTGTATAAGACGGCCCCTATTTGGGGGGACCCCAAATTAAGGAAATGGGGGGAGGTTGCCCAAAGTTGTTAAGCTTTTTTTTGGGGGGGTTGCCAACAATCGCTCACAGGCCTGGCCACCACCAGTCACACGCCTTGCTGAAGCCAACAATCATCTGCCCGCTCGCTGCCAGCCACCAGCCACTGCCAATTGCCAGGAGGCCTTGCCACAGCCACTAATCACCCACCCAATCACCGCTGACAATCTCCTGCTCACAGCTGCCACCAATTGCCCACTCCCCCTGCACTATCTGTGTATAAGATGACCCCCCTTTTTCACATTTTTTAATAATAAAAAAATCGGCTTATACCCGAAAAAATACAGTTCCTCGTGGCATTTGGGAGTAGTCTCTTCTGGCCCCCTGCAGTGCGTTGATGCAGCATCAGAGATTGTATCTCAGTGGCAGAGCAGATATATCCAGAAAGTTCTAGGTTCAACCCTGGCATCTCCAGGTAAGGGCTGGGAAAGTCTCTTTTCTGAAACTTGAAAGAGCCACTTCCAGTACTCTGTAGACAACACTGAATGGGGTGCACTAAGGAATTGACTATGTAGAAGGCAGTTACCTTCGCTCTAGGAGATCATTAATAATGGGAAAGATTCCTTGCTAGCTTGCCTTCTCCTACTGATCTCCTGCCATTTCTCTAACCACAGGGAAATAATGTTGGTTATGAAGGGCACATACTCAGCTCATACGAATCAAGGGACCCCCAAGGCCCAGTGATGTTCCCAAGTACTGAAACTGAGCATTTGAACATTTTTAACTGAATGGAGATTTGCATTTAAAACTTTCCCTGTCCGAGGTAAATGCTTCACATGGACTCAAAGACTATTATGGGGTGGTTGTATTGCACAATGTGAATATTTTGTTCACCCTGGGCTTTCAGAAGAATAGACCCAAACAGGCTTCTGCCTTTCCTCTCCATTCATTTTTTAAAGTTTTTTCCTTGATATTGTTACAAGATTCCCCTTTCCAGGCTCTTTCAGCTCATATGAAAAAGAAATGAATTCCATTAATGTAATTAAACTTGGAAACAGTTACAATACAAGCCTTAAAGGAGCTTCACAGTACAGCAGCTTCATTACTTACTACAGGACATTTTATTGCAGAACCATTTTTAAAATCAAAAACATTTTTTTTTTAAAAAAAAAGAAAACAGGTGGAAACCTGGCAGTAATACTGCTCATGTCCTGCCAAGAATTTTTAAAGAAGTGTAAGCTCTCTGTGGCCCTATAGACATTAAATGAAGTTTTCATTATTTTATTTCCATTGCATTAAATTTAATAAGCTTCTCTCCACATGCTTAGGTGCATGATATAGGAATGCATAATAGTTTCTAATTGCCAGCTATATGCTTTCTTTACCAAGCTATGTACAATTCGTAGATCACCAAAGTCAACAGCAAAACTCCACTCAAGTTTAATGGCTCTTGACTGCACCTACCGCTGTTCTGTTACCTCCATCCTTTTTAAATGGGGCTTGTATGTGCCTCTTGGGATTGCCTGATGGTTGCAGAGCAGCAGTGCTTACTTAGTGAACTTATGTGCTTCCCTGAAACCGGAATCACAAATGTTATACTCAGCAATGCAGAAGTCCTAACACACTTTCTGAGGGAAGGCTACTTTGGTGAAATGGATGTCAAGCATTACTTGAGTTAGTTTTCATTTCAAAAGACTAAATAAATTTTTCAAGGCAAACACTGCCTGATGTCCAGGCTCAAGCAGTAACAAAAGATCTGCTGTCCATGGTACTTAAACAATTCGCTCATTAAGATCTATAGGGTGGTGATATCTGTGTTCATTTAATTTGAAGTCTTTGTTTCATGGACTGAGCAGTTAGAAGTAATTTTGGTCCCTATAAATTATTTAAAAATATGTATTGATGCCATATCTTGCCAATGTGGCAACTTCACCACATACATGGCAATTTGATTTCTGAGTTGTGTGGCCTCCTATATTATTTCCCTGTTCACATCACCATGGGTTGAATTCAGTTCCATTACAACTGTAACAAGTCTCCAGCCTTGCTAGGAAACAGTATGGAAGTATCAGTCATTTTAGGCAACAGACTGAAGCAGTCATTCCCAGCTTATCTCAAAATAGCAACTAGCCATTGAAGGATAGGATGTATTCAGAAAATGAACAAATAAATCACTATTTTACTGTGTATCTCTCTGTGTGCCATTTAAAGGGAAATGTTTAAAATCAGCACCAGATGTAATGCACAAATACCATTAACTGATGAATCAGAAAATGGACAAGGAACATGATGCTGCAATAATGTACAATGGGGATTCTTTTGGCAAGGAAAGTTCAGTCTTGTCTCATCTGATTACTAGAAGTTTTATTAGATGCTCCTTGTTCTCAATGGAGAAAAACTGAATGTCCCTGGCATAGTAACTTTGAAAATAAGCTCCTAGTAGAGCGCATGATTCTAAAGGAGTCTCAATGGCTCCAATCAAAAGGAACCTGAGAGACTAAAATAATTTGACAACTCAATTGTTTCTAAAAAGAGGACAACTTTTAAAAGGGACACGGATAGGACTCAAAAGACTTCTGATCTATTTATTTTTATTAAAAATATCCCAACAATCACAAAAAAACAAAAAAGAGATTTTAAGCACCAACTGAGTTAGAGTGACCATATAGTAAAATTGCCTCTATCCTACACACATAAATGTAATAATTGGCAATTCCATGTGAAATATTTCATTCAGACCTGTTAGCATTATGCTACATTGTGATGACACCTCGTGACGACATCTCCTCCCTGGTTGAAAAGCAACTGGGGGAAGTGTCATCCTCTGCCCAACCCTCACAGTCCTGATTCATCCATTCTCTTTCGCATACTGAATAGGATTAAATTATAATATACTTCTTCATAGTTCAGTTGGAATTATTCCTAACCAATCATATGCTCTAGTGGTTTTTCATAACATGTGCATAGGCACATAGTCATAGTCAATGCATCTACTGTATGTGTGTAATGTGGTTTACATTTTTTTATTGAAAATACTTATGCATGGCAAAAAGTATAGGATAATTGCAACAAAACACACACACAAATAAACAACAGCAAATGTAAGATGCGGTGACATTTCATGAGTATAAATGTCAAGTAACAATATCCAATTACTTCATATCCAAAGCTGATATCATTAGGACCTAGCAACCCCCCTATATTTTATACCACAACCCAAAATGTCAGACAATCCCCTCCACCAAAGCTCCCTTATGGAAGCTCTCAGGGTTGTGGAGTCAGGCGAGGCAGGTAGAAACAGCCAATCTCTGATAGCAAACACATAGGACCCTGCTAATGACCTGTTTATTGAGCTTTCATACTGAGTTGCTTACACAAAGCTTGCATGGAGATTCGATTATATCCAGTCTTTATTGAGCATTCATTCTGATTTATTTATTGGGCAGTTATACGACAATGAGTATTTGTCTTGATTTGCTTGTGGGGTTTTCCCATTAGTCATTCATTCATTCCACACTTTACAATGCATTTCCCTGTCATTTTCCAAATGCAAGAAGACTGTGCTTTTCTTTTCTTTTCTTTCTTTTTAATAAAAAGTAGATTTATTGCACTACAGTGGTACCTTGGGTTAAGAACTTAATTCGTTCTGGAGGTCTGTTCTTAACCTGAAACTGTTCTTAACCTGAGGCACCACTTTAGCTTATGGGGCCTCCTGCTGCCGCTACTGCGCGATTTCTGTTCTCATCCTGAAGCAAAGTTCTTAACCAGAGGTAATATTTCTGGGTTAGCGGAGTCTGTAACCTGAAGCGTATGTAACCTGAAGAGTATGTAACCCGAGGTGCCACTGTACAGTAACAGAGTGCTTCAATCCACTTTAAATGTGAATACCCAAAAGTTCTACTATGCAAATGAATCACTCTTACAGAATCCTGGAAGCAGTTCCCATATGAAGGCTCTCAGTGCTGTAAGGCAGGTGAAAATAACCATACACTGATAGCAAAGACAGAGCCTCCCACATCCTGAATAGGAATTCAGTAATACTGAGCTCCCAGACATTATTTGGGGAGCATCCATGCCCCTCTTGGAGTATAGACAGACAGGAAAGGTTGCCTAGCTAAATCACTGCCTGCATAAACCTTCTCCTGAAAGATTTTATTTTAATTTGTTGAAGGACAAGAATATCTATTTTGCAAGCTCGTTTGCCCTTTTCTATATTGTGATTCACTTGCAATGTTCTCCCCCCTTTTCTTAGCATTTCTGACATATCTAATATTCTTTTTAATCCTCTTGCACCCACACTGATTGACATTTTTGGGTAACAGCCCTTCTCACTGTCATGCCATTGAAGCAGGGCTGAAGCGATGCAGTCTTGAAGGCAACGAAGAGAGATATAAAATATGCATACAGAACTGTCTATATCATTGTGTAGTGTAGTTATGTCTGCCTTTCCATAGACACACAGAAAAATTCTTCTAGTGTCCTCCTGTGGAGTGTGTTAAGGCTTTACAGCTTAGGCCAACCAATAAAGGCCAACCGCAAACACAGACTTCATCACCACTGTTAAATGTTATTGATTCCTACTTGTTAAAATCATGGTCTAAAAACCATTCAATGGCGCTCCAAGCCATTATCATGAAGTTGATGGATTTGATGGCACCCCCAAATGCCACATCATTTGAAGGAAATACAATTAACAAGGATTTGGGATCTTCAGCCGCCAAACACCACCATTATTACCAACTGGGAAAACTAAAGGCTTGGAATGATAATTGTGGCAACATGAGAGTACAGCTGAAATAAAGATTCATAAATAGCAAATCTCACACACTAGTATTCTCAAAACTGAACTGGGATAGATCTTTACTACAAAGTGAATTGGTTTTGCATCACTTTAACTGTCATGGTGGGACCTGGGTGGCGCTGTGGGTTAAACCACAGAGCCCAGGACTTGCTGATCAGAAGGTCGGCGGTTCGAATCCCCGCCACGGGGTGAGGTCCCTGCTCTTGCGAACCTAGCAGTTCGAAAGCACGTCAAAGTGCAAGTAGATAAATAGGTACCGCTCCGGCGGGAAGGTAAACGGCGTTTCCGTGCACTGCTCTGGTTTGCCAGAAGTGGCTTAGTCATGCTGGCCACATGATCCGGAAGCTGTCTGTGGACAAACGCTGGCTCCCTCGGCCTATAGAGCGAGATGAGCACTGCAACCCCAGAGTCGGTCACGACTGGACCTAATGGTCAGGGGTCCCTTTACCTTTACTTAACTGTCATGATATTTCCAAAGGAATCTTGGAAATTTATTTTAGAATCATAGAATTGTAGAGTTGGAAGGGATCGTGAGGGTCATCTAGTCCAACCCCCTGCAAAGATGGAATCTTTTGCCCAACATGAGGCTCAAATCCATGACCCTGAGATTAAGAGCAGCATGTTCCACTGACGGAGCTATCTCAGCTGCTTAGAGATCCTTAGCTTTGGTCACACAGAACTGCAGCTGCTAAGAGTCCCTGAAAAAGGATACAGAACTATTAAACCAGATTTAGCCTGCAGTGCAGAGATCTGCCACTTTCTTCAGCTCAGCTTGTAGGATGCAGTGACCATGTTAAAAGACATTTCTTTCAGTTCAGTCAAAAAGAAGAGGTTTCTAGTTTGACGAATGTACATATGGGCAAGGGGGTGGACACCCAAACATTACGCGACCTGAACGTCTGTCATATGTGACCATTGGCCATTCTAACATAAGAACGTAAGATGAGCCTGCTAGATCAGGCCAATGGTCCATCTAGTCCAGCCTCCTGTTATCACAGTAGTCAACCAGATGCCTGCAGGAATCCCACTAGGAGGACCCAAGAACAAGAGCACTCCCCTCTCCTGTAGTTTTAAGCAACTTGAATACAGAAAGATACTGCCTTCAACCATGGAGGCAGAGCATAGCCATTATGGCTGGTAGGCAATATAGCCTTATCCTCTATGAATTTGTCGAATCCTCTTTTAAAGTTATGCTAGCTGGAGCTGATGGAAACAAGTCTAACAGTTTTTGGAAGGCCGCAGGTTTCCCATCTGTAATATGAGATCACTTTTGCAGACTGAATCCAAGATGCAACCCTATACTCAGCCAGAATATTGGTCCATCTATCCATCTAACTCTGCACTTTCTGGAGACCAGTAGCTCATGAACTTCTCAAGTGGACCTCCCCCTAGTATCTGATATTCTATTAGCTGGAGATGCTTAAGATTGAACTAGATTTTTCCGCATGTAAATCATGTGTTCTAAAATGGAACTTTGGTTCCAATAGGACCATTGAGGGCTCATTGGGACCATAGAAGTGACCAACAAGGTAGAAGGGAAGCAGAAGGTTATGGGGGGAAACTACATGATGAAGCACAGGCCTTTGGAGTCCTCTTTGCTTCACCTCCTTCAGTTTTAAATGTCCACTCTCCCTTTCCATTGTCCTATATTATCAGGGAACACAAAAGATAGGTGAAGACCCTCTTTACATAATAAGTACATAAATCAAACTTATGAAAGGTCATCTTTTTTCTGACTGCAGGGGCTGTACGTCAAAGACTAGACAAAGAACTCAATCACAGCTGCAATGGGTTGGGATGGCATGCCTAAAGAACAATGTTTAATAGTCATATCCATGCATGGTCCTGCAAAACAGTAAAAGGTGCTTGTGGGGGCACCCTTTAGGGTACCATCTGCTTCCTGCTGAAGCCAACAACAGTATACACAGTGAATTTTAAGCCAGTATCTGGATGGGACTCAGAAAGCACATGGTGGGATGGGATCAAAAAGTCACATGTCACAGCTACACTAGAGTTAGACCCATTTATTTAATTTAACAAAGCCTTTCTACAGCCACACAGCTTTGCCCTACCTTTCATTCATGAAAGCCTGGCACCATTATCTAACTGCCTCCTGACCATTATTCTTTTGTGAAGAATTGAACTCTGCTTCAAATATTAATGGTATAATGAATTGAAATCATACTGCAATCCTATGCTTCCTTACTAGGTAGTCAATCCCACTGAACTGAAACTAAAGCTGGACCTCAGGGCTAAAGCCCAAAGCTCTACACCTGAGGTAGCTCCACACTGCTCCACACAGAAAGCAGCGGGTGATGGGGGAAACGGCAAACAGGCCCAGCATCAGTGCCTGGGCTGGCATGGACATTCCAGGGCCCAAAGAGACTCATTCTGGTCACCACCACATCCCTTCTTTCTTATTTCAAAAAAAACCACAAAACATTTTAAAGTCAGGAGATGGCTGGCTGTGCACATATGTGGCTACAGAGACTCACTGTATCATTCCGACTTTAAAATATACTTGATTCTTTTCTGTCACAAAAAAAATATGTGCTTATAACAAGGTTAATGCATTTCTGTTTAGCATCCAGGGCAGCAGAAGCAACCTACATTTCATTCTTGTAGATATATATCTATATCTATATATCAGGTTTGGCTAACCGCTTCAAGTTTCGTTGTTGCTCAGGTATACAGAAGCATGCAATGGTAGGGTGGACAAATAAAATAAATTTTGTGTGCTTCACAAAGTGATGTAATACACAAGGATATCTAAAGCCTCGCTCCAGCATGCTGCCTGCCCGGGTCTAAAATCACCAAGCTGCATCATTGTTCACACTGCTCCTCCTGCTGCTACTACTGCTAGTAGTGCTAGTAGTAGCAGATATATGTGCCTCCCTGTAGCCTAAACCTATTGCTGCTTGTCCTTTTCACTGGATGCGCTAACCAATTGTTCCCCTTGTTTCTTTGCCCTCTGCTTAATTACACCAAAATATTCCCACCATCAATTATAAGTAGCAATTCCTTCAAACTTTCGTTCTGTACTTCGTTTTCAAGTCTATTTTCAAAAACCTTCTCACCCCATCTCCTTTGAGGTGGTGTAATCCCACAAAGGACTCCATCTAGGCTGCACATGGACTCATAAATACGCACTCATGCACCTCACACGATTTCTCATTACTCAGTGAAGGAGAACTTCCCATGTAGGAAGTGAAATGAGACCACTGAAAAGTGTGATGTTTGACACCATGTGACGTGTTCGTTCCTGACTGTCTGTGGTACGGGATTTGTGATGTCTTATTCACACATTGCCAGTCATCCCTTGAGGCGGCAGTCATCAAGTGATGACTGTGCATATGCAAACCTGCCCTGTGTTTGCCACTGAACAGGTGCAGCGTCCAGTGGTATTCCCCCCCCCCTTCTCCCAAAGGTGTCACTTTGGTTCAACAAGTGCCTGAAAATTGCTCACCAACCATCGCTCCCTGGCATTGGTGTGCATATATATCTTAGCAGTACAGACCAGAAAAACCACCTGTGCTATTAATTTCTGTAGGATGCTGCCTCCATGCGACCCATAGTTACAAGGCAGGTCTTCCTCTGTGTCATCCATTTAAGCAGAATATCCATCCTCTGAAGTGTGTGCGTTTCCTCCCAGCCCCCAGAGATCACACACGGGTTGTGTATCTCTGTTGTGTATTATTCAAGCAAGCAAGTCACGCACAGGGAAATGGGAGGGCAAAAGAGATAGGAGAATGTATATTAATTAGGGTTTCCTCCCCCTCTAATCAGCCCAACACACCTACATTCACACATACACACATCAACCCACCCACCCCTTCTTAAATGGTCCTTCGATCTCCCTACTGAACCATTTCTCCGAAGAAGAAGAAATTGGGCAAAGGATGGTGGAGGAGCAGATTGCGTCAATGGCCACAAACCCGGACAAGCTTTCTGTAATTAGAAGGTGCATTAAAATTCCAGGCATGTTCCCTCCCCAGCCTGGGCTGGAGCGGGGAGGGAGTGGGATGAGGTAAATCCCTTACCCCCCAGCATCAGCAGCCCTAGGCAACCCTGAATGATCCTGGTCCTTCCTCCCCTTCACCCCTCCCTCCATGCAAATGGGGACTGAACCAGCTGCGAACCAAGACAATCAAGTGTTTCATAAAAAAGACCCAGCTCAATTTCGGGGGTGGGGAGAGGAGAGGAGAGGAGAAGAGGGGGGAAAGCAAGCTCCTTTTCAACCGAAAAGAACAAGCCAAACTGTCCAGTGGGAATGGAAGACTCCAAACTGAAGATTCCTCAAACTCCCAAGGAGCCTCATCTCTCTCTCTCTCTCTCTCTCTCTCTCGGAGGAGATGAATGCATTCCTTGCAAGAAGGATTTCCAAAGAAGAGATACACTATCTGCCTCTAGCCATGCAATGGTTGTATCAGGATCCCCCAATTTGAAAGCATGCCTCTCTCCAAAGTACCGATTCATCCATCCTAGTCTAATTTATGGGATGCCATTGTCCCTTCTCACGCCTAGCCCTTCTGCTACATCTCCCAAAAGCTTACCCCAAGAACCTTCTGCACCCCACCTCCATTCATTAAATCAAAATGAGGAGGGAGAAAGGCTAAATCTTTGCACTCCATGACAGATCTTGCCCACAAAGATGCTTAATGGTTTTGTTTTTTAAATAATGAATAATGAAGCTGAGTCCTTCAAAATGCCAAGCTATAGTCATGGTTGGCTAAAGTCCTTCTGTCTTCCTTATCTATCTATCTATCTATCTATCTATCTATCTATCTATCTATCTCTCAACTTTCCTTATGAAATGGGTCTTTATAGACATTAAGGAAAAGAATCTCATTCAAGGCAAATGGGCACACATTTGTCTGTGTGCTTCTCAGCCAAAATCTGTTTGTTTGTCTAGAAGGAAACCACATTTTTTAAAAAAAGAAGAAGGGAAAAAAGCAAGAACATCAAGTAATCTCCTTCACTCTGTATATTTGTCGCTCCCCCCCCCTTTTCCTAAAAAATAGTCTCAAGGCAAAGGGAAAAAAAGAGGGGGAGAGGAATCCTCCAGCGGTAATTCTGTCGGAATATCCACTCGTTTAAGAGGCTGTAGGACCCAACTCACGTCTCTGATTGAGCATACTGCAAGAATATTTATTGGGCACCAGTTTCAGTCACTGCATTGAACGCCAGCCTTGGCAAGCAAATTGCATTTCCTATCGCAGATGAGGGAGCCTGGTGTATATATATATATATATATATATATATATATATATATATATATACCCCAACCCCCCTCCTCCCTCCCCTCCTCCCTCACCTCGCTTTCTCTAGAGATCATTTATTTTGCAAAGCAGCAACATCAACCCCCAGCAAGAAAGCCACATTCATAAGACTAACCATCAGTGTAATCATGGGGAAACCTTGAGAAAGGACAAAGCTATAACCACACACACAGACAACACACACACACCTCCTTCTTGGCAAAAACACAGTTCTCTCTCCTCAACCCCCCCACCGACGATTATTTATATATTTCTATACCCCCTCTCTTCCCTTCACTGGGCGACCGATGGTGGTGATTGGCAAAATTCCCCCCTTTTTTTTTTTTTGCTCCGCGCCCCTTACCTTTCACGCAGGAGAGCATCCAGAAAAAGACGAGGTTCCCCAAGGTAAATCCACTTTTAATCCCCATGATCTTGCCCCAGATGCACAAGTCCGGGCGGCTGCATCTCCTACATCCCCTTCGCCCCAGATCTGCGGCGGCGGCGGCTTGGCTCGGCCAGGTGGCCCCTTTGCAGCAGCAGCAGCAGACCCTTTGCATGTTCTTCTTCGGCGAGGAGCGGAGCGAGCTTCCTCCCCGGATCCGGAGCTGCCTGCCCGCTCGCCTTCGTCGCGCCCCCCTCCCTCCTTCTCTCCTTCCTCTTCTTCCTCCTCCTCCTCCTCCCCTGCCTCGGTCCAAGGCGCAGTGGCGGAGTTTGCGCGGAGCTGTGTGAGTGAGTGTGTGTGTGTGTTGATGGTGCGCGGTCACAGCTCCGAGTGAACAGTGTTTCTGGGATACCACAGCAACCTTGACGAGGAGGACTCAACCATCTCTCCGACGGGGGCAGCGAGGCTCTCGGCGCAGGCGAGCTCGAGGGAAGGGGGCCTCCGCTCCTCGCCTGCCGCCAGCTCAGCTCTGCTAGGCAGCCCGGGGCTGCCTGGAGCGCCTGGCCAACACTAGCCGCCCCCTCCTGCCGATAAAAAATAAAATAGCAATACAATATATATTATAAAAATCTCAGGAGCTGCGGCGCGCTTCGAAATCGACCAGGCGCGCCTCGAAATTGACCAGGCGCGCGGGCTTTAGCCTCCAAACTCTCCACAGCCGCTCGGTGGCTATTGAGGCTCCGTTTCGTCTATCCTCTCCTCCTCTCTCTCTCTCTCTCTCTCTCTCTCTCCGCTCTTTCAGATGATTTTTTTTTAAAGGGAGAATGCTTGTTGATGTTTTTTCTTGTTTTGGCTTAGGAAAAAAAGCTGGTCGTCAGAAAGAATCATCTGGTTGTTGCTTTTCTATATATATATAAACCAAACCAAACCAAACCAAACCACAATAGTCCCGAGGAAACAAACAAGCAGGAGCTTAATTCAGCTGCTTCTCCATCTCTCTTTCTCTTTCTCTCTTTTTCGACAGCGAAGAGCAAGCAGGCGCCGGGGCTTTGCAGAAGGGTGCCAGCCTCGCAAAGCGTTCGAGCCTGGTGGAAGCGCACGACGCGCAACTGCGCGAACGGCACGCGCGCATTCACACGCGCGCGCACACGTGCACACGAGCGGAAGAGCGAGCTCCTGTAGACACCTTTCCTTTCGCCCCACCCCCATTCACAAGCCCATATGTTGGTTGCTCTTGGAGTTTGCAGGTTCCTCCGGGAGACGTCGGGGGCATAGGGTTTTAAGAAACTGAGCGCAAAGAAGCCTTGCGGCGCGCAAACGGGCGCGAGGGACAAAGCGGCTCAGCGTGAATTACGCAGCGCGCAAACACACAAATAAAGCCTCGCGCCTCTCGAGCGCCCTTTCCCCACAAGGCTGCTTTTGCTTTCGGCTCCCTTATCTCCCCCCCCACCCGCATTTGCCCCTTTATTTCCACGCCCCCTTTCTCCACCTTCCAGAAGACTGGGTCCCAAGATCCGAGGAGCTGTAGTCTTAACTTTGCAAGTGGCCAACAAAATATGTAAATAGGGGGAAAGGAGAGAGAAGAGAGAGATTGTGGAAAGGATGGCGGGGCGGGAGAGCGGTTGGGGGGGGGGCTCGCAAAATGCAAAGCATCAGTCTAGTTCGGCTCGCAAGGGTTAAGGATAGGCAGAGAAAGAGCACTTCTGCCATCTACCGGCTGACGAAGAACCACCGGCTTCTTTCTAGCATTTGTATGGCCGGGGATGCCGCTCTGGGCGTGTGCGGGTGGCGGGGGGACGTGTGTTCCCGCTACAGAGAAAGCAACATTTTATTTTATTGTTTATTTTTTGCTGCGGTTATTTAACAGTCATCAAAGTCTCTTTTTCATGCAAGCTGTCTCTCAGAGAGCACAATGAGTGAAAAGTGATTGCGGGAAGCTGATGTGTCCCGTGGTGGAAAATAAAAATAAAAACACACGTTCATGGGTGATGCGTGCTCCTTGACTTGCGCGGCGAGCAGTGAAATGGATCGTGAGCAAGATAAAAGGAGATTGTGTGTACCTGAAAGAGAGCACAATGCTGTCTTCAGGGTTTGCTGACTGTTGTGCTTGTTTGGCAGTCACTTGGGCTTGGGCACAAGTGAGATTTTGTATAGTAAGTGAGAGGGAAACGTTCAGTGACAACCTGACAGCTGGTGCCCACTGGCCCTGTTGGGGCTGCTGGGAGATCTGGAGTGCCGCCCACATAATCAATCACATGACGAGACACACCCACTATTTGAATGGCAATGCCCATCAACTTTGAGGGGCCCAGCCCCCTCGAATATTTCCATGGGGGAGGCCGGAGGTAATGTAAGGTAAAGGTAAAAGACCCCTGGACGGTTAAGTCCAGTCAAAGGCGACTATGGAGTTGGGGCACTCATCTTGCTTTCAGGACGAGGGAGCCAGTGTTTGTCCACAGACAGCTTTCCGGGTCATGTGGGCAGAATGACTAAATTGCTTCCGTGGCAATGGAACACTGTGACAGAAACCAGAGAGCATGGACATGCTGTTTACCTTCCCGCCACAGTGGTACCTATTTATCTACTTGCACTGGTGTACTTTCAAACTGCTAGGGTTGGCAGGAGCTGGGACAGAGCAACAGGAGCTCACTCCATCATGGGGATTCAAACCACCAACCTTTTGATCAGCAAGCCCAAGAGGGGGAGGTCATGGCGGCCTGGTCAAGTTTTGGTTTTATCCTCATCTTCCTCCCTTGCAAAGAAACAGTACTCGGTGCAGTTTTACAAATACTTAACAGCATCTATTGGGAGAACCAGTGTGGTGCACTAGTTAGGGCCTGGGAGACCAGGGTTCAAATCCCCATGCAGCCATGAAGCTCGCTGGGTGAGGTGGGGCCAGTCACTGCCTCTCAGCCTCACCTACCTCACATGGTGGTTGTGGGCCTTAAATAAAGAGGGAGAGAACCATGTACAGCACCTTGAGCTCCTTGAATGAAAAGTGGAACAGAAGTTACGGGAAAGGAGCAATGCGGCAGCGAGCTGGCAGCTGGAAAGCAAAACATAAATGGGAATGTTGGGAACTGTTCCGTGGGAAGCAAAGGGGCAGTCTTTTCACAGTGCAAAGCACCGGAATTAGCTCACAGTGTAATATGAGCTGTACAGGAAGTATGGGAGGAGTTTGTCTCTCTGCTGTTGGAGTTTGAAGAGAGCAGACGTGTTTTCTGTAACGCTGCAAAGACAGAAATAAAGGCATGTAAATACGTTTCTGTCTATCTCTTTCCCCTGCCCCTGGGGGCAGGGAACAGTGGTGTGTTCTCCTCGTGCATGAGGAGGATTGCCGATCGCGACCTTGCCTGGGTCTAGCCGGGAATGCAGACAGGGAGGTCAACTGGTGATTTAAGCCGGGTGCCTGGAGAGTGGCCAGTTTCTACTGAAGGCAGGCTTGAATACCGACAGTTTGCAACCATCTGCTTGAGAAACAATGGAGTGCACCTCCAGGGGTGAAGTCAAACCACTGCGTTAGCAGAACCAAAGTGACCTTCACTGGGTGCAGGACTATACAACATCGTTTTCGTTTGGTCCATGTCCTTCTAAACTCTTGATTCATCCTCTGCATTTGGGTTGATGAGATGATTCTGGCCTTTTATTATATGTTATCAGGGCTTATAGAAGATTACACACACACACACACACACACACACACACAGTATATACATTACAAATGGACAACTTTTGTAGCAGTAGCATTTTGGAGCTGATTGATTTATGTAGTTTATTTGGTGTCAGAAAGCTACTGTATTTATTTAATTGGTCAAAACTTGTATTTTTATTCTTTTTATTGTGTGGCCTTATGAAAGAAGGGTGCATATAAATTTATCAAGAGTTTGTCATTTGATTGCAAGACATTAATAAAATAAACTAAATATTTTTTCTTCCATTCTATTTGTCTGTCGGTGTAGCCTTGAGTATATGCATCACATGACATTTGAACATTTCTCATATTCTTGCTTTTCTCCAGCAATCTTTGCTTATGAGATTTTGGGTGCAAATTCTGGCACGAAACATCTTTCTACAACACTTGGCAGATGCATTTGTTGTCATTTTGCCTTTGGCATGACCAAACAGCCTATTGATCCCCTGGGTACAGGTCAAGGATACAAATGACTTGGCAAGGGCCATTAAGTCAATCACCATGATTAAATACTCTCCGGAGTTTTAAATAAAGGTTGAGATGGCAAATGGACAGCTACTTAAAAACCCAACTTGTCAGGGTCTTGATTACTAAGGATAGCAATAGAAAATGAAGAGGTGTGACGATGAGCTCTCTTGATGACTGTGCTGTTTTAAGCCTTAGACTTCACAAGTCTCCCCATCAGGCCAGGAGTGGGTTGGGCCAGCTCATCTGCTCATGAGGTGACTCATGAGGCATGCACTCATCTCTTTGCTGGTAGAGATCAAGAAGGACTGGGAATGGTGTTTCAAGGCAAAAAGGTCCAACATGATAAATTATGATTCTGATCATTTAAGTGTCTGCATCTATGTTGCTAAGACTTTTCTTCAAAGTCTTATTTGTATGACATTTTAGAAGCTCTTGTGACAAAAGTTCTCAGGTCCTGAACATTATATTCAAAGATGGAATGGACTCAGAAGCTAGACAATATTTTGAGATATAGCATTGTGTTAGTCTGCAAAAACTTGGGTGTTGTTCTCTGTGCCTATTCCAGCTTCCTTTTCATTTGTTTGCCACCTCCCCCATTCTAGCTAGTCCTCAGATTGTCTTGGGAAGTTGCTTCAGTTGTCAAAGAGCTTGCCTTTGTGAGTCAAGGACCCGCCACCCGCTTGAGGATAAGAAAGACACATGGACACGGTATATAAGGTTAATGGGCTAAAAAAGGCCACAACTTTATTGATTACAGCATGTGAGAGGTATTGGCTTAGGCATTGGATAAAACAACAGAGCGTGACTCCACCCCCTCAGGGAGGGGTGAGTCTATCAAGGGTTAACCACCAGGGGAGGAGCCTGTTGATGCAAATACAAGTGAAAGCTCCCACTGATGTCACCGGGGGGTCATGCCATGGCCCTAGCCCCCAGCAAGGGCGCCGGACAGGATCCACAACTGCTGGATTCCTTTAATGCAGCTGTTCTCAACCTGTGGGTCCAGAGATGTTGTTGGACTACAACTCCCATCATCCCTGAGCTCTGGCCTTGCTAGCTAGGGGTGATGGGAGTTGTAGTTCAACAACATCTGGGGACACACAGATTGAGAAAGGCTGCTTTAACGGAATACCCATAAAGTGGAGGGGTAGGCGATGGCCACACCCTGCCCTCCAATATAAACATATTCCAATGCCTAACCGCCAATACCTAAAAGTTGTGACGATTTGCTACGAGGTAGCCGAAAAACCAAGTGGCCGATGGCAATTTGCCAGTTGTACAAAAATTCCTACCAGGCCCCTTGGCCAACTAAAGCAACCAACCACAGGTCCATAGCAATGTCAAGAACCAAGCAATGAACTAGAGGGAGGGTGGGTGGGTGATCCGACGAAAGGCAGCAGCGGAATGGATGGGAAGTGCTGCCGCAGCCGTGTTTGAGCGACGAAACTCCGCCCCCAAGCCTCCACCTGGTTGGTTGGCTACCTGCGGGCATGGCACGGCAGCCGGGATGGCTGGGCAGGGGCCAAAATGCCCCCTGCCAACACGGGGACATGGCTCTCACAACTCCTCCCCTCTGCAAGGAGGAGAGGCTTTCTCCAAAGGAACAGAAAAGACTCTTTATGTATGTGACAATAGCAGCACAGATGCTACTAGCCAGGAGATGGAGAGAAGAAAGAGTCGCTACCAGAGAGGAATGGCAAACTAAACTGTTAGACTATTATGAAATGGCAAAGCTGACTGGAAAACTTCTTGACCAAGAAGACAAGAAATTCAAGAAAGAATGGGAAAAGTTTATAATTTATTTAGGAGACCAGCGTAAGCAAATGAAAACATTAGCAGGATTTTAATCTCACTTGTAATGCAACAAACACTATGGACAATATGGATAGACATAAAATATAGATTGCAAAATAATATGCAGTTTAAAATGTTGACAACAGGACCCCTGGAGGGGGTGAGAGGTAGTCCCGAGATTCAGAGTAATCTCTCTACATGGATGTGTATTTGGGATGCTTATTAATTTATATTTGTAAAATCAAATAAAAATGATTTGTGAAAAAAGAGAGCTTGCATTTCCATCATAAAAGCTTTAGAGCAAATATCTCTCTCTCTCTCTCTCTCTCTCTCTCTCTCTCTCTCTCTCTCTCACACACACACACACACACACACACACACACACACACTGTTGCCCTAAGGATCATGGGTGGGTGGGGGTCAGTTTCTCCCTAGGAGAGAGAAAGTTATCTTATCATTGACTTGTATATTTTAATAGAACTAAAGGGACACTTCCAAATCTGATCTGAATCTGAGATTTTCACAATGTTTTGCCAGGTTTGATCTGCATCCACCAATGTCTAATGGTTTTCTAAACTCCATTTCAGCATCTATGGAACTAACACAGAAACACCTTAATGGGAACAGAAGGTTTTTAGATAATGCCACCGGAACACGCAACAAAATGTTGCAGCATGATGTTTTCCTGTTCAGGTTTTGTCTTGTGAGCCTGATGTCAGGACTTTTCTCTCTCATTTCTCTTTTAACTGATGTGCGCCTCATTGGGGAGACAATAGTATGACAAATGGAGTAAAAGTACAGTAACTAAATAAAATAAATAAGCATACTTACATGCAAGTTATTTCATATCAAGTGATTAGTGTGGCCTCTTCCAAGTAAATATGTTTATGACTGAGGTGTAAATTTGCTCTGTGGTGCTTGCTAGTAAATTGGAAGACGGTTGGTTAGAAGATTTTGTTGTTTGGAAGTGTGTGTGTGTGTGTGTGTGTGTGTGTGTGTGTGTGTTTGACTGTTGGATCACAATCTACTTCTGCTTGTCCACCAGAGAACTGCTGAATCCATTTATTCTTGGCAACCAACACCTGACCTTTCTGATTGATTCACTATTAATACTTTCCATTATCATAATTACCCATGTCTTTGTCACCTTCCTATTGGAATATTATGATGAACGCTATGCCACACCATCTGTGGAAAGTTACTTGCAGATATTCAAAAAACTATTAAAGATGCACTTGGTACTCTGAAGCTTGGTTATCCAAATAGAGTTTCATTGTCTGTCCTGGGTTTAGATCATTTTCTCAGCGTCTGAAACCTAGTGGCAAACAGGGGCAGGGGTTAAACTTGAGCAAGGGCAAATAAAACTTATTTGGGAGTTGATGCAGGGGTTACCAGGAAGGGCAGAGTATTCCCCAACCTGATGCCCTCCAATGAAACTTTGTTTACTATTGTCCATTCCAGCTGGGCATGATGGGAGTTGTATTATAGAACGTGGCAGGTAGACGGGTGATTAGGAGTGGCCGCTGGGATCACATACTAACACTGGTCCTGAAAGACCTACATTGGCACCCAGTACACTTCCGAGCACAATACTAAGGGTTGGTCTGACCTTTAAAGCCCTAAACGGTCTTGGCCCTGTATTCCTGAAGGAGCATCTCCACCCCCAACATTCAGCCTAGAAACTGAGGTCCAGCACTGAGGGCCTTCTGACAGTTCCATCACTGCAAGAAGTGAAGTTACAGGAACCAGGCAGAGGGCCTTCTCAGTACAGTGGTACCTCGGGTTAAGTACTTAATTCGTTCCGGAGGTCCGTTCTTAACCTGAAACTGTTCTTAACCTGAAGCACCCCTTTAGCTAATGGGGCCTCCTGCTGCTGCCGCGCCGCTGGAGCATGATTTCTGTTCTCATCCTGAAGCAAAGTTCTTAACCCGAGGTACTATTTCTGGGTTGGCGGAGTCTGTAACCTGAAGTGTATGTAACCTGAAGCGTATGTAACCCAAGGTACCACTGTAGTGGCGCCCACCCTATTGAACACCTTCCCATCAGCTGTCAAGGAGATAAGTAACTATACAACCTTTAGAAGACATCTGAAGGCCATCATGTATAGGGAAGTTTTTAATGTTTAATGTTTCATCACAATTTTGCATCTGCTGGAAGCCACCAGAGCGGCTGGGGCAATTTAGTCAGATGGGTTTGGGAGGACGTTTCCTGCTGAAAGTTCTAACTTAGGCTCCTGGCATGACCAGCCAAACAGATCTTCGATGGATGGGCATCCCTGCCACAGAAGATGTTTAGCTCTCACCAGCTGCAGCAAATAGCAGTGTGCAATTTAGGTCAGTGGCCTGACACAGTGTAAGCAGCTTCACGTGTTTGTATTGGGGAAAGCAAAGAGCTAGAAAAGGCAGCATTTTAAACATCCATACACAAGGGAACAAAAGAAACCTTGAGTGTGTTTGGTTGCTTGGTTATTTCAGGCCTTGTACACAGCTATTTCACTGTGCTGAGCACCTGCATTTCAATGGTGTTTTGCTGCACCGGTACAACAGCAAATCACAACAACCCAAGGGCCCTTTCATCTGCTCAGTCTTGGGCACTTCTCTTGTGCCTTGAGAAAATGAAGAAAGGAAATAAATAGTTGATTGCTCTATAGGGGTACAAAATACCCATGAGAAATCAAACTTTTTTTGGTATCTTTGTAAAGACCTTTCACACACTTTCAGAAGATAAGGTGCGTACCTCAAATGTCAAGTGTGGATATGGCAAACAGCAGTTCCCTAGAAGCACACCTGTCAATGATGCACACTTGACAAATGCAAGTTTGTTGTCGGCCAATGAACAACTTCTGTTTCCAGTTAATGACATTAGGAGCTTCTCTGAGAGGGCCAGAAAGGCAGGGTAGAGACATTGGCTTTTTGTCAGTGTCTCAAAATCCCATTGTGCATCGATATCCCAAAATTTGTTGTTTGTTGTTTAGTAGTTTAGTTGTGTCCAACTCTTCATGACCCCATGGACCAGAGCACACCAGGCACCCCTGTCCTCCACCACCTCCCGCAATTTGGTCAAACTCGTGCTGGTAGCCTCGAGGACACTGTCCAACCATCTCGTCCTCTGTTGTCGTTGTCCCCTTCTCCTTGTGCCCTCCATCTTTCCCAACATCAGGGTCTTTTCCGGGAGTCTTCTCTTCTCATGAGGTGGCCAAAGTATTGGAGCCTCAGCTTCAGGATCTGTCCTTCCAGTGAACACTCAGGGCTGATTTCCTTCAGAATGGAGAGGTTTGATCTTCTTGCAGTCCATGGGACTTTCAAGAGTCTCCTCCAGCACCATAATTCTAAAGCATCAATTCTTCGGCGATCAGCCTTCTTTATGGTCCAGCTCTCACTTCCATACATCACTACTGGGAAAACCATGGCTTTAACTATACAGACCTTTGTTGGCAAGGTGATGTCTCTGCTTTTATAGGCTTTTAAAAATAAAAAGAATCATTTTTTATCTGCAGGTACATGTTCTAGTTTACCTGTTGTAGAAGTTTAGCTGTTAAATTACAAGTCTGTTGTGAAACCTTGAAGCAAATCCATTAGGCTAGGACTAGCTATTGTGCATTTCCTTCTACTACCTTTGTTTAAGTTCTCTTAGTTCTCTTGTATTCAGATTGGCAATCTCTCAAGGGAAGGGATGCAAATCTCGAGCTTAGGGGTCTTAAGCACATACTTCCTTCTTCATCCTGCTTGCATCCATCTTGAATAGATTTCCCCAACTAGAATGTGACCTTGAACTCTGGTAATGAGTCTTGCTTGTCTGGATATATGACAGAGAGGAGTGTGGGTGGGTGGGTGTTGAAGCTAGCCTAGATATAAATTCACATTTCTTGGTCTGTCCACTTCTGCCTTTGGCCCTGCTTTCCAGTGGCATGTGGCCCCTGAAAAATTGCCCAGAAGGGAATGTTGCCTCAGGATGAAAAAGATTCACTGTCTCCAGGGGAGTTCACACAATCCCCTCAACATGTTGAAAGAACAGGTAGAGAAGGTCTCAGGACCCTAGCCACCACACATCACACTCCTCCAGGGCCAATGTACCTCTGTATGATGGGAATAAACAAACTTTGCTAATATGCACTTTTAATAGAGTGGCACAGGAGGGAAAAAAAACCATGCCATATGAGATGCTTCTTTGATCAGCCGAAGTTCCTGCTTGCCAATTGCCTCCTGAGGTCTGAGATACTCTGATACCCAGTCCTTTTGCAGATTGCTGGGGTCAGAGATGAAAGCAAGCTGGTGATGCCATCTGGTTTCATTCTTCTCAATGCTTCTCCCAATTTTGGTCTGGGTCTTTCATAATTCATTAATGGAGGGTGAAGGAGGCGTAGGGACTCTCGCTGTTATCCAACAGTATGCCTTAATAGCTTTCTTTTCTTGGAACTCAGCAGTACATTGTTTCTCAGAGAGTGCTTTGACTGATGGGCAAATTAGAGACATAATGAATCATTTTCTAAGTACGTGTTTTTATAATTTTTATATATTTTGCTTCACGCGTATCATGTAAGCATTTGAGAAAACAAGGGTTGCAAAAGCATGTGGTAGAAATTGAGTTACCACATATAATTTTTTTTTAGACAGCATCTTGAATTGTTTAAATATTCATGTTTATTTGGCTTAGGAATGGGAGTCCCAAGGAATAAATGGAACTCCCATCAGTTATGTGCTTTGAGATTTGAGCCCTGTTGACATGTTACCCATGTGTAGGGCGTAAACATGTAAAATGTGGGGGATTGGGGTTGCCACACCACTAATTGGGCCTAATTGCAGGCGGAGATGAAACAGCGTACAGGGGGGAGGTTCAAAAAGTATCTACATGGTGCTTAGAGAATAACTTGCACCTAAATATTAGTAAGACAAAGGAGATGGTGTTGGACATCTGCAGGAAGAGAGGGGAACCTGTCCCGTTGTATATCGAGGGGGGGGCTTTGTGGAGAGAGTCTCCTCCTTTAAATTCTTGGGATTTTACCTTAGTGAGGACCTCACTTGGAAAATCAACATAACTCAGGTGGTCAGAAAGGCCCAAGAGAGACTCAATTTCCTCAGGGTCGTGCGGAAGAATAATGTTAAACAACAACTGATGAACTCCTTTTACCGGTCCACAATAGAAAGTGTCCTTTCATATTGTATCACAGTGTAGTATGCTGGCCTGACAGCCACGGACAGAAAGTCTCTATAGAGGGTGGTGAATACAGCACATGATATCATGGGCTGTCCCTTGAGTCCGCTAGATGACATCACAAGGGATCATTGCCTTAGGAGAGCGAGAAAAATTCTCAGGGATGACTCACACCCTGGCCACAACCTTTTTAATCTTCTACCCTCGGGCAGGAGATATAGAAGTATAATCAGCCGTACCAACAGGCTAAAAAATAGTTTCTATCTGTGGGCTGTTAGGCTGTTGAACCAAAAATAACATAGCAAAATTGACTTGCGAGGTGGTGTGTTGTTTGATAAGAGATTGTTTGGAGGGGGACGCTTATTTAATTTCATTGTACACAGGTTGTACAATGACAATAAAGGTATTATTATTATTATTATTATTATTATTATTATTATTATTATTAGCACATCTTCTTTCAACAACTGCATTTTGTGCATGGTTGCCAGTTAAAAAATGAGGCAGGAGTTTCCTGTTGCTGTTCTCTTCCTTTGAAAGACAGGCAAAGTTCTTAACTAGCTTCCCAGCTAGTTTGTCCTCTAAGCCTTCCATGACAAACACCAACTCCTAGAGAAATTGCATACAAAGTGAGGATGCTCTCAGCCCCAAAGTCTGCACTGAAAGACCCCCACCTCAGCTTCAAGGAAGAAAGAGAAAGTGATTTGTAGAGGCTAACTTTAAGCTATACAGTGGTACCTGGCAAGACGAATGCCTCGCAAGACGAAAGAGTTTTCCATTTTTTGAATCGTTCCACAAGACGAATTTCCCTATGGGCTTGCTTTGCAAGACGAAACATCTTGCGAGTTCTTGCGAGTTTGTTTCCTTTTTCTTAAAGCCGCTAAGCCGCTAAGCCGTTAATAGCCGCTAAGACGCTAATAGCCGTGCTTCGCAAGACGAAAAAACCGCAAGACGAAGAGACTCGTGGAACGGATTAATTTTGTCTTGCGAGGCACCACTGTACAAACATCACAGATAACCAGTTAGAATACCCTCAAACCAGGGTGATGGGTTCAAATCATCATATGTCCTTGGGGAAACTTCTATATATCACTTCATATAACCAGCCTTGCAGAGCTGTTGTGATAGATAAATCAAGTTGAGGAAGATCTATGTATATACCCTACTGCCCTGTAATACAGTATATACTATATTTGGTCAATAAGACCCTCTTCTTTCTATCAATATTCTCCTTTTGTCTGGATGTTTTCCTTCTGTCACATTTCCCTCCATGTATATATACACACACATGCACAAAATGTAAAAAGCCCTCTTTTTAACAACAGTCAGATGTACTTCTGGTTTGAGCCTGGTTTCTGTCACTATAGATTTTTGTAACCATTATAAGAATGAAATGAAAACAGGCTGCAATCTTGAGTCCCATTGTTGAATGGTGAGGTATCCAGATCTCTGTTTCTCTGCCTTTTTAAAGAAGATGATCCCACTCAAGAGAAAATAGTCTTTGTTGTGACATCCAAATGGCCTCTGGCAAAAAAGATGTCAGAGAAATAATAAAGTGGCATGAAAACTTATTTTCTCCCCTAAATGATGAATCAGTTTATATTCAAATGGAATTAATCACAAAAATACGGGAAACAAAAGCAGCTACAAGGATGCTTGCAGACCAGAACTGCAGTGTGCCAGTTCAAATGCATCTGACAATCCACTTCAATTGTGCTGGTATAACCCTAGTATTCTCAGCTGGTTTTATGTAATATCTCCAGTGTAGGGAAGTAGCTACCCTATATGCCACTGCAGTTACACTGATTACAGTGTCCTACAATAGTAATGATGGGACATGGAGAAGGAGACAGTCTTTAAGGTATGCAACTGGAAAGTTTAGCAAGTTTTTGTATGGGATGAAAGCAAACTTCCACCATGACATAGAGAAAAGTCATGCTTCAAGGCATGAATTTAATACAAGGGCGTTTCCAAAGGAGAATGTTATTATATTTGAAGGCAAGGGTGCTTTGCATCTATGGGTGTATAAAGTTGCTAGCCACCATCTGACATAAGAGTGATAGATTGAGTGGGCTGCCAGTCAAATATAATGATCCCTGAGCATTTTGATGAATGAAATCTGAGTCACATAGCCAGAGCAGATGCTGTTTTGTAATTTAAATGGGTAAATGAAAGCTACTTAAAAACAAGTCATCGTATGATTACAATGGGATTGAGCTGGGGGACACAAATTATCTAATTTATAAAGGAGCTAGTGTTTAAATATCTAGCACTCTGTCATCAGAGTGCTAGATATTCAAGGTATTGCAAGGACTTCCACGTATTCCAACAAGGATGTTAAATAGGTTTGGCCGGGACTATTTGCTCATATATGTGATAGAGGCAAAATATTGTTTTGCTTATCTGGTTTCTTGAACTGATGAGGAGCAACAATGGTTGATAGGGCAGGACGGCAGTGCTTATCTGACCTCTCATCTTTGGCAATGCTGACACCAGGAGCGAGAAGGGCAAAGTGGTGCTGAGGACAGCTCCACTGAAGGGAGGTCATGTAAACGCCATCCTCCTGCTGACTGCAATTGATAAGAAGTTCCAGGTATGCAAGAGAGAGTCACTGAAGATTTACTAGTGTTTTGCAATATTTCTATTTACAAATAGGCAGGTTGACACTAGGCAGAACACCTTAAACACTCAGGGCTGCCAATTCGGCTGCTCTCACACCTTTTGGGAGATTGTCACTGGAGGCGTACTGCTGTTTTGCAAATGGTTGCATTTACAAATATATGGATTGAGAACAAGTGCTCAAATTGCTGTGGTGCTCAAATTCTGTCCTTTCGTTGTCCCATGCTTCTTTCTACCTTCTTCAGCTGGAATTTGAGAAAATCAAAGGGGGGAATCTTAACCTCCCTAGGGAAAATTTGTCTTTTGGACTTAACCATTGTTCCTGCCTCAGTGGGATTAATGAATCTGCCAGTTGTTATTTTATCTCGATTTCTTGTTTCCCCACTCTTAAGTTTAGTTCTACACATTTCTCCACCAGTTTGTGATTTGCTTTAAAAGAGGGAAAAAGAAGACTCCACAAAAATCACCGGCATTTTAGGATGCATTTCCCCTCATACACACATTTTTGCAAGCAATCTCCCTAATTATAGTGCTTTTTTGTTATTTTCATTCATGTATATGTTTTATGCACACTTGCCTGTAATTTATACCTATTGTGTATTGTAATTGTATTGTGTATTGTAAGTGTATTGTAATTTATACGCTTTTGTGGGTGGGTCGGGGGAAGAACTGCATCGCAAAACTCGCAGAGATGCAAATTTGGAAGGAAAGCTTTTTTCGTGTATTGTTTCAAATCAGGTAGGCTTGTATTAAGATGCCAATGAAATAAAATCCCTCCCACCCCTATAGCCTTTTTGGTCACATTCACATCATACATTTAAAGCACCATGATAACTGCTTCAAACTCTCATGACTTCCCCATGAGAATTCTGGGAACTGTAGTTTGTAAAGGCTGCTGTGAGTTGTTAGGACACTCCTATCCCCACCCAGATCTGTAATTCTTAGAGTTCCCTGGGAAAAGGGATTTTAAAAATAAAAAATTGACACGCCTGGAAGAAGCGGGCCATTTGGATCCCTTCCAGTCGGGATTCAGGCCTCATCATGGGACTGAAACTGCCTTGGTCGCACTGGTTGATGATCTCCGGCGGGCTAGGGACAAAGGTGAGAGCTGTTTCCTAGTTCTGCTGGATCTCTCAGCAGCGTTTGATACCATCGACCATAACATCCTTCTGGACCGTCTTGAGGGGCTGGGAGCTGGGGGCACTGTCATACAGTGGTTCCGCTCCTTCCTCCTGGGCTGTGTTCAGAAAGTGGCGGTGGGGGATGAGTGTTCAGACCCCTGGGCTCTCACTTGTGGGGTGCCTCAGGGTTCTGTACTCTGCCCCATGCTTTTCAACATCTACATGCAGCCACTGGGAGAGATCATCAGGAGGTTTGGGCTGGGTGTTCATCAGTATGCGGATGATGCCCAGCTCTACCTCTCTTTTAAATCAGAACCAGTGAAGGCGGTGAAGGTCCTGTGTGAGTGTCTGGAAGTGGTTGGAGGATGGATGGCGGCTGACAGACTGAGGTTGAATCCAGACAAGACAGAAGTACTGTTTTTGGGGGACAGGAGGTGGGCAGGTGTGGAGGATTCCCTGGTCCTGAATGGGGTAACTGTGCCCCTGAAGGACCAGGTGCGCACCCTGGGAGTCATTTTGGACTCACAGCTGTCCATGGAGGCACAGGTCAAATCTGTATCCAGGGCAGCTGTTTACCAGCTCCATCTGGTACGTAGGCTGAGACCCTATCTGCCTGCAGACTGTCCCGCCAGAGTGGTACATGCTCTGGTTATCTCTTGCTTGGACTACAGCAATGCGCTCTACGTGGGGCTACCTTTGAAGGTGACCCGGAAACTACAACTAATCCAGAATGCGGCAGCTAGACTGGTGACTGGGAGTGGCCGCCGAGACCATATAACACCGGTCTTGAAAGACCTACATTGGCTCCCAGTACGTTTCCGAACACAATTCAAAGTGCTGGTGCTGACCTTTAAAGCCCTAAACGGCCTCGGTCCAGTATATCTGAAGGAGTGTCTCCTCCCCCATCGTTCTGCCCGGGCACTGAGTTCCAGCTCCGAGGGCCTTCTGGCGGTTCCCTCACTGCGAGAGGCCATGTTACAGGGAACCAGGCAGAGGGCCTTCTCGGTAGTGGCGCCCGCCCTGTGGAACGCCCTCCCATCAGATGTCAAAGCGATAAACATCTACCTGACATTCAGAAGACATCTGAAGGCAGCCCTGTTCAGGGAAGTTTTTAATATGTGACATTTTAGTGTATCTTTCATCTTTGTTGGAAGCCACCCAGAGTGGCTGGGGAAACCCAGCCAGATGGGCGGGGTACAAATAATAATTTTTTATTATTATTATTATTATTATTATTATTATTATTATTATTATCCTGGAGAATTTCACATCTTGCCCTGGAGAATATTTAGCGATAATGGCCTCCCCAGTTTCACAATCTGTGAATTTTGGGTAAAATACTGTGGATCCAGTTTTAATATTATTTTAATAAAATGTTGAAAGAATCAATTGGCTTTCCTCATATTTCTTCTTGTCCTCTTGTCCTTGCCCACTGCTGCCTTCACCCATCCAGTCTGAACTATCAACAAAGTTCCATTCAACACCAGGTGAGCCAAATTTTCAGAAACTCCCTGAGAAATTAATCTGGAGAATTTTACCTCCACTCCCAATGAATATATGTCAAAATGCTGCCCACAAACAGCATGGGGAGGGCATTTTTGCTCAGCCATAGATATACAGTGACCCCTATGGAGACACTGAATAAAAGTGGGCTATGCCCTTTTGAAATCATTGTCTTCCACTTTAATACAATTGTTTCTCCTTCTCCTCTTCTTTGATTGTGTTCCGTTCTGTCTTTTAGCAATCTCCACACCAATAACTAGATGCAGCCATGTAGCTGAAAGAAAGGAATATGAATTGTATTTATAAATTGCATGTAAGCCAACAAAAGCCCATCTTTTCAAGAGAAATTGAAAATAAACTGGCACACAGACAGAATTTGGCCTAGAATGGGGAGATATATTTAACTTCCAGTAGCAGTAGATCCATAAGGTAAGTCTATTAGTTTCTCATTTCCCCCGATGTCTTTATACTTGTAAATGGGTTGACTTCATCATGAAGTAGAGGAAACAAATTGGTACAATCTTCATTGCGCAGTGTGCATGCTGTTGACCACCTGTTCCCCACTCCCAAGGCAAGTTACCAAGATTAAACTTAATGCTGGAGCATCATACACCGTCACACCTTTTCATATCATTCACCATCATAGACACAATATCCAAATCAGCAGGAAAAGAAAAAGGCTGAGACTTTTCATTATCGGAAATAAATGCAAGTTTTATTAGGTAGATGTTATCTGATGTACCAGATTCAGATGAGCTAACTGGTTCCAATTTATTAGGAATTTGGATAAATGGTAGTGTTAGGAAAACATTCTTTAAGAAACCGATAAAAGTTCCTGGAAGCTTTAAAGAGGGTTCCAGAATTTTCTTTAATGTGTAAGAGTGGCACCCTAGGCATGATTGGTGTCAGCTGGAGGTGCAAATAAAGGGAGAAAATTGCAGGCTGAAATTTTCACACAAAGAAAACACACACACACACACGAGTTTATACCATGCTGGAGAGATATAGAAATAATGTGAATAGTTTGTATATATTGGGAACCAAAATGCTTGTGCAACCAGTCAAGCAATAAAGAAGCTCTTGACTGAGGAATTTGACTATGACTACTGTTCTTGTCCTCTGCCTCCAGGGGAAAATTCTGCTATAAACAGGAAGGCGAGGTTTTACTGAGGTGCCACCACACAAGCAGGAAAGCGCAGCAGAAGTGTGCAGGTGGTAACCTCTAATAGGTAGCTCTTTGGAAAAAGGACTTGCTGATGTCCAAATATTAACGCTCAGCATTTGACCTACTTTAGGTCTAACACTTTTTGAGTACAAATGATCTCAACAGCCCTGCGAGATAGACCAGTGTGGTTATCTCCATATCACAGATGGTAGGATTGAGACTGAGCCCGCATGGTGAGTTGTGTTTTCACATCCCACCGGGACAGCTCATGCTCTAGCAGTACAGTCGTATGCACATTTATTCTTAAGCATTTATTCTCAAGTATGCGCTCAGTTAGGCCTATGCACTAGTACGTGTGTTTCATAAACAGGCAGCTGCCTTACATTGAGTCAGGCTCTTTGCTCAACAAGCCCAGTATTTTCTACATTGGCAGGCAGAAGTTATCCAAGGTTTTAAGCAGAGGACATTCCAAGCCCTGCCTGGAGATGTTGAAGAATGAATCTGGAACCTTTTTCAATGCAAAGCAGATTCTTGGCTACTGAACTGCAGCCATAGGCTGCATCCCCATTCACATTAACATGGGGTTGTGGATGAAATCCTGTAAATAGTCACCTGGGAGTAAACCTCAATGAGAGTTCATTGAACAGTCATGCATAGGATTATAAGCCCCATTTTGGTCTAGGGCTGCCAGGTTGCAATGTGAAGATTATCTCTGTACCTTTAAGTTCAACACGGAACTGAGATCTGTTTCAGAAGCCCTGCTGGTGTAATCACCTGTGGGGAAAAAATCTGCTTGGCTGGCAGGAGAGACATTGCCTTTTCCGTGGTGGCTCCTAGCCACTAATCTCTTTGATTAGTGGTGTGCATGGCTTCTGTGTGGTGGATTTTTTAATGGGACTTAAAAATCCATTTTTATAAGTCTCTCTTTTCTTCCAGAGCTATATTACAAAAATACAGCCATACTTAGTTGTTTTTAATCAGTCTTTTTCTGACTTTAAGCAAAACGAAGATGGTTAATGCTGCTGTCTTTCTTAATTTTGATCATCTGATCATTATTGATTTGATGATTCTGGAGCATTGTACTTATGTGATTTTATGATATCATGAGCTGCGTTGGATGGGCTGCAGCCAAAAAGCGTCATAATTTTTATATAAAAATGAATAAATGAAAATAAAAGGTGAGGCAGCTCCTGTGCATGGTTGGTGTGGAGTTAAAGAACTGCAGGAAGATCTAGTTAGGTTGCAGTTTAACATTTGCAAGTCACCATGTCAAAGCTGTGTGTATCACAAACAACAGATGCCTGTCCAGTAAGAGTTCTGTTTTAACACAGAGACTTGGCTTCCAGGACTGTCATTACAGGAATGTCAAATGCATCTGACATTTCTAAATCAAGAAAGGAGAGAGAAAAACAAACAAATCTCAAATGATTATGTAAAAGCAAACAAACACTGGGTAGCCAGTGTGGTGTAGTGGTTAAGAGCAGTGGACTCGTAATCTGGTGAACTGGGTTCGATTCCCTGCTCCTCCACATGCAGCTGCTGGGTGACCTTGGGCCAGTCACACTTCTTTGAAGTCTCTCAGCCCCACTCACCTCACAGAGTGTTTATTGTGGGGGAGGAAGGGAAAGGAGAATGTTAGCCACTTTGAGACTCCTTGAAAGGGAGTGAAAGGCGGGATATCAAATCCAAACTCTTCTTCTTCAAAAAAAAAACAACACAAAAAAACTTCCTTTCAATGCCCAAAATCATGTTTTCAAAATAGAAAAAAAGTAATTCTTTACCCTGTAAAGCACAATGTCCTGTCGCTTCTTGTTTAGTTCTGGCACCGTCCCCTCAAAGATTCGCTCTCTAACACTATCTTTGTTATTTCCAAATGTCTTAGATAGTGTTCTACTGGATTAAAAAGAAAGCCCACATTTTCCCCACCTATGATTTGGAGATTCCTCTCAGTTGAATTTCACGTTGGAAGCTGTAATGCTTTCCCTAATTCCTCATCTATCTCTTCACTTCCCAAACATACTGAGGTTAGGGCTGTGGAAAAGTTCCAGCTCACTGGAGACGTTATTGTGATTATTGCTGCCTCTCTACATGACTATGACACCTCAATTTGATACATGTGTTGTAAACTCAAAAAAAGAGCTCTCAGGAAATGCAACGGGACAACAAATGCTCTTTAAAATAAGGATCCAAAACTCTGTTCACAGTTAAGCTGCTTAAATCCAGTGCACTTCAGTGGTATTTACACAGCTTAACTATGTGCAAGATTGAAGCCCAAGTTGCTTAAGGCCTTATGAGACCAGCACTGTGGATTGTGTCCAAAAAGATTTGGATCCGCCATGAAGGATGTGCAAAGGTGTATTTTATTTGATTCCAGATCAGTCTATTTGCAGTATAGTAAGTACAAACCCCCCTATAGAAATCGAGACTGCCCTTTTAAGGATGCTAGAGGGTTTATAAAGCATAAAATTCATATCACAGGTGGTATATCACATAATTCTCTCTCGCTGAAGAAATACGGGATTCCGAAAAGATTGACATTCTTAGGTGTTAGTTTCCTAAATGAACATAGTTATGATAAGGAATGGTTGTGTAGTGGAGGGGTTCTGGTAATTTTCCACAATCTTTCCTGGAAAAGAATGAAAGAAGGGAAATGTTAGGCCTCTTTACCATGAGGAAGCAAGAAAGAGAAGGGAAGATAATGTAGACGAATTGATAATAGGGAGAAAGTGTCTAGGCTAGATTACAGTAGGTTGACAGAAGAAAAGCTGAAAGAAGAATATGGAGGCTGTGGCAGAGAAAGGAACACCAGGAGGTAGTAGGCAAAAGTCATGAAGCACCCAGTGATGTGCAGAGACCCCTCAGCGCAAGTTGTAGCACTTTTTAACAACTCAGCTGGAAGAGTTGTGGAATGCAGCAGTGATACAATATGCAATAATGCCAATTGTGTCAAGAATGAAGAAGTGGTTTTTAAAGGTGTTGATAGAAGTAATCTCATCTTTCACTCCCTAATCAAGTACAACTGCAGGATATATCTGTTGAAACTGAATCGAGGCAGCTACTTTTTCAAAACACTGTTTATTTCTAGTGGGTTGGGATTAACTGAGGACCTTGGATTGGCTACTTTTAGTGCATTTTAGATAAGACTGATGCAATAAAGGCTTGCCTTCCATTTCCAGGCAATAAGCACCAGATTCATAATAATAAAAAAGAGAGAGCAAATTAACACACTGGCTGTAAACACGCTTCCCCCCGTTTTTAAAACTGATATGTGTTCTTTATGCTGCTATAGTTGCTCTATTGCAAATTGATAATGTATAATTTTTCCTCTTCTATTCTGGGCACTCGATAGATTCATGGACTGTGCTGTATTATATGAAGTTAATTACTAGGCAAAGTAGCATTTGCATTTTTCAGAACTACCTTGGCAAGGAGTGCCAGGAGAGTTCTATAAAAATAAACATAAATATCATTGTAGAAAAGAGTTTGCAAAGTGTTGTCAAGCTGCTCTGCCATCAAGCATAACAAATAAACCTTGGAAGTTGGTTGCTTTCATCTCACTAAATTCTGAAGCGTTCAAAACGAATTGTGGTGTTTAAAAAAGGCCTCTAAAGTTGTGCTTCTCAAGATATTTGAACTTTGGAATTTGCTTGTAAGCTCACTTTCCCACTATAGTTTCCACCCCCTTCAATGGCACAGCAGCTATGGTTCCATGACAAGCTTCAGCTTGGTCAGCAAGTCGCATATTAACAACTTATTGCACTAGTTCACATCCTCATTTGCATCAAAAGCTGCATCTAGGTTCAGTAGGGCTCACATGAGCATTGGAATGTGTTTCCACATCTAGGTCACATCCGCACCATATATTTAAAGCTCATGGGTTTCCTGGGAACTGTCATTTGTTAAGGGTGCTGGGAATTGTATCTTTGTGAGGGGGGAACTGCAATTCTTTGAAGTTTTTGGATGAAGCCATGTGTTTTAAATTTATGGCGTGGATGTGACCCTAAAAAGGTAAAGGGACCCCTGACCATTAGGTCCAGTCGTGGCCGACTCTGGGGTTGCAGCGCTCATCTCGCTTTATTGGCCAAGGGAGCAGGCGTATCATGTGGCCATCATGATTAAGCCGCTTCTGGCAAACCAGATCAACGCACAGAAAGGCCGTTTACCTTCCCGCCGGAGCAGTACCTATTTATCTACTTACACTTTGACGTGCTTTCAAACTGCTAGTTGGCAGGAGCAGGGACCGAGCAACGGGAGCTCACCCTGTTGCGGGGATTCGAACTGCCAACCTCCTGATCAGCAAGCCCTAGGCTCTGTGGTTTAACCCACAGAGCCACCCGCATCCCTGCGCTGCACTGCACCCCTGACCCTAGGCACTGCTAATTCTTTGGGTCTGGCTACATACTGATCAGACACAGTAAATATATTGGGTGGTATTCAACAAAATAGTTGTACAAGGATTACTATTAGTGCAATGGGACTCCCCCCCCTTTCATCACCTGCACACCCCCATGCCATTCCCAAATCTACTTCAAAGGGTTGAGGAACTCCCAAAATATATTGGGCTCAGGGGGAAGAGAGGGAGAGGAAATTGCATAGAAAATAAATATCATTAGTGCTATGATGAATACATCCCATTGCTTCATGGCTGTGCACTTTTGTATCCTTCAGCCTATGGAGGCAGCTATCTGGTGATTAACAAACAGTAGTAAATGTGCAACAGCCATTCTATGGCTTTGACCATCTTCTTACCAGGTAACTTTCTTGGCCACAGAACATAAAAATAGGATTAATATTACGTAGACTTGGAGTTGCCAACTTGGTGGCCTCTTGTTGCCATCCATCTGTCCCAGGAGACAATGGAGGAGTATGCCTTTGGAGGTGAAGCCAAAGCATTAAAGAGTTAAAGCACCTGCTGTGACTGTAAATGCCAAGACAGGAGAGACATGTTTTGTTGCAGCTGGGGCAGATGGAGGCGGCTGGTTGTGCTACTGCAGATTCACCATGACATTTCTTCTCTCTGTGCTTGTCATTCCTCCTCTAGTCACTGCTGCAGATACATGACCTGTCTATTTCCAGGCCTGGTTGTCTGCAAAGGGTTCCCATATGGCCTGGTTGATGTTGTCAGCCTTCATGTCACATTTGCAGATATCTTTGTAACTTTGGTCTGCCAATGGGCCTGGTAGCTGAAGCCAGCTCCCCATAAAACACATCCTTGGGGAGCTGCCACCTTCCATTCTGTAGACATGACCAAGCCAGTGAAGACTTCACTGAGACAGGAGTGTGAACATGCTGGGAATGTGGACTTGGGAGAGCACATATTTCTTTGAAGCTCTGTCCCATTTGATACCCAAAATCCTCATGTGGAAGACATTGAAGCATTTCTCCTGGTGGCTGCTTGACTCACTTTGCTAAAGGAGTATGCTCAACACGCAAGCCTAGTAGACCTTCATTCGTATTGGCCGTTGGCATCACATTCTCCCATCCCCTTTTCAAGAGGCAAACCATTGCCATAGCTGCCTTGTCAATACGCTTGTCCAGTTAAACACTGATAGAAAACTTGCTGGTTATGGTGAAGATAGATAATAGTAGGACTGCCATATTTTGAAGAGCAAAAAAGAAGACACATCTGCTGATTTCTACTTTTAACTATGGATTGCTATGGCGAATCTCATTTTGAAAAAAAGAGGACATGTCCTGAAAAAAGAGGACATATGGCAACCCTAGAATATCATCTACCACTTCAAGTATGTGGTCACCAATGCTGATTATGGAGTGCTGCTGACATCCTGACACAGGATGTTGTTCTTCATCAGGCTGATGGTAAGGCCAAGCTCCCTGCAGGCTTGGGCAAAACGGTTAATGAGTCTCTGTAGAACTTCCTTGGAGAGTGCTGTCAAGGCAGAGTCATCTGCAAACAACATCTCTCAGATAAGGACCCGCTAGATGTTGTACTCCTACTCCTTTCAGCCCCGACCAGTAAAGGCTGATGAAAGACTGAATCCAATCACATCTGGGACATACCATGTTGGCTATCACTGATGTTGTGCAAGATTCTAGGTGATGGCTCTCTTACCAGTGACTTCTAGGCCAGGCTGATTCAGAAGGAAACAGGTACTTTGCAGTTGGATAATATACAGTATTTTTCACTCTATAACACACCCGACCATAACACACATGTAGTTTTTAGAGGGGAAAAATCCGTAGGCATGCCACCTGTAGGCATTCCCTCCATAACATGTACAGACATTTCCCCTTACTTTCTAGGAGGAAAAAAGTGAGTGTTATGGTGCAAAAAATACGGTAAATGTCAGAAATTTCCCAGAAATTAAGAGGTGTTTGGAAGTCTTCACAAATATATTTATTGCAAAAAAATGTTCATATCACCAACATTTTTAAATAGATATATATTATGCCGATTAAAAGCATCAAGTCAACAATAAATTTATTATAAAAAGTACAAAAAAGCATCACAAATCAGTGGATCAGATTAATATATCAACATGGTTTGATCATCAGCCCTCAGGGAAAGCCTGACTGCATGAAGCAGAAGAACAGGTAAATCCACAAGGAACTAGTTTAATCAGCAGGCAGATTAGCCATGCCTTAGTTTTGCATTGCAGAGACATCCAAAGGTTCCATATGGATAATGAATTCATGTATGAATAATTCATAAAAGTATTATCTGTGCATGAGGTGCTACTAACCAAAACAAAAACAAAAAAACCATGAAGAACATTTTCTTCATCCACATGAATTATGAAACAGTCTATATGGATAACTAAAGATAGGCCTGTTCAGACCTTCTTCACCTCATGGAATGAGATGGAGAGAGCCTCCTTTGACCTCTATATCACATCCCTGCCACCACCTCATGTCTGCAATTTTCGGACGAGTTCCCCACAAAACACTAGGGAAGACTAAGTGATTCCTTTTTATCCACCACAAAACTGCAATGGCTTCTCTCTGCACCAGAGCTAGAAAGACCACCATTACCCAGGCAAAATCCCAGGCTAAACAGGAAGCCTTTTATAGCCTTCCTGTTTAGGTGGGCCCAATAGCCAGCCTGGTAGGAGATGGGGTCAGTTCTGAGCCTAAGAATATTAGCCTAAATACTAATTCTCTTGTGGAGTTTCCAGCCAGAGCCCTTTGTGGAACTGCCTGGATTACTTTGAGGCCTTGCCTCAAAACCACACTTCTGATTGCTCAAAACAGAACAGATGGTACCTGCCAGATTTATCTGTAAAGTAAGAATTCATCCAGACTAATTGAATTTAGGTCCCACTGAAGTCAGATTAGCTACGACTTACCCACAGTCCTGTTGATTTCCATTGGAATCAAATGCAGCTAATTTAGGGAATGCGCACATGAGTGGCTTGAAACACAGCAAGGTCATTCTCCCCCCCCCCCCGCTTTATAAGAAGCACTTGCACATTGCTGTACACACCAGACATGTGCACTTCCTGTTTGGCTTCATGAAACCGTATTCTGCTCATGTGCAGTCATATGCGCCATAGCTATCTGAAATGCACTTACCTCAGCTTAACTGCAGAGTGAATATGGCTTCCATCTTCAAAGTGGATGCAAGCTGGTTTGAGGGGAAATGCACCAAGCAGTTTTTCCTCAAGAAACTGTAGGATACATATGGATTGTGGTGAACATCACACATACACAGCTTCATGCATCAGCAATGGGAGTGCACTGGGTCCAAAGTAAATGACAATCCTATGTACAAGAAGCTGGTGTAAAGCAAGCCAGTGTACATTAAATTGGCGAAGTTACACCAGGTCCAAACTCCGTTTGCCAGTGGAGATACTGCTGCTGTTGTACCTAAGTTTGGCAGAGGGGAGAACAGTCCTTTAAAATAGTGTTCTATGTTGGGTTGCCAGGTTGCACGACTGAGCTGAAAAGATTTAGAACACATTCTAAGGGCTCCCTCTCGTGTTTCACCCCTACCATGGTTGGCATCTGTCTGTCTCAGGAGACAATGAAGGAATGCGCCTTTGGGGGTAAGGTCAAGCTGTGGCTGTAGAAACTGATACGGGAGAGACATGTTATGTTGCCACTGGGGTACATGAAGGCATCCAGTTGTGCTGTAGAGCTTATTCTGAGACTCATCAACCCACTCCTATCACACCCCTAGAATACCCCATTTGAAGCTCTACAGCACAACTGGATGCCTTCATGTGTTGCAGCTGCAACATAACATGTCTCTCCCATATCAGTCTCTACAGCCACAGCTTGACCTTACCCCCAAATGCTTCAGCTCAGCCAGATTTGGGTCATTCAGGATGAGCAAGTTGGGGTTTCTTTGGCTGCGCACACCAGCTTGCCAGCGAACTCCCATCAGAACAGGGAAGAGAGGTAGAGGGGCCGTTGGGATACAGGCATCCTCCGAAAGTCTTACAAAGCAGTTCCTCTTCCTGCGGTGGGGAAAGCCACACCTCCAGTGGGGAAGAGGGAAAGGGGTCAGGGGTTGCTGCTGTGAGCCCCAGCACCGCTCCTGGTCGAGCTGGCCAGGAGGGAAGCACGCCTCTTCTGTTGCCCACCTTGCGCAGAGGAGTAAAGCACAAAGAAGGAAGGAAAAAGGCTGGGGGTTACGAAGTTCTTAGGTTGGGGACAAAACTGTAAAAAGCCACTCCCGGATTCTGCTAGCGATTGAGGCAGACATGAACTTTGGGGTTCTGCACTGTAAATAGTTTTTGCACCAATAAAATCTGTAAAAGACAGGTCGGAGTCCTGCCTGGTCACTCGTGAGCAACCACCCCTGCCATCTGACACAGCTGAACAGGGATCCAACTGGCAAAACTAGAAATCCCCCACATCATAAGATGCTCATCCCCATGGATTTCCCTCCACCCCCATATCTAGATCATGTTCACGTTTTTAGGTTAACATGTCGACACTTTAGGGAGGAATTGCGTATGATCAGATCTCCTTTTAAAACTTTCAAACAGGCGCAGAGGGTGCCAAATCAGATTGGAGAGGAAATGTTTAAGCCAGCCCCCTTTTTCTGCCTATAAATTGAGGCTGCTGTTGTTCCTTGCAGAGAAAAAATACTCTGCAAGGCTTGATCAGGAAAGCAGTTTGTGTGAGAAAGAATTAAGCACCACTCTACCAGGACTGCTCCTTTGATCCAATCTGGAGTTCTCTGCATCTTTGTCAAAGTAAATAAATAAATGAAATTGGGAAATTCTACTCTGGATTTCCCATGCCATGTTTGGTGTTTCCTGAAGACATAATGTGAGGAAGAGCCCTTGAGGGTTTTTTTTTTGGGGGGTGTCTCCTTTTCCATCCATTAAACCCAAGTGTTAGGCAGCTGCTGGAGTGAAGGATCTTCCACTGACAATTTAATTGAGGATGGAAAAAAGCACAATATTTTAGTGATGTATGAAGAGCTCTCCATTGACAACATTATTACTGCTTAGAAAGAAAAGGACTTATATTTTGTTTTACTGAGTATGAATTCAAGGCTAAGGCTTGCAAGAACAATTTGTGATGCCTCATACAGTAAATTTATGGATGCAAATAGAGGAAATGAACTGTTAAGAAATCAAGGATTGTTTTCCTCCAGCTTGGTAACAATGTATAAAGGGTTCAGGGTTGTTGTTTTTTTTTTTAATAAAAAGCAAAACATGCAGATTATAGCAGACATCCATTTATTGTCTAAGTGGAACGTCCCATGATGAGCTTTGACGAATCAGTACAAAAGAATGTTGAGGACTCTTTGCTCTAATATCAATAAGTAGTGTTAACATGCAGTAATTTAGAAATTACAGCGGAATTAAATTATGGCTTGATTATTCGTCCAAAATTACTGAGTGTTGAGTGAAATATAAATGTTCATAGATGTTTGTAAAGCTCCACTTACAATTCAGGATTATTGCATGAAGATTCTGTGCCAAAAATGTAAGGTAGATTTAGAATAAAGCACGTTCATTATCACAAGAGAGGAGAGGGCCAAAAGACTGTGTCAGCCTGCAGGTAATGGCTTTTCCCACCTGTCTTGCCCCACCCTGTAGCCCTGGGAGCCTTCATAAGGGAGCTGTTTCCAGAGAAAGAACTATGAACAGAGATAGACTCTGTTAGCCATCAGAGTTTGGTAGGTTTCACCTGTGCTATCCTACCCCCGTCCCCCAGACTGATGTGTGTATATGAATTTAACAGTACTTAGTTTATTTTTGGGCTGCTGTTTTGTTAATGTTTATTTTGTTTCATAGATTAAAAATGCTGTATTGATTTGTTAGTCATATAATATGACTTTTGCTTTATATGTGATATTTAGCTCACTTTGGGGGTAGTTGCTTTGTTTAACAGTGCTTTATAGACTGTAATTGTTTCACTGATGATTTGTTAATTATTCCATAAGATTTATGCTGTATTTGTGATTTTCTACGACATTCTGCCATGTTACTATTATTTATTGTTCGTAAGCCGTTTTGGGATTCATTTGAATGAAAAGCGGCATGGAAATATAATCAGTCATCAATCAATCATCAATATTTTTATTTGCACTCATTTTGATTGATAGCCAGTTATAGCCAGTAAAGGTGTAGCAAGGTCCCCATCTACAGTTCTTGTCTGCTGTGTCACAATCATATCTGGGGTTGAGAACCAGCTGAATCCAGCTGCTGTTGCACAACAGTCACAAACGCTGCTGCACGATTGATGGGAATAATCAACATCAGCCTCCACTGAGGCCTGCACCACTCTATACTCTTGACAGGAAACTCTTGAACTGCCTTCACCCTCGGCAGCAGCCTTACTGATTGCTGCAGAGTTACTGGACCATCCTTTTTTCTTGGTTGCCCATATTGGTATAAGGAATGGTAGGTTTCACCAGCATGGAATGGAAATTGGATGGGTCATGCCGTAAATAAATAAATAAAACCCAGCAGAAATATGAGGATACAGTATTTTAAAAAGTCAGCTCAAATTATTTACAGCACAACTGTCTAACCCTGTAGGTTTCAAAAATCTACTGAACTGAACACCACTCATTCAGTTCCACAAATGCCATTTCCTTCATTAGGATTCTATACACTACAGGCAACAACTTTGTCGATCTCCGGCAAAGACCTATGCCTTGACATGGTGACGGCCATAGCAGCGCTTAGATGGAGATGGGGCTGCCAGTGGCTATTTAGCCAGATAGGCTATGTGGAACCTTCCATGTCAAAGGTACATTTGTTTCACTCACTGATATCTTTTTGATTATCAGGTAAAGGCATATCTGTTTTAGCTGGCCTTTGAAGACCGAAAAGATGATTGGCCAGTCTTTGTCCACTGTGACTTCCACAGTTGGCGCCATTTTGACTTCTACAACTGGCACATCTGTGAGTTGGATAATCTCCGGATTTTATTGTTGAATTGATTTTGCATTTTACTGTATTTTTTCTGTGCTGACCTAAGTGCTTTAGTCGAAGGGTGGTTTAGAAATCATCTTCGTCATAATTCAATACTACTACATTTTCCAATGCAGAATGCCATGGACACTGATTGCCATTTGTTAAGAAGAAACAATGGGAGAAGGCAGATTGCTTTCATGCAATTTGTGGGCTTCCAAGAAGCATTTGTTTGACAACTTTAGAAATTGCTGTCAGATTTCTAGCGGGCTCATTTTCTATTCTTATACAGATAGGTAGAGCAGGTGGTGCCCAGAACTGGACACAGTAATCCACGTATGGTCTGACCAAGGCAGAATAGACTGATACTATGACTTTCTTGGGCTCCATGATCACTGCAGATGGTGACAGCAGTCACAAAATTAAAAGATGCCTGCTTCTTGAGAGAAAAGCAATGACAAACATAGACAGCATCTTAAAAAGTAGAGACATCACCTTGCCAACAAAGGTCCGTATAGTTAAAGCCATGGTTTCCCCAGTAGTGATGTATGGAAGTGAGAGCTGGACCATAAAGAAGACTGATCACCGAAGAATTGATGCTTTTGAATTATGGTGCTGGAGGAGACTCTTGAGAGTCCCATGGACTGCAAGAAGATCAAACGTATCCATTCTCAAGGAAATCAGCCCTGAGTGCTCACTGGAAGGACAGATCCTGAAGCTGAGGCTCCAATACTTTGGCCACCTCATGAGAAGAGAAGACTCCCTGGAAAAGACCCTGATGTTGGGAAAGATGGCGGGCACAAGGAGAAGGGGATGAGATGGTTAGACAGTGTTCTCGAAGCTACCAGCATGAGTTTGACCAAACTGCGGGAGGCAGTGGAAGACAGGAGTGCCTGGAGTGCTCTGGTCCATGGGGTCACGAAGATTCGGACACGACTAAATGACTAAAGAACAACAACATGAATTCCTTCGGTCAGCATACTTTACTTTTGTTGATGCAGCCTAGAATAGCATTAGGGGTTTTGTGCTACTGCATCACACTGTTGACTCATTTTAAATTTGTGGTCTACTAAGACCCCTAGATCCCTTTCACATGTACTGCAGACAAGCCAAATGTCCCTCGTCTTATATTTGTGCCATTTTTTTCCTTATTGAAAGAAAATGCATAGTTTAGCAAAATTACAGCTATCTTCTGAAGTCTACAATTGTCACCAAATGTCAGCTAAAACAACATTTTGTAAATGTACAGGTTCTTGCATGAAGGAAAAAACTAAGGAATTCTGGGAAAGCTACAAATGCACTTCAGATGCTTTGAATGCAGGGTATTTTGTTGCTGGGCAACATATAAATGTTGCAAATAAATAATTAGAAATAATAAATAACTTTTTGCTTCAGCATATTTTTTATATTTATATATATATTTATTCTTTGCTGTCGTTGACATTTGTTGGCAACGGCGGCCTTCACTTTACAGCTATGTCATGATGTCTGAATGCTAGTCTTAAAAGTCAAAGCAACTATAATTGTTCCTGGCTTTGTAGGTTACAATGACTGCACTCTGCTCTCTTTAGTCAGAGTAGTCCCCTTTGTTTCCATGGGACTAAAAGGTGCAAAATATGATTTGAAGAGCTACCGTCTTGTTGGCTACTTAAAAAAACCAAATTAAACACAAACAAGCGTGCTGAAACAAGCATGCCTTTGTTAACCTCGCACTGTGATGGTATCTGTAACTTCCCTGATCAAATAACATGATAATAAGGCTGAAGAAATTTCCATATACCCTTTCTATTCCAATGCAATTGGGCACCCTTTTAAGATTATTATTATTATTACAATGATATTATCATTATTAGTAGCAGTAGTAGTATTAGTATTATTAGTATTATTATCATCATCATTGCAAGGAAGACATATGGTATGTTTGTTTATATACCTTAACTGTGCATTTCTTGGCTTCTCTTGTATTTCTTCCTACAACATGAATACTTTAAGGCAGTTATTAAAACGATCAATTAATTTGAATTTCATTGGTATGGTGCTGACTCAGCAGGGTAAGTGATCCACACAGATGGAAGATTCTGTAATTTACTTTAACTCGTGTGTGAAAGGGGTTGCTACCTGAGAAGTTGCAGCATCTGCTGACATCCCAGGTGTAATAAGAGCTTTGTGCGCCATGGAAAAAAGACTCCATTGGGATCCATTAAACCCTTACAAGTAATTGATTTTTTGTTTGTTTGTTTATTGTTTGGGAAAGCATCATTACATGGGGGAAAACAATGTACTGTCCTGCAGGTACAGAACGTTTGTGTGTAGGCACTGCCATAGGGCACAATGGAAAAGTCAGAGTTTCTTCAAGCCCCTTGTACATCCCTGATTTGAGAGATGATAGATAGATAGATGATGATGATAGATGATAGATGATAGATGATAGATGATAGATGATAGATGATAGATGATAGATGATAGATGATAGATAGATAGATGATAGATAGATAGATAGATAGATAGATGATAGATAGATAGATGCTAGATAATAGCACGCCAGTTGTTGCATTGGGGTCTGATGCCACCTATGTCATGATTTTAGGAATGTCACCAGAGTGTTGGCGTCAATCTGAGCAGAGGACATCTTTCTACCTTTGATGGAGTTGTCCAAAAGTGGCTACATTTTGACGTTGAGTGCAGCAGAACATTTCTGGCGTTTAGAGGTAGCTTGTCATCTTTAAGTCTCAATTTTGGTTCATGTTTTGCTTTGGGAACTGCAAATTATGGATGTTAGCAGGGCTTTATTTTCATCTGGAACTCACTGAAGTGCAGCGAAAATGGGACATTCCTGGATCAAATCAGAAGCTGGGATGACTTCTGTAATTCCAAGAAAAGTGGGATACTTGAATGGTATGTGTTTACCTTGGATTTAATTTTCGCATGCTGCTAAACAATCATCTTCAATTTTTCTAATTCCATACAGACCCTAGTTTTGATGCAGCAGAGTGTTTCCAAGCTTTATTATAAAATCAATAAAAAAATTAAGAAAATAAACACTCTACATGCTTACATGTTCTCTCCATTTCAGGATATAGTGTTGCTCATAGAAAGTCTCCTTAAGTTACAAAATGAAACAGTTCCATTATCTCCATGTGTAATAAACAACAACAACAACCAAGGTTGGTACTTTACTTGGGGGCAAGTAGAGCAGAAGAAAAGTACCATGAAAGAATTGACCTTTGGGAATTCAAAACCCCACAAAGGAATAGCACTGACTTCCAGCGCTTAAAAACCATAACACAGAGAGAAATGTACAGAGATCCTTTAGCCAGAATGATTGAAAGAAGTGACAGGAGGCAAGCAATGGCTCCTGAGACCTGGAAGAGTCCCTCTACCTCTTGAAACCAGATGATTATGGAAACAGAGGTTTCCATGCATGATCTCTTCCATGATTTAATAGCCAGAGCCCCTTTCCTCCATGTACATCAGGCATGGGCAAATACGGCCCTCCAGATATTTTGGGACTACAACTCCCATCATCCCTAGCTAACAGGACCAGTGGTCAGGGATGATGGGAACTGTGGTCCCAAAACATCTGGAGGGCCGAGTTTGCCCATGCCTGATGTACATGATGGAATGTGTATTGAAGACCATGTCAATCAGGCCGTTATACACATGGACATCTGACCGGAGCATTCTGTTCATATACTCATTGTGGTGCTACAAAGGCAGGAATTTAATTAACATCTTCAAAAAGGGCCCCCCTGTGAGATCCCTCTGCAAGTTCAAAGGCGAAACTTACCTAACTGCATCACTGCATAGATTGGATACAATTGCTAGGTGATGTTCTTTAAATGTTCTTTAAAAAGAGATTACTTTTGGTCCTCAAATTCGCAATGGGGAAAAATTGTATTATGGGTGTAGCATGGAGGGGCAATAATGAAGAAGGTCATCACACCCGGCAGATTTGTGAATCAGTCCATAATGAAGACTTGTGACTGAGTCAGGTTCACTGAGAAGACATATCGTCTGATCTCTTCTCAAGGTGCTTATTTCTTTGGTGCTTTTTTCATGATGTGTTGTAATCTTAGAAGGCTGGTGAAGCTCACACTTCCTTGTGTAGGTGTGAGCTATGGTAGATCCGTATCCATCCCTATAATTTGTATGATGAAGTGGGATGATTCCTCCTATATTTCATAAAAGGGGAGAAATATGAACACACCAAAGCATTGATTTTTGTACCCTACCATTAACTTGTGACAAATCTCCAGTTTCTTCTTTGGGTAAAATAAATGCACAGAATTTCCGAGATTTTTCAAGAGACTAGTCTGAATTGTCAATTGTCACCCTTCCCCCATCAACAAATTCAAATTTATATTTGCAATCCAGACTAATGGATGGAATGATTTATTTATATTACAATGCAGAAATAGGCTTGAGTCAACAAAAGCTTTTGACGCAATAAATTTGCTAGTATTTAAGGTGCAACGTTACGTTTTTGTTTTCATAGTATTGACATTCCCAAACACCAGGATAAATTGTGTCTGAAACAAAAACAATAATTTTGTTTTATGGCATAATCTAAACAAATTAAGCAGGTTTAATGACATTGAAACAAGTCAGCTCACCAACAATACTATAAGAACTTGCAGAAGAGAGATGAGCGGTGACAAAGAAATTAGCAAAAATCAGCCAGCTGCCTAAAAGAAAAGGTGTCCTAAAATAAATCTGTCTTGTCCAGGGGATGAGGTTGAGAATTCTGAATAAAAAACAGAATGCTATGCAGGGTCAGCTGCAAGAGTGCCCACCAAATGACCTGTGGGCCAAAGATGTAGAAATTGTTAGGAGCCCGTCCTACACTCGAGTAAGACCCTGGCAGAGACACATGCCCGACTGGCATGTTCCCTCCCTCCTAGTCGATCGTTCAGGAGCTTCATAAGCTTTCTTCAGCCCGAATATCACAGCGACCGATGCCAACTGACACTGGCACACTTAGAGATCTGCAGAGTTTGCGCACACACGGAGCACTGCAACATGGCTCCCTCTCTCTCTAGCATCAGACAGCAAAGAGAGAGAACAAAGGACAATAGTCCCACTTCACGGAACACAGTAACACAAACATCCTGTCTCCGTCACTTCCCATCATGAAATGACATCCTCCAAGGACACCATTGCAAAGAGACCAGAGCAGCGGCTAGTGAGGGCAAGTGCATGGTGCATGCCCCCAAGGGGGGGGAGGCATGGACAGAGCCCTCTGTGGCTCACCTTGCAAAACAGCACAGAGGGCACACTTGCATTCCACAGTCCAAGAGAGTGGGCAGCAGTGTTGACCCAGCTTGACCCAAGGATGGAGGTGAGGCAGCCAGGCACCTTATGCACCCATAGCCTCTGTTCCCCCTGGGCCAGGATTGACCCCGAGATGGAGCTACCATGGCCAACAGCCTCTCTCTGCTGTGGCAGAGCTGCATGCAGTACAGCCCAGACGAGAAGAGGTGTGGCAGCTCTCTGCCGCCAACACTCCACTCCGCCCCGGGTCAGACATGACCCAGGAGCGGAGCTGTGGTTGGGCATGAGGAAGCTGCCTCTGCAGCTCCTTTGCATGCCGGGGCCAGGCTCTGAGGGGAGGCTGTTGTGGGGGTGCCTGGTCATCCCCCCTCCAGAAAATGCGCCTGGGTGATGGCACCCCCAGACCTCCCCATGCTATGCCTCTGGACCAGAGTGTACCACCTACCACTGCTTTACAGTAGAAGGGTGCCGGTCCCCTTTAAATGTGGTCCAGTGAGGGCAGGGCTAGCTACTGGAATGCACCTAATGCTACTCTATAGGGCTTAGTCTGAGTTTGAGCACTTGCATCGTGCATGTCTACTGAGGAGTTCAATTTAGCTTAAGGGAATGTGGTTGTAGGATTGTAGCCTCTTTGTAAGCTCAAGTCCTTTTAGTGGATGGGAGCACCACTCCTTCTTATACTAAGATATTTTGCCCTGTGCATCCATCTTTTAAAACAGCAGACAAAGATTTTATGACCCCTGATAATCATTATATTTGAATTAAAATATACTTTATATTGGGGGTCAGCAAACTTTTTCAGCAGGGGGCCGAACCACTGTCCTTCAGACCTTGTGGGGTGTCGGATTATAAACCATCCCGCCACAACTCTCCCCTCCCTTCTCCACAGCACCGGATGAGCCCTGGTGGCTGCTTAACTGTGTCTTGTGAGAGGTAGGGGCTGGCGGTGGCAGTGGCGGAGGGACAATGAGCGCTCCGGAGAGGGACTGTTTAAAATGGCAGCTGCTCAAGCGCTGCTGCTGCTGGCACCAACAAAGCCCAACCCCCTTCCTCCTCTAGGCAGGGCAGGGAGAAGCCAGGAGGAGGGAGGGAGGAGGCACCGATGCTGACGCCAGGTGAGGGAGAGGGAGGGAGAGGGAAAGAATGAGTATGCTGGCAATCAATGTGGCGATTCCCGGACCATCTGCAGGCCAGATCCAGAAGGCTATTGGGCCTGATCCGGCCTGTGGACCTTAGTTTGCAGACCCATGCTTTATATGTATTGTGTTTTTAATGTTCAGTGTGACAGCATTGTCATTTTAGTGTGACTTAATTGTGCTTATGAAGCCTATACTTAAGTTCCTAAGAAGCAGGAGTGAACAATCCAACAGTGTGTGTGTGTGTGTGTGTGTGAGAGAGAGAGAGAGAGAGAGAGAGAGAGAGAGAGAGAGAGACTTTTGCAAAGGAAAGCAAACAGGATTCCTTGAGCCGCCTCAAGATTTCAGTTACAGCAAAAACGTAGAGCAAACTTGAAAATTCCTCCTCTAATGAAGCAACTAAGAGATTATGAATGAAACCAAAATTATTTTGACTAGCAAAATTTCTCCCGGTACCGGTGGGGATTATTATACACCTTACTATGTACATTCTTGGCTGCAGTTGAAATGCAGCCTGTAAAAGCTACACAAAAGAGATGCTGTATTGTATTCAGTGAAGTCTTACTCTGAGTAGACCCACTGAAATTTTTGGAACAGGCGGGATATGTGCAGCTCATGTGTCCATAAAATGTGGCTTCCCTGGAGCAACTTGAGGCACAAGCTGGTACATATGACAGTGCTAATTTATAAGTTGGGGGGGGAGGTGACATCACACACCAAAGTGCATGGAAAGGAAGCACCATATGCAGCCCTAATTAGTCAGGGGGGATTATTTCACTCTGAGGAGGGAAAACACTGTATGTTTCAGTACTTCAATGAAGACAAATTGTAAGTGTGGAGGAGGCTTAAGTGTAGCCTTTGAAATTACACATAATTACTGTTAAGGTGTACACAGGTTTGATTAGGACAGAATAATGGGTGACCCATTTATGCTTAATGAGCATCCAAAGCAAACAGAAGAACATTATCCAAATTAACTCCTTTTCTTAATTCTGCCCTATGTGTCACACACTGGCTTCTATGCCAGCGTAGGCAGGTGTCTGCATGGGTTTTTTAAATGAAGTGTGCTAATTCTAAGAGAACTAAACCACTGGCAGTTTTGTGGCTAAATGGTGTAGAAGAATACAAGTGCTCCTTTTTTTGGCAAATCCCATTGTGCTGACTAAGGTCTCTGTGTTGTTGTTTTCTATGTATAGACATTGCCGTGTGACTCAGCAGGTTTATGCCAAGCATTGGTCCATCTAGAGCACTATAGTCTTCCCTAGGGGAAGCCAATCTGGTCCAGATGTTACTTGCTGCCTTGAACTGATGAGAGTTGTAGTCCAATATCTGGAGGACACCACATTGGGTACTCTTGGCCTATATGGACTGGCAGTCACTCTCCAGGGCTTCAGAGGTGCTAGGGACTAGACCCTCTGCATACCACTGCATACCACTGAGCTATGACCTTTCCCCATATATGCCACATTCAAACCAGGAAAGCTCCTCTGGGGTAAACAAATTCCAGATTGCAACTTCACTTCATGTTCAGGTCCTTTCTGAAGCCCCACCTGTACTGCACACTTAAAGCAGTATCATACTACTTTAAACAGGCATTGTTTAAAGTGCTAATTTAGAAGAATTCCCCCAAGAATTTTGGGGAGCTGAGAGACCCCTATTTCCATCACAGAGCTTCAATTCCCAGAGTTCCGTGGGAAGAGGAGTTGACTGTATGTTTCCGAGCACAATTCAAAGTTTTGGTGCTGACCTTTAAAGCCCTAAACGGCCTTGGCCCACGATACCTGAAGGAATGTCTCCACCCCTATCGTGCATCCCAGACACTGAGGTCAGCACCAAGGGCTTTCTGGTGGTTCCCTCACTGTGAGAAACGAAATTACAGGGAAACAGGCAGAAGGCCTTTTCGGTAGTGGTGACCACTCTGTGGAACGCCCTCCCATCAGATGTCAAGGAAATAAACAACTATCTGATGTTTAGAAGACATCTGAAGGCAGCCCTGTTTAGGAAAGTTTTTAATGACTGATGTTTTAATGTATTTTTAATCTTTTGTTGGAAGCTGAGCAGAGTGGCTGGGGAAACCCAGCCAAATGGGTGGAGCATAAATAATAAGTCGTTGTTGCTGTTGTTGTTGCTGCTGTTAAACCACGCTGTGAACTGTAGCTCAGTAAGGGGAACAGGGGTCTCCTAACAACTCTGAGCACATGTAATAAACTACAGTTCCCTGAATTTCTTGGGGGGAAACCACAATTGTTTAAAGTGGTAAGATACTGCTTCAGTATCTACTACAGTAAGATACTGTATAATGTAGATGAGGCCTTGAGTTGTGCCTTCCTTGACTTCCACAATGCCCCAGAATCTGTTTATAATCACAAACCTTAATGTCTTACCCACAAACAGTTGATGGCTATCTTTTTTTTTTTTTAATGCCTCCCTTCTTCTTGCCTGCTGAACTTGTTATGTTTCCCCAAGACAATGGTTGGGCAAGTTGTATGCCATTTAGCAGCTGTCTCACTTTGCAGCCTGTTCTTTCACATCCTCTTTCCAATGGCCCTTCAGTGGTAAATGAACCTGAGTGATCCTTGGTTCGTATCTCATATTGATTTTCATGATGAGTTGGCAAATTCCACCAAGTGCAGAACGTTTAAATCATCGACACTCTATACTATATTTTTGTTAAAATAAAAAAATTCCTTCCAGTAGCACCTTAAAGACCAACTAAGTTAGTTCTTGGTATGAGCTTTCGTGTGCATGCACACTTCTTCAGATACTTTTTGTTTTTGTTGTTGATGATGCATTCTTCTTTTGTTTTATAGGTGAGAGGATGGCTGCTCTGTAATTTAAGAACTCTTTCCTTCTCTTCAATTCACTTAACTCCAGCCTACAGCATGCCTTTCGATTCATCCACATTCCCCTCAGTGCTGTTTTGTAATTTGAGTTTACTTGTTCCAAGAAGACACTTTGCGCTTTAATTTTTCACAAGAATGAATTTCTCAGCCTGCCTGCCAAATACCTCTAGTTCTGAAATGTCCAACTTGTACAATCTGTGAGGAACTCTCATCTATGTTTCTCTATCCTCGTTGCTCTTTGTGGCACTATGGCCAAAACTAAGGCTAGGCCAAAATCACTTCTCCACCAGTTTCCCTAAAAATATTGTCCCTCTATAGGCTGATTTTATGCTGCTTTCTTGAAATGGGAGATTTCTATTTACATAACTGGTCCACAGCAGAGACAGAAAGAGTCTCGCATCCCTTTCTTCAAGTCATGTTCATAACCTGCAACCATCTTGTTTTGACTGGGACATTATGGATTGATCCCAGAATGTCCTGCTTTTTGGTCCTGTGCTCTCACACGAGATAAAAGGCATTGCTAACAGCAACAAAGACTTTCCTCTCTTTGCCTCTGGTCAACATGGAGGTGAAGAATAGAGGAATGTGGGAAACAGGGCTGGAGCTGAGTTGGGGTCTTGGCAGCTGTGATCTTTGGATGAAGAGCAGTATACAAATTTAATAGATCATCATCATCATCAAGTATGCTCTTCCAATTGAAAAATGAAGGCTATCCTTGGGGACAATATGATGATGGGGCAGGTACCCACTACATTTTTCTGCATAACAAAGATGATTTCTCTTTTGGCCATTAAGCTTTGATCTCAACTGATTTTGCTGGCTAGACCAGGGGTCAGCAAAGTTTTTGCGGCTTGGGCCAGTTCACGGTCCCGCAGACGCTGCAGTGAGCCAAAGTGTGTGAGAGCACATGCATGCGAAAATGCTAATTCTGGTGATCCTTCTGGCACGGAGGAGGTGTGTGCAGCTACCCGTTGGCTGCAGGAGCCAGCATTGTGGAAGGCTGTCCCCGCTCTGCTCCGCGCCGGTTTAGCGCGGTGCACAGGAGCCGACTGATTGGGCAGCGGGGGTCCATGGGCCAGTTAAACAACCCCCATGGGCTGCTTGTGGCCCATGGGCCTTAGGTTGCCGAACCCTGGACTAGACCCTACCTACTTTAGCCTTTCTTGTTAGCATTAAATATAAACAGACATGCAGGGAATCAGGAAACTGGTACAGGGAAATAGGAAGTATGACCGGTAGGATACAACTATGCACATAATTTTCTGTATTATGAAACAGTAAAAGTCTTTGTTCCACAACGTGGCATGGTTCTATCTTTTTAATAATAAAATGATAACATAAAGTAATACAATGGAACTGTAAAAGCTTCCCTGTCTAGGTTCAAGGGTTTGATTTTGCATTAAATGCCTCTTCTACTGAATCAGCAATTGCCAATTTGTTGTGATGGCCTTCAAACATGGATTTTTATTCTCATTCTTTATGTTGCTTTTACAGGCCTTCCAATCCTTTAGTTTCTTTCTCCATAAGCCACTGCATTTCCCCTCCTTAAAACAGGTCTCATGTTATTTTCTCTGCTCAGCTTGGGGAAAGAAGCTAATTCTTATGTTTATTAGGAATATACTGTTTTCATTTTGGGTGTCTTGCTTCAAATTTCCCTTATGATTGCTGAGGAAAACTTGTTTTCAGTGAAGATGCCAAGTGCATTCCTTATGAAGTATCCTATGGTGTTCTTTGCTAGTCTGATATCTCCCACTGTTGACCTTATCCCATTAATATAACTTAACAATCTTTAGTAGTTTTTTATGTGTGTGAAAGACATTTTCCGTAGCCATTCTTTTTTTTCTCTTATGAACAGGCTCCAGCTAAAAGCAGATCACTTTGCTTGGTTAATAAACCAAACAAACTTCTGCTGCCTTATTGATGAGTTGGTCTTATAGGTGTAAATCAAGCAAACTGATACAATAAAAATAATAGTAGTATGGGAAGTACAAATAATAGGACAGAAGGCACAGTATAACTGGAAGAGACTCAATTGTAGATTGGTAGAGTACTTAAGACCATTAGGAAATGAGTTTGACTTGGTGGCAAATCAGTGGCTTTTAATGGTATCCAAACTATTAAAGAGTATCCTGTAGTGGCTGACCGGGACCAGGGGGGTCATCGATATGGCTGGAGATCTTCCATTTGCTTCTGTCTGGCCCCTCTTAGGATTGCTTTGATCCCCGTTATGTGTTTAATTCTGAGCTGCAGAAGCAACACAAAACTTTTGCCCGTATTTGTCAGTTCTGCTGCCTTCGAGGGGAAAGTTCTGGCATTGGGACTGTCTGGGAAAGCAACAAAGCTGTCAGGGTTGTCACTAAAACTGCCCTTTGTCTGCAAATGGAAGGTATGGTTGCCAAAATGGCCTAGCCTGCTCTGCTCTTACACCTTTCAAAGCTGCTTGATATGCAGGAATCAGCAGTCAAATTGTCTCATGGCGCATTATCACCTGCTAATTGCTGCAGGTCAAATGGCTGCAAAGGATCCCCATTCAAAAACTGGCAACCCCAATCTGAAGTTAATCTGCTACATCTCCAGATAGCAAATGTACGTATATTTCATTCAGCCCCATTGGCAATGTCCCATTGACTCCATGGCAACTGAGACCTAGTGCTTCATCCAGCCTTCTGTCTTGCATTGGAGCTGCAAACTGAAAGTTCTGCAGAAAAATTCATTTGCACTTCAACTTCCCATTTTAATTAGTCTAATGTCACAATGCTCACATGATTCGGCCAGTGTTCATCTCTTTTGTTTGATTGCTTCCTTGCAGTGTCTACATTTGGGGTTGTACTGCAAAAGACTGTACTGGCCAAGCACATTTACAACAAGGAGAAACCAGGGACTTGGTTGCTAGGAGACACTTGGGAAGCCATCTGAATAGGTATGTGATTCTTTTCCATCAAGATGATCAGGACATAAGCAGTGCATTTCCATATCACAGAGATAAAACATGCTGTCACCAGAGGCTAGATCTGCATTAACATTACAAAAAAAAAGAAGTTTCAGTAATTTGCACAACCCCATTTTGATGTTATAACATGGGCAATGAATGTACATTAGGTGGGCAGGAGGGTAAAGCAATACAGCAGCAAGTTCTGTCTCATGACCTACATGATTTTTTGTAAATTGTGAAGAGACTGTTGCATGCACTGCTGTATCCAAGGTAGGCTCCGTCTGTGCTTCCAGAAAGACTGCTTTTCTAGGGTTTCCAAACATATGGAAATACTTCTCTGCATGTATGTACAGGCAACCCCCCCCCCAAACCTGAAGGTGCAGAGCCCCATACAGTCATACCTCAGAAGTCGAACGGAACCCATTCCGGAAGTCCGTTCGACTTCCAAAACGTTCAGAAACCAAGGCGCGGCTTCCGATTGGCTGCAGGAAGCTCTTGCAGCCAATCAGAACCTATACAACCTGCGTCAGGTTCCAAAGAATGTTTGCAAACCGGAACAATCACTTCTGGGTTTGCCGCATTTGGGAACCAAAACCTTCACTCACAATGCGTTCAACTTCCAAGGTACGACTGTGCATACATTCTTGTCAGAATGTTTCCACCGGTTTTGTGAAAGGTTCAACACAGCGCAGAAAATCAGAATTGAAATATCACTCTTTCTAACGGTAAATTCGTGTGATGAGTGCCAAGAGAAGTGGAGACAAAGGGGGAATACAGAAAAACAAGACAGAAGCATAGGTCAAGTACTTTTTTATGAAGAAAGTATAAGCCCGGTATTTTTTCTGTGCTGAAGGAGCAGGTATGTACCTTGCAGGATACTAAAGCAAGCATCATTTTTGCTTCAGGATCAGAAGGTCCATTTAGAATTTTTGAAACTACAGTGGTACCTCGGTTTACAAACTTAATCCGTTCCAGAAGTCCATTCTTAAACTGAAACTGTTCTTAAACTGAGGTGTGCTTTCCCTAATGAGGCCTCCCGCCACTGGTGCCCTTCCACTGTTTGGAGTCCGTTCTTTGACCAAGGTAAAGTTCACAAACTGGGATACTACTTCTGGTTTTGCGGAGTTCGTAAATTGAATCGTTAGTAAACAGGACTGTTCTTAAACCGAGCTCCCACTGTACCTGGAAGGTTCTCCTAATAGGTTTCAAGCAGGAGTATTTTCCAGTCCTACCTGGAGACATCAGAATTTGAATCTGGGACATCTTTCAAGCGAAGCAGGTGCTGTACAACTGAGCCATGGTCTTTCCTCATAGTGCTGCCATGTGTCTTCTTTTTCCAGAAAACGTCCTCTTTTTCAGGGATAAAATTTGAGACAAATTGCATTTATTTGCTTTGAATGGCCATCACAGCGTCCTCTTTTTTGCTCTTCAAAATATGGCAACCCTATTATAATAGAAAATCCTGCTGGAATCCAAAAATGTCTTTTGTAACCAGAAAAGAATGGTAGCATTTACTGATGAGTAAGCATCTTAAACGTATCCTGACTTGTTTCCAAAACTTCTATAGGAGTAGGACATGTGATAAGAAGAACCATAACCTCAAGTTATCTAGACATGAAAAGTTTTAGTGAGACAAAGAAAAAGCTACTGTATGAAATTTACTGCTTACCCAGAGTCACCATGCTGAGGCACCGATTGTGGCTACTGAGATCATCAAAGATCATCATGACCTGGTACATCATATGATTCTACAATGTGGGATGGGAAATATTGGAGGTGATACAGGGCTGGAAGTGGAAGGAGGCGAAGGGGAATGTTGTTCTCACCAACCTCCTGGAAGTAACTGCCTTACGGTACAGTCCAACCCATGTCTACTCAAATGTAAGTCTCATTGAAGTCAATGTGTGTTACTTCCTGGTAAATTGGTGCAGGACTATAGCCTTATTTGACTTATCATATACTGGAAAATAAACCAAAACTGGGAGGAAGCAGGAGAAAGAATAGTTCTATGAAACAAGAGGAAACGCTAACAACTATTTAGAAAATAAACAGGTGGTGAAGGTAAACTAACCTGAGCTGATAGTTTCAAGCATCTACACACAGGATTGACTCTTTAAATTCTTACAGTGCTTGCAAAATCAGAAAATGGAAGGGAGAAGATCCCCTGTGCTTTCACATCAAAATTGCATCTCAACAAAGTACAAAGGGACCTCCTTTTTTTGGGGGGGGTGGAGAACTAACGTGTGCCCTAAAATTCCAATCTCTTTGCACTACCTATCCATCAAAGATCTTATCTTTTATTTAAAATTGATGGTTTCTCCTTACAATAAGAAAAAGTGCACAGTCTCAAGTTTGAGAGACATCAAAGCAAAGTGAGATGAGAGCAAAGGGAAAAAGTGACAAGTTTGAAGAGTTTGTTGCACGTACAATACAGATAGGTTGCATTTCTGTTAGTGATGAGAAATCAAGGACTCAAGTTGGGGTGGTGAAGGGAAGGCAAATGTAACCTCTGAGGTCTCTACACCTGTCCCTCAGGACTCTGTCCAGGCCACACCTGCCATTAGCCCTGCTTTGCACTATCCTTGAGAGCTTTTGACTGGCTTGATTGTATCCAGTTGAGAGCCAGTGATTGAGAGCCAGTGTGGTGTAGTGGTTAAGAGCGGTGGACTCGTAATCTGGTGAACCGGGTTCGCTTCCCCGCTCCTCCACATGCAGCTGCTGGGTGACCTTGGGCTAGTCACACTTCTTTGAAGTCTCTCATCCCCACTCACCTCACAGAGTGTTTGTTGTGGGGGGGGGAGGGGGAAGGAGAATGTTAGTTGCTTTGAGACTCCTTCGGGTAGTAATAAAGCGGGATATCAAATCCAAACTCCTTCTTCTTCTTTTCCTTGAACTGTGACAGTTCCATTTTCTTGTCTGAATGGAAGGTGGACACCTATATGGGAAGACTGCGTGTAAAAGGAACCTCTAATTTTTTCCTGGCTGGAATGCTCCCATACAAAGGTAAAGTACAGTGCTGGGTTACCCAAAAGCAGACTAAGGACATACTCAGGGCACCAGAGAGGGGGATGGGATGTGTTCTTGCTTTTTAAAAAGAATTTGACATTTGTTTTGTAAGCATTGCATCACAGGGCAATTGTAATTTTGTTAGACTTCATTATACTCCACTGCACACTCTTCCCCCATTTTTTCAGTTCTCATTTTATTACTTATCCCCACCTGAACTACCCTACTAATGTAGATTGAAATATGAGGAAATTGGGCCCTGTTGGGTATTGCAATGAATCTTTGTTTCTTTGCTTTTGACTTTTTGATTTATGGTTTAGAATTGTTTTTCTTTTGAATTACGTATGAGGGCACCATAATATTTTCAGTGCTTAGGGCATCTGAAGATCTTAATCCAGACCTGCTAAAGAGACACATCTGCTAGTCCACCAATTTTTGCTTCTGGTCCTGCCACCACTGATAGGTGGCTCCTGGAAGAATGTCCCTAAGGGAATGTGACTCATAGGCTGAAAAGGACCAATGGTTCCATGGAAGAGAGAGATTTTGATTCAGGAGAGATATGATGCAAGAGAACATAAGAATGGAAGAACATAAGAAGAGCCTCCTGGATCAGGCCAGAAACACATCTAGGCCATCATCATCATCATCATCATCATCATCATCATCATCATTTATTGCACAACAGCAGAAAGAGAGCTTATGGTGAAAGCTGGCACCATTTGTGCTCTGTTGTCTATAACTACATTTAATGATGTTAAATGTGTTATTTGCTTTTGATTTATTGTGCATCTTGCTGCTTTTGTTTGTTTTTTTAATTAAAAAAATCCATTGTTTTAATTTGTGCTGGAACAAACACGATGAAGGGCAGGATATGAATGCCAGAAATAAATAAAATAAATACTCTTGGAAGTAAATTTGGAGGGGGGGAATCATGGAAGTATAGTCAATCATTTCTCTGATGTGAACTCTGCTACAGCTTGGAGTATGACTTGAGTCTTCACATACACACCCCACGTACAAACCATGTTAGAGGGTGCCTGGACCATGTGTCTTAACCCTTTCTCCTTACACACACACACTCCACAGAGTGAGTGAGACTGAGAATTCAATGCAAGCACACCTGTGGAACATAACCCTGCTTTTTTCTTTTTTGGCACTGATTTAGATCATTCGTCAATATTGGTCAGTATTGACTTGTAGTGGCTCTCCATGGTTTCAGACAATAGTTCTTCTTCTCCTGCCTTTTAGATGCCATGGATTGAATTTAGGGCATTCTGTGTGCAAACCAGGTGCTCTGCTACTGAGCTAGGACCCTTCCCTATTTCACTCTGCAGAAAAAAGCCCCAGGGGATCATTGATGTCAATAGTACAGTGGTACCTCGGGTTACATACGCTTCAGGTTACCTACGCTTCAGGTTACAGACTCCGCTAACTCAGAAATATTACCTCAGGTTAAGAACTTTGCTTCAGGATGAGAACAGAAATCATGCAGTGGCGCCACAGCGACAGCAGGAGGCCACATTAGCTAAAGTAGTGCTTCAGGTTAAGAACAGTTTCAGGTTAATAACGGACCTCTGGAACAAATTAAGTACTTAACCAGAGGTACCACTGTATTGTGGCAGACCTGAGTATTCAAAAGTATTCAAGCCAACCTATATTTCATCAGTCCGATTATTTATTTATTTTTGCTTCAGATATTACTCTTCTGCTCTGAAGAATGGTAGCATGATGATGCATCGCCACCAGTTTCTGACCCTAAGAGTTGTAACATTCCTCTTAAATTTTTTGCTGCCAAGGAGTGTGGTGGAGTCTCCTTCTTTGGAGGTCTTTAAGCAGAGGCTTGACAACCATATGTCAGGAGTGCTCTGATGGTGTTTCCTGCTTGGCAGGGGGTTGGACTCGATGGCCCTTGTGGTCTCTTCCAACTCTATGATTCTATGATTCTATGAAATTATGGCACAACTGCTTAGTGATCTGCTACAGCACAGCAGAGGCTTTGCTGTTCCTGATACGCTTTGGCACTCATTCAGTGATCTGGCATACATTTTTAAAGTAACATTGCCAATTTTGAAGCATCCAACATCTGATGTGCGAGAAATCCGACAGTATCACATTCAGTAAACAAGCAGGCTTCTTCTTCTTCTTCTTCTTCTTCTTCTTTTTTTGCTTTGTGGCTGCAGCTTATCAAATATTGAAAAATCAAAAGATTATAGAACTGAAGAGTGTATTGACTATATCTGTATTCATCTCTGTATGCTTAAATCAATGAATTTAAGTTTATGCGTTGAATTCAAATTAAGCCATGTAGACCAAGCTGAAATAATAATTTTTAAAATGCTTTAGGGAAGTACATGCAGGCCATAAACATTTGATTTGGGCCTGCCAATGGGAAAAATGATAATGGAAATTCTGAAGGTTTTAAAAGTATTTTTTAAACACAAAATAGTTTTGGACATCATGGGGATTTGCAACACACTTCAGAGGAAGAGTTGGAGGTGTGTAATATAACCAAAGTGAATAATAATAATAATAATAATAATAATAATAATAATAATAATAATAATTTTTATTTATACCCCGCCCTCCCCAGCCAAGGCCGGGCTCAGGGCGGCTAACAAGCAATAACAAAAACAAGTTGAATGATTACAACTTAATAACAAAATTAAAATACAACATTAAAATATTGAAACATTAAAATATTAAAATGTAGCCTCATCGCAGGAGGAGAAAGGAAAAGAAAAAAGAAAGGGAGGGAGGGAGGGAATCAAACTGGCTCCAAGCCAAAGGCCAGGTGGAACAACTCTGTCTTACAGGCCCAGCGGAAAGAATACATTTCAGACAGTGATAAAAAATGCACCAGTTATAGATGGCAGGCTAACATATGCAAGCAACATGGAGATCAAGGATGATGATGATGACGATTATGGTGATGATTAAGATCAAGCCCTCAACAGAGGAGGAAGAGGATAAATTGCCAGAAATGAACCTGGAACATGAAACTTTTTGGTCCTCCCAGCTCAATATTGTCTACACTGACTGCCAGCAGCTCTCCAGGATTTCAGACATGGTTTTCTCCCAGCCCTACCTGGAGATGCTGAGGACTAAACCTGGGACCTTCTGCGTGCAAAGCAGATGCTCTACCACTGAGCTAAAGCCGTTTGCCAACCTGGCACTGGAAGATGTTTCAGAAGAGAAGTCTGAATCAATTCTTCGATCACCTGTTGCTGTTTTTGTCTCCTAGACATCCCTGTTGAAGAAAGGGAAAAAGCACAAGTCATAGTTCATCAAAGGTGCTGCAGTGCTTGGTTGGAAGCTAAAGTTACACTCGTTTAACTTTCTAGCAATTCCATGGTGGAGTATGACTCTGGTGTTCATCAGACCCACTTGGGAATAGTAGTAGTAGTAGTAATGATGATGATGATAATAATAATAATAATAATAATAATAATAATAATAATAATAATAATAATAATACAGTGGTACCTCGGATTACATACGCTTCAGGTTACAGACACTTCAGGTTACAGACACTTCAGGTTACAAACTCCACTAATGCTGAAATAGTACCTCGGGTTAAGAACTTTGCTTCAGGATGAGAACAGAAATTGTGCTCCGGCGGCGCAGCAGCAGTGGGAGGCCCCATTAGCTAAAGTGGTGCTTCAGGTTAAGAACAGTTTCAGGTTAAGAATGGACCTCCAGAACGAATTAAGTACTTAACCCGAGGTACCACTGTAATAAATTTTATTTATACCCTGCCCTCCCCAGCCAGAGCTGGGCTCAGGGCGGCTAACACCAGTAACATAGAATAGAAGGATGCATCTGGGAGTTGAATACTACTGTTATCTCTAAGAACTATCCAAATTAAAGAAGGAACCATTGCATGCAAGAAGTCCCATGTTCAACTCCTGGCATCTCCAGTTAAAAAATTAAGGAAATACCGGTACCTCTCTACCTGAGACCATGGAGAGGAGGTGATACTGGGTTATATTGATGCAGAGTGTGACCTGGTAAAAAGCAGCTCCCTATTGCTATTTCAGCAATGCTTAATCTGTATGTCTCACTGAAAGCATGTATTCCTTAGAGCTTCCCTAGCTTGGCTAGAGCAGGAAAACATAAATACCGTATTTTTTGCTCTATAAGACACACTTTTTCCCTCCTAAAAATTAAGGGGAACTGTGTATGTGTCTTATGAAGCGAATGCAGGCTGCACAGCTATCCCATAAGCCAGAACAGCAAGAGGGATCGCTGCTTTCACTGTGTAGCGATCCTTCTGGCTGTTCTGGCTTCTGGGATAGCAACGCAAAGCTTCTTCAGGGCAGCAGGAAGAACGCTCCCCCTGCCTTGAAGCGGCTTTGCGCGGCTGTTCGGTCCCTCTTGCTGTTCTGGCTTCTGGGATTCAGATTTTTTTTTCTTGTTTTCCTCCTCCAAAAACTATGTGCGTCTTATGGTCTGGTGCATCTTATAAAGTGAAAAATACGGTACATGTGGCTTTAGCCGCTACCACTGTGTCCTATATCCTGTACCAACATCATCCTGCTCATTGTCAGTTGAGCCTTTATCATTTGCTTTTGGCTCAGGGTGTCCTGCTGCGCTATATAGAATAAGCTGGGGAACCTTTAAATTGTCTGATTTATTTTGCCAGCAAAGCAAATATTTGAAAATGTAACAGTATAACCATCTTAGTAGTTGGGTCCCCCTTCTCTTCTCTTTTCTTTTTTGCTTTCAGAGCTGTCTAGGCCCTTGAAATAAACTTCCCCAAATAATCATTTCACACTCTTTCTGAGATTGCTGGGAGAGGTCTAGTTTCATATTCTCTCAGTAGCCCTTTGGATTTAGTACTAGATCAGGGATGGGGCACCTGTGGTCCTTGAGATGTTGCTGTCCAACACCCATCAGCCCCTGCCAGCATGGCCAGTGATGAGGCATGCTGGGAATTGTAGTATAGCAACATTTGAGGAGCCATGGGTTCCCCACCCATGTATTCAGATGAAGGTATAGTTAAAGTTCCATTGTACACGGAGGTTACATTAAACTTCGTAAGAAGCAAATCCTTCTTCATGGTAGCCACAGACAGTGCTTTCCAGTGGGAAGTTCATACTGTTGCCTTCTTCAGTGGATGTTTCTTGTTTCTCCACATGTTTAGTAACTCATGCGTTTCTTCTTATTTTATAGTTGTCATTTGCTGGTTTTACTTTCTTTTAAATGGACTGTGAGGCATCTCAAAGCAATTTAAAATCATAACAGATATAAAGCAATTGCATGTATCAAAACCAGCTAAAACTATTGCACTTATAAAAACAATTAAAAACAATCACATAAAAGCAATTAAAAATAAAGACAGTTACATATATAAAATCAGTTTCAAATGCAATAGCAATACCAGCTGGGATATTCTCCACTTAGAATATATATTTACACCCAGTAGAATCTCGCACAGAAAAGCAGTATAAAATAGTTTGAAAATATTCAGTATAAACAGACTCCAGAGGAAATTAGACAGGAGGCATATGGAGAGGCCTATAGTTGCTGTTGACTGCATTCTTTCCTCTTTTTCACTGATGTTTTTGAGTTTTATGTGCGCTCTACTGTGGATTTAATTATATTGATTTTTGCCTTCATTCAAACAGAAAGCAAGGGTATAAATATATATACTGTTGTCACTTTGGGCAGCGGGTTTAGGCTGTTTGATGCCTGAGTCCCCTCTAAGCTCCTGAATCCAGCAATGGAGAACTCAATTCCATTGTTGAATTAGCCAGGCAAGGGTTATATTTGCCAAATAAGTAGCACATTAAGTATGGTCTTTAGTATAACAGAGGAGGTTGCTCTGTGCCAGAAGACTAATGGGTGTGGCCCCTCCCTCACCTGACTAGTAGTGAGAAAGACATTTGCCAGAGTAGTGTGTGAGAGAGAGATGGACACAGGAAGCAGGCAGAAGCCAGAGTATCAGAGCCATGATGGATTTCTGCTGGAATCCAAAGCTGTGACTATGGCAGAAACAAGACTTTCTGGTGTGATGGCCTGGGACTTGGGCTCGGACTCGGCACCAGAGGTGTCTCACTCCACACTGGATCCTTTGCCTCAGGCGGAAGCTGAATCAAGTCTGGGGCCTGATTCTGAAGAGCCCCAGTCTGCACAGGTTCCCCTGCAACAAGCACCAGCTGGGCCGAGTCAGGGGGCTGAGCCTGCCCTGGCTCCAGATGCGGGGATGACCTCGTTGCCTTCAGCTGGACAATCACTTATAGCTGCTGCACTACCAGTTGGGTCAGGGGAGGCTGAGGTGGCCTCTGGGTCTAGTAACCCACCGACATCCCTCGAGCTGCAGAGACAAAGGTCTGAGAGAAGGAGAGACCTGAGTACCCGCCGGAGGAGTACTCGCCTTCGGGCGAGACAGGGAGGTGAGTCACCAGGGGATCAGAACTGGCCATTACCCCGACAAAGATAAAAGGCTGTCAGACCCCACCCCAGGTTGCGGGAGCAAGGTTGCTATTTGCCAGAACATGCCTGAGATCTGGTGCCTGACCTTGCCTGGTTTTCTGCCTCATGTCCTGCCTTGGCCCTGCCGGACTGACTCCTTGTGGAACCCTTGGATTTGGGACTGGACCTGGACTGCGTTACCTGGGTTACCCCTGGGCCCAGCACATCTGGAGTGCTAATACTGTGAACCCCTCCATCATAGACTCAGGTAGTTGATGGCATCCATCTGTCTCGGGAGACAATGGAAGAGTGTACCTTTGGGGATGAACTCAAGCCTGGGAAAGAGAAGACTGAGAGGAGATATGATAGCCAAATATCTCAAGGGCTGTCACATGTAAGAGGAAACGAGCTTGTTGTCTCCTGCTCCAGAGAGTAGGAAGCTGGTAGACACTTCTTCATTGGATGTTTTAAAGAAGAGGTCGGATGGCCATCTGTCATGGATGCTTTAGTTGAGATTCCTGCATTGCTGGGGAATGGGCTAGATGACCCTTGGGGTCTCTTCTCATTCTACAATTCTATGATTCTAAGGCATTTCATAAGCAGGGCACCAGCGTAGAGAAGACCCTTTCTATTTTCTCCACCTACTTTAGCTCACTGAGCAGGATAAGCAAATATATATATCTAGTGCTCACTTATATTTCATGACCCTCATCTATTCATCACAGGTGGTGAAAACACATGGATTAATATTCTTGTATTTCCATGCATAGATACATGTTCCAGAGCCCACTAAATTTGACACCATTGAATCAGTGGAATATAGATTAGTTGTTGCATACTCTGCATTTTGCCATTATTCCCCTTCTTCCAGTTTGGAATCAGTTCTCAAACTGCTCATACCAGAGCAAAAACGCTCAAGGAGTGGAGCCTTTATCTTGTTATGTGCAATATAGGTTTTGTCTGGCTGCATTTGCACATAATTTTGTAGCAACAAGCAGCGTGGCCTACTTGAGAAATTGCCTAAATGCAGCACATTTTGTGTCTCTGCTCTGGACTGGCTCCCCCACTCGCCATCCTATTTCATACATCACTTGCAAGTTATTTGCTGTAGTGATTCCGCAGAAATAAGCTTATATAACCTGAATGAAAAATATGGCGAAACAAAATAAGAAAATGACAAAGGAAGGAAAGAAGCTATATTGATTGGAGAAATGTATAATTCCAGGGCTTAAATGATCAAAAGAAGGATAAGGAACACAAGAAAACTGTCTGGCCTTGTGATCACAACAGAAATCTTGGCACAACAGACTCAGGCTTATGTCTGTACCCACAAGAAAAAGACACCCCTCCCCATTAAAGTTAATAGTCACAAGCTTATAGCATGAACCTGCAGGATCCTTGAAAGTTTCCTGTTGTTTTCCCCACTTAAAAGACCGGATAGTTAATTTTGTCTATCTCCTTAATTGTAATCAATTACATGTGAATGACGCACCGTGGATATTTATTTATTATGCTGGCATTTTCTTCAAATGCTACAAAATGAAATTATGAGAGGGATCTGAATGTGAACACTCAGATGCATTAGACATGCATTTTAATCAGCAAATAATACAATAAAAGCTTTACCTTGCTTTAAAAATGCATTTTAATCCTTTCCTCAATTAAAGATTTATTTATTATGCAGAAAACTTTATTGTCACAAGTGCAGAAACCCATTAGCTCGATGATTTATGGTAACACAAATGCAAATAAGATCTTCAAATTTAGAAAGACTGCATCATAACTAAATAAATCATTGAATCTGTCCATAGCTCAGCAGTTGTGAATGTCATAAGTTCTTTTACTATTTCTAAAATAGCTAAAGAAATAAGCTTGTGGGGAGGAGCAGGTTTTTGCCACCATGTTGACATAAACCTGACCCTAGATGAGCTTGTGCTTCTCTGAAAGGATTAGGTTTGCAGTTTTGCTTATGCTCCTAGATCCCATAGTAATGGGTGATATGCAGTGGCCAAGAGTGTTTTTTACCACGTTATGCTTGCATACCAACTGGGACTCTGTGTAGACTAGCCTGGGTTACACTGCTTTTGAAGATGGTTTTGGAATCTTCAGTTGGTGCAAAATACAGCTGTGTGAATGTGAGTGGAGGCAGGAGGTCCAATTGCATTTCAACAATTCTGCATCAACTCCAAGCTCAGTCCAACCCCAAAGCTCTATATCAGGCGTAGGCAAACTCTGCCCTCCAGATGTTTTGGGACTACAATTCCCATCATCCCTAGCTAAAAGGACCAGTGGTCAGGGATGATGGGAGTTGTAGTCCCAAAACATCTGGAGGGCTGAGTTTGCCTATGTCTGCTCTATATGGTTTGAAACCAGCTTATCTAAAAGGCTACCTTCACCCATATGATTCTGCCCATTTATTCCTACCAACTATAGAGGTCCCAAGTGTCCATGCATTTCTCTGGTGAGTACAGGGCATGCTTGCTGGTGGACCCATGACTGTAAAACTGAAGCTAAAGCTAAATAATGATGGAGACAGAGACAAATGTGTTCTAGATTAACCTGGACTAGAGACCATGCTCTTTCATTTTTAACCAATGCTCAGATTAGAATTCCATAGGAATAAATGCCCATGGGAATCCTGAGTGCAACAGCACTCTCCACTTTTGCAATTTCCAGCAACTGCTATTCAGAGGCCTACTGCCTTCCCCAGTAGAAGTGGAACATACTGTAGCTATCAGGATTAGTAGTTGTGGAGAGCCTTGTCCTCCAGGAATTTGTCTAATCTTATTTTGAAACTGCCTCTTGTGGGAATAAGGTCCATGGTTTAACTCTGTGCTCTGTAGTTTAATATACCATCATGATCTTTGCCCATCATAGCTTACTACTGCGTACTTGGGGTAGGGGGTTGCATGGATGGGTACCATTTTTACAACATGAGCAATGGCATCCACAGCCTAAACACTGGAAATGAAGGGGATGAGGAACGAATTAATGAAAATGTGACCTGTTCTTTACCGGTTCCAACAAAATGCTGCAGGGAAGAGGATGGATTGATGTCACCTCTTAGATAAATGAGTGAGATATACTTCTTTGCAGTGTGTTTAGGATTGAGGTCACAATCCCTTTTAATATTTTCCAAGCTACTTTAAACTGGCTTTGACAACTTTAGCTAAACTCTAATCAGGTATTTTGTGTTCACGGCAACTAAATTTGCATAAGCTGAATTTACAAAATGACAATTTGCAAATGTAGAAATAGATTAAACTCCAAAGTAATAAATAGCAGACTGGCCAAACCACTGTGAATGCACAGAAGCACAAATACCTCATGATTCAAAGAATTTAAATAATTAAATACCCCGATGGTGTGTAATATATACTGTTAGCAATGTGACAAATGATCTTCTCTACTATATATGCACAAAATATTGAATTATTGGGTGCTTTCAGGCAGGGACCATCACTCATGGCCATCCAGTTTCTGCAGAAGAAAAGTCCATTTGGGATGGGACATGACAGTGTACTGGACACCAAAATCTTCATTAATTTTGGCTACAGGCTAGATCCAGTCTGCAGAATAGAGGTTCTCCACTCCAACGGTAAGCCATCATTTAAGTTCCACAACAGTGGAAATTCTGCCACATGGCTGCCTTATACTCTCAGCAGAAAGCAAGCTTGCTTGGCAAATATCTTTTGATTATTTAAACTTTTGCTTGGCAAATCTCTTTTGATCATTTAAACTCCGAGTCTGCCAAAATGAGAAGTCATTCAAGTAGATTACCTGTTTAGTTATTAGCTTATTCACTAATTATTGTAATAAAGGGTATCTTTGCACTGATACATCCTGCTCTTAATTTTATAACTGTAAATAATGTTTATAGATGCTATGATTATTTGCAAATTCCTGAATTTTTAAAACATTCCTTTTGTAGTCAATAAAGAGGACTACGTGTATTAATAACTATGACTGCCAATTCACCAGATAGACAAACAATAAGTAATTTGATGTCGGCATAGGGTGACTTTGTTATCAACCTTACAAAAGATTTCTGCACCAGATGAGAGTCTGCAGTTCTCCACAGCAAGTGATAGATTAAAAGATATATTCCTTCTTTAAAAAAGAAACAAGCTGCTCAACCTCTGAGACCAATATAACAACAGCTGCCTTTTGCAATAACGCAGTATACTGTTCATAGTAGAGCAGTATGCTGCATTACTGCAAAGTATGCTTGTTGCTATATTGCTCTCAGAGGGCAAAGGGCTTTTTAAAAAAAGAGAGTAATATACTCACAAATGAATGGCGTTCTACACACCCATCAATCTGTTCTCAGCATTCTGTCACACTCTTGCATAGGAGGGGCCACTTCCAGACAGGCATATATTCTGGGATCAGCGCTCCTTGTGCCTGCAATTTTTTTAATGCAGCATCCACAAAATGTCACAGTCATCAAAATGCTAGCCTGTATCCCCTACCCCACCCCACCCCCACTAAAAAAATAATAATCCAGATTGATCCTTTCTGAGAAAATAAGTTTTAAAAACAAGCACCCAACCTGTTACCAACTTGTTTGCGACAGGCAAACAACCCATGAGAAGCAAACGGGGCCATGTCTATGAAGAAGCAAGGCTGGTAGATAGAAAGAGACCCAATTCTCAATGGCTGGAGTCAGTGTCGTTCATGTGGAAGATGGAGTAAGCTTGTTTTCTTCTGCTCCGGATGGTAGGAGTCAAACCAATGGATTTATAAGAAAGGAGATTCCAACTAAACATCAGGAAGGACTTTCTGACAGTAGGAGCTGTTCAACAGTGGAAGGACTCCCCTGGAAGGTGGTGGACTCTCCTTCCTTGAAGGTTTTTAAGCAGAGGTTGGATGGCCATCTGTCATGGATGCTTTAGCTGAGGTTCCTGCATAGCAGGGGGTTGGACTAGATGACTACAATTCTAAGATTCTTTGATTTTATGAACAGGAGCAGGGAGCACATTAGGCCTCCATTGCAGAGGTATCATTTCCTTTTACTACCTGCCATGTTTGTGGGCATTTGTAACTCCCTGAAATAAGGACTCTAGCTCTATTCAGGCATGCTATGTGTGCAAAAGGACTGCCGTGAGCATAACAAATAGGGATGGGATCTGACACACACACATGCCACACACCACTGTGCCCATCACTTTCCACAAACTGGAAGGTGAAGTCTGAAGCAGGGAGCCTTCTCTACTCATTGATGCTCACTGAGCCCTTTAGAAGCTTGCAAAACTGTGATTATAAATCACAGAGGGGATGTTCGTCAGTAGAGAAAGCTCCTCACTTTGGAGAATGATGGGCAAAGGGACTGTGGGGTCAGGCCCACTTGAACCATTCATGTAGTAGCCTTTACATGCAAGCAGCACATCCAAATAATGTTCATGTCGCATGCACAGCCAGCGTGGTGTAGTGGTTAAGAGCGGTAGTCACGTAATCTGGGAAACCGGGTTCGTGTCTCCGCTCCTCCACATGCAGCTGCTGGGTGACCTTGGGCCAGTCACACTTCTGTGAAGTCTCTCAGCCCCACTCACCTCACAGAGTGTTTGTTGTGGGGGAGGAAGGGAAAGGAGAATGTTAGCCGCTTTGAGACTCCTGAAGGGGAGTGAAAGGCGGGATATCAAATCCAAACTCTTCTTCTTCTTCTTCACTTATTGAGAGAGAAACTGCAGAAATTCCACCTTCAAGAGGTGTGTGTGTGTGCGTTTGCAAAAGACAAGCTTGTTTTCTGTGAACCCCCTGTGCTAATTTGATATGACTAAGAGTTAAAAAAGCAAACAGGAAAATCTTCTTCTTCCTTGGCCATCACTCATAGCCGAGTAAGATTGTCTTCCATAAACACGGTTTTAACAGTGAGTCCGTAAGTGACTGCAGAGGCCATTTCTGGATCCACATGCCCTTCCACAGTGGGGACATAGATTTCTGGGTGGGAGTTGATCAGGGTGAGGGTTTGCCAAGCTTGCCCTCCTCTTAGCATGTTTCTCCCTTTCGTCTTGAGTTCAAGCATCTTCAATGACACCTCCATGACACCTTTGATAAAGGATTGCTCTCCAACTGGAGCGCTTGCAGGCCAGTGTTTCCCAGTTGTCGAGGTTTATACTACATTTTTTTACATTTGCCTTGAAAGTGTCTTTAAGCCTCTTTTGTTGACCACCAGCATTACGCTTTCCATTTTTAAGTTTTAATAGAGTAGTTGCTTTGGAAGACGATAATCAGAAATCTGCACAGCATGACTAGTCCAACAAAGTTGATGTTGAAGAATCATTGCTTTGACACTAGTGATCTTTGCTTCTTCAAGTACACTGGCATTAGTTCGCTTGTCTTCCTAAGACATCATTGATGGAATCTTTCGAGGAGTTGGAAATGGCGTTTATAAGTTTATATGTTTCACAAGCATACAGTAAGGTTGGTAGTATAATAGCTTTGTAAGCAAGTGTCAGGGGTTCAGGAGCAGAGGCGAGGGCAAGGGAGGAAACAGAGAGCGAGGGGGAGGAGGCAGAAGAAAGGATGAGTGACGACGACGACCCGAGATCTCCGAGTCTGTCCAGTGAATCAGAAGATTCACAAAGAGGAGCACCAGTGGCAAGGGCAAGGGGGGAGACTAGGGGGACACCCCAGGAAGAAAGAGCCAGAGGGGACTCAGAGGGGAGCAGTTGGAGATCGGGACCTACGTCACCGCCAGAGAGTAGGGAAGAGGAAGAGCGCCTGGGAACTAGCGCTGGCAGCTCACAACAGGAGGGAGGGCACGAGTCAGGAGTGGCCACACCTTCATCGGGGAGCGAAGTGACGGTTAGACGGAAAGTGGAAGGTTGGGCGCGCGCGCCAAGTTCAAATGCACAGGAAGGTGGCGCAGTAGGCAGCCCGGAAAGAGAGCCAGGTCCTAAAGCCCGGCGCAAGGAGACAGGGGAGTCAGGGGGGTCAGCGTCAGAAGAATCCCGGAAGGGAGAGACCCAGGGGGGCAGAGGGACCCAGAGGAGAACTGTCAGGCGGAAAAGGTGGAGCAGGGCTAGGATATTAAGTTGGTGCGCAAGGGGCGGAGACTCAGAAGGAGCTTCGCCGACCTAAGCATAAGGCGTAGGGTTGCACGCAGCAGCTCAAGAATGGAGACTGTAACTCAATAAAGACTTTTAATCAACAACCGCTGGCTAGCGTGATCCTCTGTGAGCTAGGATCTGGAAGTAACCCTGACAGTAAGCTCCTTCTCTTCAAATTGTGGACATCCACGACCTCGCGGAGAGGAGGGAAAGCGGGTGCCTACAAGAAAGCTCACGAACGGTAGACAATATGACGGCCGAACAGCAAATAACGGAACTCAGAGACGCGGTTTCACGACTGACTGCCGAGGCGGTGGCGTCCAGGAAGAGAGAGGAGGACGCAGCGGCCGCCTACAGGGATCTCCAGGTCAGGTTGGACGTGCTTACGAAGCAGGGGCAACAGACACCCAAATCAGAGGGGATTGGGTTGGGGAGACGCACAGGCAGTCTGGTCTCGCACTTCGATGGGAATTTGCAACAGTACCCCAATTTTAGAGCAGACGTAATGTGTGCACTACAACTACTGCACAAAGACTTTAGAGATGAACAAGAGAAAGTGGGGTTCCTCATGTCCCATTTGCATGGAGACGCTAAAGCATGGCTGCGCAATTTGTGGAGGGATAAGGATCCTGCGCTCCAAAATGCGGACGCCTTTATTAAAGTGATGGATGGCTGTTTTTTATCAAGCATTGACGTGGATCTTGCCCGAAGGGAGGTGCACGGACTAAGACAAGGGAGGGCCAGCGTACGGCAATATCATGCCCGCTTTTTCGCTTTGGTCAGTGCCCTGGAATGGGACAGAGATTCGGCTCCCGTCAGAGACCTTTTTTGGGAGGGCTTGAATAGCTCGGTGAAAGATGAGATTGCGAGGGGGGAGAGACCCCGGACCACGCAGGAGATCGTTCAGAGGGCGCTGGCGGTGGGAGTGCGGCTGGAAGAACGTCCGTGGAGCAGGGACGAAGGGCGCAGCGGGCGCAAACCAGCCAGGGGCTCCTCCTTCCTTCCCAGAGAAGCAGCGCGTGCGCAATCCACGCCCCCAACAGGGGGAGGGGTGGAACCGATGGAGGTTGGGAGTGCAAGGGCTCAGTCAGCAGCCAGAGCCCTAGCACCGGCAGCAGTGAAAGAGAAGCCTCCTAGAGGGAACAGGAAGTGTTACATCTGCGAGGATCCAGGCCATTTGGCGAAAGAGTGTCCCCGGAGGCTCCACAAGCACACTGCAGCCTCAGCAATGGTGACTGCAGCAACGCAGCAAGGAGAACCACAGCAGGGAAACGACGATGTCTGGCTGGAAGAGGAGGCACTGGGGCCCAGCCAGACGTGTCAGTGAAGCAGTCCCCAGAGATTTTACCGCCCATGGACCCCCTCCCGCCCAAGCCAGTAGTGAGGCTCACCGCATCGCTCCAGCTACCCAATGGAATCACCATGGACGTGCCAATCACCGTCGACTCGGGAAGCAATGCAGACTTCATAGGGCAGGACTTTGTCGACCGGCACGCTATACAGTTGCTGCCTGCCGCGCTGCCACTGCAGGTTGTCACGGTGGATGGCAGGGAGCTGTTAGGGGGGCAAGTGGTGAAGCAGACGCCACCTATGGTGCTGCGGCTTGGAAATCACAAGGAGATTATCAGCTTCAACGTCACTCAACTCTCAGACACGCCTATCGTATTGGGCATGAGTTGGCTGGACAGGCACAGCCCGACGCTGGCTTGGTACCAGAGGCAGCTGACCTTCGGTTCTTCCTTTTGTGCTGAACACTGCATCATGCCCCAGCAAGAAGGGGAGCAAGAGGAGTCACAGCTGCTGCTCGGCACGCTGCAAGCGATTCCCCACAAGTACGCAGAATTTTTGGAGGTTTTCTGCGAGAAGGAGGCAGACAAGCTACCCCCCCACAGACCATATGACTGCAAGATTGACCTGCTGCCGGGGGCGGCGCTGCCCAAAGGGAAGCTGTATTCCATGTCTGAAGACGAACTGCAGGAACTCAAGGTGTTCATTGATCATAATTTGAAACGCGGTTTCATCCGAGAGTCCCAGGCAGCGGGGGGCAGTCCTGTATTCTTTGTGAAGAAGCGAGACACGCCCCAGAAAAGGCTCGTGGTGGACTACCGCATTTTGAACAGTGTCACCAAGCCGTCGGACTTCCCCATGCCCCGAATCGACGACCTCCTCGCGAAAGTACGCAAGGGCAGCGTGTTCACCAAGTTGGACCTGCGAGGGGCGTACAACCTGATTCGCATGCGGGAAGGAGATGAGTGGAAGACAGCCATGTTCACACCCCTGGGCACCTACGAATATAGAGTTATGCCTTTTGGATTGCAAAATGGCTCCCACGTTTTTCAAGCTTTCATGCATCACGTGTTGGCGGGGCTCCTCTACAAGACGTGCGTCTGTTTCTTGGATGACATCCTGATCTTTTCGGAATCGCAGCAGGAGCATGACAGACACGTCAGGGAAGTGCTGAGCAGGCTCCAGCAACATAGGCTTTACGCCAAGCTGGAGAAGTGCCAATTCGACGTGACGGAGGTGGATTTCCTGGGATACAGGTTGTCTGACAAGGGGCTCGCCATGGACAGTGCCAAGGTTCGAGCGGTGTTGGATTGGAAAAGCCCACGCAACCGGAAGGAGGTCCAACGATTTGTCGGCTTCGCGAACTTCTATCGCAAGTTCATCAAAGGCTTCGCTATGCAGACTGCAGCCATTACAGACACGCTCAGTTCCAAGAAAAAGAAGTTCATCTGGACAGCGCAGGCGGAGCAGTCCTTTCAGGCACTCAAGCGTCTTTTCGCCTCGGAGGAACAGCTGCTTCATGTCGATCCTAGCAGGCCGATGAGAGTTGAAACAGACGCCTCGGACAGGGCCGTCGGATCAGTCCTGCTGCAGAAGGACCCGCAGGGGGTTTGGAGGCCCGGAGCGTTTTACTCCAGGAAGCTCAGCAAGTCCGAACAGAATTACACCATCTGGGACAGGGAGTTGCTGGCTATTCATGCGGCGTTCAAAGCATGGAGGCACTTCCTGATTGGAGCCAAGCACACGGTGCAGGTCTGCACGGACCACAAGAATCTGGAGCACTGGCGCACGGCACAGTTCCTGAACCAGAGGCAGATACGTTGGGCTGAGTTCTTTGCGAATTTCGACTTCCGAATAGAGTATGTCCCGGGGGACACCAACATCATGGCGGACGCGCTATCCCGTAAGCCACAGTATCTGGAGGACGCCACGCCAGCGGCCGCCATGCACATCTTCGCGCCAACAGTGTGGGCGTGCGCTGCGGCGACAGTGGACCTGGAGGCGGTGCGACAAGCGTTGCAGAATGACTCTTTCGCGCAAGCAAAGATGGCTGAGATGCGAAGGGGCACGGCAGCGACCAACGGGTTCCAGCTGAGAGATGGATTGCTCATCCGCAAAGGGGCCATCTACGTGCCGGGAGACGAACTTCGCGCCAAGGTACTGCATCAGCTGCACGACGCGCCCACTGCCGGGCACTTTGGCAAGGAGAAGACGGTGGAATTAGTCGCCAGGGATTTCTGGTGGCCCGGAATGAGAGGGGAGGTCGCGGACTACGTGGCGAGGTGCGACACCTGCCAGAGGGCCAAACCAGTGCACAGACCGCCGGCCGGACTGTTGGAACCGCTGCAAACTCCGGTCGAGCCATGGGAGAGAGTCGCCCTGGACTTCGTCACGGATCTGCCCAGCTCGAGGGGCAAGACGGCCGTGCTGGTGGTGGTGGACTTGTTCTCCAAGATGGCGCATTTCATCCCGTGTGCGAAGGTGGCCACGGCGGAACAAACCGCCAAACTGTTCATAGACCACGTGTTCAAGGTTCACGGTCTGCCACGGTCTATTCTGTCCGACCGCAGGCGGCAGTTCATCTCGAACTTCTGGCAGAAGCTGATGGGCTTCCTAAACGTCAAGATCAACCTGGCGTCGGCGAGACACCCGCAGACCAACGGGCAAGCGGAGCGGGTCAATGCCATCATGCAGCAGTACCTGAGATGCTATGCGAATCAACAGCCTGCGACGTGGGTGGATTACCTGCCGCTCGCCGAGTTCGCCTACAACAACACGAAGCACGTGTCCACGGGGGTCACGCCGTTCTTCGCCAACAACGGGAGGCACCCCAGAACCTTCCCGGGACTGGAAAGACTGGTGGAGGGGGAGCCGCAGACAGCAGATGCGTTCGCGTCGGAGTTGCAAGAGGTTCACGATCAGCTGCGGCGGCACCTGGAGCTGGCCAAACACGCATACAAGGTGCAGGCAGACAAACACAGAAGGGTTGGCGAAGAGATCCAGGTGGGAGACTGGGTCTGGTTAGCAGCCCACGCAGTGCCGGCCAGGTCGTTGGCCAAGAAGAAACTAGGGCATAAGCAACTGGGGCCCTACCAAGTCGAAGAGCAGGTCAACCCGGTGGCTTTCAGGCTGGCGCTTCCGGAGGGTTCCAGAATGCATCCGGTGTTCCACAGATCGGTGCTCACTCCCTACAAGGCACCGCACAGGTTTCAGGAACCCGGCACGGCGCCGAGTCCGCTCCGAGAGGGAACCAGGCAACGGGGAGTGGCACAGGAGGTGCGCCTCAACGAAGTCACGGAGATTTTGGACTCCAGATGGGGGGAAGAGGGGGTAGAATACCTTCTCGCTAAGGAGGGCACCCCGGCCAATGCCAACAGCTGGGTGCCGGGCTACGCTCTAGATGAACCTCTGCTCAAGGAAGAGTTTCATGCCCTCTTTCCCCATAGGCCAATGCCTGCGGACTTTTTCGACGACTGGCTTTTCACGCCCACGCTTTCAGCCAGCACGTTCCGGGGGTTCGACTCGGATGAGGAACCGACACGAGACGCCCGTTCCCCGGAGGGGTCACCCTCGGGATCTGCCTCAGAACCCTCGTATTGGTGGGATGATCGACCAGAGGAGCAGTGGCGCAGGAAGTGGCTGGAGGGTCCAGGACGAGCTACGCCTACAGAAGGAAGCGAGGGAGAGACCGACATGGACTTTTTCGGGGACAACCAGGGTCTCGAGCACGGCGGCACGGAGATGGAAGCAGAGGTGACCGTCGTTGACGAGAGCAGGGAGGAAGAACCGGGAGTCTGCGGATGGAGGCCGGCCACGGGAAGCGAACTGTACCCGACATTCGTCCCTTTGACACTGCAGCACCCAGTTCCCGCACCGGAGGGAGGGGAGGGGGGAAGGGGGGGCTTTGAGGGGGGGATGGATGTCAGGGGTTCAGGAGCAGAGGCGAGGGCAAGGGAGGAAACAGAGAGCGAGGGGGAGGAGGCAGAAGAAAGGATGAGTGACGACGACGACCCGAGATCTCCGAGTCTGTCCAGTGAATCAGAAGATTCACAAAGAGGAGCACCAGTGGCAAGGGCAAGGGGGGAGACTAGGGGGACACCCCAGGAAGAAAGAGCCAGAGGGGACTCAGAGGGGAGCAGTTGGAGATCGGGACCTACGTCACCGCCAGAGAGTAGGGAAGAGGAAGAGCGCCTGGGAACTAGCGCTGGCAGCTCACAACAGGAGGGAGGGCACGAGTCAGGAGTGGCCACACCTTCATCGGGGAGCGAAGTGACGGTTAGACGGAAAGTGGAAGGTTGGGCGCGCGCGCCAAGTTCAAATGCACAGGAAGGTGGCGCAGTAGGCAGCCCGGAAAGAGAGCCAGGTCCTAAAGCCCGGCGCAAGGAGACAGGGGAGTCAGGGGGGTCAGCGTCAGAAGAATCCCGGAAGGGAGAGACCCAGGGGGGCAGAGGGACCCAGAGGAGAACTGTCAGGCGGAAAAGGTGGAGCAGGGCTAGGATATTAAGTTGGTGCGCAAGGGGCGGAGACTCAGAAGGAGCTTCGCCGACCTAAGCATAAGGCGTAGGGTTGCACGCAGCAGCTCAAGAATGGAGACTGTAACTCAATAAAGACTTTTAATCAACAACCGCTGGCTAGCGTGATCCTCTGTGAGCTAGGATCTGGAAGTAACCCTGACAGCAAGTATTTTGGTTTCCCTGCGAATGTCCTGGTTCTCAAACACTCTGCATTTCAATCGAGAGAAAGCTGCACTCGCAGAGCATCCATGTTGGCCCTTGTGGAAAGATAACTGCCCAGGTAAAGGTAAAAGGTAAAGGACCCCTGGACAGTTAAGTCCAGTCAAAGGCGACTATGGGGTTGCAGCACTCATCTTGCTTTCAGGCTGAGGGAGCAGGCGTTTGCCCACAGACAGCTTTCTGGGTCATGTGGCCAGCATTACTAAACCGCTTCTGGTGCAACGGAACACTGTGATGGAAACCAGAGTGCACGGAAGTGCCGTTTACCTTCCTGCCACAGCGGTACCTATTTATCTACTTGCACTGGCATGCTTTCAAACTGCTAGGTAGGCAGGAGTTGGGACAGTGCAACAGGAGCTCACCCCATTGTTCAGATTCAAACCACCAACCTTCGGATCAGCAAGCCCAAGAGGCTCAATTCAGAGAATGGAAGAAATAATTCAGAGTTAAGACACAGACAGATTCATAAGTTGGAGGAACGCCACCACCCATGTTTCAGAACTCCGGCTGGTTACAGCTAGAAGTTGAGCATTTAGTTTTGACAGGACTATGCTGTGAAATAACCTCCCAGCAGAGATTCGGCAAGTCTCCTCACTGCTAGCTTTCTGGTTTTCTTGAAGAACATTTTGGCGGTTGGGTGGGAAAGCTGACACTGTTGGCTGCAGGTGACAGCAAGCTGGCTGAACCAGCTGAAGTGAGAGGAGAGATGGATCTGCTCAGTCGAAACATCTTAGATAGGAACCAGTTCTGGGTTATTGTTGTTTTAAAAGGAAGCCATTAGAGTCTTTGTGTGATGTAGTATCTGTTTCTCACCCTCAAACCTATGATCTTTCTGTGACTCTTCAAATTCTTTTGGCAGCAGTGGAATCCAAATACAATATATACCATCATTTCTGAAAGAGAGAGTCCTTTTTCTAACTGACAGCTTCTTTGCCAGATATATCTTGTAACCCCTCAAAAGGACACTGATTAAATTTCCCAGCTGAACTACAGCTTGGCTATTTAGAGTGTTCATTTCCTTTCTCTCTTCCCTCCCTTTGTACAGGAAAAAAAACCTTTCCATGGAACTGCTGGACATCTGCATTCCCCAGTATTCCATAGAGAAGGTGCCTTACTGGAACAGAAAGGTGTTGGAAGTCTGTGTTAAGATTTTCTGCCAATTTTCACTTGAAGCAAAATATGATGCAAAATGCATGCTGTCCTTTATTATATGCACAAATGATTACATAAACATACTTTAAACAATCCTACAAGCCTACTCTAGCTTTTGCAGTATAAAAGAAAATACAGTCTAGATTGACAGCTTACCAGTAAGATGTTGCGCTCAAGCCTCAACCATTCAGAAACCCGTAATGACCGTTGAGTCTGCTGATATGAATTAGTCATGAAGCTGGGGATCCGGAATGACAGTCAAAGATAATCAAATAACAATTTAGGTCAAATTCCCATGGCTGGTAAAAACCAAAAGTCAATATTTGCATCTGCTGAGAAAAATATAGAACAGTAGGAGACCAGATGGCTGGTCTGATTCAGCAAAGTTATTCCTAATAAGGCTATGCCCAGAAAGTGGAATACCACGTGTGAAGGAGTACCCCACACCCAAAGGCATTCACCCACACCCCTCCCAGAAAGATGTAGCTGGCCTGGGATGTCCCACCTAGGCGTTTCCATGGCTTTTCCTTCTTCCCGCATGACCTCTCCTTCTTCCAGCATGTCACATTTGGAATTCCAGGCCTGGGTCATAATTCTTACATGTTTCATTCTTTTCAAAATGCAAATGCACTGTGTTTCAAAGGTTGAGCGTATTATACCATTTAGGAATTAGAAGATTTTGCATTTAACATTTTGTGAATTAAACTCTTGATTGCTAATGGGTGGAAGTGTACAATGTTCTATTCTCTCCCCCCCCCCAACCTCCGTTCTTCTAAGTAATGTTAGCGCAGTTACAATTTCCCAAATGTTATAATTGTGACTGAGTGAATAAAATGTCAGTTGGGATAATGAAATAAATGTAGCAGGATGGTCTGTAATAATAATTGCTAAGCCAGTGGTTGCATTAGCATATTTATGCTTGCCTGCATCTGTGCCTTTAATAGAGTTTGCAATGTGCCGAAGAAAGGCAGCCTGTGGGCAATGGGCCCAGTAGACTTCTCTAGATAGTATGCCTGAAGGACCATAGCCAGTAGCTGGTCAAAGAAACGGATGATGAGCTGTGACAGAGGGTCACGTGTGACTTGTCAAAGTAGGGAGATAAGAAAGAATGTTTTAGAACATCTGCTATTCCAAATGATACCTTTATTGTGGCGCTTTATTGACCTCCATGTTGAAATGAGTTCCAACGTGAGTTTGGGACGCCATATGCTTCTCATTTATTTTTTAATTTTGTTTGAAAATTCCTTCCAACCTCCAAGAAGCTTATGACCACGTCCCCTTTTACCTCCACAATAAACTTATCTATTTTAGTACCATCTCTACTATAGCTGCAGATAACTGTCAGTTGCTACACAACCGTGGATCAGATGACTGGTGACTGAAAGACCTGCATTGGCTCCCAGTATGTTTCCGAGCACAATTCAAAGTTTTGGTGCTGACCTTTAAAGCCCTAAATGGCCTCGGCCCAGTATACCTGAAGGAGCGTCTCCACCCCCATCGTTCAGCCTGGACACTAAAGTCCAGCTCTTAGGCACTTCTAGTAGTTCCCTCCCTGTGAGAAGTGAGGTTACAGGGAACCAGGCAGAGGGACTTTTTGGTAGTGGTGCTCACCCTGTGGAATGCCCTCCCATCAGATGTCAAGGAAATAAACAACTGTCTGACTTTTAGAAGACATCTGAAGGCAACCCTGCTTAGGTTGATGATTGATGTTTTATTGTGGTTTTAATATTCTGTTGCCGCCCAGAGTGGTTGGGGAAGCCCAGCCAGATGAGTGGGGAATGAATGAATGAATGAATAATAACAACTAATAAAAAACCGCTGCAAAGGCTGAAGACAGGCAAAGCCGTTGCTAGCGTTGGAAGTGCAACCACAGTGATCAATCATTTTGTGGCTTGTGTGAGAAGCAAGGGAAGTTTTTGGTTGCCAATATTGATTTTAATATTGTTTTCTGTGGTTGTCCCTTTGTTATTGTTGCATTTTTGCTGTTGCAAACTGCTTTGGATTTCTGAGAAAGTGGTGTACAGTGGTACCTAAGTTACACCTAAGTGGTACTTAATTCGTTCCAGAGGTCCGTTCTTAACCTGAAACAGTTCTTAACCTGAAGCACCACTTTAGCTAATGGGGCCTCCTGCTGCTGCTGCACCACTGGCATGCGATTTCCATTCTTATCCTGGGGCAAAGTTCTTAACCTGGAGCAACCACTTCCTGGCTAGCAGAGTTTGTAACCTGAAGTGTCTGTAACCCGAAGCATCTGTAACCCGAGGTACCACTGCATATAAATATTTTCAAAATGATAGAAATAAGCTAAATTAATATCCAGGGTACTGATGCTTTTGTTGGGCTGGGAATCATCTGTGAATGCAGAAAGAAGCTAAAAGAATTTTAATATAATAGCAGGAAACTCACATGGCATGGTACTTCTATTAAATTCTATCTGCTTAGAAAGGCTAGGGCAATCTTCTTCCAACTATGTGTCCTGCAGATGTCTTGATCTTCAGTCCCATCATTCCTGGTCACTCAGCTTGCTGTTTGGGGCTGATGAGAATTCTAGTTCAGCAACATGTGGAAGGTAATGGTTTGGGGAAGATTAGCTATGGAGACAGGAAAAGAAATGACGATGATCAATTTGATATATCTGTGCTGGGAAACCATCCAACATGTTGTTTTAAAGTTTATTCACATAAGGAGCTTCCCCTCCCTAAATATCAGCAACCAAGATATGCTGTACTAAGTGCTGGCAAAAAGCAGCAACCATCTTTTCCTAGTCACACAGAATAAGCACCACAAGCACCTGCACTGCCAATTTCTTGTAAGTCACCCAATTGCAGAGTTACAGACTGCTTTAGGATAAAATGTCAGGACTCTCCAGTAGCAATCTCCTGAGCTCTATTAACTCTGCATAACTAGCAGATGTCTTAAACAATTGGTTTTAAAAAAGGTTGGAAAACATTCAAGAACGTTTGTCTCCCTATAGAAATCCAATGCATTATCCTGACCATAATATTGTACCGCAGCAGTATAAATATTCATATTACCAATTACAATGCCTGTTCATATCCCTAATTATCTGTATGCAACTACTGATATAAGCCGTCTATTAAATTAAGTTTTTACTTACAGAGGTTCATTCTTAAGGTGCATCTTCCCAGAAGAAATTTCCATAGGTGGAAAACGTTTGTAAAAATTACATTGGGGAAAGATGCAATTTATCTCCCTAACAGGCAAATAACATGTTGCATTGTTTAAAAATATGTATTCTCTAGTTAACTAAATATATGCATTTTGAGATTCCCCTGGGCTCCAATATACTGATGATGTTGCTTGTGCACATTTGGACATTGTAATAATTGACAGTATGACTGACAACCAAGACCCTTAAGGTGGCTCTCTCCTGTACACAGGGCCAGGAAATACTTCTTTTGTTACCTACACCATCGGCCTTGAAGTCCCATGTCACTCTTGTCACTTATACTGAGCTGTGAACACCCATAATATCTGCATGCAGCACATGTTTAGAGCTGAGCCAAACTTCTCAGGCATTTTTCTGAGAAAGTTTCTTAGATTTTTCTTTTTTATGCCCCTAGAAAAAGGAAGCCACAGTTTCCTAAGAAAAAGTGAAATGATGTACATTATATTTCTGAGTATTGTAAAAAGTACATACTTTACTTACCCTTCACTGTACAATTTATGTTGGCTGGGTTTGTATTTTGTTCTGTTGAAAATAATTATTATTCATTCTTTATAAAATTAAAAAAAAAATCATCCCGCACCAGTTTGAACTTCTGCTTTGTTTTTACAGTAGACTCTTGGGTTGCGAACATGATCCGTGTGGGATGCACCCCTCAGCGGTGCATCTGCACACGCGCGGGTTGCAATTTGGCGCTTCTGCGAATGCGTGACAACCAAAAGCAGGAAGTAACCCATTCCAAATACTTCTGGGTTTTGGCGGTCCGCCACCCGAAAAAATGCAACCTGAAGCATCTGTAACCCGAGGTATGACTCCAGTTACAGATAGGTAGCCGTATTGGTCTGCCATAGTCAAAATAAAAAAATTCCTTCCAGTAGCACCTTAAAGACCAACTAAGTTAGTTCTTGGTATGAACTTTCGTGTGCATGCACACTTCTTCAGATACACTGAAACAGAAGTTGCCAGACCCTCTTTCCAGTCTATTTCTGAAATTTGAGAGTAGCTGTTTTACTACAAAGGAATTTCAGAAATAGACTGGAAAGAGAAGCTGCTGAATTGCAACTCATTACCAAACTTAAAACCATGGAGAGACCTGGTCTGAACAAAGACATTGGATTCTTATCTCATTATACATGACTAAGCCATTTCTCACCTTCTCACCCCTTGCCTTTTCCTGTAAGACCTATTACAGTCGTTAAGAGTCGTCAACAGGCTCATCTCAGCTATCTGCCAATCTCTCATTCCCACCACCCTTCTGAGTAATACCCCTCCCCACCTTCTCACTATATAGAAGGGTCTGGCAACTTCTGTTTCAGTGTATCTGAAGAAGTGTGCATGTACACGAAAGCTCATACCAAGAACTAACTTAGTTGGTCTTTAAGGTGCTACTGGAAGGAATTTTTTTATTTTGACCGAGGTATGACTGTATATTTGTGATGCAGTGTATCTATTTTTGAATAGTCCAGGGGTAACCAATATGGTGCTTGCAATGTTAAGGAGTCCAGTACATATTTTATCTGTTTTCCAGTTCACCATGGCCTGGAGTAGTTCCAGTCCAGGTCTTACGCAAATCTCTAGATACCAAGCAGCTGAGAACATAGATTTCCAGTAGACTTTTTCTCATGCCTAATGTGTGTTTGAGTTTAAGTAAAGTGTTTTCCCCTCCAGAGCTGGCTGGGGCTGATGGAAGTTGTATCCCATCTGGAGGGCAGCAGGTTGAAGAAGGCTGAATATCTGGCTCCTACTCCTGATAAACTTTGAGAAATTTAGACTGGAACTGCTTGTGAAAACTGTTCTTCTAAATAACAAGATAAACCAGAGAGAGAGAGAGAAAGAGAGAACCAACCCCAAAGGAATAATCTGGAGTGGTGTTTCATTATATATGCTTCACTCCTGTGTACAGGCAATGAAATGACCGTGCTTTTTGTTCCATCAGTAAATGAGAGCCAGTTTGTCTGAACCTGACATTCAAATTCAATTACTTTGAAGCTGCAAGATGGTGATTGTGATTCCAAGCTTACGTAAGCTTTAGAAGGTTCATCACCATATTGCTTTGGATGCCATGATTTTTGTTCGCTAAAAGGTTTAAGAGAGAGGGCTTCCAGGTGCAGGGATTGTTTTGCTTGTAGACTTCATAATACGCTTGGACGCTGTGCTGCTTTTTATTTGTGTGCCGCCAAAAAGTGGCCTAGCAGGCAGAGCGTTCAGAAATAACCACATATATTTATCCTTTGCAAACAAAAAAAACACACACAAAGAAACTCCAGAATTTAGAACTGGCAGGTTGTGCTGCATTGGCAAAAGGGGAAACTACAAAAACCCCACTCCTAACAGCTCTACTCCTAACAGCTCTCTATATTGGACAAACAGGCCAAACCTTACGCCAAAGAATAAATGGACATAAATCTGACATCAAGAATCACAAAACAGAGAAACCAGTAGGAGAACACTTCAATCTCCCAGGACATTCTATACAAGATCTCAAAGTAGCTGTTTTACTACAAAGGAATTTCAGAAATAGACTGGAAAGAGAAGCTGCTGAATTGCAACTCATTACCAAACTTAAAACCATGGAGAGACCTGGTCTGAACAAAGACATTGGATTCTTATCTCATTATACATGACTAAGCCATTTTTCACCTTCTCACCCCATGCCTTTTCCTGTAAGACCTATTGCAGTCGTCAAGAGTCGTCAACAGGCTCATCTCAGCTATCTGCCAATCTCCCATTCCCACCACCCTTCTGAGTAATACCCCTCCCCACCTTCTCACTATATAGAAGGATCTGGCAACTTCTGTTTCAGTGTATCTGAAGAAGTGTGCATGCACACGAAAGCTCATACCAAGAACTAACTTAGTTGGTCTTTAAGGTGCTACTGGAAGGAATTTTTTTATTCCCACTCCTAACACTTCTCTTAGTTGAATGTTCATGCACCTCCACAACACTTGTTGCTTATTTCTAAGTAATGCATTAAATGAGAATACTAAGTGACTCTTCTCTGCCATGCTTAGGCTTCAGGGAACATGCAAAACAACAGAACAGCCAGCTAGGGGTCAGCAAATTTGACAATTTCAGCTTCCTGTTCCATCCTAGATGCAGCCGTTCTGGTGACAGAACCCCATCTTATATGTCTTATTCTGGTGATACACCCCTACTGTGTGTGTTATCAAGGTGGTTTAGGCTTAAGATGAAACACCTTAAAACACAAGAAACAAACAAATACAATATATAGGAAAAATACAAAAGAATTTGACAAAGCAGGTAGGAAGAGCCACTGCCAAGATGGAACTAGCGTGTGAATTCTATGACACTGGCATCCAAGAAAATAGTATTAGATTTGTGTCCATAATGCTTTACGAGAAACACAATTGTTTCAATTTAAATGTTATATACATTTCCCCTTTTAAGATCAGGTTTCTGAATCTGAAAAATTAGGATTTTCAAAAACTCAGGTCTGTAGGGAAATCTAGCCGGAGGTTTGAAACTGGTATAGTACCTGGGGGGACTGCAACAAAGCACTGCAGTGCATCTTCACCTTCTGATGAGAAAGCTCCTATTCAAGGTGTCAACAACCAGCAAAGTCTTTCTCCAGGATGCTGGAAGGCTCAACTTCACTCCCTCTTCCAGTTTTCCAGTTTTTTCTTTTACAACTAACACTCAGTGTCCCACTCCTTGTGGAGAGCAGTGAACACACAAAGTTTTGATCGTTTGTTTGGTTGAAAAACTTTCAATCCCCACCACCACACACCAATTTATATATCTCTGCACAGAGTACCAGGATGGTGAATGAAGAGATGTGTTTGTGTCTTTCTGTCTGTCTGTCTATCATCTATCTATCTATCTATCTATCTATCTATCTATCTATCATCTACCTACCTACCTACCTACCTACCTACCTATCCAGTGCTTTTTTAAAAAAATAATATTTAGAGGTACTCTCATTTTGACTCAAGAAAATCACCATTTTATAGTTCAAATCAGGGAAAATAAATACAGAAAATGGGCAAAAGTACAACAAGTCACAAAATGTTTAGCAGAATGTGCCCCCCTGTGTCCCCCCAGAAAAAGCACTCACTCACTCACTCACTCACTCACTCTATCTATCTATCTATCTATCTATCTATCTATCTATCTATCTATCATCTATCTATCTATCTATCATCTATTTATCTATATCTATCTATCATCTATCTTCTATCTAAACCTCTGACTTTTGTGTGGTTGGAATGTATTGAGCTGTACAAAGGTAAGAGCCACACGCATATTGCTCCACCCATTTTTTCCTCTGACCACATCCACCTTTGGCATGCAGCCTCCACAAGCTTAGCCACAACAAAATGCATCTCTCAGGTGGGAAAAGTACCCATCCCATGCATATATGGTGACATATGGTATGCTGCAGTTTCAACCTATTTGATCAAGTTAGCATTTCATTTAAATTGATTCAAGTCCCAGAACACGTTATGGTAAAGGTCCTACAGCAGAATACTGGAGAGGTCAAGATGGCCATATTGTCTCCGAGTTGTGATTGTACTGAGTAAAAGTATTGCATAAATTATGTCCATGTGCAGTTTCAAATTTGTTAAGTTTTCCCAACAAATATTAAATGCATGAAATATTGTCATATTAATGGGTGCTATTTCCATAAGGACTGGTTTGGCAGGGACATGTCATGAGATATATATATATATATATATATATATAGAGAGAGAGAGAGAGAGAGAGAAACCTTATTCCATAAGTGCTAGCAGAGCTCACAGTTAAATTATCACTATCCAACTGGATGTGTTTAGCGCCGACATTTATTACATTTTGCCTTCAGGGATCTGTCCCATCTTCTGTACATGTATATACAGTACATCACATTAAAGAATATTGGAGTGGTGTACAGAAAACTCCAAATAAGTATTAAATATTGGATGTATGACAGCTGCTGTTGTTACTGACTTCATTTATTACATGCCCTTCACCCTGAAGTGCTAGGGTGAGTTATAATGGTTTAAAAGTCAATATTAAAAGCAATGTGAAACATACAATCTCAAGAATAAAATAAAAACAGCAGTAACAGTTAAGCAGTGGACATTATTATTATTACTTATTTCCTCACCACCTGCCCAAAGCTGCATTCACATAAGTAAATTTCTGTACTGCACTGTACTTTACTACGACAGTGGTTCACCTAGTGTGTCCTGGAAACAGGTCTTCAAGGCATTTAACAGAAGCATTACACCTAGGAATCTGTTAACTACCATCTATGATTTGTGTGCGGGTATGTTTGAAACTACAGTTAGTGGCCAGGGACTGGAAATTCTGTTGTCTGTTGACCGTGTGCAAATTTCTGCAGCTGGATCACTGATATCCTGTTTCCTAGTCAAAAAGCAGTACCAGTGGAATATTCACAGCAAAAAAATCATTGGTTCACAAGGCTGGTCCTAGACATCACATAAACAAATTCACCAACTTACTTCATTACAATGGTTAACTATCGTCTTTGTACATAAGAAGAGCAATTGCCAGTTAATTAATTTCTTTTATGTATAAGCCATTAATCAAGGGTTTTTAAAGAATGCTTCAAAGAAGTAGCCGTTGCTTTTCCTAGAAAGAGCATTTCAGGCTGGCTTTTTCGCCCTTCTGTGTTGATTCAAGTTTATGGCACAATATCCTCTGAAATCTAGGAACAAAGAGGAATGGTGAGATAAGCCTCTTGAAGTTTGATTAGTAATGTAGAGATAATGATATGCCTAATATGCAACCATGTCTTCAATATTTTTTATTTTAATGGAACAATGTTTACAAAGGATCCGTTGAGATGCAGAACTTCACAGGGGACAAGATTAGGGTGTGTGCGAGAATCTTCACAGTAATTTAATCCAAGAGTGAATGTAGATGTAAATGATGAATTGGTTTTATTAGGAGAGCTAAAGGTGAAGGAAAACGGTCAATAGCACCAGAAAGAAATTCTATTAATTTTATGAAGAATACAAGTGGTCTTTAACTAAACAGAAGAGTTCACTGGGGACTCAGCTACATTAGAGGGAGAAAAGTGTTTTAAATCCGTTATAACACTGTGACACCAGATGGCGCTGTAGAGTCCAATCCTTTGGCAACGTGACTTCCCATTATGAGCTTTACAACACATTTTCCTGAAATGTTTTTTTTTTTAAAAAATGTGCCTAGATCCAGCCTAAGTCTTCATGTAGAGGTGAAGGAAGGTTTCACTTATTTATTTATTTATTTATTTATTTATTTATTTATTTATTAGATTTGTGTATATATCTGTAGATCACAGGGTGGTTCACAACATAAAAATACAAGATAAAGATATAAAATACATGATAAAAACAAGAACGAAACAAAAAACCCTGCAGAGTGGCATCTTTATTTTAAAATAACAGCAAAATCCTGTAGACTTGTTCTTACTTTCCTCTTTACCTTCTACATATGACCACAGTTAGATTTTTAAGAGCGACACACCCCTCAGCAGAGAGCATCGCTCATACTATGCACATAGATGTCAGGTTCAGTCTTTGGCATCGGCAAAAAGGTAGGAGCCAGCGTGGTGTAGTGGTTAAGAGCAGTGGACTCGTAATCTGGTGAACCGGGTTCGCTTCCCCGCTCTTCCACATGCATCTGCTGGGTGATCTTGGGCTAGTCACTCTTCTCTGAAGTCTCTCAGCCTCACTCACCTCACAGAGTGTTTGTTGTGGGGGAGGAAGGGAAAGGAGAATGTTAGCTGCTTTAAGACTCCTTCGGGTAGTGATAAAGTGGGATATCAAATCCAAACTTCCTTCCTCCTCCTCCTCCTCCTCCTCCTCCTCCTCCTCCTCCTTCTCCTCCTCCTCCTCCTCCCCTTTCTGAAAGGTGGCTGCTGCTTAGTATGGTGTGTACTGTAGACAATACTGACCTAGATGTTTAACGCAGTATATCAGGGATGGCTAACATGCCCTTCTGAGTGTTTCTTGACCACAATTTCTATCAGCCCTGACCATTGGCTATGTGCTTAGGGGCTGATGAGATTAGGAAGTAGGGAGGTGGGGTTGGTTCAGTCAACATTTAAATGTAAATCTATCAGATCCTCACTTCCCAAAACTTTGGAATTTCCCATTCTTTGAAATTTCACTTATTTGAACTTTGCAAAGCAGTTTTCCATCCGACCAGTGTTCATGCAACTTGTGTATGTGAGAGAAGAGTGTGCACAAAAAGAAATACATTAGTGAAAATGGAGCGGGTGGCTATAGCTACATAAAATGTACAGGCTCAGAAGCAGCGTATCACAAATGTCAGTTACTGGGTCAGAAGAACATGCCTTTTCCTTGGCTTCCAAGAAGCATCTGGCTGGTAACTGTAGGAAACCTGACTCCAGGCTGCATATTAGGAGAAAATTGGCTTTTATGCAAAATCTGTTTTGCAAAAAGGTGATGGAAATAACATTCATGCTTGTAGTCTTAAGCTTTTTATCTCTGTGGGTTGATGTTGGTTGTTGTTTTTTTGTAAATGCTTTCTAAAATCAGTTTTAAAATTGTTGTGTACAGAGTTGTTTACTTCCTATAGAAAAGGCATTTTATGTGTTAGAATTTTCTAATAAAAAATAGCTCTTCAGGTTCTACAAAACAGAAGGAGTGCTATGTATGAACTCACAAAGTTTTAAAACAGCTCTCTGCCCAGAGATAAGTAACCAAATAGCTATGAAAAGCAATTGGGCACATTATAATAATTCTGCAAATACGCATGTGAAAAGAAACCACCATTTCCAGTGTCCCTTTTGTCCATTGAATGTAGATGATTTTGAAAGATGGAATGATGAATTACGGCAGAATGAATGAGAATGCCTGATTGGATGAAGAGTGATTAGCTGCACTCTCACATGGTGATAGTCATATGATGGAAAATTAAAGTGCATTGAACAACTTGGATATTTTTTGGAATTCAGAGGCTAAGAACATAAGAAGAGCCTTGGTGGACCAGGCCAATGACTCATCTAGTGTAGCTTCCTGTTCTCACAGTGTTCCATTGGATGCCCATGGAAAGCCCACAAACAGAACCTGAGCACAACAGCACTCTGCCCACCAGCAACTCCCAGGAACTAACCTTTAAAGCCCTATACGGCCTAGGACCCTCATATCTATGGGACCGCCTCTCCTGGAATATCCCATGGAGGACCTTATGGTCTTCAAACAAAAACATATTGGCGATCCTGGGCCACAGGGAGGTTAGGCAGGCCTCAACCAGAGCCAGGGCTTTTTCGGCTGTGGCCCCGTTCTGGAGGAATGCTCTGTCACAAGAGACTAAGGCCCTGCGGGACTTGACATCTTTCCGCAGGGCCTGCAAGACAGAGCTGTTCCACCAGGCCTTGGGCCAAAGCCCAGTCTGACGCCCTCCTTTCGTAATCCTCACAGAACTCTAGCCCAATGGTTGCCATTAATTTGATTTTGAATTGGTTTTAGAATGAATTGGTTTTAGAATGCTGTGTTACTTTTATTGTTGTTAGCCACTCTGAGCCTGGCTTCGGCTTTGGAGGGTGGGATATAAATAATAATAATAATAATAATAATAATAATAATAATAATAATTATTATTATTATTATTATTATTATTATTACAAAGGCACAATGCCTCTGATGGTGGAGTTAAAACAGCCCTTGTAGCTAGTATCCACTGATAGTCTTATGCTCCACAAATTTCTTTAATCTTTAAATACAAGTTGGTGGCAGAGAGAGAGAGAGGACAGGGCAGAGGACCTGGTCATTTTGCTTCTCCAATACTCCTTTCCTTCATCATAGCGTTGCAAACGGGATCTGAAGACCTGCCACATAGAAGAGGGGAAAGGCTTTCTGTCTGCTGCATCAGAGGACACAGAACAGGAGAGCTTAAGTTACAGGAGGGTAGATTTTAGTTGAAACTTTGGAGAAACTTCTTAATAAAGAGCAGTTCAGCAATTGCTCCAATTATCTAGAGGGGTGGTAGGCTCTCCCTCACTGGTGGACTTCAAGCGTAGGCTGGTGGAGAGAGAAAAAAAAAGTATAGGCTGGGCAGTTATCCATTGGAATGCTCTAATTCTGGCTATCTTGCATCAAGCAGAGAGGTGGACAAGATAACCTACAATACCTCCATGTTGAAAGGAAAATGAGTCTCGCAACAAATTCAAAATAATTCTACTGATAAGAAGGGAAACAGGCAGCATGGTAATAATAAACTCGTATCATCAGCAATATTAAAACGAAGACATATCAACACAAATTCTAACTTAAAAATGCCCACTGGAATAAAATGGTCTTAAGACACACATTTAAATTTGGGCAATGTCTGGATGAGATTAATTTTCCTTAGAGCGCTACTCCACGATTTAAAGTCGCAGCTAAAAGAATCCCTGAGCAGTATTCAATGCATTCATTCCATCAGCATAAGAACTGCTGACTGCATTCTCTCTCCTCTCCCACTAGATTGATCTGGGTGTTTCCCCAATCCTCTGGAACATACTGTATTTGGGGAGGACATTGGACATGAATGGGGCAAGGAGAAGGAAGGGCAGTCCAGTTGCACAAATGGAAATCCTTGCACTAACTGAACATGTGCATTGGGTACTCCATCCCCCTTTGATGTTCATCCCAACCACACTTCTTTTGGTCAAGGAACCATGAGGAGGGTCCAGTTGGGTCCAATATCACCATCCCACTTTTTCCTAGGACTTTTTTTCAGCCATGAGATGCCACCGCTCAGGAATACTAACTGCCAACAAGAATGTCAAAAGAAAAATCAGACCCGCATGTGTTGCAATGCAGCTCCATTTCTTCAAGAGACAGTCAAAGGTGATTTTCTCCTAGCTGCTTATCCAATATCTCTGAAATGCTCCAAGCGCTTCCTTAATACTTGTCAGTCCATCCAGTCTTCCTAGCCCTGCCAAGCTCAGTGGTATTTACTTCAGCTATTTAAATGTTAATGGGCGCAAAACACAAGGAATGCAAACAATGGTTTCTTTCCTTTAGAGCAATGCCGGGGGTGGGGAATGATAAAGGCGATCTCATCTCGGGCAATCTCATATCTTGCAAAACTACAGGCCTATTATCTTTAATTAATTTATTTCAGCAGCACTGCCAATGCTTTTATGGTTGCAGTTATATCTGCATTCTCATTACAGGCCCTCCATTTTGATGTTTGATATTTTTGGTCAATCTGCATTGCTCGAGGCAAACAAACAAGCAAACAAAAACTTAATATGCAAAACCGCTTTAATGTGCAAGATGCCTGCACAGATGTAACTTTGGGGATTTGTTTTGTTAAATTGCATCCATCAGTTTGAGTTGCAATACATGGGCCTTGGCACATTCTACTGAGCACTCTTCATATTTTTTTTCAAGGATGTGTGAGTGTCCTGCCTGAACTAAAAAGCAGGGGGGTGGGAGCTATACCAGGAAATGGGGGGCTTTTATGTGCTCATTTCCCTTTGTATTAAAGGAACCTTCCCTGCTACCCCACTTTAAACACGCATACACCACCATCTGATAGCAGGATATCAGAGGAAATTGTGCATCCACTGGCATTTTCAGGGCAAACATGCTTCCCAGGATTCATAGATTGTGACTGTTATAGTTCCTTTGAAATAGAACAAACGTTCCACAAAACAAATCTTGCTGAGCCTTGGTTATACAGTGGTACCTCGGTTTACAAACACCTCAGGTTACAAACACTTTGGATTATAGACTCCGCTAACCCAGAAGTAGTACCTCGGGTTAAGAACTTTACCTCAGGATGAGAACAGAAATCATGTGGTGGTGGCACAGCAGCAGCGGGAGGCCCCATTAGCTAAAGTGGTACCTCAGGTTAAGAACTGTTTCAAGTTAAGAACGGACCTCCAGAACGAATTAAGTTCATAACCAGAGGTACCACTGTATGTCCAAGATTGCCTACAGAAGCTCTGCTTCCTAGCTAGAGGTGAACAGATTAGTCTATTTCCAACACAAGGCAATTTCATATGTGTCTATTTTGTCCTATTTCTGCATTAATCATATGATATTTTGTATTGAAATGCATATTTTATTACAAAGTACATATCACTTTTATTGTGATATGTAACAAAGTACATATCACTTTTATTTAAATTCTTTGACCTCAGAACTTTATCGCAAACTTTGGGGAGAGTGCAAAATCTCAAGGATTATTACATTCTGATCTGTGTATTCATCTGGGTGCTGCAAATGAGGTTAGTTCACTTAAAAAATGGGCCTGGATGTTAGGGAAGATGCTTCCTGTAGCAATAGTAACTCTGACCAGAAGGTTGTTCAGTCCCTCAAGTTACAAGTGGTGAAAGGTGATTCTGGTGTTCTTGCTATTTCAGGCAGAGTTGTCAATGATCACTCACACTTTGCATTGTGGGTGCCCTTTACGGGATCATGCGTGGTGCTTCAATTCCCAGGGAGCTTACTGACAAACAGGGGCTGGCTTGCCTCTCAGTGTTAATTTTTGGAGGTTCACGCCCAGCCTCAGTAATCAAGTTTCTTGCTAGGAGGTGGGGCCAGCCCCATTTATAAATAGGGGGTGGAGCTGACAATAGCCAGGCAGTCGGCTCTGGTGATTCACCCTCCCTCCCCTCGCTTTGTTTAATGTTTCTTGTTTGCAGGTTAACTTTTTCTTCCTGTTTAGCAGGCACTGCTACGGTCTTTGACTGGTTGGGACTGGGAATAAATTTTCCTGCATTGGCAGATTTTGTCTTCCCTGTAGCAATCCGTCACAACTTTGGTGGTTATTGCCTTGGGTGGAATCCTTTAGTCTTTTCTTCCCTATATGGGGTGTGTGTGAAGTGGTGACTCACCCCCCTGCCACAGTGATTCCAGGGTCCCCCTCCTAAAGGGGATATAACTGGCCATACGCTGAAAGGTCATCAGTGGACTACCCTGCGTGTAGGGATATGGGCTTAGCTGCCTGCTACACTTATGCACTTATGTCTCACAGAGCACCCCTATATCCCATTTACCCTGATGAGCCCCAGCTGTGCTCAGGGGGGCTGGGAGGGATACATGCCCAAGGCCTAGGCCAAGGTCTTCCTACATTCAGAAGTTTAATAAAGTTGTGGCCTAATTTTAATTCCATATAACATTGTCAGAGTCTTTATTCCTTCCTTATGATCCCTGGGGGCTGAGGCTGTCACCGCCTGGTCATGCAACATACTACAGCAGTCAAGTATTTCAGCACAGTAGCTGAATAGAACAGCGTAGACAGAAACCTATGCACACAAGGCACGAGGAACTGCAGCCCATCATGAGAAAAAGAAATTTTGGCCTTTGCTCTAGCCATGCTGTCAGGGGTTCAGAGACAGAGGCAGAGATGAGGGGGGAGACGGAGAGTGATGGGGAAGAATCCCAGGACAGTGAGGAAGAGAATGACAGTGACTTGAGGTCTTCCATGAGTCTGTCAAGTGAATCAGAGGATTCCCAAAAGGGGGCGCCCCTAGTCAGGCAAAGGGGGGTCACAGGGGGAACCTGCCAAGAGCAGGGAAGCAGCGGGGAAACCCCGAGTGGGAGTGGGAGATCGGGATCGGCTTCCCAGCATGAACAAAGTGAAGAGAGAGGAGTTCCCAGTGTGACACACGGAGCGGAGCAGGATGGAGACGGGGGAAGGAGATCAGGGCAGGACGTCCTGCCGGAAGAGGAGGAGAGTAGTACAGGGAGTTGTGTAAGTGTTAAGAGGAAGGTCAGGGGTAGCGAACGCGCGCCAAGTTCAAATGTGGAGGCGCGCGGAAATGGAGAGAGCCCGGAGGAGGAGCCTGGCCCCAAAGCACGAAGGAGGGGGGGACAGGCATCTGAGGGATCCGCTTCAGCAGATAGCTGAGCTACGCAACGCAGTCTCCCAGCTTTCCACTGAGGTAGTGGTCTCCCAGAAGAGGGGAGAAGAGGCGGAAAAGCGGTGCCAAGATCTGCAAGCCAGGTGGGATCATGCATGCAAGGTGGGGTTCCCGGGGGCCACAGCTGCTGGAGTAGCACTGGGCAGAAGAGGAGGCAACTTGGTAGCCCACTTCGATGGGAACCTGAAGCAGTACCCCAGTTTTAAAGCAGACGTAGAATATGCGTTGCATTTGCTTCGCAACGACTTTAAAGATGAGGAGGAAAAGGTGGGTTTCATTGTGTCCCACTTGCATGGGGAAGCAAGGGCTTGGCTGCGCAATCTGTGGCGCGAGGATTGCCCTGCTCGAAGGGACTCTGATGAATTTATCAAATGCATGGACGCTTGCTTTCAGTCTAGCGTGGATGTGGATGTGGCACGCCAGCAGATCCATGGGTTGAGGCAAGGCAAGGCTTCAGTACGCCAGTACCATGCTCGCTTTTTCGCCTTGCTGAATGTGCTGCGATGGGAGAAAGATTCTCTGGCAGTCAGAGACTTGTTTTGGGAGGGACTCTCTGGCCCTGTGAAAGACGAACTGGCAAGGGGGGACAGACCTAAAACCCTGGCAGACGTGGTGCAGCGGGCGCTTGCCATTGGAATACGTCATGAAGAATGCCCTTGGCGCGATGAGGGGGGTAGCCAGCTTCACGCACCGTCTAGAGTGCCTCCTTCCTTTCCCAGAGATCCAGGACGTACGCGTCCCTCACCTCAGCTGCAGGCAGGGGAAGAACCAATGGAACTGGGGAGTGCAAAGGCTCAGTCAGCAGCTGGAGCCCCAGCGTCCGGAGCAGTCAAGACAAGGCCTCCTAGAGGGAACAGGAAGTGTTACATCTGTGACAGTGGGACACACATGGCCAAAGAGTGTCCCCGGAGGCTCCGGCAGCACACTGCAGCCTTAGCAACAGTAACTGCAGCAGCACAACATGATGACCAATATCAGGGAAACGACACTGCCTGGCTGGAAGCAGAAATGCTGGGGCACAGTCAGGCAAATCAGTAGAGCAGTCCCCAGTGCTTTTGCAGCCTACAGACCCCCTGCCACCTAAGCCAGTGATACAGCTCACTGCAACTCTCCAACTGCCTAATGGACGCGCCCTAGAAGTCCCCATTACAATTGACAGTGGGAGCAACGCAGACTTCGTGGGGGTGCACTTCGTCAAGCAGCATCGCATAGAGCTCCTACCAGCCACGCTGCCTTTGAACGTCGTCACGGTGGATGGCAGGAAGTTGCTGGGTGGGCAGGTGGTGCAACAGACGCCACCCATGGTGATGCAGATTGGCAATCACCGAGAAATCATCAGTTTCAACGTCACCCGCCTGTCAGACACGCCTATAGTATTAGGCATGAGTTGGCTAGAAAGGCACAGCCCTAGCATGGCGTGGTACCAGCGGCAGCTCACCTTCGGCTCGTCCTACTGCGCGCAGCATTGCATCCAGACCGGTCAAGAGGAGGAGGGCCCAGAGGAAGGGCAGCAGCTGAAACTCAGCATGGCGCAAGCTGTACCCCTCAAGTACAAGGGGTTTTTGGAGGTCTTCTGCGAGAAGGAGGCTGACCAGTTGCCACCCCACCGGCCCTACGACTGCGCAATTGACCTCTTGCCAGGGACAACGCTACCGACTGCGAAGCTGTATTCCATGTCCGAGGACGAGTTGCAGGAGCTCAGGGAGTTTATTGATCACAACCTGCAGCGGGGATTCATCCGAGAATCGAAGGCTGTAGGGGGCAGTCCTGTGTTTTTCGTGAAGAAGAAAGACACGCCCCAAAAAAGACTTATAGTGGACTTCAGATTCATAAACTCGAAAACAAAGCCTGCAGCCTTCCCCATGCCCAAGATTGACGACCTGCTCGCGACGGTGCGGAAAGGGAGGATCTTCACCAAGTTGGATCTCCGCGGCGCATACAATCTCATACGCGTGCGAGAGGGTGATGAGTGGAAGACGGCCATGTTCACGCCGTTGGGCACCTACGAATACAGAGTTATGCCGTTTGGTCTCCAAAATGGCTCCCACTTTTTCCAAGCTTTTATGCATCACGTGCTAGCGGGACTCCTCTACAAGAAGTGCGTATGTTTCCTCGACGACATTCTTATCTTCTCGGAATCGCTGGAGACTCACGAGAGCGACGTTAAGGAAGTCCTGCAGAAGCTACGGGAGCACAGGCTCTACGCCAAACTGGAGAAGTGCCAATTCGACGTGACGGAGGTGGATTTTCTGGGCTATAGGCTGTCCGACAAGGGACTAGCCATGGACAGCGCCAAGGTCCGCGCGGTGTTGGACTGGAAGAGCCCGCGAACGCGGAAGGAGGTTCAGAGGTTCGTCGGTTTCGCCAACTTTTACCGCAAGTTCATCAGGGGTTTCGCCAGGGAGACGGCAGCTATCACGGACACTCTCAGCTCCAAGAAGAAGAAGTTCACCTGGACGGACCAGGCGGAGCAGTCCTTCAGGAGACTTAAAAGTCTCTTTGCGTCCGAAGAACAGCTGTTACACGTGGATCCCGGCAGGCCCATGAGGGTGGAAACTGACGCATCTGACAGAGCGGTGGGGGCCGTCCTCTTGCAGGAAGACCCGCAGGGGCACTGGAGGCCCTGTGCTTTCTACTCCCGGAAGCTCAGCAAGTCGGAACAGAACTACACCATCTGGGACAGGGAGTTGCTGGCCATCCACGCAGCTTTCAAGGCGTGGAGGCACTTTCTCATCGGAGCCAAGCACACAGTGCAGGTATGCACCGACCACAAGAACCTGGAGTACTGGCGCACGGCGAAGCTACAGAGCCAGAGGCACATACGCTGGGCTGAGTTCTTTGCGGATTTCGATTTCCGAATAGAGTACATCCCAGGCGACAACAATGTCATAGCAGATGCGCTCTCCAGGAAACCGCAGTATCTCGAAGAAGCGGCGCCAGCGGCAGCCAAGCACATTTTTGCACCACAGGCGTGGGCGTGCGCTTCAGCTACCGTGGACCTGGAAGCAGTGCGCCGCGCGTTGCAGGGGGATCCATTCGCACAGTCCAAAATGGAAGAGGTGCGAAGAGGCACGGCAAAGGACGATGAGTTCCAGATACGCGACGGCCTGCTGACCCGTAAGGGTGCTCTCTACGTTCCGGGAGACGATCTCCGCGCGAAGGTTCTGCAGCAGTTGCACGACGCACCCAGCGCTGGCCACTTCGGCAAGGAAAAGACGACGGAATTAGTGGCCAGAGACTTTTGGTGGCCCCAGATGCGAGGGGAGGTCGCGGAGTATGTCGCCAGATGTGACACATGCCAAAGGTCCAAGCCAGTGCACCAGAAGCCAGCGGGACTGCTGGAACCTCTGGAGACGCCACTGCAACCGTGGGAGAGGGTGGCGCTGGACTTTGTCACGGATCTGCCCAGTTCGCGAGGCAAGACGGCGGTGCTTGTGGTTGTAGACCTGTTCACCAAGATGGCGCATTTCATTCCTTGCGCGAAGGTGGCAACAGCGGAGCAGACCGCCAAACTGTTCATCGACCACGTGTTCAAGGTGCATGGCTTGCCTCGGTCCATTCTGTCCGACAGGGGGCGCCAGTTTGTGTCCAGCTTCTGGCAGAAACTCCTGGGGATTCTGCACGTCAAGATCAACCTGTCGTCGGCGAGGCATCTGCAGACCAACGGCTAAGCGGAGAGGGTCAACGCGATCATGCAGCAGTACCTGAGATGTTACGCCAATCAGCGACCCGCGGCTTGGGTGGATTACCTACCGATGGCTGAGTTTGCCTACAACAACACGAAGCACGCGTCGACGGGGGTGACGCCGTTCTTCGCTAACAATGGACGGCATCCCAGAACCTTCCCGGGGCTCGTAACGACGGGAGAGGGGGCGCCACAGGAAGCCGACCATTTCGCAGCAGAATTGCAAGAGGTCCACGACGAGCTACGGAGACATTTGGAGCTAGCCAAACATGCCTATAAGGTGCAGGCAGACAAACACAGGAGGGAGGGGGAAGGCATCCAGGTGGGAGACTGGGTGTGGTTAGCGGCCCAAGCAATGCCGGCCAAATCATTAGCTAAAAAGAAGCTAGGACACAGGCAACTAGGGCCGTACCAAGTCGAGGCCAGGATCAATCCCGTAGCGTTTCGACTGGCCCTCCCCGAAGGTTCCAGAATGCACCCGGTCTTTCATAGGTCGGTGCTCACCCCTTATAGGGCCCCACACAGATTTCAGGAGTCAGGGACGGCACCAGAACCGAGCATAGAGTCGCCCAAGAGGGGGAGGTCACCTAGGGACGAACCAATCAACGAGGTCACAGAGATTCTGGACTCGAGATGGGGGGAAGAGGGAGTAGAATATTTTCTCGCCAGGGAGGGCACCCCGGCCAGCGCCAACAGTTGGGTGCCGGACTACGCTTTAGACGAACCCCTCCTCAAGGACGAGTTCCATGCCCTTTTCCCACACAGGCCCATGCCAGCACAGTTTTTCGACGATTGGCTTTTTACGCCCACACTTTCCGCCAGCACCTTCCGAGGGTTCTCCTCCACAGAGGAGACGACGCCAGAGTCGAGCCCTCCCAGGGGATCGTGTTCGGGGGTGGACACCGACCCTTCTTACTGGTGGGACGACCTGCCAGAAGAGGACTGGCGCACGAGGTGGCTGAGGGGTCCTTGGCAAGCAGACCCCACCCAGGCAACAGGGGGAGGGGAGGACGTGAACATGTTAGGAGAGGACCATGGGTTCGAGCACACAAACAATGAACTGGAAGCAGAGGAGATCGACGTCGACGACCTGTGTCCAGCAGCGACCTCCGCAATGATGGAGCCACCGGAACCTGCGCCCGAGCAGCGGGAGGGGGAAGGGGGGGCTTCGAGGGGGGGATGGATGTCAGGGGTTCAGAGACAGAGGCAGAGATGAGGGGGGAGACGGAGAGCGATGGGGAAGAATCCCAGGACAGTGAGGAAGAGAATGACAGTGACTTGAGGTCTTCCATGAGTCTGTCAAGTGAATCAGAGGATTCCCAAAAGGGGGCGCCCCTAGTCAGGCAAAGGGGGGTCACAGGGGGAACCTGCCAAGAGCAGGGAAGCAGCGGGGAAACCCCGAGTGGGAGTGGGAGATCGGGATCGGCTTCCCAGCATGAACAAAGTGAAGAGAGAGGAGTTCCCAGTGTGACACACGGAGCGGAGCAGGATGGAGACGGGGGAAGGAGATCAGGGCAGGACGTCCTGCCGGAAGAGGAGGAGAGTAGTACAGGGAGTTGTGTAAGTGTTAAGAGGAAGGTCAGGGGTAGCGAACGCGCGCCAAGTTCAACTGTGGAGGCGCGCGGAAATGGAGAGAGCCCGGAGGAGGAGCCTGGCCCCAAAGCACGAAGGAGGGGGGGACAGGCATCTGAGGGATCCGCTTCAGGAGAGAGCAGGAGGGAAGCAACCCAGGGGGGCAGGAAGACCCTGCGGAAAAGAAAGGACAGGAAGAGGTGGTCTAGCACAAGCCCCTTACACTGGTGTAGGGGCGGAACCGATTCAGAGGGGACTTCAAATGTCTAGCCTAACAGACACGGGGCTGCGCGCTCCGGCTGTGGAACTGATAATGAACTGCAATAAACATCCTTGTATATAAGAAGAGCCTGGCGTTGGTCTTTTGTGAGCTGAGACCTGAGGCAGCCCTGACACATGCCTCCTTACTTGCCACATTCAGACTTAAGGCAGTGCTTATGTTGCTGAGTTAGAGTTAGAATGCAGAGATGATTTTCTCACAAATTTACCATTTTTTAAAAAAACAGAGATAGGAGGGAAAGGGCTGCATCCTGCGAAATGAAGCAGCTGAGTGCAAATCTAAACAAACTAATTGCAATTTGAAGAGCTTATCAGCTGTTTACATGATTTTACACATTTTGCTATGCTTAACGGAAATTATTCCAGCTATTTTTATATTAGCAGAAAGTAAATTAAGAAGAAAATTCATGTGTGATGACCTGCTCTAAGGCAAAATTATAAATTCACAAACAGAAACAATAATAATCTCATGAATTCTTTATTGCCTATGCTTCCAGCTTGATGTGTTTATTTTTTATTTGCAAGAGCGTTCCGTACCGTTAACATTTGAAAAGAATATCATGGCCATAGATTGCATAATATCAACATCAACATTCCTAAAACAGTGAGCTACAATTCACAGGGAAGTCTGGGAATTGTAGCTCTTTGAGGGGAAAGGGGGGTCTTTCTAAAAACACTCAGCACCCTTAACAAACTACAGCTCACATAATTCTGTGGGGAGGGGTACGCATCACTAAACAGTAGCATCATAGTTCTTTCAATGTATGGTATGAATGTGGTCCAAGAAAGGCTAGAGCTGTAGCTCTTCCTTCGGAAAGTAGGTACTGGCTGATGCACTGTACCTACCAACCACTCATCATCTCTGTCCTCAATCTGTCAATGGCACTAGAAATTTCCTCTTCTCTTGCCTACGTCCACCATGCTCACACAGCTTATACCCACCATGAGAGATGCAGAGTGGACTTGTGTGTTCAACATGCAGGTGCCTATTGTGCAAAGACCCTTCCACCTAGCTGTACAGTGGTACCTCGGGTTAAGAACTTAATTTGTTCTGGAGGTCCGTTCTTAACCTGAAACTGTTCTTAACCTGATGTACCACTTTAGCTAATGGGGCCTCCCGCTGCCGCCGCACGATTTCTGTTCTCATCCTGAAGCAAAGTTCTTAACCCAAGGTACTATTTCTGGGTTAGCGGAGTCTGTAACCTGAAGCGTCTATAATCTGAAGTGTCTGTAACCCGAGGTACCACTGTACATGCCACAGAGCTTCAGGAAAACCACCAAGCATACAGCTCTAATAGGAATAAAATTCTCATAGCCCTCCTTGTCAATAGCAAGTGTGGGGAAGGCAGATGAGATATAGATGAATGTATTGTTACACACCAATCTCCAAGCAGTGAGAGATTCCAGGGAGTTCCAGGCATGCTACCGAGGCTTCATGTTTCCTTTGGGAAACTGAGGCACAGCAGAGACTGTGGCGCCTGTACGATATATGATTTATTTACACATAGGGCGGAAGTGGGGCAGATTGATACAGAAAAATTCAATCTCATATTTTATGTAACAAAAATGAGTCAAATTAAAAAAAATGGCTTGATGTATGGCATAACCAATCAATATTATAACAGCAATCAAAAGAACCATTAAAGTTAGAAGATAGTGAGAATACAATGACTTCAGTAAAAAATGGGTTTTGTATCATTCTGCCCCACCTACTTTGATACATTGGACGGGGCACTTTGATACAAAGCGTAAATTGTATAAGAATGGTAATTATTTGCAAAAAATTAATGAAAAATCCGTTTTTATTGTGAGAGATCACAATCAGCCTTACAATTTGTTACTTAAAATCTAAATTACGTATCAAAATTAACAGTGTTTCACACATATCATAGACTTATGGCAGGTTTTCTTAACAAAACATCAAAACTTATTTTAATATTTCCTCATACACCTACCCATTTTTTTAAAAAAAAAAAACTTTGGGAAAAACAGTAATTTAAACAAAATGCTTATAAAAAATAAGATAATTACTTAACCTTTAATTTCTATTGTACATTATAGCCACTTAAGTCAATAGAAAAGTATAAAGAGATCATGTTCGAGATGTGGCCTCTGGGAAATTTGGTTTTGGCAATGGCAAAACAACATCCTTGAAATCGACACTTGCCTTATCTTCTACAATGGGGAAGACAAACATACAAGATCCTGTTTTTCCCCTGAGATATGACACTTGATAATCGGTCATATTATAGTTACAGATAGGTAGCCGTGTTGGTCTGCCATAGTCAAAATAAAAAAATTCTGTGTATCTGAAGAAGTGTGCATGCACACGAAAGCTCATACCTAGAACTAACTTAGTTGGTCTTTCTGGTCATATTATATTTAGAAATGACTTTGGCCACCTAGTAAACAGTTTTTTTCTTTTCAAATTTAATGAGTTTAGAGATTTCATGCAAACTTGCATATTGGGGCACTGTTGTACAATAGTGGGGCACTTTTATATGTATCAATGTGCCCCATGTCTTAGTGTATCAAAGTGCCCCAATGGACATTTTCAAAAAAACTAACAATTATTAATAAAACCACTGAACTTATTTAAAAATCACATGTAATCCTGATTACTGAGTGGAATAACTTACCTTTGGTATTTTTAAATCTTAACTAAACGACAGAAAACAGTGTTGGAACACTTTTACATTTCATGTAATTTTTTTAGTTGGCTGTGCTAAAAACACACCTACTCTCGTCAAACGCCAACGGCTAACTGGCGGGTGGCGCAGTCGCAACTGTTGAACTCACACATGTATAGACACATTTTAATGATGTCACAACATGAATAACATGTCTCGATATTGAAATATTGTTGGTGTATCAATGTGCCCTGTGCATCAATGTGCCCCGCTTTCCCCTATATACAACCAGAGTCTACAGCATTAACACTCCAAGAGGTTCTGGCTTCTCACATAGCCACAGCAGCCTTGGACTCAAGGAGACCTCAAACAGTCCTCTCAAATGCTGCTCTCAGACTGTGTCTCTGGTCCACTGCTTACTAACTCCGTTGCTTAACTCCTAACTGCAATCCTAAAACTCTGGCATTGTCTTTTAAACTAACTCAGTTGAGGGAGCTCACTGATTTGCAAATGAGATTTGCCCTTGATCGTTTGTCGTTCTAATCGCTAATTACCCCAAGGCGATAGGCTCATGCAGAAGGCTACTCCCAGCTTAATTAGCTGTAGACACATGTTGATTCCAGAGGGTTAGAAGTGTCTAGTATACAACTCAAATACATGGGTCTAGCACAGCTTTAACACTCTAAGCCTTGGTAAATTCTAAGACTAGCTTGATCTGGGATTTAGGGTGTCTTGCACCCACCAACTTATAACAGTACAATCCTAACTTTCAGCTAATTTATATTTGCTTCCATGAGTTCTCACCTGATCATATTTATATTTGTCTGGCTATTGACCTATGTTTATAGCATGACTTGGCCACAGAACATTCAAAGATCTACAAAGTAAGTTGCAGGTAGAGGCGACAAGACAAGCTGATCTACCCAGCTTCAGCTGAAGTGCTACTCTACATTGGCCAATCAGTTGTTTGTGGCTGATTGTTTCTTCCTTTATATCTGGGACACAATACCTGTTTATCCTGGCTCAGTGACTCAGGAGAGATCCATACATGCAGATCTGAAAACAGAACATTTGCATTTTCTACATGTCATTTATCAAGTATCCAAACTTGTTAAAGATTACCAGGTTGTGTCTTTCATATTTTTTTTCTTTTAAATTTAATATAAGAAGTGTCATTCTGACAGCAAATTATAGCCCTTGTAGTTTCCACTGGTACATAATGAACAGATTTCAAATCTGATGTACTTGACAGAATAGCTTTGCACAGTGTGTCTTTGTTTGCTGTAACTTGTTATAATTGTTTACATCTTTTGTGAGCGACGTTCAGCTGGAGATAATCACTAATATTGCATATTGCTTTTTAACTGTCAGATATTAACATGTTAATCTTTACAGTCTCCAGAGGTTTGGGGAATGGTTTAAACAAAGAAATGAAATTGGCACTATTAATAATCTAAAGTGCAAACATTTGAAAGTGAGTAAAAAAAGATGTGTACAATATGTCTGTTAAAGCATGATTGAGGACACTCTTTCTATTGAAAAATGTTTCCATGAAATGCTCATACTGTATACTTTTGGGATTTCTTGCCCATCATTTTAGTTAGCTAATTTTTTTAAAAAAATCCTTATACTTCAGATCCTATAGACTTTTGGTCAATGTCTGTGATGTTATATATGTTCAAAACTTAAAACTTACTTGTAACAACCAGCCCCAGCTCTTTTGTGTTCTAGGAAACCTAGACTGCCGCAGTCCTGGCGTTTGTTGGCAACAGTGCCCGATATAGCAAGAACACCAGAATCATCTTTCACTATTTGCAACTTGCCATGCACAATGATGAGGAACCGAGCAAGCTTTTGGCCAGTTACTATTGCTACAGGAAGCATCCTCCCTAACATGCAGGTCCATTTTTTAAACCCAGGAAGCAGGACACGAATTGTACTTGAACTTTGGCAACTCGGAGTAATAAAATAAGATAGGGCCGCCATATTTCAATAGGGACATCTGCAATGAAAGGGGGAAATGTGATAACAGAGGTGGAGTCTAGGGTTGCCATATTTCCAAAAGGGAAAACTCGGACACAAAAGTTGTTGAGCTTTTTAATTGAAGTTGTTTTTGTTTGTTTGTTTTAGCTTTTGCAGTTTCTGAGCTATTTTCAAGGAAATTCAACAAAATCTACACTTCCAACATGGGTTGCCATACATCTGGATTTTCCAGGATATTTCAGCAATTTCTGCCCAGATACCATTAACGAAGGCAGAATCCCAGCAATGTCTGGTAAATTCCTGGTGTATAGCAACCCTAAAATAAGAGACCTGCTGGATTAGGCCAAAGGCTCATGTATTCCAACATCCTGTTCTCATAGTGGCCAAGCAGATGCCAAGCAGATGCCTGTAGGAAACCCACAAGCAGGATCTGAGTGCAAAAGTACTCTCCCCACCTGTGATTTCCAGCAACTGTTGCAGGAAAGTATCAGGGAAGAAGAAGTGGTTGACTGGCTGGAACCCTGGCTGCACTCCTGCCAAGAGGGTGAGGATGTTGTTGTTGTTTAGTTAGTCGTTTAGTCGTGTCCGACTCATCGTGACCCCATGGACCAGAGCATGCCAGGCACTCCTGCCTTCCACTGCCTCCCGCAGTTTGGTCAAACTCATGTTAGTAGCTTCGAGAACACTGTCCAACCATCTCATCCTCTGTCGTCCCCTTCTCCTTGTGCCCTCCATTTTTTCCAACATCAGGGTCTTTTCCAGGGAGTCTACTTTTCTCATGAGGTGGCCAAAGTACTGGAGCCTCAGCTTCACGATCTGTCCTTCCAGAGACCACTTAGGGCTGATTTCCTTCAGAATGGATAGGTTTGATCTTCTTACAGTCCATGGGACTCTCAAGAGTGTCTCCTCCAGCACCATAATTCAAAAGCATCAATTCTTTGGCGATCAGCCTTCTTTATGGTCCAGCTTTCACTTCCATATATCACTACTGGGAAAACCATGGCTTTTACTATACGGACCTTTGTTGGCAAGGTGATGTCTGTACTTTTTAAGGGTGAGGATACACATGGTCATTTGCCTATCAGTTTGGGAGTCAAAATGAGGCCACTGAAAAAGAGCATAGTGGTTTCTAAATATCTGGGGTACTCCTTATATAAACACAGTAGAAGTAGGTAAGACTGTATAACTTAAAAGAAAAATAAAACTTAAATAAACTTAAATAAATCTTGAAATGCTCACAGACAGTGATCTGAGAGCTCCCAGAATATTTGGAATAGGGAAATTGCCTCCTGAAGTCTTTAACAGTGTATTAAAAGGGGAGGGAGGGTTAGATTTGGGAAATATTCAACATGAAGTTGATCTTCCTGGTCAATATGGGAATGTTTCTGGAGGAAGGAAAAGGAAAAGGACACACCCTGCATTCTCCCCTCCTTTACCCACACAATTTAGCTGTAGGATGCTCACAGGGGTGCCAAATTGAATAAAATATTGTGGGGGCTCATGTAAGCTCCGCCCCACATAATCGATCACATGGTGTACTGCACACCCACCATTTGAATGGGAATGTCCATCTACTTTGTAGGGGCCCAGCCCCTCAAATATTTTATTGTGGGGGCCAGAGCCCCCACAGCCACTAGGAGTTTGCTCCTATGGATGCTCAGGTTTGGGGTGGCATCCAATCATGTAGTGATATTTCTGGAAGAATTGAATATAAATTTAAATAACTCCCACTTCTACAGGCAGCAGAGCAGGTTCAGCCCCCAAGATGGTTTGGAAATGTTGTCCCTTCCCCAGTGAGGTCTGAACAGGACTACAAAGCCAGGGTGTCTGGACTCTGGACAGGATTACTTTTTAGCAGAAGTGGAGACACACTGCAGCTTTTTGTCGCAGTTCCCACAGGTTACAGTTAAGTACTGGAAGTATAACGGATACCGAGGGCTGTAACCCATACAAATATGTTTGAAATGGTTTGCCAGGTCTTTTGTCCTGAGAGGTCATAAAAAAGAAGGGGGAAAAACACTCCAGTGATTATAAAGAGCCTTCACTTTAAGGATTTTGTTATTGGGCTCCCAGTATGTACAAAGTCTATACCTACAAGAACAGCACATTAAGATATCATTTATCAGCATGACACTGGCTATCTACCCATTTTATCTCTCTTAGAAAATAACTCGCTCCTCTTGCCCAAAGGCCTCTCCAGCCTCTTAGAAGCATGAAAGATAGTTATTGATGCCTCTTGTATTAGCCGGATCTAATAATGCCCCGTTTGAAAGCCATTCCTTTTATTTGCACTGTGCTTCGGAGATTTTTCAGCTGGGCTGATAAGGTATCAGGGCATCTTATCGGAGGAATCATGTTTCTGACAAAACATTCATGTTCCGAGGATGATTAATTATACATGCATGTTGAGGAATCAAAATGTCATTTCCCTCGTTCCTTTCTTTGGGGTTAATTTAAGTACCAGGCCTTTCGCAACAATTAGAGGCTGTAAAGTTTAAGGATTGAAGGCTCACTCCGGAATGAGTACACCTGGGTGTTTTGTGGCGTGAAAAGGAGCTTGTTTTTCCTCTTCCCCCTCCAGACTCACTCATTCCTTGTCCCTCCCTCCCATTAACATAAAACGAGACTGCTCCCTCAGACCAATGGCCTATCTGGTCTAGCATCCTGTTCCCACAGCGGCCAATTTGATACCTGTGGGACAACTGCAAGTGGGATGAGAGCGCAAGAGCACTCTCCCCACCTGTGGTTTCCAGAGAGTTATATAGAGAAGCATTTCTGCCTCCCTTCTTCAACTCACTAGTAGTTAGAAAGACAAAAGGCCAAAGCTTCAATTTGAGTTAGGAGAGCTAGAAGCTAGAAGAAGCAGACTCAAGCCTGTGAGGGAGAACCATGCCTGATTTCTCCCTGAATCCAAGGCTGTGGGACAAACAAGACCCTATTAGTCGTAGTAGCATAGGAGTTGCTTGCTGGGAGGTAAGGGATGTGAGGCCACAGGGAGGCCACTGTGGTGCAAACATACCAACAGAGCCAATCTGGCTCTCCTCACTGCCTTGTCGTGTCTCTCCTTCCTCCTGGCAAGTATCACTGAACTTCCTGCTGGGAAGCTAGCTTAGTGGCTCTGCCCCACCCAAAGCACAGATCCAATGGCAGACCTACAGACCAATGGCAGACAGCTTGAACTGTCATGGGGGCCCAGCAACAAGGTCTGGGTAACCACTGTTATCTTCTTCAACGGGGTTGATCTGTGACAGATCACCACACCTTTACAACATCTGCGCTACTGACTGTCAAACTTTGGGACTGTTCAACTATATCCAACAAAAAATTAATCAAGCCACTAAAACTGGGTCTACTAGACCCAACGTTTTTAAGCAATGTGGACTAAAGTTGATTCGGGGGGCCCTCTGGAATTAGGGCCCCTGAAGGTTAAGCTTCTTTAGTTTCATAGGATATCTGCCCCTGGGTAGCTCCACCCCACCAAATGGGCCACTGTTCAGGTAGTTTAGGTTTGTGGGATGTCCACGTAAGGGCATCTTAGCAGCAGCTTTTGAAACCACCCACTCCAGGGACAAAATCTTTGCTTAGGGAAGCCTGCGATAAATCTGCTGCCTTATTGTCTCTGGTTACATACGATACACAGGTGTGCTTGGGATGCTTCAGAATAGGACAAGAGGCGTGAGTCATTAATGCCAACATCTCAGAAGGGGTTTCAGAATTAAGGTAATGTTGCAGACATAATTTGTAATAGCTTTCAGCAAATTGCACTAATTTAGCCAGTCTGAATATTAATGTAATATTAATATTTGCTGACAGAATTAATTTACTCATCATAATCATATTGCTTAAATCTTTCTAGTGCTGTTTTTTTTTTGCTCCCCCAACTTTTTATTCCTATAATCAGGATGATGTGTTACTCTTTGTGAAGTAAGAGGAAGGACCACAAGTACATGCTAGTCATGTAGAAAGACTCAGTTTTCCCATCATCACCAGTTAAAAGGATAAGGCTGAGCAGCTGTTACAAGCCATTGCTATTATATATACATGCATATACCTACAAACAGATGTCTGTTAGGACAATTTGATTATTTTATAAAGTTGCATTTGTTGTAGCATATAAGCCACTACAGTTAAAAGTGTGTGAGAGAAAAATCTCTTAAATGAATAAATCAATCAAGAAATTATGCCAATTTCACGGGGCATTGAGTTGGTCTAGGAATTGTACAGCCTAAAATTATACTAATTTAGAACATTCAATGACCATTACTGGGTTGTCATCAGCATCTTCAGTCACAACAGCAAGAGCACTGTGGTGCAGCATTGATTTCATTAAAATCTCCTTTTTCACGGCAGAAATCTTCTCTAATCATTGTTATTGCTCAGCTCTATAAATCTAAAGCTGCCTCCTGCAGTTCAACAAAACATTATCCACTTGTATCATATGTTCAGCTAGTTGCTGGTTAACATCTCTTGCCATTTCTTTGATTCTTTACCTTCCGTCATCATTAGGAGGAACTGCTTTCAGCTCTTTTCCTCCTCACCCCCCTCTCTCTTTGTACACGATTCCCCAAACAATTCTACTCACATGTCCATAGCCATAGGCAAAAACAATCCTTTGCAGATAGATGAGGCTTTTTAGCAATCTGTAACAGGTTGTGGAATGAGGCTTAGAAAGCTTTGAGTGCTTATTCCTTGACAATAAACTCATATGACAAAAAGAAAAAAAAATTCTATCTTCATTTAACGAGCCTCCTTTTTTCCGTTAAATAAAATAAGATTTAACATTCAGGGCCTTTGTTCATTCAATGCAACCCATTAGCAAAATTGCTCTCTTTGCTATAGCTTTAGTGCAGTACAGGAAAACTGTACAAGAAGGAATTTAGCAGTCGACTAACCTGTCACAGTGAGCTTTCACTTGCCTTACACAGTGTTCTGGCTGCCAATCTAGTCAGTGAGTGACACTGTATCTTGCTACCTTTGTTTTTAAGACAGGAAAGGTAAAAAGTTACAGTGTGATTCTTACACCCAGATATGTTATCTGGGAGAGATTAGGATGAGGGTTAGCTTTCCTGAGCCAGCCTTAAACTAGTATAGACAACTCCGTTCGCATTCACACCAAACATTTAAGGCATTATGACACAAACAGCTTCCACCAAAGAATACTGGGAACTGTGGTTTGTTAAGGGTTCAGAGAGTTGTTAAGACACCCCTATTTCCCTCAGAGAGCTACAGTTGCCAGTGTTCCCTGCAAAGACGATATACAGTGGTACTTCAGGTTACAGATGCTTCAGGTTACAGACTCCGCTAACCCAGAAATATTACCTCAGGTTAAGAACTTTGCTTCAGGATGAGAATAGAAATCGTGCTCTGGCGGTGCAGCAGCAGCAGGAGGCCCCATTAGCTAAAGTGGTGCTTCAGGTTAAGAACAGTTTCAGGTTAAGTATGGACCTCCAGAACGAATTAAGTACTTAACCTGAGGTACCACTGTATCCTAAATCCTAAATTTTGATCCCTTCCCTGATCAAAAAGTGAAGTTTTGGTGCCAGGCTGCAACCTATTCATCAGTTGAGGCAGATGGTCAATCAGCTGAGGATGTTGAATTGATGGGCAACACTAAGTCATCACAAAAAAGGGAAAAAATACTACACTGGTGTTGGAGCATGATTTAAAATTAAACTGTGAGGAACCCCCCAAGTTTGAAAAACTTCTCTTCCCAAAGTATTTATGTCCTTAATTCCATCTGACTCTGCATTTTTTTTAAAAAATAAAAATCCAATAACTTTCATACAGGTACTGAACCTTTCTGTCTCTACTTCAGTTGCTTTCTTCCACTCAATTTTCTCTTTTCTGTGATCTCCCAGTAACCTCCTCCCACTCTCTCCTCCAAGTCTATTATTACATCCCCCACTGCCACCAGAACAGCATTTTTCAGCCCAAACAGCTGAATCTCTTTCTCTTGCCCGCCTCCAGAAAATTTAAATTTCATGCACGGTGCCCATAAAGTAAGGGTATACTCAGTACCCTGTACCGAGATGAACTCTGAGATTCTTTTATGATCACTGGAAACAAGAAGCCTGACTTTTGAAATGGAAGCATGAGTATATCAGGGGGGAATTATCCTGTGGCTCTTTTTTTCATGAGAAAGCGAAGTTCTTCACCAGAAAAGTATTTTCCCCACCCTTCCACACAATGATTTCAGGCAAAAGAACAGAGCAGATGAGTAAGGTCTGACTCACAACTATTGATGAAGGTGGGCATCTATGTTTGTTCAGGATAGGGGTGGAGGACCTTGGCCCCAGGCCTGTCTGGCCCTGGAACTTCTCCTCAAGACACACTTCACACTGCCCCTACTTTTCACCCCAACTATTTTGGCCAGGTTGGAATGTGTCATTGAACTCTGATAATGTCTCTTGCTTGCCTGGATGGAGGCTAGTGAGGAGTGTGGGTAAGTGTGTCAAAGCTAGTCTATTGTACAAATGAAAAATTTTCTTTTCGTGCTCTGTCCACTGATGCTGCCTACCGCCAGCATGTTGCCCTCAGAAGGTTGCACAGAATGGACTGATAAAGGTTGCTCACCCCTAGTTTAAAAATGGATCACTGATAACATGGGGGGGTTGTTTTAAAAAGGAGAATAACATTCTCTATATTGCTGTAATTTGCATTTAGTATAGAGTCCTATTGGATGATGTCATTTTCTTGTTGCTAATTTCTGATTCTAAGCTAACCCGGTCAAAAAAATCAAGGACGTAGTTCAAGTTTTGGTTCTGTACCAGGCTATTTGGGTTAAGTGTTAATTTGCTAAAGAATAGTGAAGGGGTTAAGGACCACAGAGCTCTAAATTTCTCAAGTAGACTCAGTGATGTCACATCCTCTTTTTCCTGAGAGGGAAAAAGTAAGGGAAGTTTTTAATGTATGATATTTTAGTGTGTGTTTTTGTTTCTATGGAAGCCGCCCAGAGTGGCTGGGGAAACCCAGCCAGATGGGCGGGGTACAAATAATAAATTATTATTATTATTATTATTATTATTATTATTATTATTATTATTATTACTTGTTTCCTGTTTTGTCTCTCTTCTTCAATCTGCAAGCAAGGAGGCAGATACGCCTTTACATAGCTCCCTGCCTCAGGCATGTGTCTGTTAGGCTGTCCTTGCTGTATTCTTCAACTAAGAACATTTTCCTGCATTTTATTGATGCTGCTAAGGAAAAATGCACAAATGTAAGTAAAGTATATTTTAAACTTACTTTGCAGTCTGTGGTCTGTTTCATTGCATAGGGATAGAAACGTGGAGCCAGCTGCCTCAAGAAAGGGAGGGAAGGAGATGGCACATGACATGATTCCTTAGTAAGTCTAGGTCTACAGTCTAACTAGCTAAAATTTTAAACAATTAAAGGGACAAATGCATTTGCTTTTGAAAGAGGAGGGGTTACTAAATGGCATGTGTAACAGAGGTAAAACATTAAACTGGAATCGCAGTGTTAAATGATGCACACTTCTCAGACATGATGCTGCTCTTTGTATAATGACTAGTACATGGACATTTTAGAGGTAGGAAAATAGGAACCTGCCATATACTGAGCAAGAGCATAGGTCCATCAAATTCAATATTATCTACACTGGCTGGCAGGAGCTCTCGTGGAGTTTCTCCAAGCTGTACCTGGAGATGCCAGGGAATATATTATCGATAGGGTTTGAACCTGGGACCTTCTGCATGGAAAGCAGATACTCTACCAGTGAGCTACACCTTCCTAGTGGCATTGAATCCAGTTAGAGGAAAGGGGATTCCTGGTGAATCCAATCTTTGCAAATTTCAGAATGAATTGACCAGAACTTAGTTATACACTGTCTTTCACACTTCCTGAATATTCCAGTGCTGTTCTTGATTTTCAAAAATGAATCAAAATGTGCACTTTGAAAGGAAATGCATTCAGAATGCATATTTTCTGAGAGAAGTTAATTAAACACACACACGTTTAAATATAAATGTAAATATAAAAAATATATATAAATTAACATGAAGCTCACAGACCAACGCAGAAATATTTTGGACTAGATTTATGTATGAATATGTGTGAAGGTGGCATAGACTGGAAATAGACTGATTCATCCATCTTGATTTAAGACTTAAAATAAATGTTATCACCAGTGTTTTTCAAGCTAAATGCACTTTGCTGTTGATTCTCAATGCTTCTGCTACACACACAATTTGACTTGACGTCTTGCAAACAAACGTGGCAGAAACAGCAATAAGCTGCAGGAACAGTTAATTGTCGAGAGTTAACTCTAGGGAACCTTTCTAAGCTTGTTCTTATTTCCTAATCTGCCAAGAGTTGTCTTTGATATGAAAAACATGGGATTTTCTTGAGAAAGTTATCCTGTCTTCATTTTTCACTCTATTATAAAGGGATTGTACCCAGGTATGTCAACAGTGATACTGCTTAAAGGCAAACACACACATACACATACAACATATGCCACAAACCCCAAACCCCACATCAAAGCTCTTATGAATCCAGAAATCATAACTGAGGATTCATGAGTCCTTGGTGTTCCAATTATGTAAATATTCTGCCTGCATTACACTGGGCCCTAGAGGTGTGCAAATAAACCCTGGGAGATTTGACATCTCCTGTCGATGTATACTTTACTCCTTAAAACTGCTGTTCTTACAGATATTTCACATATCCTCTGTGCATCCACCTTTTATATTGCTTTCGGTGAAAGACTACAGAGGGTAGCAAATATTTTAAGAAAACTGGAACTCTCCATGAAGGTAAACAACACACCAGCCCAAGAGATTTTTCTGGATGTGGCGGAGCAGCAAAGGTCATCTCCCCACCCCACCCCAAAAAACAAAGGGGTGCCCAAAGCCAATGAACTTATATTTGGCATATCTGATAGTAATTTCTAATTTTATTTTTATTTTTTTATTATGTATCCGTCACCCTTCTGACTGGGTTGCCCTAGCCTCTGATAGTGGCTCCCAACAAAATATTAAAAACACAGTAAAACATCAACCGTTAAAAACTTCCCCAAACAGGGCTGCCTTGAGATGCCTTCTAAAAGTCAAATAGTTGTTTATCTGCTTGACATCTTATTCTGTCCCAAATTATTTTTATTTACTAGCCAAGCCAGAGTCTGCCTTATTAGGTGATTAACAGCTCAATCCAAACCCAGGACAAATTAGTTTGGAATAGGCAGATCTCAGGCTGTTCGAGCTCAGCCAGCAAAACTTCCTCAACTTGGCTGAGCTGAGCCTTTGTGGGCTCCACCACTGCTCCACCAACTTAACCTGGCAGAACCTACAGCACCTATTCAAAACTTCTTTCAGCTCAGTCCTGTGACCTGGCAACCTGGCAAAAGTTGCACTGGCAAAAGGAGTGGTGTAAATTAAAGTTTATTTTGAATGTTTATTTTCTTTTTCTCGGGCTTGAGCCAGCTCAAACAGCAGTACAGTGGTACCTCGGTTTACGAACAGTCCTGTTTACGAACTATTCAGTTTATGAACTCTGCAAAACTGGAAGTAGTGTTCTGGGTTGCGGACTTTACTTTGGTCTACAAACGGAAGCCGAAAGGTGGAAGGGCACTGGCGATGGGAGGCCTCATTAGGGAAAGTGTGCCTCAGTTTAAGAACGAATTTGGTTTAAGAACCAAGGTACCACTGTAGTCCTGTGCCAGAACGGAGTTTGGAACACAGGTAGCTTAATTTAAATTCCTTTAGCATCCTTTACTTAGGGTTACTTAAGTAAACCCAATTCTGATAATATTTGACCACTGCCCACGCTCTTTGTGGCTTTTGAGAACTGGAATCCAATAACATATGGGGAATCACAGGATCCCTAACATAAAATCTGACACACAGATGCTCTGTTCAATATAATCTGTTGTAATCCACTTTGGTGAATAAATTCCATAAAATGTAATGAAGCATTATTGCTTTATGGATTTCATTTTGTTAAACAATAACATTGCAGTTGTTTCTTTAAGGATAATTAAATGTGAATTAATTTTCTTGTTTGTGTAAACTAATTAACAATATTGTTGATTAGCTGATTAATCAACAAAGTCAAGTTTGGGGAGATAGTAATTGTTGCAATAACTCATATAAGAATTATAGGTCACTTTTCTACATTCTGAAATGAATGAAGGCATTTTAGAAATGATGGAATTTTAATTAACTAGGCAGTGGAAGATGTGGAACAGTTTCCAGTAAGTTTGAGAGAGAGCACAGGGTGCTTATGAGCATTTTGTAAATGAAATGGGCACATTTATTTTTATTTTTGCAAAATCACAACTCTGAAATTTGATACTAAGATTGCTCAAAATGATTTCACCTAGCTGAGGACATCATAGTTCCCCCTCCCCAGGAAACACACACACCCAGGGATGCTGCAAAGCACAAACCACTAGAGAAATAATATCTAGAATAAAAAAATGACTCTTGTATCTCTTGATCATCTCAGAAGTGCCACAAACACCCCATCAATGTGAATTCCTGCTATTTTTTCTGTCCCCTCTGATTATTTTCTTTCCTAATTAATGTAATAATGTCTTTCCTAATTTATTGATGGAGAATGGTCAAAAATGTGGTACAAATGTTCAATATAGCACTAATCACAAACTGATGCCTCCCTGATACAAGTGTTCATCATAAAAAGGTATTATTATTTTTTGCTTCAGAACACTTTTTACTCATATTCAAATATTTGTGCATTTAAACAATCAACTAAAACTCATATGATATATTATGCTATCTTTAATTGTGGGACAGCTCTAAAACAGAACATAAGTTAAAGTAGATTCCATAATATAAATATTACAAATATCATGCAAGTGTAGTGGTAGGTAACTGAATGCCTGGAGGTCAAATCAGGCTCGAGAGGTTTCCCAAGTGTCTGGTAGCATATCCTCTTATCCCAAGAATTCCCCTTTCTTCCATGTTTTCTTCTGAGATGAGTTCCAAGTAAGATGCAGTTTCTGTAACTCCTGAACTCAGTGAGTAGACATAGAGCATGAGACCCTTAATCTCAGGGTCGTGGGTTTGAGCCCAATGTTGGGCGAAAGATTCCTGCAATGAGGGATTGGACAAGATGGTTCTTGTGGTTCCTTCCAACTCTACAGTTTTTTCATTCTATAACTAACTCTGCTCCATGCAAACAGCAAAAGAGGTTCTGGCAAGATGCTTCACTTGCTGTGGAGCTTAGACCACATTGCAAGCAAATGGACATGGACAACACAGGCATATAAAGAGGAAACTGTCACAGCAGCTAGGAAACATGGAGCACATTGTCTGTGTCTTGGTTCCTGTGGGAGCCAGCGGGCAAGGCAAATGCTGCTGTACCTTTAGAAATGGATCCATTTAATAAGGTAAAAGCCTACTGGGAAATGCTATAGAACTATAAAATATATAAGAATGTTGTTGTTTAGTTGTTTAGTCGTGTCTGACTCTTCGTGACCCCATGGACCAGAGCACACCAAGCACTCCTGTCTTCCACTGCCTCCCGCAGTTTGGTCAAACTCATGCTGGTAGCTTTGAGAACACTGTCCAACCATCTCATCCTCTGTCGTTATCTTTTCCTTGTTCCCTCAATCTTTCCCAACATCAGGGTCTTTTCCAGGGAGTCTTCTCTTCTCATGAGGTGGCCAAAGTATTGGAGCCTCAGCTTCAGGATCTGTGCTTCCAGTGAGCACTCAGGGCTGATTTCCCTAAGAATGGAAAGGTTTGATCTTCTTGCAGTCCATGGGACGCTCAAGAGTCTCCTCCAGCAGCATAATTCAAAAGCATCAATTCTTCGGCGATCAGCCTTCCTTATGGTCCAGTTCTCACTTTATGGTCCATACATCACTACTGGGAAAACCATAGCTTTAACTATACGGACGTTTTTTGGCAAGGTGATGTCTCTGCTTTTTAAGATGCTGTCTAGGTTTGTCATCGCTTTTCTTGGCAGGGTTACTGGAGTGACTTGCTGGTTCCTGCCCCAGGTGGATCATGTTTAGTCAAAACTCTCCACTATGACCTGTCCGTCTTGGGTGGCCCTGCACGACATCGCTCATAGCTTCTCTGAGGTATTCAATCAAGCCCCTTCGCCATGACAAGGCAGTGATCCATGCAGGAGGTATAAGAATACGTTTGTTAAAAAAACAGAAGCATTTTTATTAGGTATAGTAGAAGAGGAAATACCAAAAGGCAACCCAAAACTGTTTATGTATGCAACAACTGCAGCAAGAATTCTTTTAACCCAAAAATGGAAGCAACAAGAAATACAAACAAAAGAAGAGTGGCAGATGAAGATGATAGACTTTGAGGAACTGGCGAAGCTGACTGGGAAAATCTGAAATGAATGTGATCAAGCGTTCCAAAAAGACTGGAGTAAATATATACAATATTTGAAGGATCATTGTAAACAACTAATAACATTAGCAGGCTTGTAAGAAGACTTGTAATGACAATTGTTTTATATTTATTTAAAAGTCGGGATTTTTGATTTAGTGAAACGTAAATTGGAAAATATACAAATGCTATGATATATAATATTAAGTTGAAAACCAAGAGGCGGGAGGGAGGAAAGTCGACCAGCTCACAAGAGCAAAAGTATAAGTTGGATAATAAGGATGTGTCATAATTGTTATAAAATGGAAACACAATAAAGAGAGAGAGAGAGAGAGAGAGAGAGAGAGAGAATTGGATCCATTTGAAAGATGTCTTATTGTTAAAAATTAGTAGTCCAGAATTCTAGAGTAATCAGCTGAATTCTAACCACCACTTTCCAGTTACAAGGGAATAAGGTGGAGGATGCAGCCATCACATTCTACTGCCAATTTTGTAGTTTTGGCTCTGAAAATAGCTTGCTGCTGTCTTAGCAACTGCTCATTTCTCCTTATTATAACTTTGACGGTCATTGGTTTATAATATTACACCAGCTAGTGAGATGTTACAGTGTTGGTGTAGAATTGAAGAGACTTGGCTTCAGTTCTACATTCAACTATGAAGCTTACTCAGGGACTATGGCCTAGGGATAGGGAAGGAATTTGGTTCAGTTCACCTTTTAATTGGGAAATTGGGAAGTTACCCAATTCATGCTTTCCAAAGCAAAACACATACTGGATCATAGCTATCTCTTGAAAATCACACTTCTCTGAATTTTGCAGTGTATTACTCCAACCAAATAATGCATTAAAAAAAAAGTATTCTAACATTAGCGGAGAGTGTGCATTTAAAATGCATATAGTAGCAAAAGTAACATATAACAATTACAATAAATTTCTGGCAAAGAAATATACCTGCAAGACAAGATGGATTGGAAAAGTGGGCAAAATTGCATGCCGAAATATGTATATTAGCAGTTACACGCTAAAATGCTAGAAGAATTCTCTCAAGGGCTTTTAAAAAAAACACAACCCAAAATAATCAACTGATGCTGAAATGTGGTGAACAGAATTTGAGACTGGAAAAATGAGAATCTGAGATTAACTGAAATTGAAAGTTTTGTTCATCCATGCTTTGAGCCATATTCTCCCTACCTTCCTCCCTCCCTCCCTCCCTACATATCACAGGAACTTTGTACTGAATAAATGGGTATGGGGAGAGCCCATTCTGAATGGGAGCTGCATTGTGCACAGTCATGGATGGTGGGGCAGCATTGCTCATCTGGCTTCCCAATGCTTTGAGTTACCAAGCGGTGAGGGGCAAGACAGCAGGGAGTTGGGCGTAGTGTAGGCACAGGTGCAGAACCAATTCAATGCCCCCACTGTTGGGGAAAAACTCTCCTGGTATGTCCCACAGAGGAACTTACGGTCTTCTAACAAAAACATCCTGAAGGTCCCAGGCCACAGAGAGGTTAGGCAGGCCTCAACTAGAGCCAGGGCTTTTTCGGCTGTGGCTCCAATCTGGTGGAACGCTCTGTCTCAAGAGACTAGGGCCCTGCGGGACTTGACATCTTTCCACAGGGCCTGCAAGACGGAGCTGTTCCACCAGGCCTTTGGTCGGGGTTCAGTCTGACCCTCTCCCCTTTCATAAGAACTTGCATGAAAGTGGCCTCCCAATTTTTCTCACAGGCCCATATAAGTTCAGCACAAACAGTTGGGCCTGGTGAGCATTTAAGGTGCACAACCCTAATCTGCGGGTTGCCATCTGATTGCATTTTATTCTGATCCTGATCTGATTTGAGCATGTATTTTAATTGATTGTCTGATTTTATGTTAATGTGTTATACACTTGATGTTAGCCGCTCTAAGCCCGACTTCGGCTGGGGAGGCCGGGATATTAATATTATTATTATTATTATTATTATTATTATTATTATTAAAATACACTTTCCCAAAGAAACCAGAAGCATTTTTGCTAGGGATAACAGGCGATGAATTAAAAAAGGAAGATTACAAACTATTCATGTATGCAATGACCGCCGCTAGAATCTTAGTGGCTCAGAAATGGAAATCCCAACTTTAATGGAGTGGCAGACAAAAATGCTTGAATACACAGAATTGGCGAAATTAACTTATAAGATTCAGAACCAAAAAGAACCAAAGTTCGAAAAGGATTGGAGTAAATTTGTTGAATATATACGGACTAATTGTAAGAATTTAAAAACGGTAGCAGGATTAATGTAAATCTTGTGATGTGGATGGAGTGTAAATAAGAAACTGTAAGAAAAGACTTGAGACATGAAAACTGTTGAAGGGATGGAAGGAAGTCCGGGCACGATAAGGTGCAGGGTAAATAAGAAGACATACAAATGTTTGAATGTAAGAGTATTTGTTTTATTTGTTGTTGTTACAAAAAAGCAATAAAAAGTATTGGGGGGGGAATGCTCCCACTGTTGTGGCTACACCACACTGAGCTCCTCACTGCCTTGTTCCTCTTCCAGTCCCTCTTGGTATTTGGCAGTGATTGGGAAGCCAGCAACAGCATTGGAAAGCCAGGAGAGCAATGCCCTCTGCTCCATGATGCCCCATCAGTTGATACGGGCTGTTCACCAAACAGACCAAATACGTTCCATTAAGCATCTCAGTAATGCTTAGGAAATGGTTCTGAAGAATTTAAATTTTGAACTGTTTCTAAAAAAAAAAAAAGATAGAGCAAAAGAAACCCTATCTGCTAAGCTTGATTCAAAGCATTTACATCAGACCCACATTTTGAAAACTGATTTGGACATATTTAATGACATCTCTCAATTTCATTTACTTCACCTGCACAGGCTGCTCATGCACTTTGACAATGGAAATAAATGCATTCTTCTGAGTTTGGCTTCGATTAATGTATTATATTACATCCTGCTCTTAAATGTGGGAAGTCGGGAACATAATTGCCTAATAATGACATATACATGTAAATGGAGAACGGGTAGGCAGTATGTGAAATATACTGTTTCAGTTGTATAAATGTTAGTTGTTCACTAGCATGTTTTAGACTAGGCACTTCGGGCATGAAGTGTGCCATAGTCTCTGCCTTAAGTTGTCCTTTCGTGCAGTTCTCCACAATGTCAGGCAAGCATGCACAAGAGTCAGTGTCCATGCACATTCACTATTCAGCTCACAGTGCAGTGCTCCAGCCAAGTAATGGGTACAAAAGTGCAGGGGCCTCTTACCCATAGAGGCTAGTGACGCGGGGCACCAGGGTGCCAAGTTCTGGAGGGCGCCAGGGAAGAGGCGGAGGCTGGATGCGGCACCTCCTGGCATCAGCTCGCTGCCCTCGCCTGCCTCCGCCATGCTGTGCCAAAGCAGCACCACTCCCGGAGCCTCCATCTGCCGTGGCAACTGCAGCATGAAGTGTCCAGCTGGGCTGGGAGGTGCCATGTCCAGCCTCCGCCTCTTCCCCACTGGAGCAATGGCCCTCCAGCCACTGCCCACCTCCTCCCGCACTGCCCTCCCTAAAAAACTCTGGGAAATGGGGGCGCCGGCGCAGGAGGGAGCTTTGCACCACGGCGCCCGATATGCTTAAAACTGCCCTGCAACTTTTAAAGATGAATGGGAACCCTTTACAAAGTATTTGAAGACGCAACAAAGCGAACTGGACTCCTTGGCTGGCTTTGAATAAATATTCACAAACTTTTCTATTGATGATAATCAGCTAAAAAGTTTGAGGAGCTATACAACTGTGTAACATGCAGAAAACAGCATTCTTAGAGAAATCAAAGACTGGAACTGAGGGAAGCTGGGGGTGGAGGTAGGGGGGAGTTTGTGTGGGAGGGTGGGGGAGGGAGGAAAAATGGGGGGGGATAAGGATGATATGTTTCTGGATAATATGTTTTGTTTTAATTTTGAATAAAAAAGTTTCTTTAAAAAAAAAGACGGACCTGCAAAAGTGCATGTACTAATGTAAAGTGTGCATAAAAATGTATTTATTGGTGAAAATAACATACCAAAAGGCATTAGATGAGGGAAAATGTGATGCAAAAGTGTATAGCTGGTGAGGTTACATACAAAAGCATGCATATTAGGAGAAATTCACACTAAAATACTGATGAATAATCATGAGGTCTGGCCAAAAATGGCATTGTCGGGGGAAGTAATGAGGTTTGGCTTTTGGTTTTCATAAGCTCCTTGTTTTCCCTCCATAATATGAGCACTGGAATGAGCAAGGAATCAAACTAGAGTCTACTGTGTATGTAGCCACAGCTCACAAATACCTGTTACATAATGTGGGAGCTAGTTTAGTTTTTTGGGGGTAGAAATGAGGTTTCTAAATCTCCCGCAACACGCATGGAAGCTTATGCTTTGGATAAGGGCCCAAAATAGAGACATGCATAGTTACTCATTCCGGATTCTGCCCACAGATATTTTCAGCTGTTGTCTCAGAACTTCCTACAATATTTACAGAATCAGTAGGCTAAATCTTATGCTGAAGTTCCAATTCCCTCAGGATATAACATCTTGAAAACAGAAGTACATCTTTTCCTCTCCCATATGTGTGTTTTTAAGTTTGTGTGTGTGTGCTTGTAAACTTGTAAACAAAGGCAAACTGCATGAGACATCAAACCTAATTTGCAGGAGTTTCCCTACCCACTTGAGTAATTCGTTTCCTTTTTCCTTATGGAATCCTTATTGCAGATGGTGAAATGCTGCCACGTCACCCATAAACAATTAAAGGTTGACTCAAAGTATGTTTCATTTTCTTTTCTTCCTTTTTTAAGGAAACCTTTCTTCAGCCGTCTGCCACATGCATGTGTTTTGTGTCCATGTTTGACAATTTGTGTGAATCAGTGAATGCTGCATTTGCATATGCAAAAAGACGCAGGTGTTAGACAAAAGTATCGCCCAACATTTGGCTAACATATTATATAGATTTACTATAACGGCAGACGTATTTCATGGCTGAGCTAAGCCCTGTTCACTCATTCCCCCCCCCCCCGCATGATGGGCGAATGTGGGGTGGGTGGGTAAGGGATCCTGCACTTGGCAACCCCACTCCCCCAAAAAACATTGCAGAATCCACACCTCCTGTGGCTCCCATCTCCACAACAGCCAGCTTCTCCCTCTCTGTTCAGCAAACAACTAAGGGGGCGTCTTGCTGCTATTGTGCGATGTCCCCTATGTAATCAAAAGCATCAGTTGTGCAGGGCTCTTGATTACACAGAGGGGACCATATGAGTAAAGTCATGCATTTCCAGCTCCCTTCAAACCTTTGCTGAATGCACAGGGTTCAGAGGGCTAAGCCAGCCAGACGCATGATGTCAAGGTTGGGCTAGGAGGTACGGTTTTATTCCCTACCTGCACTGGCTCTCATTGAAGAATGATTAGGGACAGAGTGGTGTTGAATTCTGCTGTAGCAGTCAACTTTTTAATTGGTCAGCCTGGGCTGATTTCAGTTTTTTGGATGGCCAATTGAATCCCCAGCCAAGCTATAATGTCCACTAATCGCCTGATCCTATGAATAGTGCCATCAACTTGTCCAGGGTTGTGCATAGGTCACAGAGTGTACTACTCTACCATTGCATCACTGCAGATTGACTCAGTCCTTGAACTGGTGTCAGGGCCAGCTCACCCATGAGGCAAGGTGAGTTGACCGCTTCAGGTGGCAGAGTCCACAAGGGCAGCAAAGCCTGGTGTAGATTTTTATTCAGGGACAGCCCACCCATGAGGAAAGGTGAGGCAAAACCCTGAGGCAGCAGGATCCACCAGGACAGCAGATCTAAATGTCAGTCTATCCCCCCCCCGCCTTGTTCCTGATGTTGATCTTCCCTCAACCCTTCTTCCCTGGCAGGCAGTGGTGTAGCAAGGTCAGGTGGTACCCGGTGTGGAAATTTTTTTGTCACGCCTCCCCCACATAGGATATTTACAGTTGCAAGTGTGATTTTTTGGTTTCTTTACGTAACATTGTGAGCATAAGCACATAAAACTTTCTTTCCTGATGGGAATTTCTTATTTTAAAAACACATATTTTTGCCATTTTGTCACACACACCCCTCAGTGATGACACCCGGGGCGGACCGCACCCCCCTTCCTATGCCACTGCTGGTGGGAAGGAGGGCACCATTTTGGGGTCTGCCTCAAGTACAAAAATGTCTTAGGAATAGCACGTAGCTGTCTTTTCAGTTAGTAAATTATGGATGGACAGAGCAGATTAGCTCTGTTACAATTATTTTCACTTTTTCCATTCAGTGTTCAAATTCATCCCATTTCTTGTATCTGCAGATTCCCCCCCCTTTTTTAATATACTGTTTTCCAAAGTACCAAAGAACGCACTAAAAGTTATCACATATATGAATAACATATTTTTGAATATCTTGTATGTATTGTTGATGCAAATATTCTGAGTGCATTTTTAAGATGTTCCTTTCCTCAAGTATTTTATACATTCTTGTGCATTTTTTTTGTTTTAAGAGAGAGCCACATCACAAAATTCAGACAATTGTGTTTCCCTGGCTGATTCTTGCACTAGGTTCTGCATGTTAGTTTGGGTGTATGTGGATGAATTTGATTCACTTACAAATGCAAATGAATGCAAAGTCTTCAGGCACCCCTAGCATTAATATGTCAGCATATTATTAAAAGCACTGCAGGTCTTCTCTCTCTTTTTCATAATACTTAGTAACATAGGAGGCTACCTTATACTGAGTCAGACCATTTTTCCATCTAGTTCCATATTGCATACACCAACTGGCCACAAGGGTTTCAGACAAGGGACATTCACAGCCCTACTTGGCGTTGCCAAGCACTGAATCATTGACTTTCAACATTAAAAAGCAGGTGCTCTACCACTTAGTTATGAACCAATATTTACAATTGGTTTCTTGGCACCTGGTTGTTTTGAAGCCCTCTGGGTATCTTTCTCCCCATTTTTCAGCCTAGCATCCATTAAACTGAAAAGTTTGAGCAAACTTAGGAAGGCATCTGAACTTCTTCTTTTTAAAAAACCACATAAATATAAAACCTGAAATGAATCCAGTCTTTTAAACTGAAACTTCTACTAGCTGGGAACCAGTAGTTTTGCCATGCCTGAAAGGTATGTTTTGATTTCAGACTCCAGTAAGGACAGAAGGTCATTCCAGTTAGTGACAGACCCTTCCAGTAGAAGCGAGGACATTTCCAGAGTCTGGTGAATAAATAGCTTGGCAGGAGTTAAAGTTCCAAAGATTTGTACATTGTCTTCAACAGAGACGACCTGAAGCAAAAAATAAAATAAAATAATAGGCAGCTTCATGGAAACTATAAACCCAATCAGGGTAGTATAATGAGTGGCCAAGATGCCTTTATCAATAATTTTTAATTGAAAGAAAAGAGCCTTCCAGTTTCATGGTATAAAATGTGATTGCTTGTGCCAGCATATCACACAGCACCTTCTTTAGAGCTGGAAAAATGGAGAAAAGGAATTAAAAACATGATGGACCTTGAATAACACCTCGGCTGTAATGCTCTATAATTGCTTTCCATCCTTTCTATCAGTGGTGGAGTTTTAAAATATTGATCAAAGACAATGACTTAACACCTTATGCTTTGGCTGTGTTAAAAGAATTCTCATCCTCTTTAATAAATGTAGCATGAGCCACCATAAGGATTATTATATTTCCTTCGCTCCCCCTGCACCCAATCATACGATTTCTCAAACTAGAGAGACAGGATTAAAAGAATCTGACAGGGAATGGCATAGAATGCCAGTGTGAGAAGATGTATCGCGGACAGTTGTCTCAAATGGATTTAACTATCTGTGAATGTTTTACATTACTGAACTATGGAGCACACAAGCGTTACCTACTTCCACCTACCCATTTCCAGGCAGAGGGAAAAAAGAGCTTTGCTTCAAGGAGCATTTAGAAATTATGTACACATCTGCCATTGATATCCCATGGATCATTTGTTTCTGATCTAAAGGAGAGAGTGAATGTGACATAACAGTTAGATGGCATATTATGGAGTGGGGAAACCCAAGTTCAGGTATCTGTACTGCTATAGAGATTCACTGGTGAAATTCCAGGACCCTGCTGCAGAAATAGGAATGGATCTTCAAGGCCCTGCAACTCTGAACCAATGCATTCCTGCCCCATCCCAGCTTCGTTGGCTGTATTCCTCCAAGAACACTACACATCTGAAGACAGCAATGCATAAACATGTCTGTGTTTTCTCATCAACAGTAGCCAAAAAAACTAATCTGCACTTCAATCACGAAAACTCTACAAGAGGACAAGCTGAAAACCAACATCTGCTAAGGGATAGCTGAATTTGCCAAGAAGGGAAGCTTCTCGCCTTTTGTTCCAGCAGTAGTGTTCCCTTGAGAAGTATGGTCCTATAATTGTAGAAGCTCTTTATACTAACCATTATATGCTATTTATATCAGAAGGAATGTCTACCTTATTATAAAAACACCCACCCACCTATAACGATGATATCAGAGGTGGCTTTACATTTCTGGAAATAAGTCTAGGGCATTCTGAATAGCAAAGATGTTTGTTTGTTTGTTTGTTTTTTCTTACTCTTATGTAGACAAGGAAGAGAGTCACTTGATTCGTGCCTTCCTTTTAACCCAACAACATATAGGGGCTTGTTGACAGAGTTGTAAGTGAAGAAAGGGTTTACTGAGGCAGAAGTTTGCAAATCATTGTGCATGAAAAAGTAATATAGACATCAGTACTCAACAATGAGGTACGTCAGTGAGTCATTGCTAAAATCAGCATGTTTTATTACTTTCTCTCAAGAAAAAATATGAATCTTAGTTAAAATAATGTTTTCTATACTTTATGTCTTTTCAGAGAGAGAAAAAAAATCTGTCATATACTTCATTTGTCCATTGTTAGCTACTATTTTCAGTGTAAAATGACTGCCTACTAAAGTTTTCCACTGTAAATTAAAGCTAAATGTGACATTTTAAAATCTTGTTCTGTAATACAGTGGTACCTCTGGTTACATACTTAATTCGTTCCGAAGGTCCGTTCTTAACCTGAAACTGTTCTTCACCTGAAGCACCACTTTAGCTAATGGGACCTCCTGCTGCAGCTGCGCCACCGCCACACGATTTCTGTTCTCATCCTGAAGCAAAGTTCTTAACCCGAGGTACTATTTCTGGGTTAGCGGAGTCTGTAACCTGAAGCGTATGTAACCTGAAGCGTATGTAACCCAAGGTACCACTGTACACACTCAGTAAAAGACTTGCAGAACTGGAGAAGCAACCAAAGTCCAGTAGGGATTTTCAAGCAAGGCTGAGTCAGGATGTACTAAATATTTTACAGTTTCAGGTTTGGGGAAAACTAGATATTACAGTGGAACAGAATTGTATTAATATTTTTTAAAAGGTGTTGAGGGTGTGGTGTGAATATTTTGTTAGTGCCAATATTTAATTAGCTTCAATCCATATCCAATTAGGAATCATGTAATGAAATGTAGGGTGTGATAATGTCACTAAAGAAAATCATGACCAGTGTCAGTTGACTACCAGCCAATAATAGTGAGAGTAGTTTAAACTAATATGTTCACATTTTCTCAGGGAATTCGGATAGCAATAACACCTCACAAAAATGTGAGGTTTTGTTTTTGTTTGAGATTATGTTTTATTTTTGGCACTGCTGAAAGGGTTTGCTGAAAATGATGAACAGTTTTGGCTCAGGTCTAAAAATGAATGTATATTTTTAAGAGCCAGTATTCAATGTACTTGGCAGTGTTTTAGACTTAGATCTGGGTTGATGCCCCACCTATGAGATTCAATGGATATTATAGAATTGTCAGAGTGGAAAGAGGCAGAATGAGTGAATATCTCATACTTTTGCAGGGCCTTTAATTTCCAATGATGTTGGGTTGCTGGGTGGCAGGGTGAAGATATCTCAAGAATTTGGGAGGGACAACATTCTTTAAAATATTGCACGCTTAACAAACTACAGTAAAGGTAAAGGGACCCCTGACCATTAGGTCCAGTCGTGGCTGACTCTGGGGTTGCGGCACTCATCTCTCTTTACTGGCCGAGGGAGCCAGCACACAGCTTCCAGGTCATGTGGCTAGCATGACTAAACCGCTTCTGGCGAACCAGAGCAGTGCACGGAAATGCCGTTTACCTTCCCACCTATTTATCTGCTTGCACTTTGACATGCTTTCGAACTGCTAGGTTGGCAGGAGCTGGGACAGAGCAACAGGAGCTCACCCCATTGCAGGGATTCAAACCGCTGACCTTCTGATCGGCAAGCCCTAGGCTCTGTGGTTTACCCCACAGCACTATGGTCTAGATCAGTGCTATTTTTATAGAAAAGGAGGTGCTGGAATCTCATGGCAATGGTGCTCACTTGAGAGGTGTCAGAACTGAGTTCTGGCAAGTTTTGGCTGAAGAAAAGCCTTGGTCTGGATGCAATTTGGCCACTCCATGACTAGTTTTTAAAGAAATATAAAGACATTGAAATTGGATCACAAAACTCTTGTATCCTCTTGTACTCTTTCACCCTTATTATGAAGCTGATATGATGTGAAAATACAGGGGAAAATTAAAGCAGAAAGCTGAGTGAAAGTTGAGACACCAATACTAACTGGTTTCTAAAGGTATTTCTATAGGTATTTGCTAAGTAAGAATGAATAATAAGGCAACTATCACCATCCACTATCTAATCATTCCCCGGGCAATTGTACTTTCTCCTTTTATTTATACTGTCTGCAAAATAGGTAAAGTAGTCTGATTACAAAACTAAAGTTGACCATTATGGCTCAGCTGATATCAGGGGTAAAGGCCAGGTTGCCACAGGGAAGAATGGAAAGTTGGAAAAGCTCCTCTGAATTTAATTCAACCTGATCTCTTCAGCCATTGCATAAATAAAACCCTTTGAACACTGATTAATCAAATCTGAAAGCTAATGCAAACTTTAATTTCATGAGAGAGAGAGCACCACGGGGCTACGTAGGTGGAGCTGTGGTTGCACTCTTGTTGTTGTTGTTGCCGCGGCTGTTTCCTCTAGCGCGCACAAGATTTTAATTAATTTTAGGAACTCGACGCGACTGCCTTAAATTCAAACAGTTGCCATATTGTAATGGATTGTGAACTTTCCTCTCTCCTGTATGATGGAGCAAGGCTTTTAGTATGCAGTTACAGTCAATGAAGACATAGTTTTAGCATTTTGAGCTCCTAACAGGCCTTGCTTTTTATTCAGTAGCTCACCAGTAGAATATTAATATCATGCTTGGTAATGCAGAAACACATGGTGAATTTCTTTTGTCTGTAAATGTCTGTTTAACAAGTCTTTAATATTCAGGCAGAGAACCAGGATTCAATAGCTAAAGTAACACTCAAGAGTCGGAATGAGTTATTAGCAAGGTGCAATGGTGTTAGATACCTTTTAAAAAAATATCTGTAAGCTGCCACAATGTGATTTCCTATTATATATAATCAGTGTGATATTTCAGCCTGACATTCATGCATTTATGAATCTTTACAGGGACTCTATTAAAGACAATGCATGCAGGCTTTTATTTTATTTTATTTTGGTGCAACCACAATTCCCCCCCTTTGTCCTGTACTTTGGAAAATCTCAAAGGGGAAAAAAGCATATTTCATGAGAAGCAATTTAATGGTTTGGGTTGAATCATAGTGGGGTTGGGTTCATCATTGGTTATATATATTTTCATATTAATAAGTGCCTGAAGTTAATTCACCAGCATGGGATGCTTTGTATGTAATGTTGTACTATATTTGAACATAATGCGCATTACCCTGGGATTCATGTGCTCCCCTCTCTTCCTGTGACACAACTGTGAGGAGGAAATGGGAAGCTTTTGCTTCCTTTTCCAACTACTGTATTTTTCCATGTATAACATGTCCCCGTGTATAAGACGACCCCTATTTTTGCGGATTCCAAATTGAGGAAATGGGGGGAGATTGCCCAGAGTTGTTGAGCTTTTCTTGGTGAGAAATGCTGACAATCACTCACCCACCTGACCACAGCTGCCAATCTCACGCATCAAAGAAGCCACCAATCATCCCCCACTCGCCGCCAGCAGCCGCCAATCACCCACCCAATTTCCGCAGCAGCCAATCACCAGCAGACCTTGCCACAAACACCAATCACCCGCCCAAATGCCGCTGACAATCTCCTGCTCATGGCAGTCACCAATCGCCCGTCCCACCTCTGCACTATCTGTGTTTAAGATGACCCCCAATTTTTATCATTTTTTAATAATAAAAAACCTTGCCTTGTACACGGAAAAATACGGTAACTGCAGCTCCTTGTTTGCCCAAACCTAAAGAAACCAAGGTTAATTACAGACAGAATGAGAGATGGAGAAATCTGTTGATTTCATGTTCTCCCAATTTCCCATTTTGGGTTCAACTTGCCACATTTCCTGATCAGTTTGTGATTTATTTGTTTATTTATTTATTTTAAAAAAGAAGTCCTTTTGAAAAGTCATCAGCACTTTAATGTGCATTACACTGACTATACACATTTTTGCATGCAATTTTTGGTTGGGAAACCACATTGCTAAGTTCAGGGAAGTGCAAATAATGAAGGATAGCTGTGTTTCAAATTAGCATATTTTTTCAAGGAATCTGAATTAGGTAGGAAGGCATGAAAATGTGAACCAAACCAAATTCTTTCCCCATCGCTATGCAGAAGATCTCATACTTTTGCAGGGCCTTTAATTTCCAATGATGTTGGGTTGCTGGGTGGCAGGGTGAAGATATCTCAAGAATTTGGGAGGGACAACATTCTTTAAAATATTGCACACTTAACAAACTACAGTAAAGTCCTAGGCTCTGTGGTTTAACCCACAGCACCACCCGCGTCCCTACAGTACCTACAGTCCCTACAGTACCTGGAGCCCAAAAAATAAGTGCTTTAAATATATGGTGGGTATGCAATGTCTCTCACCCAGCATTTCTCTACACCAGAGGCATGGAGGGGATTCTAACAGCATCTCCAACACTCCTTCTCCACAGTGTGTCCAGGGCAGCAGTCTACCAGCTCCATCTGCTACGCAGGCTGAGACCCTACCTGCCTGTGGACTGTCTTGCCAGAGTGGTGTACGCTCTGGCTATCTCCTGCTTGGACTATTGCAATGCGCTCTATGTGGGGCTACATTTGAAGGTGACCCAGAAACTACAATTCATCCAAAATGTGGCAGCTAGACTGGTGGCTGGAAGTGGCCGTTGAGATCATATAACACCTACATTGGCTCCCAGGATGTTTCCGAGCACATTGCAAAGTGTTGGTGGTGACCTTTAAAGGCCTAAATGGCCTCAGCTCAGTATACCTGAAGAAGACTTCCGAGTTAGCGCGATCACCTAATGGCAGATTCCCTACGAGCTCCGGAGGGAATTGGATCCGCAGGAGTTGGGTCTTGCCGCTGCGGCGATGCAGGGACCCTTAAAAATCACAGACGGTGAAGCCTGTGAACCTGGTGACTCGGCGGTCACCATTTGCGCCCCCCCGACCCGCGAAGGAGCCTTTTTAAAGGCTTCGGAACGGGGGACGGGGTGAGTGGCGCAGTGCTGAGAGTCGACTGCTTCTCCTGCAGAGTGAAGCTGCATGCCATGGTCAGAGAGCGCTGACTTCTTCTTATGAACAATTGGACTCTAAAGCAGCAACCCGTGAGTAGTACGGAAATTGGACTTGTAAAGAAAAAAAAATTGAATTAGGCACGATCGGGGAAGGCGCAAATAGGAAGTCCGTCTCCCCGTCTTATACATAATCTAAAGCAAGGACCAGCTAACTAAGGTCGAGAGGATTTTATCTTTTTTATTGGGTAAAGACATTAATTCCATGATTTGGCAGTTTAAGTAATCTTATTGGAGGATAAGAGCAAATTTTGGGAGCTGAAGTGCCATCCCCCCGGACCCGGGAGTGATCCGCGAGAGAGCCTGCTGAAGGGATATTGAAGAGCTTGACAGCTGTCAAATTAGCTGTCAAGACGGGAAAAGAGAACTTTGTTTTATACTGTCTCTGCTGGTTACATTCGTTACAATTTAGCTATATTTTGTTGAAAATAAGGAAAAACTGATACAAACTAACTCGATTTTTGGATTTGAACTGGAAGGATACTAAGTAACCAAAAGGATACTAAGTAACCAAAATCCCTCTAGAGGGGTTTTTGGGACATTACAAGAATGGCTGAAGGAGGGAAAATTCAAGCTAAATTGGACAGAGTGTTCTTTCTCTTGGGAAAGTTACAAGGTCAAATTGATGTTTTGGCTACCAACGTTGCAACTCTGGACTTAACAGCAAACAAATTCACTGAATTTGATAAGGACTTGATCCAGGAAGTCTATGCAGCTGGACAAGAGGAGAAATTTGAGAATCTTGAGAGTGCGGAGAAAGAGACACATGTTGTTTCTGAGGAAAAGGAAGGAGGAGATGTAATGTTGCAGACGACAAAGGGGAGCCAGAGGCCTGACATGATGGTTACAAAGGAAAATAAGAACTTGATGATGAAAATCTGGTCTGAGCTCGAGATTGAAGAATGGAGATATCTCCTTATGTGGAGATCTGAAGACCCAAGGATTACAAATTTGATCAAGGTGAAAGTTGGAGCTTTGGGGACATTTGGACTTGAAAGGAATAAGAAACAAGATTTGGGCTCCACTTTTAAGTATGGAGGTCTGGCTGGAAGAAACATTGTCCCTATCGGGTCAGCGCGTCTCCAAGATTTGGTGTTTAATACGAAGGACTATCAAAAAAACCGGCAGAGAGGAACTGAGAGAGAATTGAGAGCCTCGGACGTGAGATATCAAGGCTGATAGTAGATTAAGACTGATGGACATCTGTTGGGGATTGAAACTGGGAAAGGGGACGGGGTGGGTTTTGGGGATCCAAAGGGTGCATAATTATAATCCATCTCTTTTCTTTTTATTCTGTTTTGTTACTAGTATGAAAAGTGGGGAATTCGTGGAAGGGAATTTGGGTCGACTTTAGAAAAAGGATTTAAGATTTAAGAATGAACATTGATGCATAATTTTGAAGTTGTAAAAATGGTCTTTTAAATTCAACTAAATATAAAAAGGTTAAAAATTGGGGATAAGAACTTGTTGAATTAACAATTTGAATTGGAATATAAGAAGGGGAGGTGTGGGGAAGTCAGAGAAATATGTTATAGAAAAGAAGGGTTCTAAACTGTATATGTTTTCTCTTTTTTGTTTTTTCTTTTTCTTTTTTCTTTTTTTTTGAAATGGAAAATTCTTAATAAATATCTATTAAAAAAAAGAAAGAAGAAGCATCTTCACCCCCAGCATTCTGCCCGCACACTGAGGTCCAGCACCAAGGGCGTTCTGGCAGTTCTCTCACTGTGAGAAGTGAGGCTGCAGGGAACCAGGCAGAGGGCTTCTCGGTAGTGGCTCCCACCCTGTGGAACACCCTCCCATCAGATGTCAAAGAAATAAACAACTATCTGACTTTTAGAAGACATCTGAAGGCAACCCTGTTTAGGGAAGTTTTTAATGTTTGATGTTTTATCGTGTTTTTAATATTCTGTTCGGTGCTGCCCAGAGTGGCTGGGGAAAGCCATCCAGATGGGCAGGGTATAAGTAATAAATTATTATTATTATTATTATTATTATTATTATTATTATTATTATTATTATTATCTGTACTGCCACTGCTTGCTTTACCCCAATATACTCTGATTAGAGGCTGCCACCCCTGCTGGGGATACTCGCCTACCCTCCAACCCTCTCTTGCCAAGTAGGCCTTAGCCTTTTTGTGAGTTTTTCCCACCCACTGCTTGCCTCTCCCTTCTGCCTGATGCCCCGCCCCTTGACAGGCCCTGATCACTCTGGGTCATCCAACCCAATCTACAGCAATCCCTCCAAATAAGACAAGTTTGGCATAGGATATGGACCTTGGCCGAATCCAGCACACAGCCCTACTAATTTGTGGCCAATGACTTATTAATGAATCAAGGAAAGACATTCCCTGCCTTTCTATGTTGACGCTATGGAATTGATAGTTTCTCTTTTTCAAAGTTTGTGAATATAGTCACAAAGTGAAGGGGTAATGAAATATTCCTTTGCTTTGTTTTTGGAAAGAAAGAAAAAACCTGTTTCCATATGCGTGCATTTATTTTTACCTAGTTCACCCTCCTTTTATATATTGCAACATCTGCCGCTTTTATTTTTAAACTTCTGATAAATGTAAATTTGTGATGGATGAGTTTCATCTGCTCTTTCATTGTCGAATGATGCCTGGGTAACGTGAACGTTATATAGAAGGCAGAGCTATAACTTACAAATGGATCAATGCCCTTTAGAGCATAAGATTAAATGCAAAAGAGTGACAAATAAGTTATTGAACACAAGACTTCAGAACAATATTCTGGCAAAAGAAGATACCCAACATGATTAGTAATACAAATCATTAAAACTAGAAATAAAATGTGTGAATATATATATATATATATATATATATATATATATATGCAGGTTTTGGTATCTTCGGGTGTCTTCCCGTGTAAGAGTAGGGGTGTCTGGGCGACGTTTACACGGGAAGACACCCGAAGATACCAAAACCTGCATTCCTGTACCCGTGAAAATCTACGAAAGCATATATATATATATATATACATGAGATTGTTTCCAAACTAGGCATATGAGCTCTAAATAATTTAGGAAAAAAGAGAGGCAAACCTAGTGCTGCCCTATAATCAGAAGATGCCCACCTGATACTGGTTAAAAGTCCAGTAAGTTAAGATGGCAAAAAGGATGCTATCTTAAAGGCTGGTTTTCTACCTGGCCGGTTTAGACTTGCTCAGCCTGAAGGGACATCAGGAGAGAAAGTGGTTATGTTAATTAAGAAATTGATTTTTTGAGGTGGCGGAGGGCGGGAACACCGAGACAAGCAGATGCAACTAGTCCTTTAAGCACTGGCGGCATATTCACTGACTTTGGAGAAGTTTGATTTTGCTCTAAAAGAGGATCTTAAAACTCATTTAGCCTTCTTTGTCAAACATTACATTGAAGAAAGAAGGAGCACAAGAGGGATTTGAAGGAGACACAGTCTGCCCTGAGAAGATAACAAAAGTAGATGTGTGTGGCAACTAAAATAAAAATAAAAATCAATAAGACATGCCCCTCTCAAGTTTCTATTTCTAAGAGAGGCAATATTTGTGCAAGATGTCCAGGTGAGGTGTCAGTCAATGATGCTGTCACTGAACAGACAACAACTATCCTAGACATAGTGAAAATTAGCTGTTCTGAAAAGAATTGCCCATTTCATTTGACTGTCTAGACCTATTGAACGGGCATGATACACCAGGCAGTGCAGAAATAAGAAGCAAAGAGATATTGATTGTGTCAGATGTAAACACTGTGGATTTTTTAAAAATAATAATATTGAGAATTGAATATATATGTATATAAGGCTTGCTTATCCTGCTTTCCTTTACCAGCTTGGAGATACGTTATAAGAACCACTTACCACCAGCTCAAAATTCTTCCTATTAGTTTTATACAAGCAAGAAGACTGGCTGACCCCAGAGAGTACCAGCTGGTTTTAATCCCTTGAGCTTAAAAATGACCTGTTAGAATGTAATTTAGAAACTGATGGAATTCAGATAGCGTGATTAAGCCCATCTGAAATGGGTTCCAAGTTTACCACGGTGTCACAAAGAAATAGTCACATAAATTGTCTGAGATTATGGCATCGAGCATCAGTCACTAGGTCCATGGGAACATGTCAATCAGGACAATCAGGATTCTCCCTGCACACTACAAAAAATTAACAACTTCATCAACCTTCAGAATCAACTTTATCATTGTGAGTTCTCTTTGCATGCCCGACACTTGTCCCAGCTGTAAAATTGCAAGCATTCAGATGATGATTAATTCTAGGCATGTAACATTTTAAAAATGTCTTCCTGGTATACAGCTACATGCCTTAAGAGAGGAAGGACCTCTCTTTGGAAGAGAGTGAGCCTATCCTGCTGGCATACCTGACAACTCCAGTTAATGCTTTGTATCTCCAATAGGACTTTGGTAATAGAGCTAGGGAAATTTCTGCCTGAACTCTTGCTGAGCTGTTTCCAGTCAAAGTAGGCAGCTCTAAACTCAATGGGCCAATGGCTTTACTCATATTATTATCCCATCTTTCTCCTTGACAGGACATGGCCAAAGGTGGTATATTATTATTATTATTATTATTATTATTATTATTATTATTATTATTATTATTATTATTACTGTTACTACTATTACTATTATTACTATTATTACTATTACTATTACTATTTATTCTCAGTGAATATTAAAGCAGTTTGTGACCATCTAAAAGGCAATTAAAATGCATTATGAATAAATGAAAAGATGAATGAATGAGACACAGATAAATAATATACAACACAGCATGTTTCATGAACTTGGTGAGGAATGGTGAGAGTTATTATCCTGCAATTTCTAGAGGGCACTACGATGGCTATCCCTGCATTATAGAACTGAAGGTAAGTTTCGTTTGCCATCAATGCAGATTGGGCTTGCAGCATTCATAGATGCAGGGTGTAAACCTTTTGTCCTCCTCCACAGTCTCAACAAAATTCAGCCTCTCCTTTAAAAAAATAAAATAATGATAATGACTGCAATTTGACTCATGGGAGAAGCTTTAAGTGCCTTGCAATGCAGTTGTGTCTGTTTTCTAGCTGAAAAGCAAGGGATGTGTTGGTAAATTTTCTGCAGTAACCCTTCTCCCACTCAGAAAAAGACTATGAACATATGTTCAGTTTATGCAGGAGGAAGTGGCGTCCAGCTGGCATCTTTAATCAGCATAAAAGGGAGGAATTGGGATTGTTGGCTAGAATTCCATTTTGAATCCCTTATCCAATGTGCTTTCATAATAACAAGGGAGTAAGGAAACAGCAGCCTACCTATACTGAAAGAGTGGCATTCTGTTGCATAATAAAGGGGAATATTGAAACGCAGCACACATGAAATGATATAAAGCCTGCCCTCAGGGCAAAATTGAATTTGGGAAAAATAATGTCTCTGGGCACAATCCATCACAGGAAGAGCTCATCATATACCTCCCCACCAATTCCTTTTCCAGCTAGCCTACAAATATGCATGTATGGGTGCATATTACTGCAATATGTTTGGCACTACTTACATCCTAGGATTTATTTAAAATGCTTTCTTCATAGTTCCATCATCAAAAAGATATAAAGACAGTGTGCCGCTCATGTAAAAGAAGAAGCGTAATACAGGACAACAAACCAAAGATCATTAAACTGTAAATAAAGTTAAATGACACTGAGCAAAGTACATTTTTTTAAAAAAATGCAATTAAGAAGTCCAGCTGCAGGATGTACAATTAAATCTTCAATCGAAATCCAGGGAAAAACAGATGAATTTTTAATACTTTCCAGAATACTTGAACCAATGTAGCCTGGTACATATCTTTCAGAGAGTAATTCCATAGGGTAAGCGTCACTATTAGTGATGTATGGAAGTGAGAGCTGGACCATAAAGAAGGCTGATCGCCGAAGAATTGATGCTTTTGAATTAGGGTGCTGGAGGAGACTCTTGAGAGTCCCATGGACTGCAAGAAGATCAAACCTATCCATTCTGAAGGAAATCAGCCCTGAGTGCTCACTGGAAGGACAGATCCTGAAGGCCAATACTTTGGCCACCTCATGAGAAGAGAAGACTCCCTGGAAAAGACCCTAGTGTTGGGAAAGATGGAGGGCACAAGGAGAAGGGGGTGACAGAGGACAAGATGGTTGGGTAGTGTTCTTGAAGCTACCAGCATGAGTTTGACCAAACTGCGGGAGGCAGTGGAAGGCAGGAGTGCCTGGCGTGCTCTGGTCTATGGGGTCACGAAGAGTCAGACAGGACTAAATGACTAAACAATAACAACAAGCATCACTATTAAAAAGGCCCAATCTCTATTGATCAATAACTTTATTTATTTATTTATTTATTTATTTTCATATTTCTCCTACCTTTCCTCCAAGGAGTACCCTCCTCTTCATATCCCCACAACAAACATGTGAGATAGATTAGGGGACTGACCCAGTGAGCTCTATGGCTGAGTGTGGAGTCGAACCTTAGTCTCCCAGACCCTAGTTCGACACACTAACCTCTACAGTACACCACACTCCTCACAATTGATCTTAAAAGAGGGCACATGATTAGGTTGAAGACTATATGTATCCGATCTACAAAATCCCTCCCTCCCTCTTCTCTCCAGAGTCCCAGTCTGCAAGTTGTTCTTACCAAAGCATGCCAGAAAAAAAAGCCTCAGCGAGTGCTGTGGAATTGTTTCTGCAGAGGTGTTGCAGTTCCCAGTATATTTGTGTGTGAAGAGGTGTTGTGTGGATCTTGCCCAACATTTATTAACAGACATTTATTAACAGAGTGCATTCTCAGCCTGGCAGGAGGCCACCCTTCATAGTTCATGATTACAGAGTTGGATCGCTCATTCCATGGAAGCAGTCTTGAAAACTCTTGTTTTATCAAAACAAAACAAAAACAAAAAACATTGCAGTTTTTGATCATTGCTTTCCTATTCTGAGTGGCTGAATCAGCCTGAAGGTAAGAAGTTGAATTTTGAACAGTTTTAAGAACTTTTCACAGTAAGAGGCTCTTGCCAAAGGAATTTGAGTTTTTATATCCTATTTTGTTTGATTTAAATGTCTAGCCCTTCCCATTCTTTCTGGTAACTACTGTCACTGCTCTCCCCCTCCCCCCACGTTTCCTTCCTCATCCCTTTTTCAGATGAGGTTCAGTCTACTTCCTTTGTAGAGAAAAACCAGCACTTTATTCAGGGCCCTCCCAGCCAGAGAACAGAGACCTGTCACCATTTTCTTTTTCTTTCTTTCTTTCTTTTTCAATTTTTAAAATTAATTTTCAAAAATTCAAAACAAACAAACAAACATCCTGTTTAAATCTTGGTAACATTATTAAGTGACTTCCTCTAATCCCCTTGGTTGAATTTCATTATATATCATTTTAACATTTTCTGACGTTTTCTTACCATTTTCTGCCTTAGATGATGTGCCTTCTGCAGTTTCTGTCTCTTCACAACCTCACTGAAGTCAAAGTATGAAAAACAATATGCATGCCTTTTACAGGAAACCAGCTCCTCTGAGATGGTAGAACCTACCGTACTCCAATCTTGGTCAGTCAACATAAGGCATCATTTGGCTTTAGCACTCTGAAGAGACAACTTCTCTTGGAGCTGCCATAAAGGTAAAGGGTAAAGGGACCCTTAATGTTAGGTCCAGTCTTGGATGGCTCTGGGGTTGCAGCACTCATCTCACTTTACTGGCCAAGGGAGCCGGCGTACTGCTTCCGGGTCATGTGGCCAGCATGAATAAGCCGCTTTAAGCTCTCTGAAGAGACAACTTCCCTTGGAGCTGCCATAGGAGGGCCCTTTAGAACTGTCCAAGGTGCTGAAAGCTCTCTGCAGCCTGCTTCTCCAATGAGCTTCAAATGCCCATCAAAATATAGGGGGACTATATTGTATGTGTAGTTCCATGATCCCCCTGACTTTCTTTTTATCAGGTAAACCAGCTGTGGGTGGTTTCAGAGTGAGCAGAGGGTGGATGAGTGGTGGTTGTTTTACCCTTGTATTTCTAACCATCTCCCCCACCCCCCTGCTCAGAATCATGTCCCTCATTTTCCCCATAGGAGATAAAACATAGAATAAAGAGACCAAGGTGCAATGCTATGACAATATCTGCCTGTGTGAGCAGCTTAGGATGAAATGGTTTTCCAGGTCAGCTAATGCTAAATCCCCAACAGCGTAACTTGCTTATATCATCTCAGCCAACTGAGCTGAGGTCAATGCAGAACCCCAGAAAGGGTCATTCCAGTGGTGCATCAGAACCAGAGATGTCACCAAAGATGGGTGTTCTAGGATGTGGTGGTCCCAGAGATGAGGGACTTAGGCTGGATCCTAAGCCTGTTCAGTGCAGCCACATGATTTGGCAATTCAGTGCAGAACACTGTTTTAAAGGCTGGTTTTCCCTTTGCCAAGCTGTCGGACTGGACTGAAGAGGAGGAGGAGTGGTAGAGGTCACCCTTCCCCCATTCTCCTGTAGCTTCCATAGAATAGGAATGCAGTCTTGAATTTCAGCAGGGCTTTGAGGACGATAGCAGCTCAGAGACAGGCAGACAGCAGTTATGAGGTGTTGGGAGAAGGAGGAGGGGAGGCAGAGCAGCTAGCTGACACATCACCGGACAGCATAACCGACATCCCTTCTCCCAAAACACGACATTTGATAAGGGTGCAAGAACAAAGAGCACAGCGACAGTTGACCACGGGCGGATGCTGTAGAAGCAGGTGGTGTTGTTAGAAGGGAAGTGGGGAGGAGCTCAGTGCCAGCAATACTATCATTGAGGAATGACTGGATTTCTTCGTATTTCACTGTTACGACTGAATAAATCGTAACTAAGAACTTTCTTGTTTCCTCCCTGCTTCTTGGTGCCATCGGGGGAGTGGGAGGATTCCTCAAGCTGACTCAGTCTTAGCTAGAGTGGCAGCCTCTCTGCTGAACAGGGTATGGACAACTTTTATGAAGACTTGGGAATGTTCTAATACAGGGATGTCCAACAGTTCGATCATGATCTACTGGTAGATCCCCACGAAGTTTTGGTAGATCTTGGTCGATCTCTGGCTCCCTTTCCTCTGTGTCAGTAAATCTGACTTCTGCCCCGCCCCCTCATCCCGCCCTCCATTGTTGTTTAACTCGGGAAGGGAAGATGAAGCTCCCTCTGTGTGGCTGTTTTCATCCATAGTGATGCTTTTGAGCTGAAGCCCTAAAAAACCAGGGATAGATCACTGCCAGATTTTAATTCTGAAAGTAGATTGCAGTCTCTTGGGAGCTGGCCAAGTAGGATGTTTCGTTGGTTTGGGAAGCTTCATTGTAGCTGAGCTTACATGCTCGAAAAATGCTACAAAATTCACTGGCTCATTTAATTTGAAATTTGATTAGTTTATTCAAAAAAGTGCTGCTTCCACATTTTTCTGGCCTTTTATAAGATTCGTCACTAATGAAACAAATTTGGAAATATCAACATAGCAATTATTCACACATCACACACACACACATATGCATGCACATACTGACTGCCAATTTCTTAACTCACTAAGCTACAGCAGCCAAAATCTAACACGAAATATGTATTAATATGTGTTCACACACACACACACACACACAAACACACAATCTCCACTAAAAAACCTTTATGAGTTTTCAGATGGATTTGTCTGAAATGAGGTCATGGCCTCAATGTGAATCCTACTAAAAATAAAATTCTTATGTTTTAATTGTTAAGTAAGTGCGTGAACCTGAAAATATGTTGATACACTAAATAGCCTGTTCTTATATATTTTATTTAGAGAGCAATTTTACTAGGTCCTCTCCAAATTCAGGCAATGTAGTGTTTTATTTACTTATTTAAGACAGTTACTCACCCTTTAGGAAACGTTCCCAGAGAGGCTTACAAAAACCAGTAGTATGGTGGTCCCTAACCTCGGTTTACAACCTCAAAATGTGTGGCCCATGAAGAAAAAGGATGCAAAGGGGGAGGACAAAATCAAGCTCTAGCACTTCTTAAAGTTGTGGATCTTTTAACATAGTTATGTAATTCTGTTTATGCAGATTCTGATTGTCTAGAAGAACAGTAACTGCACAGAAACACTCTTCCTCTGATCAAGAGTTGGCATTATTTGGGCCAAGCAAGCAGGATGCTCCTGCTACACTCATCTGCTATGTATATGCAAGAGTATGCAGCATTTCACAGATGTGTAAAGTAGGCTAAATAAGGACTGTGCGCTTACAAGTCTCTTGGGATATTGGCTGAGCTTCTGTGATACCATGAAATGCTGACCAACTTGATCAACAGTGTGACTACACCATGCTGTTACCAGGAGGTATGATGAAGATTCTCCTGGCAATCCCACCACGTCCAGTAATGAAAATTAAGGGCCTCCCACTGACTTAGCTATTATGCAGCATGCAGGCATTTCAGGACTGTGTCTTTGAGTATTAATTGCAGTAATAGCTTTGAACACAGCCAGGCTGAGAGGTAAAGAAAGGAAAACTACTGTATGCTATAATGAGTTCCCATGTTCATATCTCGGTAGCCTAAAGACATGTTTGAGATTTGCTTTATTTTTCACCAAGAGGCATATCTCAACCCTACAGCACCCTGCTTTGTTCAAGCAGTTCCAGTCAACAGGACATTGCCACGATGTAATAAAAGATACACAAGAGAAGGTGTTCTTTGATGCAGGGGGGTTCTGAGGAGGGACGAGGGGTGGTCTGCTCCGGGTACCATTCCAAAGGGAGGTGACAAAATGCCACCCCCCGATTGGTGGCATCCCCGGGGCGTGCGCCGCTCGCCGTGCACCCCCCGGGACATGCAGCACACTCCCGGGACACACACGATGCCCCCAGGATGTGTGTCATGCCCCCTGCGTGTGGTTCACAATGCCCCCTGGGACATGCGCCATGCCCCCTGAGACGAGGGCTGCTCCAGGTACCAGAGCAGGTTGCTTCACCTCTGCTTTGATGTGCATTCTAAAAAAGAGGGGAAGGCAGGACAAAAAAAAAAGAAGGAAAGAAGGACAAATACAGTGTTGAAACACTTTCATTTGAGCAATGGTTTTGTGTTTGGGGTACCTTGACATGTGTCCTGAAGACTGTGGCTATACCCTCAGATCTCTGCAGAGGATTTCTTTCCTTCTGCTTCTGACACAACTTAGTTGTTCTACCTTCAAGGTCTCCATGGCTTTGCCTGTCCTGTATTTCCTCTTAAAGTTCTTCATGTGACTTTCGCTCTTGAAAGTATAGCACCATGAGCTGCCCCAAAGCCTTCAACTCTCTTAAATTATCCTAGCTATCTTTTGTCACCATCTGTTCAAACTGAAATATCCTGCCCAAACACCTACATCAGCGATCACCTAGCATTTGGGGCCAGTGGACCCATATGGAGAAATGTTAGGCGCCAGTCACAATATGGCTGCCGTTTGTTTGTATCAGAACACAAAATGGCTGCCACATTTAAAAGTGCAGAAGAAGAGACGGCTCCACAAAATGGCTTTGGTATGTCCCCCCGATCAATGGGGGAAAGGTACCAACACCAGTCTTTTCCATGCCCAGAGAGCTCTATGCACCCCTCCTCTGTTCAGAATAAAATGTGGGAATGTGTGAAGAGCCATGTGCAATATGTGAGAGAATAAGTCAGTAGAAACAGAAACTGAGCAGGAAAAGCAAACAAATATCTCATGCATTGTCTTTTGTGGGGGGATATTTATTGGAAATTTTCAGGGGTGCCATAGAATATACAGGCAGGCACACTGACTCAGTGAAACCCTTGACTCAGCTTATAGGAGCTGTGAAAAGGTGAATTCCATGTTAGGAGTCCCTAGGAAAGGATTAAAAATTAAAGCTCTGCACACATGAATAAATCAACCACACGTAGAATACTGTGTCTGATTCTAGCTGAAACATCTCAAAGAGGATGTGACAGAGCTGGACAAAGTGCAGGAAACAGCAGCTAATGAAACAACTCCACTATGAAGGAAAAATATAATATATGGACTTATTAGTTTAGAGGGAAAAAAACTAAAATCAGTACATGATCATTTTTACAAGATTATGCTTGGTATGGAGAAAGTGGATAACGAAAAGCTTTTTTCTTTTTTCTTTCCTTTTTAAATAACATATGTAATCTGGGCCTCTCAGTTTTTAAATCTGTGATTTAACTTTGTGGATGGGGGGGGGCAGTAGGCTTTGTTTTCAATGTGTTTTTGTAGCCTTTGATTTTCAGGGTTTATGTCCTACTTTGCATTTATATTGTTTTCTTACTTTATATTGTAAGCTCCCACCCTGGGAACTCCCTGGGAATGTTATGGGGCAGCATACAAATAATCTCCCTTGTCAAAGTAACTCAACAGTCAGGGTGTGACCACAGGAAAGGCCTTTTCCCTCAGTGCCCAAATGCCTCAGTTCCAAAGGGAAGGACACCCAGAAAATGATTCTGTTGACGATCTCAGATGCTGGATAGGCTCAAGATGTGCTAGGGATCATGATTTTAAAATGGGATTATTCATATTCAAAGAGGACATATTTATCCATGGCTGTTAGCTGTGTAGACAAACAGAACCTCCACATTCACAGGTAGTTCATCCGTTGGTGGGACCAGCCAGGGGAGAGCTGTTGCCCTCATACCCTATGTGTTAGGTTCTCTGGGGCATTTGGTTGGTCACTGTGGGAAAGAAGATACTGAACTGGTCTTATTTAGCAGAGCTCACCTGTTGTCCTTAAGAAAATAAAGATAGCCCAACCAGGTCTGGCTAAGAGCCCATTGAGTCCAGCATCTGGTTCTCACAGTGGCCAACTAAATGCATGTGGGAAACTTGTAATCTGGAGGTTGTGAAGTCAATAGGTTGTAGCCAGACTTGCGCCTCCATGAATGGAAGTGCTGCTTCCATCTGTGGAGCGAATCAGGATCCAGGAAAGGTTGATGATTTTCACAAATTCCTCCTTCACTTAATTCCCCTTTCTCCTCCAGTCACCAGTACCACCTGCTGCTCCATCCCTAGGGTCCCCCAGCCATCTGAGATAGCTTCTCAGATGGTGACACAGTGGTTTGCAGGTGAAAGGGAGAAATTGCAAAAATTATGCCCCCTTTCTGCAGCTTCAGCAGAATCCAAGTTCTGGATCTAACCAAGTAACTGTAGCAACAATGGGGAATAGTGTCAATAGTGGCCACACATCAGTGGGTGGGTTGCAATCTTCCTTTGCTGTTAATACACCTACTGATTACAAGAAAAATGATTTCTTTGTTTTCTGCACTTGACATTTGAAACAGATACTTCACATAAGGTTAGGCCTGTCATATCAAACATCTTCACTTTCAACATCTCATTGTTCCCCAATTTGACAGCTGTTACTTGAAAGAATGCATTTGTACACATCCCACCCACCATTTCTGGGGGTTTTCACCCCCCCATCTCTTCTGATAGATTTTGCTCCAAAGAAATATGAACAAGGTAACTCTCAAAATTAATGGCATCCAGTGCTGAAAACAACAAACTCTGGACTTAGTAGGTTATGTGGAACAGGATGGTAGGAGTCCCACTTCGCACACTTGTCAGAATGAATCAGATATTTCCGTACATCAAAAAATGTTGCAAGATTCTTCTCCACCTGAAAGAATAATACAGGCAAAAAGAGGAGAGCTGAATCTAAAGGTGAAATTTGCCCCATTTTAACTCCTGTTAGCCTCATTATAGAATCATAGATTTTTAGAGTTGAAAGTGTTTTAGAGGTCTTCTAGTCCAACTCTCTGCAGCTCAGCATGTGCTTAAACACTTCCAGTGAAGAAAAGCCCACCATGTCCCAAGGCAGTCTGTGTCACCGTCAAAAAGCATTTCCCATTAGGAAATTTCTCCTGACATTAATGCATCATCTGCTTCCTTAATTCTAGGAGTTTCCAACAGTTAAACCTAGTTATGAACAGAGAACAAGTTGGGATGAGGAAGAAATCCATGCCTACCTATCTCACACTTCCTGAAACAATATGTGAATCAAAAGCACATATGGCTAAAGCAATCTGGAGGTAAAGTGAGATTTTTAATATTTATTTTTCGATTTCTCCCTTCCCAACAGCATTCTAACTGGGTAGAAATAGACCCGCAAGATTGGCTTCATTTACAGAATAAAAAAATTTCCAGTAGCACCTTAAAGACCAACTAAGTTAGTTCTTGGTATGAGCTTTCGTGTGCATGCACACTTCTTCTCTAACTTAGTTGGTCTTTAAGGTGCTACTGGAATTTTTTTTATTTTGACTATGGCAGACCAACACGGCTACCTATCTGTAACTGGAACCATGGAAGGCACCACATTGAGCCGCATGAAATGGAAGTCCATCAACCTCACCAAGAAGAAGTGTGCATGCACACGAAAGTTGGTCTTTAAGGTGCTACTGGAATTTTTTTCATTTACAGAGCCACTTTCTTCACCCTCGCTCTCCAGCAATGTGGGATTTCACAATGGAGAAAGGGATTGAGACTAAGCAGAGAACCCTGAGCATGAACCTGTCGTCCTCTGACATGATGTCCCAAGGATAATCTGAAGTTGGTTGAAGTGAGGGTTTGAGCTGGAGCAAAGTGGAGGAAGCATGTGGACTAATCCCACTCATGAAACTGGTCCATGACACAGTTATTTGCTGCATGTAAGCTGCTTTTGAATTATGGTGCTGGAGGAGACTCTTGAGAGTCCCATGGACTGCAAGAAGATCAAACCTATCCATTCTTAAGGAAATCAGCCTTGAGTGCTCACTGGAAGGACAGATCGTGAAGCTGAGGCTCCAATACTTTGGCCACATCATGAGTAGAGAAGACTCCCTGGAAAAGATCCTGATGCTGGGAAAGATGGAGGGCACAAGGAGAAGGGGATGACAGAGGATGAGATGGTTGGACAGTGTTCTCAAAGCTACCAGCATGGAAGACAGAAGTGCCTGGCATGCTCTGGTCCTTGGGGTCACAAAGAGTCGGACACAACTAAACGACTAAACAACAACAGCAACAACAAAAGCTGATTTAGGTTAAACCTGCACTTGCATGATTACATTTCCACGACTTACTTCAGTAGGTGTTCATAGATGCTCACTCCTCGCTACATTCCTCCCCCTTGATGAAGTCTTTACATAGGGTACTCAACCAGTTTATAGATTGGGCTGATGTAATCCTTTCTCTTTGCCTTGTTCCTATGTTCCCTCCTGTCCCACCTGCTGAGTCTTATGTAAGTGGGAAATAATAAATCTCAAAGTGATTTTGTAGATGTCCGGCTTAGTCATTACGGGGCATTACTTGTTCTGAGTGCATTTATGTGCTTTTATCCACTTTTGCTTACTTTTCTCTCAAGAAGAGGAGCGAATGGTCCCTTTCAAAATCCACCCAGCTTTCAAGAACCCCCTCAACCCATTCTTTTGCAGCTTGTTTCTGAGCACAGGCTTCTCTATTGGACTGTGGGGGAGGGGACTCGTGAATTGATGGGGAAGGGGGTGGTGTTCTCAGCAACATGCAGTGGTACCTTGGGTTACAGATGCTTCAGGTTACAGACGCTTCAGGTTACAGACTCTGCTAACCCAGAAATAGTACCTCGGGTTAAGAAATTTGCTTCAGGATGGGAACAGAAATCATGTGGTGGTGGTGCAGCTGCAGCAGGAGGCCCCATTAGCTAAAGTGGTACCTCAGGTTAAAAACAGTTTCAGGTTGAGAACGTACCTCCAGAACGAATTAAGTTCTTAACCCGAGGTACCACTGTACTGTGGCTGGTAGCCCCACTTTATGGAGAGCCAGCAAGGAGAAGAATTCACATGGTATAATATGAAGGTTTAGGAATTCTCCTTAGAGAGAATACCTGATTTTGTAAATGAAAATACAGTGGTACCTCAGGTTATGAACTTAATTTGTTCCGGAGGTCCGTTCTTAACCTGAGGTACTACTTTAGCTAAGGGAGCCCCCCGTTGCCACCATGTGATTTCTGTTCTCATCCTGAGGTAAAGTTCTTAACCTGAGGTACTATTTCCGGGTTAGCAGAGTCTGTAACCCGAAGTGTTTGTAACCCGAAGCATTTGTAACCTGAGGCACCACTGTACCTGATTTTGTGAATGAAGGCAGGTGAACCAGAATCCTACTCATGTGAGTAATTCTGTTCAATAGTTTTCAACTTTTTACAGACTAAGAGAAGGCACGTAGCTGGAAAGGAAGGCTTTGCAGAGACACTGGACAGTGAAGAAGAAATGATATTTCTTTAAACTTCTTATTTTTAAAAGGCATAGTGTCTGATTTAAGTTCTAACATGGAATTTCATTTTTGAGAAAAAGTTGAAAATGCAGGCATCAAAAAGAAAGAGGAAAAGGAAATGCTGATTACAGTCCTCTGTTTTTCATGGATAAGCTTGCAGGGCAATTAAAGGAAAACAGTAAGGAGAAGTTTGCCAATAGTTTGGGTGTGCCAGTTATGCATCCAAATAATACTCTGAAATACACACACATTAGATCAGAAAAGCTTCTGCATAATAAATCAACACCATAGTGCCATAATATGATTTGTAAACCCTTGTTTCTTAAACTAGCTGAGCAAGCCTGTACATAATCTATAATTGGGCTGAATTTTTCATCCTAGTATCCTAAAAAGGGAATTTTCTTTTGCTTTCTGAAGAAGGGCAGAAATATCCTGAGGGGGTAAAATCTTGGGGGTTGCTTCATACCTCACAATGTGGCCAGACATTTTTATTTTATTTTAGAATAAATGTTTTTATTTCAATTTTTATAATAAAATTGAATAACAATACGAGAATGCAACACAGAGCACCCATGCAATTCATACCAATATCCATTACATATTTTATTGGTCCAATCATGCAAAAGAATAAGACTAAAGTTCTGTTTATGATATAAATAAGTTAGATATAGGTTCATAGAATCATGACTATGGGGCTGGATTGAACTAAGTAGGTGTGCTAGCAGGAGGCAGCTGCCGCAATGGTACTGCCCTCCTTCTCCTGCCCTCATGAACCCCCACCTCCAAATTGGCTCTGGGGGCAGAGATGAGAGGTTCATTGTTCCACTGAGCAAGCTGAAATGCTGAACGCTGATGGAAGAACTCAATGTTGAATTCCACCTGTGGTATGCAGGAGGAGGGAGAAAGGTTGTTTTCTGCTGCTCCAGAGAAGCGGACACGGAGCAATGGAGCCAAGCTACAAGAAAGAAGATTCCACCTAAACATTAGGAAGAACTTCCTGACAGTAAGAGCTGTTTGACAGTGGAATTTGCTGCCAAGGAGTGTGGTGGAGTCTCCTTCTTTGGAGGTCTTTAAGCAGAGGCTTGACAACCATATGTCAGGAGTGCTCTGATGGTGTTTCCTGCTTGGCAGGGGGTTGGACTCAATGGCCCTTGTGGTCTCTTCCAACTCTATGATAGTGTGGTGTGACATGCCCTCACTCTTGAAGGATTTCAAGTTATGCATCCAGCAGAAAGCTGTGCAGGAAAAAAAAAACCTTTGCATTGCTTTAAGAGACACAGGTCATTTCAGCTTTTAAAAAGTCAAGAAAAAGTGAAGACTTCTGGGATCCTCACAGAAAAGACAGGAAAATTTCCACACACTCACCCCTGACAGTATTCTTTATTTCACACACCCCGCCCAATGAATACTTTAAAAATAAAAAATAAATAACTGGGCAAAATTTTCAGCTCACTTCAAACATAACCACAGTCTCCCTATTTGCATCAAGCCACGTGACTGTTTATAAGGATGCTTGGAAATTTTTCATTTATATGCTACACACAATTTCACTGCTAAAGGTCTTTATGCATGAATCTGGGGTTATTAGGTTCAAACTGATGAAGTTGCATAGCTTTAGGATTTACCTGCCGTCTATGCTGCTCTTCTTTAATTACAGACCATCACAGAAAGTTTACGTATGATTAAAAAATCCATTTCCCCAGGAGAGAATGAATGCTCAGGAACTCTAATCCAAAGCTTTGGCAATTATATCTTAAATGGAATTAACATCTGTTCATGATTTTGTGCTGATTTTTTTTCCATACTAAAAAATAGGGGGGGGGGGACCTTCTGAATCCATCCTTTCCTGTGTAGGTTTATTAGGTACAGACTCATCACTTTTAATCTACATGATCTCCTGGCCTCATCTCTGGACTGCTGGACATTGTAACAAACAATGTAATTGTATCCTTCCATATGTGGTTTGCCGTCTCCCATGCCAACACATAACTTGGCCATGATGTTCTAAGAATTTGGTGCCAAAGCACTTTTTTCCCAAGCATCTGCACAAAACCAGTCATGTAGTCTTCAAATCCCATGATGCATTGTGATGTACAAACACATATTTGGGTCCGTCAACTGCAGTGGAAAGCTGTTTTCAATTCCAGATTCAAAGTCTAACTAGAGATGAATAGACCTATCAATTTCATTTTCCTAATAGACATGTTTTTGTATGTAGTTTTTGACTAATACACACATTCTTGCAAGTAAATTGTTGATGCGATTTTCACCAGCATGTATATTGTCTTGCACACTTTCTCCTAATATATGCCCTTTTGAAGAAATGTTTTGGTCAGAGAACTACATCACAGCTTTCAGAAAAGGGCAAATGTTGAAGAATAATTTAATTTCAGTTGGTGAATTGGTTTGAAAAGTGTGCATTAGGTCGTATCTCATAAAAAGGCAAAGAAAATTGATATTTCTCCCCCACTCATAAGCAAAACATGGAGGATTTCTATGGAAAACCCATCTACCTATTTTATCTAGACTGGTTCTACTACGCCCAGAGTCAAACTCACTCATCATGGCAGATCTTGGGTTTAGATTAGTCTTATCCCTTCAATTTAGAACCCACATTGAAGACTTAAGGCTGCATATGCAGATACTTTGTGCACTGTTTGTTCGCAAAAATGCAAAAGTTGGGTAAAGAATATCATATATACCATGAGAATGTTGACACATGGGAACATACCTTATAAGTTGAGCTGGCAGTGCTCAGTCAGTGTGCTGTTGCAAAAAAATCGCTAAGTGATCTGCCAAGCCCCCCAGCAATTTTCAAGTGGTCTGTGGAATAACAGTTTGACAACTACTATGCTAGAGAACTAATGACTCTTGCTTTTTTTTAAAAAAAGCATATCCATTCTATTTCATAATTATTGAGTTAACTTTTGACAGAAATATTCACGCTAATAGTTGACATCCCTTCCCCATACTCCTAATACTAGGACAGTTGGGAAATGGATGACTATTCCATACATTCACACATATATGTCATAGTTGCAAATGCATATATTCACAACCATACATGTTTTTAATTTATACAACAGTTCCGTGTTATTTAACCAAGTTCTAGATTCCCAAGACCCAACACTGAATAAGCAGCAGCATTCAGGTTTTGAGTATTTGTGAATTTGAAAGTCAAGGGTTAAAATATGAATGTGTGAAGAAAGGCAATTGCAAGCCAACAAAAAAGAAATATATGCAAACTCCTTTTTTGATAAGTGTCACCTCACAATCAGGAAGTTCAGTATTCCATCAGGCAAATCCGCCAACAATGTTAGGCTGAAATCTGCTCTGTGAGTGACTAATGCTCAAGTTCATTTTTTTTTCTTATTCAAAGCCATCATGTGCATGTATAAAATATGACAGCTGACAGTTTTGTATATGCATAAACCAATGAACCAATGGAGTAAAAAGATTGATGTTTGAGGACTAATTATTTGTAGCTTCATATAAAAAAGAATGCATTCTAAACCTCTTCATCATCATATTTTTTTCCTTTGTTCTACCTTTAAATTTCACAATTTGTGACTCTAACAATGAACTTGGGGAACTGGAAAGTATGTAGCAAAGGCACTTAAAGAGCACACTATGTGCCAGCTCCTGCTGAGCAGAGCTCTGCAGGAGTTGATTTTAATGCAGACCTAGCAGACTGGCCACTGAGACTGCCCACAGAGGAGGGCAGCCGGCTCTTTAAATACCATGGGCAAGCCAAGACCAGCAAGTTCAAGATAATAGGACAGACTCTGCAGATACTCGGAAGGAAGTGCCTTGCCCTTTGCTAATGTTCCAGATGGGGAAGGGTCCTGCTAAGCATTCGAGGTGGGCTCTTGAGGTTCACCTGCTCAGCTCACTCTGCTGTCTTTGCCAGTGCAAATGCCGCATGCTGTGACCAAAGGGATGGAACACTCCACATTCGCACAGAAGTTACCACAATTCCATTTTTTTATGTTTCCCTAACTGTTAATTTCTGCATTCTGTTTTGATTTTCACACGGCGTAGAAATGGCTTTCAGAAATATAGCAGAATATAGCACAAGTTAAGCATTCATTTCTGCGATACTTGCTTCCAGGGAAACACACACACACACAAACATGGAAATGAACACTAAAGCTGCACTATATTTCACCATATTTCTATAAGTGGCTTTTACGCAATGTGAAAGCTCAAATATACAGTGGTACCTTGGGTTACAGACATGTCAGGTTATGCGTTTTCGGGTTGTGCACCACACCAAACCCGGAAGTACCAGAACGGTTTACTTCCAGGTTTTGGTGCTCCCACATGCACAATAGCACTAAATCATGCTTTGTGCATGCGCAAAAGCGCCAAATCGTGACCCGCGCATGCGCAGACGTGCCGCTGCGCTGCGGGTTGCGAACGCTGCAGGTTGCGAACGTGCCTCCCACATGGATCACATTCGCAACCCGAGGTTCCACTGTAATGCTGAAATTAATAGTTAGGGAAACATCAGGAAAACAAAAAAAAAACTGTCATGTGAATACAGTCTCCATTTGCAACCTAGGCACAGTTCATTCGGGTTGCCAAACAACTCAGAAATTATTGATTCATTCATTTAGCAGAGAGATAGAACTATAGCCATGGTGCAAGCATGAACACCTAGGGATGTCTGGTGGGGACCTGGAGGGTGGTCTTTTCAGTTGTGGTGCCCACCATATTAAAATTGCTTCCTGTTGAGATTAGGCAGGTGAGGATGTTTTCTCTGTTAAGTAAAAACAAGTGTTCAACCAGCTTTCTTCGACGACTTGTGCCAGTTTTTATTGCGTGGACAGGCGGAGTTCCCAGATCCTGCACGGTCCCCCCGTCATGTGGAATAATGACTCAAGACAACGTGCTATGGGATTAAAATGGCCACAACTTTATTAAATTTCAAATGTGGGTAGACCTTGGCTCAGGCATTGGGCGTTCTCCCTCCCTGGTCCCCAGCCGGGGACCTAGGGAGCATCAGGGTTATCCAGTGTGTGGGGGGGGGATGGGCCAGCTCTGGAGAACATATGTTCAAGCAGAGATGGCCGCCCCCGTAACGCCGCCGCCGCAGGAGAGAGCAATGACGACCTTTCGGTGTACGGCCAAAGCCTCCCTTCAGAAAACCCCTTTAACGGGGAACCCTGGTATCACCGCCGCAAGAGGAAGATGGACAAAAGGATTCCGCCCAAGGCCTGATACCGCCAAAGTTGTGACATTTTGCTACGGGAAAGGCGAAACCCGCCAATGCAGGGAAATTCCTTTCCGGCCCTTTAACAGCGACCTTAACGTAGCAGCGCCCGCATACCTGTGAAGAAAAGTTAACCTGCAAAACCTGTGAAGAAAAGTTAACCTGCAAAATAAGACCTTAACTGAGGGTGGGTAGGGTGGGAGAAGCTCTGGAGCCAAGTGAGGATTCCTAGGTAAGATCCTCCCTCCTCTATTGTATGGGCAGGTAATCCCTCCCCTACCTGGCCTGGTCTCCTTGGCAACGCTTCCCCCAGGTGGGATTGGACAACTGACTGAGGTAGGCGGAGACCTCCAGGTATCCCACCTGAGGGAAGGCAAAGCCAAGCCTATGCTGTTGGGGCCGCTCCAGATCTAGGGGCTGCACGCGCCCACGCAAAGGGCGCCCCCCGTTTTAAGCGGGGAGCGGTCATTCCCTTTGGTTACAATGCTGTTGCTGTTTTTCTTGAACCTTGTGTGTCAGGAAGTGCCAAGGCTCAGTGGCAGAAGACCCAAGCTTCAATTCCCAGCATCTCCAGGTAGGGCTAGGAATGCCCCCTGTCTGAATGCTGGACCAGATAGGCTATTGGCCTGATCCGACAGGGCTCTACTGATGTCCTTAAACTGTTCAGGTGATGGATGAGAAGCAAGTCAAGCCAAAGACAGTCAGTGTCTCAGCATAGCCTGTGGAGTAGACCTGCTCCCCATTTCTACTACAACCAGATGTAGTAGCTTCTGCCAGGTGACAGTTAAGTGGGGGTTGGACAAGATGACCCTTTGGGTCACTTCCAACTCTACAATTCTATGATTCTATGATAAGGGGAAGCCAAAGACCAATGTAAAGTACCATACTATGTAACTAAAGTGTGGGCCAAGGATGGGATTTGGGGCTGCATTGTTTAACTGTGCATCCTTGCTTCTGTTGAAATAAAGTTGAACCATTCACCAACTCATTTTATGTAATTGGACTTGGATAAACTCTTTAAGATGCCTTTGTGGGAAACATACATCAGACACACATTCTTAAGGTGACACTTTCCCCCCTTGGCAGATGTAAGCTCTGGCTGGTATTCAGAGCTGTTGACCAGGACTGTGAGGATTTGGGTCTGCTAATTAAGCCCTATGGTTAATTAAGCTTAACCACAATAACATGATAAAAGGATGCTGCTGGATTCAGCTCACTGCGACAACGATTGTTTTGTGAAACTCTTCAAACCATGATTAACTTAATTAGATTAATTTGCTCAGCTTGGAGAAGTCTACCCATCCACTTATTGCCAAAGATGAATAATTTTTTCTGACAGGCAAATGTAATCATCTTGTAAAGGGGGGGAGAGAATCGTTTTGTTTGGTAGATGGGCAAATTTTGCATGGTGGCCTGGTATGATCTGCAGAAAAAATAACTATAGAATATGAAACAGGTCTGAAGTTGGGTTTAGCAAGAGATTGATCAACTGACCACAGACATCTCATCTACTTATTTGGGGATAAGCCTTGAGAAATTGAAGCAGCACATAGTTCTCCCCTTTTGCATAGCAACCTCATAATAACCCTGTTGGTTTAGATAGGCAGAGATAGAGGTGGAATCTACACAAATATTAAAAACGCTGTGAAAATGCTTTTCTTAAAAACCTTTTGAAAAATACATTGAATTTGGCATAGCTCACTCTCTCCATCTAGAGTCACATTTGTATATTTCACTTTACAACACATTTAATACGTTTTATTTGCAGCTGTATAGCTGAGTCCAGGGTGCCTGACACAAGGTCACTCAGTGAGCTTCATGCCCAAGTTGGTTTATGAATCCTGTTCTCCTCAATCCCAGTCTGATACTCTAACCAGTACATTGCACTGGCTGTGTTAGATGTAACTTAATAGTGCTCAGTGGAGTGGTGAAGTGGGATGGTTGCCTAGGAGCTGTTCCAGCCTACTATTTATCTGTACCCTCCCCTTCCCAATCTGCTGTGTTCATCCAACCTTCCAAAGCATATTTGGGGTGTGGGTGTTAGTGCCTACGCTCCAATTCTTGGGGTTCCTTTATTCATCTCAGCAGAGTTACGTAGAATGTCTTCCTGGGTCTTCACAGCAGCAGCAGTCTAGTCCTCTCTTGGTGAATTCCCATGACAGGAATAACCACCTCACCCATCCAGCTCTTCTCTTAAAGTCTTTATTATTTACATTACAAGTTGCATAACCTTACTGGTCTACATATTAAATAAGAAACAGAGCCATATACAGATCTCTGCTCCCTTCAGCCATCTGGCTACAGACAGGCTCACAGATTTTCACATATTGTGGCAGACCCACTGACCCACTCTCCTCCAGACATGCCCTGATAAATACACCTGTTGCTTGGGGAGAATTCTCATTGCTAAGCAGATGTTTTAACTGTGCCTTGAGGATGTGATTCAAGACCGTGCTTCAAGATTGTTTTGGCAATACACCAACTGTGGACACAGGGCGGGGTGCTAGGAGAAGTTCCATTGCACAAGTGGAAGTTGTTCTGTTTGTCTCATGTTTGTCTGAGAGGTTTTTCATTTGCCCTGCTGTTTTCCATGGGAAAACCCGCTGTTTACAATTGACTTGGGGGAAAATGTCAATCTGAATAAAACTCAATTAATGGTTGTTACGAATCAATGGTAAACGTCAGGTTTTCCTGGGGGGGGGGGGTAAATGAAAAACCTCTCCGACCCATGTCTAGAAAGCGAAGGGCAAATGGGAGCATGGATGAGCCCCATGTTAGACTCTTAAAGAGAACACAACTCCTGACCACAAATAGGGAGATGACCTGCTGCAGCTCTTCCTGTTTTGTATGTCCAGACCAGTAGTTTGCAATGTCTGCATAAAAATGTGAGGTGCTTATATTTCAGGATTCTTAGACTCCTGCGTTTTTTTCCCCTGGTTCACTGTTTCTTTCTTTCAATTTTTCTTTTAAACAATGACTGCACAGAATCGTATTACTAGGTGACACTTGAGAAATAACTGTCTTGGGATTTTCTCTGTGGTGGTGGCTGGTTGTGTTGACCTTCCTGATAAAAGAAAGTTGGCAGCACAGTGTTTCGGGGTCTTACCCTCAATTTTCAACTCGGTTTTGCTTTTGCTTCTTCAAAGGCCTTTTATAAATGCCCGCTGAAAACATTCTGCTAACCAAGCTGATGCTAGTGATAAACAGTAACTCTAATGTGCTGGGCCAATTCTCCCGAGGACAGTTCAACATATTTCCAGCAAATAAAGGAACACCAAGTAACAATCAAACGAGTGGTTCCTTATTTAGCACGCCCCATTCAGTCCCAATTTGAAACACTGGTTCAATAATCATGTTCCCTTGACCCGTTCCTGCAGACTTTGCAGTCACAAATTTACAAGGCCTTCACGAGGGATTAAGCATTTGCAGCCTACACATAGCAGACAGGGACTGGGGTAGATTCATCGCTTTGCGTCAGATCATTCGCTGTGAGGCATTCTAACTTGCCAGTAAATAAATTTGTCTTGTGTATTTCACAGTCAAGAGGTGAGTCCCCACAGAAATGTTTTCTTTCAATTAGTGTAACTGGGCACTGCTGGTATCATTCAAAGGAATACAGAGACAACAAGACTTTGACGAAGAACCAAAGAGGGAGCTTTTTTGGTCCTCTGGAGTTCAGAACAATCGTTTGAAAGCACCAGCCAACAACAATGTTATGATGTCCCTTTGCTTGTGATCTTGGACAGCTTATGGGCTTTTTCTGTGTTGCTGTTACTTTTCATCATTTCCCTTTCTTTCTAGAAAATAGCTGGGATGCCTAGTGAGTGTTCCAGCCTACTATTTATCTGACAGATTAAATGCCCAATTTACTGTTAATATAGCCATTAGCCCAGCACTGCATTTATGACTGGGTGATTTGGAAGCTTCACATTTTACAAGTGTCTATCAGAGTTGCAATACTGAAACCTTTTTTTAAAAAAAACAACAGCACGGTGTTTGTGCTGTTCTTCAAATGGAAATTTACATATGCACAGAAGAGTGCTCTGGATTTTTTAAATAAAAAAACGATAAAATGGAGGGATTGCTCATAGCCCCTCTCTGCATAGCCACAGGAAATAGAAGCTCTGATGGTCCAGAATGACAACAGCTAGTAGTACATCCATAGTCTGCAACCTAGATTATTATAGATCAAATATTATTGAATATAGCATCCTGGTGCTGCATGTTATTCTTCTTTGTCAATCACTCGTAGCCAAGTAAGTTTGTCTTCCATGAAAATGCTCCTAACAGTGAGTCTGTGACTGTGGAGGCCAATTCTGGATCCACACATCCTTCCACAGTGGGGACACAGGTTTCTGAGCAGGAGATGATCATGGTGGGAGTTTGCCAAATGTGCCAACCTCTTAGCTCATTTCTCCCTTGCATCCTGAGTTCAAGTGTCATCAAAGCCCATGACACCTTTGGTAAAGGCTGTTCTCCAATTGGAGCTCTCGCAGGCCAGTGTTTCCCAGTTGTCGGTGTTTATACTACATTTCTTAAGATTTGCCTTGAAAGAGCCATTACACCTCTTTCGTTGACCACCAGCATTACGCTTTCCATTTTTAAGTTTGGAATAGAGCAGTTGCTTTGGAAGACAATAACCAGACATCCAAACAACATGACCAGTCCAATGAAGTTGATGTTGAAGAATCAATTGCTTTGACACTGGTGATCTTTGCTTCTTCCAGTACACTGACATTAGCTCACCTGACTTCCCAAGTGATGTGTAACTCTTTTTTTTGGAGACTGTTGGAATCTTTCAAGGAGTTGGACATGGCATTTATAAGTGGTCCATGTTTTGCAAGCGTACAGTAGTGTTGGTAGTACAATAGCTTTGGTTTTGCTGCACGCTATAACACCCATCTGACCATCAGCCAAAAGCTGAAGAAGAATGGTGTGCAGTACACTCACATGTATAAAGTAGTGACATATATATAAAAAAATTAAAACCGTTTCTCAAAAACAATTAGAAATATAGAAACAGTTTAAAACAAGAACAGCCCATACAGAAAATCGGTTCGAATTCAATACAGATAGAAACTGGGATAAACTCCATTTAGAAGGTTTGTTGGAAAGGACAATAGCGAAATACCTTCTCTGATACAATATAATGTAAGGAAGCTCTAGAGGGATAGTGTAGCTGCACTAAAGGTCCAGTTGCTGCATCATGTGAAATTCCCTCTCCTGCAGAATGCAGTGATTAGTTGAGTATGTAACAGATGAGACAGCCTTTTGGGTATCCTGGTTCCAAGACATACAAGGTTTTGTGCACCAATGCCAACAAATTGAACCTAGCCTGGCAGCTGATTAGCTGCCCAAGGTGCATTTCTGTTTGTACATAAAGGGACATATTGGTTGTCACATGTTCTTTGGCCTTTGTGGGTGGTTTTTTTAAAAATAAAAACCAATGAGGCATGAGGATCAGGAAATTTGGGGGAAGGATGGTTAAACTTTGCCCATGCCATGGTTCTGATTGGAATTGGAATATGCAAACACACATCTTTTGCCTCTCTGTATTGTTTTAAGGAGATCACCACCACACCTGATTCTAATGAAAATGGGAAATGTCATCTGCATATTGATGTCACCATCTTCCAGATACCCATATGACTTCACCCAAAGGTTTCATGCAGCTATTGATTCCTTTTGAAAGCATAGCACATGTTCCTCCATTGTTGATTCCCTATATCTAACAACTTTGATTTGGGAGCTAATTATTTTTTATGTCTCTGTTAAACTCTTCCATGATCCATAGTACAAAAAACTTAATCAAGGGACTCTGTAATGTATTGAGCTTTTCATATGAAAGGGTGCTTAATCAATGATAATTAGAAAGCTTCTGGACAGTAAGAAGATTGGCAATGTTTTTTTGCAAGTAAAAGGACCATTCCTGTGAAATGTCAGCCTTTTGTTACTACTCAGTTATCCCCCAGAAATTAAAACTAAGTCAAATAAACCACTTATTATTTAAATACTGGAGAATGGCATGGTTTATTAGGTTTACCTTCCATTAACAAGATAGAAGAGGATGTTGCCTCCTAGCCTGATGAACTGTATACCATAATTAATTCAGGAAAGTATCAGAAAATACCCCAGCAATAAAAAAATCTAAATTAAAAACATTTATGTTTTTTCATAAACACTTCAAAGCCAGAAACATAAATGACATAGGGTGGAATCCTGGAAAGCATGCAAATTAGGGGTTGGGATTTTTTTTTGAATTTTCCATTCCATTGAATCTTGATTAACTGATAGAAATTCAAGAGAGGGCTTTTGCATTGCTTCCTATTTCAGTGCTGTTAGAGCTCTAATTCACAAGCTCTGAAAAATGTAGCTTTTTCAGAAGCTTATGAGCTGAAGACTTATCTGAATTACCACCTCCGGAATAGTGATAATAATGAAGTTTCTCTTCATCACTGAACATGAAATCTGGCAGAGATGACCCCCCTAAGTCAGGAAATGTAAACTTTAATATAGGTATCAGATGCCTTCATTTCAGTTCTTTTGCAGCCAGTTGTGCCTCTAGTACCAAGTTCCTTTTCTTACTGCGGTAATGATTTTGTAATGCAACCAGGAGACAAACCACTGTCAAACATGGGATGCTGCAAAACAAGAAGAACCCTATTTCTGTCCATTTGCTCTTTCTGTGAAACTATCAGGCATGGTGCCCTGCAGATGCTGTGGACTAGGGAGTCCCATCTTCTCTGACAAGGAATAGAGGAGTAATTCAATTCAATTTGCATTTAAAAGTCAGTCTACTGAATGCACCCTTTACACAGCAGTAAAAAAACACAGCGACCCTTCAAGATTTGCACCCTCCAAATTTTGCAGTGGAGTTTTCCAGCCAACTAATGCATGCAAATAAAATGCATACACAATGGTAAAGTGGAAATGAATAAGGTATATATTAGTGAAAATAACTTACAAATTTGCAGTATATTAGGGGAAATTGCTTTGCAAAAAAGAGTGTATTAGGCAAAGTTCCTTAGAAAATGTGATATTAGGAGAAATTCTCACTAAAATGCCAATGAATTTTTGTGAGCAACCACTTCGAAAACACAGTGAAGTGGAAATGTGGAGAAATGAACTTAAGCCTGGGAAAATGAAAAATAACAGAGAGAGAATAGACAGATTTGCCTAACCCTATTCCTAGCCAAAGGCCATGCTGTGAGTGTTGATGAATGTCGTACTTCTCAAGATCTGCAAGACATCCTGCTGCCTATCCTTCTGTAGGATAGTATGCGGAATTCTCCCTTTCCCAGCTAGTAAAAGGTAAAGAGACCCCTGACTGTTAGGTCCAGTCGCAGACAACTCTGGGGTTGCGGCGCTCATCTCGCTTTATTGGCCGAGGGAGCCGGTGTACAGCTTCCGAGTCATGTGGCCAGCATGACTAAGCCGCTTCTGGTGAACCAGAGCAGCGCACAGAAACTCCGTTTAATAATAAATAATAATAATAAATTTTATTTATATCCCGCCCTCCCCAGCCGAAGCTGGGCTCAGGGCGGCTAACAACAATCAAAATAGCTCAACATTCTAAAACATTCATTATAAAATTAATTAAATCAAATTAAAATCAAATTAATGGCAACCATCAAGCAAAATTTTGTGCAGATTGCCAGAGGAGGGGGTCAGGCTGTGCCCTGACAAAAGGCCTGGTGGAACAGCTCTGTCTTGCAGGCCCTGCGGAAGGATGTCAGGTCCTGCAGGGCCCTAGTCTCTTGTGACAGAGCGTTCCACCAGATTGGAGCCGTGGCCGAGAAGGCCCTGGCTCTAGTTGAGGCCAGCCTAACCTCTCTGAGGCCTGGGATCTTTAGGGTGTTTTTATTTGCAGACCATAAATTTCTCTGTGGGACATACCAGGAGAGGCGGTTCCATAGGTACGAGGGTCCTAGGCCATATAGGGTTTTAAAGGTTAAAACCAGCACCTTAAACCTGATCCTGTACTCCACCGGGAGCCAGTGCAGCTGGTACAGCACCGGATGGATATGATCTCGCAGCGAAGACCCCGTAAGGAGTCTCGCCGCGGCATTCTGCACCCGCTGGAGTTTCTGGGTCAGTCTCAAGGGCAGCCCCACGTAGAGTGAGTTACAATAATCCAGTCTGGAGGTGACCGTCGCATGGATCACAGTGGCTAGGTCAGGGCGAGAGAGATAAGGAGCCAACTGCTTAGCTTGGCGGAGATGAAAAAATGCCGCCTTTGTTATAGCTGTAATCTGCGCCTCCATAGAGAGGGAGGTATCGAAGATTACACCCAAACTCTTCACGGATGATGCTGGCACTAATTGCACCCCTGCAAGAGACGGGAGTTGCCCCTTCAATCCCATATCGCTCCGTCCCAGCCAGAGGACCTCTGTCTTCGAAGGATTTAACTTCAACCGGCTCCCACGTAACCATCCAGCCACAGCTTCCAGACATCTGGTCAGTGTATCTGGGGCCGAGTCAGGATGGCCATCCATCAACAGATAGAGTTGGGTGTCATCGGCATACTGATGGCAACCCAGCCCAAAACTCCGGACAAGCTGGGCGAGGGGGCGCATAAAGATGTTAAAAAGCATCGGGGAGAGAATCGCACCCTGAGGCACTCCACACACCAAGGAGTGGCGCGATGACAATTCCCCCCAAGTGCCACCCTCTGTCCCCGACCGGAGAGAAATGAGCGCAGCCATTGAAGGACTGTGCTCTGGATCCCCACGTCGGCAAGGCGGCGGTCCAGGAGTTCGTGATCGACCATGTCGAAGGCTGCTGACAGGTCTAGAAGAATCAGCAGCCCCGACCCGCCTCGATCCAGCTGCCTGCGGAGATCATCTGTTAGGGCGACCAGAGCCGTCTCGGTCCCATGGCCAGCGCGGAAGCCAGACTGGAATGGGTCGAGAGCAGATGTTTCATCCAGAAACCTACCAAGCTGTTCAGCAACCGCTCTCTCAATCATCTTACCCAGGAATGGAAGATTCGAAACCGGGCGGTAATTGGATAGATCTAAAGGATCTAATGATGTTTTCTTTAAGAGCGGACGCACCACTGCCTCCTTCAATTCCCCTGGGAATATCCCAGTGCCAAGGGACAAATTGATGATATCACCCAGGGGGGCCCGCACCTCGTCTGGACACGCTCTAATCAGCCAGGATGGGCACGGGTCAAGAGGACAAGTGGTGGGCTTTCCAGCTTGGAGGAGTCTGTCCACATCGGCTGGGGATATCCAGTCAAAGTGGTCCAATACTGGACCCGAGGACAGTCGAGGGGCCTCCAGTTCCTTTATTGTATCCAAATTGGCAGGGAGGTCATGGCGGAGCAACAGGACCTTCTCCGCAAAAGAGCTCGCAAATGCCTCGCAGCTGTGTGTCGAATTGTTATTTAAATTTGGCTGTCCTTCGAGGGACGTTAAAGACCTAATTATACTAAATAATTGCGCCGGGCGAGAGCTAGCGGAGGCAATGGAGGCCGAGAAGTAGGACTTCTTAGCGGCCTTCACTGCCATCTCGTAGGTTTTCATAAAAACCCTATAAGATGTTCTTGAAGCTCCGTCACGGGCAACCCGCCATACTCGCTCTAGCCGTCTGAGGTCCCGCTTCATTTTCCGAAGCTCCTCGGTAAACCAGGGAGTCCAGTTTCTGCGGGGTCGCAGAGGGCGCCTAGGTGCGATCTCATCGATGGCTGCCAGGAGCTGGATATTCCAGCCCTCAACAAGCTCAGTCAATGAGTCGCCAGGGGGAGCAAGGTCCCGCAAGGCCTGACGGAATCTATCAGGGTCCATCAGCCTCCGCGGGTGAGCCCAAATTGGCTCGCCACCTAAGCAGGGTGGGGGTGGAAAATCAATCCTGGCTTTCAGTGCGTAGTGATCAGACAATGGCACCTTCATCGAGGGAGACATGATCACAATTTCAAGTTAATGATTGAAATTGAAATACTTTATTCTCACTTGTACAACTTGTATACAGTGAGATTACACGAGCACCCCCCACTCAGCTCTCTTAGTCTTAATTCCCCTCGTTTACTGACGCACACCCACCAAACCCAAAAGTCAGTTGCCCTGTTGTTATCTTTTCATTCAGCAGCCTAACAGCCCACGGATAAAAGCTGTTCTTTACCTTGTTGGTGCAACTAATCATGCTTCTATATCTTCTGCCCGAGGGCAGGAGATCAAGAAAGTGCCGGCCAGGGTGTGAATCATCCCTGAGAATTTTCCTCACTCTCCTGAGGCAACGTTCTTCCGCAATGTCATCCAACAGATTCACGGGACAGCCCATAATATCTTGTGCTGTATTCTCCACCCTCTGTAGGCACTTCCTATCAGTTGATGTCAAACCAGTGTACCACACCATGATGCAGTATGAAAGGACACTTTCTATTGTGGACTGGTAGAAGGAGATCATCAAATGTTGATTGACATCATTGTTTCGCAATACTCTGAGGAGATGGAGGAATACAAGGAAGCCTGGGGATATTTTGGAAGGTCAGTAATCAGCCTACTCAATAGTTACCCTTCCAGCTGTGTAATTGTTGTCTGGGAAGGACCCTCATACTCCCACCACTCATTGATGTATTCCCAAGTTTCCAGAGTAAACCTCTGCTTCAGAAGTTACTTTTCCAGTACTTGCCTTTTGATGGGATCGTCATTCACCTTGTACATCTTTTCTCCAAGCTGTCTGGCCTACGATCAAGAAACCTAGGTAAAGCCCAGAATGATTGGCCTATTGGAGTAATAGGGTTTCTTTTGGCAAGTGGAGCAAATCAGCAGCTCAGCATATCTTCCCAAATGAAGTGATGGGTTGTGTTTCGACTGCTATGGCAATAAAAGCCGATCCATATTAGGCTTCAGGCCAATCACATTTCGTATGCACCGTGAGTCCATGCAGTAATGTCACAGTGGTGATGAAGTGAACAAGTGCAATTAAGACATATGTCACTTTCAGCAACCCACTATGCATTCCTTGGTTCACATAAATGGGGCTCAGGGAACATCTTTGACTGACTGTGTTGGATATGTATAGATATGCTTGCCTGTTGCACTTGCAGAACAAAGATGACTTGTCATCATCATTATCATTCAGATGTATTGCCTCAATTACAACTATGTATGTGTTTGTGTAACAGCCAACCACTGTCTTACCTCATCCCTGTCCTTGATCCAGAAATGGGATTGACATGCATACAGTGTAAGTCAAACTATTTACAACAGAGCTGATTACCACTGAGAGTTGTTGCTTTTTGAAGTATATAAAACCAACTAAGCAATTTACAAACATAAAATCAGAATTAAGTTTTGCTTGAAGTCACACGTGTGGCCAGGTAGATTTGTTTAACCTGTGATCACGTGTACACAATGCTACCTGCAGCAAATGTGATTACCTTGTTCAGCATACATACAGTCCAAGGTCAGGTGTTGGGCACCTGAGGCTCTCGGGATGTGATTGAACTATGACTTCCTTCACCTCTGAAAATAGGCCATGCTGTCTGGGGCTGATGGGTGTTTGAGTTCAAATGACCTAGGGAGACAATATAGTAGTCTATGTGAACTCTTACACCCAGACTTATTTAATATTTCATCATTCAATATAGAAATGAAATGTGCAGGCAGCTGTGAACAGACAGTCTTTGGCCAAGTCTCTGGTTTCTTTGCATTTGTATTTAAACCATACTACTTTCTCATTACAACACTGTGCCAGTATAATCCTGGTCTAATGCTTCTGATCCCAGCCAGAAGAAACGGCACTCCAGAGGGTCATTTCTTGTTTCACCTGTCGAGCTTTCCTTTTTCTAACCTTCTATATCTCTAAACCTGATAAAGAGAAGCAGTCTGGAGCCCTCTCCGCTAATAAGGAAGTCTTTGCACAGAGGCTTGAAATGGAAATCAAAGAGCTCCTTGCTCTATACCTCCCTGATCAATACAATCCTAACTTATGATGGTAATCCCTCCAAGCTATTTGAAACAGTGCTGCATACAGTGATCTGGCTGTATGATTCCTGCATTAGAGCAGCAGCTGGCTTCATAACTCCCTATTAAAAGGCCAGAGGCGGTGCATAAGAGTGGAAAGCAGTGATGTAGCTGTGCAGAAAATACTAAGATTGAGGTGACTGTGTAGTAAGCAGGAAATCAACATACCTGTAAGTAGGGATGGAGGCATCAGTCTATTTCCAGCACATATCAATCTTGCATGAGTTGTTTCACCCCGTTCACAATTTTTGAAGGCAGTTTCTTTTCTCATAAGTTGGTGTGGAATGGTTAAACAACAACCACCTTCTGGATATGTTTTTGGCACAGCAGTAAATCAATGAGACCTTCACTGTTGGAGGCAGCATGTCTCTGAATGCCAGTTTCTGGAAATGACAGGAGGGGAGAGTGCTGTTGTGCTCAGCTCCTGTTTGTGTGCTTCACACAAGCATCTGGCTGGCCGCTGTGAGAAGAGGATGCAGGACAAATGGGCCTTTGGCTTGATCCAGCAGGGCTCTTATTATGTACTTATGTCCTTATTATAATGCTTTGGCTGCATCCTGATCAGTGCATACATGGGTTCATGATTCAATCATAAGTACCGTATTGGCCTAATAATAATAATAATAATAATAATAATAATAATAATAATAATTTATTTGTACCTAGCCACTCTGGGTGGCTTCCATAGAAACCAAAAAACACTAAAATATCATACATTAAAAACTTCCCTGAACAGGGCTGCACTCCCCCCCCCCCCAAATTCCGACCGTGAAAAGTTAAAGTGCGGCTTATAGTCGTGAGCTTACGGTATGCAGCCAGGAGCGTGGCCAATTTTAAAGGTGTGGCTTATATTCGGGTGTGGCTTATATCTGGGCAAATACAGTAATAACAGAAATTCTGGAATTATTATGAAGTTCCTCCTTTACTAGCACTGCAATGTACATATGTAAAATATTTCTTATGTGATATTAAGGATGCTGTGGCAATCCAGCAAGTTCTGTGTGGGATATTGTAGTTCTGCTGATATGGACAAGTATCAAAGGTTATCCTTTGGACTGCTTCTTTCCAGTTTAATTTTTGGGTGGGTGGTAATTGAAAGGTAGGTGCTGCATATATAAGCTCTTTCTGCAAGGCTGGGTGTGTAACCTTCCACAAACTTTGTCTGATAGATCAAGGCTGTGCAAAGCAGAAGTGAACTGACCAAACTCCATCTCTCCAGCTCTTTAGGTACTTGGAGTAGTGCCCAAGTCAAATTTACCTCTAAGTAAGTTCTCCAAAGCTATAACCATTGAGCAACAAGGGGGAAAAGGGGAAACAAGCAAAAATTCAAATCAGGGGCTGGGGGGATAAAACACACACACACACACACACACACACACACACACATGTAAGGCTGTCATTGTGCAGCCCTTACTGGAGGATTTATAGTGCCATATCACAGTCCTGGATTTGCATGAACTCAGATTGGAAGAGGGGAGCAAAAGAGAAGGCAGGTTTTTACATGGTGGTTTTAAACAACAGCTGGAGTTTGAATGAAGCAGGGGTGGAGGGACACAGAGGAGTTGTGAAAATGTGGGGCTTGAAGACGTTGGCAAGCAATGTGAGCAAGGGCAGCAGCCCCTAGTTTGCATTTGCACATTTTTCAAAAAGTCCAAGGATATCCAAAAAAGCTCCACATAAATAAAGGGACAGATCCCATACATGCATAGGAAAACTGTATCGTAGCTAAGAAGTACAGCAAATGTAGAGGTTACCGTTTGGTAGGGAGAAATGTTTGCAGTTCTTGGTCACTATCAACCATCTCTGTGCTATTAAGTCAATGCTCTGCTTTCTCCCTCCTGCTATCAGAGTACCATCAGCCCTATCAGTGAACCCGTGGGCGTGGATTATATGAGTCGCATTCTCAATATTCTTACCTTGTTCATCCTTCTTGCCCCCATTCTCTCTTGCTCACAAAAGGGATTTTGGTACTGCTTCAGATTATTTATAGGGAGTCTCAATTTCTTAGAACTAACTTATACCTTTCTATCTTTCCAACTCAAGGGCTTCCATAGGTCAAAGTCTCTCCAGAGAATTTGATTCCCCTCCTTGTGGTGGCGGCAGTATAGGAAGCACTTCTCTCTCTCTCTCTCTCTCTCTCTCTCTCTCTTTCTCTAATGGCTTTAGGGAAGGAACTAAAGATCGAAGTGAATTCTGAAAACAGAGCCCTTTTGCTATGCAAATCTGGTTTTACAACATCCCACCTTGGTACACTTGCAATGATTTTTTGGTCATAGTTTTGCTGCAGACTAGAAAGGCTCCTTCAATATTTTTAAGTTGGTGTTTAAGCAAATAGATTCTTTAATCTCTATTGCTAGGCAAACACACATCTGTTGTAAGTCTTTATATGAGGATTGCAGGGCATATGAAATGTGTTATGAACGCCCAGTGTGGGCCTGCATAATTTGTGATTTAGTAATCCTTATGAAACCTATCACTTATGTGTGATGCCTTGCCAGAAGCTTAAAAGCATATCACCCCATTTTTCACAGGACAGGCAAGAGACCAAACAGAACCTAGATGAGGTCCCTGATAGACCATGATATATGGGGGCTGTGCAATGTTGGAAGGACACAAATTGTGCAGGGTTATTGTACTTCACTGTTCATACAGGGAAGAAGCAATTGGAGATCATGAACTTTCCACTTAGCATGCATGAGAAAGACATGAGCTGCATCCAAGGGCTACCATATTTCAGAAGGTGAAAATCCGGACACAAAGTCTAACCCACTACAATGCAGGAATATGCAACTGTCCAATATGGGGCTTGAACCTGCCACCTTGGTGTTATAAGTATGCAAATATGCAAACTAGGCCAAGACATTGGAAGCTGGTGCAAAGCCAGGTTGGTGAGGGAAGTAGCCTTGGGAGGGTGTGTGGCCTGGTTAGATTTCTGAGTGGCATTTGGTGTCTGGACCCAGCGGTGGAGGAAGCCACTTGGGTGCCTGGGGCAGCGTGCCCAGGGGCGGCATGAGCCGTCCATAGGGGTGGGGCACACTGCAGGGCCTCTGGAGTCTGCCTGCCTCCTCCCACTCAGCCACCCTACAGCTGGGGGGGGGAGGTAGTGGGTGGACCGTTTGAGCAACATGGAGCATTTGAGAGACCCATGGCTTGGGTGGGCTGCAGGCCCCATGTTGAGTGCCACCTGGCATTTTCTCACACCCCCCCCCTCAGTGGTGACACCCAGGGCGGTCCACACCTACCACACACCCCTTCCTCTGGACTTGAGATTCCTACCCTTAGCTTAGGGGCTGGGTTAGCTGGCGAAAATGTAGCAAGGAAGTAGACTATACATACAAATTTACAATGTGTTAAATTACGGTTTCCTCAGAGGAGCTTTAGAAATTTTAGTTTTTATACACGTTCACTTACCCAAATCCCCTTAGTAATTTGGAGGCCATAATTTACGATTTCTTTGGATATCATGTCATGAAACCCGTCTATAAACAATCTGTCTATCCATCCACTTTTGAATGAAGGGCAATATATAAATTTCAAAAATAAAACAAATAATTGCTTTCAAAGCTTATCTTTTAAATCTTTATTTCAGCTCTCAAATTTACCCTCAAGAGGGTTACTTAAACAACCTGATGCTTTTAAGTTTGCATTCTCTTTTTGAACCTGATATCATTGTCAATAACCTACTAGAGTTTTACATGACAAAAAGTGCCTTGTAGAAGGAGGAGGAGGAGGAAGAGGAGGAGGAGGAGGAGGAGTTTGGACTTAATATCCTGCCTTCCTCCCCCACAACAAACACTCTGTGAGGTGAGTGAGGCTGAGAGACTTCAGAGAAGGGTGACTAGCCCAAGGTCGCCCAGCAGCTGCATGTGGAGGAGCGGGGAATCGAACTCAGTTCACCAGATTACGAGTCCAACTCTCTTAACCACTACACCACGCTGGCTCTCTTGTAAATAATAAACCATATATTATTTATTGAAAACCAAAGAGCAAAACTGAGATTGAAAGGTAACAGCTCACTCACCACATTGAAGTTTGAGCTGGGATCTTAACCTAGGTTTCTCACATCCATGCCCAATTGTCAACTTGACTGAGTAGCCTCCCACTGACATGAATGTAAATCCTCTTCTGCAGCATCTTTTATCTGGCAGACGGTATTCTCCCCTCCTCTATTAAGTGACTACCATTTTGTAGTGCACCTTTGCTTCTGCGGAATAAGGGTGCAATCTGAAACTTCCAGAGAACAGGCAATAACTCACTCACTAACAAGTAATTGTGTACTGCATTTATTGACTCATGAAAAAAGCACAGGTGGAGTATGAAAGGAAAGTGCTGGTCTTGAAGCAGTAAAGCAGTCAATACATCTAATCACTAGCAGACTGAGCTAGATTATAAAATAGATCATATTTTCTCTGTTGGGAAGGGCCATTTTGAAAGGAGTCCTGCAGCCAGCCTTCAATAGTGAATTAAGAAAAACAACAGCAGGCTTCTCCAAAAAACAGTTCCTGCACTATGGCAACTCCCTCTCTCAATCAGCTGCAGCCAGCAGGGCCAACAGTGCTGGGTGATAGGAGTTGTAGACCTACAACATCTGGAGGGCACCACATTGGTGACCCCTGTTCTAGATGCTTTAAGTGGCAAAGCATACCAGAGGTTTCATCACGGACCAACAGAGGAATCCTGTGCTAATGGGTGGCGCAATGCATGGCAGAGCAATGACCACATCCAGTACCCTGTCAAGTCATTGCATCCAGGGGGCTTTAGTTCCACCCTTTTAGCATAATAATTATTATTATTTTATTATCTATACTCTGTCCCATTTGGCTATGTTGCCTAAGCCTGGTCTCCCACCCATTGATTTCATAGGAGAGAATGTACTACTCCAGCTCTGGGTAGCTCAGGGACCATTTGAGAGACATGGAATGGTACCTCAGGTTAAGAACAGTTTCAGGTTACGAACGGACCTTCAGAACAAATTATGGTAAGTTCGTAACCAGAGGTACCACCGTAGTTGTTTATTTCCTTCACATCTGATGGGAGGGCATTCCACAGGGCGGGTGCCACTACCGAGAAGGCCCTCTGCCTGGTTCCCTGGGGCTCAGGTAGTGCCTTCTAACCAGCTGTGGCTGGTACATCCACTACAGCTGTTCTTGGACAAGAGATAACCTGACCCCACTGACTAGCCAGAACATAAATATTGTATTTAAAATCTTGCTCTAGCTACCCATATGTTACTGGACAAAGTTCAAAATTCTTCTACAGTATTAATTTATAAAGCCCTTAGCAAGTTGGATCCAGGATTGCTTAAGGACCACTTCGTTCCTCATATCCCAATATGATCACTGAAATCTACAGGAGATTTCCTGTTAGTTGCCCCCATGGATCAGTTGCATCACTTGTATCCACCATATTATTGTGGGCCTGATTCTGCGGCCGGCTGGGAACAGGCAGTCAGGCAGTGCTTTTTGTTTCAGCAAGCATTTTAAGGAAGTTTTCTGTTTTATGATTAATTTTAATTAGTTTTATCCATTGTATGCTTTTAAAATTATCTATGCCCACTGCTTAGAAACTCTGGTGATTACACTGTATAACAATAGATGAAATAAATAAACAAATCTCTTCCACTCCCTCCCCACAATATTTATTGTCTAGCTTCAATTATATTTCAAGTTGGTTTGCGTCAGACAACAGTTGCTGGAGAGAGGCGGAAAAGCTGCTTTTGCTGAGTAGCCAGACAGTTTCTTTTTTCAACAAACAGCAGTGGCTTGCCCAACTTGCCAGCAGCCAACTGTGTCAGCAGGGAGCCATTACTGCAGTAAGTTGTCCAAGAGAGAACTGATCATTCCTTTGTTCTGAACCTCAGTTTCACATTTTGTTTTTTTAAAAAATTGATCTTCCATTGCAAACTGCAGTCTTGGAATTGGGGAAACTTGGTGTTATCTTTCTTTGCTAAAGTAACCACCCACAGTGTGTATAAACGTCATGTGGAGGGTTATAAAAATCCCTTTATTGGGACCAACCATTACTGACATAACAAAACAGCTGAATTAAAGGTATAAATTCACTGTCTACGAGAGCTGGCACCAGCAGCTAGCCCACAATTCCAGGAGGACCCACCAATATTGATCCTTGCCCCAAGCCCCCCAGGTCAGGCAGCTGGGACTCCATTTTGATTTCCTACTATATCCCAGAGAGCTACAGTGGTACCTCGGGTTAAGAACTTAATTTGTTCTGGAGGTACTTTCTTAACCTGAAACTGTTCTTAACCTGAGGGACCACTTTAGCTAATGTTGCATCCCGCTGCCGCCGCGCGATTTCTGTTCTCATCCTGAGGTAAAGCTCTTAACCTGAGGTACTTTTTCTGGGTTAGTGGGGTCTGTAACCTGAAGCGTCTGTAACCTGAAGCGTCTGTAACCCGAGGTACTACTGTACACTGTGTTCTCCAAGGTATTGTTGGGAATTGAAGTGACAGTTACCAGCCACGCTTGGAGTGCCACGGCCAAATAAGCTTGAGGGGAACCTCAACACAAGAGGGAGCCCCACTGGAGGGACTGAAGCTGGTCCTGCTATTAGCTTTGCAGATCACAGCCCTTTTCTCAGAGTCATAAAACCACAGAATTGTAGAGATGGAAGGCACCCTGAGGGTCATCTAGTCCAATCAACTGCAATGCAGGAATCTCAACTAAAGCATCCATGGCATATGGCCATCCAACCTTGGTGTAAAACTCACCAGTGAATGAGAGTTCCCCACCTTCCAAGGGAGTCCGTTCTACTGTTGAACAGCTCTTACTGTCAAAATTTTCTTCCTGGTGTTCTGTTGAAATCCCCTTTCTTGTTACCTGAATCCATCTGTTTGAGTCTTACCCTCTGACCTCTGTCCATGTACTAAATGCCCTTATTCTGGATACTGATAATGATATTGGGTGGACCAGCCCTTCCATGAGGCAACTGCCTCAGGTAGCAAATTCTGAGGGGGGGGGATGGATTTTCTTCTGATAGATGAATTATGGAATGATGATTATTTATATATTTGCAATATATATGTAACTTTGTAATATATATGTGACTTTGGATATAATTGTAAGCCACTTTTTTGGGGGAGATGTTTCAAAAAGCAGGCTATAAAATTCAAATCTATTAAACAAAATAAATATAAATAAATATATCTTGAAGACAAAATGAAAGAAAATATACAATGGTTGAGTAGGTAGTTCATTTTCTGCAGTTCCATTTGAAAGTCATGTTTAGGGCCAAACTAGACATTGTTTTTATGTTTTGTGATATATATATATATATATATATATATATATATGCAGGTTTTGGTGTCTTCGGGTGTCTTCCCGTGTAAGAGTCGGGGTGTCTGTGCGACGTTTCGACGAGGTCTCACTCGTCATCTTCAGGCTGGTGCTTTCGGCTTCTTGTTACTGGAACAGAGCAGAATCTGGTGTTTGAGTTCCTATAAATACTGTGGAGGGGTGTGGTGTATAGCCTCCAACGTTCTGGGCAGAGAGGAAGTTCCTAGATTAGTGTGCCTTTTCTTCTTTTGTTCCTTAATTACTTGAGGGATATCTTGAGTGATTTCATGAGTGATATTCTGAATACCACTGGGTGGGTCATTAAGTGTAGATAAGTTGCTAAAGCTTTTGTGTCTTGACCTCTTGAGCTTGTGAAGAGTTTTTCTGAGAAGATGGCTGTGCTGCATTTAGTTGTGCTCTGGCTTGGCTTCGTGTATAGGGGCGAGCTGTGGTTTTGTGCCTTGTGCCAGCCAGATCTGTGTAGGGATTGCAGGGGGGTGCAGCATCCGGAGGTGCCACTATAGTTTGGCTACTGGATGGAGTCTGTAATATGTCTGTGGAGAGGGTCTGGGTTTGGGTCTGGTGTGGTTGATTGGTGACGGCGTTCTGTGTGCCTCTGGTTCTGGTGTCGGTTTTTGTGGGGAGGGCTAATTTCCAGATGTCTGGCAGGCGGGACGTGTCGTCACGCTTGTTCATGTTGTGAGGGTGTTTCTCTATCTCGATGGCTTCCATGATTATTCTCTTGTGGTGATGTTCCATGTTAAAGAGCAATTTGGAATCTGCAAAATTAATTTCGTGTCCTGTTTCTTTCATGTGTTGGAAAAGAGAGGAAGTTTTTTCTTCTTTTTTGACGGCATTCTTGTGTTCTGCGATACGTGCATTTATTCGTCTGTTTGTTTGTCCAATGTACGTGGCTGGGCAGACTTTGCAGGGTATTTCATAGACCCCTTGGTTTTCCAGCTGGATTTTGTCTTTTGGGTTTCTGAGGATATTGGCTATTTTTTGGTTGGTGCAGAAGGCTGTTTTGATATTGTGTTTATGGAGGATTTTGCTGATTTTGTCTGTAGTGCCCTTGATATAAGGAAGGAGGGCCATGTCATTGTTTTCTTCTGTGTCTTGGTTTTTGGGGGGTGTTTCTTTTTGGATTAGCTTCGTAACCCTGTTTTTCTGGTATCCATTGGCTATTAACACATTTGAGAGATTCTGTAACTCAGTTGTCAAGTGGTCTTTGTCAGCCAGGCGTTTGGTTCTGGAGATGAGAGTCTTGGCTACGGAGTTTATTTGTGCAGGGTGGTGGTGTGATTGTGCATGTAAGTAGCGGTTGGTGTGTGTTTTTTTCCGGTAGATATTGTGTCCTAGGGAGCCATCAGGTTTTTTGTAGATTAGGACGTCAAGAAAGGGGAGTTGGTTGTTGTCTTCTATTTCCATAGTGAATTGTATTTTGGGGTGTAGGCTGTTGAGATGTGTGAGGAAGCTATCTAGTTTTTCTTTCCCGTGTGGCCAAATTACAAAGGTGTCGTCAACATATCTGAGCCAAAGTTTGGGTTTGTGTTCTGACTTGTCTAAAGCATTGGTTTCAAAGTGTTCCATGTACAAATTTGCGATGACCGGTGAGAGGGGTGATCCCATAGGTGCTCCTTCTATCTGTTTGTATCTTTGTCCATTGTGGATGAAGTACGTGTTGGTTAGGCAGTGGTTGGTCAGGTCCAGGATGTATTTGGGGGGGTTGTATTTGTTTTGAATGGCTGTCAAGGCTTCATTAATGGGCACTTGAGTGAAGAGAGATACAACATCGAAGCTCACAAGTAGGTCATCGGGATGTAGGTATTGCTTCTTTATTGTTTCTATGAACTGGAAGGAGTTAGTAACGTGTGAAGCGATGGATTCTGCATAGGGCTGAAGTTGCTTAGCGAGAAATTTAGCGAGATTTTGTAGAGGTGAGCCTATGGAGCTGACTATTGGTCTGAGTGGTGTTCCTTCTTTGTGTATCTTGGGGAGACCGTAGAGTTTGGGGCATCTGGAAGATTTTTCTCTGGGGATGATTCTTAGCTGGATTTCTTCACTGATAGGAGAGGCTTTTATTTTGGATTTGGTGGTTTTTTCCAGATAGGTGGTGGGATCTGTTTTTATAGGTTGGTAGGTAGGGTCTTGGAGTAGATTTGATAGTTTTGCTTGGTAGTCCGATGTGTTCATCACAACAGTGGCGTTGCCTTTGTCTGCTGGGAGAATGATTATGTTGTTGTCTTTCCTCAGGTTGGTGAGTGCTTTCTGTTCTTCTTTGTGTAAATTGCTTCTGGGTGGTTTGCTGGAGCAGAGGATGTTGGTGACTTCAAGTCTGATTTTATTGGCTTCATTTGGGTCGATTTTGGTCAGGCTAGCTTCGACTCCGCATATGATGTTTTCCGTGGGGATGCGTCTCGGGGCGACTGCAAAGTTGAAACCTTTGGAGAGTACTTTGGTTTCAGTTGGGGTGAGGATCCTGTCTGATATGTTATGTACTGTTTGTTTCATGGGTTGTTGTGGAGGGTGGCTGGGTTTCTGGCGTTTCTCTAGTTTGTAGAGTTTGTTGGTGTGTCTGTCTGTCTTATGTGAGGTCTCAGTTTCAGCTCTCCAGACGGCTAGTTGTTTGCATTTGTCCCAGAGTGCAGGGTGGATTTTGTTACATAGTTTGAGGTGAAGAGTGAGCAGATCTTTGTTGGTTTGGTTTAGTAGGTATCTTTTCTTATGTATTTCGTTTCTGATTAGGGATAGTTCAGTTCGTTTCAGGATCCTTTCGGTAGCTGGGGTTTTAGAGTGGAATTTAAGTTGGAAGCATGTGGGAGTTAAGTTGTTGTCTCGGCAGTTGCGTAGGAACAGGAGATCACATAAGATGGTGGCTCTTCGGATTTCTAGTTTCTCGTAGGTTCTTGTCAGCTGGAAGGTTTCCTCCCCGTAGAGGTGAGATATTTGCTTTCGTAGATTTTCACGGGTACAGGAATGCAGGTTTTGGTGTCTTCGGGTGTCTTCCCGTGTAAGAGTCGGGGTGTCTGTGCGACGTTTCGACGAGGTCTCACTCGTCATCTTCAGGCTGGTGCTTTCGGCTTCTTGTTACTGGAACAGAGCAGAATCTGGTGTTTGAGTTCCTATAAATACTGTGGAGGGGTGTGGTGTATATGCTGCACCCCCCTGCAATCCCTACACAGATCTGGCTGGCACAAGGCACAAAACCACAGCTCGCCCCTATACACGAAGCCAAGCCAGAGCACAACTAAATGCAGCACAGCCATCTTCTCAGAAAAACTCTTCACAAGCTCAAGAGGTCAAGACACAAAAGCTTTAGCAACTTATCTACACTTAATGACCCACCCAGTGGTATTCAGAATATCACTCATGAAATCACTCAAGATATCCCTCAAGTAATTAAGGAACAAAAGAAGAAAAGGCACACTAATCTAGGAACTTCCTCTCTGCCCAGAACGTTGGAGGCTATACACCACACCCCTCAACAGTATTTATAGGAACTCAAACACCAGATTCTGCTCTGTTCCAGTAACAAGAAGCCGAAAGCACCAGCCTGAAGATGACGAGTGAGACCTCGTCGAAACGTCGCACAGACACCCCGACTCTTACACGGGAAGACACCCGAAGACACCAAAACCTGCATTCCTGTACCCGTGAAAATCTACGAAAGCAAATATATATATATATATATATATATCACAGAAACCATGAAGTGGGAATTAACCTTTTCCTGTCTCTCCTACTGCAATGTGGAGGGAAATATACATTTAGCATAGTAATCTAGCCTCTAGAGGGGTGTGTGTGAATTATCAGGATCACAGAAGCGACAATGGTGGGTGACTACCCTTTTCTTCATCTTCTCCAAAGTTGTTTGTATTGTGAAGAAAACCAACATTGGCTTCAATGGGGAATTTTCACACAGTACAAACAGTGACTTCAAAGGAGTGATATTTCTCAGGACCATAGTATGGGACGAAAGGGTTAAACTCCACCTCTCAGTGTGCTGCAATCCTAATAATTACCAGCTTCCACTGTAGATGCTATTTTTTTATTTTTTAAAAATGTGCACATTATATGCAGATGCATGTCTCGTTTGGCCCTTAGATAAAAAAACATAGAAGAATGTCCCAGAGAACCTCGAAGTGACTTTAATGAGAACATCGAACGGGCAGTCAGAATCGGAAGCTAAGATCTCCCCACTGGCATGCAGAGGTTATAAAGACAGATTGCCTCCGATTTTAAAGGTCATTCTGTTTGTTTGAGGGGAATAAAATATTATTTTTCATTGGTTGATCATCACTTAGCCCTTTAAATGATGTCAGGCTTACAAACTCAGTTTACACTCCCACAATAAAGAGGTCAGAGCCGCTATAAATAACACTCTTTGACCTTTTGGATGGTTTTGAACCAGGGGCCACAAAGAATAGAATAAATGGAATAACATCAATCCTTTCTTTTGTCAACAGGAAACAACAACACAAAAAATAGCAAAGTTATATTACAGTAGACAATGTGGTTTTGATGGTGTTTAGGATGGAGATGTGAAGATGATGGCCGGCCCTTGAATGTGTGTGAATTTCCTAGGATTGACAATGAATTTCATGTAAGTTGTGGCATTTGGAGCTTCTTGCTTGCATATTTTGAGACAAGCAAAACAAGTTTGTGAAGTGCGTGTGAGTGTTCTCTTATGCATACGCAGCGACAGCCCAAGATATTTTGCTGCTTAAGGTGACAGAGCAGATAGTGTCCTCACTTCCTCAAAAAGAAACTGACCAGAATGAAAGTTGAATCATAATTCAGCACTGCTGATGGGACAGCAACCTTCACCTGATCTGAAGACTGCATGCAAACTTAGGGGGCAAAGGGCAGGCTACAGAGTTCTATCTTCCAACACCAGCAGTAGGATAGCAAGGAAAGATTTTGTCTTACTTCTCTAGGGGGAGAGCTCCAAAGTCTTAGAGCAGCCACCAAGAAGGCCCTCTCCTTTCGTCTTATTTCTCTAGGGGGAGAGCTCCAAAGTCTTAGAGCACCCACCAAGAAGTTCCCACTAAGTGTGCCTATGAGGGCGGTGGGACCAAGAGAAGGACTTCCCCCAAAGATCTCAAAACCCAGGCAGGACCACATGAGGGTCTTTCAGAGAGTTTGTGCATAAGTCATGTAGTGACCTTACTGTAAGTAACCTTGCATATAGGGGCAGGCGGTCTTCCAAGCTTTCCCAGCAAGCCTGGTGACCCTTTCCTCCTGTGCTTGGATTCTACCATTTTCGTTACATAAAGATCGCCACTTGGAGTGTAAGATCACTATTAGGACATTTGATAATCATAAACCTGTGAAATCTCACAGATGATAGATGAAGCTAGGGTAGAGACTAGCTCCAGCCCCATGGCAGATCCTTCACTGCTACCCCTCTTCACTCTGGCTCTCATTTATTATGAGCTTCTCATATTTATTAAGTTGATGATCCCCACCCCCTGGGACCACCTCATTACTATGCCAGTTAAAAATGCTGTCATGGTCTTGGTCAGGAAGAAGGAATTTGGCTTGACAGATATAGCTTGTGTTATGCTTTTTATGTAGATGTGATTAAAGTCACTTTAGCATAGATAATTTGGGAATGAGAAGTGACAGGCTCCTACTAAGATCTCAATATGTCCATGCGTTTCTGGCAGAGAAGTCCATTAGATTTCATAGACTGTAAAAAATGACAATCATTTAGCTTCTTGTACACGAAGAGGATCTGTGTGACTGGTGAACAGAAGTGGATTGCACCACTCATGTGAAAATGATTGCTATAAAAATCAGCCACCAGCGCCTTCCCAATAAGTGCTTCATAATAAAATGTGAAAGCATGCTGTAGGGACTTACACTGTCATGGGGACTTGCATTATCGAAGGGCCTCTGCACACATTGTCTCCAATCCAGAAAAGGTTTCAGTTCTATTAAAATTGGTGGCATAAATTAGTCACAACTGACTTGATCCTCCTACACAGTACTGTACAGGCTCTAGGTACCATCCCCACAGTTGAACTCCTGTTATTATAAACATATATTAATTTACCATTTTACATTAAATATGAGTCATTGCCAAACACAACTCATGATAAAAACAGCTATGATTTAACTAGGGTCCCTTTGACCCCAATATCAGTAATGCGTCTTCTTCCTTTCGTTTTACTTGTTGATTTTAAAAGCTGTAATGGAAAGGGCACCCCATTCGCACCAGTCTTGTGATGTTAGAACAAGATGTAGGGCACTTGCTCGGTTTTAAAAATATATACAGACACTTTCGCTTTTCAGCTGTCTAGGCCTAAGTACAAAAGAAAAATGACATTTACCAACAGTCTGGAAAGGTGGGACAAAAGGGGTGAATGAGCCCAACTTCTCCTGAAGTTTCCTGAAGTTTCTGATAAGATGGTAGTGGGATCCACTCTGAGATGCTTTGGACATGATGAGTGCAGATATATTCTCTTAAAGAGAAAGAAAGAGGCCTTCTATTACAATAGGTTAGGTAACAAGTTATGATTCAGACCATGATGTTTTAACTACCACCTGAGCTGTTCGATCAGTGGAAGTCTACCACTACACTGTGGTAGTAGCTTGTTTATATTCTTTCGGAGAACCTGTGAACTTTCATATGTTGTTGGACTGCAGCTCCCATCAGCCCCATCCAGCACTGCCGATGGTCAGGGAGGTGGAATCCAGAGGCATCTTGAAGGCTGCAGATTCACCTGCAAGTTAGAGTCACTACACTACATGTTACCATTTGGAGACCCAGTGAGAGTTAGATGAAGAGCAAAGTCATTACTGGAAAGGAAATGAGAACCAAAGAAGTATGACATGGTGAAATATGATCATACGGTTGCTGCCGTTTGTGTACTTCTCCAATTACAAACTGGGAATCAATCACAACTGGGGATCAATCGCTTTACAAGTCTAGTTAGCATCCCCCAGATTACCTGAAGATCAGGGAAGTGGTATAAGAGGATGGGGTGTCTAACACGTTTGTCCAATGCTATTTTACCAGTGTGAATATCCCATTCCCCACCACCACACACAAAAGCACCCCAGAATTGGGTATTGTCTCCTCAGTGTGCTTGTATGTCCTTCTTTCCCATCCTGCACAGCTAATAACAAAACATTCTCCAACTTGGTACACTCCAGATATTCCAGATTAAAACCGGACCGGATTCCCAGACCAGTTGGCTGTCTGGGAGTGATGGAAGTTGCCATCCTGGAGCTAAGGATATCAGCTTGCGTAAGGCTATAATACAACTTGAGGGTGGCACTGCTGTTGCTGCTGTTAAATTTATTATCTGCCCTTCACCAGCAAGTCCTAGGGTGGGTTACAACAATTTACAATTCAGAATTAAAAAAACAACAGCTACATTCACAAAAACACAGTGGGTCCTGAAAACACAAATCTCATATGTCAAAGGTTAGGGTAAGGAGGTACATCTTCAGCATTTGTCAAAAGCTGTACAGTAAAGAAGCTAGATGCACCTCTATGGGGAGAGAATCCCACAATGTAAGAGATGCCCTCTCCCAGGTCACCTCCCTAACTTCTGAGGGAGGTGGAACTACCGTGATGATATTAGTACCCATGCTGGTCTGTGGAGAAGACGGTGGCCTTTCAGATATTTGGGGTCTAAGTTGTTTAGGGCTTTGAACCCTAATGTGAGTGCCTTGAATTGAGCACAGAAATGAACTGGTATACAATGCAGCTGTTTTAGATTTATGGATTCTAAAGGCAAACCCATGTAATAATCTGGCTGTTGCGTTTTGAACTAGTTGAAGTTTCTGAGTCCTCTTCAACAGCAGCCCTATGCAGGATGCCTTGCAATAATCAAAATTATACAGCGGTTCTCAACTTGTGGGTCCCCAGATGTTTTTGGGCTACAACTCCCTCATCCCTGAGCTCTGGCCTTGCTAGCTAGGGGTGATGGGAGAGTTGTAGTTCAACAACATCTGGGTGCCCACAGGTTGAGAAAGGCTGGATTAGAAGAATGATGATGGAGGAAAGTTTCATTGCAGCCTTCCCTAAGACCACTCTCCAATCTTCATTAGAACCCAAACAAACAAAAGTCAGGACATATTGATAATGGGTCTCTCATATACACTACACATCTAGCTTGACCTTGACCTTGGGACGCTGATGCTGCTGAGGAAGAAGCCTCCAATTCCACATCAGGCTCCAGGCTGTATCCTGGTCCATCATGCTATAGTTTTTAACTCCATTTTGCACAGCTTACTGTAAGTGTGATAACAAGCCTAGACATTTCTAGTTTATTACATCAGATGATTCAGCAGCCTTTGTGCCTTCTTAATGTAAATAAAATAAAAGAAAGAAAGAGGGTGGGATTCAGATCACTCCAAGTTCAAATGCCATTCCCCATTAACATTTCCATTTATATAGATAACTGATGCATCAATTGTACAATTGTTGCCATTCATGTCATTCTCCAGCTATGAACTTGGAATCAATCACAACTGGGAATCAATCAATCACATAACACTTCAATACCCAATTACAAGTAAATCCTCACTTTGGCACTGGTGTGGGGAAGAATGAATCATATTTAAGCACTACAGAGTCATGCATCACTCTTGTTCCCAAGCTGTTTGACATAAACCTGACAAGGAGGGCTTAAGGAGGTGTTGTGTTCCTCTTTGGAAAACAAGATAAGCTGACAGAAAGTAGAACATGGTGTGACCTTCTACTGTTCATTTGTTCTGCCGATATCTGTTGTCACATAGTCTGCAACGGACGAGATTTCGTACTTAACCCTTCAGCTGAATCACTTGAGACATAAGCAGGTCCTATCCCAGCCAAAGGCAGAGCTTTCTCAGTGGTTGCCCCTGATTTATAGAGCAGCATCTCACAGAATGTGTGGCAAAGCACATCCCTGGAGGTCCCAAAAGTAGTTGTAAAATCCGTATTGATTTATATATTAATTTAGGAAATGAATATCCCACCATTCATAAGTTTTCACCCAAGAATGGGTTACAGAGATATATGGAAACAATAAATATTGTTATGAGTGCCGGGTGGGGTGTAGGCTGTATGCCAAGATCCTTCTAATTCCAGGTTAGCTTCCTGGTGAGAAATTGACACATTAAGAAAACAAAGGGAGTGGCTCTGTGCTAGATGGCAAGCTGTGGGCTCCTCTCCCTCAACCGGCTGGTAGTTAGAAATACACTGGGGAGTGGAGCCGATATCTAGTACTAAGAGGGCCTTAGAAATAATCCAGGATTTTGGTTAAGTGGCAGGTTTTAAATTGAACAAACTGAAAACCAAGGTTTTGGAGAAAAATTTGACACCGATAGAGAAAGAGAGGTTTCAGAAAGAAACAGATTTAACATTAGTGAAAAAGGTAAAATACCTAGGGGTGAATATGACATCTAAGAATGTGAATTTATTTAAAGATAACTATGAGAAATGCTGGTCAGAGGTGAAAAAAGATCTAGAAATTTGGACGAATCTGAAGCTTTCCTTGCTAGGTCGAATTGCTGTCATTCAAGATGAATGTATTGCCGAGAATGTTATTTTTATTCCAATCATTGCAAATTATTGACAATATGGATTGTTTCAAGAAGTGGCAAAGAGATATATCTAGATTTGTCTGGCAGGGCAAAAAGCCCAAAATAAAATTTAAAATTCTTACAGATGCTAAAGACAGAGGGGGGTTCGCCCTGCCAGACTTAAAACTTTACTACGAGTCAGCAGCTTTCTGCTGGCTGAAGGAATGGCTGCTTCTTGAGAATACAGATGTGTTGGATCTTGAAGGGTATGATAATGTATTTGGGTGACATGCATATCTTTGGTACGGCAAGGTTAAAGCCCATAAAGCATTTAGAAACCATATTGTCAGGAAATCACTGTTTAATGTCTGGATAAGGTATAAAGACTTTTTGGAGACCAAAACTCCAAGGTGGCTATCACCTATGGAGGCGAAAGCCTTGAAAAAACTTAATATGGAAGCCAAATGGCCAAAATATTGGGAAATTCTAGAACAGGAAGGTGACAAATTGAAATTGCAGAGTTATGACAAGCTTAAGGAGAAGGTGTGAGACTGGCTACACTATTTTCAAATAAGAGAGGTTTACAACTTGGATAAAAAAATTGGTTTCCAGGTGGAAAAATCAAAGTTAGAAACAGAATTGTTAGAACCCAATGCAAAGACACTCTCAAGAATGAATAATCTGCTGTTGAAATGGAATACTGAGGAAGAAACTGTAAAATCGGCAATGATAAAATGGGCACAAGACATAGGCCATAACATTATGTTCGCTGACTGGGAGAAGTTGTGGACCACCGATATTAAATTTATGGCATGTAATGCCTTAAGAGAGAATATTATGAAAATGATGTATAGGTGGTACATGACCCCAGTCAAGCTTGCAAAAATATATCATTTGCCCGATAATAAATGTTGGAAATGCAAAGAGATTGAAGGTACATTCTTTCACCTTTGGTGGACGTGCCCAAGGATCAAGGTCTTCTGGGAAATGATATATAATGAACTGAAAAAGGTATTTAAATATACTTTCCCGAAGAAACCAGAGGCCTTCCTCCTGGGCATAGTGGACCAATCGGTGTTAAAGAAGGATAGAACTTTTTTTATGTATGCTACAGCAGCAGCAAGAATTCTCATCGCAAAGCATTGGAAGACGCAAGATCTACCCACCTTGGAAGATTGGCAGATGCAACTAATAGACTATATGGAGATGGCGGAAATGACTGGCAGAATCCGAGACCAGGGAGAGGAGTCGGTGGAGGAAGATTGGAAGAAATTTAAAATTTATTTGCAGAAATATTGCAAAATTTTTGAATGTTAAGGACACTGAAATGAGTTGCAGGGGCTTTAGCAACAAAGTAAAATGTAAGATTGGATTAACAACAGATAAATTAATAGGATGTGAATTTGCTGAATCAATTTCTAAAAAGGGATACAAGAACGGGAGACGAGAGGAAGTCGGGAAAATAAGTTACGTAATTGAAGATGAGAAACTAAGAAAGAGGGAATTTTTGTTTTTTGTTACTATATGTGTTTTTATCTCTTTTTTCTTTTTCTTTTGATGTGTTCAATGTTTGTATTTTTGTATTGTACTGTTTTTTGTGATGTTGTATTTTCTTTGTCTTTGTATGCTTTTTTATTGTGAAAGCTTAATAAAATTCTTATAAAAAAAATAAAATAGAAATACACTGGGGAGAGCTGAAAGTTGCATTAGAAGCTAGAAGCAACAGGCTGGGAAGCCAGAGAGTCAAAGTGATGCTTGATTTCTGTTTGAATGAAAGGCTGGGGCTTAGGGGGGAGCAAGGCCATCTTGGGGTGTTAATGCTGTGAAATGCTCCATTGTAGTCTCAAGTTGTATATATGGGTAAATAAACCATATATTATAATGACACCACAGTCTCCACTACACCTCATTCCAAACCCAACACAAACCCTGGGTAATCACCTGGAACCACAGGAATCTTGCACTGCTTGGAGACTGGGGAGGCATGCAACAATATAATACAATATATAACATTATACGCAGCAGGAGGAGATAAAAACAATACTCAAATAAATCAAAAATAATAAAGCCATCAAATGCTGTGGTTGGGGACGTAGTGCCGGCTGAGCCCAGATGAGCCAAGGATCTGTTGCATCCTAAACTACTTCTTATGTCAGATCTTGACATAGGATTATTGTGAGAGACCTTGGGCCAAGCGTTAACTCTTAGCCCGGCCTACTTCACAGGGTTGTTTGAAGGATAAACTAAGGTGACACCATGTATGGCACCCTGATCTTCTTAGAGGAAAGCAAAGATCTTGAATAATAATGGCTCATGTTTATCACAAGGGTCAAAGTAGAAACTACCTTTTGTTAATCCTATAATGTAAATGACTTCCTTGGCATGTCCATCTTGCTAACAACCAGCAAGTGCAAAGGCTGCTTCAGTACACAATGCATTGTTCCCCAACTAAATTCTAAATTCTAACATTGTATGCAACTCAATGTCCTTATGTTTAGAAAACCATGTTGAATTATTTATTTAAAATGCCATTTTAAAAGTAAAATAAAAAATTAACCTCTCTTACATATTATCTTACATGGTTAATGCCTTTTATAGCCTTTAACAATTATCCTCTTGCAGGAGATGGTTGAAGATATCATAAAGTCTCTGTTGATTTAATATGTTTTCTTAATGACTTAACAGTGCATAACTCAAAAGAGTATTAACAACTCCTAATGCACATTCATACAAGACTCTTCCTGTACTGCCTTGGAAATCTGCAGAAACATGAATTATGTACCAGCCTGTCAAAAAACTAATAAATATTGCCCATCATTTTTATATTTCCCTTCATCTCGATTTCATCAGACTAATCCTGTCATTCATTTTGTCAGAAATCTAGTTAAGATTGCCCTGCATTGTGCTAAAATACTTTCAAATGAACCTTTGCTCATTTTGGCTCATACATAGATGAATGAAATCTATCATACACATCGTAACTGTCCAGGTGTTGCAGCAGCTGCATTTGTCACCTAGGACTCATTCTCTAGGAAAGAAGCCAAACTTTGCAAAACAGAAATAGACGCCAGTGTATAATTACAAAATACTTTTTTGGGATCAACCTCTGATGTGTTCAGTCAATGCCATTTCTGCACAAACTCTTTTTGGTGTCTTTGGCGTCAGCAAAATCTCCATAAATTCTACTTGCACTTTTCTTGGAGGGGGGGTCCAGTTTTGTTTGCTACAAGGATACTGTGAACCATTGGGAAGGAGTTCAGACATTCAGTTGTAGCTTGTTTCCATGTAACTGAGATTAGGGCTTTAACCACTCTCTGTCAGGACTCAGACTTGCAGCATTCTCACATACTATGGATGGCAGGTAAGGATTCAGTCTGTGAACCACCATGCGGCTCTGGCTATAAGGAGGAACTACAGAGAGATGTCAGACACATCCACCAAAGAAATCTCCTTACTCTGGTAGGCTATAATAGTATCTGGGTAGGGGCTCAAAACTTTGTATGAGATCCAATATGACATTACAAAGCATTAGAGGACATTAAAGAAACACCATCTGTTCTGCTTCTGCCTTCTCCTTGTTGGAAATTCAAGAAACTGGCCACTCTCCAGGCACCCGGCTTGAATCCCGGTTGACCTCCCTGTCTGCATTCCCGAGCAGGATTCAGGCTAGGTCACGATTGGCGATCCTCCTCAAGCGTGAGAAGAACACACCACTCTTCCCTGCTCCCTGCTCCCCCCAGGGAGGGGAAAAAGATAGACAGAAATGTATTTACATGCCTTTATTTCTGTCTTTGCAGCATTACAGAGAAACGCGCCTGCTCTCTTCAAACTCCAACAGCAGAGAGACAAACTCCACCTCCTGTACTTCCTGTACAGGTCAAATGACACTCTGAGCTAAATCCGGTGCTCAGCACTGTGAATAGACTGTCCCTTTGTTCCCACGGTACAGTCCTAACATTCCCATCATGTTTTGCTTTCCAGCCAGCTGCAGCTCGCTGCCGCATTGCTCCTTTTCCGTAACACTCCTGACCCACGATAACTTCCTTAGATTTGAGGAAGATGTAGCTTGCAGTGAAAGGAGCAGACAAAGCTTGAGGAAAGCCGGAAGAAGGGTTGTGCTTAGCTCAGTTCTGCTCACAAGCATTCAAGGAGAAATGCTTGGCTTTGCAAACACCAATTCTCAAATGTTCAAGACAACCCACTTTCAAGGCCAGACTTGCTCACTGATCTAGGTAGTGAGGGTACATATACACTGTAATGTACCAAAACGTAATTTGGCCACCAAAGAGAAAGCAATGAGAGAGAGAGAAAGAAAGAGCATGGTGGGTGTGGCCTCTAAGAGCTGAGTTGGTAGTTGTTGTTGTTGTTGTTGTTTAGTCGTTTAGTCGTGTCCAACTCTTCGTGACCCCATGGACCAGAGGCACTCCAGTCTTCCACTGCCTCCCGCAGTTTGGTCAGACTCATGTTTGTAGCTTCGAGAACACTGTCCAACCATCTCGTCCTCGGTCGTCCCCTTCTCCTTGTGCCCTCCATCTTTCCCAACAGCAGGGTCTTTTCCAGGGAGTCTTCTCTTCTCATGAGGTGGCAAAAGTATTGGAGTCTCAGCTTCCGGATCTGTCCTTCCAGTGAGCACTCAGGGCTGATTTCCTTCAGAATGGAGAGGTTTGATCTTCTTGCAGTCCATGGGACTCTCAAGAGTCTCCTCCAGCACCATAATTCAAAAGCATCAATTCTTTGGCGATCAGCCTTCTTTATGGTCCAGCTCTCACTACTGGGAAAACCATGGCTTTAACTATACAGACCTTTGCTGGCAAGGTGATGTCTCTGCTTTTTAAGATACTACCTAGGTTTGCCATCGCCTTTCTTCCAAGGAGCAGGCGTCTTTTAATTTCGTGACTGCTGTCACCATCTGCAGTGATCATGGAGCCCAAGAAAGTAAAATCTCTCACTGCCTCCATTTCTTCCCCTTCTATTTGCCAGGAGGTGATGGGACCAGTGGCCATGATCTTCGTTTTTTTGATGTTGAGCTTCAGACCATATTTTGCGCTCTCCTCTTTCACTCTCATTAAAAGGTTCTTTAATTCCTCCTCACTTTCTGCCATCAACGTTGTGTCATCTGCATATCTGAGGTTGTTGTTATTTCTTCCGGTGATCTTAATTCCGGCTTGGGATTCATCCAGTCCAGCCTTTCACATGATGAATTCTGCATATAAGTTAAATAAGCAGGGAGACACTATGCAGCCTTGCCATACTCCTTTCCCAATTTTGAAACAATCAGTTGTTCCATATCCAATTCTAACTGTAGCTTCTTGTCCCACATAGAGATTTCTCAGGAGACAAATGAGGTGATCAGGCACTCCCATTTCTTTAAGAACTTGCCATAGTTTGCTGTGGTCGACACAGTCAAAAGCTTTTGCATAGTCAATGAAGCAGAAGTAGATGTCTTTCTGGAACTCTCTAGCTTTCTCCATAATCCAGTGCATGTTTGCAATTTGGTCTCTGGTTCCTCTGCCCCTTCGAAATCCAGCTTGCACTTCTGGGAGTTCTCGGTCCACATACTGCTTGAGCCTTCCTTGTAGAATTTTAAGCATAACCTTGCTAGCGTGTGAAATGAGTGCAATTGTGCGGTAGTTGGAGCATTACTTGGCACTGCCCTTCTTTGGGACTGGGATGTAGACTGATCTTCTCCAATCCTCTGGCCACTGCTGAATTTTCCAAATTTGCTGGCATATTGAGTGTAGCACCTTAAGAGCATCATCTTTTAAAATTTTAAATAGTTCAGCTGGAATATCATCACTTCCACTGGCCTTCTTATTAGCAATGCTTTCTAACACCCATTTGACTTCACTCTCCAGGGTGTCTGGCTCAAGGTCAGCAACCACACTACCTGGGGTGTACGAGACATCCATATCTTTCTGGTATAATTCCTCTGTGTATTCTTGCCACCTCTTCTTGATGTCTTCTGCTTCTGTTAGGTCCTTTCCACTTTTGTCTTTTATTATGGTAATCTTTGTACAAAATGTTCCTTTCATATCTCCAGTTTTCTTGAATAGATCTCTGGTTTTCCCCATTCTATTGTTTTCCTCTATTTCTTTGCATTACTCGTTTAAGAAGGCCTTCTTGTCTCTCCTTGCTATTCTTTGGAAATCTGCATTCAATTTCCTGTATCTTTCACTATCTCCCTCGCATTTTGCTTGCCTTCTCTCCCCCGCTATTTGTAAGGCCTCGTTGGACAGCCACTTTGCTTTCTTGCATTTCCTTTTCGTTGGGATGGTTTTAGTTGCTGCCTCCTGTATAATGTTACAAGCCTCCATCCATAGTTCTTTAGGCACCCTGTCCACCAAATCTAAATCCTTAAACCTGTTCCTCACTTCCACTGTGTATTCATAAGGGATTTGACTTAGATTGTATCTTACCGGCCCAGTGGTTTTTCCTACTTTCTTCAGTTTAAGCTTGAATTTTGCTATAACAAGCTGATGATCTGAGCCACAGTCCACTCCAGGTCTTGTTTTTGCTGACTGTATAGAGCTTCTCCACCTTTGGCTGCAGAGAATATAATCAATCTAATTTCGATGCTGCCCATCTGGTGATGTCCATGTGTAGAGTCGTCTCTTGTGTTGTTGGAAAAGAGTGTTTGTGATGACCAGCTTGTTCTCTTGGCAGAACTCTATTAGCCTTTGCCCTGCTTCGTTTTGAACTCCAAGGCCAAACTTGCCAGTTATTCCTTTTATCTCTTGACTCCCTACTTTAGCATTCCAGTCCCCTATAATGAGAAGAACATCCTTCTTTGGTGTCATTTCTATAAGGTGTTGTAAGTCTTCATAGAATTGGTCAATTTCAGTTTCTTCAGCACCAGTGGTTGGTGCATAAACTTGGATTACTGTGATGTTAAAAGGTCTGCCTTGGATTTGTATCGAGATCATTCTCTCATTTTTGAGATTGCATCCCAGTACAGCTTTCGCCACTCTTTTGTTGACTATGAGGGCCACTCCATTTCTTTTACGGGATTCTTGCCCACAGTAGTAGATATGATGGTAATCCGAACTGAATTCGCCCATTCCTGTCCATTTTAGTTCACTGATGCCCAGGAAGTCAATATTTATTCTTGCCATCTCATTTTTGACCACATCCAACTTACCCAGGTTCATGGTTCTTACATTCCAGGTTCCTATGCAATATTTTTCTTTACAGCATTGGACTTTCCTTTCGCTTCCAGGCATATCCGCAACTGAGCGTCCTTTCGGCTTTGGCCCAGCCGCTTCATCAGCTCTGAATCTTCTTGTACTTGTCCTCCGCTCTTCCTCAGTAGCATGTTGGACGCCTTCCGACCTGAGGGGCTTATCTTCCAGTGTCATAACTTTCATGTGCCTGTTGTCTTTGTCCATGGAGTTTTCTTGGCAGGGATACTGGAGTGGCTTGCCGGTTCCTGCTCCAGGTGGATCACGTTTGGTCAAAACTCTCCACTATGACCTGTCCATCTTGGGTGGCCCTGCACGGCATAGCTCATAGTTTCTCTGAGTTATTCAAGCCCCTTCGCCATGGCAAGGCAGTGATCCATGAAGGGGTGAGTTGGTAGATAAGAGGTTAATTGCCAGCAGGAGCAATGGAAGGGGCGCAGAGTCCTTGTTTCCCATTTGCAGAGGAACAGTAGAGGAAAAGATTGATGTGGCATGTTTGTTAGAGGTAGAATGAGAATAGGTAGAAGCAGGGCAGCAGAAATCATGGTGAATGTCTGCAGAAGCTACAGTTGTCTTGGATCAATCCCAGGGCCACAGGTGGCACAAGCCGGGGGGGACTTACTGCAGCATAAAGAGCTGAAAACCTGGTGAAGTTCAAATCTGGTCTATTTTGACCCACATCATTGCATCACTCCTAGGCTTTTAAAGGTTTGCCATATGTTACCTTTTGGAATGAGGATTGAGTAGGATGCAGGCTTGGATCCAGATCTTCAGTTTGTTGGGATATTACACCAACACCTCACCCACTCAGATGTCTGCTAATGCTAGACATGGTTCCAGACTATAAAGGTGTTTTCCGGTCAGCTCTGACTGATCATTCCATAAATGCAGCAATCTGAAACACTTCTATTATAGGAGAGCCCTCTTCAGGCATTTAGTTCATGTGTAAAAGCAGCATGCAAGTAGGGAGAGTGGAGAAAACCATGCCAATCTGAACCCCATCACCATCCATATTGTCCGCCATGAACAAGAGGGTAAAATTATGAAACAGGGAGCCTCTTCTACTTATGAAGGCTGCTTGTTGTTGTTGTTTAGTCGTTTAGTAGTGTCTGACTCTTTGTGACCCCATGGACCATTGCACGCCAGGCACTCCTGTCGTCCACTGCCTCCCACAGGTTGGTCAAACTCATGCTGGTAGCTCCGAGAACACTGTCCAACCATCTCATCCTCTGTCATCCCCTTCTCCTAGTGCCCTCAATCTTCCCCAACATCAGGGTCTTTTCCAGGGAGTCTTCTCTTCTCATGAGGTGGCCAAAGTATTGGAGCCTCAGCTTCACGACCTGTCCTTCCAGTGGGCACTCATGGCTGATTTCCTTCAGAATGCAAAGGATTGATCTTCTTGCAGTCCATGGGACTCTCAAGAGTCTCCTCCAGCACCATAATTCAAAAGCATCAATTCTTTGGCGATCAGCCTTCTTTATGGTCCAGCTCTCACTTCCATACATCACTACTGGGAAAACCATAGCTTTAACTATACGGACCTTTGTTGGCAAGGTGATGTCTTTGCTTTTCAAGATGCTGTCTAGGTTTGTCATTGCTTTTCTCCCAAGAAGCAGGCGTCTTTTAATTTCGTGGCTGCTTACAGGGTTCTAAATTGTGCAGGGAATTTCCACGAGCAGACCCTCTGCTTCAGAAATCTGACCTCCAATACACTGAGGCAGTTAAGGAGAGTAATGGAGGCATGAAGCTTGGCGCACTCCCACTTCAAGTTGGTTTTACATGTAAATGGAATGCTGAAATGACGTCTTAGTGGGAAGTTGAGCCTGTCATTGTTTTGACCATTCCCAGTCTCCTGTATGCTCTCACAGATCCTTATACTCCATCCAATGTGATTTATTTTTTCTGTTGACTTCAAGCTTCGTTCCATTTTGCAAACTACTGGGTATGGGCCCCAGAAGAGGCTGCATCCTGGGCTAAATATCTGGCCTTCCTTGATTTGGATTATGTGAACATCTGACTTTCTGCTGTCAATACTAAACCCCAATCTTTGCTAACGCACATAAGGATGCTGATCAAGCAGCAAGTTTGAGAATATTTTTGGAAGCTCTACCACATCCGGATGAAAAGGATGCTTAAGCTGGTGTACAGTTCACACAGTTGTGGGTGATAACCTGCATTTGATCCATTAAAAAAACTTGATGTGCAGTCTACTGTCTAGCTATTTGCTTGCACTTCAGAATAGGGAATATAAACTCCAATCCAATTCAGAGTCTGATCCAGTGCTTTGGAGTGGCACTAGTCTGACACAGTACAATTTGGGGATGACCTGAACTGGATCTGGACCCTGAATTGATTTGGGGCCTTGCACTGTTCTTAATTAAGGTTTAAAAAGCTATCGATAGGTATTCTGATCCCAGAGGTATAGACATTTTGACTAATATCCATCAATAACATCATCCATTAATTTGCCTAATTCCCTTTTAAAGCCATCTAATTTGTTAGCCATCACTGCATTTTGTAGTAATAAATTCCCTGGTGGCAGCTAGACTGGTGATGCGGCTGCTAGACTGGTGACTGGGAGCAGCCGCTGAGACCATATAACACTGGTCCTAAAAGACCTACATTGGCTCCCAGTACATTTCAGAGCACAATTCAAAGTGTTGGTGCTGACCTTTAAAGTCCTAAATGGCCTTGGTCCTGTATACTTGAAGGAGCATCTCCAACCCCATCATTCAGCCCAGACACTGAGGTCCAGCTCCGAGGGCCTTCAGGTGGTTTCCTCACTGCAAGAAATGAAGTTTCAAGGAACTAGGCAGAAGGCCTTCTCAGTAGTGGTGCCCACCCTGTGGATTGCCCTCCCATCAGATGCTAAGGTGATGAGTAATTATATAACATTTAGGAAACATCAGAAGGCAGCCCTGTGTAGGGAAGCTTTTTAAGGTTTGATGTTTTACTGTGTCTTTATATATGCTGGAAGCTGCCCAGAGTGGCTGGGGCAACCCAGCCAAATGGATGGGGTACAAATAAATTATTATTATTATTATTATTATTATTATTATTATTATTATTATTATTACTACTACTACTACTACTATTAAATGAAGTAGTGTTTGAGGAAGTATTTCCACTGGAAATTCAGAATTTCTGCTCTTTCAGATATGTTTCCTGGATGCACATCCCCAACTGAAATATGCACAGAAATAAAAGTGCAAGTCTCAAACGACCCTACCTATTGCCTTTGCTTCCAGCCTTACCTATGGACATAATATATTTTTGCAGTTAGCATCTTAAATTCTCTGATAACCAGGAACTATATGCAGTGGTACCTTGGGTTAAGAACTTAATTCTTTATGGAGGTCCGTTCTTAACCTGGAACTATTCTTAACCTGAGGTACCACTTTAGCTAATGGAGCCTCCTGCTGCTGCCACGCCGCCAGAGCACGATTTCTGTTCTCATCCTGAAGCAATATTCTTAATCTGAGGTACTATTTCTGGGTTAGCAGAGTCTGTAACCTGAAGCGTATGTAACCTGAAGCATCTGTAACCCGAAGTACCACGGTACTGATACCATTTCCCCACAAATATTATATCAGAAAGCCAGAGGATAAAAATAAATAAATCAGGGATTTTCTTTGCAAAACATATAGAACACCACAGAACAGAGTGGAGGTTTATATTATTCTTATTAAATTAGCATGTCACGCATGTTGCTTCTCATATGGCTTTAGTGATCAAATAAATCCTGTTGTGCCCAAATGCTCAAAGTATTACACTGGAGAAAAGCATGTAAAGTCAGTCAAGCAAATAATCTTGCATCTTTAATTAGATGTTTTGATTTTTCAACCCCCAAGGCCTTTGAGAAGTTACAGAATTTCGTGGTTTGGAGCTTCAATAGGAAAAGCACTTGGAATGAAGCAAAACTATCATATATTCCTCAGCCACAGTTCTGTGAACCTTTAAATATTTAATACAGATTGGTATTAAATCTTTAAAGAAATTTAATATGTAGGAAGCTGTCTCATATCGAGTGTGATCGTTGGTCCATAAAGTTCAGTGTTGTCTGCGGTGACTGACAACAACTGTCCAGGATTCAAAAGTGAATTAGAGATGAGCTCGCAGTATCTCCAAATCTAGGAGAGTTACGTAGAGCTATTAACCAAATGAAAACAACAAAGCCAGCGGACCTGATGGGATACCTGCCGAAGTCTTCAAAGTGGGCGGAATTGAACTTACACAACTTCACAAGCTCATCGAAAAAAATCTGAGAGGACATTCCAGCAGACTTTAGGGATGCCAAAATGATCACTCTCTTTTTAAAAAGTGATAGAACGGATTGCGGAAACTATTGAGGCATCTCTTTATTAGCTGCAGCTGGCAAAATTCTTGCCAGGATCTTAGCAAATCATCTCCTAACAATATCTGAAGCTACCCTTCCTGAATCTAGGGGAACAGTGGACATGATTTTCACCGCTCGACAGCTTGAAGAAAAATGTAGAGAGCAAAACCAACCTCTGTATATGGTGTTTATTGATCTGACTAAGGCCTTCAACGCTGTAAATCACAATGCCCTGTGGACTGTCCTCCTGAAAACTGGCTGCCCAGATAAATTTACGAACATCTTTCGGCTCCTCCATGATAATATGACAGCAACAATCACAGATAGCAATGGCTCTCAACGTGAACCATTCACACTGGGATCAGGTGTTAAACAGGGTTGTGTTATTGCCCCAACTCTATTTATTATTTTCATTGCCATGATCCTACACATTGTCGAAGAGAAACTCCCCACCTGAGTAGAAATCATATATCGAACAGATGGAAAGCTCTTTAATCCGAGTAGGCTGAAAGCAAAGAGTAAGGTTACCACAACTTCCATCATAGAAGCTTCAGTATGCTGATGACAACGTAGTGTTTGCACACTCAGAAGATGACCTCCAAACCATTGCCAAAGAAGAAGAGAGGTGGACTAACAGTCTTACTCTGTATAAAATGGCTTCCTGTGTTCCTATGCCAGAAACCAAACCTGGGACAATTCACATGCAAAACATGCAATCTCCAAATGAACTATAGAGCTTTACTACAGAGGGGTAGCTCTGTTAGTCTCTTATAATCAAACCACAATAAAAGAGAGGCATTTCTTATAGATTAACAGATGTATGTTGACATGAACTTTCATGAGCTTGATTCAACTTTGTAGGGTGTCATATGGTGTAGTGGTTAGAGTGTTAGACTAGGATCTGAGATGCCAGTTCAAATCCCCACTCATCCATGAAGCTCACTGGACTAGTCACTGCCTCTCAGTCTAATCTGTGTCACAGGGTTGTTGTGGGGATTGAATGAGGAGCAAGAGAATCATGTATACCACCTTGTTTTGAGCTACAATTCCCATCATCCCCAACCAATCTGGTCAATGGTCAAGGATGTTGGGAGTTGTACCCCAAGACATCTGAAAGGTAACAGATTGGAGAAGGCAGATCTAGAGGATCCTGCTTGGGAAAAATATCCAAGGATTTTTGCAGAAAGGGGAAATTTTGATGAGGCAAAGCGAAATTCTCAGGAAGGTTGCAAATCCCTACAGAGGGGAGACGATTGGTTTATAAAAAGGTGGAACTAATTTGGATACAAGGAATGAAACAATGGTCCTTCATTGTTTTACATTTATTCAGTGAATGTAACAGATGAGGAAACTGTTTTGCTGTAATGTTTAGTGATTGCCATGCTTTGTCGGGTATGAGTCACAGTAATTAATTCAGACAATAAACTTAACCTCGATCTGCTTCAAAAATGTCTGAAGGCAGTTCATGAGTTCTTCTTATAGCTTAGTTATTCAGATTTATCCACTGCAATTTCTCAAGGACTTTTAAATTTGTATTTTCATATGGTACTCTCTGGATGGAGCACAAAGAGTTCAAGGTAAACAGTAATTGAGTTTCAAGCACATTTAGAAAAGCTGTGGTGATGCAATACAGTCAGCAACACAACTTATATGGAGATATCAAGAATCAATTGCATGGCTAACTGGACATTAATTAAAATTAATAGTGGCATAGTGCACTACAGCAGTGGAATCCAGAATTTCTAGCCCCCATATGAAAGGAAGCAAACAAAGTGACTTCAAGTCAGATGTTGTTGGAGCTGTGGCTCATGGGAATAGCATTCCAACATCTGAGGACATTGTGTTGGCTATCCCTGCTCTATACATTTAAAGCCAATTGCTATAAAAAAAATCCAGCATGGTCAGATCTGACTGCAAAAGAGGAAACTTCCCAGAAATAGGGCTGCCATGTTTTGAAAAGCAAAAAAGAGGACACGTTTGCTGACTTCTACTTTAAACTATGGATCGCTATGATGACTCTACCCATGAAAAAGAGGACATGTCCTGGGAAAAGAGGACATATGGCAACCTACAGAGTTAAAGGGTCAAAGTGTTCCAAAAGGCTTAGGAATTGTTTGAAAACTCAATATTGGCTTAACTGGAATGTATACTGCAGATCATAGAATCACAGAATTGTAGAGTTGGATGGGGCCATGAGGGTAATCTAATCCACCCCCCTGCAATGCAGAAATCTTTTGCCCGACATTGGGCTCAAATTCATGACCCTGCAGTTAAGAGTCTCATGCTCTACTGACTGAGCTCAGGAAAGTGCCATCATGACCAAGAAGATTATAGTGAGATAAATGAGCAGAATCAAATAAGCTATTCAAAGCAAGAAGGCTTCCCTCAAAAAATGGAAGTCTTGTCCAAATAAGGAGAACAAAGAGGAACTAACTTTGGCAAAACGAAGTGCATGCAGACAGTAAGGGATGCTTTAAAAGTATTTGAAGAGAACATAGGCTTAAAAAAACAACAACAACCAGAAAGAGCAACAACAACAAAATCCTTAAATACATTAGTAGCAGGAGACGATCTAGGGAGGTGGTTGGACCCTTGGATGACAAAGCAGTCAAAGGTGTTAAAGAAGGATAATGAAATTGCAGAGAAGCTGAATAAATTATTTGCCCCTGTCTTCACAGTGGAAGAAATAGAGCAGATCCCTGTGCCTGGAGTAACTTTTGTAGGAAGGGAGTTGGAGGAACTGAGGCAAATGGTAGTGTTGAGAGACAAAGTTCTAGCCTCCAATAGACAAAATAAAAACTGGCAAATTGCCAAGTCTATGTGGCATCCACCCAAGAGTTCTCAAAGAACTCAGATGTTGAAATGTTGATTTTCTAACAAAAATATGTAACCTGTTCCTCAGATCTGGCTTTGTACCTAAGGACTGGAAAGTAGCCAATGCAACACCATTTTTATTTTTATTTTTTTATTTTTTTTTTTATTTTAAGGATCCAGGTGGATCTTGGAAATTACACACCACTTACCTTAATGTCTGTCTGGGAAAACTAGCAGAAAGTTTTGTCAGAATAACCAGACATATAGAAAAACAAAGCTTTCTGAAGCAGAACCAGCATGACTTCTGCAAGGCTAAGTCCTGTCTCACTAACCTATTAGAGTTCTTTGATAGTGTCAACAAGTATAGATAGAGGTGATCCAGTTGACATTTTGTACTTGGACTTTCAAAGAGCTTTCAATATAGAACCTCATCAAAGGGTAAGCAAACAAGTCATGGAATAAGGGGCAAGGACCTCTTGTGGCTCAGGAACTGGTTACGTCACAGGATTCGGGGGGGGGGGGTAAGAATAAATGGACAGAGCTACATTTTCTAGAGTTCCTTGGGAATGGGAACTGATTGTTAAACCAGTCTGCGAACTGCAGTTATCTGAAAGGAATAGGGGTTTCCTAACAACTTGCAGCACCCTTAACAAACTATACTTCCCATGATTCTTTGGAGGAAATCATGACTTTTTAAATTGGCATGATACTGCTTTAAATGTATAGTGCAGATGGGAACTCAAATTAGAACTCCAGCAACGTAATTGCCAACCAGAGAGCTATTGTTTAGTCAAAAGAGATGGATGCATTCACAAACACAATATGTATCTTTTACAATCTCTTTCTACCCCTCCTTCCATCTTAACATCTGTTACCCCTTCTTTTTCTTTCTTCTCTTCCTCTCTTCACTTACCAAAATTTTGAATCCCCCTCCCCCACATCTTCCATCCATGTTAGTGAGAACTGAGAGCTGTTGAGAATTTGTGTAGTGTACATGATTGTGAATGTGCAGGCCTCTGTATGAGGGCAAAAGATCTGACTCCACAGTCACTAGAGCACTGCACTCCTTTTCATACTAATTGTTTTTTGGGAAGGGCTGCACATTTGTAAGTTCTGACATAACTGGTGAGTCTCAAGAAAAAAGCATGAGACAATGCAGAGAAATACAGAGTTTGTTTTTTCTATTTCTTCCTCTGTCTAGATGAAATGTGTGCTTCTTCCTGTCTAGCAAGCACTGCATGAAAGTGGAGTGCAAAAGGGCTGAAGACCTTTCCAAGAGAAGTACAAAATCAGGGGAATCATGCATTGCTCATGAATTTATTTGGATAATTTATATGTGCTGCTTATATTGAATGTTGAACTCTAATGAGTTTCTTTATTTTTGTTTTTAGTTTTCAACAAACTTTTATTGCAATCTCTTTCAAAAGAATTAAAAATTCAGAAAATCTGTAAAGTTGCGCAGCTCAAATGTGTGACTTGCACAAAGGCAAAACTAAATATACAAAGCAGAAACCAAACACATGGAACTAAAATAAAGCACAAAATTATGAAACCAAGGGTTATATTCAGCTATGATTTACTCAGAACAGGTCCACTGAAATTAATGGACCTAAGTTTGTCATGGTCATTAATTTCAATGGGTCTGCTCTGTGGAAAAAGATCTGTGAATACAATCCCAAATAAAATATCAGTTATACTAGCAACAATAGCAGGTGTGAGGATTTAAGCAAGAATAATCTTACAGATAAAAGATAAGTAGGCGTTTCAGGGAAGCACCTAAGCTGTTTACAACATAGATCAATGCATATTAAATAAAAGATGAATTCCAAAAATACAAAAAGAAATCCATGTTCAATTCAAACACAAGTAACAATTAAACGGCATCAAAATAAACATCATACATAATTATCTGCTACAAAAATATAAATGAAATTTCACGCTATAAAACATAGCAAGCAGCTAAACAAAATACCTTCTTAACACCAGGAAACAAAATTTTACAAACAGAAATACAGTCGTACCTTGGTTCTTGAACAGAATGCATTCCAGGATTCCATTCGACTCCCAGAACCATAGAAAAACCAAGGTGCAGCTTCTGATTGGTTGCAGGAGCGTCCTGCAGCCAATCGGAAGCTGCAGAAGCCACGCCAGACTTCCAAAAACCATTCAAAAACTGGAACCCTCACTTCTGGGTTTCGTTCGTTCGGGAATTTATTAAAAACATGATCAAAAACTCACTCATCCCCAGTGGCGTAGCGTGGGGGGTGCAGGGGGGGGGCCGGCCGCACCGGGCGCAACATCTGGGGGTTAGGGTTAGGGGGTGCAAATCCACGGGTTAGGGGGCACAAATCCACGGGTTAGGGGGCACAAATCCACGGGTTAGGGGGCGCAAATTACTTGCCTTGCCCCGGGTGCTGACAACCCACGCTACGCCACTGCTCATCCCAACCACCATGTACCCAATAAATCATACAATTTAACAAACAAACAATCTACATTTCAAATTCCCTATACACAGAAAAGCAAAGCAAAACTTGATTTCATAGAATCATAGAGTTGGAAGAGACCACAAGGGCCATCTTGGATGCAGTTCATCTGGCCCTGGAGACTTGAATACATCTAAACTAGCCAAGTATTCTTGTACTATCTGTTTAGTTATTCTGGGCTGTGTTTCCTTTGCTGAATCATTTGCTCCAAATTCTTCAGGTCGGGCATTGTTTTCTTTATCGGAGAAGACTGAGGCAAAGAAGGCATTGAGGAGTTCAGCCCTTTCTGTGTCCCCTGTTTGCATTTCACCATCTTCTCCTCTGAGTGACCCCACTGTTTCTTTGTTCTTCCTTTTGCTACGGACATACCCATAAAAGCCTTTTTTGTTGCTTTTAACCTCTCTAGCAAGCCTGAGTTCATTCTGTGCTTTAGCTTTTCTGACTTTGTGTCTACATGTGCTGGCTATTTGTTTGAATTCCTCTTTGGTGGTTTTCCCCCTTTTCCATTTTTTGTACACATCCTTTTTTAATCTTAACTCAGTTAAAAGTTCTTTAGATAGCCACCCTGGCTTCTTTAGGCACTTTCCATGTTTCCGTCTCATTGGTATTGCCTGAAGTTGTGCTTTTACTATCTCCCTCTTAACAAACTCCCAGCCATCATGAACTCCCTTTCCTTTTAGTATTACTGTCCATGGGATCTCACCCAGCACTTCCCTAAGTTTTATGAAATCGGCTTTCTTAAAGTCAAGAAATTGAGTCCTAGTATGCTTGGCTGCTCCTTTCCGCTGTATAGTAAACTTCAGAAGAGCATGATCACTCACTCCTAATGATCCTTCCACTTCTACCCCACTAACCAGGTCATCAACATTGGTTAGGACCAGATCTAAAATGGCTGTTCCTCTTGTTGCTTCTCCCACTTTCTGGACAATGAAGTTGTCTGCAAGGCCAGTGAGGAATCTGTTTGACCTTTTGCTCTTGGCTGAGTTTGACATCCAACAAATATCCGGGTAATTGAAGTCCCCCATTACTACTATCTCCCTTCCTTTTGCATGCTTGGCCATCTGTTCCAGGAAGGCATCATCTATGTCCTCCGTTTGGCTTGGGGATCTATAGTAGACTCCCACAATGAGGTCTCTGTTATTCTTCTCTCCCTTAATTTTGACCCAAATGCTCTCACTTTGGCTTTGAGGTTCTAAATCTTGGATCTCTTCACAGGTATACACATCCCTGACATATAACGCCACTCCTCCTGCTTTCTTGTCTGGTCTGTTTCTCTGAAATAGATTGTATCCCTCCATTATTACATTCTAATCGTGGGACTTATCCCACCAGGTTTCAGTGATGCCTATTATGTCATATTTAGTTTGCTGTACCAAGAGCTCAAGCTCATCTTGTTTATTTCCCATGCTTTGCGCATTACTGTACAGACATTGAAGTCCATTAATCATTCCCCCGTGTCTCTTATTTAAGGATTTTTTCCTCCCACCACTAGGTCTGTGTGCTGTTTGCTCCATTTGGTCTATGACATTTGGATGATCATCTTCATCAATTGATAGACTCCTACCTTCAGGAGCACTGTCTCCGTCCCCCACATTAGTCAGTTTAAAGCCCTCCTGATGAGGTTTCTGAGATTTTTGGCAAAAAACATTCCTCCCAACCGTTGTGAGGTGCAGCCCATCGCTTGCCAGAAGTCCATCTTCAAGAAACTGCAGTCCATGATCTAAGAATCCAAACCGTTCCTGTTTACACCATTTGCGAAGCCAGCTGTTCACTTCCACTATTTTCCCATCTCTCCCTGGGCCACGTCGTTGAACTGGGAGGACAGATGAGATGACAATTTGTGCATTTAATTGCTTCAATTTCCTGCCCAGAGCCTCGTAGTCTCTTTTGATCTTCTGGAGTCTATTGCTTGCAGTGTCATTGGTTCCCACATGAACCAAGAGGAAGGGGTATTTGTCAGTGGGTTTTATGATTCCTTGCAGTCGTTCAGTTACATCTTGGATCTTAGCTCCGAGGGGACAGCACACCTCCCGAGACATCTTGTCAGGCCCACAGATCACTGCTTCTGTTCCCCTCAGTAGGGAATCCCCTATCACCACTACACACGTCCTCTTAGGTTTGGTCGGGGTTCTTCCGTGAGCTGTCCGTTCCAAGGTCGCCTGCACATTCCCTGAGGACTGACTTTGCTGCTCATCTTCATATACCTGATCGACTGTAATGAGGGAGAGATCCTCAAATGGAGTCTGTTCTTCGTCTTCCATGCTAGGGGAGAGGACTTCAAAGCGATTGTGTATTTCTAAACAATCAGAGTGAACCCTGGGCCTGCTACTTCTTTGAGTCATGTTTCTCCATATATCTAGCACCTGTGTTGGTGCAGCTAAAAATGCATTTCATTCTCAGCTCTGTTCCTTCCAGATCAGGGACATGTTTTAGACTGCGGCTTTTGGGCACATCTTAAAGTTCTATCTAAACATACATATTTGTTCAAACACATGACTGATGTCATATGTACTCTGATCCTTATTCTCTGGGCTGGGTATCAAATTCACAGTTATTTAACACCCAATAGCTAGTTCTAGATTTAGAGATTTGTTTGGACTTAGATTTTAGACTTGGATTTTGTAGTTATTTTTAATGCTGGGCTGTAGTTACTACTTGGTTGTATTTTCATTAGATTTAATTTCTGTTCTCTGTTCTATCATTGAAATATATATCTCCTATATAGATTGGTATAGTTGTGATTAAAATGGTTTTATCCATTTGCGGCCTGCTAAAACTGCCTGCACATTTTGTAACTGAGTACACAGTTCCAGCTATAATATTTGAAATGGTTTTTAAGATTTGAAATTGTTTCCCATGGTACGATTAACTCAACTGCAATGATAACAATTTTACCCTAGCAGCTTACAAAAAAAATATCTTCCAAACATAATGGAAAAGATGATCATCACAGTTCTGTATCTCATTCATCCTTCTTGCAGGTGTTACATTGTTTAATCTTGAACATGAAATTTGCCTGGCAAAATGATGTATTGGTTGACGTACAAAGCTATTTGGATACAGTAGAGAATTTCAATGTGATTGTCAGAATCAAAATAATACTGATGCAATTACCTAAGTAATATAAACTTTTCCCCCTTTCTTATTTGGTGATACTTGTGGAAGTTGGGACTTCCATTTCTCCAGGGGAGCAAATGGCATTCTGAATTATTAGTCAATTTGTACTTTATTGCTAAGAATTCAAAGATGCACAGCTCAGGCTAAATTAAAAATAATAGGGAAGCAGTGAAACTAGAAAGAGAGAATCAATTTTCTACATTAGATACTGAGATGTTTTACAAATTAAATCACTTTCTATAAGTGAAAGGACTCTGGAATAATCAGTTTTAAAAGATTTTCACTCTCTTGCTGCCAACTGCTTTATGTCTTGCAGCACTGACATTGAAAATGGTACAAACAAATGGCCCTTAAGGAGACATCAGAATTTGATTCTCACATGTTTGATAGAGTGGCAAGAGTACTGAAAGGATGCACTGCATGGATTCATTCTCCTTTAGTGGAGGAAAGAGATCCTGTATGAGTTGTCACTGCCTCTCCACTGGCAGGAAGTAAAGACTTTCAGAAGGGTACATCTTATGGGCAGGAATCCTTCTCCAGTTCAGCTTCTTCCGGCTCTATAGATTTCTCCTTTCCCTCTTCCCAGCATCCATTTTCTTTGGCCTTTTTGGAGCCTACAGCCCTTGCCCAGGAGGAGACCTGATTGGGTATCTCTGTGGACACATCAGGGGTCTCAGAGAAGCACCCATGGTCCAAGCAGGGCTGGGAACCTTTATGGTGGTTGGGCACACAGGAGGAGAAGGAGGGTTAACCTCTCTCCTTCCCCCTCTGTGTCCTCCTCTTCACCACCCAGCAGCTTCTCATCCTCTCGCTGTGGCAGAAGGCACAGATGCCAGCCAAGAGGAGCAGGGTGCTGATCAGGGGAGAAAGGGGCTCTGACAGAAGGGCCTCTAAGGAAGCTGAGACCTGCCCCACCCCCAAGGCAGCCATCTTAGAGGAGGCATCAAGCTCTCACTACCACCCCCTTAAACTCCAGGCAGAGTGGAGCCTTCACCCACAAGTATTCCAGTGAATAGTAGATCACTTCAGCCTTCCAAGATCAGACCTGTTTGCAAGTCCAGAAAACTGAAAGAGGGAACTCTTCTTCTCCCAGTTCAGGACCCAGGGAGTGATGGGCATGGATGGCCTGACCTCCATCTGGCCAGGGGGGGTTTCTATATGCCTTTCTTCCAATGGCCCTAATTCAGAGACTTCTCAGGTGATCCAGATCCATTTCAGGGGAGATTATTGTAGTGGTTCCCTTCTGGCCAAGCAGAACTCATGGCTCTATCAGTGGCAGACTCTTGGCCCCACCCCAAAAGAAGGTCCTGCTGTTGTCGGAAGAGGTCTGCCACCTTTACTCAGATTGACTACAGCTCCATGAAGTTGAAGACACCTTGAGCATGGTTTCAGCTATTGAAAGGTGGCATGGAAATATGATGGTGATGATAGATACTGTAGATAGGTTCTATTGGGGGAAATAGCTTAAAATTACATTTTAGGCAAAATTGCACCCAAAATGTATATATTATGTGGCATATGTAAAATGATAAATGCAAACTGATGTGGGAATGTGGAGAACTGCACTTAAGATTGGGGAAATGAGGAACTGATAAAAAGCAAAACTGACAGTTGTGTCTGCCTCTTAACTACAGGCCTCTGGTGGCAATGAGTATGAGTATAGATACCAGTTTTCAAAAAAAAAAAAAATCCCCCCTGTTGTGAACTGCCCTGGAATCTTTGGATGAAAGGCAGTATACCAATTTAATAAAATACAGTGGTGATGGTGATGATGACATCTCCAAAATTGTGTTGTTCCATGACACATGACATAGGTCTTGTGTGTGTGTGTGTGTGGTCTACAACAGCTCCATCCATTAGAAGAAAAATGGTTTAAATCTATACTCTGCAAGAAATTAAGATACAAATTCTGCTTCTTGTTGAATAATTATGGAGGGGAACAATTTGGCAAGAACATTAATTGCTTTCCAAGGATATCATGAAGGAGGGGATGGACAGATGAACACTTAAACACTGTCAAACAACAGCTGCAACTTGTTTAACAGTAGCTTCGAAGAAATGATCACAATCCCCTTGAAAAATTGAGCTTTAAAGTATATTTCCATATTTTCCTGTCTCCGTTTTTCTTCCTTATCTTTCATTCCCATCCAGTGGACAATCTAATGTTCTTGCTTTATAAGATAAGAGGGGAGATAAAGGCAATACATAAAAATGTCAAGTGACAACACAAAGTGTGAGTTGCTACGTGAATAGTAAGCAACTGTGGTAACAGAGGGTAGTTTAAAAGACAAAGATGAGCTTCCTGACATTTAATATAAAGCATGAGTGGTCAGTTGGTGGCCCACAGACCCCATCTATCCATCAAAATACCGTATTTTTCCGTGTATAAGACTATATTTCCCCCCCCAAAAAAAATTAAGGTTAAAATTGGGGGTTGTCTTATACATGGAATGTTGCAATTAAAAATATAAATAAATACATGCCGCCATCCATATTCTCTCTCTCTCCCCCCCCCCAGCCTCCCCTCACTATTGGCCTCATGACAGACCCTGGTCTGGTACTACCCCCCCCAGCAGCCCCTATTCCGGATATTGTCTCTTCCACCTGGTTCCCTCAGCCGCCCCCTGGCTACCCAGACCCCCCATTCCCCAAGCTCACTCACTCAGACAGGTCTGGCAGTCGCAGCTCCTCAGCATTCGCATCTGCTGGCGCTCGTGGAGTAAATACGGTACATACTGTAAATACTGAGACAAAAGTGCAACATACAGGTGGGAGAGCTGGCGCAGCAGCTACAGTAGAGTTACAATGAGCTGACAGGAGCAGCTGCCATTAGACAGCTTGCTTCACTGTTTGATGTTGAATACACGGTACTAAATATACTGGTGTTTTGAATATTTAATAAAATATGAAAATTGTTCTGTTTGGTGTTTAGAATATTTATTTCTTAATTTGGGGCTCAAAAAATAAGGGTTGTCTTATACATGGGGAGCGTCTTACACATGGAAAAATATGGTAATGTATTCCAGCCTGTGATGATTCTATCAAATAAGGCTTCACCATGAGGAGCCAAGAGGGTTCAGAAGCTTGAAAGGTGCAACCAAACATCCAGCTTGCCTCTTTTGTTTCCCTTGGGCAGTTAGTGGTCACTACTTTCCCCCAAGAAGTCCTCTCAATGATGCCACATACATACTGTTGTTCTGATGGGACTCAGAAAGATGGCAAACAACCAAGAGCACCAACACCAGATCAACACTTCTGGACAGTTTTTACCTACTTGAAATAAAGTTTGCAAGTGGTCTTGCTTTAAGGGGGGAAATAAATGTTTAAGAGATGGACATGATATATGTAATCTCACAGCTATCCTTAGGAGTTCATGTATTCCAGGGAGGAGGAACCTGTGACCCACCAGATAATAGACTCCAACTTCTATCAGGGATGATAGGAGTTGCAGTCCTTTTGGAGGGCCACAGGTTCCCCATCTTCGATGTTCAGAGTGATTTAACAAACAATCCCTTTCCACAGGGAACTCTGGGAGTTGTAATTCCATGAGGGCACTAGGGTTCTCCTAACCACTGTCAGCACCCTTAAACTACAGCTCCAATGAGTCTTCTGGGGAAACCACAACCGTTTTAAGTGGTGCAATAGTGCTTTAAATGTACTGTGACTGTGCCATCTGTTCCCTTGTGACTGTGATGTGAACAGCCAGAGGAATATTTAGGACAGTGCAATCAGTTCTCCCGCACAGGGAGCTGAGCTGAGCGGTGCTTTGCCTCCTCCTTCCCAAAGCCTAGTAAGTGCTTGCTTCAAGAAGGTGTGAGGGCTCTGACAGAGTCCTAGAGTCCTCCCTCTTCCTTCCCAAAGCCTTGTTAGCACAATGGTAAATAGGTAAATGGTAAATAGGGATGCGGGTGGCGCTGTGGTCTAAACCACAGAGCCTAGGGCTTGCCAATCAGAAGGTCAGCAGTTCGAATCCCCACAATGGGATGAGCTCCCATTGTTTGGTCCCAGCTTCTGCCCACCTAGCAGTTCAAAAGCATGTCAAAGTGCAAGTAGATAAATAGGTACCGCTCCAGCGGGAAGGTAAATGGCGTTTCCATGCGCTGCTCTGGTTCCTCAGAAGCGGCTTAGTGCTGCTGGCCACATGACCCGGAAGCTGTCTGTGGACAAACACCGGATCCCTCGGCCTATAGCGTGAGATGAGCGCGCAACCCCAGAGTCGTCAGCAACTGGACCTAATGGTCAGGGGCACCTTTACCTTTACTTTTAAAGCAGATACTATGCACCCAGAGGTTGCTCAGTTCAGTCCTTGGCATCTTCCCATTTAACAATCTTAACTACCAGAGCTGGCGTGAGGCCTTGGAGTGCTACTGCCCATCAGAGTGGATAGCACTTGACTGGATGGACCAGTGGTCAGATCCAGTGCATTCTAGCTTTCCTCCTTTCTCTCTTCATTTTCATTCTGACTTTGGAAGAGTGCGCAACTCAAAGCTCTCCAAGGTATTGGTCTGATATTGCCCAAACCATTTTGTGTATCAAATTATCACACGTCAGTAGCCTCATTGAAGTTTAAATTGCTCTCACTCTCTCTTTAATTCCCGTCATGCAGGGGATCAATTTTTCAAAGCTGGTCGGCTAACATTAGGTACAAAGAAATAATCCATGGCTTGCATTTGTGCACCTGTTCTGAGAATTTAAAAATGATCAACTATCTAAGCAGATAATGAACGGTGGGAGATTAGGATTCAATCTGACACACACCACCTGCAGGCAGTGCTTGGTCCATTTAAAATCAATAAGGCTTATTTCTTTTTCAGAATGATTGGTTCCTTTTGAGTTGGCATAGTCAAGTTTCCAGACTAAATTGCTTCTGCTCCAGAGGACACTACATTTGCCACACAAACTGAACAGGCTGTAAGCAAGAGCGCACCTTGCATCTCGCATGATGGCCTCGGATCGCTATTCATTCGTTAAACTGCCCCAAGCATGAATGGATGGCTGAATTTGTTTTTAGAACCCTGATGCACGAAGCACCTCTTCTTGTAAGGCTATTAAATGATACGGATTATTAACAAGGATAAGAAACCAATAAAGACAAAGGAGTATGCTCCACTTCTCTGTTGCACTAGTCATTTGGGGAGCTACGTAAGGGTGATATTGAACTCATAGGCTTGTTTCTGCCATCAAGCTACATACATGGCTACATACAGGAAAATGTGATTCTATCAGGTAGCATAATCTCCAGCGGTGCACCAAACATGAGTGGTTCCTCCTGTAACTGGCTGCAGAAAGTCAGGCATGTAGAGTCCCCTTCCCTTTTGTCACCTGTCACCGTTTCATAGACCGTGTGTAGATTTCCCACATGAAGGCTCATATGTCAAGATATTGACTCCCATGTACCGAGTTAGAGTTGCTGGAAATTTCACTAATCACCAGTGCCATTTGGGAAGAAGGAGGAGAGAGCTAGGTTTATTCCTCCTGCTCCCACCACTCACTTAGTACTGGTAATACATTGGTTTGCTGGTTGGTTGGTTGGTTGGTTGGTTTAGTGAAGCTAGGCATCCACAGCACCAACAACTGAATTTGGAGAAAAATCACAAATGGATCAAAAAGGTTCATGTTTCCTTTCGGAAATGAGACACAGTGGAGAATGTTGCATCTTTATGATATACATCATAAAGATACGAGGTTTCGTTACATCAGTGTTTCCCAAACTTGAGTCTGCAGCTGTTTTCGGATTACAGTTACCACCATCCCTGATCCTTAGTCTTGCCAGTGAGGGATAATGGAAGTTGTGGCCCCAAACCAGCTAAAGACACTGCTTTACACATTTATACAACCTGAACCTACAACGGAGGGGTTCATAGCATCAACACCCCAAAAGGGCCCCATTTCTCCCATAGCCACAGCCTTGGATTCAAGCAGAAGTTAGCCATTGTGCTCTCTCTCTCTCTCTCTCTCTCTCTCTGCCTTTCATGCTGCAGCTTTTTCCTTTCAAATAAGTCACAGCAAACTGCACTCCAACCCCAGCTTTATCCTTCTAAGAGCTGCAGGATGGGCCCCAGCCATTTGCTATTTGATGAAGAGGCCTCTTTTATTTTGCTCTCCTTTCCTTTGTTCTATTAATGGCCCACCTTCCAGGAAGGTAGGCTGGCTTATTTAGCTTTTAACACTTGTTGGATCCAGGTATGAGAGTCGTCTTACCAAGCTTAACACCCCAATCCTTGGGGATCCACTTGCTGAATCCAGGAATTTAGAGGGCTCTGGTACCCCAAACACATAACAGCCCACTGACATAACAGTATTGTCAGCTGATGGGGAGCTGGAAGCCCATAAAATCACCAACTTATCCCAACAAGCTCCTCAAATTCCATGGCAGTCCGATTTGATTGATCCTGATACAAAAGTCTAAGGATTGCCGAAAATGCCATTTCAAAGTTCAAAGGAGTAGAAAATTGCTGTTCAATAATTCAGTGGTGAAATGAAAATAATGTAAAGAAGATTAGGCATGCCTCTTTTTTTATTGGGGACTATTCATAGCACTGCTCTCATTTCCTAGCCTAGTTTTAGTTTTTTCCAAAGCAATGTTTTTAATCAAATACTTTCAATGGAGGCATTGTTCCCGTTTTTCTTCTTTATGTGCCTGGATAGTAAGGGGGAGCAGGAGGGGACCCTTCATTTCAAAAAAGAAACCTATCTTTATTTAATGTTTCTATTTTTACATAGTGTTATTTAACAAAATTGAGCCACTGCATCACTCTTTTTCTTTTGTTTCCATCACAATGGCACCTGCAAATGGTTTGGCAATGGCAGAAACCTGAACCAATAATTGTAACTGTAGCTGAGAGTGGAAATATACACCTTTAGGTGTTCTGCCAGCTGTGTGAAAGCTGCTTATTCTTGAGAGGCTCCTTCAATGCCAGGAGCATGCCATTATCACTCTTAGGCGGCAGCAAATTTGCCACACCCTGTTTACCCCAAGGGATGACTCGTTTGGTTTCTCCCTGGGGAGAAATCTTGGAGTGGCATGAGAGAGTAAGTGGACAATCTGGATGAGGCTAGGATACATAAGCCTGCATCTCCCCAAACTTTACGTCTTTTCCATTGTGGTGCCCTCTCTACCTCCCTTTTTCAAGAGTTGGGAGGGAGATGATTCCTCCTTAATTAGGAAACTTTCCTGCTCAGACTATGTTTTATTTGGTTTAATTGGATCTAGTCTAGTTAATCAGTCTCTGCAGATCATCTAGTTTCCCTTAATACTATATTTAATAAATATAACCATTCCCCATGTTAAAGCGGTATCATGAGTCTTCTTTAGTAATGGCAATGTTGAAATGAGTGGAGGACATGGATAAAGGACCAAAGGCATATTGTTGAGTGACTATGGGGACTTCTTCTTTTTTTACTATGGTTCTTTTCCTCCCCATATGCTGTAGTCTTATCTACATGGGGACCCCTGTACTAGCTTCTGAATAAGAAAAAACAACAACCCATACACATAGCATAATGAGTATACAATAACAGCCCATGGAATTCGCTCCTACAAGGGGCAGAGATGGCCAATGTCTAGGATGGCTTTAAAAGAGGATTAGACAAATTCACGGAGAAGAAGGCTATCCATAGCTGATAACCTTGATTATTATGTTCTTCCTCCACTTTTGGAGGCAGTATGTCTGGCGAACAAGAATGGACCTCTTCCACTGAGGTCTTACTTGTGGGCTTCCCAGGGGCATCTGGTTCACCAGTTAGGGAAGAGAATACAAGACTAGATGAGCCATTGGCCTGATCCAGCAGGCTGTTCTTATGGAGTTTGGCCCTTATACACAGAACAGACATCATGGCAACAGGACAATGATTTCACAGAAAAAGAGCCATGCAGTTGCTTCCTTGACATAGGGACATTGGAAGCTTCCATACAGTGAGCCAGACCCATTGGTCTGTCTAGCTAAGCACTGGCAGCAACACTCTAGGTTTTCAAGGAAGGAGCCGCTTCCAGACCTACCTGGAGATGTCATGAATTGACTTCAGTTCTGAACCACAACACTTCCCTGGAATATGTGACTGTGTCATCCAATCATTCTCAAGCTAGTCTGGGGAAAACGTTCACTGCACACCTAGGCCTGAACTTTCAGCACATCTCTAATGGGAATTAATACTGGGTGCATGTGGGCAAAGATGAGGAAGAGAATGACAATTTTCTAGCTGGAGTTTCCCAGAGAGGAGACCTTTAGGGTCCCTGTGATGTGCCCTCTTCAGAAAAAGTAACAGGACAACTAAATGGGAAATTTAAAGTTCTGGGTAAGATGAGACTTTCCTGTGGCAGGATTTGGTCTTTCAAGCCTGGTATTAAGTACTGTGAAAAGAAGCAGAAGTATATTAAGTATCCATACAACAATTACTACATAGGTGCTGAGGTTTAGCAGCCAGAGCAGAGCTGCAGTTTCAGCCCTGCCACCTGATCTTTCACACAATCTGTCTTTCACACAATCTACCACTCTACGGTTTGCATGGTAAGTGCAGAGATATGACAAACTGCCCACACATACAGTAATAATAATAATAATAATAATAATAATAATAATAATAATAATAATAATAAAATTTATATAAATATTTTTATTTATTTATACCCCGCCCTCCCCAGCCAAGGCCGGGCTCAGAGCCGGGCTCAGAGCGGCTAACAAGCAATAATAAAAACAAGTTGAATGAATACAACTTTAAAAAAAATACAATAATTAAGATATTGAAACATTAAAATATTAAAATGCAGCCTCATCACAGGAGGAGAAAGGAAAGAAAAAGAAAGAAAGAGGGGGGTGGAATCAAATTGACTCCAAGCCAAAGGCCAGGTGGAACAGCTCTGTCTTACAGGCCCTGCGGAAAGAAATCAGATCCTGCAGGGCCCTGGGCTCATGAGACAGAGCATTCCACCAGGCCGGAGCTAGTGTTGAAAAGGCCCTGGCTCTGGTTAAAGCTAATCTAACTTCCTTAGGGCCCAGGACCTCTAGGTGTTGCTATTTATGGACCTTAAGGCTCTCCGTGGGGCATACCGGGAGAGGCGGTCCCGTAGGTACAAGGGTCCTAGGCCGTGAAGGGCTTTAAAGGTCAAAACCAGTACCTTAAATCTGACCCTGTACTCCACCGGGAGCCAGTGCAGCTGGAAAAGCTGGGACTCCATGGGAGCAGGATACCTACTGATAAGTCCTGTTATGCACCTTTATTGTTTGTGCTCACTGTACTGACATTGGTGGTAGCTGTGGATCAGTCTGTTGACATGAGTGAACCTCAGTTTTTTTTCATCTGCAAAATGGGGTCTCACAAACCCAGACTGAAATACTGATTACATTAAAACCAGAATTAAGTGAATATTGCAAGGATGGTCTTAGTTGTGGATGCAAAATTCAAGGCAACGTTGTGCCATGTTGACCTTGCGTCATGTTTGTTTTCTGAATGAGATTCTGATCTCTAGCTTTCCACAATTCTGAGCATTATGTAAGTAATTATGCTACCCCATATCGTGTTACGGCTGTAATCCTAAACTCATAGTACTAGGGAATAAATATGCCACTCAGCACATTGGATTTACTTCTGAGTAAACATGTGTATGCTGCTCCTTTATAGAAGATAATTCTGGCACCCCATTAGCTGCCGAATTCATGTTTTCTCTCAGCAGAAATGAATGTGTGGTTTTAATGTGTGCTTACTATATTGATTTGCCATGTTCCCCTCCTTCTATGTTTGAGAATCTGGCAGAGCTGTGCTTTTGTATTTCATTCATTCTCATTAAAAAAAAAAAAATCTGTGAGAGTGAAAGCTAATACAAATAAAGCAATTGAATGTTTGCTCAGCTCTGTCCTTGGTAACCATTTCTTGCTCTTGTTTGTCTTTGTGGGAAATCCATTGATAGCTTGACATAACATCCCATTCAGAGAAAGCAACAACCCAAGGATATGTTAACTGCAAAAAAAAGCACAAAGCAAACTTGTATCAACCAACATGCCAGAAAGAACAGAATTGGAGCTTCATGCTCTAATCTTGGATGCAGCAGAAGCGCCTTGCTTATTTCACATGGTTTTGATCTCTCTGTAGTCGATTCATTTCATCTCTCCCCTCCCCTGCACACAATATCCTTGTCACTGAAGGTTGCAAACTGTCAGACTCCCCCCCCCCTTTTTATTCAGCAGCTCTGCAAATTGTGTTGCAGGCAAAGTGAGACTGAACCTCCACTAAAAGAACTGGTTTATGGGGGAAATGTAAGTGTCCATCACGGAACAAGTGATGGGGAAGGGGGGGGTCAGAGCCAAATTCTGTGGTTGGATAGCAGAATCTGGACAATTCCCTGCTGTCGTTGTGACATCGGGTTGCTTCAAAATAAGTTCTACTCTGAGGAGACCCAATGAAATTAATGAAGCTAAGTTAAACATGTTCATTAAATTCAAGGGATCTACTTGGAGTAGGACTAGCACTGAACACAAAAATTGGGTAGGAATCAACTGATTAGGCCCACCAGTGGAAGCCCGCAGAAGGACTTCCACTAGTGCACTGCGGCTTATCAATTTTGCTATCTCCTTTGATATCTATTGCTTTTTTTCGTTCTTCGGCTTTTTTTGAAAGGCACTTGTATAAAAAGCATGTCTTTCCTACAGCTCTGACACCTGCCCCTCATCACAGAATCAGAATTGTAGAGTTGGAAGGGACCCCAAGGGTCATCTAGTCCAACCCCCTGCAATGCAGGGATCTCAGCTAAAGCATCCATGACAGATGGCCATCTAATCTCTGTTTAAAACCTCAAGTGAAAGAGAGTCCCTTAAACAAGGGAGTCCATTCCACTGTCAAACAGGTGTTACCATCAGAAAGTTCTTCCATATGCTTACCCAGAATCTCCTTTCTTGTAACTTGGTTTGGGTCCTACCCAGCTCCTTCCACTGGACAAAACTCTGTGGCACCCAACTTGTCATTTTTCCCCAGGATGATGAGGAACCATCAGTGAGCACACTTTGTGTTTAGTCAGTCAATCCACTACAAATCCACCCTAACAGTTACCTCACCCAGCCCACATTTTACCAGCTTCTCTGCAAGAATATCATGGAGAACTTTGTCAAAAATGTTGGGATTTTTGACTACATGCTATCTGATGCAGCTTCCCACAGAAGCAATTAAGGAATTGGCCGAAGGCCAAGAAGACTGAGCAGTGGGAGTTATTCTGCCTAGAGATATGGGACCTTGGATACAACTCTGCTATTGGTCGAGGTCTCACATAAGCATGATGACTCATGATCTTCCTGGTTGGTTGGTTGGTTGGTTGGTTGGAGTTTGTTCAGAGAGAGTTAAGATCTGTGTCTGTATCCTGTATATAGTAACTTGCGAGTCTGCAGTAAATAATAATCCTATAAGTAACCAAGTTACTAGTAGCAGCGTCTTGTTCCTGCTTCATCCTGCCTGCAACTGATTGCTTCTGGACAGTCTGTGTATGCGCTGCTATATACAACAGGTTCTGGCTAAGATCCTTCAACAAAAAACCTTACTGAATTGAAATACATGACATCCATAGCATTCCCCTTATCCACCAAGCTTGTAACTCGGGGGGGGGGGAGAGATAGAGAGATTGAGATCCATCTGGTATGACTTGTTTTTGAGTAATCACAGCATCCTTTTTTAAGTGCTCACAAACTGACTGTTAAATTATCAGTCCTAGGACAGTTCCTGGTATTGACATCAAGCTGACCAGTCAGTAGTTACATGAATCTTATTTTTTCATCTTTTAAAAGATGGGGGGGTGGACTTTTGGTCTCCTCCAGCCTACAGGGACCTCATCTGTTGCCCAAGAATTCTCAAAGATTATAGATGGAGGCTCTGAGATCACATCTGCAAGCTCCTTTAGTACCCTTTGGTGCAGCTCATCAGGCCCTGTAGATTCGAATTCATTTAAAGTGGCTCAATTAAAGTGTTCCCTTACCACCTGTTTTCCTATATTGGGCTGCAGCTCCCTCCTTGCATCATTTATTCTTTTATGACCAGACTGGCCGCTGCTTTCCTTTTGGGAGAAGACAGATGCAAAGTAAGTGCTGAGTGGTTCCGCTGTCTCTCTGTCACCCAAGAGCATTTCTCTGTCTTCTCCATCCAGAAGGCTTATTATTTGTTTGTTCTTCTCCTTACAACTGCTAGCTACTTGTATAAACTCTTCCTTTGTGGTTCCCCTTTTCTTCCATTTGTTGCACATGCCCTTCTTAAACCTCAGCTTATCGGTCATCTCATTAAAGAAACAGTTTCCTTAAAGAAACATAGGTTTCTCTAGATGCCTCCTCTTTACTCTCTCTGACTGCTCACAACCCTCCCCATCCTCCAGTTCTTGCCTCATGGGATGCATGAAACCCCATAAATCGCTATCCCTTTCCTGTGGATCTGTGTCTGGCCCTGCTACCTCTTCTACCCACTCTTGGAGCCCTGCCAGTCCCTAACAATAGGTTCCACATCCATGCTACAACAGTAAGGATTTTTTAAAAAAATAATGCATGGGATTCAGACCAGAATGGGAAATCAGTGTAAGGACTTGATGTGGTCCCTAACAGGACGATCTCATGGTGGAGTCCCATATAAAGCATTGGCACACATCTGCAAAACATGTGCATGCTATAAGACGTATCAGCAGAATCAGCAAAAGCAAAATTGTGTAGGAATGGTGGCATCATTTTATGATTTACAGCAAAGAAAACAAAAGAAACACGGCATGCTGTGTTAGCGGCTTCTCACACATCCTCTCTATGTGGAGAGAGCACAAAGAGCGGAAGTTTGTCAGCCTGACTTCTGCTCACACACACACGGTGACAAGAAATGGAATCATCCATGGGAATGTAAGAAAGTAAAAAACTTCTGGGAGACGATATATAATGAGATGAAAAAGATGTTGAAATATACATTTATTAAAAAACCAGAAGCATTTCTACTTGGCATTGTAGGGGATGCTATTAATAGACAAGATTGTAAATTGTTTTTATATGCAACAATGGCAGCAAGAATATTGTTGGCACAAAAATTGAAACAAGAAGAATTACCGATGAAAGAAGAGTGGCAAATGAAATTAATGGACTATACAGAATTAGACAAATTGACAGGAAGGATTCGAAACCTCCGGGACCAGTTCTTAGAGGACTGGAGTAAATATTTGAATTATCTGAAAAGCAATTGTAATAAACAGATTACGCTAGTAGGACTGCAATAAGTTTTGTAAGGAGGATTATGTGAAATATTGCAAGGAAGACCATGAAGAGGATATCGGTTAAGGATAATGAAAAGTAATAGAGAAATTAAGAAATGCAGATTAAGTGATAAAGAATGGAAAATCTTCAGAGGTAGTTGACAGAAGTCTAAAATATTGTATAAGACAAAAATGTATGTTAAATGGCTGTTGGAAATGATATGTTAAAAAATTAATAAAAATGTCTTTAAAAAAGAAAGAAAGAAATGGAATCATCCAATCATGGAACCCTCTGCAATAGTGGCAGTGAAAACATTGACAGTCCCATAGTCTGAGTGATGTGAGCGGAGTGAATGGTTTTGACAGCAGTGAGAGAGGTTATGTGATATCCCCCTTATGAATTCCAATGAATTGAGCTTTTACTTTTATTTTCAATGTGTGTATTGACTACTGACTAAAAATCTTTTTAATATAGCAGGGTTTTTTACATACTTACATATAACGGCTTTTTTTTTTAGCCAGAAGCAAAAGCCATAACCAGCAGATTGTTAAGTCCCAAGTCATTATTCACCAAACAAATGAATCCAATAAAAAACAATAATAAAGTACAGGGATAGTGAAAGAGCTATAATAAGTCTAATAATAACCACAATCAAACAACAATGGTTTGGGGTAGTGACAAATGAATATGGGTACTATACATGAGTTCTAAAGTGGAACTAAAATCCAATAAAATCCTCTGGTTTATGCTTACCTAAACCAGCAATCCTTTGATGCCTCTCTGTTTCTTCATTACATCCTCAAGATTACCTAACCATTGAGTCTCAGACGGGAGACCGCCTGCTAGCAAGGGCAGCCCTTTGCTACAGTTAACAAACACATAGCAAGATCTTTTACACCTACAAACACATGGGAACATTTTAAAAGTTATTAAATAGAAGTACTTGTTGGATCCTCTGGGATAGGCTAATCCACCAGCTCATTAATTCAGTTCAAAACTAGACACAAGAAGTCTCTTCTCTCTCTCTCTCTCTCTCTCTTACAGCTCTGCCATAAATGAAACAAATTGTTTTCTAACGGCACACTTTTCATCACCGTAAGTCTGCAAGGCGTTAGATCACAATAGCTAATGATGTTGTCTGCATTTTTATTTATTTTTTATTTTTATTTTAAAAAGTAGTAGTGAACATAAATGAGTTCTCCAACTTCATCAGTTTGTTCACAAGCTGCAAACTTAGGGGGGGAGCATTTAGCAGTTTTTAGGATGTTTTCCATCATTGTCATATATGCTCCTTATTTCTGCAGAGTGTCATCCAATGCTTCCAGTTCAGAGGAAGCTAGAGCAGCAGTTCTCAACCTGTGGGTCCCCAGATGTTGCTAGCCTTGCTAGCTAGGGGTGATGGGAGTTGTAGTCCAACAACATCTGGGGACCCACAGGTTGAGAACGGCTGTGCTAGAGTAAGAGGAGGAATTCTGCTTTCCATTCTGACTTGGCAAAATGCAATTATTATTATTATTATTATTATTATTATTATTATTATTATTATTAGTATACCACCATTCATCTGAAGATCAGAGAACTGTTCACAATGGTAATTGTCAGGGACCGTGTTCCTCTCTCCCTCTGCTCCTGATCAGGATTCTGAGTCTTCCCAGGAGCAGGAGGATAGTATAATAATAATAATAATAATAATAATAATAATAATAATAATAATAATTTATTATTTATACCCCGCCCATCTGGCTGGGTTTCCCCAGCCACTCTGGGCGGCTTCCAACTGAATATTAAAAACAGTACAGCTTCAAACATTAAAAACTTCCCTAAAGAGGGCTGCCTTCAGATGGCTTTTAAAAGTAAAATAGTTGTTTATTGCTTTGACATCTGCTGGGAGGGCGTTCCACAGGGCAGGCGCCACTACCGAGAAGGCCCTCTGCCTGGTTCCCTGTAACCTTATTTCTCGCAATGAGGGAACCGCCAGAAGGCCCTCGGTGCTGGATCTCATGTGGATGGAGACGCTCCTTCAGTATAGATTTGGAACAGTGGTTTGCAGAGGGACATAGTTCAGAAGGCAGAAGCTGGGAAATACTGGATGGAGAACAGCTAGGAGAAGAAACACTGGGAGAGAGAGGGTTAACAGATTCACAGTCTCTGGACAGCATTACTCTGCTCAGCCCAAGGTCGAGAAGAGCTCAGAAAGTGTCAGAACAGAAAACACAGAGGGTATAAACTCAGATTACAAGATGTAGGAGTGATGTAAATTAATAGGTATGGAAGGGGGTGTGATTAGGAGCACCATCATTTCTAGGAGATGTATTCTTTGTTCTCTTGCTGTGATTATTAAAGTTTCTAACTGGTAAGAAGCGGAAAGGTAAACGGCGTTTCCGTGCACTGCTCTAGTTCGCCAGAAGCGGCTTAGTCATGCTGGCAACATGAACCAGAAGCTGTACGCCGGCTCCCTCGCCCAATAAAGCCAGATGAGCGCTGCAACCCCAGAGTACCTTTACCTTTACCTTTTAATCAGAATTAAGAGTTTACTTATGACTGAGATCAATCCTCTTGAAGAAACAGCATTGTCACAAAAGGGAGAATCAAATGAAATTAACCCTCTATTTTAACCCATTGCCTGAAAGAAAGAAAAAAGTCATTTGAATTGCAGGTATTGAAATGATTTATTTAAAGCATTTGCATACTAGAGCATACTCTTGCCATCCAGATTATGAAATGGGAAGGTTTCTTCAAAAAAATTTTGGACAAGTAGCTGCCAAAACATGCTGAAGTAAATTGTTTTCAGAATCCAGAATAGGCACTGAGGCCCTTGTGTAATACACTCCCGGTGACCCATTAGAATCAGGTTAATTCAGATGGAGCAGTTCAGATAGAGGTCTCAATTTCTCTATTTTATGTTAATAAGAATAGCAAATATTGTGCCAGCACGAAAAAGAAGAGGATATTGCACGAGAAAGAAAATGTGCAATTAATTCTACTCAAAATGCTGCTGGAGAAATAAAGCAGACTTTGCATTCAAATATGTATTGTGAGTGATAAGACAGATACACTCTGTGGTTTGAATTATGAATAGGAAATAATTTTGTTGACATGCTAATTTCAGATATTTTCATAGCTGGAATTAAAAGTGGCTTTAGTAACACAAGGGCATCTATCAGATAGTTTGACTCTGAGTTGGAGATTGACTTGCCTAAGGCTTTCAGAATGTAGGCAGGAATTGAACAGGGGCTTTTATTATTTTTTGGTCCATCTCCTTAGCCACTAGGCTAATCCAGTTCTCTATAAATGTGGACATAAAAATGTTTTGAAACCTGTAAGGTAAAGGTAAAGGGACCCCTGACTATTAGGTCCAGTCGTGACCAACTCTGGGGTTGCGGCGCTCATCTCGCTTTATTGGCTGAGGGAGCTGGCATACAGCTTCCGGGTCATGTGGCCAGCATGACTAAGCTGCTTCTGGAAAACCAGAGCAGCACACAGAAACGCAGTTTACCTTCCCGCCGGAGCGGTACCTATTTATCTACTTGCACTTTGACGTGCTTTTGAACTGCTAGGTTGGCAGGAGCAGGGACCGAGCAACGGGAGCTCACCCCTTCGTGGGGATTCGAACTGCCGACCTTCTGATCAGCAAGTCCTAGGCTCTGTGGTTTAACCCACAGCACCTGTACCCTTGTCCAAAAGAAGCACTGCAATATATCAAAATCTAGTTGGGTAAGCATGGAAACCAATTTACAAGGATTCATGAAAGTCACTTGGGAGACGAGAAGCCTCATACCTTAGATTGTTCAGGAATTCTAGGTAACCAAGAAATTGGTGCGGTTTTTAAATTAATGGTTAAAATCATGGCAGTTTTGAAAGTTTCACTCCACCATCTTGATTCAAAATTGTGACCAACTGTACTCAAACACAGATGAAACCATCATGTAAAATTTTGGTTGCGCATGCGCACACATACAAACACAAATGCACTTTTGCTCAAAACAATAATATGTGTATTTGAAGGATATTTTCTTTCAAAATATCAATTTTAAATTCACATACATTATATAAGTACCACATCCCAATAGTTGGAGATGTGTGACAGTCTAGCTACTAATCTGGTCAATAGTTTGAGCACTGCAGATGAAGTCAATCTCTATTTTTGAAAATTGACAAAAATCAAATTCCTCAAACATCCCTGTTCGTTATAGTGGTGCTATACTGTGAAACAAGAATGCTTTTCCTTATATTTCATGGCTTTGGTTTTGTTTCAAGCACATTCAGAGACTTTGATCCAACTTCATAATAAGCCTCTGTGATATTTGAAGTGCCTTTCCATCCTTCCATTCATCTAAAATTCATATTTCTTTTGCCCCAAACATAGGCCTAGATCATAGTTTTCCTTCTGTGAATAAAACATGGTGCAAAGTTCATAGAAAAGGACTTTAACTCATTCCCCTTTACTCTGCAGCTCTCTGTGTCCTCCTGCTATCAGATCCATGAGATTGCTAGCAGGACCATTGTGAATTGTTTGGGATATAAGGCAGAACATGCTGCTCCTTCACCTAAATGGAACAGCAACATTATCCAAGCCATAGCGTTTAGGTGAAAATGGGAACCATATTTGACAGAAGTTTGCCACCTGACAATTTTTCTCCCTCTTGTTGAGAAGGGCAGCAGAGAACACTGTAGAAGGGGGCAAGGGGGCAACAGTGTAGACCTTTGACCCCTATGGCAAAACTAATAGATCCAGCTCTGTGGAATGATCAGACTGCATGTCCCCAGATATGCTGCTCAACCGTTCAACTGCTGAGTTTTGTGCATTTGGTGGGAAGATTCTGACCCCATTTGGCTGAATGTGCTTTGAAGACTTTCTGCAAATGAGAACAGATTCCAGCTTCAGACCTGCCCACTCAACATGAGAAAACTGGGATAGAGCCAGTACACATGGGGGCAGGTGCAGCTCAAGAACCCCCACATGCACTACACACTTTGTGTCCTCAACTGTTCTTTTGAACACATGATTAAAAGTTCTATACCCTCTTGGTTTCTTGCCTTCCACGATAAGAGAAATTGCTGTGGGAGAGTGATCAAAGAGGATCATGATCACCATTCCAATTGGAGACACAAGTTGAAGAGTGGGGGATAGAGTGTCTGACAGGCAGCAAGAGCACGTTGGAAGGAGAGTGCAAGAGGTGGCAGAATTTGGGGGACACACATACATACAAAGAGGACTTACATTATGAGTGTGCACCAGAGGTCGGGAATAGAATTGACTTTGAGTGTCACGTGGTGAGCTTAGGAGCTAGGAGACCACATAAGGAAAGAGACAGCAGGATTGATGGTGGAGAAGGAAGTAAGAGAATTATGAAAGGAGAAGGAAACAGAGGTAAGGTTGATGTCAGAGACTGGGCAAAGGAGGAATGGTGGAGACCACCTCCCCATCCTGACCCTTCCAGGGAGAAGGAAGAGGAAGACAGTATAGATTTACAACAGGGGTTTGAGGGAGGTCACAGCTCAGAGGCAGATGAGGGGGAAAGTTGGTAAATCATGGGAGAGCCAGAGCAACACCTGGCTGACACGTTGTCATTAGTAAGCCTTCCAGACCCACCATCTCCCAGAACCTGGGGAGCCTGAAAAGTAGGGGAGCAAAGAGACGATCTCAAGATGGAAGGGGAGGGAACAGCTGCAGTCGCCTGCGATTCCTGCGCAATGTTTGCCATCTTGCCAAAGGTTGCAGGCAGCTTTACCTGCAGCAATTGCATGTTGATTGCCCTTTTAAAAGACAAAGTCCAGCAACTGGAGGAACGTGTAGCTACGCTCCAAAGAATTAGAGAGCTGGAGCTCTTCTTGGAAGCAACAGAGCACACCGTCTCCACCAGGGAGGAGACAGGGGACTCCCCTGAGAAGGAGGCTAGTTCACCAACACAGGAGCCAGATATATGGAGAAACGTGACTCAAAGAAGTAGGAGGCCCAGGGTTCACTCTGATTGTTTAGAAATACACAATCGCTTTGAGGTCCTCTCCCCTAGCATGGAAGACGAAGAGCAGACTCCATTTGAGGATCTCTCCCTCATTACAGTCGATCAGGTATATGAAGACGAGCAGCAAAGTCAGTCCTCAGGGAATGTGCAGGCGACCTTGGAACGGACAGCTCACGGAAGAACCCCGACCAAACCCAAGAGGAGGCGTGTAGTGGTGATAGGGGATTCCCTACTGAGGGGAACAGAAGCAGTGATCTGTGGGCCTGACAAGATGTCTCGGGAAGTGTGCTGTCTCCCCGGGGCTAAGATCCAAGATGTAACTGAACGACTGCAAGGAATCATAAAACCCACTGACGAATACCCCTTCCTCTTGGTTCATGTGGGAACCAATGACACTGCAAGCAATAGCCTCCAGAAGATCAAAAGAGACTACGAGGCTCTCGGCAGGAAATTGAAGCAACTAAATGCACAAATTGTCATCTCGTCTGTCCTCCCAGTTGAACGACGTGGCCCAGGGAGAGAGGGGAAAATAGTGGAAGTGAACAGCTGGCTTCGCAAATGGTGTAAACAGGAACGGTTTGGATTCTTAGATCACGGACTGCAGTTTCTTGAAGATGGACTTCTGGCAAGTGATGGGCTGCACCTCACAACGGTTGGGAGAAATGTTTTTGCCAAAAATCTCAGAAACCTCATCAGGAGGGCTTTAAACTGACTAATGTGGGGGAGGGAGACAGTGCTCCTGAAGGTAGGAGTCTATCAATTAATGAAGATGATCATCCAAATGTCATAGACCAAATGGAGCAAACAGCACGCGGACCTAGTGGAAGGAGGAAAAAATCCTTAAATAAGAGACACGGGGGAATGATTAATGGACTTCAATGTCTGTACACTAATGCGCAAAGCATGGGAAATAAACAAGATGAGCTTGAGCTCTTGGTACAGCAAACTAAATATGACATAATAGGCATCACTGAAACCTGGTGGGATAAGTCCCACGATTGGAATGTAATAATGGAGGGATACAATCTATTTCAGAGAAACAGACCAGACAAGAAAGGAGGAGGAGTGGCGTTATATGTCAGGGGTGTGTATACCTGTGAAGAGATCCAAGATTTAGAACCTCAAAGCCAAAGTGAGAGCATTTGGGTCAAAATTAAGGGAGAGAAGAATAACAGAGACCTCATTGTGGGAGTTTACTATAGATCCCCAAGCCAAACGGAGGACATAGATGATGCCTTCCTGGAACAGATGGCCAAGCATGCAAAAGGAAGGGAGATAGTAGTAATGGGGGACTTCAATTACCCGGATATTTGTTGGACGTCAAACTCAGCCAAGAGCATAAGGTCAAACAGATTCCTCACTGGCCTTGCAGACAACTTCATTGTCCAGAAAGTGGGAGAAGCAACAAGAGGAACAGCCATTTTAGACCTGGTCCTAACCAATGTTGATGACCTGGTTAGTGGGGTAGATGTGGAAGGATCATTAGGTGCGAGTGATCATGCTCTTCTGAAGTTTACTATACAGCGGAAAGGAGCAGCCAAGCATACTAGGACTCAATTTCTTGACTTTAAGAAAGCCGACTTCATAAAACTTAGGGAAGTGCTGGGTGAGATCCCATGGACAGCAATACTAAAAGGAAAGGGAGTTCATGATGGCTGGGAGTTTGTTAAGACGGAGATAGTAAAAGCACAACGTCAGGCAATACCAATGAGACGAAAACATGGAAGGTGCCTAAAGAAACCAGGGTGGCTATCTAAAGAACTTTTAACTGAATTAAGATTAAAAAAGGATGTGTACAAAAAATGGAAAAGGGGGGAAACCACCAAAGAGGAATTCAAACAAATAGCCAGCACGTGTAGACACAAAGTCAGAAAAGCTAAAGCACAGAATGAACTCAGGCTTGCTAGAGAGGTTAAAAGCAACAAAAAAGGCTTTTATGGGTATGTTCGTAGCAAAAGGAATAACAAAGAAACAGTGGGGTCACTCAGAGGAGAAGATGGTGAAATGCAAACAGGGGACACAGAAAGGGCTGAACTCCTCAATGCCTTCTTTGCCTCAGTCTTCTCCGATAAAGAAGACAATGCCCGACCTGAAGAATTTGAAGCAAATGATTCAGCAAAGGAAACACAGCCCAGAATAACTAAGGAGATAGTACAAGAATATTTGGCTAGATTAGATGTATTCAAGTCTCCAGGGCCAGATGAACTGCATCCAAGAGTATTAAAAGAACTGGCAGATGTGATCTCAGAACCACTGGCAGTCATCTTTGAGAATTCCTGGAGAACAGGCGAAGTCCCGGCAGACTGGAGGAGGGCAAATGTTGTTCCTATTTTCAAAAAGGGGGAAAGAGAGGACCCAAATAATTACCGTCCAGTCAGTCTGACATCAATAGCAGGGAAGATTCTGGAGCAGATCATTAAGCAAACAGTCTGTGAGCACCTAGAAAGGAATGCTGTGATCACCAATAGTCAGCATGGATTTCTGAAAAATAAGTCATGTCAGACTAACCTGATCTCGTTTTTTGACAGAATTACAAGCCTGGTAGATGAAGGGAACGCAGTGGATGCAGCCTACCTTGATTTCAGCAAAGCATTTGACAAGGTGCCCCATGATATTCTTGTAAAGAAGCTGGTAAAATGCGGTCTTGACTATGCTACCACTCAGTGGATTTGTAACTGGCTGACTGACCGAACCCAAAGGGTGCTCATCAATGGTTCCTCTGCATCCTGGAGAAGAGTGACTAGTGGGGTGCCACAGGGTTCTGTCTTGGGCCCGGTCTTATTCAACATCTTTATCAACGACTTGGATGATGGACTCAAGGGCATCCTGATCAAATTTGCAGATGACACCAAACTGGGAGGGGTGGCTAACACCCCAGAGGACAGGATCACACTTCAAAACGACCTTGACAGATTAGAGAACTGGGCAAAAACAAACAAGATGAATTTTAACAGGGAGAAATATAAAGTATTGCACTTGGGCAAAAAAAATGAGAGGCACAAATACAAGATGGGTGACACCTGGCTTGAGAGCAGTACATGTGAAAAGGATCTAGGAGTCTTGGTTGACCACAAACTTGACATGAGCCAACAGTGTGACGCGGCAGCTAAAAAAGCCAATGCAATTCTGGGCTGCATCAATAGGAGTATAGCATCTAGATCAAGGGAAGTAATAGTGCCACTGTATTCTGCTCTGGTCAGACCACACCTGGAGTACTGTGTCCAGTTCTGGGCACCACAATTCAAGAAGGACACTGACAAACTGGAACGTGTCCAGAAGAGGGCAACCAAAATGGTCAAAGGCCTGGAAACGATGCCTTATGAGGAACGGCTAAGGGAGCTGGGCATGTTTAGCCTGGAGAAGAGGAGGTTAAGGGGTGATATGATAGCCATGTTCAAATATATAAAAGGATGTCACATAGAGGAGGGAGAAAGGTTGTTTTCTACTGCTCCAGAGAAGCGGACACGGAGCAATGGATCCAAACTACAAGAAAGAAGATTCCACCTAAACATTCGGAAGAACTTCCTGACAGTAAGAGCTGTTCGACAGTGGAATTTGCTGCCAAGGAGTGTGGTGGAGTCTCCTACTTTGGAGGTCTTTAAGCAGAGGCTTGACAACCATATGTCAGGAGTGCTCTGATGGTGTTTCCTGCTTGGCAGGGGGTTGGACTCGATGGCCCTTGTGGTCTCTTCCAACTCTATGATTCTATGAAAGAGCTTGAAGACAGAGGGCACTTAGTGGCACCCATAGAGAAGGTGGTGATGATGACAAAGGAGGAAGTGGGAGAGATGGGGGAGGTGGAGATTCACTCGGGATAACACCATTACCCAAGAGGCTGGGTTCTATAGCCTCTCTCTGTAAAGTTTGAAGTAAAAAAGGGACTGTAATAAACTTTTCTTTGGGCAAGAAGCAGATTAAGGAAGAGGTGGATTCAAGGGAAATTCTGTTAAGGAGAACGGGGTCGAGATTGGGGAAATTGGGGGGGGGAGGTGAAAGGACAAGATGGATGTAGTGGAGACAAACAGTAGGAACTCCTTTAAGAGGCATGGGCAAGAAATCTAGGGGTGAACCATAACTTACAAATATTGAAAAAGGCCATGTTGGTGCTCTGAAGATGTGATGGTCCTTTTGTCTTTGGTATGTGTAAGGGGCTGGAGGTCCACCAGATGTACCTGAGAAAGGAGGAACATACTAGGATTCAGAGGACATTCAGAGGAGCTCATAACACCTTTCAGTTTCCACATTACATTCACACTAAAGCTAATGTGAGTAAAGCGAATTCTGTTTTACATTCATTTCTGAAAGAAGAAGAAGAAGAAGAGTTTGGATTTGATATCCCGCCTTTCACTCCCCTCAGGAGTCTCAAAGCGGCTAACATTCTCCTTTCCCTTCCTCCCCCACAACAAACACTCTGTGAGGTGAGTGGGGCTGAGAGACTTCAAAGAAGTGTGACTGGCCCAAGGTCACCCAGCAGCTGCATGTGGAGGAGCGGAGACGCGAACCCGGTTCCCCAGATTACGTGACTACCGCTCTTAACCACTACACCACACTGGCTCTCACCAATGGACACCCCTGTAGATATCTAAGCAATCAAGATATGCAACAGGTCTACAGCATTTCATGTTGAATACTGCGGTTAAAGTGTTCCAATTCAAAATGCAAGCTGATAGTTCGCATTCAAAATGTGAACAGTAAACTTGTTTTATTGTGTGATGATAGATAAATAGCACGGGGTAGAGCAGATGCAACACAGAAATAGTGTTGGAATAGATTGCAGTAGAGAAACAGGCAAGGTGAAATCAGGTTGATTCAGGAAAACGTATGCTAAAGTAGTGAGCCTTGAGAGATTTGAAAGAGGAAAAAGAGAAGAAAATATATCAAGTTATAGAGTTGCATGGATAAAAGCATGGAGGTCAAAACAAATGGAAGAGAAGGTGGGTAAGCATGTGAGATGGGAACATAAAGAAATTGCTCAAGAAGAAAGCCTGTTTTAACAATGGACAAGAAAGATGTGTTTACAGGAAATATTTTGAGTCACTTAAGTACGGGGGTATAGGAATGGATGAGGAATTTGATTTAGTTTGCCTCTAAAGGTGAAATTGCCTAATTCACACTTTCTGAAACTGTATGTAAATTAAAACACAGCCATTCTTTGACATTCTCACTTCTCTGAGTTTTGCAATGCAGTTCCTCAGCCAGGAAATGTACACAAGCATGCATATACTAGGGTTGCAAATGTTAGTGAAAATAATATACACAAATGCATGGTGCTAGGGAAAATTGTTTTGCAAAAATATTAAGAGAAATTTTCATTAAGTGTGGATAAATTTTCATGAGGGTGCTTTAATGAAATAATAATAATAATAATGCCAAACCCATGAGGAAATATGGAAAATTAATCTTAAGAATGGAAAAATGAGAAACAAAGAGAAACTCCATTGACATATTTGGACATAGCAAGACAATATGCCATGCAGGTGGATGTTAAAATAGTCGACAGAAGAGCAGCATCAAATTAAGTTTTATAACTGCTGGAGAGAAAGAAAAGAGCAGATCTTGAAATGTGGGACATCCAACAGGATTTGACATTTGCCAGCCACTTGGAGATATATAAAGAGGTAGACACAGATATCTGATTGAATATTTCATTTTAACAATCCATATATGCTTCATCTGTTCAGCAAATGTGTGTTAACATCCATTATTAATAATATTGTATACATACCACTCCAACCTCTGACCAGTGTGAGATTCCAGGCGTTCCAGGCGCTTACCCAAGGTATGTGTTTCCTTTGGAAATGAGGCACAGAGGAGACTGTGCTGCCTTTGGGCTATATGATTTATTTTCACATATATAAAATGGAGGAGTACACAGCATTACCACTCCCCAAAGGGCCTTGTTTCTCCTTGACCTTGGAGTTCATTGACCTTGGATTCCAACAGAAGTCAAACATTGCTCTATTTCTCTGCCTTCTCCCAGTTTGCTGCTTTACATCTAGTTCCTAGCTCACTTCACTCTCTTCTCTCAACCTTTGTCTTTTTCTAACTACCAGCCAGCTGAGGGATGGGGGCCTCACCCACCACCATACCACCCATTTGCCATCTCACACAGATCCACTTTCTTTATTTCCCTTAATGGCCCATCTCCCATGTAATCACCTCATCAAGAAGCTAGCCTGGCTTATATTTGAACACTTGCTGGATCCAGGGGTTAGAAGGGTCTCTGCATGCAGCCTACACCTATGAACCCCCAAACTCATAGCAATATGTTCCCTCTAAACATGCTCATATTGGAGATCTGTCAAAAAGGCAAGCCTGAGCATTGTTCAGAAGTGCTGCAGACAGTTCTGTTTGAGGTAAAGGCTGATGTTAATAAGCCAATAGATGCTTTTTTGTCAACTTTTTAATATAATGCTCTATTGCTTTTTTAGCTAGACTGGTGACTGGGGGCGGCCGCTGAGATCACATAACACCGGTCGTGAAAGACCTACATTGGCTCCCAGTACGGTTTCTGAGCACAATTCAAAGTGTTGGTGTTGACCTTTAAAGCCCTAAACAGCCTCGGCCCAGTATACCTGAAGGAGCATCTCCACCCCCATCGTTCTGCCCGGATGCTGAGGTCCAGCGCCGAGGGCCTTCTGGCAGTTCCCTCATTGTGAGAAGCAAAGCTACAGGGAACCAGGCGGAGGGCCTTCTCGGTAGTGGCGCCCACCCTGTGGAATGCCCTCCCATCAGATGTCAAAGAGATAAACAACTACCTGACATTCAGAAGACATCTTAAGGCAGCCCTGTTCAGGGAAGTTTTTAATGTGTGACATCTTAGTGTATTTCTGGTCTTTGTGGAAGCCGCCTAGAGTGGCTGGGGAAACCCAGCCAGATGGGTGGGGTACAAATAATAAATTGTTGTTGTTGTTGTTGTTGAATTGTATTGGTTTTTAATACAGTGTTAATGCAGGAATGCTGCTATATGAAGACTCCACCCCTGTTGTCACATTTCCCCCCTTCATTGCAGATGCCCCTATATTTTCTTTGAAGGAAAACTTAATTGCCTGATGAAATTGCTGCCTTCCATTTCTACATTTCAGAAAGTATTTTTTTTTAAAAAGCAAAAAAACATGAAGCTGCAATTAAAGAATAAAACAGCCCTTAAAAGTGGTGTGTGAGTGTGTGTGCCATTATAGTAAGTGAACAAACTGTTTTATTGACCAAGCCTTCAATTATAAGCATGACTACTCAGAAGTCACTGCTACTGAATTAAATGGGGCTCACTTCCAGGTACGCAGGTCTAGAAAAAGGGAGCGGGTGGTGCTGTGGTCTAAACCACTGAGCCTCTTGGGCTCGCTGATAGGAAGATCGGCGGTTCAAATCCATGGAATGGGGTAAGCTCCCATTGCTCTGTCCCAGCTTCTGCCAACCAAGCAGTTTGGAAGCATGCCAGTGCAAATAGATACAGTGGTACCTCGCAAGATGAATGCCTCGCAAGACAAAAAACTCGCTAGATGAAAGGGTTTTTTTTGTTTTTTGAGCTGCTTCGCAGGACGATTTTCCCTATGGGCTTGCTTCGAAAGACGGAAACGTCTTGCAAGTTTGTTTCCTTTTTCTTAACACCGTTAATACAGTTGCGACTTGACTTCGAGGTGGTAGCCTTTTTTGAGGTTTTTAAAGACTTTGGTGATTTTTGAAGCTTTTCCAAAACTTTCCCGACACCGTGCTTCGCAAGATGAAAAAAATCACAAGACGACAAAACTCGCGGAACAAATTAATTTCGTCTTGCGAGGCACCACTGTAAATAAGAAGGAGGCAGGAACGTAAATGGCATTTCTGTGTGCTCTGGCACTTGTCACGATCCTCTATGCACCAGTAGCAGTTTAGTCATGCTGGCCACATGACCCAGAAAGCTGTCTGTGGACAAAAAGACCTGAAACGAGATGAGTGCCATACCCTATAGTTGCCTTTGACTGGACTTAACCATTCAGGGGTCCTTTACCTTTACCTTTTACCTTTTATGTAGGTCTAGAACTCAGGATTAGCACACCTTTCTATGGTATAAGAAGCACTGTACTAGGATGCTGCATTCTATGGCTCTTAAATATTTCATTGGTTATTTCCCATTAAAAGGTAGTTTGTACAAAATCACTACCATCCTAGTAACCTGAAATGGAGGTGTTAAGATGCTTGGTCAAATAGCTTTGCACAACTCCCATGCATTATTTACCAAGGGCATCGTTCAGTCATGTCTTTGCTGACACCTTTAATTAGTTGCAATGAAAATGGTCCTGACAGGGCTTAGATTGCATACTTAGCAGAATGTCCTCTTGCATTGCTAGGTCACATGAACTTTGCATGACTTTTTTGGGGGAAAGGCATATGAGGGATACTGAACCTCCACCTATCAAAAGCCCATACAGTTAAGAAAGTGACCAGCAAACTCCATTAGAATTATTACTGCTGGCAGCCGAGTAGGGGCTGAGCCCCCTGAGAACGAAGATAAAAAGTTAGGATTAAGCTGACAAAACTTCATTGTGCCTTTCTTCAGCGCATAAATGTAGCTGCTTAAGAGCACATTCATTCTCATTTGGAAAATTCATTATGCCATGGTAAGCAATAAGAATTTAACTCAAGGCCAATTCGCAAGTCTAAAATTTAGCCTCAGGAAAGGGAATGTCTATTATATTTGAAACTGATAAGACATGGCTGGTGTTAACAAGAATTAGGAAATAGGCTAGACTTCAATTTTCAGCACGATTCTGCTCAGAACTAAGTCCTGCTAAATTCAATGGGGCTTACTACCAGGTAGGTGGGGTTACGATTGCAGCCTTAGTCCATAAAATAGATTGCTAGGCAATGAAAAAGAAGCTGGCATAAAGGAAGCTGGCACAAGTTAAACTGGCATAAAGTTAAACCAGATCTAAACCCCTTTTGGCAGAGGAGTTTCTGCTGCTACTCTGCCTCAGCCTGGCAGAGGGGAAACAAACCTTTAAATTAGTGTTCTGCACTGCTTACCAGGTCAGGTGACTGAGCTGAATGGGCTAGAGATCCCGCCTCTCTGATCCTGCCCTGCCACACCCCAGAATACCAATTTCTGGGGCCTTCCAATAGTCTCAGCTCAACCAGATAAACACTAGCTGAGCCAGAATAAGCAAGTTACAATGACATATACAGTATTTGGTTCAACCAGGGTCCAGGTCTTAATGCTGAGCAACCAGCCAGCTCGCCCAGAGGTCTACTGCAGCCTAAACTGCCCATTCCAGTTCATCTTGCCATAGGAATGCCCAGTTAGTGCGTTCAAATAATTTTCTTTAAAGATTTGGCTATGGTGCAGGAGGGAAGGAATTTGCACAGTCTTTGTTGTTGTTGTTTAGTCATTTAGTCGTGTCCGACTCTTCGTGACCCCATGGACCAAAGCACGCCAGGCACTCCTGTTTTCCACTGCCTCCTGCAGTTTGGTCAGACTCATGTTAGTAGCTTCGAGAACACTGTCCAACCATCTCGTCCTCTGCCGTCCCCTTCTTCTTGTGCCCTCAATCTTTCCCAACATCAGGGTCTTTTCCAGGGAGTCTTTTCTTCTCATAAGGTGGCCAAAGTCTTGGAGCCTCAGCTTCAAGATGTGTCCTTCCAGTGAGCACTCAGGGCTGATTCCCTTCAGAATGGAGAGGTTTGATCTTCTTGCAGTCCATGGGACTCTCAAGAGTCTCCTCCAGCACCATAATTCAAAAGCATCAATTCTACGGCGATCAGCCTTCTTTATGGTTGCACAGTCTTAGTTAATTTAATATTGTCCACTAAGGATCACATCATAAATGTACTCAGGTCACAAAACAGAGTGAGAGCCAAAAGCATTGCACTTACTCTGAATTAACTTGGTGCCATCTTCAGGTAACCAGACATGATTGGCGGCATGTTGACATTGTGGCTTCATTTCAGAGAAAGGGCAGAAAGTACTGGGCTCTCAACTGGCTTTGTGGGATCTGAGGGTTAACGATTCCTGTCCTCATGCAGACTTTGCCATCTCCTCAAATTTCCAAAGCAGGGCAACCCTTTTTCCAAACTGTGAAAGTGTTTGTGACAAATGTCTCTGGTTTCAGTTCAGGGCAATAAAAGGCTGGAGTGGGGAGAGGTATGCAATGTTTACTTTCTTCCAAAGCCCTCTTATTCTTACCACCAACTTAAAGTTTTTTTGTTTTCTTTTGTTTTTACAATCCTGGGGGAGTTTTCAGTTATGGTTATATTGGAAAAGTCATTGCAATATAATAGAACAAAAAAAGGAACCTTGATATGATTCATTGTATCCCATAAAGCTCATCCAGTATTTTTCAGGCTTTATACTAGAGATTTGTAGAGAAAAACATATTTTGTTTAGAGCCTATTTCGCCACTTCGCACAGTGGCTTATCTTGTTCAGAGCATCAGGCTGCCTTTTTACTTTTAAAAAAGTATTTATATACAGCCCTCTCATAAAATATCAGGATTGTGCAAAACAATGTATACAATAAAATATGAAAATAATTAAAAACAGAGCAAAGTCATCATTAAAGTCACTTTTAATGTAATTTAGACAGGTCAGACCCATGTACTGGGGGGGGCATATGGCACCTTGTCTAGGGTCCCCTTAAACATGGCAGCACGTTGGCTCCAGAGATGCAGCCACCTTGCTTCTATGGCTGTGCATTTCAAGGGAGATCAGTTGTCTTGTGGCAATTTGATTGTCATTACTGATATGCTCATAATCTTCTTAGGAACCCCTGGTGTCCTAAGAACATGGCTTGAAAGTAACAGACCTAATGGACTTGATACTGATGGGGGGCTGCTGCTTAGTGGCAAAGTGTTTGTTTTGCAAACAGAGTGTCCCAGGTTCAATCCTGAACATCTCCAGGTATTCCAGGGAGAGGTTCCTGCCTGAAATCTTGCAGAGCCACTGCCAGTATTTGTAGTGGATGAATGGTCTGATTCCTATGTCCCTATAATGTATATATCCAAACAAAAATATCATCTTGGCATTCACCTTAGTATTTTCAGCTGATGCTTCACAGCACAAATTAGGACACTTCAACACAGGGTGTGTTTTTCAGAAAGTCAAACACCTTCTTTCTAACAATGAGATATGCAGAATCAATCATAGAATTAAATAACGTAGGATTCCAGGTGAATATAAGACGACCATGTGGGAAAGTGATTATCAGTTATAATTAAAATGTGGCAGAAGTCTCAGAATGCAGAAAAATATCAGAAAGCTGTTGAGCGCATTAAGGGGTAAAATTGAATAAGCTTGGACAATCAAGGGATGAATTAAGCATAATTCTGTTCATTATCTTTCTGATAGAAGCAGACAGACTTTCAACACTTGCAAATATTATTAGAAGTATTCAACATAAACAAAATATTTGTGAAGTTCCACATCCTCATTAAGCACCCATTTCAACTGGTCTACTGTTTTTCCAAACATCCCTGTCACTAACATGTCCAAACATCCACTTATTCTTCTAGTTGCTGCCTTCTTAAAAGGGTGTAGCTCTGTAATCAACAATTCAGAGAAGGTGGATGTCAGGGGGTTGATTAGCTGCTTGTGCTTAAAAGTGTGCCCCTTCAGAGTTTGTGCGGCTCCACAAGCCTCTGTGTGTGACAGAGCTCATCAGACATGTCTGCTCTAGTCACTGGTGGAGTCCGACAGTGGCTGTTTGCGGAAACGCCTCCAACAAAGAAGTTCCTTAACGGAAACACGTCTCCTGGACTCACGACGTGACAGCTTCCGACGAAGCATGGGTCTCCCTGCAGTTGCTTCTGACACCTCCCCACTATTTTCGCTGGAAGTGTCTCTCACCCCTTTCTCTCCCCTGCTTCCTGCCTGCGTTGCTGCGTCTCTCTCAGTATTACTGAGATTCCCCTCCAGAGACCCCGTGCTCCCCCTGCTGGTCCCTGCTTTGGCTGTTGAGTCTCTCCCAGTCTCTGGGAGCCCTACCACCTCCTTTCCCTCTGATGTCAGTTCCCTGACATCCACCTCCCCTCCAGGGCCCCCTTCCCCCCCGCCCCCTCCCTCTCCTCTGGGCGGTGAGGAGCTGAAACCCCGAAACGAATCCTCTTCATCTTCAGACGTCTCGAACATTTCCCTCCATCGGTCTTCGTTCCGACTCGCTGAATCCTCCTCCACCTCGGAATCGGCGAACCCCTCCAACTCTTCTTCTTCGTCGGTGGTGGCGAAGTATTCCCTCCGGAACCTCGCCACTGGCTGGGGTTTACGAGGGAATCTCTGATGAAAGGCTTCAATCAGAACCTCGTCATCTACATCCTCTGCCCTGACCCAGGTGTTTTCCGACTCCGGTTCCCCTTCCCACCTTACCAAGTACTCTACTTGCTCTCCCTTCCACCTGGAATCGAGAATCTCCGCTACATGGTAGCTTTGTTCTTTTTCCTCCATCGCTGGTCCCCTATTGACCCTCCCCTCTCTGTCCCCTATATACGGTGACAGCAACGATCTGTGGAACACTGGGTGCAACTTCATGTGGTTCGGTAACCGGAGTCTGAAAGCCACTGGGTTGACCTGTTGCGTGACTTCAAATGGACCCAGTCTTCTGGGTCTTAACTTCTTACAACCTCCTTTAAACGGTAACCCTTGGGTGGACAGCCACACCTGGTCCCCCACCCTAATGCTTTCCCCTTCCCTTCTGGTTTTGTCTGCCTGCCTCTTATATTCCTCCTTCGCCCGATTTAAATTAAGTTGAAGTTGGCGGTGGATAGCTTCCATTTCTTCAACGAACTGTTCTGCGGCTGGAACGCTCCAGTTCTCCCCCTCCCCCCCTGGGAAGGCTCGGGGATGACACCCGTGATTGGCCAAAAAGGGGCTCATCCCCGTGGACACGTTCTCTGCATTGTTGTAGGCAAATTCTGCCAACGCCAGCTTCTCCACCCAATCATTCTCTCTGTCATTAACATAACACCTCAAATATTGCTGGAGGACACCATTGGCTCTTTCCGCCTGCCCATTGGTTTCGGGATGACGGGCAGTAGAGAAATTGACCTCTACATGCAATAAGCTCATGAGCCTCCTCCAGAACCTGGAAGTAAATTGTTTCCCTCGGTCCGAAACCACCCTCAAGGGGGCGCCATGCAACCTAAACACATTTTCCACAAACAATTTGGCGGTTTCTTCTGCTGTGACCGCATGTGAGCAGGCTATAAAGTGGGCCATCTTGGTTAACAGGTCTACCACCACCATGATGGCTGTTTTCCCTTTGGACCTGGGCAGATCAGTCATGAAATCTATTGCCACTGCCTCCCATGGCCTCTCCGGCGTGGGTAGTGGTTCTAATAAACCTGCCGGTGCCCGCCTCTCCCCTTTGGCTCGTTGGCATCTGTCACACCCTCTCACATATTCCCGCACATCCTCCCTGACCTTGGGCCACCAGAATTCCCTGGTGACCAGCCACATGGTTTTGTGTTGCCCAAAATGCCCGGCTGTGGGGTTATCGTGCAGTTGCTTGAGTACCTTTTCCCTCAATTCCCCTTCAGGTATGTATAACGCTCCCTTGTAGTACAATGCCCCATTTCTCTCCTCAAAACCCCCGGGTTTGTCTCCCTCCCTCCTGAGACTCCTGAGTTTGTCCTGGGCGTATTCATCCTGCACCGTTCCCTCTACCAGCTCCCTTTGCCCCACCAATGCCGCCCCACACACCCAGCGGTCCTCGGGAATGACATGGGTCTCCTCGGGTGCACCCTCTCCCTCCAAATATTCAGGTTTGCGTGAGAGAGCGTCAGCCCTAACGTTCTCCGGGCCTGGTACGTAACAAATCTCAAAGTTAAATTTGGAGAACTCCTGGGCCCATCTCAACTGCCGTTGGTTGAGCACTCGCGCAGTTCTCCAATACTCTAGATTCTTATGGTCCGTGCACACTTGCACCTTCTGTTGTGCACCAATTAGTAGATGCCTCCATCTCCGGAAGGCCTCATAAATGGCAAGAAGTTCCCGGTCGTACACCGTGTAGTTCCTCTCAGATTTGTTCAGCTTTCGCGAAAAGAAGGCACACGGTCGCCACTCTGACCCCTCCTTCCCCGGCTGCAGAAGAAGCACCGCCCCTATGGCTCTGTCCGACGCGTCTGTTTCGACCCTCAGCTTTTTTTGTAAATCCACATGTAGAAGTTGTTCGTCAGAGGCGAAGGCCTTTTTCAGTTCATCAAACGCTCTCTCCGCCTCCCCCGTCCAAACAAACTTCTTTTTGCCGCTGAGACAGTCCGTGATGGGCGCCGTCAGGTGGGCGAAGTTCCGGATGAACTTACGATAAAAGTTTCCAAACCCTAGGAACCTCTGCACATCCTTCTTGGTCTTGGGTGTTTTCCATTCCAGCACCGCTTGAACCTTGCTGGGGTCCATAGCCAACCCCTTATCGGACAAGCGGTACCCCAGGAATTCCACCTCCTTGGTATGAAACTGACACTTCTCCAGTTTCACCCACAGTCTGTTGGCTTGCAGCCTGCTCAACACTTCCCTGACGTCTCTCACATGTTGCTCCTCGTTCTCCGAATACACCAACACGTCATCTAGGAAGGCCACGCAATTCTTGTAGAGCAAAGGCCCCAGCACGTGGTTCATAAAACTTTGAAAACACGCGGAGCCTGTTTGTAATCCAAAAGGCATCACGAGATATTCAAATGCCCCCAAAGGGGTGAACATGGTGGTCTTCCATTCATCCCCTTTCCTTATACGTATCAGGTTGTACGCCCCCCTCAGGTCCAGCTTTGTAAAAATCTTTCCTTTTCGCACCCTGGTCAAAATATCATCAATCCTGGGCATGGGAAAAGCCGCAGGCTCAGTCACTGCATTTAACTGTCTAAAGTCACATACCAGCCTCGGCTTGTCCGTGTTTTTTTTATCCACAAAAAACACTGGGCTACCCCCCGCTGCCTTAGACTCCCGGATGAAGCCTCTCTTCAGGTTCTTGTCAATGAACGCTCTCAACTCCTGCATCTCCCTGTCTGACATGGCATACAGCTTGCCTACAGGAAGCTGGGCTCCAGGGAGTAGATTAATCTGGCAATCAAAGGGCCTATGCGGGGGTAGTTGATCAGCTTCCTTCTCGCTGAACACATCGTTGAAATCAGCATACTGTGGTGGCACCTTCCCTTTCTCCATTACTTCAGTCCCTGCCAGGGTGGCTTGGGCCCCTGCTGAACCCCTTTCCCCCCTGCAGTGTTCTAAGCAATGTGCTGAACCGAAGGAAACCACTCTTTGATGCCAGCCCACCAGCGGATCATGTAGGGCTAGCCAGCTCATTCCCAAAATAATGGGAGCGCCTCCCAAGGTGGCCACATTAAACGCTATCAGTTCTGTGTGCCTTGCCACCCTCATTATCATTGGGACGGTCTGCAAGCTGACTCCTCCTCCCAACAGCTCCCTGCCATCGATTGTGGTCACCTGCAGGGGGTTGCTCAAAGGGATAGTCTGTATCTGATGTTCAGCAGCAAACTCCTTGCTCATAAAATTGCAAGAGCTGCCGGAATCCAACAGCGCCTTTATTTGTAGGGGGTGTCCATTTTGCAGCTCTAGCGACACTTCAATCACTAGGGCAGGTCGAGGAGCTTCTGGTACGGGCACTTTCACTGCTCTTGAGCCTGGTTGCAGTGCCCTGACGGCAACCAGGCGTTGGCTTTTACTTGCTCCGTTTCTCCCTGCTCTCCTCCCTCCACTGCGCCCACCATCCCTTGCCATTCCTTCCTCTGGGGGCAGACTCTGGCAAAGTGGCCTGGCTGTTGGCAGAGATAGCATTTCCGGGCTCCCTTTCCCTCCTTCTTCGCCCCCTCACTGGGCTTTGAAACTGCGCGCGCGCGGGCTGTTCCGATTTCCATCGGCTCTGCCGGCGGGAAAGCTGGCTCAGGAATGTCTGGAATGCGTAACTCCTTCCAACGTTCCCCTCTCCCTTCCCGCCTCTCCAAGGCTCTTGCCTCCTGGCGCGCTCCAATGGTCAGCGCAGACTTGGTCAGCTGATCCATCGACACAGCCCTGGGGCTCCTGGACAGCTCGTCTTTCACAGCTGAAGAAAGACCTTCTTCAAACAGCATCTGAATGGGTGCTGCCGATAAATCCCACCCCAATCTGTGAATCAGCATGGTAAATTCAGTCCAGTACTCACGGACAGATCTGCTTCCCTGCTTGCAAGCCATCAGCTGTCTGCGCACCAACCCTTCCTCAATATCGCTGGAAAACATGATATCCATTGCACGAAAGAATTTCATAGTGTCCTTTAGGATATCGTTGTGCGTTGCCATCAGGGGCCGAACCCAATCACGCGCGCCCTTCTCAAGATGCCCAATTACGAAAGCAACTCGCGATTCCTCATCAGGGAACTCATCAAACTGCACATTCAGGGCATATTGCATCTCTGTCCTAAAGGCATGATAGTCCTTGGGGTCCCCCCCAAACTTCTGCACCAATCCTGGTACCTTTCTGGGGAACTGAGTGGTTCTCCCCTTCTTGTCAGCATCCTGCGCCCTCCTCTCCTCCAGCCTCGCCGTCTGCAGCGCAAGTTGGACTTCCAATGCTCGGTATCTTTCCTCCAAGCTTGGATCAGCTCCTCCGGCTCCGGCTCCTGCTGGGTCGCTCATGATGCTTTCTCCTGCACAGGCAGCGTACAAAGACTGTCGGACTGCTGTCAGGGGGTTGATTAGCTGCTTGTGCTTAAAAGTGTGCCCCTTCAGAGTTTGTGCGGCTCCACAAGCCTCTGTGTGTGACAGAGCTCATCAGACATGTCTGCTCTAGTCACTGGTGGAGTCCGACAGTGGCTGTTTGCGGAAACGCCTCCAACAAAGAAGTTCCTTAACGGAAACACGTCTCCTGGACTCACGACGTGACAGCTTCCGACGAAGCATGGGTCTCCCTGCAGTTGCTTCTGACACCTCCCCACTATTTTCGCTGGAAGTGTCTCTCACCCCTTTCTCTCCCCTGCTTCCTGCCTGCGTTGCTGCGTCTCTCTCAGTATTACTGAGATTCCCCTCCAGAGACCCCGTGCTCCCCCTGCTGGTCCCTGCTTTGGCTGTTGAGTCTCTCCCAGTCTCTGGGAGCCCTACCACCTCCTTTCCCTCTGATGTCAGTTCCCTGACAGTGGACAAGATAAAATCCTGCTAGAACTGGAGGCTATTTCTTCTCCTATTCTAAGATAAGCATATGCATAAACATGCAGTCAACAAAAATGAAGGTGATCTCTCATTTTATTAGACCCAGGAATGGGTTTATTATGGATGAATCCAAATGACTGATTATATTATGTACTTTTTGACAGATAGGAGTGTCTAGAGGAAGAACAGGAGCTAACTGCCTTCATCCAGGAAATCCAAAACGTTTTAAAGACTGGGTCACAGGAGGATGTACTTACTAAAATGGGTGTTTTAATCTGTCCCCAGTTTACATTAGCAACCATTACTCTTGCATATCTTGGCAAATGTTCCCTTGACTAGACATGAGCTGAATTCTGTTGCAAACATATGTGGCAGGTCCATTCTCCTATGTTCCTGCCAGTTCCTGCTGATTAATCATTCTTTGACATATAAAATGCCAACAGGTTGGTGTCACAGGCGATTTCACTGTGCCATCCTGAACTCACCAGTGCCATATCTGAAGCTGGTTTCTGAAATCAGCAGAGCATGCATGGATGTCATATGTCTTGTGTTGCGAAGCAAATGTTTTTACAGAGCACCATAGCTCAGTGGTAGAACATATGTTTTGTATGCATACATACATACTTTTATTTGTAGGCCACCTTTCCATAGTTAAAACCAGGCTCAAGAATGGCTTACAGAATAAAAATACATAATTACAAACATGACAAAAGTAGTCATAAAGAATAAATATAACATCAAAAAGAATGTAATCAAATTGAATCAATTTCAGCATAATTCATAATAGTATCTGAAATAAAGATACAAATATTAGAATCAACAACAGCAACAACCACCCCCCCAAAAAAACAACAACACCTAAACAATATGCCAGCCCAAGAGTCTATGTTCTCTAGCATTAAAGGATGAAAGATGGGAAGGATCAGAAGATGGTGGGGAAATACCTCTGACTGATGACTGGAGAGCTCATACTGGATAGACTAACAGTCTGACTCAGTTTCAGGCAGTTTTGCATGTTTTTGTGTCATTTATGAGCAAGGTGGGTGTATCATGGCTTGGACCATGCCATGGTTCCAACATGTTTAAATGAAGACCAGGGAAATTTCCTATATTGTAGAGGTGGTAAATGAGGTTGAAAACTTAAGAGGCAGAATATGAGAAGAGATCAATCTGAGATGGCAGTGAAATAAGTATGACGTGCTAACCATGCTTGTCAGACCTATGATCAAACTGTGCTTTAGTTTATTGTGTAAAGTCTTAAATAAGTGCTAAATGGATTATAGATCAGGCTTCATCTGTACTTGTCTGAAAATAAATAAATGTGAGGAATATTAAGGGGGGAAGGGTGTTTAAAGGATTTTCAATTAGAAATCATGGCAGAGTTGGAATACATGACCCCCAAGGTCTTTTCCAACTCTATGATTCTAAAGAAAACTAAATAATATTTAAGAATATTGCCTTCATATGAACATTAGCCACAGAATAAAGCAGATTGCCTAGGTGAAGTAACTCCTTCACTGAATGAGAGGCTGAATAAGCTTCTGTCAAAAATGGTTTAGGTATGGAGAGTCCTGTCCTGAACTGGCACTTGAATTATATTTGGACTTCTCAAACACAGTCACTGTGGGCATCCTTAAGAAAATGTTATAACTCCTTGAACTTTTCAACCGAGACATCACACGAACAGCTCATCCGTCAGTATTCACTCTTGTCAACAATTCAGAAACAAGTAGGTTAGAAGAAAGGAAGGGTAGTTTCATTTGGTGATTCCTTTCCTGTGCACCCAGCCATTGAGCAATGAGACAGTTGTGTAAAGCAAAGGGAATGGTCCATCTCAGGTTTGCTGCCTGAGAAGGTTTCACATTACCTTTACTGACATGTCCATCCTGCTCACTGGTTGTGCTGACCTGACCACTGCTTCACCCCTCCCTGTTATCTTCTGGTAAGCAGCAAAGATGGAATCGACCAGAGGTCAGGAGTATGCCACCCCACACCGCCCCCAATTCTGTTGCTGCCTCTTTACAAACATGGGGAAAGTTGTTGTAGAAATTATGATGGGGAGAAGGGCCATACCTCAGTAGCAGAGCCCAGATTCATTCTCTTGGATCTCCAAGGAGGTTTGGGGGGAAACCCACCACCACCACATGAAACCCTGGAGAGTTGGTGTCAGGCAGTGTAGATGATATCTTGGAATCCTAGAACTGTAGAGTTGAAAGCAACCCTGAGGATCATCTATGGTAGTCCAACCCCCTGCAATGTAGGACAATGCAGCTGTCCCATACGGGGATCAAACTTGCAACCTTGGCATTATCAGTACCATGTTCTAATCAACTGAGCTTTCCAGGTGGACCAATGGTCTGACTCTGTGTAAGGCGACTTCATATATTCCTCTATTCTATAACATTTGCTCCACTATGAGCTGCTTATAGTAAAATATTTCTTTGTAATGTTTGACCCCCTGTAATATACACACAGAAGAATAATTTGTGTCTTTGATGTGTATGTGTGTTTAAAAATTTAAACTATTTTAAAAGTTCCAAAACTAGATTGTGATAGTAGGTGGCATTATTTTTAGTCTCATCTCTTCAGCTTTCTGTTTTATTTGCAGTCTTGTGGCAGCTGTCATTTAAGCTGACAGACCAGGGACTAAACCTCTGCAGGTGAGTTAAATAGCCAGACTGTGGATCTGACGGGAAGGGAATTATTCAGTGTTTAAAGAAATTCCTTGATTTGAAAGTGCTGCCACATTTTATAGGACATGCTGGCTGCAAAGTACTTAATGGGCTTCCTTTGTTTTAGGTCACCCTAGTTCCACAGAACAGACATCATACCTACATATTCCCTTGTTTCAGAAACACTTTTGCCTGATAGACCTTGTTACTGTAGGCTTTCTAAATCAACTATAATTCAATAAGACAGCCCATTGCAGTCCCTATTTTCCAGGGACATCCCTGATTTAGAGAAGCCATCCCAGTTTCAGATTTGATCCCAGAATGTCCCACTTTCCCTTAAGGGTAAAGGTAAAGGGACCCCTGACCATTAGGTCCAGTCAAGGCCGACTCTGGGGTTGCAGCTCTCATCTTGCTTTATTGGCCGAGGGAGCCGGCGTACAGCTTTTGGGTCATGTGGCCAACATGACTAAGCCGCTTCTGGCGAACCAGAGCAGCACATGGAGACGCCGTTTACCTTCCCGCCGGAGCGATACCTATTTATCTACTTGCACTTTTGACGTGCTTTCGAACTGCTAGGTTGGCAGGAGCAGGAACCAAGCAACGGGAGCTCACCCCATCGTGGGGATTCGAACTGCCGACCTTCTGATCGGCAAGTCCTAGGCTCTGTGGTTTAACCCACAGCACCACCCACGTCCCTCACTTTTCCTTAGGATGTCCCTATTTTCATTGGAGAAATGCTGGAGGGTATGCTGTTGGGCAAAAACATAGAAAGGCAATGCTAAAATCCTGGGTGGGTGTGGGGTAGAAAATTAATCAGGAGTTAAAGGTCTGTGAAAATTACAAGGCTAGCCCCTAAATGGCATTGGTGTTGGTGCCAGGTGAGCCTCTCTAAGAAGGAAATTCCTCATTCCCACCATCAATACTGAGGAGCTGAGGTAGAATTTCAGCTCACAATGCCTTTTAGTTCCCAATGAGGTTTCTAAAGGTTATAACAGGGAGAGAAACGAGATGCATTGTTGCCATTTTTGGGTGGCATCCCCATGGCCCATATAGCATGTAGTTCTGACCTTCATAGTCACATTTGTTCCTAACTTTGTTAACATCCCATTTTGCTTTATCGAGGTGGGATAAAATCATATAATAATTAAGGAATCCCTAATCTAGGAGGGAATGCCAGGCTCTATCTGTCCTCAGGCCCTTGGCAAGGTTTGGCAATCTGACATTTAAAAATTAAACAAGGAGGACAGAAAGTTCTTCTCCTGGACCTTTATAATCTCAAGCTGGCAAGCCCTCAAAGTCCTAATGAGAAAATGGTGTTTAAATGTCATAAAGTAGCTTTCTCCAGTTGCAATTATTTACTTTACTTTCAAAAGATTTTGTCCTGGTGTGGAATCACTTGACAGATCCAAGTTTTATTTTTACTAAATCTGCACCGGTATTAAAACCCCATCACAGTGTGTGTGTGTGTGTGTGTGTGTGTGTGTGTGTGGTTTATATGCATGTTTCAGATGGAAACATTTACTGAAATGGAAAGGACCAGTAGAAGAAGTTGACATCCCACCATGAGAAATATTTCAAACTTGTTAACTGATCAGAAGCCTATTTTGACATTAGGTGGCACAGAAATAAGTAAATAATAAAGAAATTGGAATGGAGGAGCATTGATGATGAATATTGTTCTTGAGTCTGGGGGTGAAAAGAAAAGAAAAGAAAAGAAAAGACAACCACCAACTTGAAGCCACAAAGAGGGCAACATGTGAATTAAGAGTGAAAATGTATGGCAGCTTTGTCCCCCTCCCTTTTTGCCCTCCCCACCCCCGCAGGTGCTGATCCTGCTTTGCCTAGACTTTGTCTTCACCTCAGACTCTAGGACTATTGAAATCTCCCTTCCTTGGGCTATCTATCTGCAATGCTAGGCATCCCTGTCTTTCAGGAAACTCACTTATATGATATGATTTCAAGAGTGGAGATTGTCAGAAATGCTTCAGCTAACCTGCATCTCAATGTGCAAAAACAATCAACTCCCTGCCACCCCCCAATACAGAATTCATGGGCAGTTTTGGATCATGTCCTGGGACCCTTATGGAACTTTGGATAGTTATATATATACATATTTGGTGCCCTGTTACCAGTAATGAACATCAGCCAAGAGCCCAGTTGAATCAGGCCAGAAACATATGAAGTCCAGCATTCTGTTCTCACAGTGGCCAACCAGATACAGGACATGAATGTGACAGCATTTTTTCCACTCATGCTCCCCAGCATCTGATAGTTGAAAGCAAACTACTTCTGATACCACAGGTAGTACACAGCCATCATAATAAGCAGCCAGTGACAGCTTATCCTGCATGAATTTGTCCAATCCCCCTTTAAAGCCACTCAACTTGGTGGCCATCACTTCATCTGGTGGTAGTGAATTTTGTCCTTTAACCATTAAAGTACAGTGAATAGTTCTACTGGTTTTGTAATGCATGTGCTCAGGATAAATGGTGACTGGAATAGGTATTGGCAGGGTGTCCGGACATTTAGTGGTGACATTTAGTTGCTGTGCATCTTTTTTTAATTGTCTTAGAACAGGCTTCCTCAACCTCAGCCTCCAGATGCTTTGAGACTACAATTTCCATCATCCCTGACCACTGGTCCTGCTAGCTAGGGGTCATGGGAGTTGTAGGCAAAAACATTTGGCGGGCCGAGGTCTTAGAAGAATGCAACTATGCATGGACCAATGGTACCAAATAGTATGGGAAACAGCCTTATTAGAAAAACTAACCAATAAACTGAAACTGACACGGGGACAAATGGAAGAAGATGCCTTCACCCCAGTATGGCTCCCTTTTATCACATACACAGCCCAGCAAGACAACGACAAGAATCCACCAACAGCATACAAATCAGTATGGCTAACCTGATTCAAAAACACCCACCCACCCAACTCACACATGAAAACAAAGTTCACCAAAGCCAATCACAAACAAACAACCACACCCTAGGCCATCCCCAACCTCTCTCAGCACCAAAGGAACATAAGCGAATAGTAAAGAGAACCCACACAAGCAGCACTGACACAAAACCCCACACATACATTAAGTAAAATAGAAACATTGCCACCCGACTCCACCCCCACCCACCATGCCCACCTCCACCTCTTTCCCCCTTTTCTTCCTAATGTAACACTAATGTCTCAACAAATGAAACTGATCTGTAGAAAATGTAACTTGAAAAAAGAGACATTGTACATACTTTTGTAAACCAAGAAATCTTTTTTAAAAAGTTTAAAAAAGAAGACTGCAACCATATAGTCCCTCAAATATGACCCTTAAGCAATGAAGTATGTTTTGCTTTTTAAACTCATGCCCAGTGGAGCTGCACAACGTTGGTACCATGCTTAAACCTAGAAACCATGTCTGTATTTGCAGGACGAGCATATTAAGAATCTGTGGCAAAATGCCAGGTATGCAGAACTCTTCTTGGATAAGATTGATGCGCGCACACACACACACACACAGCAGCAGCATGTTTAGGCTAAGTTTACCCATGAGTCTCCAAGTTCAAGTGATGATGAGTAAGTGAAACCACTGCTGTGAGTGACCATAGGCACAATTGTATATTGCTTCATCAGATCTTATATGCAACAATTTTCAGCTGTGGAACACGGCACCTGAGAAGGTATATGCATGTGTGAATCAGCCTTTACACCCAATATTGTGCTCCAACTGGATTGCCCATAGGGTTCCATCACTATCTCAGTTTCGGACTCTTTGACATTGGGGTTCATAGCGCTGTCTGCTTTGCACTGGAACACTTCCAAAGCGAGCCCGTCACGTATCTTTGCAGAGTAGTGCCATTCTCAACATTCTCCCAAACAAAAGAGGAATATGATTGTGGTTTACCAACTGACTATATAGGTTATTCTGTGTAGATAAAGAGATTGTATTTAATGGCTAAGAAATGCCATTAAGTTTAAAGGGAAAGAAATTGAGAAAACCTTCAGAGTATTTCCCTATATTATCCACTGTCAGAATTAATTGAAATTCTGAAACATGAAACAGAGTATTTTTTTATGTCATTTATTAAGTTTCAGATCTGAATGTTAAGTAAGAGGCATGAATAGCAATGACTATTTGTTTCCGAGTGAGTTTATTTATTTTCAGTGATGGCTGAAATTGAATATGAACCCGATGGCTTCTGCACAAGGTGGTCTCAGGACATCTCACAGCCAAGCGGAAAGAGATCAAATTAAGTCAGCTGGCTGGCTGCTCCTGGCCATCTTGAACAGATTTGGCTTGAGCACAGGCATGTTGGAATAAGTAAAATTAATAATGATAATTTGCACTGCATAATTGTTTGCATAATTTCTGTTGCCTTGTAGGTGAAAGAGTTGCTCCCAAATACTAATGCAATAAACTCAACTGTGACCTGCTGAGAAGCCATAGAATCATAAATTCCCATTTGTTCCAAAAACAGAAATATGAGAAAAATTGTGCTCGGCATTTGGGGCAGCAAGCTCTCTGCAGAACAGAATGAATACTGTGACTGCTCCCACCTTTGCTCCTTGTCACACTCTATGGGCTCCTCCAGAGAGGAGAATTTATCCTCATTTGCTTGGACTTATGTGACGGTTAAAGTAAATCCGGTCTTTATTGAGAATTCATTCTGATTTATTTGCATGGTGGTTACAGGAGCATTAATCCTGCATTCACCTGATTTACCTGCACAGTGTTCATACCTCTCCCCATTAGTCATTCATGCACACTCTTTTTTTTGAAATTTTCAAAATGTTACAAAAAATAAAAAATAAAATAGAAACAGAAGAAGGCACAAAATAAAAATAGTTGACAAAGTAGAAAAAGCAAAAAGCAAACCCCTTCCCACCATATGAGTAAAGATTCAAAATATAAAAAGTGACAAAAAAAGAAAAATACAAAAATACATCACAAACCGTTAAAAACATTTAAAAACAAATTCATTATTTTCAGATCCTTAACTGTCATTGCCTTCTTTCTTAGACCTCCTCCTCCTCCCTTTCTTTGTATCCTAGTTATTAATTATCCCAGCAAATCCTTTCCATGTTTCATAATATTCTGTCATTGCATTACCCTAAACTGTTTTAATCTTATCTTTCTATAATAAAATAAACCTTAAAGCTTAAAACTTAAATCTTATCCTTACCAACTTCTCTTAACCATAATATTCTTTCATAAGTCTTTAAACATCTTTGCTAAAGCCAAGTAATTTCATTCCAACATTTTTCTAACATTCATCAATTTTAGAAAGCAGTTCTAATGGTAGAGAAAAGAGATACAAACAGATCCAATCTTCATCCAATGTCCCTTCCTCCTGGTTCCGGGTTTTGTCAGTCCTTATTATCCCGTCGATCTAGCCCATTAACCTGGCAACCTTATATCCGAGGCCCTCAAGTCTCTTCCATGTCCCTTCTTCATATTTGTAACTGTATTTTCCCTTATCTCCTGCTCGTGGTAACTCCAGCTTGACAATGTTTTTAACCCTTCTTGACAGATCAGCCCCTTTTCCATGTTCAACACTGAATTCCATGTAGTATTTAAAAGCGTGCTTCAAAGACCCTCCAAAATTAAGAGCCCCCACAGTCCCAAACCTCTCACGGCCCATTGCCATATTTGAAAAGTCCAAACATCCCAGCATAGGGGGGTCAATCTAGCCCCCCATTTCCAAGCCGAGCCAAACTTTTCCTTTCCAAATCTGGCTTTTTCCAAGTTCACTTGTCAAATCCGAAAAATCATATTCCTGTTGGGCCTGTTCTGTCAAGACACACTCCTGATTTAATTCCTGAGTGGGCTCCATATATTTTCCCACTGTCTGTTCAAAATTTCTAACTGCCTGTTCAAAATTTCTAGTCGAAGTTGCCATCCAATTCACCTTCTCATGTAATTGTTCCAGTAGGGCATTTGTTTTATAGAGAGCACACAACAAAGCTTCTGAATACATTGTCCTGCAAGGTCAGATGCCTGTTCCCACGGTTGTAATCTGTAACAGCTGCCGGCTCCCTGGAATTAGTTACAGTTTCACAGACTCCCTCTAGGGGGAAAACTTCTATTTGTTCTTGCAACAAAGTTTCCCTTTTTAAGATACTTTGTCCATATATATTCCTTTAAAATGTGAAAGGGAACAGTGGAATCCCTATGTTTCTCTTCTTTTAGCTATCTGTCAAAAACACTTGTCTTTGGTCAATGAACTTCAAACGTCAGTCCTGACACCCCGCTCCAGGATCAGGATGGAGGAAAGTTACTTTACTTTAAAATCACTTTAAACAGTCCAAAAAGATCCCCCCCCCTTCTCCTGCTGCCGAAGGGGGGTTCCACAATTTTAAATGGTGAAATCCAATCTTTTAAAAACAATTTTCTGAGCTCTAGTTTAAATTGTCTTTGCTTTATTCTGTTTACAAAAGAACGGAAGGCTGACTTCCTGTTTAGACCTTCCCGTTCCGTACCAAATTAGAGTAGGTTTTTAAAATCCAATTCTTTCCTGTTCGCTAGTCCTTATTTGATGTACAATTGTTCAAAATCTAAGTACTCACGGGTGCTTATTTTAAAGTCCAAATTGTCCCAGGAAAAAGGCAGCGCTCTCCGGCAACGGCTATGCGGCTTCACTCCATGGAAATAGCAGTTGACTCACAGTACCGCGCCAGTTCCCCCTCTTCACTTCGGAGCCCGTTAGTGGGTTCCTTAGCGGGTTGGGGGGGGCGCTAAAGGTGCCCGCCGAGTCCCATGGTCACAGGCTTCATCCGCCTGTGACTTTTAAAAGGGTCCCCGCTTCGCTGTAGCGGAGAAGACCCGTTTCCCGCAGAGCTAGTCCCTCCAGTTCAGAGGGAGTCCGCCCTTGCCGTGGCGCCGCCCCGGAAGTCCATTCATGCACACTCTTATGAATGCATTCTCCCCATCACTTTCCTAACTTCAAAAAGTAAATTTCTTTTTTTAAAAAATGATTTTTTTAAAATGCGAGAATTACAAAGAATTTGGTTCAGTTTATTTGTGTGAACTTAAAATTCTGATATTCACTTGAATGCCTTCCACAAAATATTGACAGTATTTTGCAGGATCTCTGTGTCTTTTTGTCCCCCCGCCTTTCCAACCTTGTCTTGATTTGTCTGTGTGTGTCACATACCACTGAAATGAAATACTTTAGCTTTCCATTAACAAGTCAGCCCCCCCCCAAAGAGATACTCTCTGGGACCTGGTGGCACTGGCACATCTTGTGGCATTCTGCGGGAGATACTTGCATAAAGTTAGAATTGTATGCTATAAATCACAAAGAGGATGACCAATATAGCAGATTGGCTGAAGCTGCTATAGCCATTAGGAAGCCTAGTGTCTCTCATACTTTCAGTAATATTCAACTTATTTTGCCATAAACTGCCAGGGAGAAGTTGGAAAGGGTCCTGTGCTCTGCAATCACTAGATCAGATCAGTGACCCTTCTGTAGTATAGCTGGCCAGAAGCCAGCGTGGTGTAGTGGTTAAGAGCGGTGGACTTGCAATCTGGGGAACCCTGTTTGATTCCCTGCTCCTCCACATGCAGCTGCTGGGTGACCTTGGGCCAGTCACACTTCTCTGAAGTCTCTCAGCCTCACTCACCTCACAGATTGTTTGTTGTGGGGGAGGAAGGAAAAGGAGATGATTAGCCACCTTGAGACTCCTTAAGGGGAGTGAAAGGCAAGATATCAAGTCCAAACTCCTCTTCCTCCTCCTCCTCTTCTCCTTCTCTTCTTTCTCCTTCTCCTTTTAATTGTACCTCTGCCCAGCAATATTGCTGCTGTGGTGCTAAAGACAGCTACTTAACCAAGACCAAAGTGTATCCCTTTTGATACCTGTCCTGAGTGTAAATTTCTTATTTAGATTCTGTCACTGTTCAATGTAGCCATTCATAGCCTCATGCCAATGAAACAAATCTCAGGAATGGGGCTATCCACAGGGCTAATCTTCAGTCACTTAGATTCAGCAGGGTGATGGTCTTGTGTGCCTTCAGACCTTAGGCCCCCTGAAAAAAATATCTGAGAGCTCTCTGGAGTACAACTTGGAAACAACTGTTCTAAATAGTGCTATGCCAATCCCCACGCTGTTATTTCAAGACACTCTTCATCCTGTTCAGCAAAAGAAGCAATCGTGTTTCTGCCACTTTCATGAGAGATGGGAAGCAGCTTTGTGAAACCCCTGCACCTCAGATGCTTCTCTGAAGTTTTCCTTATTCCAAGGGCCGTTTATTCTCACTTTCCTTCCCACATGAAATGTCAAACCACAAAGGGGACAAAAATATCAGTGCTATCCAAGCCATGACACTCTTTCTAAGTCCAGATACAATTCCTCCCAGATATTGTGTACGTGTGTGCTTATATCCGTACATAATAGTCCAGAGTGATGCCTCCCTGAAGTCATATTGCTGATGTGCTGGAAACTCAAGGAACCAAAATGTTTTAGACAACGATCCATCATTTCAGCTGTGGCACTCTCTGACACTGCTGTGGGCATTCATCAAAGCAGCTGCCACACTGTACGAATCCTTCTGCAGTGAATATGTTTTGAACGTTGACCAATAAATTTAACTGAGCTGACTCCTTCCATAAAACTCACCCAATCTGGCATGTTTCAGGTGGGGGGCTGGCTTCCTAGCTCCCTTTCTGATTGCAAGAGGATTTTGAAGTTGTAAGTGCGAATTGGCCGATATTTCACTAATATGAAGCTTTGTACATTTCACTATGTGACTATGCATGCATGCTAGCTAGGGAGGCAGGGATTGCACTGTTTTACACCATAATGTATGGAAATAACAAGAGGGTCCATATTACAAGTTGACTCCTCCTCCTGAATTCATCAGCAACTCTTTCAATAAAGGTGTTTTCTGGACTGTTGATTCCACCCTCAAACACTTCTGCAGCAGAAGAAGCTACACTTTGGTCTTCTTGGAAAAGATGATAAGACAAATCCTTGGAGGACAGGTCAGGCAATGACAACTAGGCAAGCTGACTAAACAGAAACTCCCAGTCTGGAGGCAGTATATCTCTAAATCCCAAATACATATAGAAAATGAAGGCCAACGCTTGCATTCTCAGCTTGTGAATTCCCACAAGCATTGAGTGAATGGAAGCAGAATGATAGATGGATGCTTGTGAGTGTAGGAAGAGTTGTAACTCAGTGTAACTCTCCTTTGCATGCCACCTGTCCCAGCTTCAAGCTGTAGCATCTCAAAGTAGGCTTGGGAACGGCCTCCTGTCTGAAATCCTGGACAGCTCCTACCAGTCAGTGCAGACATCACTGAACTGGTTGGTACATTGTTTTGACCCAGTATAAAGAAGTTTCCTATGTTCCAAAGTAATTATTATAGCCATATCTCCTTGGCCCTTCCCCACTAACCACTAGCAAACAAATACTCAAACAATGCTAGCCTGCCTGTCCTGGTTCCAGTTGGTTCTGAAGTGAGGCCCCAGGAACAGGGTCTGCCATCTTTACTTTGTGACGAAAACCCAAGGCATTGCGTCAGAATGTACAGTTTCCTAGTAGCTCACAGCCCTAACTGGACATTTATTTACAGATAGGTAGCCGTGTTGGTCTGCCATAGTCAAAATAAAAAAAAATCCTTCCAGTAGCACCTTAAAGACCAACTAAGTTAGTTCTTGGTATGAGCTTTCGTGTGCATGCACACTTCTTCAGATACACTGAAACAGGATCTGGCAACTTCTGTTTCAGTGTATCTGAAGAAGTGTGCATGCACACGAAAGCTCATACCAAGAACTAACTTAGTTGGTCTTTAAGGTGCTACTGGAAGGAATTTTTTTATTTGGACATTTATTGCTTGCCTTCATCCATGCCTGAGGAGGGAAGAACAGAGATAACCACGCCAACCCCATAGCTCGGCCGCCGTCACTCTCCAAGAGTGACCTGCACATTGATGGCCGAACAACAAGAACAAAAATACCATCATCAACAACAACAACCTGTGAAAGAGGTTTCTGTCGCTGGCAGTGGCATGACGGTAAATTTTGATGTTCAGGAGCTCATCATGACAGTTCCCATACCCACAACTGCAAGGAGAGTTCATAATGGAGTTGGCTTTGTTTATATGAACCTGACAATGTTATTTTTTCTCGTTTCCTTTCCTTTCCAATATTAATTTCAGTTCTCCACAGTTCCACATCAGTTTGGACCCCCCCCCCCAAAGCAAAAGTCATCATGAAAATGCAGCAGCGTTGTCTTGTGAATTTCTCCAGATACACACATTTTTTCACGCACTTCTCCCTTCTTCACATGAGACCATCATTTGAAGCATGACTCCCTTTCTTCTTTCTATCCTTTCCCATAGTCCTTCACCCAGGTTTGTTAATGGACCCCTCTACCTTTCTCTAATAGGTCAAGGCTCGGTGCACAAAGGTGTCAACCTTTCTCTGCCTTCGCCACCAAAGCGCTGACTGCCCTCGTATGTTTTCATTGTGATCTTGCAGCATAATTGGGCTAAAATGAGAAGCGGCAGCTATTAGGCTTGCATATAAATGGCAGCTCCTGCGCTTCTGGCACAGCCGCCTTTCGTCATAATTCTATATATAAACTATTTTTATACGAAGAAAGAAAAACTGCCCACATTTAGTTCAAGACAGGATTTTGCCCTTTTTCTAACATATGTTTCTTGTTCTTTTGGTCTGTTGCCAGAGATTGTACCAGCGCTAATTGCCCTGTGCCATTATCTGTTCTCTTCCCAATATTATATGTCACCTCTTCCCAATATTATAGGTCTCCTATTAAGCTCCTTCACTTTTAAGGAATGAAAACCCAGTTTCTTTAGCAGCTCAGAGGATCTCTGATTTCCTAATGCATTTGGGTTGCCCTTTCTGGCAGATTTTCTGTTTCTATTCAGTAGTGTAAAATTATCATCAGAGCTTTACAGATTATGCCAAAGACAGTGAGAATTTATATACCAATCTATCTACCTATCTATCTGCTACTTATGAGCCCTACATTTCACTCACTATTGATGTCGGCTTTATTGTTTCTTAACATTCAAAATGTGAAACAAAGCTCAAAATCTCATTTATACTTGTTGCATTTTAAATGCAGGTTTGCGTATCATGAGAGCCAGTATGGTGTAGTGGTTAAGAGCGGTAGACTCGTAATCTGGTGAACCAGGTTCGCATCTCCACTCCTCCACATGCAGCTGCTGGGTGACCTTGGGCTAGTCACACTTCTTTGAAGTCTCTCAGCCCCACTCACCCCACAGAGTGTTTGTTTTGGGGGAGGAAGGGAAAGGAGATTGTGAGCCGCTTTGAGACTCCTTTGGGTAGTGATAAAGCGAGATATCAAATCCAAACTACTACTACTACTACTACTACTACTACTCTTCTTCTTCTTCTTCTTCTTCTTCTTCTTCTTCTTCTTCTTCTTCTTCTTCTTCTTCTTACCAGAGTAGACCCACTGCATGTAATAAACACAAGGTCTATTAATTTCAGTGGGTTTACTCCAAGTAAAACTTGGTTGGATGCAACTCTTTCCTCTGCACCAGTGTAAAGCAATCCAGTATAAATAAACCAGCAGAACGTTAAAGCAGGTCCAAACCCCATTCAGCATCAGGGTTGCTTTTGCATCTGCCTGAGCCTGACAGAGGAAAGCAAGCCTTTAAAACATGGGTAGGTAAAGTAAAGCCCAGGGGCCGGATCCGGCCCAGTCGCCTTCTGGATCTGGCCTGTGGACGGTCTGGGAATCACTGCGTGGATTGGCAGAAATTGCCGTGTGGATCTGATTGTTGCTAGCGCGCATGTTCGGTGGCACCTCCTCCCTCCCTCTACCTGGCTTCTCCCCACCCTGCCTAGAGCTGAGAGGAAGGGAGCTGGGCTTTGTTGGTGCCAGCAGCAGCAGCATTAGCACTTGAGCGGCCGCCATTGTAAGCAGGCTCAATTTGGGCTTTGTTACTGCCAGCCCCTCTATGGAACCCTTTCATGCTCCACTCATTGTCCCACTGCAGCCAGCCCCTGCCGCTTGCAAGACACAGGTAAGCAGCCACCGGGGCTCATCCAGAGCTGTGGAGAAGGGAGAGGAGAGTCAGAGGATGGCTTACCTGAGCAGAATGTGTCCTTTTATTTAAAATGCATCTCTGGGTTATTTGTGGGGCCTGCCTGCTGCTCTTGCATAGAATGCTGTGTCCTTTTACAGCGGTACCTCTGGTTAAGAACTTAATATGTTCCGGAGGTCCGTTCTTAACCTGAAACTGTTCTTAACCTGAGATACCACTTTAGCTAATGGGGCCTCCCACTGCCGCCACACGATTTCTATTCTCATCCTGAGGTAAAGTTCTTAACCTGAGGTACTACTTCCGGGTTAGTGGAGTCTGTAACCTGAAGCATTTGTAACCCAGAGCATTTGTAATCCGAGGTACCACTGTATTTAACATGCATCTCTGGGTTATTTGTGGGAATTCGTTCATTATTATTTTTTCCAAAATATTGTCTGGACCCCCACAAGGTCTGAGGGGCAGTGGACCGGCCCCCTGATGAAAAAGTTTGCCGACCCCTGCTTTAAAATAATGTGGTACACTAAATTGCCAGGTCACATGACTGAGCTGAATGGGCTTAGGATTCAACCAAAGCCTCCTGTCTCCAGTCCTGCTCCAGCCTAACCCTCAACATGCCTCCTTTGGGGGACTTACAAAGGCCAAATTGAGCAAGTTACACCAACATATCAGTGGGACGTTCCATATGGAGTGCTCCTTTACAGGGGTCTAGCCAGCCATACCATCTCCCAGAATACTCCATTCCACTCTATTCCCTCTTGTTTTCCATCCCCTCCCCCACCATTTCCCCCCCAGAGTCAACATATTCCATCTTGCTGAACATCCATTTTGGAAATGGCTTTTTGACCCTTTGCAAAGGGTTATAGGTTACAAAACAATCACTGAAAGGGGGAGACATATTTTTATATATATGCAAAACAGTCCTCACTTTGTGGGTTGCATTCAGTGCTGTTAAAGGCATAGAAGCAGCAGCACCAAAAATAAAATGAAATCATGCTGCTGCTGCTACTAGATGGTCTGTTGATTCCTTGTAGCTTTAACACTCTGGGATTGAATATTTTCCCTGAAATTGAAGAGTGTTAGCAGCCCTGCTGCTCTCCCTCAATGGTACATCTGGCGAGTTCCTTCCCAATAATTAGAAGCTGTCTGAACATTAATGATATCATTCCCCATAGAAATTCTGAGATCTGCTCTGGTTTTCTGAGAGTGAGGCAATGAAGGGTCATTCCTGATATGGCATTTTGTGCTCTTGAGCTTGGTTCTGAACTGCATACATATGAAAATATTTCATCTTTTGTGCAACTTTCATGCATAGGTAATGTCTTGAACAGAGTTTGTTGGACAGATACCATTCACTGGCACATTCCAGGAGCTTCTCTAGCTGTTCCAAATGGTATACTGAGATTTCTATGAAGGCATTTTGACAAGCTGCTAATCCCGGCTTAGTTGGGAGAAAGTCCCATTGTACTCAACAGGGTTTACAACGGAAAAGACATGTACAGAAATTCCCAGTATGGTTGTGAATTCTGCCCATACTTACCTGGGAATAATCTTCACTGAACATAATAAGGTTTACTTCTGAAAGAACATAGATTGGGTTTTGCTGTAAAAAAAAATATATATTTAAACTTTATCTTTCACAAGAGAACCTGAGGCCCTCCCAGATATTGCTGGACTTCAAATTCCACCAAGCCCAACCAACTAATAGTTAAGGATTATGGGGATTATAGTGCAGCATCATTGGGAAGACCGTGAGTTCCCCATCCCTGATTTATCATATTTATGTTCCATCCTTTCAATCAAGAATCGCACGGCAGTATGCATGGAGCTTTTCCATTTTATTGTCACAATCATCTCAACTGGGTGAGACTGAGAGGGGAAAATGCTGAGTCTAAGGTCATCCAGCAAGTTTCTACACTTGGAAGTGATATGCCTCTAATTATTAGCTGCAATGCAAGGAAGAAGAAGAAGAAGAAGAAGAAGAAGAAGAAGAGGAGGAGGAGGAGTTTGGATTTGATATCCCGCCTTTCACTCCCTTTAAGGATTCTCAAAGTGGCTAACATTCTCCTTTCCCTTCCTCTCCCACAACAAACACTCTGTGAGGTAAGTGGGGCTGAGAGACTTCAAAGAAGTGTGACTAGCCCAAGGTCACCCAGCAGCTGCATGTGGAGGAGCGGAGACGCGAACCCGGTTCCCCAGATTACGAGACTACCGCTCTTAACCACTACACCACACTGGCTCTCTTCATGGCAGGAGAGAGCTGTTGCACTCAAATTCTGCTTGCATGCTTCCCCAAAGCATTTGATTGGCCACTGTGAGGTCAGGATGCTGGAGTAGAAGAATTCTGGAGCCTGGTCCAGAAGGCTCCTCTTATGTTCTCTGCTGGTTCGAATTCCTTACTACACAGGCTCACATGGAATACAGTGGTGCCTCGCAAGACGAAAAGAATCCATTCTGTGATTCTCTTCGTCTAGCGGTTTTTTTGTCTTGCGAAGCAAGCCCATTGACGGATTAGAGGATTAGCGCTATTAGCGGCTTTTAGCGGCTTATCGCCTTATCAGATCAGCTAATAAGCGGCTTAGCGGCTTAGAAAAAGGGGGGGAAGGGGGAAAAACCCGCAGGAACTCGCAAGACATTTTCGTCTTGCGAAGCAAGCCCATAGGAGATTCGTTTTGTGAAGCACCTCCAAAACGGAAAACTCTTTCATCTAGCGAGTTTTCCGTCTTGCGAGGCATTTGTCTTGTGGGGCACAACTGTATATCGCCAACTCTTACACATGTTAATCTGGATCTATTGTTATAAGGATGCTATAAGATGAAAGCTATACTGTACATTATATTTAATGTTAGGTTTATAATCCACTGTAGAACAATCCCAGAACATAAAAAAAGAAACCAAACAGAACACCACCCTCATGTGTGGAGTTTATCCAAAGCTCCTGGTGGGCAGTGAAGGAAGCAACCCTTTTGCTCCCAAATTTTGTCCTGCAGTTGAGGGTTTTAGTGTTCCTCACATATTAAAATGGATCCATTTTTCCCTTTCCCTGGAAAAGGGGCAGTGAAACAAGACAAGGCAAAGATTGCATTACCATTGTGTCAAGATTTTAATTGCACTTTGCAGTAACAATAGTCTTCAGGAGCCCCAGAGGCAGTGGTACCAAACCTAATTTGCAATGTGTCAGTATTTGCGATGCTAATGCAAAGATTTCAACTAAGGGTCTTTCCGTTTGCCTCCTGTGGTCCCTAATGTACTCTACACTGTTTCTAAGCCACATAGCACAAAGGCTTATGCACACTTAAAATGGTGTTCCTCCGCCCCTGAATTTGCTGCCCTCCTCCCATTAGTATATCAACTGTGTAGAAAGAAACCTTTCTTTATCTCTCTTTCTCTCTGCTCCCCCACCCTTCTCAGTCGTTAAGGAAACAGGAAGAACTTAAAAGTGGTTGCTCTCCAAGCAAATGTGTAAGTTTGACATATTAATAAAGTGCTTTATTATCTTAAAATAGCAAACACGAGGAAGGGCTTAAAAACCTAAAGCTTTAAGCCATTACCGGAGGGAAAACACATTTATATTAAAATCCTATGCAATTAGGTAATTGGGTTTTTTAATATAAAAAAAAAAATCTGTTTACTCAAATTATTGATTCAGTTCTGCAGGTTATTCTACCTTTTCATTCTCCTGTTTCTATAATACTGCCCTGGGGCTGGAACGATATCCCATGTGCATTAATTCTAGCCTCCCTGCGCCTTAAATCTGCCTATGGGACTTTTATGGAATACAAAACATCCATGGTATATATCCTGCCAAATCCTGTCTCAGATGTGTCTTTGGGATACACCTATTTAGGTCAGAGGTAATAAGGTGATCTCATATTGCACTTCCATTCTGTTTTGTTTGAATGAAGCTACTCAAGCTTCAGAGCTCAGATATATTTGAAACTGCCCATGAATCTGAGCACAAAGCTTATAGCTGGAATTGAAAAGAAGCACACAACAATGCCTATTTAAACAACAACACTAAACTCATGCCCTCTATGCACTCTTCCTAGTGGTAGCTGTGACAACAGTAGTATAATGCCCAGATTAAGGGAAGTATTGCTCTACTCTGCCTTAATCAAACCACACTTGGAGTGCTGTGTCCAGTTCCACAATTTAAGAAGGATGTTGACAAGCTGGAAAGTGTGCAGAGGAGGGCAACCAAGATGATCAAAGGTCTGGAAACCAAGCTTTATGAGGAATGGTTGAGGAGCTGGGTGTGTTTAGCCAGCTGAATAAGAGGAAAATGAGAGGAGATATGATAGCCATCTTCAAATATCTCAAGGGCTGTCATGTGGAGGATGGAAGAAGCCTGCTTCCTCCTGCTCTGGAGGGTAGGACCCAAACCAATGGCTTCAAGTTACAGGAAAGGAGATTCCAACTAAACACCAGGAAGAACTTTCTGATGGTAAGAACTGTTCATCTGTGGAACAGATTCCCATGTGAGGAGGTGAACTCTCCTTCATGGCAGGCTTTTTATCAGAGAGGTCAGATGGTCACCTGTCATGGTTGAGAATCCTGCATTGCAGAAGGGTTGGACTAGATGACCCCTGAGGTCCCTCCCAACTCTACAATTCTACAATTAACTAGCAAAATGAAGATAAAGAAGGCTGGGCAGAGTCATTGACATTGATTACCTTACCCTCAATGAATTTGTCTAATCCCCTTTTAAAGTCATGCAAGTTGGTGACTGTCACTACCTCACATGGTAGCAAATGCCATACTTAAACTAGGTTCTGTGTGCAGGGCTGGTACATCCTGTTTTGCCACCAAAGGCAGGGCACACAACCCCTTACCTGAAGCCTGTGCCTCACCACACCACCCCTTACCGGAAGCCTCCATTACCTGGGTTATGTGGTGGTTCCCACTAAGCAGCAACAATGGCCGTGAGATCTCACAGAGGCAGTGGGGCAGGTGAGGCAATTGTAGGGATGCAGCCTCTTGTGATTCCACTACCTGAGGCAGTTGCCTCAGCCTGCCTCATAGGCAGGCCATCTGTGTGAAAAAGTGTGTCCTTTTGTCTCCTAGTTCCTTGGAGGTAGAAATATGATTCAGTTTGTATTCAAATGAGAACCTACATAATTCACATTTCTTGAAACAATATGTGAGCTTAAAGAGAGCCATCCTTCCAAATTCACACTTCTCTGAGTTTTGCAGTGCAGTTCTCCAGACATGTAATGTGTACAAAAATGCATATACTAGGATAAATTGTGCATAAAGATGTATATGTTAGTGAAAATAACATACATAAATGTATTATGTCAGCAAAAATAGCTTTGCAAATATGTGTGTATTAGGCAAAACTGCATACCAGAATCTGTATATTAGGAAATATTTGCTGGTGTATTTTCATGAGGACTAAAAAATCCTCACATTGAGGGGGAAATATGGAGAACTGAATTAAAGATTGGAAAAATGAGAAACTGCTGGAAGAAACTAAAATTGACAGATGTGCCCATTCCTTCTCATGGGACATCATTTCTTACATCTTCCATTGTTGTGGTGGAAAACAAGAAAAAAAAATGCAAAGCACAAAGAACCACAATAGGATGGCAACGTGTTATGATTAATAAAGTGACACAAGTCTAATGGAAACAGAATGGAAGAAACTGCTACAGTTTTGCCAATAGATATCTCACCAGGACTAATGAAGCTAATGGTGATCATAATTTAAAGCCTCATTATTATTATTATTATTCCATTCAACACTGAGTTTGAAATCGATACTTGAATATGACAATGAGCCATTACAGCCCGAGGAAAAAGAAAACTTCCTAAGGATTTTAGAGTTTAGCCAATTTGTCTTGAGTGCTCAAAACACTGTTGAATAATGCCAATAGATTATTAATCCAATTATCACTTAGAGACTGACTTTATTGTCATACACGCTGCAGACTTTTTAATGCCCTACATCAGAGCTTTCCAAACTGTGTGTTGCGGCACATTAGTGTGTCAGCTGCAGTGTGTAGGTGTGTTGTGTGAAGGCTCCCCATGCTCCTCCCGGCGTTGGAAAGGGGTTATTTTAACCTCCAGTTTGCTAGTAAAACTGAATTACTGTGTCGCAAAATGATGCATGTCTAAAAAGTGTGTCACCAACATGAAAAGTTTGGAAAACTCTTCCCAACAATGATTGGGAGGTGCATCTCTTAGAGCAACCTGTGGCCCTCCATGTCTGGTTCCACCACACAGGGCACCAAGCCAAGGGAGCCCAAAATAGAGAAGATCCATAATTGAGAAGATCCATTTTGGGACGCCAAATGTTCGCCTTGCACAGGGCGCCATATTACAAAACATTGCAACAGTCCACCACTGCTCCAAGTCAAGTTGGACTCCCAAGTTGGTTCCCCATTCTTTCTTATAAAGTGCTGCTTCCAACATATATCCCTCTCCTGCTGTAAAGAACAGAGTACTTACCTTTCAAATTTTTCAGTTGGCCTTTAGAGCATGATGTGCTACCAATGCTACTGTTGTTTAGATTTCAGCTGTTGATATAGAACTTTATTTTATTTTCATAGCTGTAGGATCTTATTTGCTATTAGCTACCTTGAAAGCAGCATAAAGCAAATTAGATGATAGATGAGATGATAGATAGATGATAGATAGACAGATAGATAGATGATAGATGATAGATAGATAGATAGATAGATAGATAGATAGATAGATAGATGATAGATAGATAGATATAGATGATATAGATAGATATATAGTCAATAAAATCATGCAGCCAGTAGAAGATCAGCCATCAAATAGAAGGCCAACAGCTGCTGGAAGCCTGGTGTTTTTATCCTTTAAACAATGCCCAGTTGCTATAGAGGTGAAGAAAAGAACACTCTGGTTTCAGTCACTGGCCAGAGGAACTGGAGCTGTTGAAGTTTATATCCAGCAAAACACTTGCATTTGGTAATAGTGCTATTTTTCTAGAAAAAGAGGGTGCTGGAACTCATCGTGAACATTCTCTTAATGTCAATGGTGCCCACCAGAGAGGTGCTGGAATCCACCTGAGAGGTGCATGGGAGTTCCCCCTGAAAGAAAAGCCCTAGTAATAAAACAAAATCTGACTGAATTTGACATTTTTACCTGGTACACCATCCAAAATAGGAGTTGGAGTCCGACAACATCATGGAGAGGTTCATCAGAACTTGCTGCAGTACTATTGAGTGGCATCTGGCAAGAAGACTGTGATGAGCAAGAACCAGGATAGCAGGGCTTCCTCATATTTTTGTTGCTTTGTGAACTATTGCTCTGGTTTACAGTTAAGCTACATTTATATTGCTTTGAAAATTGTCTGGAACATTGGCAAGAAAGGTTTAAGAGAGCAAGAGTGACTTAATCCTCACTGGTCAAGTGTGCCATCCACACAATAATTTTGTAGGAGCTAGTTTTCATTCAGCATTCATCTCCACTTCTTCTGGAAAAGGTCCTTATCATTTCCCCATGTTCCTTGATGACCACAACTTTGCTTTGGAATCACCATGCAGCTGTTCACTTTCAGCAGTTAAATCTCCTGCTATAATGTTGCATCCTTGCAAATCATGGTGCTGTCAGAGCAGGCCATTGGGACAGATGTCCAAGAACAAGCTGGAGGACCAGCAAATGCATCAGGCCTGCTTGATAGAAGTGTTTGATAGAAGTGAAATAACCCACATTTCCATCACTGGTTCATGTGATAGGGATGGGAGAATGGTCTCACCATCCCTAGGTGAAGCGTATTCCATTATAGGAATCTAGGGACTCAGATTGGTTTGGTCAACCCCCGTAAGGGGGTTGTGCCCATGCCTGAGTCCAGGGTAGCATCTGGGGAGTGAACAGAGTCTGTTCCCAGGCTTTTCACCTGCCTCAGGTGTTCACCCTTGGCTGACCTATGATAGAGCTCTGGGTCAGCGCTACCTGCAAGGATGTAGGGAGCTAGTCGAACCAGAGCCTATGCAACCACTCACTTTTCTGTAATCAATAAAATTTTGGCCTAAATTCTGCCAAAAACCAAAACTAAAATTTGAGTCAAATGTGTCTTTATTTAAGGGGGAGGTCTCTGGGTCTGAACACACAAAACCATTTGAAGTTTAAACCTTTCCCAATTTTAATTTTATTTGGTTTGATCTGATCATGAAAATTAGCTCCTTACAAGTCTATAGATTAAGAAAATATAGTGGCGTTGTCTATGGCAAATTTCTGTATGTCAAGGTTATCAGAGATAAGTTAGCTTTCCAGAAGAGAAATGAAGATGTTTGGAATATTAGCACCAAGATATATCTCGTTGATCTGTGACATATTTAGGATAAAAGACCTCTGCAGCCTTGTAAGGGCATCCAGACTGTTCATATCAGTCTTCCTCTGACAGCACATCAGAGTATTGTTAATGACCCTTCCAGCAGGGAGACTGAATTAATATACCCAGGAGGCAAGAACACTCTCTCTCTCTCTCTCTCTCTCTCTCTCTCTCGCACATGCACACACACAAAGAAAGAGAGAGAGAGAGAGAGAGAGAGAGAGAGAGAGAGAGAGAGAGAAGAGCCAGTGGAGACCCTTTTGGAAAAAAATGTGACATCTAGAGAAGAGCATGTCATATATGCATTTCAATATATTGTCACCAAAAATCATGGTATCTATATCCCATTTTAAAGCATTTGAACAAGGAAAAGGTCTGCAATTTTAGTAACATATTAGAGTCATGCACAATAACCAATGTTCATAAAGATGTATGAAGGCGTTTGAGTGTGCCTGGGTAATAATAGCAAACAAAGAGTGGGGAGCAATTTGCTCCACTTTTTACAGCAGATTAAACCGCTCTGATGCTTGTGGATCAAAATGAACCTCCCAGATTATGTACTCTTCCGGGTGTTGCAATGCCGGTTTTGTTGTGCAACCCACAACCCCCCCCCCAATATTATCTTTTACATAAAAGATACATGCAGCATGTATATTTCACAGATGAATGCCTGTGAATGCCTGGAGAGTAAACATGTTGCATTATAAAAGCATGTATTTTATGCAAGAAGTATGTCTAAAAGGCATAATAAACGTGTACATGTAGAAAAGTGGACTTTTGATGCAGGCTTTCAAAAATCCACATGAAACAGAACAAAAGGGAATGATGATTGTGTGACAGTAAGACAAAAATAAGACAGAATTAGCAGTTCAGCCTATCTCTAAGCACAATATAGATACATACCTATGTGCATGGAATAAAGATTTACTATGTAGATTTCCTTCACTGTTGGGAAAGTTGCAGAGTGAAAGAACAGAAGAAAGAACACCACCTTGGCCACATCACAAGAAGGAGTTAAACTCAAAACCCCACACCTTGAAAAATTCTGAAGAAATTTTCATTTGGCCCTGAGAATGAGGCAGATAAATGGAAGCTTCTTTCATGCGGAAAGAAAACTTCTGGGGGGGGGGGACCCTGCAAGGCAGATTTTGGCACAGAACTAGAAAGAACACACCTGAATGTGGCTTATAGATTGAACAGCTTTATTGGGATCCTCCAAATGTGGGCCTGGGTAGATTGCAAAAACAAGACCTTCTGGATGTCTGTCATGCTCTGTGTATTCTCTTGGGACTGTGATTTTGGCAAACCTTTACAACTCACTGTAATTGAATCACAAACAACTTTATGTGCACTGCTAGGCAATGGCAGCTATACTGGCCAATGGCACAAGTTTCAAACCCTTTACATTTTACATGCATGAACATTACCATGCTAAAAAGCAATGGGCAGCTTTTACTTCTTGTCTCTGCATCCATTTTGTCTACATTAAGAGAAGAAGAATAAACCCAGACAGTGGTGGAGCTTCATGCTCCAGCACCGGGGAGCAGAGAGCAGGCAGGGGAAGGGTTGGCACTCATCCTGGGGGCATAGTGCATGTCCTCGGGGTGTGGCATGCCACCTGCAAGGATGGGACACCCAGTGCAGGCGGGGGGGGGGACCCACAATGGCACCCTCCGGGATCGAGCTGCCGGGGGCAGTACACTCCCCCTGCACTCCTCTTTCTCCGCCAGTGAACCCAGAGGAAATTATTACCTTTTCAAGCTTTCTTTTTTTTGGGGGGGGGTATCCCTTTTTCTGACAGGCTGTTTTTGATTCCCACCATCAATAGGTGGGGGTGAGGAAACAAGCTGGCGAGGGAAGGAAAATTACGTTACTTTCAAAATGTGATTTGTGTTTCTCTGCTCTTTTATTCTGCAAACGTGAGCTCATGCAAAACCTCGCTTCCTGGGATGGTTGTGATTTATGCAAACAGCTTCGCTGACCATTGATGGTACTGATAATGAACTTGCCAACCTTAAAAATGCAAAGCCTAGCAGGCTGCCTACTCAGCAAGGAAGGCTGGTCAGAATACGTCCTCCTTCCCAGCATCACATTGCTTGCCCTTGTTCCGCCACTTGAGTACCATGTCAGGTTCAAAAAGTTGACTCTTATTCTCAAATATCTCCCTGGGATCGGCCCAATACACCTGAAAGGCCACCCTTGCCTTTGAGATCACGACCTTGCATGACAACTAATTTCTTTGGGAAGAATGAAACTGTCAATCTCCAGAGTGAGAGTTTAGGAGAAGAGATACAACTCCCCGCCCCCCACCCCTCTGCTCTGGAAAATGGCCAACGGCTATGAAATCACCTCACAGAAGAGATGAAAGCGGTAATCAGCATGGCAGCTTGGGGGTCAAACCTCTGAAGTCCTTTTTATCGACTTAAGCATCCTACAATTATCCAACATTCTCTCTCCTGCCATGTGGTGAGAATTCTTGGCAGAGACTTCATAGATACAGATGGGAGGGGCAAGGCCAAGATTAGGAGACCTGGTTTTAAAATAAAACAAAAGTGAATGCTGTGAGTCAATGATATAAACAAAATATATGTGCTAGAGATTTAACTCTTTCCCCAGGAGAGAAAGCAGAAGCAGATTTTACTGGGTATATTGGAAGTCAATAAGACCCAGCAATCTGACGAGAAGTTTATGAAAGAGAGTAAGAGGTGGCTGGGAGGTAGATGCCTGGTGTAAATAGGAATTAGATGACACGCCCCCCCTCAATATCCCAAATTTACTCTGCAGATAACTGGAATGGCCTAGGTTATTTTGCCAAATATCATCCAGACATTCAGCAAAGTAATTTGATCTCCAAATTAGATTGAGTTCCCACTGCAACACTCTGTGTGATTCCTCGCCACCACCCCATTTTCCCAATTTAGGCTGAAGTCGTAACCCCACTTACCTGGGAGTAAGCCCCACGGAATTCAAGAAGGCTTATTTCTGAGTGGACAACAGTTAGTATTGCAGCCTTAATGAAGCGGGAGGTCAGTTTGGAAGTTCTGCACTGAGTTCTCTAGTAGCGAGGGGCTCTCTTGTGAAGATGGCACATCCTAAGAAGCTGGGAAACATGGAAAATGGTGATTACCTCTCAAATCCTAAGTGCCTTGGGACCAAGTTTAGTTGAAGGACCACCTGGACATGTATGAACCTGCCTGGGCATGGAGGCCCTGCTGCTAAGGTCCACCGCATTAACAGGTACATGAGACAAGGCTGTTCGATGCAGCCACATCCTTTCATGGGGTGTGCATCTCGTTCCCTTGCTATTTTTAAAGGGCCCTTAAAGGCTTCAATAAAGGATTGGAATGTCCTGTTTCACCACTCAAGGTGAAATAGGTACCACCCCAGGGGTGTACGAAGGGCGGGGAGGGGTGCATCACCCTGGCTGCCACCCTGAGGGGTGACAAGATGGCCCACTGCCTCCCCCCCAGCTGTAGAGTGGCCGAGGGCACGCCCATGTGCTGTCCGTATGGGCTGCCGCTCGAGCACCGCTGGGCAGTTCGCCCCACCCCTCAGTGCCCTGCCCCAGGTGCCGGAGAGGCTTCCTTCACCACTGTGCCACCCTGCCCTGGTGCAGCTGTCACATCCCACCAGATCTCTGACGGTGGCCGCTTCACCCCACCTTTTGGGTGGGCAAGTTCCTGCCTCAATATTTCCCTCTATTTGAACTGAATTAGTGCTGCTGGTCTGCATTTTACAACCTTTCTTTTCTTTTCTTTTCTTTTCTTTTCACCTGTCATTGATGCTATTAGTTTTGATTGATTTATATCGGTTATACTTTGTATAGCTTTGTACTGAAATGGAGTCTTCATGAAATAGGGTGTTCATGTAGTGTTAGAATGTAATATTCACTACTTCAGCGAATATTACATTATACTTGTATTTTTATGGGGGGTTTTCCTGTAAACTGAAAAGGTATAAAATATTTCAAATAAACACATCCTATGTTTGTGAATATAGGGTATCTGCCAGCTTCAGTTTTCTTCTGAAATGTTTGTGGTTGGCAAGGGAGAATTTGTTTACGGGACAGATATGTTCATTCTGAAAACAAGAATCAAGGTTGTAAGGACTGACATAGACCAGTGCGACGGTTTACCAGGTTCTGCAGAGCTACGCAGAAAGATAAAACCAGACCACAAAAGGGAAACATATGTAGTGAAAGGGGTGGTGGTGGCTAGTTTTCCAATCTTCTGGTAGAAACAAGTCTTCGATCTTTTGCGATTGGAAGGCTCCACTAATGGAACAGGTAGACCACCCTCCAGCCTGTTGCCTAGGGAGTTCTTCTTTAAAGCCTTGTATTCAACTATCACAACTAGAAGTACACATTATGTCAGCTGTTCTTATTTGCTTATCTTCTGCTTTTCTCTCTCTCCTATTTATAACCCCCCCTTTTTTTTCTTCTGCTAGAAACTTCCATCCCCTATGCCTGCAGAAACTGGCTGATGACCCCATTGTACCCCAGTGTTATTTCCTTGTGATACCTGCATAAAAATGTCTTTGAAAGCATCTCGGTGAAAAAGGAAGTGTCCTTAAAATGTGGAACAAAGCCATGCTCTTTAATCGACTTTTCTATTACAACTCGCATATCTCCCCATCATTCTGGTGACCTTTCTCTCACATACACAGTGCTTCCTCCTGGAGCTCCTTCCAGATTCTGCCAACTCTGCATGGCCTTTCTAAGTTTAGTTCAAATTGTAAATTGTCAGCTTCGGATCCAGACATGACTTGCATATTTTGTCTCTCTCTCTCTGGTTTTGTTAACTATAAGAATGAGTGAGAACTTGTCAGCATATAACACCTGCGCTCAGGGATCTGCGCTAGTTACTGATTTGCTACTAGGTCCAGTTCACAGTATACAAAGCCCTTAACAACTTCGGATCGCAAGATAGCCTTACCCCATATATTCCCTCTTGACTGCTTTGATCTGCAGAACAGGTGCCACATAATGCGCATTCCGCGTCTTTAAGAAAGCAATATTTTACTGTTGCAGCACCTAAACTTTGGGACCCCCTACCTATTGATATCACTTCCCTGTACACTTTTTGACATTTGCCCAAAACATTTTTGTTTAGAAAAACCTACCTGGATATCTAGAATGCTGGTGTGTCTTTAGTTTATTGGTAGCTTTAATTGTTTGAATGTTTTTAATTGCTTTTATTAATAATTTTGGTATATAAATTGTATATAATTTTAATAAAATGGATGGATGGATGGATGAATAGGTAAAAATAAGACTTTCTTAAGTGTGTCCCAATCTCTTCCAGCATGTTTGCTTGGAACAAAGGTCACTGGAGAGTGGGGGCATTTCTCTATGGTTTATTCACACACACAAATACAGGCTGAGATGAGAGATCCTGCCACTCACCTTAGGCCTCTAAGTGAATCCCTAATGCTATAACACTGGATTATTAGAAGGAGCAAATCAGATCTCTGTGTCCTTCAGGCCCAGTTTCAAAACTTGTTGCTTTTTAAAGTCTCTTTCACACAGAGATGTATTGATCCTGTCCAATCAAGGGAGGGGAAAATAAATTCTCCCTTCTGCTCACTTTCCACAAGTATTTTCAGCTTACATGACAAAGCAGACACTCAACAGACCTGGCTAAAGCTATTTCCTCAACAAAGGGCTCATTCAAACTTCCACCTAGAAAGCACAGGTGTGAGTGGTTTTCCACTTGACCCACACATTCTAGGCATGGGACTGAGTGGGTTCCCCCCCCCCTTGTTCTAGGGTAAACCTGCTCTTTAGCTTTGTTGTTGTTGTTTAGTCGTTTAGTCGTGTCCGACTCTTTGTGACCCCATGGACCAGAGCACACCAGGCACTCCTGTCTTCCACTGCTTCCTGCAGTTTGGTCAAACTCATGCTGGTAGCTTCGAAAACACTATCCAACCATCTCGTCCTCTGTCGTCACCTTCTCCTTGTGCCCTCAATCTTTTCCAGGGAGTCTTCTCTTCTCATGAGGTAGCCAAAGTATTGGAGCCTCAGCTTCAGGATCTGTGCTTCCAGTGAGCACTCAGGGCTGATTTCCTTAAGAATGGATAGGTTAGATCTTCTTGCAGTCCATAGGACTCTCAAGAGTCTCCTCCAGCATCATAATTCTAAAGCATCAATTCTTCGGCGATCAGCCTTCTTTATGGTCCAGCTCTCACTTCCATACAACACTACTGGGAAAACCATAGCTTTAACTATACGGACCTTTGTTGGCAAGATGATGTCTCTGCTTTTTCAGATACTGTCTTGGTTTGTCATTGCTTTTCTCCCAAGAAGCAGGCATCTTTTAATCGGGGCAAATGTCAATCTGGAGGAAACACAATTGATATTTGCTCCAATTGAACACAAAAGATTGGGTTTCCCAGGGGCAAATAGAGTGTGAATGAGTCCAAAGTAAAGAAATGGTTTGACCCTTTTAGCTATCCCCTTTTTTCTGCAGAATCCTATCTTTCAGCTACAAAACCACACCATTTTATGCAGCCATAAAATGAGCCATTTATTCAAAACCAATTACAAGTTGTTGTTCTTCTTCTGAAAATTATCATAATGCTCATAATACTCATAATTTATATGTACTAAATCTGCGGCACTTTTAAATTTTGTTGGTAAGTTTGGGGAAAGTTGCATTTTCTAAATAGCCCCCTGCTGCAGGCTTGTCAAGAAGCTCATTCAGAAATCTCTCCGGGGGTTGTTTATGAATCTTGAGTTCATGCCCTAGGTGCCCCTCTTAGAGCTTTTTATTATCCCTCTCACAAAATATTGTAAGGAATTATAGTCCCAGAGGAAAGGGCTGCCAGGGAATGCTCATGCCATGGATGATTCAGTGGAACACTTAAATATGCTGACATAAATTTGTTTTCCTTAATAAAATGAATGAAAATTGTGCCTCTACTGTCATAAAGCATAGCCTGCCAGTTCCTACAGGATTTATCACATTCAAAATGAACGCTTGCGCTTTCTCATCCTACACTGATTTGATCTGGGAGCGTCATGAGATTATTTAATGGCAGGTATGGACGCTGCCACAATGATCAATGTTTTTGTGTAGGAAGGGGGGAAATTTTGTTTGGACCAGATTTTCTTCTTCAAATTTTGCACTTCCCTGTATTTCACAATACAGTTCTTGGCTCAAACCCTCCCCCCAATATATTTTTTAAGTATATCTTTTCAGTTATAATATTTTGAAAAATGTGTACATTCAGACAAAACACTTACTTTTTAAATGCAGTTTTGATGTATGTTTGTTTGTTTGTTTGTTTAAATGACACATTATTGTAGGAACAGTATAGAATGAACACAAGTGAAACAATCAGAAAATAGACTAAACGGGAAACAGACTACTCAATCACTACTTTTTTTGGCTCCAGGAAAAACCGGTATTATGTTGTGGCCAGAATGATAAGAACTGGGGAAGCATGGAGTCAAATCTTTCTTTGGCCATCAGCCTCACTGGGTGGCCTTGGGAAAGTCATTATTCTTCTGTCCAACTTACTCCACTGGGCTATTCTGGGGATAAAATGTGATTATCTTGAACACCTTGAAGAAAGGATAGCATACCTGTGAAAGATAAATAGGATGAAGTGCTGTGATACAACACACATGGGACATATTCACAGGGTCTAACATGGCACCTCATCTGTGAGTGCCCAGATTATTGTTCCAGTCAAGAAGTACCACTTTCAATGGTGCTAAGTTTGTATGACACTGGTGGAGTGGATTTCATAGCTTCAAAGGTTTGGCAAATATTTGACAGCATGCAGCAGAGCAAATACTCAGCATAAGCTATTTCACTGTTGTTGCAAGCTCTGAGTGTGTGGCTGTTAGTTCCTCTTAGTCCGACTGTCCTTCATAGTCTTGGAGAAGATATTTTCCACTTTCCGGCTAACACAAAGGCAGTGTGATGTAATAGAAAAGATAATATGTTCGGAGGTGTGCAAGTCTGAAAGCTCAATTTAACAGCTACAGGAGAGGACGGAACATTTTATAATTCATTGGTGCAGTCTCAGAATGCAAATCTAGAAGATATGTAATACTTGCATTTAAAATAAAGGTTAACATCTACACTGACCCTTCCATATACCCATTTACGACGGCTTTAATAGCTGCGGATGCTGCTCCAGCAGTTTCAGCTTAGAAAGTGTCTCTGTCTCCTTACCTCCCCTTCATCTCTGGCACCTGTTACAGTAGCAACCAAGTCACCAGGAGCTTTGGGTTTGCATGTGGTTTCAGAAAGTGTGAATTAGTTTAAACACAAACCAAAGTGAATTTCTCCCCCACCTCCTGTCAAAGACTGGCTACTTTTTCAAGTTCGAAACCTCCTGCATCAGAATAAGGAAGAACAGTTCTAGCCTTGTTGTTTCTGTCATTGTCTAGTTTTATATGTACAGAGAGTTTCTCTTTCTCTGTGTTAGGTTGTGGGCGAACATATCAGACGACACAGCGATTCTTCAAACAGCTCTTGTTTATTCAGAGGCCAGAATAGAACTGAACTGAAGAGCTCAGTCAGCCTGCTTATATAGAGCTCCAGAACATTGTAACTGTAGCCACTTTCTAAAACTATCCAATCACTGAACGTCACTTTCGATCCTTCATTTGCATAACTATCTACAGTATCCCCCTGCTGGCCCACGGTGAGAACTTCAGTACATAACACTCTATGTGGCAGAATTTAAATAAAGATACCCACATGCTGATTCCTGTTGAGATCAAATAAGTGGAGAGGTGTGACTTGTACTATTTTTAAAAAACAACAACATAGATTAGCTCTTAGATGTGAAATTAATTGACTGTTCTTGATCAGGGTTGGCCTGTCCATGAGGCAGACTGAGGCAGCTGCCTCAGGTGGCGGAATCCAAGAAGCACCCCCTGCCACCACTGGAGAAGGGAGAGGAAGGAGCTGTGTCAGCTTCAATCTTCTGACAGGATCTTGTGGGGCTCTGGAAAGTGCAGCTGCATGACTCTGGTGAGGCTTCAGCAGAGGCAGCAAACAGTGTGTGGGGTTTATGGTGTGTGGCCCACAGTGCATGTGCAGGCCAGCAACTTCTCGTTTCAGCTCAGGCGGCAAAATGGGATGCTCCTGGTCTCTCTGACTATCAACTTTGAGCAGATAAAATTGAGGTGTCCAAGTGGGATAGGAAACCAAATATTGCTGTATTTTTTGACAGCCCCACCCCCAGAAGAGTACTCCAGAGTTCTGTCCCTTTTCCAGAGCACTATAAGCTTTTCACGACTCAGGCATGTCAATTCACTTCTCACATAGTATTCTGGGATCTCTCCCTCTTTCCAACTGATATTTTATATTCTATTCATTGTCTTTCATTCTCATTGGACTGGGATGTGGATTTCTTTTCTGGAAAGCGGGGGGAAACTCCTCTTGGCTGGTGGTATCCAACTAAACAGTTCCGCTAGCAGAAGCACTTTTGGCTGTGCTACGCAACTTCTCCTCCTGCTCTTCCTCCTTCACACCCCCTAAATCTGTTGTGGGTTTTCCTCCAACCCTCCAAAACAGATTTAGGGGTATGTGTGTAACGGGGAGACGGGAGGGAAGTGGTGTTCAATTGTGCAATCTGAAGTGCTTGTCATATCAGAACTGTTCATTAGGACACCTCCCAGTGTGATTTGATACTGATTGATTGATTGATTGATTGTGCTTCTTCGAGCCTTGGGGTTACCCTGAGAATGCTGACACATCCTTCTTTTTCCTCAGTGTCCTTGTTTTGGAGGTGCATGGGAATGCTTTTGTAGTGGTGGCTCCTTGCATGTGGAACTCCCTCTGCAGAGTTGTGTCTGGCCTCCTCTCCTTATAACTTCAGGCAGTTGGTCAAGCCACATGTCTTTCAAGAGCATTTGGAGGAGGAGAGACCTGATTGCTGCTGTCATTCAGTAATTCTTGGTATATTTGTCTTTATGGGTGGTGGTACATAGATAGATAGATAGATAGATAGATAGATAGATAGATAGATGATAGATAGATAGACAGACAGACAGATGGATAGATAATTATGTATTTCTGTTTACCTGTTTTTATTGTCAACCTTCCTGTAGCCTGTGCTTATAAATAAATAAACTGAATTCATTATTAGAGGAAGATATATACACTTATCCAATTCAACCCATAACTTGATCCACCTAGGAGGCTTAAGGCCCATCTTGTTAATGTTAAAAAACAACACCCAACAACTAGAACATATAATTCCAGTCAAAAGATTCTGAAAGCATTTTTCATTGAAATACTAGAATAGAGACACAATATCGTGTGTTTAATTGGAAATGCCAGTGACTCATGATAGTAGCATATTTTGTTTCAGAGGAGTCAGGGGAAAAGTTACAGTGCTTGAATTGTTATGTAGCGTAGGTGTATAGAATTATGACATTTCCAGACACTTAAGTCAGTTTGGAGGTGTGTGTATAGCAGTCTAAGATGCAGTAAAATCATATGCTGCAACGAAAGAGCTTAATGTGAAATATAGAGCCTGACACTCTGCAGAAGTAAGTCCAACAGGAGTTGAATGGTTACCATGGTGTGATGGTGATGAAAATGCAAAAGGTGAATCTAATTTATTTACATCATTGCAAAGAAGAAGAAGAAGAAGAAGAAGAAGAAGAAGAAGAAGAAGAAGAAGAAATAAAAAAAACAAAAAAAAGCAAAAACAAGGAAACGGATTCATTCAGATTAATTAAAGATCAACTCATCCTATCCATCCTGATTCTTCCTACAACATAATACATTCATTCTCTATGCCTCTTGTCCTTAATTGTGCTTTAATATATCATATCACCAACTCCCAACTTCTCACAGTTACCTTGCAATTTATGAATAAGATTAAAGTGTTAAGCAGCTCCAAAGGGCCAGGACATTTTTATTTTATTTTTTTGTAATGAAAACCTCCACTCTGATAAGGGCATAAGAAGAACCCTGCTGGGTCAGGCCAAAGACCTTTCTAGCCCAGCATTGTGATCTCCACAGTGGCCAACCAAATGCCATCAGGAAGCCCACAAGCAAGAAATGAGGGCAAGAGACTTTTCCCACTGTTCCCTAGTAACTTGTAGTTCAAAAGCAAACCACCTCTAAAGCTGAAGGTTCCCAGCTCCATGCACCCTTACCTGAGAATCGTGGGAAAATTGCAAAGAAAGCTAACAAGCAGATTCTTCACAAAGTGTCTCACATAGCTTGAATTAGCTCATATGCAGAGCCTAAACCAGGGATGCTCCTAAAATCTCTCCTACCATACACATTCTTACAAGCCACCTTCCCTAACAGAATGCTCTTTTTATGTTATTTCCACTTAACACATGCATTTTATTCACACTTTCTCAAAGCATACATATTCTTGTACATATTTTGTTATTGTTGGAGAACCACATCGTGATATTTGGAGAATATCCTCTAGCTAGCAGGGGACAGATATATCTTAAATACACTGGGGAAATGCACAGAGGAGGGAAATTCTGTATTATTTTTACCTTTCTCTTTTGCAAGTTTGCAAGTGAATTTCTAACATGAAAAGTTTGGGCTCTATGCCTATCTGCTGGTATACTTCCCCAAATTCTGTCACCTTGCTACATTCCATTAGGGTTTGTTTTTGTTTGTTTGAAGTGTTTTTCACGTCATGTGAAAAGCTCAAAAACAAAATTAACAAGGAAACATTGGCGAAATGGAATAAGCTGCTGTGTGAATGCATCCGAGGTGTCAGATTCTTGAAAAGACTAAGCAAGGCAGAGAAAGCCTCTTCTGAAACTGGTCCAGCAAAAGTATCTAAGGCCTGTGTCCTAGTTTGAGCTCAGCATGCCGTTGCAAGTGTGAAGATGCCATTGATTTCCTGTTGCTAGCTTATTCCACTAGAAGTCAAGGGTCCTGGTGTATCATTCTTTCTTAGCAAAGAGAGGTGAGCCAGCCTCCTGCTGTGAGGTCTTCTTTTCCCATTCGGCAGGAATAGGTTCCCCCCAGAGTGTTCATTTCACTTGCCACATGCTGCCTCCCAATCTTCCATTCCCCACAGCAGTGTGAAGGAAGACGTTCCCGACTGCAACCTGTCATTTTCATTTTAGTTAAGCAATGGAGAGGTGCAGGTCTGTGGGTTTTTTGATATGCAGCTCGCTGCTTTCGGTGCAAACAGATTTCCGAAAACAGCATGTTGTCTTCTGTGCAGCTGAAAGACTCGTGTGGTGTTACTGATCCATTTGGTGACTTGTAAGCACTGCTTTTTCATGGAGGGAGCCAAGTACCTCAGAAATATAGCTCATAATAATAATAATAATAATAATAATAATAATAATAATAATAATTTATTATTTATACCCCACCCATCTGGCTGAGTTTCCCCAGCCACTCTGGGCGGCTCCCAATCAGTGTTAAAAACAGTACAGTGTTACATATTAAAAACTTCCCTGAACAGGGCTGCCTTAAGATGTCTTCTGAATGTCAGGTAATTATTTATCTCTTTGACATCTGATGGGAGGCCGTTCCACAGGGCGGGCGCCACTACCAAGAAGGCCCTCTGTTTGGTTCCCTGTAGCCTCACTTCTTGCAATGAGGGAACCGCCAAAAGGCCCTCGGCGCTGGATCTCAGTGTCCGGGCTGAACGATGGGGGTGGAGACGCTCCTTCAGGTATACAGGACCGAGGCCATTTAGGGCTTTAAAGGTCAGCACCAACACTTTGAATCGTGCTCAGAAACGTACTGGGAGCCAATGCAGATCTCTCAGAACCGGTGTTATGTGGTCCCGGCGGCCACTCCCAGTCACCAGTCTAGCTGCCGCATTCTGGATTAATTGCAGTTTCCGGGTTACCTTCAAAGGTAGCCCCACATAGAGCACGTTGCAGTAGTCCAAGCGTGAGATAACTAGAGCATGCACCACTCTGGCGAGACAGTTCGCAGACAGGTAGGGTCTTAGCCTGCGTACCAGGTGGAGCTGGTAGACAGCTGCCCTGGACACAGAGTTAACCTGCGCCTCCATGGACAGCTGTGACACCTGGTCCTTCAGGGGCACAGTTACCCCATTCAAGACCAGGGAATCCCCCACACCAACCCGCTCCCTGTCCCCCAAAAACAGTACTTCTGTCTTGTCAGGATTCAACCTCAATCTGTTAGCTGCCATCCATCCTCCAACCGCCTCCAGGCACTCATTGCATGAACTGCTGGGTACAGCATTTTTGCAAGGCAGATTTCAAGGCAGCAGTTTCCCCAATTGTCTGCTGGGGCACAATCTTGTGCCACAAGGGAGGCTGAAATATGATAAATGAAGCCAGCATGTTGTATCCACCCTTCCATGCCTGTCAGATGGAGGATGTCATATACAGTGTTGATTCTTCTATCTCTGTTAATATATATACACTGATGTCATCCTAGGGGGTGTTCATTGGCTCAGTGATTCACCTTATATCTATGTTTTGAAAAAAATATCTGATCAGTTTCTGAGTAGCTCTGTGTGCTGTCTGCTTCAATCTGTGATCCATCTTCCAAGCAATTTTGTAAAACGAAGTAACAAAGCTCTGTATTCCCCATACTATAGAATGGTAATCTAAAAATGGCTTTAAAAAAAAAATTCTTTTTGGCAGAAGCTGGTGAAATTTGCAGGCGCTGGATGTCCTCTAAAGTTTGGGGGCTTTTGTGGAGGAAGATAAAGGAAGTCACTTCCCTCCCTAATTGATAGTAGGTCAAATCTCATCTTGCAGCTTTTCACTTGCTTGTTCATGCCCAGAGCAGGATGACTGTCTTAATTGTAAGCCGAGGTGGTGAACCTGTGGTCCTCTAGATGTTAGAATCCCTAACCATTGACTATGAAGACTTGAACTCTTGAGAGCTGGAGTCTAGTAATACCTGGAGAGACATACGTTCCCCATCACTGTTGAAAGCATAGGGTGCCTTTCTGTACATATAGAGTCTTCTCCAGCTTACAGAACAGAATGTTCTGACATGTAGTAGGTAGTTCTTCATGATCATTTCAGAATTATATGGAGCTTCTGTCTGCATCCACTATATTGATTGGCAATGTAGGTTGCTAGTGTATCATTATCCTACTGCTTAACATGACTGGGGTTTTGTTTCTCTTCCCTTTATCACTTTTCCTCTTTCTGGATCTTCACATCACATAAAAGGCCAACATGACTCAACTCCCATTTGCTTTCATGTTATTTTATGTATATATTTGTTAAATTTGTATATCGGCCTTCATCCAAAGATCACAACATAAAAGCACAAAATGATGTTGGCATCTATGAGTGCTTTTGTGCTTGTGCCCTGCTTATGGGCTTCCCATAAGCACCTAGTTGGCCCTTTTGAGAATTCAGATGGTGAGCTAGATGGGCCATTGGCCTGATCCAGCAAACTCTTCATATCTCCAAATGTATGTCCAGAAAAGTGGACCTCAGATTTCATTTTTATTTGCTGCTTAAAATGTATCCTGTCTTTCTTTAAAGAATCATGCCTAGCAACTCATAACACAACAACAATGTAGATAGCAAAACACAACATCTACAACCACCATCCCTTTCAAAGTATAAACAGCAATAGCAAAACATTCACCACAGCACAAAAATGTTACTAACCCCCAATCACAGCTCGTAGATCCAGATGGATCCAGTCTGTAGATGGGGGATCCATATAAAGATGGGATCAGGGAGGGGGTGCTTCCCTAGGGAGAGCATTCCATAATGTTGGTGGCACTGCTAAAAAGGCTTTGCCCCTAGGACTCAACTCACCAAATCTCTGTCCATGTGAGAACATGGAATAAGACTTCTGTGGCAGCTGGTGATGGGAATGAATGAGGAGAAATGTGTATGAGAAGATTGTATATGAGGCACCCAAGTCTTCATCTAATTTGAGTTTTTAAGCTAAGAACTAACATCTTGAAGTAAGCCTGTAAATAAACAGGAAGCCCGGGGAGATAATAAAGGTACACTCCTGTCAAACAAATGTATTTAGGACTAGTTTAAGGTTCTTGGCACTTTCAAGTGCTAGCCTGCATACAGCATGTTGCTGTATTCTAGTCTGGAGGTTATTAAGGAATGAACGGTAGCCAGATCATTCTTCTCAAGGAAACGATGCAGGATGTATTTGGAGTACTAGTTCAGGGAAGGGTCATAACTCAGCGGTGGAACATCTGCCTTGCATGCAAAATGTCCCATGTTTAATCTTCAGGTAGGCCTGAGAAAAAACTCCTATATGAACCCCTGGACAGCTTCTGCTAGCAAATGTTGACAATGCTGAACTAGTCTGACTAGGCATGAGACAACTTCCTATGTAGCTGAAGCCTACCATCCCACTTGGGCCAACGAAAGTTAGCCAGCTGTGATGTACAAGGAGAAGGATACTGCTCCGTGGATCCAGAGATGGGAGGCTAACTCCTCCATCATTTACCTCCAGAGACTGGATGTATTTTCACTTCAGTTCTTCTCTTAATCTCTGTGTGGGAGGTACAACCGTTGAAACCAGCAGCAGTCCTGTGTGGGAAGAAGAGAGGGCTACAAGTCTAAAGGTTCAAGTATTGAGAACAAAGCTTTTATCAGTAAGGTGGGAAGAAAACCTAAAATGCTTTGTGGTTGAGATTCAAGTTCTCTCCCTCCCTCTCCACCCTCCCTTCCCTTTTCTCTTGTTTAAACTATCACTTCCTGGACATATAGTGTACAAAAGTAATATTTTTTGGAGGGTGGAATCTGAAAAAAGCTATGTCGGGAGAAATATTTGCCCTTCCACTTAATCAGCTTACAAAAAACAAACAAACAATGAACTATGATTTGAACTAGATATTAATATCACCATTTCTGGAAATCATAATCATCATCACCCCTGCAATCAGGATCACATACTTTGATTTTCCATTGCTGGAGCAACGAAGAGAAAGGTCTACAGTCCTGCATGGTAACTGTGGAACCTAATGATAAATAGTGCTGTGCTGAAATCTGTCCTCAAAAGTTTTCTTCCTTGGCAAAAGAGGCATTCATTTTTCAGCCTCCTTCTCAAGTCACTTAAGAATTTCTTTAGAATGTAGGCGGACTTTTGAGTTTGAGGATTTGTGTTTTACCTTGTTGTGAAATAGCCAAAAGTGGTGTTTGTGTTTTTCTTTTGAGTAAACTTATCTCTAGGACTCTGCAGCCTCCACAGTTGGAGGAGTTAGTTCATGATGTATTTCCCTGACCTTTATTTTAAGTGTGAGCACCTGGGAAGGCTGCAGAGTGCAGACCACCGTCGAGATTATTTGCCAAATTGGGGGGGGGGGGAATAGAACCACAAGTAGAGATGGAATGATCTCTCCATTTCAGTTCTCCCCGTTTCTCGTTGTTTCCAATCTTAAAATTTGGTTTTCCACATTTCTACAGCAATCTGAGTATTCTCTTTAAAAAAATACTCATGGAAATTCTTCAACATTTTAGTGTGAAATTCTCTTTAAAAACACATTTTTGTAGGCAGTTTTCACTAACGTGCACATTTTTGAAAGCAACTTCTCCTAACATAATGCATTTTGTGTGCTATATTCAATAACACATTCATATTTATGCACATGTTTACCAAATACATGAATTTCTGTCAACATTAGTTGACTGGAAAACTACATCAGAAAATTCATGTAAGTGTGAATTCCAAAGAATAGCTATGTTTTGCTTCTCTTATTGTTTCTGAAAGTGTGCATTTGATCAGTTTAAATGAAACTGTAATTTAAATGCTAACTAAATTGAATTTATTCCCCAGTCACAAGCTTTGCCACCTCAAACATAAGGTAAGTGTGATAAAACCCTTGTAACACACCCATGGTAATTTCACTGAAAAAATATTTTATTTTCAATTTTGTGGATGCACTAGGTTTTATCATTAGCTGATGGGAATGTTGGGGGGGATGCATGATGCTTTTTTTTTAAGCACAGCAGTAATGATCAATCATTGTGAGTCCAATGGCCAATCCATTCTAGCATCTTGTTCTCACAATGAAAGACCAAATGCCTAAAGGAAGCCTCAAAACAGGACTACATTCTGACTTGCCAGCCAAACAGTAGATTGGCTTCATTTGTTGTTGTTTAGTCGTTTAGTCATGTCTGACTCTTCGTGACCCCATGGACCAGAGCATGCTAGGCACTTCTGTCCTCCACTGCCTCCCGCAGTTTGGTCAAGCTCATGCTGGTAGCTTTGAGAACACCATCCAACCATCTCGTCCTCTGTCGTCCCCTTCTCCTTGGGCCCTCCATCTTTCCCAACATCAGGGACTTTTCCAGGGAGTCTTCTCTCCTCATGATGTGGCCAAAGTATTGGAGCCTCAGCTTCACGATCTGTCCTTCCAGTGAACAATCAGGGCTGATTTCCTTAAGAATGGATAGGTTTGATCTTCTTGCAGTCCATGGGACTCTCAAGAGTCTCCTCCAGCACCATAATTCAAAAGCATCAATTCTTCGCCGATAAGCCTTCTTTATGGTCCAGCTCTCACTTCCATACATCACTACTGGGAATACCATAGCTTTTACTATACGGACCTTTTTTTGGTAAGGTGATGTCTCTACTTTTTAAGACTTGTCTAGGTTTGTCATTGCTGTCTAGGTTTGTCATGGCTCCATTTAGAATGTCTTAACTGCAGGTTTGCATGCACAGACCCAATTATGTGATTGGGCTAGGTCATTGTGGGGAGATAGAGCCCTCAGCCAGCTATAGATATGCATTATCAATTTAAAAAACCATCTTTAGACCCGGCCAGTATGGCCAACTATCGCCCAGTCTCAAATCTTCCATTCTTGGGCAAGGTGATTGAGCGTGTGGTTGCTGAACAACTCCAGGCACGCCTGGAGGATGCAGACCATTTGGATCCCTTCCAATCAGGGTTCAGGCCTCATCATGGGACTGAAACTGCCTTGGTCGCACTGGTTGATGATCTCCGGCGAGCTAGGGACAAAGGTGAGAGTTGTTTCCTAGTTCTGCTGGATCTCTCAGCGGCCTTTGATACAATCGACCATAACATCCTTCTGGACCGTCTAGAGGGGTTGGGAGCTGGGGGCACTGTTATACAGTGGTTTCGCTCCTTCCTCCTGGGCCGTGTTCAGAAAGTGGTGGTGGGGGATGAGTGTTCAGACCCTTGGGCCCTCACTTGTGGGGTGCCTCAGGGTTCCGTCCTCTCCCCCATGCTTTTTAACATCTATATGAAGCCGCTGGGAGAGATCATCAGGGGGTTTGGACTGGGTGTCCATCAATATGCAGATGATACCCAGCTCTACCTTTCTTTCAAATCAGAACCAGTGAAGGCGGTGAAGGTCCTGTGTGAGTGCCTGGAGGCGGTTGGAGGATGGATGGCGGCTAATGGATTGAAGTTGAATCCCGACAAGACAGAAGTACTGTTTTGGGGAGACAGGGGGCAGGCTGGTGTGGAGGACTCCCTGGTCCTGAATAGGGTAACTGTGCCCCTGAAGGACCAGGTGCGTAGCCTGGGAGTCATTTTGGACTCACAGCTGTCCATGGAGGCGCAGGTCAATTCTGTATCCAGGGCAGCTGTCTACCAACTCCACCTGGTACGCAGGCTGAGACCCTACCTGCCCGCGGACTGTCTGGCCAGAGTGGTGCATGCTCTGGTTATCTCCCGCTTGGACTACTGCAATGCGCTCTACGTGGGGCTACCTTTGAAGGTGACTCAGAAACTACAGCTAATCCAGAATGCGGCAGCTAGACTGGTGACTGGGAGCGGCCGCCGAGACCATATAACACCGGTCTTGAAAGACCTACATTGGCTCCCAGTACGTTTCCGAGCACAATTCAAAGTGCTGGTGTTGACCTTTAAAGCCCTAAACGGCTTCGGCCCAGTATACCTGAAGGAGCGTCTCCACCCCCATCGTTCTGCCCGGACACTGAGGTCCAGCGCCGAGGGCCTTCTGGCGGTTCCCTCATTACGAGAAGCGAAGCTACAGGGAACCAGGCAGAGGGCCTTTTCGGTGGTGGCGCCCGCCCTGTGGAATGCCCTCCCATTGGATGTCAAGGTGATGGACAACTACCTGACATTCAGAAGACATCTTAAGGCGGCCCTATTCAGGGAAGCTTTTAATGTATGATATTTTAGTGTTTTTTGGTTTCTGTGGAAGCCGCCCAGAGTGGCTGGGGAAACCCAGCCAGATGGGTGGGGTACAAATAATAAATTATTATTATTATTATTATTATTATTATTATTATTATTATTATCCACTGTTTGGTTGGGAAGTGTACATGTGAGCTTAAACTGGAGTCAGACCCTGGGGTCATAATGAAGACACAAGCATGCACATATTTTGGAAAGGAAGCAGAAGATATTGCCCAATGAAAACCCTCTGTGCATGAGCACTGTTCCTACGGTAGACTGCATTGGTCCCTTTATTTTTAATTCAGTTTGTTTTGCTTTGACATTCCGTATTTAATCTATTGCACCACCACCCCGCATTCTTTCCAAGAGCTGAAAAAATTAAGAGAAAATATAGGGACAAAAATATACGATCTGCTTAGAATAACCATTTTCATTAGCAGCTTTTGATTTTCTTCTTTTCCCCTAATTGGATTTGTTTCCTTACAAATGGAGCAATTGATTGGTTCCAAATGCAGTATCTAAAATCTGCTTTGAAGAGCCAGACAGCCAAAAAAATATATATGCAGAAAACATGAAGACGTTTTTCCTCCCCCTGCCCAGTTTGCTGACACATTTTGTTTGCCAGCATTTCTCCTGCTCAGCTTTGCCCAAGTAACTGAGCTCTTGCACTAGCCTTGCAAAGTTATTTCCTCAACTTTACACAGAGTGCCATCTAATGGCTTTCTTGTCTCAAACAAAATGAATCTCTGTGCAATATGAAAATAGGGAAATGAGACTGTAATGTATATTGAAAATGTACAACGGAGCCTACATACATCCTGAGGAAAACAAATTGGGGGAAACTAAGGCAAATTGTAATATGCACTGGTTTTATTGTGGCAGTGTCAGATGTTCTCATTTTAATAAATCAACAATATAATACTACTTAGTGGAAGGTCAATGGGAAACAGCAAGGAAAACAGATGCTTTTCTGATAATAGTATAGGCCACCTTTCTCTCGGTGCATTTGTGTGTGTGGAGAGAGAGAGAGATAAAAAGAGAGAGAGAGTATGCATAGAACAGCGTGTGTTTATGTGTATATATATTTAACCCAAACCAGATTTTTCCCCCTCCATTTGTAGCTGTGGCTTGAAGCAGGCAAGTAGACTTTGAAGCAAGGGCACTGCATGAGTTAGCCAGTCATAGAATAATAGAATTGTAGAGTTGGAAGGACCCTGAGGGCCATCTAGTCCAACCCCCTGCAGTGCAGGAATCTCACCTAAAGCATCCATGACAGATGGCCATCCAACATCTGTTTAGAAACCTCCAAGGAAGGAGAGTCCACCATGTCTTGTTGGAGTCGGTTCCACTGCTGAACAGCTCTTACCGTCAGAAAGTTTTCCCAAATGTTTAGTTGTAATCTCCTTTATTGCAACTTGAAGCCATTGGTTCGAGTACTACCCTCCAGACCAGGAGAAAACAAGCATGTTCCCTCCTTCATGTGACAGCCCTTAAGATACTTGAAGATGGCTACCATATCTCCTCTCAGTCTCCTCTTTTCCAGACTAAATATACCCAGCTACTTCAAGAACTCCTCATACAGCTTGGTTTCCAGACCTTTGATCATCTTGGTTACCCTTCTCTGCACACATTCCAGCTTGTCAACATCCTTCTTAAATTATGGTGCCCAGAATTGGACACAGTATTCCAAGTGTGGTCTGACTAAGGCAGAATAGAGTGGTACTATTCCCTTGATCTGGAGACTATAATTCTGTTGATGCAGCCTAGATTAGCATTAGCTTTTTTTGCTGCTGCATCACACTCTAGGCTCATGTTAAGCTTGTGGTCCACTAATATCCTTCATCCAAGTCATTTATAAAGATGTTGAAGAACAACAGGCCTAAGACAGAACCCTGCAGCACCCCACTTGTCACTTTTTTCCCAGGATGATGAGGAACCATTAATAATCATTGGTACTTGCAAAATCCTTGGCCTTACAGCGCACCTTCAAAGGCGCTCACAGTAATCACCAATCAGCTGACTGATGGTCACAGTGAGCTGCTTTGAAGCTGCTCTGTCAGGCAGTGGTTTTGACAGTGCTGGCAATCTGCAGATTGTCAATGCTAGCAGAGGCATGGATGCCTGCAACCCCTGCTTTGCTGCATCTGTCCCTGACCCATAACTTAGGCCAACTGTAAGGCAAGTGAGTGTGCTTGGGCCATAAGGCGAGATGTGTAAGGTCTGTTGGCTAGAAGTTCCTCAGGGGTCAGGCCAGCTGAGACCAGTTTTGAAGTGTGTGTCCCCATGACAATCAAATGCCTCATTCTAACTTGCACACATGTAGCTTCAACGGGAACCAAAAGTCAGAATGGTCAAATATTTGTCTCATTCATATGGACAGAAAATAGTTAGTCGCTTCCAAGACTGAGGAGATTGTGGGAAAGGGCCCGTCAATTTACATTTAATTTTAGCACATGGATGGAGAATGCAAGACAGGTACCAACCGAATCAGACTTTAAGGAAAAACAATAACAAAATATAGTTAATAATTCACTGCACATTTCTTCTCAGAAAATAGTTGAAAAAAGTTGCTTTTTTATTGTGTGATATTCTCTCTCTCTCTCTCTCTCTCTCTCTCTCTCTCTCTCTCTATCAGAAATGCATTGCTGAAACCAAAGGAGAGTCACAGAATTAAAGATCTCTTTAATTCAAATGCTCCAAAATGACCAAAGCAATCCAAAGATTTGGAGCATCTCAGTTTGTAAAGCTCTTTTTTTTTAAGTGTCAGGAAATAAAGTAGCAGTCACATTAAAAGTGTGTGCTTAGAGACAGACCCTCCCAGACTCAGAAGCTGATTTATATTCCTGCCCTTAAGAGACTTTGTTTGACTTATGCAGCTACTCTAAAGCGTAGGCCTCTAAAATGTCCACATTTGTTATTGATTGTGCTTAAGGACTGGGAGGAGGAAGAGGAGGGGAAGAATGGTAAAGTGTAATCTCTGAAAAACAGATGTAAAATGAATCTTGGTTGGTAGGATCAGATCTGGAAGTTTGCCAGATCCTGAATTCTGTGTTCTTGCTGAAGCATCCCTTGGCTAAAATAGAGGCTGTGTTTATAGGAGAAACCAGAAAAGTTTTCCAAAGGTGACACTTTCCAAGTTCCAGAGAACTTTGTATACCTTCTTAGAGGCAATGTCACTTCTCCCTTGTCCATGGACACTGTTGCTGACTTAGATTTGAGAGCAGAATTCAACGTGCAGACAGTGAGCATGGGAACAAAGGGCACATCAGCCCTGCAACTTAGCAGTGGGTACTATTGGCAAAACCTATTGGTGTTTCGCAACTTTCTGACTAGCTGCAGGACCTTAGCCATACCTAGCAGAGTAAACGCAGAATCCACGGAAGCAATTGGCGACTTGGCTGCAGACAGGATAGACGAAGCAGGAACCAGGAACTTGTAGTTATGTGTTTATTATATATAGTGTACTATTTACAGGAACAAAACAGAACACGGATCTTTGACTAACTGTCTCTCACACAACTCTCAACTCCTACACTCACACACTGAACTCTGAACTACTGAACACTAACACATTCCAGTTAGTAGGCCATTAATTGTCACTCCCTGTGAGAGAGCTTAACCAATCATGGAGCTGTCTCCATGTCTCTGTTATCACCAGGCAGACTTACTCCTTCACATGACCTTTTGGCTGTCTGCTAAACCTTAATTGACTCTGTGTGAGTAGCTGCACATACACAGTTTCCCAACAGGTACAGTCCCTATTTGCACACAAACTACTCACCTAGACTTTGCATGTGGCTTCACCTATACAGTTTGTTTGCAAGTAGGGACTGGGATGGAACCCTTAAGCCCAGGCTGCAATATGTGGCTATGTACGCAATATACATTCAAAGCACATTTGAAAAACTCCCCCCCCCCGCAAAAAAAATTACTGTATTAAAAAAAAATTAGGCACTGTAGTTTGTGCAGGGCTGTTGGGAATTGTGAGAGGTAAACTACAGTGCCCAAAATTCTTTGAGCAGAGGAATGTCAGGAGTGCTCTGATGGTGTTTCCTGCTTGGCAGGGGGTTGGATTTGATGGCCCTTGTGGTCTCTTCCAACTCTATGATTCTATGATTCTAAGTGTGCTTTAAAAGTATAGTGTGTGTTACGTATGCAGGCACTGTAGGCCAAAGCCAGGCTGTATGCATGCAATGGAGGCCTAGGAGCTTCATCTGCATAACAAAATACAGAGAGGATTTCTAAAACCCTCCAATGACATTGTTAGTAGCTGGCAGGCAGCCAATCCCTGCTGATACAGGGCCAGTGTTGTGATTCGCTAATTGCAGCGTTAAGGCAACCTATCACAGGTAGTGTGTGTGTTTTGCCTGGGCCGGCTTACGGTATATATACTGGACCAAGTGCTACTGTTTGTCATTCTTGTTCTTCTTGTTCCTGATGTCCCATTAAATTCTTTTTGAGCTGAATCTCGGTCTTGGGTTATGCCTGAGCCCACCTACACGTCAGTACTGTACTGGAATTTTAAAAGAAATTGTTTTTGTATGTGGTAAATAATTTTTTTAAAAGATATCTTCATTAGTTTTTATTACATTTTTTCATCACTGGCGCATTGGACTCCCTGGGCTCATCTGGGAAGAAATGTGGGCTATGAATGTAATAATTTACATGCCCATATGCTTATTGCACACAAATGGAATAACAGGTCACTGCCCACAGTGATCTGTTATTCCATTTGTGAATGGCAAAAACCTGGAGGGTAGAAGTACAAACTTTCAGGGTTAATAAAACTAAGAGACTGTAAACAAGAGACAGAGCACAAGAGAGATGTAAAGATAAATGGAATCCTTTAATTGAATTCATGAAGAATAGATACAATATAAATATTGATGAGCAGTGCAGCGCTTTTTTCAATGTGGTAAATTAATAATATTTTATAATTATGGGATTATGATGTTTATAGCATATATAATTTAAAAGCCATGTTCCCGCTACACCCTACACCCCTTCATTATCTACATATTAATCATCTGTAGGGTTCTGTTGCCTAAGTCAGCATCTTTCAAACTCTCCTCATCGCCTTTCCTGTCAAGGACTCCCTATGCATCTGCCACCAAACAGCTGCGAACTTTAGATGGTTCTGTCCCATGTTCTATCATGCATGAAGATGACTGAATGGGCTTGTTGGGTCTCACCATTCTCCCCTGTGAAATGGGGGCACCCTGAAGCATGCTCACTAGTCTTCTGCAGCAGTGGGCTGCAGTGAATGCTCAACAGAAGGTAAAAGCTGTGTTTCAGAAAAGTACCTACCATTACTCATATCCTCAATGCATTTTGTGCATTTGCAATAAACCTTGGGTCTCCACAGCAGAGTCTAAGGCAGGAGTAGGCAACTGTACGTAGCAGGCAGGTGTGATTCCTACCCTCCCGAATGCCTTTCAAATCAAGTTTGATAGGCTGGCAAACCACCTACCTGTCAATCACTTGATGTCACAATGATGTCAGGCCACCTTTCCCCACCCCACCTCACTGTACATGTCTTGCAGAGAGCTTTTCAGGCACCACCGACCAGCTGATGGTTTGCGACTGCAACTTTCCTTTTGGTCGAGCAAAACCTCTTTTGTGCCTCGCCCATGATGTCATAGGGCAGGTGAGGGTGACTTGGGCAAAATGGCCAGGTCTCATACCCTCCAACATGTCAAGGCGAAAAAATGGGTTGCACATCTTTCAGGGCCGCAGAATTTATGTGACTCGCATGAGATCATGGCCCCGAAAAAAGTGCTTTTTCCCAGGGCAATATCACAGCACCCAAATGGGGTGCCATGCTCTTGTGTTAAAAAAATGGGAACTGAGATAGCTGGAGAGTATGAAGTCGGAGGGCCAGACCTTCCAAGCTTAAAGCAATCCACAAGTCTAAGGGAATCTGTTCCAAGCCTTGATTGCAAGAGAAAGGGAGTTGGAAAACCCATTGTGTGTGTGTGATATCTCCCACCATTCCTCCAGGGAGCTCCAGGTGGCATAAGTGGTTTTTCCTCTCCCCATTTTATCCTCACACCCAAGCCTGTGTGGTAGGTTAGGCTAAGAGATGGTGACTGATCTGATCGATGAGCTTTCCCCAAATGCCCCTACTAACTGTCCCAAGGAACTTACTAAGATGAGGTGTGTGTGTGTTTTGGAAAATAATTATTACAATGCAAAACATTTATATTTCATACAGTATATTCTTTATTCATTAATTTTAGGCATTTATGCTTTTCAGATGTTGGATTCTCCCAAAGCAGTTGATAGAAACATTAAACCAAAGGAACATCCATATATATATATGGCAATCCAAAAAATAAAGGGCAGCAGATAAAGGAAGCCAGATAAAAACCAATTTAAATAGAAAAATGGATTTATTGTCTTAATCAAATACTACGTGTGTGTGTGTGTGGATTTTAAGTTGTATATTGATAAATCTTCAATTGTCATCATCTTCACTTGGCCCTGAAATGATAATAGAGTTCATTCCAGGATAGATATTCTAAAGGCAGGGACATCAGAATGAAGTTCTTTGTCCTGGCCCACCTCATATCAGACAATGGAGGAATCCACAGAAGAGACCCTGGCCCCTACACTACAGCAGAATCCCCCAAACTACAGTCCTCCAGGTGCCCTAGTCAGCTTTGTCAATGTTGAGGGATGATGGGTGTTACTCATCACCCACAACATCTGGAAAACACGAGGTTGAGAAAGGCTGCACTATACAATCATCTTCATAGGGGTCATCCTGAGGCATACATCTCTACATATGTCCTGTCATTTGAAGAGGGCAAGCTATAAACCTAGTCCTGACCCAAATGAAGCATGCATTCCAGTGGATTCAAAGGGGTGTAAACATGCATAAGGTTGCATTGCATGGCACATTGATAAAAGTGTCATCTAGCATGGTCAGGAAGGAGTTTGCACCTCCCATAGCTATCATTTCTGCCTTCTTAGGTTTTAACATTTGATAGGAAAGTGTTCCTCACTATGGCTTGGCTCAGTCCATTAAATATTTACTATTTGTATTATTTGCTGTATTATTAAGTGCTTAATTTGTAAGAGATGCTTTCATTCTATCATGCCATCTCTAGGGATGCTTCCCAGATCTTTAATGAACTGGACCAAAAGCAGAACAGAACAAAAACAAAAACACAAAAAGACCTTATTCATAATTGTTTTTGGATTCATCTGGCTTCTACGTCTGCTAGGGAGATATGCTGCTGACAGTCTTAATTTTCGACTCATTATCAGTTTTACACAGCCCAGCATGTCGAAAAGCTAGTGAGCATTTTGTAAATATGCAGCTCTCTTCTTAAGGAGGAGTCATAATTATAAATTCTTACAATGTAAAGGGTTCTGTAATCACTCCATCCCTGGTGTAACATTAATGGAGGATGTTTAATAAATCAGGTTTATGGTTCATTATAAAGCCACAATAATGTTGCACTGTTATATTTTTCAGCTGCATCTGCCTGGTGCAGTGGGCTGTTTTACGTCTCACTGTATCCTGCTGTAAAAGCATAAATAAAAATTAGATAACAATGGAGCTCATAGAAAATGCATCCTCAACCCATTTTGCATCAGCCAGCTCGATTGTGATCCTTCAGAGCATGGCATTGTCCTCTGCTGTCTCCAAAGAAAGACTAATAACTCTCTGATAAACTATTTACAATTATGCAGCAGTTTCAAGTTGCGGAAACATGACTCAGCTCGAGATCTTCAGAGGGAGAATATAAAAACAAACATTTTATTTCAGATAGAACCTTTGCGGATGGTTCTCAGTATATGGAGCTGACTGGTCCTCGAATGGATTTAAACCAATGGGTGGACGTTGTAGGGAAGCAGATTTTGGATAACCATTAAGAGACACCTCCTAACAGTAAGTGCTCCTTAACAGTGGAACAGACTGTGTTGAGAGGTGATGGGTAATTCTTCACTGGAGGGATTTAAGCAAAAGCTGGACAGCTATGTGCAAGGGATGCTATAGCTGCCTCTTGCATTGTGGATCCTGAATGGAGGAGGGGACTGGACCAGAAGACTCTCACATCCCCAAAGTCCCATCAGACTCTATAATTTTATGACTTCTGTAGTCAAGAAAAGGCTCCAGGGGAAGGTGGGCAGTTATATTTCTACTAAGTTCATCATTACTCAATTTATGATCCAAAGATTTCATTACAGTGAGTTTGTTTTTCATCCCAAAGTGGATGACCTGAGGAATGGTCATACTTTGGTGGTGGAACACATGGTTGAATCCCCAGCGTTGTCACTGAAAACTGCAACCAGTCAGAGCACACTGCTAGGCTAAGGCAACTTACAGCATGTGGCAGTGTCTAATTACCTGAAAATGAGTAGGCAACATTGAATTATACCCCCTGCAGTTGAAATGCATTTTGCTCTCCTTTCACTGTGAATTCAACACACACACAACACAACAAAGAAATATTGTATGCAATGTCAATCATTTTGAAAGTGATTTGCCAAGTTTAGAAAACAAACAAATCATGCAAATAGATAACTGAAGTTGAAAAATCTCTTTAAGTGTTCTATTTGAAAAGTTAAAATGGCTCCTTCACTCTGTCCCTGCAACAAGCGGTCTCTGTCTTTTAAATATACTTATTTTAAACTTTTTTTCTTTTGCATTTGATAGGAGGAATTGTGCTTTTCTGGTACTCAGCGGCTAGCTAGACTTTCCAATTTTAAAGTATTAAACTTGGCATACTGACTTCAGTGCTGAGGCTCACATTCAAAGGAGACTTTGTCCTTCTAAGAAACTGAAAAGAAATATAGCAAATGATATTTACTGTACCGGTATATTGAAGGACAGTCACTAGAGGGAGCACTTCCTTTGCAATGTAGCTTCCCTGGAGCCTAGAAGGGACAGAAGAACTGATTCACATGTTGCAATTTTCACTTGCTTTCAGCTCCTGCAAGTCAACTATTGACATGGGTGTTGTTGGCGTGAACATAGCACCAACTATCTGCATGACACTTTACTAAGTATAAGGGGCAGATCCCTGCCTGGAGGGATTTAGAATCTACCAGACACAGACCTGCCATAGGACAGTGTTTCCCAAACTTGGGCCTCTAGCTGTTTTTGGACTACAATTCCTATCATCTTTGAGAGCCAGTGTGGTGTAGTGGTTAAGAGCGGTAGTCTCATAATCTGGGGAACGGGGTTCGTGTCTCCGCTCCTCCACATGCAGCTGCTGGGTGACCTTGGGCCAGTCACACTTCTTTGAAGTCTCTCAGCCCCACTCACTTCACAGAGTGGGGGAAGGAAGGGAAGGGGAGGAATGTTAGCCGCTTTGAAACTCCTTAAAGGGAGTGAAAGGCGGGATATCAAATCCAAACTCTTCTTCTTCTTCTTCTTCTTCTTCTTCTTCTTCTTCTTCTTCTTCATCATCATCTCTGACCACTGGTCCTGCTAGCTAGGGATCATGGGAGTTGTAGTCCAAAACAGCGAGAGACCCAAGTTTTGGAAACACTGCAACAGGGTGCAGTATTCTGCTAATGGAGGCATCATAAAGACTACAATTACTGTTCGATTGGTGCGACAGAACTTTTTAAAGTTTGGAACCTGGTGGGACAGGAACATTTGAGCTCTGCTTCAGGTGGTCACTTATGCCCCCCCCAAAAAAAAAGAGGACAAAAGAAGATAAAATTTGCATGTGCTCATTTATATGTTCAAGTGCAAATTTAGAAATAATTACAGTAATTGAAATAGAAATACTTCTCACTATAATGTGGAAGACTTTGAATAGGACATCTGTATTTCGGCTCAGTCTGCTGTCTAAAAAGGCCCCTGCTCTCCCTTCTTAGAGTTCTTTATCTTTAAACTGGACAACTCTTCAAGTAGGGCTGATGTGAGGAAACGTTTGGCCTCCATATGTCCGTGGAACTACAACTCCCATTATCCCCAGCCATTGGCCATGCTTGTGGGACTGATGCAAGTTGTAGTTCATCATTATCTGGGCAACCAAAGATTTCCCACACCTGAAGTAGAGATTCTTCTGTTTTCTGTAAAACAAGAGACATGACTACCGTATTACATGCTGCAAAATATTATGGGAGAGCACTGCAATCTATAATCAAGTGTGGGTAGTGAAAACAAATGGGAAAGGAAAACACAAAGGAGGGGATGGGCAAAGAATATTTGCTGATGATATCAAGAGTCTCTGGCCCTCCAGATGCTGTTCTTGCACCTTAACTCGCATCAGCCCCAGCCAACATGGCCTATGGTTAGGGATTATGGGAGTTGTTGCTGGCATCCATCTGTCTTTGGAGACAAGGGAGGAGTGCACCTTTGGAGATGAAGTCAAACTGCTGGAAGGTTGCAGCGCCTGCTGTGGCTGTAGAGACCGATACAGGAGAGACATGTTTTGTTGCAGCTGGGGCAGATGAAGCTGTCCAGTTGTGCTGCCGCAGATGCACCACAGCGTTTCGTCTCTCTGCTCTCCTGCCAGCTGTCATTCCTGCTCTAGTCACTGCTGTGGATGAACATCATTACTGTCTCCAGGCACTGTGATCATCTGCAAGAGATTCCACAAAACAGAGTTGATGTTGCCATGTCATGTTTGCAGACATCTCCGTAATGCAAAGTCGGTATACCAAGAAAAAGCACTTGGAATATGAAGGAACCACACCAAATATCCTTTGCCTCATCTGCTTGCTCCTGGTGCTTTCGCCACACACGTTGCTTATGGTTGGCTCTTTGTATTCCTATTTACCACAGATGATGCAGCATTCCACTGAAAAGTGAAAGTACCACCACAGATCACCCACCTTTTTAGGGAAAACACCTCACTTAGCCTGTGGATATTTAGCATTTTTTTTTTGCTGGGGGAAATGACAATCTGGACATATTGGGAAGACTGTAGTCGGCAGCTGTGTGCGGGCAGAAATTGTCAAAAACGTCTGGGAAAATTGCTCAAAAATGTTTTTCTTTGTGGTTTTGCCCAAAAAGCTCAACAACTTTGAGCAAAACTAATAAAAGTTCAACAACAGCCCTATTTAGGGAAGTTTTTAATGTTTAATCCCCCTTTTTTATTATTATTATTATTATTATTATTATTATTATTATTATTATTATTATCATTATTAATATCTGTTGGGAGCCGCCCAGGAAACCCAGCCAGATGGATGGGGTATAAATAATAAATTGTTGTTGTTGTTATTGTTAACTTTTCTGTCTGGGTTCTGTTTGAAATATGGCAACCCTACATACTGCTAGGGAAAGTCTTGCTGGGAGTCCTGGCCTTTGCTGAGCTCCAAATGCAAGGAGCTCTTTCCAGTCCAGTTCACATCAGTTTCTACTTTTGGTAACAGATAAATAACCGTTACGTTCAAGAAATATCACACGTGGTTCACATGGGTTAAAGCTTTTAGCATTGCACTAATAATAATGGTGATGATGATAATAAATTACCTGCTCTTTCTTTTCATTGGCTACAAATTCGGTATAAACTGTTAAATGAGGACACTTCGCCCATCAATAGGCTCATCAGCAGGAGAATGATTACACACTCTCAGCCTATCTGAATCCATCCTTTGCCCCTTGTAAAATATCAAAGGGATCAAGAGATTAGCGCTGCTCTGGCTGTGGAACAGTATAAGGACATACAGGGCCTCCCCTTTGCTACAGGGGAAGGGCAGCGCTCAAGGGTCATGGGTCAAGTGACCCACTCTGTGCGAGAGAAAGCTTCAGACAATGCATCAAACAAGATAAGGAACAGTACATGCAGAAGGCACAAAAGAGCTGGATAAAGATAACTTGGAATAACACAATAAAATCCTTCAGATTTTTTTAAAAAATGAAATCCTCACTCAAAGAAACTCAACTTCTGTTGATGCATAGAATCGGCCTCTTTGGGTATTAGTGCTGTTCTGATAATTTTGTCCAGTGGTTTTGAGAGTGTTTGCTGTGGGTTAAAAAGAAACCACCATCAGAAACTGCAGAAAGGGAAGGGGGCGAATCTGGTGAAATCTCACTGGTGGGGAAGAGGGTTTGGAACCTAGCTGAATAAAGTGGCAAGGTGGGATCATGTGTTCCTGCTTTCATTTTGAAAAATAAAATTCCAAATACATATCTGGCAGGCTCCCCAGCTGCCCTTATTTCCTATAATGGATTGGGGCATTAAAAGGATGTTACAGGATGATGTCCTCCTATGGGCTTTCTGGGAGGTGCATGAAGCTGTGGAGTGCCCGAGTGGCATGCAGTTTTCTGTAAAATTGTTTTTTTAAAAAAAATATTCACAGTGCTCTCAGGTGCACAAAATGCTGCCTCACCAACTGTCTGTGGGTTCTCTTTTTTCTTTTTTTAAAGTTAAAAGGGCTCTAGCTTTGTACCACTCCAAACACAGCTTCCCCAGCTGTCCACACATAGTCTACAGACCATGGAAACTTGTCATAACATAATGTCCTCTCCTGGGCCTTTCTAGGAGGCCTGGGATGCCAGGGAGGCTGCTGAGCTCATCACAAGGAATTTAATTGTTGAAGTAAAAAGGAAGAACATGCACAAACACCCTTCAGTCACCTTTATTAAAGCAGCACCCAAATCTCTTTCCCTGCAAGTTTTCACTTGAATCCTTCATCATCATGAAAGATACATCATCATACAGAAAAACAACTGCCTCATTTTGAGATGTGGGTTAATGAAATTGCAGGGTGATATTTGGAACAGCGCTAATTAGTATAATTCAATTATCTCCCCCTTTACCCATTTGGTGGAATCTATCCTCAACTCCTGCCTCCATCCCCTCTGCCTTTCTTGGGCCATGTATATATGATGCAGTTGGCAAAACCTGCTTTCACGTGGTGGGATGGCGTAGAGATTGGCCCATACAAATAAAAAAGAGGCAAAGGGAGCAAGGAGGTGACAGAAGAAAACCCAGCATAAGCTAAGCCAGTGTAAAGTTACACCAGATCCAAACCTCATTCAGCAGCAGGGATGCTGCCCTGGTAAGCCTGGCAGAGGGGAAACAAGCCTTTAAAATAGTATTTTAATGTTGTCAGGTCATGTGATTAAGCTGAATAGGTTTCGGATCCATCCCATATCCCCTCTTCTCTGGTCCCACCCACATCTCTGTTGAGCCAGGATTGTGGACACCAGCTGAGCCAGAGAGCCACTACATCCTAAACTGCTCATCCGGGTGGATGTTGACATCAGATTGCCCAGCTGGAATAGTCTCTAGGCATCCTGAGCAGCAGGAGTTTCTAGAACAACAGAAGGACTTTCTGTCCCCTTCATCAGCAGCTAAAATTAGTTCATTCCAGGAGGGTTATATCCAAATCAACATAGGGAAAATCTCACACATCCTTGGTTAGCAGTGGACCAGCTCCAAGCAGGATAAATCAGAAAAGGTGTCAATAGCTGTCATTTGCCTGACCAATTCAAATCAATAAGTAAAGTATCAAGGTTGCTTCTGTGGTGAAAGTCATGTTAAGATATTGCCTTCTGATTTCTACATGTTTATGGGTCTCACTGGGATCCTTCTGGAAACCAGCAAATTCCATAAAAGCTAACCTGAAGTGTAGGAGAAAATGTGCAGTGGTGTGTCGTATTTCTTCTGAAAGCTGAATGTCAGCCAAAGCCTTTGTCTAAAAGGTGGTCAGCTATAACTGGATGGTTCAGAAACAGCATCAGAGGTGGTGATGGAAGGGGGGATTGCACTCATGAAGAAAGGAGAAGAGAGACAAAGGTTTATCATTATGGATTTGTTTTGTTATTAGCTGAGAGCTCTCATCCTTGCTGGTTTGAGAACCTGAGGCACAATTGTCACACTGCAAAGGATAAACACACTCAAACTCAATTGAACTCATTTGATATATTTTGCTTTTATGTTTGTTGTATATTGTCCTGCATTCTGGAGCAAGGACGATTCATAAATACCCTAAGTAAAATAACTGAATACGTAAGTTTTTAGATGGACAATTTAGCACCTTCCAGAACCATAAGTACCTATGGACAGCACCTTAATTTTAATTGTACTGCTTTAGTAACAAAACACTTTATTCTTCTTCAGTTAAAATTATGATTGTGTTCTTGCACTTTAATTGTAAATTGTCACTGCACCTTCAACAAACAAAACACGGAAAGTGCAATTTCAAAGGATGGCTTTGTTTTCATGTTTGTTTGTTTTTTCCAAAATGTGTGAATGTGATAGATTTGCCTTTAAACGTAAATTGAATCTAAGTTAACCTCAGCAAAGCTGGAAGAGGCTCAACAGGCTTCTCTTCCAGCAGGAAATGGCACTTTGGCAGTTTCCCTCCTCAACATGGGTCATGGTCCGAGACTACAAGCCCCATGATGCCAGGTTGGAAAAGATGCTCTGAGTATCATTTCCAACTGGGGACATGGGGTCTTTTCCAGGTTGGAAAAGATGCCAAGAGTATCACATCCAAGGAGAGGATAGTCCTAGTGGGCCTTTTTCATATTTACTGGAACTCTTAACAAGCTGATTTTCCCTGTTCTTTGCCTAAGGAGGAGGATGACAGTGAGAGTTGGCTGGCCACAGTGTTCTTCCATTGCTATAGCTAACAGTTTCCAGCTGTTTGACACCGATGCTCAAAGAGTGTAATTGTTCTTCCGATTCCCCCCTTTCATGGTGCATGTACAACACAGAGGAGGAAGAAACTCAGCATTCAACCTTCCTTGCCTATTCAGGTTGTGGTGGTTAGATGGGGTGCCTGCTTGGTTCTTCCTCATAAAGTCTGTAACTGGTTAACCTTAAAATGTGTGGAGAGGGACTACACATGATCATTGGGCGAAGACAGTGGCCCCTGTAGGAGCTTCATAGCTGTGCTCCTACTCTGGAATGCTGCCTTACTGACCTAACTAGTTTCAAGTAGGGAGCCATGTTGGTCTGATGCAGACGAAATAATTTTTTAAAAATTCTCCAGTAGCACCTTAGAGACCAACTAAGTTTGTTCTGGGTATAAGCTTTCATGTGCATGTCCACGAAAGCTTATACAGTGGTACCTCGGGTTTAGAACTTAATTTGTTCTGGAGGTCCTGAAACGGTTCTTAACCCGAGGTACCATTTTAGCTAATGGGACCTCCTGCTGCTGCTGCACCACCGCCACATGATTTCTGTTCTCATCCTGAAGCAAAGTTCTTAACCTGAGGTACTATTTCTGGGTTAGCGGAGCCTGTAACCTGAAGTGTCTGTAACCTGAAGCGTCTGTAACCTGAGGTACCACTGTACCCAGAGCCAACTTAGTTGGTCTCTAAGGTGCTACTGGACAATTTTTTATTGTTTATTTATTTATTTATTTGACCTAACTAGTGTTTGGGCCAGCAGCCAGAAGCCCTAACGTGCAGAGGAACCAGTCAAGTTGAAATGCAAACCAAATGCTTGAAAGAAGTCCACCTTTCCACACAGGGAGAGGATGCAGCAGAAGATATTGCCACAGGCCTGTAGCAGATGGCATGTCTTTTTTTTATATATAAAATTTTTATTAGTTTTACAAAAGTTTTTATAACAAACAAACATAAAAGAAAAACAGACAAACAAACAAATATAATTTCAAAATGTCCTTTCATAGACTTCTTTCCTCGGACTTCCCCATACCTCCCCTTTCTGCATCCTCATGTCCAAATTTTATAGCAACTTATAAATGTTTTTTCCCATCCTAATTCATCATAGTCCTTTCTTAATCTGATCTTATATTACTGCAACCCTTTCTCTCTGTAAAATCTCGACATTCTAAGCTTCATCAAGTTTATAATAGTTCTTAAGATAAATCTTAAATTTCTTCCAATCTTCTTCCGCAGTCTCCTTTCCCTGGTCACGAATTCTGCTTGTCATTTCCGCCAATGTCATATAGTCAATCACTTTCATCTGCCATTCTTCCAAGGTGGGTAAATCTTGTGTCTTCCAATACTTTGCGATCAGTATTCTTGCTGCTGTTGTTGCATACATGAAAAAGGTTCTATCCTTTTTTGGTACCAATTGGCCGACAATGCCCAAGAGAAAGGCCTCTGGTTTCTTAAGGAAGGTATATTTAAATACCTTTTTCATTTCATTATATATCATCTCCCAGAAAGCCTTAATCTTCGGGCATGTCCACCAAAGATGATAAAAAGTACCTTCAGTTTCCTTACATTTCCAACATTTGTTATCAGGCAAATGGTAAATTTTTGCTAGCTTAACTGGGGTCATGTACCACCTATAGACTGTAGCAGATGGCATGTCATTGGTGGTGGTGCTCACCTGCCTTCTAGTTGGTTGCGGTGCCTCTGTTTACAGGGAAGGGGAGGTTGATGCAGTGCAAATGCACCAACAGCAGTACCACATGGACTCTGCTGTTGCATTTGCACCATGCCAAACTCACTGCTACCCAACCCCTTCCCATCTACCTCCCTCGAAGCAGCATCAACAGGACTAACCAGAAGTCAGGTGAGCAGCAGCATCTCACCATGCTGGTCACTGGTCCCTTAGATCCTACTGAACTAGACAGTAAAGTTTATGAGTAGGCACCCTCAGCAGACAGCAGCCCACTGTCTGCTGTCTTATGGCTGGGTCTGGTTTTCTTTTTCTTTGTGATTGCTTCCTGCTATTGTTTTACTGGCTGCTTATAAGAAACATTGAGTTCCTTGCACTTGTTACTTTCTATTAAATTAAATTTTGGGAGAAAGGTTGTTTTCTGCTGCTCCAGAGAAGCGGACACGGAGCAATGGATCCAAACTACAAGAAAGAAGATTCCACCTAAACATTAGGAAGAACTTCCTGACAGTAAGAGCTGTTTGACAGTGGAATTTGCTGCCAAGGAGTGTGGTGGAGTCTCCTACTTTGGAGGTCTTTAAGCAGAGGCTTGACAACCATATGTCAGGAGTGCTCTGATGGTGTTTCCTGCTTGGCAGGGGGTTGGACTCGATGGCCCTTGTGGTCTCTTCCAACTCTATGATTCTATGATTCTATGATTCTATGATTCTATGAAAAGCAAGAGGGGGTCCTCTGCAGAGCAACTCACTGGCCCCACCTGGTTTTTGCAATGTGGAATTAGCTCTTAGGACCAGGGCACGCGTACTCTAAGACACACTTACCAACACACACCCAGTTTCTACCCTGCTTGGCATGAGTCCAGCAAGGCTTGGATATGGGAGTTAATCCACCACTGACTCTCTCCTCCCCATCAATGTAGGATTTCCCTGTATGAAATTATTTCCAAATACCCATTAGCTTCACATCAAGCCAAATATTCCACTCTATTCTACAGCAGCATGATTCCCATGGAATTGGTGAATTTCCTTCTGCTGGGGCATCGAAATGGAAAAAAAGTTAGGCTTTAAATTGTGACACTGTAAAAGCTCACTGTAAACTGATTATATTTTATATGGAACAGCTTGACAAATTCCACCAAGTTGCAAATTCAGGCAACCATTTGCACTGTATTAACATTCATTACCATTAAAAAATATCATTACTCCTGTCCCTGCCTTATGCTAATTCTCAAATGCACTGTGTCACATTATAGGTAAACCCTTAAGTGTTTATTACAGCATGATTAATTGTACAACAGAAGACACTGCAGAGGCCAAGAGAAAATAGCCACTGCTGCAAAATAATGTCCCCTAAGGGTTTCTCCTACTGTTTTTCTTTCAACACCCCCCTTCCTTTGTAGAACTGAACAATTCCAGCACAATTACATTGGGGGAGGCAATATAGTTTTCCAGGTAGTTCTGGCCCTTTGATATATCAGGATGATGTTTCTCCTCGGATCAGTCTAATAAGAAAAAATAAATAAATATTGATCCATCTGTGAATTACTCAAGAAGGTTTTCTCCTCTGAAGTCTAGCTGTTTAATAGGACTGAACTAAAATGGCCTCCCTAATGGCTCTTTGTGAGGGGAGGCTCTAAAAGAAGAGAGGAATCAGACAAGGAACTGCCTTCTCCAAGGGGAGCCAGTACCATACTTGCCAGTTCATGGATGGGGAGACCATGATCCTCCAAGGGTTGTTGAACTCCAACTCCCATGAGGCCCAGCAGCTAGGTCAATAGTCAAGGACAATGGGATCAACAGTCAAGCAACATCCGAAGGGCTAAAGTTTCCCCACTGCTACTGCAGATGTTGTTGGACTGCAACTCCCATCATTCCTATTCTTTGGCTATTTTAATAAGGGTTGATGAGATTTGTAGACTAACAATATCTGAAGACCACCACACTGACTATCCCTGCCTTACTCTTATATGTCTGGCTCAGCAGTCCTGCCCCAAGAATGCAACTGCTCCACTTTGAAAATACAACTTCCTCAGAGCTAGATGAGTTACAGTTGGAAACTCTCTGAATATCACAGGGGAAGCATGGTCCCACTCTGTATCTCATACTCTTTTTGCTGCTGTTGCACATGAAGAAACAACACTCTAGTATCCCTTCCTCCCTCCTTCCAGCCTTATGACCCAAAATAATTCACCAGTGCCACACTCTGGAGAAGGCCACTGCAACCCCTTCAGGGTGGGATTCCAAAATGTCAATCCAAATTAAAAGTCTCAGACTCCCTTTCCACAGCACACCCCTGTAAGTGGGGCAAACTTTACATTCTGTGTCATAATGGGAATTTGCTGAAGTTAACATTTGCTACTGCATTATCCATGGAAATACTGAGATCCATAAAACCAAATATTGAGACCTACGAAACCAAATTCCAGTGAAGGGGACGATGTCGCTAGAGTTTTTATATTCTTTTTGCTAAATAAATATTCATATGCTTCTTATTTTTACGTGAAGTCTTAGCATCATCCCACAAAGTTTCACTTCTTGTTGACTGGTGCAGCAAGTATGATTTTTTTTTTTATGCCCTCTGTATCCAAAATAGCTCCTCTATTGCTATTGTGATTGCTGTGTGAAACGTCATTACATGAGTGTCATGGAAACTTACCGAAGGTTTTTGTAACATGATTACTGATCAGCCACACAAATGACCCACACCCACACTATATTGTAAGTTGTTAAAAACATAATTTTGAGACTTTTTTTTTTAGTGGTGAACTAAAATAAAACTCAACTATAACAATGTTGTAAATAAGTCATTGCATACCCCACTAAATGCCAGGAATGTGCATAAGCTCTATGTGCAGACTGAAAAATGAGGTCATGGTTTTGAGGGGCTTCAACCCCTCCCATGTTGAAGCATGCTATTAATGCCCCCAACAGATCCATGCCCCCACAAAGCCTGCTGTTGCTCTAGTTCCCCCCTTAACTTTTCTAATAATAGCTCTAAGTTTTCATATATATGTCTATGTTTCTCTTGGTCCATGGGCTTAGCAGGAAAAGAGGCTTCAGAAATGCTGCCTGTGGAGCTCTGAAGAGCTCTGGGGTGTTGTTTTTCAAAGCATAGATTTTTTAAACATTTGGTTCTTTTAAAAACTCAATGTTGCTCTGCTTTAACCTAAAACAACAACTTCAGGGCTCTACAGGCAGCATTCTAGACAGTCTCATGCGATGAGACCTCTATCAGAGGCCTGAAGGTCTATATTGGACAACACAAACAGCCACGGGATACACACACACACAGAGAGAGAGAGAGAGAGAGAGAGACAGACAGACAGACAGACAGACAGACATGAACCTACACTACTTTGCAACCTCTTAATTATTTAAGGAAGAGCATGGATAATGGAGGAAAGTTCCTCTGCAAAAGCTCCTGGACCTATTTGTATGCAATTCAACAGACTTAGTCCATTCTGAAGGAGCTCATGTGCCTACAAATTCCACCCACTTCAGCCAAAAGCATCTTTAGATACCCCATTATTGTGAACAAAGAGCACAGAACTAGCACAAATACAAGATGAATCATTACGTTCATGTGCATGCCAAGTAAATGCATCCCTCCTACATGTACATACGAAGCCTAATACAGATTCAGGTCAATATTGTCTATGCCCATAAAGGATGGTGTAGATGCAGTTTGCACTGTAGACCCTGTATTAAGCAGAGTTGATATATTCACAAAGGTTCCTCCCAACTACTTCCTATTTGTTCTAAAGTTTGCAGTGGGCTGATTGTCTTACATTGTGTTTTATATGAACTAAAAACTTATTTTAGTGACAAATATACTCCCAATCTAAATAGTGCACATAGGATTATGATACCTGTAGTCCTGATTTAATTTGACATGTAGGATTGTAGCATTAATTCATTAATCGGTAATTAACAGTGTACAATATACTTTTAAGTGTGTATTAGATTGCAACTTCATCCATTGCAAGTTTTCAGAAAATCCTGATCTCCATGTATGCCAGGATGAGAAAAATAAGCTGTTGCGTGGATTGACTTCTTATTCAATTCAATTCAATGGAAGGGGGAACCTTTTTGAATGAGAAAACCCTTTTTTTGATCAGAGAACCATCTTTGTTCACATTCATGTCCACACAACCTAAAGGTTTCACAGGCTGAGGGTGACCGAAATCTACCCTTTGGCAGCAAAACACACACACACACACACACACACACACACACACATCCTTTCATAAGCACAGCATTGCCAATAAATTTAAATACTGCAAAATTTCCACCCTGAAGCTCTCTATCTACTGGGTTGTTTGTAAACTTTCATCTTTATACTTTGTCTTTATACTTTTTATGATCAGACGACTGGAGTTTAGCCACGCTATCTCTCCTGTCTGATGCAGCTGCTGTCATAAGTATACAGAGTCCAATTTTAATGCCTCATATAACCTGCGAATGATAGTTATAAATTGTGTTCCTATGACCTTTTTAATATTCTGACAGTTGACTTGACAGCCTTCCTCAATCTTCCTGCTTCAGAACATCAGTCACTTGCAAGGAAGGGTGGGGAAATGCAGTAGCTAAAGGCCATCTAAGCAAAAATATTTAAAAAGTTAAGGAGCCGGTTGGTTCTTCTTGATCAGTGGCTATTTCTCCTGAAGGACCACTTGGAAAATGGAATCGGAGTTGAATGATATTAAATCCCATTCCACAAAGTGATTGGCTCCCTCTTGCTGTTGCTGCCGTTGAGCAACTTCCCATCAGATCCTTCCTTTCCCTCTAGGATTGTTAATGTGGGCTTCAGTGGGCTCCTTTGTCGGGGGACACATTGGGACCAAAGGTTTCCAACTGCTTTCAGTGGGTTGAGCCCTGAGAAGATAAAATTGATAGCACTGGTGGCTGGTGCCCAGTGAGGCTGGCAGAGTAGAAGCAGGGAAACCAACAGTAGGTGGAACCAGACCCAGTGACAGGCAGAGTCAACTTATCCTAGTTTTTCCCCACCTGTCTCCCTGCTGAGTCCTAGAAAGGGAGACTATGGTAGAGAAAGCTGACAACCAGGGCCACCCACCTGGACTGGTTGTAAGTAAGAAGGCAGGCAAGTAGGGGCTGCCTGAGGGCAGAGGTTGATAGCGTAATAGCAGGCACAGTAAGCTGAAGCCCAGCTGTGCAAAAGCCAGAATTTCTACACCCTTATCTATTACTCCACTATCTATCCATGCAAACAAAAAAAATGTTATCATAGTTATCTGGACACATTCCAGCCAGGCAGAAGCTCTGGCCAGGACACAGAGTAGGAATGACCTGCAGTCCCAGGGACCAGATAAAGAAGCTTGGAGGGTTCACATTTGGCCCCAAACCCAGAGATTCCCCATACCTAAAAAGATATTTGCAACAAATTCCCTCCCTGCTTGGGAGGATTTTTGACATCAGCACAAACAATTTTATGTATTGCTAGGGATATCTTCTCAGGAAAATACTCCACCAGTTAAGAAGAAATGGGATAACGTTCTTGTAGCTAAGACCACACTAGGAGGCAGATGATTCCCCTTCAATGATCACCTTTGAATAACGATACCATTTTGCATACGATTAGCAGGAATGTGTCTCAAACCTTTCACATATCTCTCTGCTGCTTCTGACTTTTAAAGTGATCACAGAAAGCGCAGACCTGTATGTTGCATGTATCTATGGTATGTGTGTGTGTGTGTGTGTGAGAGAGAGAGAGAGAGAGAGAGAGAGAGAGAGACTGAGACTTAGAGACTTTCAGGCCATATTGGAGTTCTGAAAGGGGAAGAAGCAGGAAGCAACACAGCCACCAATCCTGCTGAGACTGATCTGGAATCTTAAGCAAGTGCCTAACCTAATCTGCTTTCCGCTTCCAATCTACTTGCCTGATGCTCTGTCATAGCAGCAGTGCGGATCTTTATTCAATGGAGAGGATGTTTTCCTTGCTGTAATTATGGCTGTTTTATCTCTCAAGTCAAGAGCTTGACTATAAATAACAATTATACCATGGAAGGGGGAAGTAAGAGAAAACCCATTCAGAATAATCGCAAGTGAAGAGAAATGGCTCCGGCAGAAGTCAAGGTTGATGTAGAATCCTGGATGTCTTGAAATTCCATGTTTCAGAGTCTAATAAGCAAACTCTCAATAAGCAGTCAAAGACCACAACTTTCATTAACAACACAGAGCCAATTTGCCCTTCCCAGTGATCCACTGCTATAAAACTGCTTTTGATTCTTTTCCTTTGTGGTTCAGACAACGAGGCAGCATTTACGCAGGAGAAACACGATAGCACTGAGGGAATATATGGCAAAACTCTTAATTACAATCATGGCCATATTACAAGTGGGATAAGGAAGTTTGGTTTTTAGAACATTGTTGTGATCAAGAGAAAGAGATTCCTATGCAAGAAAAGGAGATTAATAATAATTAATTAAAAAACTAAGTACAAATGTGGGTGTTAGGACAGGTCACTGGAGCTGCAATAATGAGCTTGAAAGCTATGAGAAGAAGAGGCAGTTGCAAGAGAAAACTTTATAAGCTTAAGTAGGGCTGGAATGGGGTTAAGACTAGCTGGACTGCACAACCTTTTTTCTGTTGAAGGCCACAGTTCTTCGGAGTAAAATCTGTCAAGAGCCAGCAATGGACAGCACCAAAACCAAAAGTGCATGGGTTATCCTTACTCATGCATCCATTTATCTCTTTCTGACACCATCCCCTCTCCATCCCTCCATCCCTCTCTGACACCTGCTTCTCTCTTAACCCCCTTACTCCCCACTTAACAGGCTGCTCGGCAAGGAGCAAATTGTTATTGCCAGGTCTGCACTGGTCATTTGTAGGGGGCTTTTGAAATTAGACCAAGAGCCTAGAAAATAAGATTGAGAACAGCATGCAGCTTCAATGCCACAAGCTGCAAACTCCAGGAATAGAAGACGGGTTTCTGGACAATACTTGTTAGATACAAAGAAAGAAAGCCTTTGGGCGGTTGAGGAGGGAGGGAGAGAGAAACTACAGACTCTAAGAGGAGGGCAGAATCAATGGCTCACTAGGTGCTTACTAAAGTAGAAGGCAGAGAAGATCAGAAGATACTGTTTCTTGGCTGAAACCGGCAAAGGAAGAGAGAAGCTACAGAGTGGCAAGGCATGCAGTCATGGAAAGCATAGTGCTTGAGAAGAAGGCTTCATGTTTAGCCCAAGATTGACCACTGCATGAGTAGTAAGGTAAAGGTAAAGGGACCCCTGACCATTAGGTCCAGTCGTGGCCGACTCTGGGGTTGCGGCACTCATCTCACTTTATTGGCTGAGGGAGCCAGCGTGCAGCTTCCGGGTCATGTGGCCAGCATGACTAAGCCGCTTCTGGCAAACCAGAACAGTGCACAGAAATGCCGTTTACCTTCCTGCCGGAATGGTACCTATTTATTTGCTTGCACTTTGACATGCTTTCGAACTGCTAGGTTGGCAGGAGAGGGACCGAGCAATGGGAGCTCACCCCGTCGCAGGGATTCGAACCGACAGCTTCTGATCGGCAAGCCCTAGGCTCTGTGGATTAACCCACAGCGCCACCTGTATCCCTTGCATGAGTAGTAGGGTTAGTATAACTATGGCTTGAGCTGTTTGTTAAAAAAAAAGAATGACTCCAGTGATACATACACAATGAAGTACTGTCTTTTTTCAAGGAAAAGGCACACCATAATAAAGAAGCTATTAGTATAATGATGCCTCTGGCCAGTCCAGAAATCTCAACAACTAAAAAAAGAACTAAACCTCTTCAGAAGTCCGCAGGCATCATTCAGGACAGTGTCATTATATAAAGACACAGACAAGTCCTGTAAGACATATCAGAGGGCACTAGAAACCAAGCCTGATAATAATGTAAAAGCATGGGCACACTTACTACTTCTTAAAAATTTTAAGTTAAGAAAGAGCAATAAACAAACCCCTACTCACCCAATCCATATGGTATTATGGAGGAAAGTGAATCCTTTTTACTTCTTCCACCAAAATTCTCCCAAAACAAATTGTCTGCAATTTGGCAGGCTTAATCCACTCTGGAGGGGCTTGTGCCCCTATAAATTTCATCCACATTGGCCAAAAGAAGAAGAAGAAAGTAACAGCCATTTTTAAATTCCCAATTATAATGGAGAAGTACAGACAGACCTTTGCTGGCAGGAGAGAAAACACATGAACCAGCTCTACCAGCAAATGATATAATAAAGACTAAGTTCCTATTCCTTTATTCTTCAGTGCTAGGAGGGAAATATTTATTTACTCATTGTGACGTGCTCTGAGATCTTTCGGAGAATTCTTCCCTCTGACATTAATCTGGCACTCCTTCAGCAGTTAAACCAAACTAAATGGATGTATACATGAAATGTAGCAGCCTTTATGTAACAAAAGACCAGAGTAGATTTACGGTGCATTTTTACACACATTTCCTGTCGTTTACCCCCGGGGCGCCCAAACTCTTTGCAACACTAGCAAATCTGTAAATTATAACACTGACCTCACTTGGGACCATTAACAAAGAAGGGATAACTTCCTTGCTGATGCCTGCCATGTTTGGTTTGATTAGAGGTGCCCAGCTAAGTACAACTCCTTCTGTTTGATGGAATTCACAAAGTAGCCTCAGTCCAAAACTATGCACAAAATTGTGCACTTCTTGCCCTGGGCAGAAAAACCCAGTGCAGGAAGCAGTGATATTCACAGGTTGTTCCAAGTCAGACTTTCAGCTATAGTCAATAATCTCTGCTGTTCCTTTTCTTCTAGCAGTTCTCTTTTGTGGCAGTCTGAAGGTTGGTGTCGTTGTCCCCCCCCCTCCTGCTCTCCTGACCCTTTCGGTATGTTTGAAATTGAGGATAACTAACTCTAATCTGCAGAAATGGAAAAGGCTCATTTTCCTTACACTGTAATCAGAAACAAAAATGACCCATACCTCCATCTCCTTCCAAATATGAGAGATGATGAATCCTGGGGAGATAACTGTCAAAATAGGATAGACTTTTGTATTGAGTTTCCTTGAGGTTACATATCGTTTCACTGTACTTTGCGAACAATGAGATAACTCCTTTATAGTGATTCTGAGTGTGGGGCCATTGCAGTAAGAGTACTTCACCCCAGAGGTCCATTCATTTTGGGAGTCATTTCATATAGACAAGATTTTTTTCCTCCTTCACCTGTGAACAACAACAGTGAATTACATTGGGTTTTGGAAAGGTGCAGTTAAAAAGATGATGATATAAGATCACATGGAACCATTGTTTCTGGCATTAAAATAATAACATCTCATATTCATTAAAGGATGATCATGTGAATACTATCCTAGAATAATCTGAAGTTCTGTCACAGAGTCGTTTGAACCAAAAATCTTTCTTGTCCAATGCTTAGGTAAAATGATGATCATTCCATTCCTTGAGGGTCGGGAGGATGGGGCTCTGACTGAATTGTAAATAAGATCAAGAACATTCAGTTTGGCAAATACATTATTGGAGATTTCATTGACTATTGGCAAATGTTTAATGAGTAAATAAAAGTGATTAGGGCTAAGCTTAATGAAATGGTGAATAAAGTGGACCAGCGAAGGATAAAACGGAAAGTTGAATTAAAATTTAAAAAATCTTATTTAAGAAAAGAAAGAAAGAATGCAGTGAAAAAGGAAGTCTGGATGAGTCCATCCCCATCTCTCCTGTATATACATTTAAACTTCTTACAGAGTTTTCTTGTATATAGCTGAACAGCTTGATTCTGGTGCTGATTATTGTCTCTTTCTGCAGATATGTGCCCCCTCCTGGTGTGACTTTGCTTGCTATTTTTATTTTTGTTTATTTGTGGTTGCTTTTAAAATATTATTTGAAAATTAAATTTTAGTAGGCATCTCGGTTTTTTATATAGAAAAACAGGGATAATTATTTCAGTAAGTGGATAAATATCTCTAATAAAGTAAAAGGTAAAGGTAAAGGACCCCTGGATGGTAAAGAGAGCCAGTGTGGTGTGGTTAAGAGCGATAGACTCGTAATCTGGTGAACCAGGTTCACTTCCCCGCTCCTCCACACGCAGCTGCTGGGTGACCTTGGGCCAGTCACACTTCTCTGAAGTCTCTCAGCCCCACTCACCTCACAGAGTGTTTGTTGTGGGGGAGGAAGGGAAAGGAGAATGTTAGCCGCTTTGAGACTCCTTCGGGTAGTGATAAAAGGGGATATCAAATCCAAACTTCTTCTTCTTCTTCTTAAAGTCAAGTCAAAGGCGACTATGGGGTATGGTGCTCATCTCGTTTTCAGGCAGAGGGAGCTAGAATTTGTCCGCAGACAGCTTTACAGGTCATGTGGCCAGCATGACTAAACTGCTTCTGGCACAACGGGATAGCGTGACGAGTGCATGGAAACACTGTTTACCTTCTCGCCACAGCAGTACCTATTTATCTACTTGCACTGGTGTGCTTTCAAACTGCTAGATTGGCACCCTGTCACATGGACTCGAACCACCAAACTTCCAATCAGCAAGCCCAAGAGGCTAGTGGTTTAGACCACAGCACCACCCGCGCTCTCTAATAGTAATATTCTATCACCGTTACAGTTAAGGGTCTGCATTTTAAAGGATTTCCTTTTCCTCTAAACATCCAGCCGTTACTGAGACATTGACAACTGCTAGTACTTTACCAAGGAGAGCATATGCCATTTTTACTGCAGTGCAGCTGAACCATCAAAAATTGAGCTTTCCATGACAGTCAACTGACAGGTTTTGCAACTGATGTGCAATGGAGCAGCTTTGAGTTGCTTGTGAGGGGAGAGAAGGAAATTAAAACTTCAGCTTGATAGTCAACAAGAATCAGAACTTCCAAAACACTGGCAGCGAGTAGAGAAAGTTTCACATAAAATTAGAGGAGAATATAAGCAAAGGAAAGATCTTTTAAAGGACATAGCACTCAGGCAAGTGGAGGTAGGGAAGTTTCGGCTCATCACCAAACAGGATGTGAAGGTGGAAATTAATGGTACAAAAACAGAAGCCAGAGATTACATGGCATCAGGTTAATTTGAAAAGCTACAGGGTGGAAAATGATGCACTTGTGATTCTGCCAGCCTGGTTATGCCGACACTCACTCACCTTGTTTTCCAGATATAGCAATTGTGTAAGGAGTTGGAGATCTGGTGAGGAACAATCATTTTCTGAAGAGTCCATTCCACCCCACCTTTGCTTATAATGAAGGAACTAGCCTTCACTGCTCCTGCCTGTGAGGTTTCACTTAATTAAGGGCTTAATGGTGTTTGCAGCAATGCCTGTGAAGTTCTCATTGACTTTTTGAAGTTCTAAATTATCTGGCCATGTTTGCAAACTGGAATTAATGCATGAGAAATACAAATCATCCATTGCGCCTTTTAAAAAAAATTGTTAACTTTGCACAGAGTACTGTGCATATGCAGTTTAATGCAGGTTTCCATTCCTTCAGTCCATTTGTGTCACCCCCCATCTATATTGTCTGGTGTTGGTGTGGTTGCTCGAGAGCAAACAGGCAAAACTCCAACCTGTCTTTTCCGGGCTTTATTATTAGTACAAACTATTTACAGTGCAGAGCGTCGCAAGTCCATGTCTGCTCAGTCGCTAGCAGAATCTGGGAGTGGGTGGTCCTTATATCTTCCCCAGCATAACATTTGTGTGACCCCCATCCTTCTCCTCCCCTCTCTGCGCCCAAACCTACTTCGCAGAGTGGGCGCTGGCAAAGGGGGACTTGCCTCCCCTCCGCTCTGCTCAGGCTCGGTGTTGAGGCTCTCCCTAGCATCTTCTTGTCCCTGCACCCCATCCCCACTGGAGGTGGGGCTTTCTTCCTCGCCAGTGGAGGAACTGCTTTGCAAGATCTTTGGAGGCTCCCTGTAACACAACTGCCCTTCCACCTCTCGCCTCTGAGCTGATGGCAGTTCCCTGACATATATTATCATCTGCTTGCCACCTAAAAGGTCTCTAATCATGGCCTCTTCTTTGCCACAGACTCTCTGAGCTCATTAAGCCCTGTTACCTCTTCAGCATCTGACACCTTTTCTTCCCCAGTCTTCTTCCTCTGACCACTCATCATTGTCCCATCACCACCTTCTGGGCAGTTCCCCAGCTGTTTCTTCCCACCATCCCTCTGAGTTCAACCAGTCCATGACAGCAAGGTACCAATGGCATCATGAGGGAAGAAGAACCCTGTTCTCCCCATGCATGCAAATGGAATTGTGTGTGTGTGTGATCACCTGAAGAGCATTTATGAATAATGCCACAAGTAGCTTTGCTCTCCCTTCATCTTCGCTATCTCATCCTTGCCATCCCTATCCTGGCTCCAGCTGTCATCTTGTCTTAGTCTCCATGACTGCAAATTAACTGGTGTTGTCAGTGATTGCTTTTAAGCTTTTACTGCACCAAATTTATAAATTATTCTGTCACTAATGCCCAGCCTGGCCATTCCTTTATTGTAATTGAAGACAATGATGACTTTTCCTGTCAAATCTAATAGTTATGGGGATACCAGCAGCCAGGTTCTGAGGGGCTACTAACAATTTAAAAAGAGCTCATACTATTCTTCCACCCACACAAAAGATTCATAAAATGATCTATTCTCATTATAAACCCTCCAGAAATTCTTCCCATCACTCACATTTATATTCCACAAACATCCATTTGAAGCTGAGAGGATTTAAAAAATATTTCTAGCCATTGTCTTCCTCCCCAAAAATATTTTTTAAGGAAAAGTAATGTGGATTTCAATATGCTTATGTTGTTGTTGTTGTTGTTGTTGTTGTTGTTGTTGTTGTTGTTGTTATATCTTCAATATACAATCTCATAGAATCATAGAGCTGCTTAGCTTCACAAATGTGCTAACATGCGGTAAGGCTCATATTGTAGGTTGTTTTTCATATGTATGGCGATATTTTGCTGGGAGCCATCTATTGCCACACCCCTTCCTGCCATTTTTGCTTCCTGGTATCTCTCCCTCTCAGTAACTGATAGGGATGCTCAGTGTTTGGAAGGCAGGTTAGCTATGCCTCCCCGCCGACACCACCCCACCAACTGCTACAGCTAATGCCTTCACACGGGATCTGAATGTGATCCCCCGTGAGGGATCTGAATGTGATCCCTCAAATGTTGCTGGACTCCAACATTTTTGCCACCTCTTTACCTTCTTGCCTGAGGTCTGCACCAGTTGTCCTAGCTCTTGCCAAGATCTGACAATCAAGCTTGAATATGAAGCTGCAGTTCCAGATCATACAAGGGAGGAGCATCACAATTCAAAAGGAGTAGGGTGGGTTGACTTTCTAGGTCCCACCTCCTAGTGCTTGTATTCGAAAAATGCTACAGAGAAACATTTGCCATGTGCTTCTGCATACAGCATGGACACTGAATTGCCCATGCTGGGATAGAGAAGATTTTGGGAAATAAAATAAAAGAATCAACTGGTATTCAGGTACTTCATCTCCTCTTTCTTTCTTTCTCTCTCTCTCTCTCTCTCTCTCTCTCTCTCTCTCTCTCTCTCTCTCTTTCTTGCTTTTCCCCCCTGCATTGATTTAAGGTCATGATTAATCTGCAGAGTTTAATCAGCTCTGGCCTGGATTTATTGTGAAATTGCACAGTTCAGATGTGTGCAAACGGTTAACAAGACAGATGTAGAATGAACAACATAAAAGAACTCTTCCTGTGTTATGAGCAGAATCAATTTCAATAGCAATCACATTATTGCAACCCGCTCAGAATAAAGGTCACTGCAGTTCTTTGGCTAGATGACAATATAGCTGTTGTAATGCTGGGCCATAGGCAGCTTAAAGAGCTGGAGAAGTGGGGAAACGTGAGGCTTGTTTTCCAGGAAAAGACCCTGAGAGAAAGTAGGAAGGAGAACAAGACCAGTGATAGCAAGGCTATTGATGACTGTTGCCAAGCCAAAGCCTGACCCTGAAGCTTTATAGGCTTATCAGCACAGGGAAATAAATGCATTGCCTGCATGGAAGCAATCAACCTACTGCAACCTTCCCTGATCTTGTGCCCTCCATGTTTTGAAGTACAAAGCCCAACAGCCTCAGAATAGCCAATGTCAGGGATGATGGGAGTTGTAGTCCAACAACATACTGTATGGAGGGCATCAGGTTGTGGAGTCTTCAGAAATATCACAGTCTTTGGAAGATATCCAAACATTGTTATAAATAAATGTTTACTTATTGGATCCATTATTTGTTACTGGAACCAGTGGATTCATTGCAACCGAGTCAGCCCTAGACTGGTGCCTCGATACAGTAGTGAGGGGTATTAAACTGAACTGGATAGACAGAGGCCTTGTGGGTGGTAGATTTCCATGTTTGGTTTGAGAGATAGGTCAATTGCTTGTTCTGCATGAGGTTTCACCCCCTCTGAAAGAACAGGTTTGCAACTTGAGGGTATTGCTTGATCCATTTTTTGTAACTAGAGGCCCAAGTGACCTTTGCAATTGGGATTGCTTTCTATCGGCTTCAACTGGTATGCCAACCATGACAGACCCTCCAAGCATCCCTATTTTCCAGGGATATCCCTGATTTAGAGAAGCCATCCTGGTTTCTGATTTGATCCCAGAATGTCCCACTTTTCCTTAGGGTGTCCCTATTTTCTTGGTGAAATGTTGGAGGGTGTGGAGTTATCCAACCCCCGAGCCGTCTGGAGGCAATCCAATATAGGAAAGTTTAATGTTTTATTATGTTTGTATATATGTTGGAAGCTGCCCAGGGTGGTTGGGACAACTCAATAAGATGTGTGGGGTATAAACAGTACAATGATCATTATGGAATGGGACGTCCCTATTTTCATCAGAGGAATGCTGGAGTATATGCCATGACCACATTTGTCCATGTTCTGACAACTCCATTCCTGATTATTGTAACACACTTGATGTGGGGCTGCCCTTGTTTCTGTCCCAGAAGCTGCAGCTAGTGGAGAAGGTAGCAGCCGGACTGCTTATGCAAACGGGTTACTGGCGGCATGCTATTCTGAGAGAGTTTCTGTTCTTTTAATGGACAGATTAAAAGGCATTGACCCAGACAGAACTGAAAGGACTTTCCAGGACAAAAGATGACAGCCATATAGCCTATTATATTGAAGGTTATTAAAACTGCTATATAAAATTAATAGACGATACAAACTGGTGGTGTCTCTCTGTAGGCCACGCAAATCTTCCCAACAAACTGCACTTGTCAGCTCCAACCCTGGCTTTATGAGAACCTAACTCCACAGTTTCTTCTTTCCAAATCTTTCAGTTTCCACCATTGTTTTAGAGAATATTCACTCTTCCTTCCCTCCACCTCCATTCTACCCTACACTTTTTGCATTCTTCTGCTTGATTGTGTTATTTTCCGCGGAATTGCTTTGCCACTTGGGGCTGCAAGAGAAAGAAAAATATCTCTCCCATCGTGATGTTTCAGAAACAATTAAGGCTGGATTTTCTGTATTGATGTTTGAAATGTTAGCACAGCAAGCAGACACAAGACGGGTTGCCTAGAGGGCTGGGCTCCTGGTAAAGTATTGTTCTTACTTGCAACTCACAGCGCCTTGTGCTTTTAAAACAAAAAACAAAAAATGAAGAACTCTAAAGCAACGCTAACTTCTGAGAAAACGAAGTTTCTCCTCAAATATTTGTTCAACAAAAGCCCAAGTGTAAGTCCCCCTCCTCACAGGGTTAGACTCGTCTAGTCCAGCATTCTGTTCTCACAGTGGCCAACCTGATACCTATGGGAAGCCTGCAAGTGAAATTCTTTACAATAGTTTTGCTATGCTTTTATATATCAAAATTATCTGTTCAGGGTCTCTGGAGGTGCTGGCAGTAAAGGACATACGCAGAGGTGAAGAACATGAAACTCTCAAAAACCAAGTGATATCAGTACTCTGTCTTAATGATATGTACAGACAATCCTCGTTTTGCGTGGGGGTTGAAATGTTATCAATAAGTATCACCGTTCGTGAAGCCTTTAATGTGTCATGGGACTTTTTCATTGTTGTTTTCTGCTGTAGTGCAACACTGCTACCATTCAGGATAATAATAATAATAATAATAATAATAATAATAATAATAATAATAATAATAAGGCTTACATCCAAGGAGGGGTACATGGGACTGTAGCCATAAATGTTTCAATAAATATATAAATCATAGCTGTGATTCTTGCAATGCAGGGTATTGGACTTCAAAATCTACAATTCTGTAAGCAGGAAGAGTAGAGTTGACATGTCATCTCTTACAGGATATCACTTTTGGATACTATGTTGATTGCTTTTTCATTTATACCCTTTAATTTTTGCTGGAAAGGAAGCCAAAGCATCACTACAAGAATGTTGCACATACTACAACTACAGATTTATTAATCATAAATCAGGAGAAAGAAACATGTCGTCTACCTCTCTTGTCTTCTCAGAGAGAACAGGAAAAGGAAAAGCTATACACAACGGAAGTTCCCAGCAAGCTGTGCTGGTATGTAAACAGACATGTGACACACAACAGTTCCACACGTCTGCTCCTTAAGGTGGAATGGAAATGTCAACAGCAAAGAGCTGACAGGGCCTTACCAGCTCCCAGCTAGGCAAATGTTTGTTTTTTGTGAGAGTGAGACATGGTGGGATGGGGCGATGCCATTTTCTGGTTTGCTTCAGGCAGCAAAATGTATTGGGCCAATTCTGGCAGAAGAAGAAACAGTAGCTACAAAACAGTTGGGTGCCCCTTGAGAAAAAGGGAGAATGCTGATGAAACCTAGCACTCCCTTCCTCAATTTTCTCGTCTCTTTATCTTTCTGTCAGCATTAGGACTTCTATATTACTGAGAATGTTTCATAGAACAGAATTTTGGAGCTTTTCTTCCCCAGGGCTTCCTTCCTTTCCGTTTTAATTTCTTTATTTTATACTTGTTGCTTCTCTATAACTTAAAAGTTTTTCGAGATCAACCTACAGTAAGAATAAAAAGAAACAATATTTAAACCCCACTTATTTCAGTGAGGTTTAAATTAAGGTTACCAGATTTTTTTCAATGAATCCAGGGACACTTTTCAACTTCAGTTGAAGGGGATGGATTTTGTCATGGGACTGATTTGTAAATCCAGGGACTGTCCCCGGGAAACAGGGATGTCTGGTAACCTTAGTTTAAATGTGGTTGCTTTTATTCCTAGTGTATTTGATTCTGATTATTTGGATTCTTATTGTAAAACCCACTAATTAAAATATAGAAAGAACAGCAGGAAGAAGAAATGAAACCTCTCCTTTCAGAGACACTAGACCCTCTATTATCATATACCAGGGACAAATTATAGGAGATGTGCTCCTTCAGGGTTTCATAGGTAGCTGAGACTACCAGGCTCTTCAAAGCAGCAGACAGGAGTAGACAAATCAGTTTGATCCCCCAAGTCTGCTTGCTGTCCCTGGACTTGTTCAACAGCTTTACATATTATTTTCAAAAATGAAATAACTTTCTGAGGTCTTCAAAAAACTGGTTAGTCTGTGAACCACAGGTCAGAAAATAGTTTCACTGGTTAGCCACTATGAGGACAGCCTTTTGGGTGAAGGTCCAGGGCCCTGGAGTGCTAAATGACCCCTTGACCACAGCCCCCAAAACAATCCACTTGCCATGAAATGTGTCCTGCCACACACTTGGCGACCACTTGATTTTTCCATCATAGACAGATGGAGGAAGAAGGAAATTGCTTGTTGGGCTCCATTCAACTTGGGGAGCCACCAGCTGCACAGATCCAATCAAGAAGTACTATTACACTTGTTTTTTCTATTTTCACTCTGTCATAAATTGGCAAGAGCAGTCCAGTACTGACACATTTCTACTTCACAGAACAACTAGTAAGTAATGCGGAGGGACTTGGAAACCTCAAGCATTTGTCTGCATTATGTAGTATTAATTGAGCCATGAATTCCCAAATGGACAATCAACTTGGCTCTTGGATTCTACAGAGCAGAGGTCATGATAACCTGCCTTAACCATTTCCTCTTTTGTTAGCCTTCTGTGGTTTTCCACAGTTCCAATGTCTAATAAATTGAGATTCAACAAGATGATTGGTGGTTCTGCTTGAGACAGGTATTCCCAGATGCAATCTATACAAGATTAATTTAATCTTGAACAGAACTGGTACGATCTTCATGTGCTTTACAGGCAGCAATGTACTTTTTTATGGTGCCTTGCTCAAAGTGGTCCAGGGCATAGTTTGAAGACACAATGTATATCCATCCTTTGGGAGCCATGCAGATTTGTGTCCAGAAAGGTCACAAAGGTCTTTACAGAGAACTGCCCTCTGTTTGAAAGGCTTTTAGAGGGAAGTCCTCTATCTAAAGGACAGTCCAGTCCAAATGTAATTTAAAGAACTCCGGGTTGTTGTTTTTTAAAAGGAGAGCAAAACAAATTTTGAAAGGGGGTCACAAGGCACATGCGACTGTTGGGTCCTGCCTGGACTCCGGTAATGGTTGCTGAATGCTGAATACTGATACTGGGTTTTGTTTTTTTGCCTGTGTGAGAAAAGAATGTAAATCCTGACAGGAGTGGGTGAGTATAGCTTTAATAATATGTATGGATGCTTTCAGGACATCTAAGAGCTCTGAAAACATGTCTGTACGAGTTCTTAATCCTGGTATGCCTCAGAAAACCACTCACTGGACACACAAATGCTGTCATATTCAGGTCCTGGCTGCAGGCCTTCCATGGGCATCTGGATGGCCACTCTGTGAAGAGGAGGCTGGACTAGATGGGGCTTTGGCCCACGGCTGGCCTACCCATGAGGCAGGGTGAAGCAACTGTCTCAGACAGCAGGATCCATAGACGCAGCAGATTCAGCTTCCAAAAATGTATTGCCCGCTGCTGTTGCTACACTGGCAGTGACAGCTGTGACATCATCATCATCATCATTTATTATTATTTATACCCTGCCCATCTGGCTGGGTTTTTCCAACCACTCTGGGCAGCTTCCAACCAAGTATGAAAAACGCAATACAGCACCAACCATTAAGAACTCCCCTAAACAAAGCCACCTTCAGATGTCTTTTAATAGTAACAGATAGGTAGCCGTGTTGGTCTGCCATAGTCAAAATAAAAAAAATCCTTCCAGTAGCACCTTAAAGACCAACTAAGTTACTTCTTGGTATGAGCTTTCGTGTGCATGCACACTGAAGAATCTGAAGAAGGAATTTCTACTGGAAGGATTTTTTATTTTTTTATTTTTTATTTTTTTATTTTAATAGTAAGATAGTCACTTATTGCCTTGACATCCGCTGGGAGGGTGTTCCACAGGGTGGGCACCACTACCGAGAAGGCCCTCTGCCTGGTTCCCTGTAACCTCACTTCTCGCAGTGAGGGAACCGCCAGAAGGTCTTCAGCTCTGGACCTTAGTATCTGGGCTGAATGATGGGGGTGGAGATGCTCCTTCAGGAATATAGGGCCGAGGCCTGTGACTAGGGCTGGATCTGCCACCTCCTTGGCTGCCACCCCCCATGCCTCCTTTACCACAGCCTTTTGGTGAACAGGAGGTGCTACTGGTTTGCTCCCACGCTTGTTCCTGGTGTAGATCTTCGCTCACCCTTTCTTCCCTGGCATGAAGGCTCCATTCTGTGGTTCATCTCACATGTCAAAATGCCTTCGGCTTGATCCACCAGGGCTCTTCTTGTGTCCTTATCCTGGATTAGTCTCCTCTTTCCTGCTTTCTTATTTACCTCTACGTTTATTGTACTCTTATGGTTTGTTTATTTAGAACTGTGTTTGTGCTATATAGAGCTTTCTTCCACTTCCATTTAATATGGGAGGGGGGGAGATAAGCTTTCTGCTCTCCCCCTCCCCCTTTTAATAAAATATGTCTTTGTGCATGTCAACTCACATTTACATCTGACTGCTGAAATGAAATTCTTTGGTTAGGAAGGAGAACAAAGGCGCATCAGCCAAGTCATGAGCATGAGGTGCAGCCATTATCCTCGGCTTTAGATAATTCTTCCACCATGAAAGGAAGCACAATGTCGGCCTCCACAATAGTAGAGAAGCAAGGATGGAGGTGAAAAGTTCAGTCAGCAAGTTACTACATTATCTTTTGTGGAAGCTACAGCAGTGAAAATACTCCACTTTGGGTCTTTCTATTTATAGTTTCTCATTTAATTTATAAATGTTAGCATAAGGAAAGTATGATTTATGACTACATATTTCTCATCTCTTTCCTGCTTCTATTGTACATATTTCAGCCGTTTTGACTTCAGCCTGTCACTGTGGTGTAGTGGTTAAGAGCAGTAGTCTCGTAATCTGGGGAACCGGGTTCGCGTCTCTGCTCCTCCACATGCAGCTGCTGGGTGTCCTTGGGCCAGTCACACTTCTCTGAAGTCTCTCAGCCCCACTCACCTCACAGAGTGTTTGTTGTGGGGGAGGAAGGGAAAGGAGAATGTTAGCCGCTTTGAGACTCCTTCGGGTAGTGATAAAGCGGGATATCAAATCCAAACTCTTCTTCTTCTTCTTCTTCTTCCCATCTAGCAGTACTTGCTCATCACGAAACCTAAGGCTGGTATTTTCCTTCTCTCTCTCCCCTGACCCAATACAGTGGTACCTCAGGTTAAGAACTTAATTCGTTCTGGAGGTCCATTTTTAACCTGAAACTGTTCTTAACCTATGGTACCACTTTAGCTAATGGGGCCTCCCGCTGCTGCCGTGCGATTTCTGTTCTCATCCTGAAGCAAAGTTCTTAATCTGAGGTACTATTTCTGGGTTAGCAGAGTCTGTAACCTGACGCTTCTGTAACTTGAAGCATCTGTAACCCAAGCAACCACTGTATACGATGGGATAGTCCTCTTGTCAAAGTTGTAGGATCCAATGAAATAAATCCAAAGTCAAGGCAACCTATATATTTGCCAAGAATATCAGAATTTTGAAATCTGTACAGATTATTGTTATAGTATCATAGAATTGTTAAGTTGGAAGAGACCCCAAGGGTCATCTAGTCAAAACCCCTGCATTGCAGGAATCTCAGCTAAAGCATCCACGACAGATGGCCATGCACGTGTGAGTTTGTGGGTGTTAAAATCTAATTCAGCCTGTTGATCCCTGGATGCAGCAAGTCTTAAGACAGAAGACAGGCTTGCTTCCAGTGTTGTGGTGATCACCTGAGTGATGGGTTATTACAGTAACAAAGGAAAGGTGATGGGCCATTATGAGAGCAAAGTAAAGGGGGCTCTGTGCCAAATGGTAAATTGGTGGGGCCCCTCCTTCAGCCCTTAGATAGTTAGAAGGACAAAGCCTGAGTTAGAGAGCACAGTTTGCTCTGATGTGACCTAAAGGGGAAAAGCTGTGGACTGAAAAAGCAGAAAAAGAGCCATGGCTGAACTGAATTCAAGGTTGTGGCTGTGGGAGAAACAGGATCTTTTTGGGGTGTTAATGCCGTGAACCTCTCTAGAGTGGCTGGGGCAACCCAGTCAGATGGGTGGGTACAAATTGTTGTTGTTGATTGATATTGTTGTTATTGGCTCAGGTTGTATATGTGTGTAAATAAACCATATATCATAAAGACACCACAGTCTTGCCTGTGACTTATTCCCAAAAGAAATTACAAATCCTGGATAAGAGCATGGAACCCCTGGAATCTCACACCACTTGGAGATCAGGGTAACTTGCAACATTAGGTTGATTTGCATAATTTCTCCTATGTTACATAATTTTATTCTTCTTACACTCAGTAAAGAGAACAGCAGTGAGATATTTGTTGTTGTTGTGTGTTTTTTAAAATGATATTTATTAGGGGTTTGAAAGTTACAGAAAAAAGAAGAAAGAAACAATAGAAAATTAAACAAAACAAAACAATACCTTACAGTACATCAAAAAAGAAAAAGAAAAAAGAAAAAACAATACAGCGAAACAACAAAAAAAACCCAAAAACATTTAAAAACACATCCAATATTTCCGTGTCTTTACCTTTCATTTACTTGTTTCATCGACCTCCTCCTTCCTGGTGGTTCAGAAGATATGCTTGAAAGTGATGCTCTGTGTGAAATCAAAAGCCAGAGGAGAAATTTCCACTATGATTTCCTCCCTTTTTTTGTATTCTAGTTCAATTAGCTATTTCAGCAAATCCTTACCATCTTTCTCAATTTTCGTTCTATAATTTATCTTAAGACAATCTAACCTTAAATTTTCCACTTTGATCCATTAACAATCTATTTTTACTTAATTCTTTATAAATTTCTGCTAAAGCCATATAACTTCATTCCAGCATCCTTCTAACATTCATTAATTTTGCAATATTTCTGTAAATATACTTTGAATTTTTTCCAATCTTCTTCCACCGACTCTTCTCCCTGGTCTCGGATTCTGCCAGTCATTTCCGCCAATTCCATGTAGTCCATCAGCTTCATCTGCCATTCTTCCCGGGTGGGTAGATCTTGTGTCTTCCAATGCTTTACGATAAGTATTCTTGCTGCTGTTGTGGCATACATAAAGAAAGTTCTATCATTCTTTGGCACCAATTGGCCGACCATGCCCAGGAGAAAGGCCTCTGGTTTCTTCAGGAAGGTATATTTAAATACCTTTTTCATTTCATTATAAATCATCTCCCAGAAATTCTTAATCCTTGGGCATGTCCACCAAAGGTGAAAGAATGTACCTTCACAGTGAGATATTTGAGCACCCCTCCCTGCTCCCGGTCAGTGGAAATCATAGTGGAAATTTCTCCTCTGGCTTTTGATTTCACACAGAGCATCACTTTCAAGCATATCTTCTGAACCACCAGGAAAACGTGTGTGAGAGAGAAAGAGAAAGGTGAATTGTCTACACCCAATACCACATGCAACTGCAGCAAATTGAAACAATTATAACAGATAATAATTTGGTAACTTCACACGGGAGTTGGTAAGAAGGACTTAGCCTTTTCGCACTGTATCCTCTGCCTCCTTTTGCACTTGCTCTTGCATTGGTTCCTGGTGTGATGGCATCCTGGCTTTCCCTGCACTACAGCTTGTCAAGCTTCAATGGGACATCCGTCATGTAAAACAGCACATAGCAGCTAGAAGCTGTGGCAGCAATCACCAAGAGCCTTAGTCCCTGCAGTCCTATGTCAGCTGAGGCAACTGCCAGGGTAGCATCTACTGTCTTTGGCTATTGCCAATACATCTGTGTCAAGGAAACTGATCAACAACGTTCAACAACCCCATATTTCTAATGGCTGTAAAATTCCATTCTCCCCCCCCCACTGGCCCATTTGCTGGGATGCATATTTTCCATATGCCTGTTGTGCTTGAAGAAGCAGCTCACTTGGTGGGGCTAAGCCACAGTGCTAACTTCCTAGCAGCAGTGTTGCTACTGTGTACCTAAAGGGTGAGGTGGGTAGACAATGCAGTAGAGGTCTCAGAATTGTGTGGGTGCACTGGTGGGAGAAGTGGGTTGGTTCCACTGGAGCACCTTCACCACCCGAACCTCCCCACCACCTCACCCTCTCAGTAAGCAGCTGGCAAGCTAACATTGTGGATCCACCCAATGAGCTACTGGTTAGGTGAGAAGGGTTGACGCTGCGCTGGGCCTGGGGGTAACCCATGAACCGCAGTCCAGGACCTATCCAGAATCCGAAGGTTCCGCTGGGAGTCAGTCCGACAGGGCCAAGGCAGGACCCGAGGCAGGAAACCAGGCAAGGACAGGTACAGGATCTCAGGCAGGATCTAGCATACAGCAATGTTGCTCCCGCAGCCTGGAGCGGGGTCCGACAGCCTTTTATCTTTGTCGGGGTAACAGCCGGTCGTGATCCCCTGGTGACTCACCTCCCTGTTTAGCCTGAAGGTGAGCACTCCTCCTGCGAATACTCAGGTCTCTCCTTCTCTCAGACCTTAGTCTCTGCAGCTCAGGAGAGGTCGGTGGGTTACTAGACCCAGAGGATGTCTCAGCCTCCCCTGACCCAACTGGTAGTGGAACAGCTGTAAGTGATGGCCCAGCTGAAGGCAATGAGGTAATCCCCGTATCTGGAGCCAGGGCAGGCTCAGGCTCCTGACTCGGCCCAGCTGGTGTTTGTTGCAGGGGAACCGGTGCAGACTGTGACTCTTCAGGATCAGGTCCCAGACTTGGTTCAGATGATGCCTGAGGCAAAGGAGGACCGAGTCTCCTCTGGTTCCAAGTCCGAGCCTGAGTCCCAGGCCATCACAGATGCGATCAACCACACATGTGATTGCACCATCTTTGTGCAGTCCTTAGCATGTGGGATCACATATTAGAAGAGTAACTCCGATGTACCCATGACTGTTTCTCGAAGGCATTTCACTGAATTCAGTTCTTGCTGAACTCTCTAAATTAATTCATTGGCTCAAGTTAGGATGCAAACCTTGTTGTAATGTGCACCTCAAATTCTTTGATTTTAATCTGCGGGAGAAATTTTCCCTTTCAGGTACACAGGCTCATGCCAAATTCTCCATCAGTTAGATTTTATTCAGTAATTCACCAAAGAGTCTGCAATAGCTTTCCCTTCGGACACACACTATGTAGACAAAATATATGTCATCTGAGGTGTTCATCCTTCACCCAACCACCTTCACCCAACCCATTGTCTCCCCCTCTCCAACCCACCCATAATCCTTGGAAATGCAACGCACTAACTCAACCCATTTTTACTTTACAAATCAAAACCCCCCTTGTACCTTATATGGAGCTGTTCTTCGCTTTAATATTCAACCATTATGTTACTCCTAAACTGATTATTATCAGTTTTATAGTCAGGTTGTATGCTTGCATAAATGACTTGGGCCTCACTGATAATGCATTTAAGAAAACAAAACAAAACAAAATTCTCTCAAATCTAAACTGGATAATAACTTGTTTCCTTCTTCTTTCTCATTCACCCACTTTCTTCCAAGCTCTCCGTCACCAGCTGGCTTTCTTGTTCTGCTGCTGTGTTTCTGGCTGTAACTCTGGAATAGAGCAACACTGAGGCCTTTGGCCCCAAATATCCTCCAACTTTCTTTCCCCCAGTATGGAATTCCCCACTGGAATGCAATTAACCACCCCATGCCAGTTGATACTTTCAGCTGTGAGCCACCAAGTGTGGAATAATTAAGAGATGAGGAAAAACGGGAAAATAATATGCATTTGCTCATTCCTATCAACCAGCTCCAGTGGATGTTGAAACAACTCTAACTTCACACACCTGCCTGCTAAGCATCAAACATTTTTGATACTGTCGAAATGACTCGACAACAGTTATCTCTGCACTGCTATTAAAGCATTAGTCATTTTTATCTTCTATATGTTAATAGCTTTAATGGAGAAAAATGTCCTCCCCCAGCCTTCAGATCTCATCTCATGGTCTTTTTACTGCACATCAACCCTCCCACACATCCCCAATGAGGCACATTTTTGTTCATAAATGATTTTCTTTCAACCCTCTAATTGCAGGAAAAGTTCAAATTAGATCCTGAAACATTAAGAATTCATCCACTGACCTGCATCTAATATCTCAGGGAGCACTGCAGTAAACAAGTGTAAATGAAGAGGAGTAACTGGTACTGAGTATTAATTGCCCTGTATAGAAAATAACCTTTGCTCTGAAGCACAGAGGAAAGTTGTGGCTGTATTCATATACTCTAAAAAGGGAGAACGGTACAGGTTTATTTACAATAGAAATTCATTCAAAGGTTGCGGTCACTGCAATCCCAAATCTTACTCCAAATGTTATAGTAACATCTCATATACTTTTTATGAATCTATTGCATGATATGTCATACTGTTCTCTCACTTGCATCAATGAGTTTTATATGTGTTGATAGTAAGTGCAGTATTACATTTTAACCATTTAACAACATGCATACTCATGATACAGTATTTTGCTCAGAAAATGATCTCTGGTAATCTCTTCGAAGTCCATTTCATGCACTCCAGAGCAAAGTATGCATGTGTAAGAATGAATGTGTTTATTCAGCAATAAGTATAGAATTCATACCATTATAAAAATATGTTTGTGATACCTTATTATGTGTGTTTGTTTTGGAGGGGAAGGCATGCCCTGTTTTGGATACTGCACCAGGTATGTCAAACACCTTAATCCAGCCTTAGGAAAGCATGTGGATCCTTTTAAAATGTAGAAAGGAATAAGTGTGATCTACTTCTGAAGACAATTGCAAGGAGTTTTATTTAATATTGCAAGCAAACGTGCAGCAAAATTCTGACTTTTTATGAGATGATAATTCACTTGTTACTTATTTAAAGCAGCTACTCAGTTTTTTGAACTAGTACTGTAAATAAATTAAAAGTTGGATTCAGCTAACTTTAACCCAGGATAGAACCACTGAAATTAATGGATCTAAGCTAGTCACGATCAATTAAATTTAATGGGTCTACTCTGAGTAAACATTAGTTGAATATGACCCTAAGTCACTGTATACCTGTAGAACCCGTTATCTTCTAAGGAAATTGTTACCTCCCAGATGTTGTTGGACTCCTACCCCCATCATCCCTGACCATTGGTCATGCTGGCTGGAGCTAATGGGAGCTGAAATCAAACAATATCTGGGAGGCCGCATTTCTCCCACCCCCTGCAGTAGAAGGAGCAACAGAAGCTGATCCTGTGCCTACACCAGCAGTGATAAAGGGCTTCTTATATTTCATTATATACAGAGAAGGTTGTAGTGTGACAGCTTATGCTGAATTACAGAGTGTTACGTCACCTTGCAGATGTTTGTGCAAAGATATATTTCAAAAGCTATAATCAAGCAATATGGATAATAAAATATCTGGGCAAGACAAGAGATTCATGCTAGAGTTTGGGGAACAGTCTGTTTCATGTGGGAAAGAGTCCTTTGCTTTACAACTTGCATGAATACTTGCGCATATCCCAGGTCTTAGCTGTGCAGGTGTTTGGTGTTTGCTTGAATGCCATGGGAGTACATGCTCCAGACTAAAAAAGAAGGAACAAAAGATGGCAGTCCCATGTACCCATGCTAACAGCTATCTTTATTTCTATACTGTGTTCTTGAAAGGTTACCAGTGGCCCCATATGTATACAGAGGCTGTCATATCTTTCTCTCCCAAAGAAGGAACTGCATGTTCTCTCTGTAAAGTCACTTCCTGGGACCATTTTAAAGCAGTTAAAAAAAAAATCCCACAGAAGGGGGGGGGGAATGAGTTGCTTGAAGCAGCTGCAAAATGTTAAAGAAAGATGCAGCCCTCCAACCAGATCATAAGTACAGTACAGTCTCATACATGGATTAGTTTATTGGTAATACAACTAAAATCTTCTGGTCGACTTTCCAATCCTCACATGAGTCCAAGTGGGGCAGAATGGGTTGGTCTGCTCCCTAATCAACATTGAACTGGGGCGTGTGTTGTATGTATTTCTCTAGATCACTGGCTTATATGCCTCAAACAGAAAGAAAGATGGCTTCCTAAAACTACCTATAGGGACAGTCAACTCTCCCCCCCCCATACATTGTCCTTGTAAGTTAACTGTGCACCCCATAGGTTCCTGGAGGGGAGCAACCATCTTTTTCTGTCTGTGTACAATTCCCTAGGAAGGGACGACACATTATGATGTATAGGCAGCAGCCCAGTAGCCTCCCTCTCAGGAGGTTATACCTGCCTACCAAACAAGTCCGTCACTGAACCTGTCCATTAGACTCCAGCTTGCCTTAAACCAGTCGGGGTGAAACGGCAAGAATTCCAAACAGGCAAAGGTCCTTCCATCGAGGCAGCTTCCACTTATCATGCAGGACTCGATGTCCGGGTGACGCACTTCTGCAGTACATTGTCAGAGCATCGCCAGAGATGCAGAGGCCACCCTGATGTCTGTTGAAGGGACACAGGTTGCCATTCGGAATATGACCTTATCTCCCAGAGGAGCAAAGCAGCTTAGTCCAATCAGCTAGAGAGGGCCAGGCAGCAATAAATCTCTGTCCTTTCTGCACTCGCTTCTACACCTTTGCTGGTTTGCCTCAATTCCACAGCAAAGGTGAGCTGGAAACGAAGTACTCTTGAAGCAAGGAGTGTGTGCATGTGATGGGGGAGGGGGAGAAGAGCTAGAGAGAGAGAGAGAGAGAGTAGGAGGCAGGCAGGGAGAAAATATGCACCCCCCTTCTTTTTCCAACACATTCAGTTACACATTTAATTTTACCTATATGGAAATAATTACTATATAAGAAAACCTGTGCCTACCGTAACATGTAAAGTATCTTGTGAATGTTTTCCAGTTCCTGCGTCTCAAGAATATAATAGCTTACTTCATGCATCTGATTAAGAGCCATTCTAGATTATCTTTCCCATTTCTCAGTCAATCATTCGTAATGAAAAATCTACTTTCCTAGCATAGAGATCTCGACAAACAAAAATATGAGATATGGCTCATCGTGCAATTAGTTTCCCTACTCCCATTCAGCTATGAGAAAAGAGAGATGTGTCAGTTCACATTGTTGTTTGAAACCAGCATTTCCTTCTCTGTTTCTCCCCATCTCTGCTTTACTTAAACTTCTGCTGTTGTTTTAAACCACTACTTTCTCTTTCTCACTGTCCCTCCCAACTGCTGTTGTACAACTTGTTCCCCTAGCCCACTCTCACGTCATGCAAATCCAGGATTGTGATGAAGAACAACAAATCCTCCATTGGGGGCAGAATGATGACATTCTTCCATTTGTTCTTATATAGAGAGAAATAACTAAAGCTCTTAGAACCACAGGCTGTTATCAGTGTATATATGCTAGAGACAGATCACTGGTCACAGATATTGCATTTACTCCTGCTGACATGCACCACCACCAGCAGCAATAATTTAGGAAACCCCAGAGGTTGCACACAGAGAGCATGCAAGTGGTTAGCTAAAAAAAAACCCATTAATCGAACAGAAGTAATTTTTTGCTGATTAACGGCTTCTTCCCCTCCCCAGGTTTTCTTTCAATAACCATTCATGTACTAAATTAAATACACAAGGATATACAAACTGGGTGATAAATTTTGCATTTGATTATGGGAAAATGCGTGGTAAGGTGTGTGTGCATGTGTATAGTTGCAGAAGAGAAATTGATCTGTAATATTCCAGGTTTCTCTGCTCATCCTTCAGACTCCCCAAGACACACTGTTTGGAATTTGCTCTTAAACTGAGATACTGGGTGGTGTTGAACTAAATATTTGCACTAGCACAAGGATTATTGCTAGTGGAATGGGACTTCTGCCTCTGTCCTCCCCCCCCACCCCCGCCCACGTGTACTTTGCTCTAACCCCAAATCTGCTCAGGAGGGTTGAGGAAATACCCAGAACGGATTTAGCAGGTGCTCTCACAAGTGAGTTGCAGGGTTTTTGTTGTGAATATCTTACCTACAAGGTGTTGGTGAGTATTGTCTCTTGCATTCTGCAAATCTTCTAACCCTTAGTCTGCATTTTGCAGCCTCCCCAGCTTCCCACATCTCAGTTAAAGCTGAGGAAAATACATCATGGTGCAACTCCTCCTTCAGAGCTTTTGCAGATCAGGAAAAGCTGTTGGCAGCCTTTCCCTTACAATTCCCTCCGAGAGTAATGGAATGTCATCGAGTCCCATCACACTCAGAGAGACTTGCTCTCGTAATTCAAAATGTGTAGCAGCAAGAGGCCCTGTGCTGGCTGGATGACAGTAAAAAGGTAAAGGTACCCCTGACCGTTAGGTCCAGTCAACTCTGGGGTTACGCGCTCATCTCACTCTATAGGCTGAAGGAGCCAGCGTTTGTCCGCAGACAACTTCCGGGTCATGTGGCCAGCATGACTAAACCACTTCTGGTGAATGAGAGCAGCGCACGGAAACGCCGTTTACCTTCCCGCTGGAGCACTACCTATTTAACTACAGTGGTACCTCGGGTTAAGTACTTAATTTGTTCCGGAGGTCCGTTCTTAAACTGAAACTGTTCTTAACCTGAAGCACCACTTTAGCTAATGAGGCCTCCCGCTGCCGCCGTGCCGCCGGAGCATGATTTCTGTTCTCATCCTGAAGCAAAGTTCTTAATCCGAGGTACTATTTCTGGGCTAGCAGAGTCTGTAACCTGAAGCATATGTAACCTGAAGCGTATGTAACCCGAGGTACCACTGTACTTGCACTTTGACATGCTTTTGAACTGCTAGGTGGGCAGGAGCTGGGACTGAACAACAGGAGCTATAGTGGAACTTTTTAAATAGGAAAGCAATTAGATGTACAGAGGCAGTGCTGCAGCCATTGAATCACCCAGCAGAGAGATCTGTAGGAGTCAATCTGAGTCATTATCTACCTGGATCAATTCAGGTGAGTCTGTTTTTGAATCAAGAGTTCTGTGGACTCTCACCACCGCCACTGAGCTAACCCTGATCTTTAGACATTTTCAGAACATCTAAAACAGGTTAAAAAAAAAATACCCTGCTTTGATAAAATGAAATAAGTTGCTCCGCCTCAAAATAACAAGTATGATGGTATTCCTGGAGTGTATCTTACTATTATTTCATTACCATGAAAGAAAATATTTGATGATATCCATGTCTTCCTGCATGTTTCTGAAGTCAAATTTGGTCAACACGTCTAGAAGCATATTCCACGATGAGCTCCCTATAAGTGTTCTGTCATCCTACCTGCAGACACTAAAGGATGAGCGAATATGCTGTGATAGACACACAGAGGTTTCTAGCTGACAGCTAGCCCAAACGTCAGTCAAAGTGATACACAACCCGCCTCCTGCAAACTATAAAGCACTTTTCAAAAATAAAAAAATTATGAGCAGTATGTTTTAGATTTGTGGCTCACTAATGTTTTGGGGGAAATATGCTTACAATGGTGCAGTATGAAATATAGCAGTTTCAGATGCTGCATAACCTTAGTTAACCCTACATGCTGTTCTGTCAAGCAGGGCTATAAATCAAAGGGAAACACTCCATGCATTGCTTGGATTTTCTTAGCATGGTCTGGATCTCACTGCTGCCCTTATTACAGTCTTCAAATGCTGTCCCTCCCACCTCAATTTCCCTTTTCCCTCCCCTTGTTCCTCTGGAACATGTCCAAAGCAGAGCAGCAGAGGTGGTGAAGGGCCTGGAGACCTGCGCTGGGATCCTAACCGTGTCTGCTCTGAAGTAACTCCTATTGAATTTAATAATAATAATAATAATAATAATAATAATAATAATAATAATTTATTATTTGTACCCCGCCTATCTGGCTGGGTTTCCCCAGCCACTCTGGGCGGCTTCCATAGAAACCCAAAATACAGTAAAATATCACAGATTAAAAACTTCCCTGAACAGGCCTGCCTTAAGATGTCTTCTAAATGTCAGGTAGTTGTTTATCGCTTTGACATCTGCTGGAAGGGCGTTCCACAGGGCGGGCGCCACTACCAAGAAGGCCCTCTGCCTGGTTCCCTGTAGCTTTGCTTCTCACAATGAGGGAACCGCCAGAAGGCCCTCGGTGCTGGACCTCAGCATCCGGGCAGAACGATGGGGGTGGAGACGCTCCTTCAGGTATACTGGGCCGAGGCCGTTTAGGGCTTTAAAGGTCAACACCAACACTTTGAATTGTGCTCGGAAACGTACTGGGAGCCAATGTAGGTCTTTCAAGACCGGTGTTATGTGGTCTCGGCGGCCGCCCCCAGTCACCAGTCTAGCTGCCACATTCTGGATTAGTTGTAGTTTCCGAGTCACCTTCAAAGGTAGCCCCACGTAGAGCGCATTGCAGTAGTCCAAGCGGGAGATAACCAGAGCATGCACCACTCTGGCGAGACAGTCCGCGTTTAAGTCATTTAAGTCAATGGTGTTAGGATTGCAGCCTTACGAGTAAAGATAGGTGTGATAGGTGTGCTTAACCTGGAGAAGCACTGATTAAGAGGTGATTTGGTAGCCATCTTCAAATATTTGAAGGGCTGTCACATACATGATGGAGCAAAGTCATTTTCTGCTGACCCAGAGGACAGAATCTGTACCAAATGTAGACTAAACTTTAGGAAGAGCTTCCATGTTAACTTTTAACAATTAGGCAGAAATTCAACAGGTGCAGTTGCAGAAACTTTATTCTCCCTCCCTCACCATGCCCTAATTTAGCATGTGTAATATGTGAAACAAAAGCAAGTCTTTATTGCTTACTGGATGGTGAAGCTAATGTATGTCCCTTAACTTGCACAACTCCTTTAATCATCAAACATTGCCCATGCTTGGTTGAGTAGAAGTCCATTAACATCTGCAGGAGCACAGATTCTCCAGCCCAGAAGTAGAGGGGAAGAATATTAGAACAATGTAAAAGCTTAATCTTATATATTCTATCATCTGTCTATTTAGCTACACTTCCTTACATTCAAAAGTATAAATGTAATCATAAACATAAACATAAAAGAAAGATGTTGAGTTATGTACATTATAATGCAATGATCTGTATCTGTCTAACCTTATAACATTATATATGTTAAACACTCTATATTTTAAGAGCACCGGCTGTGGTTACATTTTATATGTCTCATAATAACCGCAGCAATTTTTGCATTTCAGTACAGCTTAGTCATCCTTTTCAGGGTTTCTCTTGATAGTGCTGGAGGACTCTCTTTTTTAAACAAACAATAAAACAGGAGTATATAGTTTCAGAAGATACACACACACACCACACACACACACCCCAAGCTTGCACCATTTCAAGCAGATTCACCCAAAGGTTTCCTTGCAGGAAACGTTTAAAATTTATTTTTTAAAGAAGTTTCCAACTGCTTCTTTTTTGAAACATTGCAGACTTGGCTGCCCCTTCTGAGGGAATAAAGTTTGCTAAATGATGGAGCTACTCTCAAGGAATAGCAGACTTTACCATTTGCAGGTAAGAAAAAGGAACATCACACTTTCGGGGTGTCCTGGTTTTTCCTTTTTGAAATATGACAACCCTAGGAGAAAATGAAAATTTCTTTATTTACTTCAGCATTCCTCCCCCAAATCAATGTGACTGGAATGGGGAAATAACTCACAGTGAATAAAAGCTAGATTTTTTTTATCTTTTTATCAAAATGAAACCCCACATTTCCACCACCTCCCCTCTTGACCTCTGGGTGTTTCTCAAATCAGCATGGTTTCATTTCTCAGGAAAGAAGATGGGGGGTGGTGGTGGTGACTGCACAGCCCTAATATAACATGGATTTTTTAAAAAAAAAATCAATAGAAAGAAACATACAAATTGGGAGGTACAATCAGGGAAGACAGAAGATGACAGTCAATGTAGTGGCTATAAGGCACTGAGAGTGAAAATATCAGACACAGAGATACATCTATACATGCTTGCTTCCACACCTATGAAGTCAGTGTGCCAATTAGGGAGCTTCTCAATGAAATGTGAACCTCCCCATCCTTACCTCCAACCTTCCAGAGTAGATTTTGGGGGTGCACAGAGGAAAGGAAATAGAGTCCCCAATGCACAAGAGGAAGCCTGTTCCACTGGTGCGCAGACAAATGGATGTCACCCACTGGAGCTTAAAGGTAAAGGGTAAAGGGACCCCTGACCATTAGGTCCAGTCGTGACCGACTCTGGGGTTGTGGCGCTCATCTCACTTTATTGGCCGAGGGAGCCAGCGTACAGCTTCCGGGTCATGTGGCCAGCATGACTAAGCCACTTCTGGTGAACCAGAGCAGTGCATGGAAACACCATTTATCTTCCTGCTGGAGCGGTACCTATTTATCTACTTGCACTTTGATGTGCTTTCAAACTGCTAGGTTGGCAGGAGCAGGGACCAAGCAGCGGGAGGTACCCCGTCGCGGGGATTCGAACCGCCGACCTTCTGATAGGCAAGTCCTTAGCTCTGTGGTTTAACCCACAGTGCCACCCACGTCCCTTTCCACTGAAGCTTACTTGGGAGTAAATATGTATGCTGATAGCATATCTGAGCATCTTGCAGTTTCAGATAGACAGTGAAAAGCTTTTGACCTGGAAATATTATTAATGTATATATAGAACCTATAGGTCAGTGAAGGAGATCTGAGGTTGCAAATGACTAAGCAGTTGTCCTCTTGATAACGTCTCTTGCACATCATATAACCATGGGTAATATCCATGCTTCCAAAAAGGACTTCTGGCATGCATATCTGGTCCACAGGCCTATTAGATTAGTCATAGTGATCAGTACTTAATGTGTTGAACCAGTGAGCTGGCCAGATAACGCAGTTGGATTAATCACAGGTGGAACATCATTACTGTCCCCACTAAATGGCACCCTGACATCATCGCCCCTTTCATTAATGAAGGAGCAGCTCTTTACAGTGGACCTATTGTTCTATAACTTACAACAGTGCAAACCAAGAATGACACCCCTATGCCAGAGTGTTAAGTGGGTGACTGGAAGAGAAGAATCAGCTCCACAGAGAACAAAATTAGATTCTCAGAGGCTACCAGGGCAAGTTCGTAGCTGGAATTTAGAGGCAAATAGATATTCTATTTATAAAAGTGAATTTCTTCAGCTGTGGTGTTGAGGGCAGGAGGTGAAAGTGGAACAGACACCCGTTCAGTCACTGCAAATATATCTTACAAGCCAAGCTACCACCCTCCGCCTGACCCAAAGAACTGAAAGCACAAAGAAGGTCTGGAAATCGTTGCTTAGGGGTCCATGGGAAAACAAACACAAAATCAAATACTGAGGGAAAGAGAATAATATGTCACCCCTGCAAGAGTCAAGAACAAGGAGAATAAAATTTCTTCTGCTGTAAAGTGACAGGCCCTAAATCTAGCTGAGGAAGGAAAACCTCAAATCAGAAATCAATATAGACTTCTTCACACATTGCACTGAACATAGATACAAGTTGTTTCTGCACATGCACAAGTCTTCAGGGGAAGGAGTGTACAGTTGTTTACCTGCACAGCTCAGCTATTGGGTACTCAGTTTATATACTAATTGAATGTAACGTATGAAGAACCTGCATGTTTTTAGTTCCATTTTACGGTTTTGATTCCGAGAACACTATGCTTCTCTCACTACCTTGAAGTGTCTCAGGTGCCAAAAGCCAGGGTGAAGAGATGTGTTTCAGCATTCACCAAAAGCTGTATGACTCATAGAATTGTAGAGTTGGAAGGGACCCTAAGGATCATCTAGTCCAACCCGGTTGCAAAACATCAATGACAAAGCCATCCAACCTCTGCTTAAAAACCTCCAAGGAAGCAGAGTCTACAACCTCCCAAGGGAGTCCATTCCATTGATAAACTGCTCTTACTGTCAGAAAGTTCTTCCCGATGTTGAGTCGGAATCTTCTTTCTTGTAACTTGAATCCCAATGGATTGTACAGGTCCTATACTCCAGATCAGGAGAAAACAAGCTTGCTCGATCTTCCGTGTGACAGCCCTTTCAATATTTGAAGATGGGTATCATATATCTTCTCCATCTCCTCTTGATCATCTTGGTTGCCCTCCTCTGCGCACATTCCAGCTTGACACTATCCTTCTGCAATTGTGGTGCCAGATGCATCTGAGTTCCACAATGCAGGGGCTGCCACATCTGGGATTCCTGGGCAGCTTGAGCAAAAATCCTAATTACACACACACACACCAAATTAATACAGAGCTGGATATGGGGTGAGTTGCCCCTGGACAGCACAGGGTTCAATCTGGGGGCATCAGATGGAGGAGATCCTTCTGAATGCAAAGAAGATGATCTATCACTGAGTTATGGCCCATAGTGCCAATATACACTCCGACCAAGCAGTTGGAAGTCTTCAAAAGGTATGGAATAGATGATGCATACTGAGTTTATACACACTGCAGGCATGTGTGGCCTCAAATCTGTGGTGATTTGGAGATAGTGGGGTGACAGGACTAGCAAGCATGATCCCAACCATCACTGGTAGACACAGATTGGATTCCAGCACAGAACTTCTGTTTTGACTCAAACCTGCTTATATCTGCAGATAATGCTAAGTTAGATGCTATTTGGCACTGGGCTTCGATGCCGACCTTCAAAGGGCAGTGATTCATTATGTATCCTAATCTTCACTGGCTAGCATTCAAGGAACTGCTAGTCTGATCAACACCTGTCTATTGACTTGATTGATGCTCCCATCCTGAAATTGCCATGTACAGTAATGTACAATTAGAGGTGCTGCTATCAAAGTAAACATATATAGCGTCCTGATTTTAGTGACAAACTACATGGAAACATGTAGGAAGGGATTGAAAAGCAGGCCCAGAATGCTTCAGCTTCCAGTGAAGAAGTGGTGGAAAGGGACCAGTTAGCTCCTACCTTTGGGCGGGGGCTTGAAATATATTTCTACTCCACCCACCCCAACCAGAAATGCAAACTCAAAGTAACTTTGAATTTTGCACAGGTTCAAAGCACCTCAGGTGAGAGAGTATCAACCAGTCAGAACACTAAACAGTTCGGTTCTACTTATCTTCCAGCACTCTGTTTTATCCATGGGACCCTTTATTTTGAGAAGAGCTTGTGAGGTTTTATATCTCCCTTAGTCAGGCAGAATATTGTATCTAGATTTGACCTACCCATATAAAACTCTATGGTCATGAAAATTGCTATTTATATTTGGTTACGGTATAGAAAATCATGTGCATATAAACTGATTATATACTTCTTATATATATGAATATGCAAGCTGGGAAGCCAAAGTGATATTATTTCATTGCCAAGGTTTGTTTTTTTGAAAAATTCTGATCGGCTAATAAAGAAACCATATCACGTGTTAAATCCCTCAGGAATGGGTCTTCAGACACCTCATCTGCACTTCATTACCAAATCAATCATACCCTGTCAGGAAATGAAAGAATGCCTGACATAAAGTTTAAAATTTCTAGAGAAACATATGCTTCTTCTGAGGTTTTCATTACTAAAATAAAAACAGGAAATAAATGAGAAGGGTGGTGTGAATTTGCCCCAGGATACCATTGACCATGATCCTATTCTTCCCCATAAGAGGCGCAGAACAAATTGCTTCAGGGCATAGAAACTGGAAAGCTAAGGCGGAAGAAGCAATGCCAGACAACTAGTTTTCTCAGGAATGCCTCAGTGATCAGACCTCACAGGGGTGAAACTAGGCTTTATTTCACCTGGGTCAAAGACTAGATTGGCACATACACACCCATGCACATTTGCGTACACACACACACACGGGCTGGGAGCCTCAATGCCGCACCTCTGGAGGCATCACCTGAGGCAAAAAAAAAACAAAAAAAAACAAGCAACCATCTAGCCCCTCTGTAGTTCGGCACTGAGACCTGTATCATTGAGTAAGAACAACCTTGCTGGATCTGTCCATTTCTGAGAAAAGGCAAATAAGAGGCAACATGATAGAAATGTATAAATTGTGAAGGGCTTTGGCAGACATGGAAGACCCCAGTTGTAGAAAATACTGGGCAAGGTGGGTGAATCATCTGACTCAGTTCCTATACAGTGGTACCTCAGGTTACATACGCTTCGGGTTACATACACTTCAGGTTACAGACTCCGCTAACCCAGAAATAGTGCTTCAGGTTAAGAACTTTGCTTCAGGATAAGAACAGAAATCACGTGGCGGCAGTGCAGCGGCAGCAGAAGGCCCCATTAGCTAAAGTGGTGCTTCAGGTTAAGAACAGTTTCAGGTTAAGAACGGACCTCCAGAACGAATTAAGTACTTAACCCGAGGTACCACTGTATCCTAAAAAAACCCCAACCCTGTAAAATATTAAAATAGCCCCAAGCGACTTGCCCCCAATCACCCAATTCAGTCAATGGATGAGGAAAGACTTGCACCTGATTTAAGTCTCACATCTCAAAGCATCTACTTACTACATCACATAGGCTTTTAAGCCTAGATAGCTCAGTTGGTTAGAGCAGGGTCCTGATAATGTCAAGGTTGCAAGTTCGATTCCCGTGTGGGACAGCCGCATATCCCTGCATTGGACTAGAAGATGCTCAAGGTTCCTTTCCAACTCTACAATTGATTCTATGACTCTATGAAATAAGAGACTGCCTCAGCCTTTACACACCCAGTAGATTGCTGCAGTCTGTGGAAGAGTTTCTCCTGTAAGTTTCAAAGAGCTCAGAAGCCACAGTGATTTGGAGCAGGACTTTAGTGTGGATGTCCCTGTTCTGTGCAGAGGTTGGGCGGCCACCTGTCGCAGAAGCTATAGTTGAGATTCCTGCATTGCAGGGGGTTGGACTAGATGACCCTCAGGGTCCCTTCCAACTCAACAATTCTATGGTTCTATAGCAGCATTCCTGTTGAGATGCTACAGGTACCCATTACATCTGCACTTTCTGGAAGCAATTGAAGACATTTTTGTTCCAGCAGGCTTTCCCAGCTGAATAAATGTTTTTGTTTTTGTGATGTTATCTGTTTTTAATTATCCTTCATTATCTGTGTAAATTGCCCTGAGATGGTGGTTTAGAAGGCAATTAATAAATCTATTAATTAATAAATCTATTAATTATTAATTGATACTTTTGAATTATGGTGCTGGAGGAGACTCTTGAGAGTCCCATGGACTGCAAGAAGATCAAACCTATCCATTCTGAAGGAAATCAGCCCTGAGTGCTCACTGGAAGGACAGATCGTGAAGCTGAGGCTCCAATACTTTGGCCACCTCATGAGAAGAGAAGACTCGCTGGAAAAGACCCTGATGTTGGGAAAGATGGAGGGCACAAGGAGAAGGGGACGACAGAGGATGAGATGGTTGGATAGTGCTCTTGAAGCTACCAGCATGAGTTTGACCAAACTGCGGGAGGCAGTGGAAGACAGGAGTGCCCGGCGTGCTCTGGTCCAGGGGGTCACGAAGAGTCAGACATGACTAAATGACTAAACAACAACAACAAATCTATGTATAATAATAATAATAATAATAATAAGCCTGCATTGGTTGGAACCTGCCCTTTCACAACGAATGAAAAGATTGTGACCAATGCCTGAGGTTTTCTTTTTCCCTGGTGATTTTCTTCTTTAAATAAACCTTGTATTTTAAGAAATGCCAGAATCATGCTGAACATCTTCATAATTATGAGCTGTTCCCAAATCACCCCCCACCGCCCCCCCCACACTACTGTGATTATATGATTTATATCATAAACTAGATTTTTTTTTTATCTGACCACTTTCTAATGTGGTTTGTTTCTGACAGGAAGAATAGAAAAATTACACAAAGCAGATGACAACAAACGAAAATAAAATTGTCTTGCGTCTTAGGGGAAGTAGGCAGGAAGCATCTTTTGTTTCCCAGGGCAATTGGAAATGTATGGATGTCTTTCCCAAGGCTAGTTAACTTGTAAATGAACTTTGTCATTTATTTATGCATTTGGTTTTGATATGCATCTCACCAGCTGTAATGTAAGATGTTCCTGCTGATCAAAAGCAGCGCAGTTGCTGTTACGGTGCTTCCCAGCTGTAAAGTGCTTTTCAACAGATAAGATAACAAAGTATGAGCCTAGTCTGTGAAATTCATATTTTGCCACTTTGCTTGTTCGAGTGTCAGAGCAGTTTAGATATTTCCCATTTGCTTGCCCTTCAGTATATATTAAATTTAGCAAATCTTTTAACCAAGAAGTAAAGCATTGGAAAGGGTGGGGGGCATTACAAACCAATGGCAAAGAGCTTATTCAGCATGCAAGCACATTTAAAAGGAAGGAAAAAACACCCCCCCACACCTCTGCAAAAGTCTTATAAAATACTATTACGAGGCTATCAAATTTAATCAGCCTGTTGGTTTTGAGCCAAAATATCTGCATGCCCTACATCTTATACTTGTCATAGTAATATGAAACAGGCTCTGGCTGTTTCCATTTTAGAAATCTTATTTTTATCACATAAATAAGTAAAGCAAAAGGGCTGCCTGAAGCCAGTATTTCCCCTCCATGTCTTAACACTCAATCAACATCCTTCCCAATACTAGCCCAGTCTCTCTCCCCCCCCCCCTTTCTTTCATAGCTTATATGTCATTAGGAGCACATTAAACATCTACATTAGGAGGAACATTGGTCTTATTATATTGGTCATATTTTCTGAGAAGTGTGCGGAAGGGGAAGAGTACTTTAAAGAATCATTAAGTACCAGGAACAAAAAGTACATTTATCTTCCTTTGCCTTGCAGTTCCTCAGCAGCGGGGACATCATTAACTTTATAACATTTTACTTTAGATTAAAAACAAACAAACCCAAAACTTAAAGGCATTCATGTCCTCCAGAAAGCTTTAGTTATAGCAGTTCCGAAATAAACCATAAAATAGTATATCTATACAATTTCATTCATTCATTCTTTCGTCCCACCTTTTCTCCAAAAAGCTCAAGATGGCGGACACAATTGTCCCCCTCTGTGAGGTAAGTTAAACTGAGAGACAGTGGCTGGCTCAAAGTGACCCAGGTGGCATCATGACTGAGTGAGGATTTGAACCCTGAAGGAAATGTGCTGAAAAAGGTTCGCCCCCTCTAGGCTACATGAAAAGGAAGCTGTCTTACACCAAGTCAAACTATTGATCTATCCAGCTTAGTACTGTCTACATGATTGGTCTTCAGCTGGTGGGTCAGACCCTCTACTGGTTTGTGGTCTGGTGTAAGGTGAATCACAGCATCAGCACTATCACCATACCAATAGGTGGTGAAAAGTTAAATGGATCCTAATATGCAAGTTTGGATTAAACATGGGTCTAAGTCTGAAAAGGTTGAAGTGTGCTGGTCTACACTGACTGGAAGGTCCTCCTCATGGCTGCAAAAACAGGAACTTCCAAGCCTACCTGAAGATGCCAGCAACTGAACCCGGGGCATTTCCCCCTACTGAGCATGGAAAAAACAACAACACACACCTTAATTCTAGTGTAACCCTGGCACACGGCCGTATGCAGTTTGATAAGGGAGGAAAGATGTTCAGCAGTGGTTTTCCTTGAGAACATAACAAGAGTACACTGGATCAGGCGAATGGTTCACCTAGTCTAGAATCCTTTTCTCTCTTTTTTAAAATTCATTTTTATTAAATTTTCCACTTTAACAATCCAATCACATCACATTAAATATTTCAAATTATACATATACATATACATATCAAACAATCCAAATATTCTGCCATATTATACATTTTTAATAGGACTTCCCAGGCTTCAAGTTCGGAGGGTTCTGATCATCTCATACTTCTACTGCTTTTCATAGTCACTTCCGATGGTTCCTCTAATTCTTTCTGTTGTTAACCTTCCTTCTTTCACAGCCTCTGAGTGGTTCCCACAAGCGAGTTAAAACAAGCAATGATGTGTTTCTGTGTGGATTTTATGCCTATGATTCCCCTCTATAAGTTTGCAACATCTCCTCTCACGCTGGTGTTTCTGTCGAATCAATCCAAAGGTCTTTTCGCTGCTGGCAGCCGCCATCTTCACTCAGTTCCGATAAAATCAAGTCTAAGCGTCTGCTCTAGTATCCTTTTCTCACAGTGGCCAGTCAGGTACCTTTGGGAGACCAGCAAGCAGGACAGGAACACAAGAGAACCCTCCCTCCCTCCTGTGGCTCCTGGTCACTAGTATTAAGAAGCATTACTGCCTCCAGCCATGGAGGCAGAGCCTAGCCATCAATACTAGTAGCTTTGTTTGACAACTTTCTGGCAGGAGCAACGTCACTGTTTCCACACACACACAACCACACACCCCTGCTCTCCAACTCAGTTTGCTGCATCAATTCAACCAAACTGAGGTCAGGTGAGCAGGGCAGCCCCGAAATGCCACCCACTGCTGATTCATCTGAATGGACGTCTAGAAGACAGGTCTGGTTCAAGTCTTGAGATCTTAGTTTTACAAACATGGCTGGATCCCATGTTTCTGAATGTTTGAAGGAGACTGTGAAACAAAGGTGCTTTAAAATTGCTTGATCATTCGTGAAAAAAGCCACCTAGGAATCAGTTTTGTCACTAGACCCTGATTCTGTCTTGGCAGTGTAGGGAGGGGAGAGAGAATAAAGAGAAGGGTAAAGGACCCCTGACAGTTAAGTCCAGTCATGGACGACTCTAGGGTTGCAGTGCTCATCTCGCTTTACAGGCCGAGGGAGCCGGCATTTGTCCACAGTTTTTCCGGGTCATGTGGCCAGCATGACTTTGGAGAAACCAAAGCAGCACATGAAAATGCCATTTACCTTCCCGCCAGAGCGGTACCTATTCACCTATTTGCACTTTTTGGTGTGCTTTCGAACTGCTGGGTTGGCAGAAACTGGGACTGAGCTCACCCCGTCGCAGGGATTCAAACTGCCAACTAGTAAAAACGATGGAAGGTTACCGCAAGACAATTAAATTAAACAGGTTATTTTTAATCGTCCTTTTCTAGTTCCATCGTTTTTACTAGTGTATCAAATTTTTAAAACGAAAAATGATTACATTAAGTTACAGTTCTTGTAGAATAAACAGTAGTGCTCTTTCATAATGCAATAAGAGGTAGACAAGGTTGAATATATGCCAAAAGCATTTCAACCCCAATTGCTAAATTACGAGAGTAACCATTACTTAAGTCTTTATAATTGCTACTTTCTGGGAATAATCATTACTTAGGTATATCTAATTAGATGTTACAATGTTTTGAAGAGTCCGTTAAGGAAATGGCCATGGCCATGTGTTAAGTTTTCTCCTTATCAAATCTTCATAACTTGTTTAGTAAGATTCAATTTTTCCCATGCTCACAGTTTTCGATACAAATACTGCCAGTGAATTCAACGTGCTGACATAATAAAACCTGAACTACAATTTTCAACTAGTGGGCATATGAATGATGGCACATGGTGTAAGTAAGATATGTCATCTTGGATTCGGGGTGGACACTCTTCTTCTTTGTAATCACCAGTGCTCAAACACCATTACATTCATTACTTTTTGCCATTACCAATCGGAACATATTTATTTTAGCAATCTTGGGCTCTCCATTAGATATTAAGATAGCCTGCTATTAAGAAATGCTTAAAACTCCCTAGAGAAGAAGGAAAGTTACATAGCTTCTGCAAGTGGGTCCCCACTATTGGAAGGCGTCCCTGCTTAGATTATTCACTTGCAGGATCAGTACCTAGATTATGAGTACTGAGATCAGTGGGATTTGATTGACCCTTGTAATGCACTTTGAAAATCAAAATAAAATGCTAATGAAAAAGCCCTCAAGTGCTTCAGTAGCTGTGTACATAAGGCATAAAAAACATGTTGAGAATATATAGAGCATTCACCAAGAAACCAAATGAAAAGCTATGACAAAGGGAGGAAAAAAAGTATTTTATTTTTAAACTGTAAATATTAATACACACACACACACTCACACAAAACAACAACAATTAAGCCATTTTACAATAACCGCTGAGCGTTTTTTTAAAAAACCTAAATGAAAAAATGCACAGTAACGCAAGATATAAAAATGGACATCCAATTCAATTATTTGGTTGATTGTAATTTTTATACAACCCTTCAGTTGTATTCCCACAGCAATTTATAAAAAAAATATGAAGTGACTGAGATAATAGCATTTTTTAAAAAACAAAACACTCTAAAAGGCACACAGTTATAAAAACAGAACCAAAGAGTCAGCAGGCTTAAAATGGACTAGGCAGGGACTTTTGAGAGAAAAGGACAATAAAGTAGATGCTAAGTGAAGCTCTCTCAGGAGAGTGTTGTACAACTACTAAGAAGTCCCTTTTTCTTTCTGGTTTTCCATTGCCTCGCCTTCAGGAGGGCTTCCAGTGAAGTTTGTAACGTATTAGTAGGTGCAGTTAAACTGTGGAAATTGTTCCTATAAGATGGAGTGATGGTTGGCAATTTGGATAGCTTCATGGGAGGTGAGACAAATTCATGGAAGATAAGGTTATCCGTGACTGCTAGCCATTTTGGCTATGTCTTCCTTCCACTGTGAAGAGGCAGTGGACCTCTGTGTTACCAGTTACTGGGAATCAGCAGCTAGTAGTGATATTCTGGCAATATTATCTCCAGAGTCAGAGCCATTATACTTGCTGGGGAAGATGAGCAGGATCATTGCACTTTAGGTCCTGCTTGCGGGCTTCCCAGGAACATCTGGTTGGCCACTGTGTGAGTAGAACAGTGAATCAAATGGTTCTTTGGTTGGATCCAGCAGATCATGCTAACTAGGAGTCCTTCCAAGGCTTACTCCAAAACTAACCACTTAACCAGATATGGATCCACTGATAATATAACAAGTGAAACAAGAACTCCACAAAAGTGTTCCAAAGTACTGTGTGCCTTTTGTATTTCGAACGCGCAACAGTCTCATCAGTGTTTGAGGCACATGCACAGCGTTGGGAAGGGGAGGAAACGCTCACAAAACTAATTATAGGATCAAATTAGTGTCACTGCCGCTGTAGCATTTTAACCAAGGCTCTTATGCCAATGAATAAAAGACCCAGCAAAAATTTGATTCATGGCTGCCATGAGCTCTTAGCACGTGGAGCAGGAAAGAAGCAGGAAAAAGCCAGTGCACAAAAGTGCTTACAACTTTCAAAGCTTCCAAAAATCTTTACAGAGCTTTTTCTAAAAGATTGCCTTTTTAAAGAAAAACAAAAAAAATCCATCTCTTTCACATTTTTAGCTGAATAGGCTATGGACTTGGACAGTGTTTTTGAAGAATTTGCTCTTATTGATGCATCAGTGAAAACTTCTTAGGGGATTTTTATAGACATCTCCATCTGCTTGTTTGTTTCTCTCTCCCCTCATTCCTTGATGATTTATTTGTTTGTTGCTATTCTGGCAAGTTATGCATACCAAGTGTGAAGAGATATCTAACCAGAATCTTTTTTTGAGGGAGTTCAAATGAACATAGATTATTTACAGCTGTGGTGTGGATTTGCGATAGGAAAGATCAAGGAAAGTGACGTTTGCATCAACTGATGTACTAGGAACGGCATTCAATATTCTGCATCATTAGCTGGCATCTCCAATGAGAGAGACCTCTGTTTTCTTCTTACCTAGGAGCAAATATTCAAAGAATTTTGGCTGTGTAAATACCAGATGTTTAAGGCACATCACACCTGCACAAGACACATGCACAGAGGTACAATTTCCAGCACCCTCCGGAGTAGGAGAAAACAAGCTTGTTCCATCTTCCATGTGACAGCCCTTTGGATATTTCATAGAATCATAGAGTTGGAAGGGACCCAAGAGTCATCTAGTCCAACCCCTTTTCAGTCTCCTCTTTTCCAGACTAAACATACATACCCAACTCCCTCAACCATTTCTCATAAGGCTTAGTTTACAGAACCTTGATCAACTTGGTCACCCTCCTCTGCACACGTTCCACCATGTCAATATCCTTCTTAAATTATGGTGCCCAGAACTGCGCACAGTACTCCAGGTGTGGTCTAACCAAGGCAGAGTAGAGTGGTACTATTACTTCCCTTGATCAGGATGCTACGCTTCTGTTGATGCAGTCTCATTCACCCTTTGCAATTGCATTTGCTTATACTTATCTAGAAGGAAGCAGGAATGCTTGGGCAATTTGATCTTTGAGACTTCCAATATAAGTAGATCTGACTCCCCACTTCCAAGAGTAATGCACAGATCAGGGCTTTGTCATCCACCACCTTTTGCACTTCTCAAAGGTTCTGATGCGATCTCCAGCACACCAAATTTTGTGTTTTGAGAGAAGGCATCTAAAAGCACATATTTAGATGCAATTTTCTGCAGGTATTTTTAATATCATAGATTATGTGGAGATGGGATGAAGCCATAGAATCATAGAGTTGGAATAGACCACAAGGGCCATCGAGTCCAACCCCCTGCCAAGCAGGAAACAAAGCATATGAGAAAGCACCGTGGACTGGAAATAAACTGAGGACAAAATACGGCTGTTGTAGCCAACATGGGAACTTCGATATTTAGAAGAAGAATTTGTTTTTGCTGATTAGTAGAATGCTGAAGATGAGCAATGGAAACTGAGATCTTCATCATCTTTTTGCGTGTGAGCTTCCTGGTAACATCTGGCCATTTTTGGAAAGAAAGTTTTGTCCCCAGTACATGGACTTTGGGCCTGATTCAGTTATTATATTCTTATATCCCACGTTCTGTGTACTTATATATCAGTGGCAAAAACCCCATAACCATCCAGATGTTGCTACAGCTCCCACCATCCTTGACCACTGATGGACCATGAGGTAATATTCACTGAGGTCCTCCCATTTGCACAACACATATCCACATGCACAATGAAAATGATCTGGCACAATGGGACTTCCAGTTTCTCTCCCCTCCAGTTCACCATGTACCTCAAAAATCTTCTATGGAAGGTAAACCAATGCTGCAGAGCAGGCTTTGAGGAGAAAGAAGAAACTTTATTGCATGAGAAGACACCCACCAGCTCTTTATTGGCTCTCGCCCATGGGGTTCAACAGCATCTGCAAGGCCACAGATTTCTCCGCTTTGTAACAATAACAACAATGGGCTGTCACATGGAAGATGGAGCAAGCTTATTTTCTCCTGCTCCAGAGGGTAGGACCTGACTCAATAGCTTCAAGTTACAAGAAAGGAAAATGTGACTAAACACACAGAAAAACTTTCTGACAGTGAAAGCTGTTCAGCAGTGGAATGGACTACCTTGGGAAGTGGTGGCCACCTGTCATGGATGCTTTAGTTGAGATTCCTGAATTGCAAGGATGACACTCAGCATCCCTTCTGTGATGGCTTGGGACTCGGGCTCAGACTCGGAACCAGAGGAGTCTCAGTCTGCTCCGGATCCTTTGCTTCAGGCATCATCTGAACCAAGTCTGGGACCTGATCCTGAAGAGTCCCAGTCTGCACAGGTTCCTCTACAAGAAAGAAGATTCCACCTAAACATTAGGAAGAACTTCCTGACAGTAAGAGCTGTTCGACAGTGGAATTTGCTGCCAAGGAGTGTGGTGGAGTCTCCTTCTTTGGAGGTCTTTAAGCAGAGGCTTGACAACCATATGTCAGGAGTGCTCTGATGGTGTTTCCTGCTTGGCAGGGGGTTGGACTCGATGGCCCTTGTGGTCTCTTCCAACTCTATGATTCTATGATTCTCTGCAACAAACACCAGCTGGGCCGATTCAGGGGCCTGAGCCTGCCCTGGCTCCAGATGCAGAGATTACCTTGTTGCCTTCAGCTGGGCCATCACTTACAGCTACTCCACTACCAGTTTGGTCAGGGGAGGCTGAGGCAGCCCTTGGGTCTAGTAACCCACCAACGTCTCCTGAGCTGCAGAGACTAAGGTCTGAGAGAAGGAGAGACCTGAGAGAAGAGAGCAGGAGGAGTGCTCGCCTTCGGGCGAAACAGGGAGATGAGTCGCCGGGGGATCAGGACTGGCTGTTACCCCAACAAAGATAAAAGGCTGTCGGACCCCATCCCAGGTTGAGGGAGCAACATTGCTGCAAGCCGGACCCTGCCTGAGATCCTGTACCTGTCCTTGCCTGGTTTCCTGTCTCGTGTCCTACCTTGACCCTGTCGGACTGACTTCTATCAGAACCTACGGATTCTGGACTGGACCTGGACCACGGTTCTCGGGTTTTCCCTGGGCCCAGCACACCTTCCAACTCTACAATTCTGTGATTCTATGATACTATGATTCAGACATTTGTTTACTGAGCTAAATCACCACATGGTGGGGTGGAGAGGAAAAGTAGGGGTGAGTAGAGTAACTCTGCTCCCTATTGCTACCCCTGTCACCCTCCACAAGCTGGAGAGTGACTATCTGCAGTGGGGTGTCCAGGGGCGGAGGAAGGGGGGCAGTGGGGGTGGCTTGCCCTGAGTGTCATCACTGAGGGGATGACATTCAGCGCGCCGCCCGCTCGCAACTCCCAAGCATACCCCAAGCCATCAGGGGAAGGGACGGAGCTGCACCGCCTTGCCGGCGGCCTTCCCCCCTTCCCCCTTTGTTTTGACAACTTAGGGGAGGCTTGGGAGTTGCGGGCAAGTGGCGTGCCATTGCCCCCACTCCCGGGCTGCTTCCTGGGGGGGGAGCCTCCCCTGAGCTGTCAAAAGGAAGAGGGAAGGGAGGAAGGTTGCTGGCAAAGTGGTGCGGCTCTCTCCCCCCTCACCCAGGAAGCAGCCCGGCATGGGCGACTCGCTCCACTCCCCATGGGTGTCTCACTCTGCACCCCTGGGCGTCTCGCCCCCTGGGACACTCGCCCCACCCCCATGGCTCCACCCCCAGGTGCACAGCATGTGCGCCGCTCCGGGTGCCAGAGCAGCTAGCTCCGCCTCAGGGATGTCTGCACTATTCATATAGTTTCCTGTGAGTCTATGTTTTCCAGAGTTCTACATTGTGCCAGCAGCCTCCACAAGACTGTCTCTTGCAGAGGGTCACCCTCCAACTCATTGGTTGGGGGAGGGTCACAAGAAGGTACTAAGAACCTACTGCAAATATGGTGACTATTGAAAACCTACACGGTTGGAGCCTCAAAGGAAAGTTGACAAATTTTGAGCTACTTTGTATATTAGTATATTAACACACCCGATCGCTCATTTTCTGCTTTTCAAAATTCTGTGTTGTTATTTTATTAGTATTGAACGAACGGAAGGTGTGGGTGTTGTTGCCCTGGTTACCACTGAGTTTATTCCACTTTGTTACAGAAAAGGTCTTGATCTTAAATATTTATTGTTTTTCTCATAAAATCCATGGACTTTTATATTAGGTAGTCATGAGATGATTGACACATTCTTCTTTATGAACACACTTTTTATAATATATATTTTTTTCCAAAAAGAAACCACCCTTCCTTTTATCCCTATTTCCTTGCTTTTCCCAAGCCTACCTGGGTACATTTATTCAACCTTGTTTGTTCCTTTGTGCCTATGAGTAATATAGTAATTTGCAAAGAAAACTTTTTTCATCAAGAAGAATATGGAACAAAAGGAACGAAATATTTAGGTTAAAATGAAACAGGCGAGAAATGGAGTGTCATTTTTTTCTCATACTTTAAGCCAAGGAATACATTTCCCCAATGTGTGGTTGCTTTAAACAAAAAAGAAAAGTATCCGAAAAAGCATTTACAAAGTGACAAAGATAGATGTAAAGAGTTCTCGATTCGTGAAGCGTTTTTTCTTGCCAATTTGACTCATTTTTAGAGGCCTAAGTGTTCCTTTTATCTCCTGTTAATTATTAATCAAAAGCCATCTCTAGCTATAGGAGATGTCACCAATGGGAAATTTATTTTATGCTCTTTATTGCATCTCTGGGTCTTTTATCTTCTTACATATTTATTTTAAAATGAGTTGATTCAGCTATATACTTTAGGCCTATGATCAATTTTGTGTGAGGCTTGCAGCTAACTGCAAAATTTAGCAATTCATATAAATACAATCCCTATGCCTGGACCAAACTACCGTACTTTCTTTCATTTAGCCTTGGGGTTGGCCCAAGCCTTAACAAATCTCATTGTTGGAATTGTTTTGCAAGTTGTAAAGGGTGCAGTCTCAGCAGAGCTCCATAGCATTGGCTGGGGAAAAACCATGGATTCAAAAGCAAGCCTCCAAGTATACTAGCGTTTTTTCAAGCCAAAGGGGTTACGCAAACCCTATACTAAAGGTCCAGGCTGAGGATAGCCCACTGAACCAATTGACTTAGAGTGCTATGGGGCACTGCGAATGATTGGGTGGGAGTTCCCAAAGGGTAGAGAAACCACACTACAGGTCCAATTCTGACATCATGTGAAAGAGCATGCATGTTATCAGGAGAATGCCCTCTCCTGCAGAACACAGTTGTTAGTTGGCACTAAGGCAGTATTTTAGGTATCCTAGTCCCAAACTTGAAGTACATTCTTGTTTAGACAAGTCTACCCAGATGTTTAGAAAGTTGAAGAAATGTTAATTTGTTTCAGTATTTTAACTTTTATAAGTTTTTAAGTATGGTTGCATTTTCCCCCCTTGATTTTGTTGTTTTACCTTTTTGTAAACTGCTTTGAGAGGTTGGTTTTGTTTGTTTTTTTACAACCAAGCAGTGCATATATGTTAACAAACAAACAAACAATCTGTCTGGAACCTGAGGTGCTTTGTAGGACACTGTTCCCTCACAAGTTCAGTAGTACCTCGGGTTACAGACACTTCAGGTTACAGACGCTTCAAGTGACAGACGCTTCAGGTGACAGACTCAGAAATAGTACCTTGGGTTAAGAACTTTGCTTCATGATGAGAACAGAAATCGTGTGGTGGCAGCGGGAGGCCCCATTAGCTAAAGTGGTACCTCAGGTTAAGAACGGTTTCAGGTTAAGAATGGACCTCCAGAACGAATTAAGTTCTGAACCCGAGGTACCACTGTACTGAAATATGATTTAACAATCAGCCCAGTCAGCTTCTGTTTGTGGCACGAGGAGAATGTGCCATGTTATCCTTCACCTCAGGCAACAAAATGTCTTAGGCCACTATGCGTTACCTTCACTACCATCTGATTAACTTGGCTCTTTGCATTTTATTTTGCTCTGATTAAAACATGACTATGGCGTATTAGTGTCTATGAGTGGAGAAAAATTCAAGGAAAACCATTCCAATCAAATTCCGTCCCCTTCCTGGTTACCAGGGGGGGGGCGGGAAGCATTAATAGATGCCTCTCTGTGTTAATTGAAAACTGTTAGGATATTTCCGTTCCACCTTAAAAGGGAGCAGGCTTTGGGAGTCACAGAGTCTGCGCATGTCCTATTCACAGGATGTTTATGTTCTGATATTCCTTTCGATTTCGCCAGTTGGTCAGAGACGCTGACTGAGAATGGACGTGTTTTCTTTTGTTCTGTTCTACGCTAAATAAAGTCTGTAAATATGCTAAATATACTCTTCTGCGGTGCAAGCTTTGGCTGTGTTTCTGCTGATAAACATTGTGCACAAGCCTGGAATGTGGCTAGGAATTTCCAGAGGCTTCGTGTCGCTAACTGTTGGATCTGCGTGACTACGGGAGGCCGATGGATCGCCCGGCAGCCGGCTTGGGGGCCATGTTGGACAATATCTCCCTGGCAGTTACCCAACAACAAGGTTATGGGCCCAGATTCAAAGCACCTACAGGAGAGTAAAGCTGCAACAGACTGCGTTTAAGAGGTACGGTGGGAAAAGCGAAAGAAAAAAGGGAGGCTTTTGGCTTTTCTGTTTACCTCGCAAGGAGTCTTTGATCTCCGGCAAGGCTTAATTGGCCTGGGAGCTGCGTCAAAGAGGCTTCGTGATTAATGGCTGCCAAGATAAGGAGTTTCTGAAGCATAAAGGCTCAAACAAAAGCTGGAAATGGAGTTTTTCCAAGCTTATGGAGATACTCAGTGTCCTAAGTTGGATGGGCAGAATTATGAAACCTGGGCAAAATGGTGTGAGAGTTTGCTGCGTCAGTTTGGGGTATGGCATACCATGAGTGAGCCCCCCCCCCCAGTTCCTCTGACAGAGAGATGGAAAGGCCAGAATTCGAAGGCCATAGACGTAATTGTCTTATCCGTATCTCTTGAGGAAATTAAGACGCTGGCTGGCAACACCACTGCACGTGGAATGTGGAATGCTTTGATGAAAGCTCACAAGGCAAAAATCCCAGCCCAGAGTTTGACTGCATCGGAGGTCCTAGCTGTTTCCCAGAATGCGAGTGAATGCAGGGATGCTGAGGGCACCGGTTGCAAGCTGCAGGGGGAGCTGACCGTCACGTCATCCCAGGCAGCATTCCAGCCTCCAGGGGGAGCCAAGGAGTCGGCAGCTGAGAGCTCTGTTTCTCGTGAGAACCAAGGCCATCGCCTTTGCAGAGGCCGGATAGGCAAAGGTAAACAAAGTCAGATGCCTGCAGATGGCCAGGAGCAGAGGGAGGGTGAAGAGCCCGCGCCAGGGAAAAACAAAGCGATGTTTGCTGGCACAGCTTCACCAAAGGCTAAAGGCACGTCTGCTGACCAGAAGCAGGGGGGCAAGCTGCAAAAGCTCACGCCAGTGGAAAGCAAGGTTTTGCTTGCTGGCACAGCTTCACCAAAGGCTAAAGGCACGTCTGCTGGCCAGGAGCAGGGGGGCAAGCTGCAAAAGCCCACGCCGCTGCAAAACAAGGGTTTGCTTGCTGTAAAGACTGCTCCAACAGCCAAAGGCAGATTTATTGTTGATTCAGGTGCGAATCGCCACATCTCGAAGGATCGGCATCTCTTTATCTCCTTCAAGCCTCAGGAAGGTGAGATCCACCTGGCTGATGGAAGGACGTTGCAAGTTGCAGGAGAAGGGACTGTGAAACTTGCAAGTCTGCACACTACCATCAGTAATGTACTTTTTGTTCCAGGAGCGGCGAGCAACTTGCTGAGCGTTCCACAGCTTACTGGGCGTGGTTTTCAGATTTCCTTCAAGAGGAGCGTCTGTGTCATCAGTAAAGGCAAAGAGGACTATTTGCATGCAAAGTTTATGGATGGTTTGTTCCATATAACTTATGAGGACACTGCTGTTGTATCTAATGCTGATTCTTGTTGTGTTGCACAAACTAACAAAGTTCTTCATGCAGGTTGCATTCACGATGCGCATCGAAGATTTGGTCACCTCTCTTGGAAGGCATTGGCCAAGATGCCAGAGGTGGTTGAGGGTTTGAACATCAAACCCTGTAAATTTCACATGAAATGTGTATCTTGTGCAGAGAACAAGGTGAAGGTTGCTCCAAAAGGCAAGGAGTCTAGCAGGCAGGCTTCCAAACCCTACCAGCTAGTGCATGCAGACCTGGTTGGGCCACTAGCGCCCTCTTTAGGAGGAGCAAGGTACTTCATGATTCTGATTGATTCCTTTTCCAGGTACATTCATGTGTATTTGCTCGAACAGAAATCGCAAGCGTTTCCGAAGTTTAGGGCATTCTGTGCTTGGTTGGAGAATGTGCACGGTAAACGTATTTCCTGTTTGTTTACTGATTGGGGCGGGGAGTTTACTTCTCAGCAGTTTGAAGCTTTCCTGACTGAGAAGGGAATCCAGCATGACATGTCAACGCCCAGATCGCCATGGATGAATGGTCTTGCGGAGAGAGAGCAAATCAGACATTGCTGCAAGGAATCAAAACCTTGTTGCATGATGCCAATCTCCCTGATAAGTTTTGGGGGGAAGCTTTGGGGAATTTGGTTTATTCTTTTAATCACAGATTGTCATCACCCATTGGTTGTACCCCCTATGAGAAGATGTTTGGCAAGAAACCCAACACCAAACACATGAAAATCTTTGGTTCTGACATGTGGGTACGCACACAACAAACCAACAAGCTTGGGAAGCGTGGGGCACATGGTTTGTTCATGGGGTATGAAAAAGGTGCATACAGGGTATGGATGACTGACTCTAAGTCCATTAAGTTCACAAGGAGTGTTGAGTACAATCCTAAGTGGGGGGGAAATGTGGGAATTTTCCAGAGTTACCCAGAGGAGGATGAAGGTGATGTCAAGCAGGCAGCTAAAGCTGAGGAAGCTGCTGAGGATGATGATGATGAGGATGATGATGATGAGGATGATGATCAGAGTTCGGATTCCAGTTCAGTGGGCGGCGCTGCTGCTGGTGTCAGTGACAGTGATGACACAGCAGACTACCAGAGCGCAAAGGCCTCAGTCAGACCATCTGATGCGTCTGACAATGAACTGGAAGAACCACTGTTCACCATTGGTCATTTTTCTCCTAAGAAAGAGGAGATGAGTCCAGAATACTTGCGTCTAGTACGTAGGTCTGAAAGGGCGACCAAGGGCAGACCTCCAAAGAGGTATGCTGATGAGTTTGCTAAGACAGCAACTGCTGTTCTTAGTAGCTCAGAGAAGGTGTGGGAACCTTCAAGCTTCAAAGAGGTTCAGGAGTTAACCTCTAAAGATGCTGAGCCTTGGCTTAATGCCATGAAGGCTGAAGTTGATTCCTTGAACAGGAACCAAACTTGGGAACTGGTACCGGTAGTCCCAGGAATGAGACTGGTTGGCAGCAAATGGGTCTTCAAGGCCAAGACAGACCAGAATGGCAAGGTAGTCAGACACAAAGCCAGATTGGTTGCCAGAGGTTTTTCACAGGTACCAGGACAGGATTACCACGAGACCTACTCACCCACAGTCAAATATGAGAGCATTCGGCTGATGCTCAAGGTCGCTGCGGAGGAGAAACTGCATGTTACCCATCATGACATTAATACAGCTTTTTTGTACGGGATTTTGGGGGAGGAGCTGTTCATGCTTCCACCAGATGGGATACAGATACAGAAGGGAATGGTCTGTAAACTGCGGAAATCCTTATATGGTCTCAAGCAGAGTGCCAGGTGTTGGAACACAAAACTCACTGAAACATTGCTTTCTCTAGGTTTTCACCAGGGCAAAGCTGATCCATGTGTGTTTGTCAAGGAGGAGGGGCAAAACAAACTGTATTGTTTATGTTTTGTTGATGATCTTCTGATGTTTTGGAAGAATCAGGCTTTTTATCAAAGCACCCTAGCTCAACTGAAGGAGCACTTTGACATGAAGGATCTTGGTGAGGTATCCAACTATCTTTCTCTGCAGGTGGAGAGGGACCAAGCAGGTAATTTTCTGGTACACCAAACACAGAAAATTGCTGATGTATTAACCAGGTTGAATTTGGTTGATGCTAACCCAGCAGACACACCGATGGTGACAGGTTACCAGGTAGACAGTACTGCTGAAGCGTTTTCTGACACAACGCTGTACAGATGCATTCTAGGCAAGCTGAATTTCATTGCCAGATGTTCAAGACCTGACATAGCTGTAAGCTGTAAGCTGCTTAGCAGACATGCCAACAATCCTACGGTTCAGGATTGGAAAGCTCTGAAGCGCATAGCCCGCTATTTGAAAGGGACTATGCACTACAGGCTGAGGTTCACCAATCAGAAGACTGGAGGTCTTGAAATCTTTGCTGATGCAAGTTTTGGAAGTGACACCACGGATGGTACAAGCACTTCTGGAGTATGCTACATGTACAACCACTGCCTGTTTGACTGGTTGTGCAAGAAGCAAACAACAGTGAGCCTAAGTTCCTGTGAAGCAGAACTCAATGCTCTGTCATTTTCACTCATGGATTGTGAATGGTTGATGCAACTGTTTAAGGACATCAGAGTGTCTGTGAAATGTCCTGTACAAGTGTATCAAGACAATAGATCTTGTTTGGCTTTGCTGAACTCCGAGAGTTGCAAGCAAAGAACCAAGTACTTGCAGATTAAGCTACATCGTGCAAGGGAGTGTATTCAGAAAGGACTGATTCAGGTGTCCTACATGGCAGGAAATGAAATTCCTGCTGATCTGTTGTCTAAGGTTGTTAACAGAGAACAACATAAGGTTTATGTACAAAGGTTGCAATTGGGTGAACCACAGGTACAACAGGTTACATGGAAAGGGGGAGGATGTTAGGATATTTCCGTTCCACCTTAAAATGGAGCAGGCTTTGGGAGTCACAGAGTCTGCGCATGTCCTATTCACAGGATGTTTATGTTCTGATATTCCTTTCGATTTCGCCAGTTGGTCAGAGACGCTGACTGAGAATGGACGTGTTTTCTTTTGTTCTGTTCTACGCTAAATAAAGTCTGTAAATATGCTAAATATACTCTTCTGCGGTGCAAGCTTTTGGCTGTGTTTCTGCTGATAAACATTGTGCACAAGCCTGGAATGTGGCTAGGAATTTCCAGAGGCTTCGTGTCGCTAACTGTTGGATCTGCGTGACTACGGGAGGCCGATGGATCGCCCGGCAGCCGGCTTGGGGGCCATGTTGGACAATATCTCCCTGGCAGTTACCCAACAGTTGCCTCTCTGTGTTAATTGAAAACTGGTGTGCTACAATCAAACCTCTGCAATTTATTTCATAAGGAAGATATAAATGTGGATGTTTTCTTTTAAGAGCTAGGTACGTAATATGAGCATCTATGGGGTAATGGCAATCATTAACAGCAATGCTTCCCGAACAGTGTGCTCACAAGCAACGGAAAGCAAACTTGGATCATTTTTAGTATTAGTAAATGGAAAATGCAAATGCTAGGGAGAAGTGAGACGCCATTAAGTATATTTATTGAGAATCTTTCCAATGATCTATAGTTTACTTTGGAACATAAGAAGCTTCCTTATACTGAGTCAGACTGTTGGCCGATCTTGCTCAATATAATCTCCTCTAGACGTATAATTAATTAATTAATTTTCTGTACTGCCCTTCACAGGGCAGTTTACAATATACAGTGGTACCTTGGGTTACATACACTTCAGGTTACATACGCTTCAGGTTACAGACTCCACTAACCCAGAAATATTACCTCAGGTTAAGAACTTTGCTTCAGGATGAGAACAAAAATCGTGCTCCGGCGGTGCGGCAGCAGCAGGAGGCCCCTTTAGCTAAAGTGGTGCTTCAGGTTAAGAACAGTTTCAGGTTAAGTATGGACCTCTGGAATGAATTAAGTACTTAACCTGAGGTACCACTGTAAAAATACAAAAATACATACTACAATAACACACACACACACTGTTTAAAAGGGTGTAACTTGTTTAATCAGCCAAAGACTTGAGAGAAGAGGAATGATTTTGCCTAGTGCCTAAAGATATGTCATGAAGGAGCCAGGCGAGCTTTCCTAGAGAGAGCATTTCACAAACAGGGAGCCACTGCAGAAAAGGCCTGTTCGCGTGCTGCTGCTGACAGGACCTCTAGTGAAGGAGACACTCGGCTGCGGCTCCAAACTGGTGGAATGCTCTGTCACAAGAGACTAGGGCCCTGCGGGACCTGACATCTTTCCACAGGGCCTGCAAGACAGAGTTGTTCCGCCAGGCCTTTGGTCAGGGCGCAGCCTGACTCCCTCCTCTGGCAACCTGCACAGAATTTTGCTTAAATGGTTGCCATCAATTTGATTTAATTAATTTTTATAATGAAATATTTTTAGATTGTGTGATTATTTGACTGATTATTTGATTGTTGTTAGCCGCCCTGAGCCCGGCTTCGGCTGGGGAGGGCGGGATATAAATAAAATTTTTTTTTATTATTATTATTATTATTATTATTATTATTATTATTATTATTATTATTATCTAGAAGGGCCTCAGATTATGATTACAAGATCTTGGTCAGTTCATATGGGAAGAGGCAGTCCTTGAGGTGTTGTATTGTGGACCTGAGCCATTTAAGGCTCCATAGGCAGGGCCGCCTTTAGCAGATGTGGTGCCGGGGTGCAAATATCCGCCCAGCACCCCCAAATTACAATAGATAGTGTTGGGGTGGCTGTAGGTGGGCACTACCAGCCATCCGGGGGCGGGGGACAACTCTCCCCCATGCTGCTGCAGGAGAGTGATCGCTGCAGAGGCTTGAGAGTGAAGTTGCGCCCCTCCCAAGCCTCCTTGGGAGGAGAGCGATCCTTCCAGAGGCTTGGGAGGGAAACTGCATGCCCGCCAGCCTTATGGTTGGCGGGGCGCAGCTGGCAGGTGTGCAGGGAAAGAGGAGGCCACTAGCAAAGCCACGCAGCTCCTCCACTTGCTGGGGTGCCCCTGAGAGGCTGGCGCCCTGGCGTGACGCACCACTAAACCCTATGGGGAAAACGGCTCTGTCCATAGGTCAAAACCTGTACTTTGCATTGGGCCCAGAAACTAATTCGCAGCCAAGGCAATCAGGCCAGGATTGTCATTATATGCTCAAACCATTTTACCCTTGTGATCAACCTGGCCACTTTACTCTGCACCAGCTGAAGTTTCTGAACCATCTTCAGAGACAGCCCTATGTATAACACATCACAGTAATCTAACCTAGAGGTTACCAGAGGGTACCCTTGTCTAGAAAGGGGTGCAGCTGTGTCCTAGTCTGTACATCTGAGAGCTTTCGCTGAAGCGTGACTATTAAGTATTCTAAATAAATAAATATGGAGAAGAGGGTCCTTCAGGTCTTGTGGAATTTAGGGCTTTAAAGGTCAAAATCAACTCTCTGCATTGATCTGGGAAACACACTGGGAGCCAATGATGCTCTTCTATCACAGGAATTAAAGCACACAAAAGTAGCATTTGCATTTGCAATGAAGGAAAGTATTAGCAGCAGAGGACGCGGATGGCGCTGTGGGTAAAAGCCTCAGCGCCTAGGGCTTGCCGATCGAAAGGTCGGCGGTTCAAATCCCCGCGGCGGGGTGCGCTCCCGTTGCTCGGTCCCAGCGCCTGCCAACCTAGCAGTTCGAAAGCACCGCCGGGTGCAAGTAGATAAATAGGGACCGCTTACTGGCAGGAAGGTAAACGGCGTTTCTGTGTGCTGCGCTGGCTCGCCAGATGCAGCTTTGTCACGCTGGCCACCTGACCCGGAAGTGTCTCCGGACAGTGCTGGCCCCCGGCCTCTTAAGTGAGATGGGTGCACAACCCTAGAGTCTGTCAAGGGGTTGGCCCGTTACGGGCAGGGGTACCTTTACCTTTATTAGCAGCAGAACATGAAAGCCTTGTTCCTGGCAATGATGCTAGGTTCTCCCATCCTTCTCGTATGTGCTTCAGTGATCTTCACCTGTATTCTGTTCTATAACCTTGTTCAAGCACTGGTGATTTTAGCTTCGAAATTATTCCCAAGGCTCTGATTTTCCTACAGCTCTATATTTTTCATTGCAAGACTGGATAGATTCCATTCCCCAGCCCCCAGCCCCTCTCTCTCTCTGGCCCCAAGTCTCCCAGCATTTCTCAGATGTCTCCACAAGCTCCAGTATCCTAATTAAAACTATATATTGATGTGCTACTTAGTTTGGTTTAGTAGTCCATCAATAATGTACGGATGGTGTTGCATTTCCAAGAGCTTTTTTTCTATTACTTCGCATACAGTAACAACATTATGCTTGATTTAAAATTGCATCATGCTTAGGCAATCTTGATTCTATGGTTACTGGCGCAGTCTCTGTGAAGTCAGGATAATTTCAAGTCTGACTAACTTCACCAGGTTATATGGCCACTGAATCATGTTCTTATGTAACTGAAGTGGCTTAGGGTGTGACTTTATTGCAGCTACTCAGACTGCTGGCTGTATAATGCTGCATCAAACTGAAAATGCAGGAAGCATAGACAGGAAAATTAGAGACTGAGTAGACCAAACAGTTTGACTCCAGAAATTATTTGGCACAGAAATTTTTCAACCACAAAACTGCTTGATTTCTAGGGGTCGTGCCAGGATCTGCTTCAGATTCTGATACTCCCAATTCCAGAAAACTACCCATTTCCTGAGTGATGGGCAATTCCAAGAAGCTTCAAGGATGCATTGGGCTTTACTGCACATGTGCAAAAGCAGATATCTTTGTTTCATTACAGCAGCCTAAGCTTTAGCACATGCATAGTGTGTTGATGGCATTCACCATGCCACATCAGCACAGGAAATGCATGCACGTTGTGTTGGTGTGATGTGAACAATGGGTTAAATGACGCAGTGCTTGGTTCATGTCTTGAGTTAGCACATCCCCACATCTGGATGTTCAGAAATAAGAGAGCAGGTGCACTGAGTTACCATGGCAACTAAGCAAGATAATGTGTATGTCTTGCTGAATCATTCACCTTCCCATTGGTTCAGGAATGTAGAGCTGGGTATAATAATCTCTAGGGCATTGTCTATTATGGTCTTGTCCTGTTGCATGTCCTAATGCTGTCCTGTTTGCTTTTGGTCTAGCTTTGAATCTGTGAGAGTCAGGAGAAGAGGCTATGGGTTTTACACAACAGCATTAGCTAGCATGATGTTCATGCGTATCTTTCCTTCAAAGAGCAGAATAACTGTATACAGTGGTACCTCTGGTTATGAATTTAATCCGTTTGGGAGGTCTGTTCTTAAGCTGAAACCGTTCTCATCCTGAGGCGCGCTTTTGCTAATGGGGCCTCCCGCTGCACGTGCGCCTCTGGTGCACAATTTTTGTTCACATCTGGGGCAAAGTTCGCATCCAGGAGCAGCTACTTCTGGGTTAATGGAGCTTGTAACCTGAAGCGTTCATAACCAGAAACATATGTAACCAGAGGTACCACTGTATAGTAAATAGCAGCCTCAGAGGTCACGTCCGAAGCCTTGCAATACCTCTGACATGACTTTCAGTTTCTACCAGAAGTTGTGTTGAAGGCTTCACACGTCAGACCCACTTGGTATAGGTGTTGAGCACCCACAAAAACCTATAGTTGGTGCCAGTGGCAACTGGTATACAGAGGGAAGTAGAACATACCTACTATGGCTAATAGACACTGATAGCGTTTTGCTCCATGGATTTGTTGGATCTTCCTGGTGGTCATCACTATCTCTTGTGGGTGCAAATACCATAGTTTAACTATGCACTGTGTGAACAAGCACTTCCTTTTATCTCTCCTGAATGTAGCTCTCAACAGCAAAAGTATTTTCCACCCCCTGATTATAGCAAGAGAGCCACAACACATTCCAGCAATAAGGATGGGAACAGATAGTGATTTGTTAAAGCCTTGCCGTTACTCTTCTTTGACAGAGAGACGTACCCAATTTTAATGTTGGCTCAGACTAGTTTTCCATGAACACAAAGTACCAGGCCAGGGTAGGGTGGCAGGAACGGAGAAAGACGAAGGATCATTTTGTCTAAATGACTACCATGAAAGGGCTGGATTTTGTGGCTCCAAGTAATTAATAAAGATGTTGTTCTCTTGGATCGCTGATGTGTCCAGTAAGACCCAAATAAATCATTACTGCCTTGACACACGAAAACTAATGCTGGCCATGAAAACTAATGCTGGCATCCAAATTCCACTTAAAACTGTTTCCCCTTCTCTACGTTTCCTCTAGGCTCAGTGTGAGAGGTTTTCATGGTGTGCTTTTTCAGTCCCTGTAAATTTGAGTGAAATTATTAGCATGTGTTTTAAAAAGTGCTGCTGCTGCTTTCTGAGAGTATTAAATGTTTCCTTAAAAAGAATGCCTAATGGAGTTTTCAGAAAAGCATATTGTTTGCATATTGTTTTGGGAATGTTATCAACGTCTTGGGAGATGTTTCCTTTCCTTTTTTTTTAAACAGATAAGGGGATAAAATCAAATTGCTGAATTAGTTTAAGTTCAAAGTTCTATCATTAAATTCATTGGCAATACCTATCAGCAGTGCTTTTTTTCTAAAAAAAAATAATGTTTAGGGTACTCTCATTTTTCTGCTCGTATTGAAATACTGCCCTTCAATGAGGCCAAACTTAGATTCACAAAATGTTTAGGGGTATGCGTACTGCTGTGTTCCCCCAGAAAAAAGCACTGCCTATCAGCTCAGATAATTGTGCAGATTCCCAAGAATAAGGACGCAACATATATTGAACTGGATTCAACAAGGGTCGCAAATATAGATATTTAGTGAACTAAACTACAGCCAGTCTGGGTAACATACCCTGGTCAAAGACAGGAACTGCTTAACCTCACCTCCAAGCAGAAATCAGTTATTTTAATTGCTTAACTGCTAGAAGCAACAGCCTCTTCCCTGTGAAGCTGCTGTCTATGGATGGATGGATGAATAAAGGTCCTATTGTGGTACACTGTTATATGTATGGACCTAAGAACATAAGAGGAGCCTCTGGATCAGGCCAGTAGCTCATGTCATCCAGCATTCTGTTCTCATAAGGGGCTAGGCAAACTCCGGCCCTCCAGATGTTTGGGACTACAATTCCCATCATCCCTGGACACTGGTCCTGTTAGCTAGGGATGATGGGAATTGTAGTCCCAAACATCTGGAGGGCTGGACTTTGCCTATGCCTGGGCTAGACAGAAGCCTATGGGAAACATGAAAACAGGATCTGAACACAATTGGGTGCTCTTCTGCTGTGGTTTCCAGTAACTGACATTCAGAAGCATACTGCCTCCTAATGTGTGGGGAGAACATATACATCAATAATGTAAAAATAAAAAAATTCCTTCCAGTAGCACCTTAAAGACCAACTAAGTTAATTGTAGAGGGTTCTTAATTCTAAGACCCTTGGGTATAATGTCCAGGTTCTTGCATTTAGTAAGAAAGAAGATATCAGTCTGTACCTGTGCAAGTTTCTTGGTGAGGTTGATGGAGTTCCATTTCATGCGGCTCAATGTGGTGCCTTCCATGGTTCCAGTTACAGATAGGTAGCCGTGTTGGTCTGCCATAGTCAAAATAAAAAAAAATTCCTTCCAGTAGCACCTTAAAGACCAACTAAGTCTTTAAGGTGCTACTGGAAGGAATTTTTTTATTTTGACTATGGCAGACCAACACGGCTACCTATCTGTATCAATAATGTAGATGAAGTCCAGAGAGAAAATAATCCTGATAGCATCTCACTGAACAAATAGATCAAAACAATATATAATTGTTATGAGAAGAAAGAAACAGAAGGAGAGAGGGTTTGTCCTTCAGGGCTGGCCTTGTACATAGCATGGAGACATGCAATCAATTGCGCAAAGGAAAACTCATTCAGAAATACAGTGGTACCTTGGGTTAAGAACTTAATTCGTTCTGGAGGTCCGTTCTTAACCTGAAACTGTTCTTAACCTGAGGTACCACTTTAGCTAATGGGGCCTCCTGCTGCTGCCGTGCCGCCGCTGCACAATTTCTGTTCTCATCCTGAAGCAAAGTTCTTAACCCGAGGTACTATTTCTGGGTTAGCGGAGTCTGTAACCTGAAGCGTCTGTAACCCGAGGTACCACTGTACAGAGCCAGAGCACATCCTGCCTTACTAGAGATCACACCACTCTGACTGTTTGCTAAGCAACAACTCCACTGCCTTCTGGATTGGCTGACTTACTGAAAACAGAAGTAACCCCTAAGTTAAAAACTGAATGATCCCCGCTGTTGCACTTCTGACAGCACAATAGTTTGCTTTATATTACTCTATTTCCCCCAGATATTTGGAGTGCCTTATATAAAAGGATGTAATATAGAGGAGGGAGAAAGGTTGTTTTCTGCTGCTCCAGAGAAGCGGACACGGAGCAATGGATCCAAACTACAAGAAAGAAGATTCCACCTAAACATTAGGAAGAACTTCCTGACAGTAAGAGCTGTTTGACAGTGGAATTTGCTGCCAAGGAGTGTGGTGGAGTCTCCTTCTTTGGAGGTCTTTAAGCAGAGGCTTGACAACCATATGTCAGGAGTGCTCTGATGGTGTTTCCTGCTTGGCAGGGGGTTGGACTCGATGGCCCTTGTGGTCTCTTCCAACTCTATGATTCTATGATTCTATGATTGAAGTGCATGATGAGCTTGGGCTGATTTTCAGTTGTCAAGTTCTAAGGCAGTCCCAAGTGGTTTATTATTATATTGTTTAAAGTATGCAAAGCAATTGTATTAGTTCCAGTGCTAATTTGGTGTCTGATCCACAGTATCATGTTCTTCCTTAAACCCTTGGGAAGGGTAAGCTAAATATCTAAATTAATAAATAACTACATATGTGTAAGCAACTATAAAGCATTCATTTACATATTAGAGCCAAATTAGGCCTTCTGAGTGTGATATGGTCCTGTGCCAGTTAAACAACTGTGGAACCAAATTTTTTAATAATCAAATTTTCCCTTCCTACAAAGGACTCCCTGAAGCATATTTATTCTCTCTGCTCCTATTTGCAGTGAGTAATGCCAAGCAACCTATTTCTTCCTGAGCAAAACCTTGCCCAGCAAGAACATTTTTATGATGATAACTCTTAAGCCAGCACAATGTTGTGCTAATTGCTCTGACATCACAACAGCTCCTTGGCAGCCATTATGTTCTCAATAATGCATGTATCACATGCAATTAACAAACAGGATGTTAATGTAATCCTGCTATTGCCGGCCTCTGAGCCTTTAGAAAGCTTCTGCAGGTGTTTTTGTGGGTAATGCACATGGAAAAGCACTGAAACAGTAATTGCTAATTGGTTTAAGTATGCACACATTTAGGTGGCAATCCTATGCACTGTTCCCTGGAATATTTAAGCACACAGAGAGAGCCTTCATGGATTCAGCCAAGAACCTGCCCAGTCCAACATTCTGTTCTCACAGTGACCAACCAGCTGCCAATGGAAAGCCCACAGGAAGGGCATGAGCACAACGGTATTTTCCTGCCTGTGATCCTCAGCAAGTAGCATTCAAAAGCATATTGCCTGTGATACTAGAAGTAAAATAGGTACCAATGATGATGGCTATCTTATCTCCAGTATCAGAGGCAGCAGTGGCAGACCTTGGGGTCTCAAATTTCAGCAGTGCTCTGTTCAACATGAAAATTCAGCTCCACAGGCATAGTCAAACTCAGCCCTCCAGATGTTTCGAGACTACAATTCCCATTATCCCTGACCACTGGTCCTGTTAGCTAGGGATAATGGGAGTTGTAGTCCAAAACATCTGGAGGGCCGAGTTTGCCTATGCCTGGTCTACCACCTCTTGCTTTCCATCCTGCATTATTGTTGCAGCCAGTGCTGGATTACCAAATAGGCAAAGTTGGCATTGGTCTATAGCCCTCACATGTGGTGCAGTGGTTAAGAGCGGTAGACTCATAATCTGATGAACCGGGTTCGCTTCCCCGCTCTTCCACATGCAGCTGCTGTGTGACCTTGGGCTAGTCACACTTCTTTGAAGTCTCTCAGCCCCACTCACCTCACAGAGTGCTTGTTGTGGGGGAGGAAGGGAAAGGAGAATGTTAGCCGCTTTGAGACTCCTTTGGGTAGTGATAAAGCGGGATATCAAATCCAAATTCCTCCTCCTCCTCCTTTTAGGGGCTCCATGACAATGGATCGAAATAATACTGATTTGATCTTGAAAGAAAATTACACTCAAGCTTTCTTAGTTCAATGTTATCCCACTAGTGTCAGGCGGCAGAGGAACCAACCCCTTTGGCAGGTTGCCACGAACGGATAAGACAAGGAAAAGTCCTTACCATCTGCTTTTTATTCAATATTTACATAGAGAGGCTTGGGAATGCAGCCTCTTGGAATAATGGTGTAAAACTCCACCCCCTTCTCTCCCACTTCTTCATTCGTCAACAGCACCACCATCCCTACGGTTATCTATCTTTCAGCTCTTTGCTCTCCTATTTTTAAGACTTGCCGGGTTCTGTGAGATGGTGGGTCTGGAATGGTTTCTAGTGATAACGTGTCGTCCAGCTGCTGCAACTCTGCCTCCTCCTCCTCTCCCATTATTTCCCAACTTTTCTCCTCATCTTCCTCTGAGCTGTGACCTCCCTCAAACCCCTGTTGTAATTCTGAACTGTTCTTCTTCTTCTTCTCAGGGTCAGGCTGGGGAGGCGGTCTCCACCATTCCTCCTCTGCCCAGTCCCTGACAACTAGAGTAGGGGAGTCTGAGATTTTGACTGCTTAGGGTCCTCCACAGGGTTTTATCTTGCACTGATTGCAGCACTCTCTACAGTGGCACCCCTGAGGCTCCACACCCAGTGCAAGCAAACCACTAGCGGTCCCCTAAATCCGACTCTGAAGATAGCATGTACACACCCATGAAATGACAAGGTGCCACGATCTTAAAGGCATTCCAGTCACTCTACGGAGCAATCTTCCTGCAGAGACTGGAGTAGCTATTGATGGGTGAATTCTCCAGTGCATACATTCACACCATCTCTGATTCACCCGCCCCACCACAATCAAAGAAAACCAGGCTATGTCAAGAGCCAAAATGACTACATTTACTCTAGTTACAGATAGGTAGCCGTGTTGGTCTGCCATAGTCAAAATAAAAAAATTCCTTCCAGTAGCACCTTAAAGACCAACTAAGTTAGTTCTTGGTATGAGCTTTCATGTGCATGCACACTTCTTCAGATACACTGAAACAGAAGTTGCCAGATCCTTCTATATAGTGAGAAGGTGGGGAGGGGTATTACTCAGAAGGGTGGTGGGAATAGGAGATAGGCAGATAGCTGAGATGAGCCTGTTGAATTTTTTTACATTTACTCTAGTTCTACTATAACTTTGATTCTTTCTCATTTACAAATAATAATGATAATAATAAAATCAACACAACTATTCCAGCAAAGTGAAGAAAAGAAGCCAAAATAATTCAGCAAGGTTAATTCCTTTCTACAGCCTCGTACCAGCTTCATAAAAGAAATGCTTTCAGTTTTATTAGGTTTTTGCAACACAGCCCACGCATAAATTTTAAAATTCACAGGGCATAAAGCTGACCAGCTATAATCTATAACGGAGCTGTCTGAGAAATCTCCTGCTCTTCTAGAGACAGGAGCTTACCTATTATTTTAAGTTTCCTAATGCAATAATGATGACACGTGGTACAGCGAGCCTCCAACGGCTATTGATTCCCTGAAGACACGGTGTGCAGCCAGAATAGCTTGTCCAGTTAAGTACAGGTGAGGCTTTACTTTCCTGAAAGCAGCTCAACCATGGTTTCCATTAAGCCAAAATTGTGCCCTCAAACAATGGTGGTAAGAATGTCGGATTTTCCCATCTGGTAGGCATCTGAATTATAGCTGCCTTCAGGGTGATATAAAGATAAAGAGCACAATACAGCCAAAATTAAGCACTCAAACACCCCATCAGTTTCATTGGGACAATTTACCATGTGCTTAACTTTCTCCCTGTGAAACGACTTGGTCCCAAAAAAGTGCTTTAGTTTAGCAGGGTCGTGATTTTATTTATTTATTTTAAATGAATGTAAAGTGAAATGTTCAAATTACCCCAGGAACTAACCTTGATATGCTGCTTAAGGATGCCATCACTAGCCGGTGTTCTCAAAGATAGTTTTCAGGTCATTAAGACAAAGATGGATAATCTATTAAATAGATGGATGCTGGAGGCATATGGCTTATAGTCAATGCAGTCACCATCACTGCTAACATTCAGGAATTGCTTTGCCAATTCGTACTGATCCTGATAGAAGCCTTTACACTTTTTAACTCCCATCTTTTTTTTTTTTTTAAAAAAAGGTGCACTCTACATAGCAATGTAGATAAATCTGTCCATTGCTGTGGACAGCAATGTCAGTTTTGGTTTCTCTATCTTTGTCAGTATTCCACTCTTAAGTCTGCCACATTTCTATAATACAAAACTGGGTGGTTTTCTTCCTTTTTTCAGGACTCACAAAACATTGTCAGAATTCAGTGTGCATTTCTTCTAATATATACATTTTTGTGTGCAATTTTGCCTATTATGCACAGTTTTGCAAGCAATATTACTTAATACAATTATTAAACGAAATTTTCACTAATATGCACATTTCCTCCTAATGGGCACTGCAAGTTTCTTAGAAGTGCAAATTTCAAAGATGACTCTGTTTATGTTCACTAATACTTCAGGAACTGAGAATTAGATATGATTGTATTTCTAACTATCTATAGTAATGTTACATTACTGTTAGGTGGATATGGAAGCTTATATATATATATACACACACATACGATTTCGGTGAACTGCCCTGAGACCTCTGGGTATAGAGCGGCATATAAATTCAATAAATAATAATAATAATAAACAATAACATTTCTCAGAGAAGAATAGGTGGGTGTCTGATCATTCTCAATTCCTGTTACCTGGTTTCACATAAAGTGTAATGTTTGGTGAACTGTTGGAAGAATTCTTAGGAAAGCTAAAAAATAAGACTATCCAAATTGATGAGGGGTTGGGAGAAGATTACATTAAATGCATTTTTAAGGCTATGTGAAATAAGAGCTGAACTCTCTCAGCATCTGAATCATAGCACAGGTGGATCTGGGCTGACCTTATGTGAGTGGAGAAACATCTCCTAAGAACCAGTATAGGCTCCTACTGGAGAAAGTGGGTTCTGCAAACTCCTTCACTGCTTCTCATGACAAGAGCTTAATGGTCCTCCATGGCTCCAGCTCTCCAGAGGATCCCCCATCTCCAGAGCAGATTTTCAGGGGGGTGAGAGTGGAAGGAGAAATCTGGAGTATCAACATATCTTCCCCTCCCTCCAGCGGAGATGTCTCATTAGCAGAGTTCCACTCTTAGGAAGCCTGCATGCAACTCATTGGTGTGTTTTTTCAGTCACAAGAAAAATATATATTTTCTAACCACAGCAAAAACTCAAATTTAAGGCAAAATAACGATGTTCCCAAACCAAATAAAACCGCAGAGTATACTAAGGGAACAAAGAGTCCTTAATTCTTCTACTTTCTCTTTTTATATCTCTTCGTGTTTACTGCATGATTTATTTGCAGGACATTTTCATCCTCATGTTGTGGCCATTTCAATCTGTTCCACTTTTAAAGCTAATGGTTTTCTAACCGGTAGTATATTAGAGGTTTTCCTTGTTTATCCTCCAGCTATTTCTAACTTTTGTGTTATCTGTCTTTTTTCTTTTCTTTCCCTTCTTACCACTTCTTTCAAACTAAACTAAATGCTACTTGTCGGTTCTTTTAGATTCCTTCTTAATTGTTCAGTTTTGAGTTAGTCTGTAAAATGCGATGTTTGAAGATATAGCAATAATACGTAGCTTTGATATAATATTTCAAAGCACTTCTAATGTATTACCTCAATATTCTATATAACATGCCTTCAAGGTACATGAACAGGAGAAATGCTATACATGCCTGCAATAAATCCTACTTAACTCAATGGCACTTACTACTGAGCAGTCATGAATTCAGTTGCACTCTTAAATTAACAATAACAAATATGTTTCTCTCATAGAATCATAGAATTGTAGCATTGGAAGGGACCCTGAGGTTCATCTAATTCTAATCCAACCCCTTGCGATGCAGGAATGTCAGGTAAAGCATCCATTGCAGATGGGGATCCAACCACTGCTTACAAACTTCAGTCATACTTTAAAACCTTTTACAGTCAAGAACTGTGTTGAACTATAACTAAGATTGCAATCCTCACCTTGCAGTAAGCCCACTGAATTCTAACTAGGCATGGTTAGGATCAGAGCAGTCCTGACAGTACAGTGTTCATACAGGTTGTATTTCCCAAGCATCCCAGCACTGTAAATAATTTCATTTTTTACCTGCCAAAGATGTGTGTTCTCAAAACACAATGTCATAAGCAACCACGATAAAGTCGAAATGTTTCACTGAACTGTATATGCAAAGTGATGGCTGGTTACAAAAACCAACTGGGAGTGCTCATACCATTACACTAAGACACATTCATTTTAGCTGTTTAAGACTGGGGGCTAATGCTTCAAAAGTAATTCACTACAAGAATTTCAAAGCTATATCCAAGGTCAGCTGCTTGTAGTTCTAGCTGATAGCTTGTGTCAGGCAGCAAGGTCAGTCTGACACCATGCTTTGTCACTGTGACATAGCTTGTCTGCCACATGAAATGTGTACAATGCACTAGGGCTTTAGAGACTTAAAATAGTTTCTGCATGGTTCATGCTCTCCACTGGAGTAACAAGAATGGTATAAGATGCTTTCTGGCATTTCTCTCTTTTCTCACTAAAATCGAGGTATCCAAAAATGGCGAAGCATACCAGTGTTACCTACCTAACCCTGGTGAACCCAATGTATTTGGATGTGCACTTATGAACCATTCACCAATATGGAGAACCATATTTAATACAGATAATAATACTTCAATCATGTTTTGGAAGTAAATAGCAAGATAACGGTCACAGATTCCCCATATCTGATGTTTAATATGATAAATACAACACAAACACACACACACGTCACAAATCTGTAACAATGAAAAGTGGATTCATATGCAATTTAATTCTACATTTAATTGGAAAAGTGAAATGGGAAGGATTGCACAATGTTGACTAAGTTGCAAGGTGATATAGCACACTGGCTGTAAGTTCAGGACAAGTCCAGCTTTTGTAGGCAATTTGCATGAATGGGACATACAATGTGAAGGCGTTTCTATGTATGTTTCCTACAACATTAAAAAATATTTGCAGGGATTCAATTTGCGGGTTGTGGTCTTTGTAAATTGGATGAGAACCTAACATAAAAAGAACAACTTCTAGTGTGTTACTTTAATATCCTTCCCCAAAATGTTTTGATTAGAGCATCCTGGTAAAGTCATTTTATAACTGAAACACAAAGTAAACTCCTCTACCCTCGCCCCAGGCTGGTATTTTCCTTTAATTGAGGGGTTGCCTGTGAGAGCTTCAAAATTATATCAAGTTCAGGCTTTCACAGACCTTTCTTCCATCTTCCAAACCACCTTCCAAAGTGGGTCTAAAGTTTCAGGCACATACTGCATTTAACTTCAGATGCAATCCTAACATGAAAGAGGGATGCTCTGGTGCAGTATTTGGACTTCACTGAAAGCAGAAGTACACCTGTTGGTTGAGGATGCAAGTAGAGGGAAACTACCTGAGACTTTGTCTAATGAAGAAATCCATTCAGGTGGAAATCTGAACTACCCAACATAATTATGAGCTTCACCTTGGACTGTTATTTAGTTATTTCTGTGCTTACATTCTGAAATGTAAGTGAAGAAGTTGTACACCAGACTATTAACTACAAAGTTAATAGTCAATAAAAAGCAACTTTTAGGTCAAATGTAGTTCTAGGAAGATCTCCTGCTACATATGAGAAGTCAGGGCATTTCCACATGGCATCAATCACATGCATCATTCTTTGAGTTCCTTCAGTCTATGACTCTCTCTTTTTCAGTCATCCTGAGTGCAACACAATCACAATTTTAACCTGCATAGGAAAACTCTGGCTGTACAGATATCAGACTAAAACTTGCATAATCCCTGGCTGGTGGTCATGCTATCTGGGGCTAATGGAGTCCAACAATTTATGGACAGCAAAAAGTTTCCTAACCTTGAGCTAAACAGTAGGGCCTCAGAGAATGTCATGATAAAATACTGCTCCCATTGATTCTCTTATAGCACTGGGCCCCCATTTTCCTCCCGTGGTATCTTAAACCACAGGTAGCCAATGTGGTGTTTTCCAAATGATGCTGAACATCATTCCGAACAACTCCCTAACAGCTCCCATCATTCCTAACAATTGGCTCTGCTGACTGGCATTTAGACCAACAACATGAAGAATGCTATACATTGGCTATTCCTGTCTTAAACCAACCTGGGGATGTTTTTCAGCCCCAACCCCATTTTCAATGAATAATAGTTTTTCTTCAGAATTTATTTTGAGGGAACTGACTACAAAATTTTACAAAGTACTCCCTTTGCAAAGCTTATTGCTGAATTGTAATTGGCAAACATGCCATCTTGGTTTCGTTCATGAGCAGCTGACTGATATTCAATAAGCAGTTAATGAATGTCCTTGTTTTTAGGACATTGGGGGAAAACAATAAAACAAGACAAAGTGAAAAATCCTCTTGTAGTAGTTATATAAATTACCCGCTTCACTTGTTTCCCTTTGATATTAGTTTAAATCACCAGTGTATTCACCAGCATTCCTTCATCTGAAGTTAATATAAAGTCACTGCCTTCACTGGATATTCCTGAAATAAAATATAGGATTATATTTTTTTTAATATAGTTTATTAATTTACAATATATAACAATTACAAAAAGAGGGGAAGGGGGATACAAAAAGTCCCAACACCCCCCTGCGGGGACAGATCAGTCTAATTAAGCTTGTCAAAATCCCATCTGTGATTTCGGTGGATGCCGTTCTTCAGAGTTATCAGTAAAGTATTTTTCAAAAGGATGCCATATTTCAACAAAATCGTCTACATCATTTGTATTATTCAATCCATGTAATCTCTTTGTTAATTTTTTCTGTTACAGCAACAGACCATACATTCTGTTTCCAACAAGAGATACACAGATGTTCCAGTCATTTCTAATTCTGTGTCCCAAGAAGGCGTGCTGCCACTAAAAGCAATTAGTTTTTTATAACAAAGATCAGAGTGCCCATCTTTTAAAAATAGTTAACAATCCCAAAGTTGGGGTACAAAGGCCTAGAAATTATAACACAATTTTCACCCTTCAGTTCTGCTCATCTCATCTTCCATCTACAGACTCCTACCAAGTTCAATGCCTTCAACAAGATTAGGCAGGTGAACACACCACTATCTTGATTATAAAAAGCAGATTTCAATAGTCCTTCAGAAGATGGTGAAGCTGAATTCATTCTTAGGTAGCAGGGAATTGAGTTTATTCATAGAATACTAGAACTGTATATAGAACTGGAAGAAATCTTGAGGGTCATCTAGTAAAACTCCCTGCACTGCAGGAATCTCAACTAAAGCATTCATGACAGATGGCCATCCAAACTCTGCTTTAAAACCTCCAAGGAAGAAGAGCCCACAATCTCCTGAGGGAGTCCATTCCACTGTCAAATAGCTCTTACTATCAGAAAAATTCTTTCTGATGTTTGGTCAGAATCTCCCTTCTTGTAGCCTGAAGCCATTTGTTTGGGTCCCACCCTCCGGAGCAGCAGAAAACAAACTTGTTCCATCTTTCATGTGATAGCCCTTTAGATATTTGAAGCTACCTATCATATCTCCTCTCAATCTCCTCTTTCCAAGGCTAAACTGTTCCTCATAAGGCTTGATCATCTTAATTGTCCTACCTCTGCTCACGCTCCACATTGTCAATATCCTACTTAAATTGTGGTGCCCAGAACTGGTCACAATACCCAAGGTAGTAGAGAGTGATACTATTACTTCCCTTGATTGGGACACTATATTTTTGATGATGCAGCCTAGGAGAGCATCACACTGTTGACTCATATTAAGTTTGTGGTCTACTAAGACCTCTGGATTTCACATGTACTACTGGTGATCCAGGTGTCTTCTGTCTTATATTTGTGCAGCTGGTTCTTCCTACCTAAGTGTAGAACTGCTAAGTAATACAGCCAATGTATTATTTAGCCCTATGAAATGGACATCTTGATATATCAAACCACACAATTGTGCACAGCTGCAGAATTACTAATATTGGCATACTTTATAGGATTGTTACAAAGATGTTAAGATAGGTAGGTAGAAAATGCTACGTACATTATTGTTCATCACTGCTGTCACCTTGCTGGGGAAAGGGTTTATCAGCAAATTGAAATAATAAGGTAGAGATACTATGCGTTCCTTCCAGACTCTGATTAAAATCTCTTCCCTTTAAAATGTTGTAATACTGCCAAGAGGCAGGCCATGTGGTTGTATATTCTATTGAGACAATACAATGCAATACAACCAAAGCACAGCTTCCAATTGGAAGCCGCGGAAGCCCCATCAGTCATTCGGGTTCCAAAGAATGTCCAAGTACCAAGGCGTTCAGGATCCAAAGAACAACTGTATAGGACTAGGAAAGGAACGATCCTAGGGCTCTTTTTGCAGTAGCCGGGTAGCACTAAGACAAACGCTGACTGCTTTATTTGTCAAAGCTATTCCCAAAGTCATTTGAAACGAAGGAAAGCTTTGTGGATCAGCATTTCCACAAAGTTGGCTCTTTGACATTATGGAGACATTCTGTTTAATCTGTGATCACTGATTGATTAAGCCTAACATGTCTGTTTCCTTGAGGAAAATGACCCAAATTATAGTGATAAAACCTCAATGCAAAAACAATGAGTTGGATTCTGACATGCTGGAAACAGAACTTCAATAAAGGGACTTTTCCATTGATGAGGGACAGGGGGGATTCTTCCCAGTTCTTCCTTCCAGCTTCAGCCCTCTGTACCTCCCCAGCATTTGCTCTGAAGGGCTGAGGACCCTACAGAACAGTGTTGCAGGTGACACAGGAGGTTGTAGATGGAACTGGTGAAAAACCATTTCTTTCAGTGGGACCCTCTTTGGGACCTTCATGAGAATGCAAGAAGGCAGAAGGCAGTGAACAGTTAGTGGACACATATTTATTTAGGGAATATCCCCCCTCAGAGAGGAAGCAGTAATTCCCCCCCACACACACACAAAAAAAAAACCTAAAACAGGTAAACATTCTGCACACCCTTTTTCAAAGTGTTGTGTAAATATGCAGTCCTATACTTTAGACTGGGAACTTAAACTAAACTCATAGACAACTCCCCCCCCCCCACCTTCCAGTAAGGCTGACAATGTTAACCTATATTGTACTTTATAATAGAAATTTTGCTGACAGACAATGTCTTCAGGCTTCTTTTTCTTTCTTTCTTTTTTTAAATGCTGCAAGGTAGAACCGTTCTGGGATCCAATCCAAAAGGCATTAAGAGAAGCTTTGAAGCTCAGAGAGAGAGAGATGAATTCCATTTTGACTCTGATTCAGACAGTCTCCATAACAAAGGAAAGAAATTAAACATTTCCTCGGAGTGTTTTCATCCGGCTTAACCCCATTACAAAGTCAACAGCTTGGATGTATTGCTATTCATCCATGCTCTTGATGTAGTAATGATGCTACCCTATGCAAAAATAGTTCTGTTGGGCTTTTGAGGGTGAGGGGGTTGTCGCCTCCCTTCTTTGATGGACAAATGCCCATCCACCACCTTAGACTTCAAGATGTAAAGAAACTTTGCAATTTCTTGCAGGGTGCCAGGTTGCAGCTTCAGATCTGAAAGCGAGGCCTGTCTGTGAGTACCACTCATTTCTCTAATCTCTCAGGTAAGATTAATCACTGCTGGGGACAGAAGAGGTAAAATCATGAGGTGAATTCTGCCATCCTTCCTTCCCCGTGTCCCCTCTGAAAAAAGACACTTATTTTTCAGTCTCTTTTGGGTTTTCAAAAAGAAAACCTCTCTGGACACTTAAATTTTTGTTAGAAATGTTCAACTCCCAATATGGTTGGGACAACAACAAGAACAACTCTGTTAGTATTCTACATATTTTTGTTCCATGTGCTTTCGTTGCACAGAAATAAAAATATAAATAAGTGGCTAAAATTTGGAAACATTGTTTATGACTGTACAGATAAGAACGTCCTCAAAGGACTACATTGTATTTCTACTTATGTGTAAATTCTGCAGGGAAAGTTGCACCAGGTTGGATTTTTACCTCAAACAGTCTGGGTTAGAGTTAACAGCCATTCCCTCTCCCCACAGAACTGTAGTTAAATCAAACTGGCTAGGGGGTCTCAGAGAATTTTGTGTATACCCACCCAAAATAGGGATGGGGTGGGAATTCACTCAGTTCACATTTTAATCAGAACCTGCCTAATTAATTAATCTGTATAGTGAAACAGACCTGTACTTCAAATTTCACACTTGTTCATGAAAAATTCACACTTCCCAAAACAATACCAGAACCGAAATGCAGCTATTGCTAAAAATTCTCACTTTTCCAATTTTGGGGATGCAGGTATCCAACCAAAAAAATGTGTACAAATATATTTTAAAATGTATTTCTTTCTTTAAAACATGTCTTATCTCCTCATCATTATAAATGCAATTCCAAGTCCTACCTGGAAATGATCTGGAACCTTTTGTAAACAAATCATGTGCCCTATGACTGACCTACAGCCTTTCCAGTCTTGTATCAGCTACACCTGTTGACAACTCTGTTTCTTTGACTTAAAAAGGCAGCTATCTCCAGATTACGGATCAGCCTTCAGTGAAGTTCTCACCTTTTGTTATGAAAGTGCAGTCCAGCTCTGGGAAGTTAAGTGAACTTTTAAATTGTCTACATGATTACTATATTGTGGGGTTGAGGAGGAGGACCATGTAAGCTTCATGAGGGTGAATGAACAGGAGATAAATTACAAAGAAATGGGGAATGTTATTAAAACTTGTGGAGAATGAAAGCCTGTAAATTTCAAAGCAGCTCAATGTGAAAACCTGCTCCCCATAGTGTGAAAGCAAAGTCTGTTCTTAAGAATGTTGAATGTAGCATTGCTGACGTCTTGTCTAGAATGAACTTTGGAGCGCATTCAAGAATAAAATCATTGCTTTGGGCTTTTGTTAGCTGCTTCTTTCACTTTTACTTATTGGCACATGGTACTTTGTATTTTGAACCTCCATTTGATATAGTCTGAAGAGGCTGCATCCCACAGAACTGTAGAGATCCAGTGTGTTGCTGTGGTTAGAATGTCAGATTAACACCAGAGAAGACTAAGACTAACCCAACCTTTAAGCAGAAGGAGGTGGCAAATGCGGAGGGGCAGGAATGAGGTGTTGCATGACAAAGGTCTCTCCTACACTCCATTAAACTAGTCCACTGTTCTCAGGTGCAGTAGAGGACGCTGCATGGAATTGGAGTTGCCATCTTCTCCTTCACTTCTGGCAGCAAAATGTTTTGGACCAACCCTAGAAAGGGCCTCTGCAGCAGGCTGGAGAGTAGCTGGAGAAGACAATACTAGACAAACAGACATAGAGTCTGTCCTTTTTTTTTTAAGTATATTTTTATTAATTTTACAGAATTTTTTAAAACAATACAAACATATAAAAAGACATACAAACACGTATAATTTCATAACCAAATTTTCATAAACCTCGTTTCTCAGACTCCCCCATACCTCCCCTTTCTGCATCTCAATGTCCAAAGTTTTTCAGCAACTTCTAACAATTCTGTCAAGGATGTGTCTTACTAATGTTTCCTTCAATCTATTCTTATCTCGCTGTAACCCTTTCATTCTCAAAGCCTTGACATTTTAACATTCATCAAGTTTATAATAGTCCTTCAAATAGATTTTAAATTTCTTCCAATCTTCTTCCGTCGTCTCCTTCCCCTGATCACGGATTCTGCCAGTCATCTCGGCCAGTGTCATATAGTCCATCACTTTCATCTGCCATTCTTCCAGGGTGGGTAACTCTTGTGTCTTCCAATACTTTGCAATAAGAATTCTTGCTGCCGTAGTAGCATACATAAAAAAGTTTCTATCTCTCTTTAAGACCAATTGGCCGACAATGCCCAAGAGGAAGGCCTCTGGTTTCTTAGGAAAAGTGCATTTAAGTACCTTTTTCATTTCATTATATATCATTTCCCAGAAGGCCTTGATCTTCGGGCACGTCCACCAAAGGTGATAAAAAGTACCTTCCGTTTCTTTACATTTCCAACACTTATTATCAGGCAAATGATAAATTTTTGCTAGCTTGACTGGGGTCGTGTACCACCTATAAATCATTTTCATAATATTTTCCTTTAAGGCATTACATGCCGTAAATTTTATCCCGGTGTTCCACAACCATTCCCAGTCAGCAAACATAATGTTATGACCAATGCCCTGTGCCCACTTAATCATTGCTGATTTAACCGTTTCATCCTGTGTATTCCACTTCAGCAGCAAATCATACATTCTTGACAAATTCTTAGTATTGGGTTCTAACAGTTCAGTTTCTAATTTTGATTTCTCCACCTGGAAGCCAATTTTCCTATCTTGTTTATATACCTCCATTATTTGATAATAATGGAGCCAATCTCGTACTTTAGTTTTCAATTTCTCATGACTCTGTAACTTCAATTTATCTCCTTCTTGTTCCAAAATTTCCCAATACTTTGGCCATCCGGCCTCCATATTGAGTTTTTTCAATGCCTTAGCCTCCAAGGGTGACACCCATCTAGGGGTTTTATTTTCCAACAAATCTTTATATCTTGTCCAAACATTAAACAATGCTTTTCTGACAATATGATTTTTAAAGGCCCTATGCACTTTAATTTTATCATACCATAGGTATGCATGCCAACCAAATGTATTATTAAAACCTTCTAAATCCAAGATATCTGTGTTCTCGAGGAGCATCCACTCTTTCAGCCAGCAGAACGCTGCTGCTTCATAGTACAATTTTAAGTCCGGCAGGGCAAATCCCCCTCTTTCTTTTGCATCTGTCAATATTTTAAATTTTATTCTGGGCTTTTTGCCCTGCCAGACAAATTTCGAAATGTCTTTCTGCCACCTCTTGAAACAGTCCATCTTGTCAAGAATCTGCAAAGTTTGAAACAAAAATAACATTCTAGGCAGTACATTCATCTTAATAACTGCAATTCGGCCTAACATTGACAGTTTCAAATTTGACCATATTTCTAGATCTTTTTTGATTTCTGACCAACATTTTTCATAATTATCTTTATACAAGTTCAAATTTTTAGATGTCAAGTGAACCCCTAGGTATTTCACCTTCTTAACCACTGTCAAGCCTGTTTCGTTCTGGAATTTCTCCCTCTCCATAACTGTTAAGTTTTTTCCCCAAAAAACTTTAGTCTTTTGTTTGTTCAATTTGAATCCAGCCACCTGGCCAAATTCTTGAATTATTTCCAACACCCTTTTTGTACTAGTGTCTGGCTCTTGTAAGTTCAAAACCAAGTCATCTGCAAAGGCCCTTAATTTGTAATGTTTGGCTCCGACCTGTACACCTTTACCCTGCTGGTCATCTCTAATCATATTTAGCAACACCTCCAGGACAGAACAGACATAGAGTCTGTCCTGGCAGACTTCTGCCTTCTTATATTATATGAGTATACACTGAGTTCCTTTACTTTTGTAGGAGCTATGCCTCAGAGTAGAGATTAATGAAAATTTCAACCTATATATTAAACATTTTGCTAAATTTGGTGTACTAGACACTCCTCAGGCTTGGAACAATTCAAGTGTATCCACTTGCCATTATGTTATACATGCTCCATGGAAGCATATGTATAAATGATATGTCTCAATGAGTCTTAATATACCCATGTTTTTCACTGCAACTGAATTCCTGCAGTAGAACAGTCTACAGAAAAGTTGCATTCATGCACAGCTTGCAACCTTTTAAGTGAAACACAGTTCTCACTAGCCATGGGCCGGAGGGCTATTAAAGGTTTAATAAGCCTCTTATTTTTTTGTTGCCTACTTTAACCCTGCAAAAAAAGCACTCATCAGGCCACAATACACTTATGTGAGTTGAGTACAGTTGCATTCAAATGAGTTCAGTTTTCAGGAATTGACATACTGGAAACCCTACAATATAAATATTGAGACTTCATGGGTTGCTATATTTGTGCGATGTTTTGCAAAATACAGAACGGGAAAAATTGGAAATGATTAATCACACATGGTGCATGGAAAGAGGATATGATCCAGCCATGCTGAACAATTACTGAGGAAATGTTATGCAATTTACCTGGGGTGAACTCCCACTGAACAGAATGGGACTCACTTAGTAGAATTGCATAGTGATTCATTGGAAATATCTCTGTTAAAAAATCAATGTAACTTAATAGTGCCTAAATTTGGATGCACAGCACCCAGAAGCTCCGTACGTGTAAAATTCTGTGCACATTACAAGTGTGTGCCATTTAATTGATAAATAAATTATTGTGCTTTAAATGCAATGCTTTAAAAGGTTGGGAACTTTTATGAGGAGCAACCATCTCTGATGAAAGCAATGTTTAAATAAATGCAGTGCATTATAAATTTAGCATAGGGGTGCTTTTTAAGTCCTGAAATGAGAGGGGGAAGAGAGGATGAGAGTGTTGTTTTAATTTTGGGGTGACTAAGAGAAAACAAATGTGAAATTAAGAGTCTTTTGACTCCTTAGGCATTACCAGCAATATCTTCCCCTGTTGTTAAATACTGACAAGCACACAGCGAGAGGCTGTTTTGGCAGCAGGAGATTCCCAATGGTTACTCTTCACCCAATTAGAACCGTTCACAAAAATCTATATGCATGAGTGAAGCTATAAAAATCATAAAACAGCAGGGGCCAGAGGAAACATAAACTTTATTTGCCTTTTACTACTCTACAATGGCGGTATCAAACTAACATGTGAGTGGGTTTTTTATTAGGTTTGTTATCATTTATGGCATATATTTATGGTATGTGTGAGTATACACAGACACACATCACTTTGTTCTGCAGGGGAAGGCCTCTGTTAGATAACCAACACATCAGGAGGTCCACTCAGTATAATGTAGGAATTGAGGCACCTACCCTTTATATCCCCCTCATAAGATCATCAGGCCAATGGCCCATCTAGTCCAGCAAGCAGAACAGGAGCACAAGAGGATTTTTCCCTCCCATACTTTCCTGGAACTGTTATCCAGAATCATTGCTGCCTCCAGCTGTGGCAGTAGAGCATAGTCATTGTGGCTAGCAGCCATTAACAGCCCTCTCTTCCATGAATTTGTCAAATCCTCTTTTAAATCCAAGCTATATATATCCTACAAAGGTCCATATAGTTAAAGCTGTGGTTTTCCCAGTAGTGATGTGTAGAAGTGAGAGCTGGACCATAAAGAAGGCTGATCGCCGAAGAATTGATGCTTTTGAATTATGGTGCTGGAGGAAACTCTTGAGAGTCCCATGGACTGCAAGAAGATCAAACCGATCCATTCTGAAGGAAATCAGCCCTGAGTGCTCACTGGAAGGACAGATCCTGAAGCTGAGGCTCCAATACTTTGGCCACATCATGAGAAGAGAAGACTCCCTGGAAAAGACCCAAGGGCACAAGGAGAAGAGGATGACAGAGGATGAGATGGTTGGACAGTGTTCTCGAAGCTACTAGCATGAGTTTGATGAAGCTGCCAGAGGCAGTGGAAGACAGGAGTGCCTGGCATGCTCTGGTCCATGGGGTCATGAAGAGTTGGACACGACTAAATGACTAAACAACAACAATATACCCCCACTAAAAAACAAAGCAACTCCTCCATCCTGAAACAAATACAGTGGTACCTTGGTTTACAACCATAATCTGTTCCGGAGGTCTGTTTGTAAACCAAAACAAGTTGTAACTCAAGGCGCGCTTTTGCCAATGGGGCATCTCAAAAAAATTGTTCGTAATCTATCCAAAAATGGGTTGTAATCTAAAAAAAAGTTTGCAAACCAGGACATGCACTTCCCGGTTTGACATGTTTGTAATCCAAAACGTTTGCAAACCAAGGTACCACTGTACAAAGCCTGCTTTGCTCCCTGTTAACTCTCTGCATCAGTGGCGGTTTCCTCCTATGAAACTCACAGTCTTCAGTGGGCTGGCAAAATTCTTGAAAATTTCACAAGTGGGAGACTTAATTTTGCGAAACTGAGCAACAGAGACTTCTGTCGTCGTATTCATTCTCCACCCATTTTTGCCACTGCGTGAACACAGCAGTGGTGCACCTGTAACTCTTGAGATTCATGTTGTGCCACAATACCTTTCTGGCAGGAAGCAGCATCACAATGTAGCATCCTTCCAATTGCAGTAGCCCCACCTCCAAACAATGCACCTGGAAAGATACTGCACTGTGATGTTGTTCCTTCCTCAGTCGCATTATGGTGCAACATGGTCCTGGGGGAACCTTATGGAATGCTGCCACCACTTTCACACAACAGCAAAAAACACATTTGTTTAAAATATAGAAGAAAGGAGTATGAAAAGGGCAGACCTCTTCCGCTGATGTTTACAAAAAAAAAATAATGAGATGAAACATTTGACCTCTGTTGATGGAAGGCATCTTTCAGTTAATCTGGAGAGGTAATTTTTCAGAAATTGCTCCTTTTCCCATACAGTCCCCTACCCTCAATACCTTCTCAAAATCTGCTTTGGAGGCTTAATAGGGCTGCCTTCCAGAGATGATGGGGAACTTGGGTGTGCCTTCCTCTGCCATCCCATTGACAGATAACTTCCATCAGCAGAGGTGAAGTGTTGAATATCACCCTACATTCCCCACCCTCAAAATTTTTAAGAATGTCACTAGCCACCCCAGCTTCCTAGCCAGAGAATGGGGCTGTGAATGTGGAGAGTCACTTTCACCTGTGCACTATTTAAAGATGCTAGCCATGTACTTTCACTTCAGCTGATATTCTTTGGATGGGGCTGCACTGAATGCTTTTCATATTCATTTGATTTTTCCCTTGAAGAAATTTTTACTGTCCAGTTGTTGTTGCTGCGGCTGCTGTTTTCATTCTGATAGGTGTCATTGTTTCTGCTAGCTCTTGCTTTCTGTGTTTACTTCAATCCAATCAGAGAGCACATGTTGAAAAGATGACATCATAGCATCACATAAACAGCCAGGTTGCGCTGCACAACGAGTGAAGATGATCCAAACATTTCTGCAAGGAGTGCCGAAAGATCACTGAAAAGGTGTTGATATTTTTGTCAGCCTTGCCAAAAATGTTCAAAAAGAACTTTGGGTAGCTTTAGCTCAGCCCTAGTTTCACACATGTGCAAACATATTGTAGGACTGTGACGCCAAATGATATAGACTTCATTATTTCTTTCTTTATAATTACACCATCTCACCAATTCTGAATTACATATTCTAATTACAATTTGATATGTTCCATGGCCTGTTAATACAGAGTATTTTGTTAAAACATTCCACTAAATCTACCTTGCTTTGCTAAGATTCTTAGGCAGCCACAACGTCATCTTTCGGTCTTTTAAATGTGTTGATGATCATATGGTATCAATACCCACATCTCTGGGCGGGCTCACACACCCGTCATGTTGACTGTGCCATCAACTGATAGTTTACTTCTGCTAATGATTCACAGATTAGTCACCACATATAGAGCCTGATTTGAGGCCAAGTGCTACACTTTTTCTGAGAACCAAATGTTAGATAATGAATTGAGGAGTGATCGGAATACGTCCATGTGTGTAGAAGAACCAGCCCTAAATTAATGTGTTGCATTGCAGCAAGAAAAATGGCTGGCAGTGTGCCAGAGAAAATGTCAGGAGCAGCTGAGACGATGTTAGCCATCATTTATTTTGCACATGAGCAATTCAATCGTACAAAGGTTCACTTGAAAGTAAACACTACTGAATTCAGTGGGACCTATCCTAAGAAAGTCTGGATGGGATTGGAGCTGATTGGCCTGATTTCTGCCCAAATGCACAGCTTTTGAGGGAGGCATTGATGTCCCCAAATGGTTGAAAATGGCCCTGAGTTAATCAATAGCTGTGCTGGATCACAAACCACTGCTTCCCTAGAATTCCAGATAAGCGGCCACTAATCAGACAAATTCAATTATGTGGGTGACTGCATGAAATCTCTTATGTTTGCATAAATTGCTGTTTATCCTAGATCACAACCACAAAGATATATTTGTAATCAGTGAGATATATTTCCATTGGAATTCAACAGGATGTCGGCATCCTAATCAGACAATGGACAACTGGACACAAGTCCTCAATGTTAATATAGTTTCCCCCTCCACAGATTGTATTGGAAACCCTATGAGCATGTAGAGTATTATCCTAAAACAGCACACCATAACCTGGGGCCCTCCAGCTATTTTGGACTATGTGTCAAGCTCCTGCTCCCATAGCCAAAACATGTCTAAATGGCAGAATTGTGTTTCTCCTGCTGGAATTCTGGAACTCTGGAGAAGGAGATCGGACCAGAAAGATTATTGGAGAACTGTTGTGAGCTAAAATAGAAAGCAGCACTAAAGCAGGCCAGTACAAGAAAGCTCCTTATGAACTTTGTTTTGCTATCTTCAGTAATCCAAACTATTGGGGAACACAAGCAAACAAGATTGGTATCTGGGAGTCATGATACTTTTGTTTCATTTTTAAATATTTCAGATGGTGGCATAGTAGAGAGTTGTAAAGACTTTGTTTCATCTTTATGAAAAACATTTCCTGTTGGGTTCCCCCCACCCCCCATCATCTGCAATGTCACCTTTTCTTCTCATTGCAAACAGTATTTTAGTCATCTTGAAGAAGACAGCGACTGCACCTCCTATCCAGTCCCTTTGGGTGATGATATGACCACTCAAATGTTGTCAAATTATGCTATTAAAAGGTTTTGTGTGAAATGTTAGAAAGGGGTGTTACACCATGTTCTTCCTTTTGTATCTGTATCACATTCATTATTTCCCTATAGGGTGTGTGTGAGGGTGTGTGTGTGTGTGTTTTCCTGGACATGTTCTGGGGATGCTGCCAAAATGTAAGAGTAACAAATGTTGGTGTTGCATGCTTTTTTTTCTGCACTTGCGTGACAAGCAAGATTTTCTTTCCAACTTAAAAGGCTATTTCACACTTTGCATGGTGGGTGATAATATTTGTTTGACAATGCACTGGAATTCAGATTTACTCAAATGGCCACAGAGTTGACAATCGCAAGTCCTTGATTCATAGCAAGTACTTGATTAGCACATAATTCTGTGACCTGTCACTTCAGCTGAGCTTGGATGAGGCCAGGAAAATAGATGAAGCTAAGGAATCTGCACCTCTAACTAAATGGTAGGTGGCATCCCATGATTATTATTTCTTCTTTTTAACCAACAACAGCTCAGGCAGGATGTGAATCTCAGTACAGTAGAAGAAAAGAGTCCCCTTCCCCAAGGGGAATTTTCACCTATTTTGTGAACCTTCCAGATAGCTTTGGCTATTGGACAGAATAGAAATAAAATTGTATGTAGGTGGAAAGGAAGTAAAGATCGAAAGTCTTCATATCACCCTTGTATCTTTCATCCATGGATGAAAACAGAGCTTAGCGAGATCAGTTTTGAGCTGAAAAACTGTTAAGCCTATAAATTAATTAAGCATCAGGTTTCGCACCAGGGAACAGTGTTGATGACAAAATAGCACAGTGTGAGAGCAGGGCCCATGTCAGTGATAGAGCAAACACTTCCAATGAAGAAGGGACCCAGGTTCAGCTGTGAAACTAAGCAGGAATCCCCTGGGGAAAATACTGATTTACTGCCATCAGCAAGCATGAAGCCAACATTATGTACTGTGGCAAAACTTACATAAAACAAATGAGCTTTTTTCAAAATGCCAACGGTGGTATCTCATAAGTGCAACAGAACTAAGCAGGATTCACCTATCACTAACTGGAATGTGTGACAAAACATTAGCTATAGTCACTTATAATGTTTCAATATTTTAATGTATTATTATTGGTAAGCTGGTAAATATGTGCCAACTCTAGAGGGCCAACTTGTCTTTGCCCCCCTCAATCTTTGTTGGAAAAGGACATGGTCCGGGGCAGGTTGCAACAATTTTAAAATAACATATTAAAAAGCCTCCAAACAGATTAGAATATTAAAAAAGATGGGCCCTAAAGTATACACCTCAAATATTACAGCCAAAGATAAAAGAGGTGTCTTCAGCCTCTGACTGAAACTATGTAATGAAGGAGAAATGGCAAGAAAATTACAGCGCAATGGTTTTCCGGGTTAGCGGAATTGCAAACAGATTAATTTTTTTCCCTGGGTGCCATTAACATGGAAATCAGTGCTAAGCTTCCACTAGATTCTGCTAGAGGTGGTTTTTACATCATGTGAAAGATCACATAAAACATGCACGTTATTAGATAAGGAAATATTGGGAAGTGTGTATAAAAGGCTTTTCATATCCAGCCACCTCTAAATTTCAAAATCATGTACACACAAACACACATTTCCATTCTTTACTATTATATCTATTCTCTCTTGTACCACTAGTTATCTGTTGCTGGCCACATTGCAGAAAATGAGGCCACTGAGAATACAGTTTGCCTGGATTCATCCAGGGCCTTCATCACTGTGATGTTTTTAGAAGAATTCCAGTTCTGAGCTTCAGCCTTCTAGCCAATTGGAGTGCCTCTGGGCTGGATGAATAGTGCTTCTACCTGGGGTTTGACAGTCTGCTCATAACGATACTAGGGTTTGTGCTGGAATATATTTTACATGTTTGCTTTGTGCCTGATATTGATGTATTAGCTGGGTGCAGAAAGAGAAGATAATAAAACCACAACCTTCTTATCTAAACGTTCCTTGTTAAATGAGGTCTGCAACTGCAGAAAGCGTGTCAAGATATTTTAGATGAATTTGTTATTTTGATATGATTTATTTGCATGATGAAGTGGAAATTCTATTGTTAGAAATCACAGCATGGTTTCTCCAACCTGCTCTTAATGGAATGTACAGAAGCAGAAACATTGCCTCTCTTTGCATACATGCGTGCGCACTGCATACACAGTCAAGTATCCGCTTTGAGAGATGCTTGCTTTGTTTGGTTAAAAGCATACTGGAAACCTCTTATTGTCAATGTGTCTCTAGACAACGGTCAATACGTACAGCACTTTATGAAGTCGCAGAGGGATATGGATAGCTTGGCCACTGCAACCCATGCATTAGTAACCTCCGGATTGGACTACTGTAATGCGTTCTATGTGGGGCTCTAATTAATGTTGGCCCGGAGGATGGAGCAGGTGCAAAATGCAGCAGCTAGTGCTACTAAGTGGGACATCTGGCCAGGCACACCTAACACCTGTGCTGAAACCACTGCACAAGCTGCCAGTTTGCTACTGTGCCAAGTTTAAGGTTTTCCTATTAACAGTTAAAGCTCAAAAAACCTGGATCTGGCTACCTCACTGAACCCCTTCCTCCATATAGACCTGATAAATCATAATGCCCTTTGGAGGATGCTCTGCTTGGTATGTCATAACATGCAGAGTCTCACCTTGCATTCTCTGTTGCGGTGCCTACTTGCAAGAACAAATTCCCCCCTGAAATAACAATGCTGGACACCAATGCTGATGTGTTTCTATCATTTATTAAGAAGTTACTTTTTGCCCTGGCATTGCTCAATCATTGATGACAGATTTCAATATTGCTGTGTTTTATCGTATATATATATATATATTTTTAAAAAATTACATGGGTATGCTTTGATCCACTGTAAAGCATGCTGGGGTTTTTAAAATGAAAAGTGGTTTGGACGTGTGTGTTTTTATTTTGAAAAAAATGTAATATTCACTACGTAAAAGAAAACGTACACTAATAAGATGGGTCCCTGCCCTGAGGGAATGCATTTACACTTAGGAAGGGTTCAGTTAGCCTTGCTGGCAGAGAAAAGGTTCGGATTGTGCCCCAAACCGGCAGTGCTGCTTTCCCTCCATGGTCTACTCAAAATCCATGTGAAAACTGGGAAAGACGAGGAAGAATGGTCTTGCTTTGCAAGCATCTTCTGCCTTCTTTTGTGGAGGGGGAAGTTGTCTCCTTTTTTTAATTACCAGGCTCACAACAAGTTGCTCTGCTCAGGGGCAGAGGAAGGGGGGTGAGGTGGGTGCAGGCCGCCCTGGGGGCCACCACTGAGGTGACAAAATGCCGGGCGGCACTCAACACGGGGCCTGCAGTGCACCCAAGCCACACGTTTCTCCATGGTTTGGGCTCTGCACTGCCCAAACATTCTGTCCGCTGCCTCCTCCTACTCAGCCACCCTACAGCTCGGGGGGGGGGGAGGCCGCCTGTGGTGCCCCCTGCCCCTATGGGTGGCTTGGCCCGCTCCTGAGCGCACCACCCCAGGCGCCTGAGCAGCTCCCTCCACCGCTGGCTCTCCTTTTCCATCATTGTAAGCTTTCAAAGCTTGTTTTGGTAGAGCAGGTTTAAAAAGGCATCAAAAGGAAAGGAGAAACCAGGAGCAGTTTTGGAATGTCAGGTTTTATAAAGGTTAAATTTATTCAAAATTGTTTTTTTCCTGCTGAATATGAAACTGTGGGTGGCTATTAATTAAGCCTGGTTCCGCCCCACCCCCCTTATCTTACATGTGGTTTATGCCTCTGTGATCAGTGTTTCTTCCTTCGTTATGGGAAGGGGTGTATGTGACTCATTAGATTGTGGCTGACAGATGCACTGTAAAGGAACACACCACCAAGACAGCAGATGCTGGTCAAGCCCAGCTTACAAATAAAAGAAACAAAATAAAAATGAGTTAATGAATTAAGCGATGAACTCTGAGGCTTCTGAGCGCCTCTGAGGTCTGTACTGTGCCCTCCAAACCAAAGGAATGGGGCCCAGGAGTGCAGTATAAGGCAAGCACTGTGGCAAATTTAAGAAAGGAAGGAACGGAGATCAGCAGAGTAATAAAATAAAAGGGTTGCCAGCCTTCATTACTAACTAGCATTAGTAGCAACTCTTCAGTGGCTCGTATCCTCCAAGCTTATGCTAAAGCTGTGATAAACATAACAAATCAAAGAACAAAGGAATCTTAAAGGTGCATGCAAGAGAGAGAAAAGAGCCCAAGTGGAATGGAACAACCCGCCGGGTACTTGACTATGGAAGACAATTACCGTATGTTATGTTTAATGTTTTACTTACCACAGTAGAAGGGTGTAGTCCTGTTGCAGGATAGCCTGTTCTGGAGATGGTTGCACCTCCTCTTTGAAGGGCTGGATTCTTAGACTGGTGGGTTGGGGGGGCGGGTTGCTCATTAATCTATCTTTGTCACAGAAGCTCAGGCAGCTGCATCCAGTGCTGCAAGTCTGCTTGCACAATGGACTTCAATGAGTGCAACCAGTGCCGTATTTACGTATAAGCTAAACAAGCTATAGCTTAGGGCCCCACTCTCTCGGGGGGCCCCAAAAAAATTAAAGGGGGAAAAACTGGATGTACATTTCCAAAATCTAAGATAAAAAACAAATAAAATAAATCCTACATACAGCAACAGTGTTTTGTGTTGTGTAGGCTCCTATGATGTAAGTAATGGGCCCCACCTGCTAACCTGCTCCCTAAAATATCACTGGTTTGCTCATTTCTATATATAGGGTGCCTACATTCTGCATGTGCAAATGGCTTTAGATACCTATTAGGTCCATAAATTACCATATAGCATATATTCAACACAAAAAACAGAGACAATTTGTTATTGACAAAGCACAGCTGGTCATATAAAGGGCCCCATTATCTTCAGTAGCTTAGGGCCTCATCCAACCTAAATCCGGCCCTGAGTGCAACTGAACTTACTCTCCCCTCCAGCCACTTATACACCTTCAAACTCAGCTCTGGGAAATTGCGGCATCCTCCAGAACACATTTGGGTGTGTGGCTCAGGGAGAGCAGAGGAAACACATTCCATTGTTCCAGTTGAGCAATGCACTTGGAGCATTGACTACACCCCAAAATGGCCCCTGTGGTGCAGAGCACCTTCTACTCATGTACACTAGAATGACAGTCAGGATTATACCTCAACAGAGAGAGGCCAACTTTGGTGACTCATGCCTTTGTATTTTTTAAAAAAATAATATTTATTAAAAGTTTAAAGATTACAGAAAGAAGTAAAAAAAGAGAAAAAATAAACAATACAAATCAATACATTACAATACATTAAAAAAGACACAATACATCAAAACAAAAACAAAAGCAAAAACAATTAAAAACACATCCAATATTTCCATATCTTTATCTTTCATTAACTTGTTTCATCGACCTCCTCACACCTCCCTTTTTTGTATTCTAGTTATTAATTATTTCAGCAAATCCTTTCCATCTTTCACTGTTTTCTGTCATTTAATTGTCTTAATTTATTTTAACCTTATCTTACCATTAAAACCCTAAAACGTATTTGTACTTAACTCCTTATAACGTTTCTACTAAAGCCATGTAATTTCATTCCAACATTTTTCTAACACTCATTAATTTTACAATATTTCTCTAAATAAATTTTAAACTTTTTTCCAATCTTCTTTCACCGTCTCTTCTCCCTGGTCTCGGATTCTGTCAGTCCTTTCTATCAATTCCATATGGTCCATCAACCTGGTGATCTTCTATCCGAGGCTCTTAACTCTTTTCCATGTCCCTTCTGCAGGTCTTCTTCATATTTATACATGCACTTAACTTTATCTTCTGCTGATCTTGTTCTTAATTTCCTTCCTTTGGCGCTGAGGAGTAGATCTCGGGGAAACTCCAACCTAACAATGTCTTTATTCCTTCTCGACAGGTCAGCCCATTCTCCATAGTCAAAACTAAAGTCCAAAAGATATTTCAGAGTGTGTTTCAAAATCCCTCTGAAGCTAAAGGCCCCCACAACTCCAATCTCCCCCTGACCCAAATCCAGATCCCAAAAGCCAGAACATCCCTGCATAAGGGGATCTATCTACCTTTCCTTCTCCAATCCAAGCAGAACTCCATCCCTCCAAATCTGGCTTTCTCTAAATTCAATCGTAGAAGGCAACATCTTATATTCATCAAATTGCCTCTGTACGGCTGGAGCTCTCTCCACTTGTGTTACTTGAGGTTCAACAACAGCTTTCTCCCTCGTCTTCTGCACAACTTGCCATGTCAAAGTGGATTCCTGAATCAATTCCTGAGTAGTTTCTGTATAAGTATTCACTTTTTGTCCCAAATCAGTCAACCCGCCTGTGGTTTTTAGTGGGTCTCCGCCTCGCCGTGGCGGCCAGACCCTAATTTCCACGGAGCGGATTCCTCCCGATCAGAGGAAATCCGCCATTGCCGGAGGCGCTAACCCGGAAGTCCGACTCATGCCATTGTAAGTGACCATTTGGGTTACTGCAATGTGCTGTACTTTGCCTGTCAGAGTTGTCCAGAAACTTCAGTTGGTGGAAAATATGGCTGGTAAAGTCCTAACAAACTGGGTCAGTGCTTTGTCATCTTAACTGGCTCCCGGTCTGTTTCCAGGTTTTGGTATTTAGAGCTCTTCGTGGTTTGAGACCTCAGTGTCTGAAGGATCACCTCTCCCCACATCTATCTACCTGAACTCTAATATCATCATCTGAGGGTCTTCTTCAAGTGCCCTGACTAGTTAAATATGACTGGTGGCTAAAAGGGAAAATGTCTTTTCACTAGTGGTTCCTTGGCTGTGGAATGCACTCCCCAAAGAAGTCCACTTGGCTACTACTAAGATATATTTCTGCCAACAGTGAAAGCTGTTTTAGTATTATTTTTCTGGGCCTTTTTTATCACACTATGATTCATACGGTTTAACTCTGTGGATCATTCAGTTTAAAAATGAGTTGCTGTTGCAAATCCTCTTTCTAGTGATTAAAATGTCACCAATTTCAGCCCAGTACTGTCTATTTCGACTGACAACAGTTCACCAAAGGGAATCTTTAACAGAAGATGCAGTAAGGGCTCATCCACACTTCTGCTAGTCCCATGCTTAGAAAGCATGGATCTGATTGGTTTTCCACTTGACCTGCTCTTTAGTGTTAAATTCGAGCAATCATCAATTCAGAGAAAACCCAAATTGCTGTTTGCTTCAGTTGTGCACTAAGGAGTGGCTTACCCCAGGGTGAAACAGCAGGACAATAGGAAGTGTGGATAAGCCCTAAGGCAGTGTTGTGCCGTGGTCAGGCTAGGAAAATTCAAATTTCTTCTCAGCAATGAAGTTCACTGGGTAGCCTTGAGTCCATCCCTATTCCTCAGCTTTTTTGGTTTTGAGGATAAAGTTGCTTGCGAACCATATCTGCCTCCTAAAGCTTACTAGATGAAAGGCAGGATAAAAATGAAATAAATGGTTGAATCCAGAACCTTCTATATGCAAAGCATCTGGTTTACCAATGAGTTATCACCCTTTACTGTATATCATTCACGCTTCTGTATCAAGCCTAGAAATGTGCTCAGATCAGGAGAAAAATAATCTTTCCCACACTCAGAGATAATCTTAGGCAAGAAGTGATATGATTGGATTGCTCTACAGAATTCATTTAGTTCCAGCTATATTAAATCAAATGATTAAATCTGCATTGTATTCATAGAATGGAATACTTATTTTTAAAAGAGCAGAAATCTTTATCTGAAATGCTTATTATGTCATGATTTGGATTATGTCATTATTTGGATGGAGATAGTGAGGGAAAGATTATGCTTCAGAGACCCAAGCTTTGCTTCTCTTAAATGCACCCAGTAGGCATATATTTCCATTAAATAGAAAAGTGTGAATGGAAAGTTGTCATAGTGGACATAGGATGGACAAATATGTCCGTTTCAGTTTATTTTAGTTTATATTGCTCTCCATTCCAGTCTGTATTCATCTCATACAGTGCTATTTCTGTTCTGCCGAAACTTGTCTTCTTCCACAAAACCTAAGTTATTATCTTGCTGTCCTTTGTGGCAGATTTTTGTAACTTTTGCAATTTGCATAATTCATTACATAAATCACATTGTTATTACATTATCCCCCTCATTCATGTCAATGCGAAGGAAATGCAATGCAAATTGCAGGGGGTTTATAATCTATACAGGGAGGCATATTCTATACAGACAGAAGGCAACAGCAACACCAAATAGCATCATATCCACTAGACGGAGTTCCCTTCCAGACATGGGGTGGAAAAGCAGAAATCAGAAATTTTCGTCTTCCCTTCCCCACAGGTGGGCAGGGTTTGCGGCACTGAGCGGGGCTCACCTGGGCAGGTGCCACCCCCCTGCTTGGGCCAGCCTTTGACCTACCCTTGGCCAGGGAAGACAATGGACGGCCGGCTGGGGGTGGGGCTAAGGCCAAAGAAAGGAGGCCATTGTCCAAGCCTCTTTTGGGGTTCTTCCTTCCAGGATCACCCACCCACCTTCCCTTAAATTAATAATTTCTTGCCTCCATAATTTTATCCTAGGTCCGCCGTCTTCAAGTTAATGATACTTTTCTTTACAGGCTAATATTTTGCGTTCCAGGTCAGTGGGCGCTGCCTCGGTCGTAAGATGGTTGTTCTATTCAGAACCGGGAAGGAATTTTCCCTGCATTGGCAAGTTTCACCTTCCCCATAGCATTTCGTCACAACTTTGGCGGTTTTGAGCCTTGGCAAGGTATCCTTTAGTCTAACATCAAGTCGGGGGGGTGCATTCATGCTCCCTCCCCAAGCAGTGGTGCTTGCAGGGCCCATTAAAGGGCAAAAACTGGCCCTACAGTGGCAGCATGTAGGTCAAACTCCCAGGACAAGGTCAGTGGAAGGGCATGCTGTGTAAGTCTGCGCTTTGCAGTCCCCTCTCACTGGACCTCATCTGCCTGCATATCCTCAGCCAGGCAAGCTGAGATGGTTACCTGCCAAGGCCTGTGCCAAGTTTCCCACTTCTGAAGCTCAATAAAGTTGTGGACAATTTGAACCCATACTCTGGTCTCTTGTCTCATCATCTGGGGCAAAGGTGTAAACACCACAAACAGGGTTTAGCACATGTGCCCGCATTTTCTCTTCCTGCTTTCATCAATTCTCTTATATCCCTATTGATATTTTTTATATCCTGTGACAAAACAGTTTATTGTGGAAGTTTAACCAATGCTTTCAGACAACTTAGAAACTATCTGATTCAGCTTATTATTCTGTGATAAACTGCCTGAACAAGCAGAGGGTATTTGTTCTTTTCTGGTACAACAATGCTGTGCTAAAACATTTATGTCATAGTTTTTGTACTCATTAGCCTTGGAAAAGATAGGTTGACATACTGTATCTCCCATGATAATATCATTTGTAGCTCACTGCTAACATAGAAATGTAACCAGTCCTTATCTCAAGAAATAGTGACATTCATAGATTCCTTGGCTTACTTTGAAAAACTACTAGAATGTCAACTAATTCAGCTAATGGGGTCTCAGAGATCTAGAAAGATAGGGTTAATGCCCCGGTAATGTAATCTATATGAAAATTGGAATACTCTAAGGGAAAACTATTTAACCTTTCAAGATCATGTTGAGATATCCAGCTGCTGAAACACATTTCATAGTAGAAAAATGTAGTCCAACATTTCTCCATTGTGTCAAGAGACATATTTGAAATCAGCTTGTAGAAATCTCAGCGAGGTGCTAATAAGCGACTGAAATTATTTCCACAAAGTGTTGAGTCCTTGAGACATTCTGGGCAGCTGAAAACTACAGCCTAGCCATTTTTGTAACTTTTAAACCAAGTCTCTCCTTCTAAAATTTCCTGTTTGCACGTGTTGTTTGAAAGGAGATGTTTTACGTCCAGGGCTAAAGGAGACCAGCTGACCAGACCAGCCTTTCTGGGTGAAACTCTCAAAAGAAGTCTGGGACTTCACCATTGCACCGCAGTGGCGTAGCGTGGGGGGTGCAGGGGGGCCCGGCCGCACCGGGCACAACATCTGGGGGTTAGGGGGCGCAAATTACTTGCCTTGCCCCGGGTGCTGACAACCCATGCTACGCCACTGTTGCACCGGGTGAGAAATCGCCTTCCCAAATACATTATGTCAACTGGAATTGGGCCGCGTCTCAGCAGCCATTTCTGGTTAATTTTTTTTGCATTACTATGGATTTGCATTGAACTATATTCTTACAAAACAACAACACACAGTTGTTGGTTTTCTGATTATTGATGTGTTATTGTGTTTTATGATGTGATTCCATTGATTGAAATCTTCTTTTTCTATTGTTTTGCTTTGTTATTGGCGTGATATGCTTTGAGCTCATCGTTGATATTGGAAAAGCAGCATACAAATATTAAATCAAAATCAAACGAAGAGAGAGTACTGTGCTCTAATTGGCAAGCGTGCAAAGTTATTTTGCTGAACCGAGAGTTTACCTAGAAACAAAAAGGATGCAAGATAGCTTTTGCCTAATTATCCAGGATAGGATACATATGGATCACTTATCCCAAAATAGGGATGGTGTGAGTTCATCTGAACCTGATTGGGAATCAAAACCAGCACATTCAGAGGTCCTGAGTCAAATTGGGATGGGAGTCTTTCCACCCCTACTCCAAGTTCCTCTCACAAGCACTTAGTGTTCAAACACTCAGAAGAGGAAGCCAGAATCCTCTTGCCTAGCAAATTATTTTTTCCATCTCCCTCTGCCCAGTAGAAAAAAAACAGTTGAGGAAGTTAAGTCCTGTGTATGCATCACGGTGTATTGAAGTTACCAGTTTGGGACATGGGCGTAGTCAAGGGGGTAACTGTTGGGAATTCTATTCCACCTTTTGTTGCTGATATGTGGATTGTTACATGTCACATGTCTGTTTACATTCCAGCAAAGATTGCTGGCATGAGTGGAACTTCCACTCTGTATTGCTTTTGTTTTCAGTCTCTCTCCAAGAAGACGGCAAGGAAAGATGCCATGTTTTCTTTGTCCTGATTTATGTATAATAAATGTGTAGCCTTAGTATTGTATCTATTTATTGATAAGCATTGAAAGTACCCAATAAACTGAGGTTTAACACCCCCCACCAGCAGAAGCTCCCCCCCCCGATGATTTCCAGGGAGGAAACCCCAACAACAATGGCAGATCCCCTAAAAGAAGCTCAATCACTTTGGGAATGGCCCTTGGTGATGCTTAGCATTCGTTTTCCGTACCCAGTTTCTCCACTTGGTGGGTACCTTACTAGTGGATAAATTTCATGACAAGCCTGTCAATAGAACAGCTCTTTTCATTTAGATACTCCATAAAACTAAAGCCACTCACACCAGCCATTGCATGTTTTCCAGTGCAAAACGGGGCCCATTTTTCTGATTCTGGCAACGTCCCATTTTTACCCCCAGCCCATCTTGATGTCACCACTGAAAAGGACTGGTTTCACTACTTCAGCACAGTCGTTCAAGCAAAAGTAAACAGAAATGACTTAGCAGCATCCATTGATCAGAAGCAACCTAAAACGGAAGTGCAGATCATATTCACCCTTCGAAGGAGACATCTGTGTTGTCATTTCCAATGATGCTTGCCCATCAAAGCATGCAGGCTGAGGTACTTCTCTGTGCTGAGTTTCCATTAAGTATTTGAAAATTGCTGTGCCCGGCTGGAGGTGTCCTTTGGAAAAGCAGTTGAAACAGCAAACTTCAATTGTGTAAGACTTTGCTATGATGCCTGTGGGACTTGCTTGGGCTGAATAATGAATCTCAAGTTCCTTCCTGAGTTCCATCTACATGACAATGACAAAGAGAAATCAGGAGGGGATGTTTCTTTGTGACACCCTGCTAGTCACATTGAATTATCCAGATTGGCAGCCCTCAATGAGCACTGAGCTCTTAAAGGTGCCATAAAGCACTCTGATCACCTTAACTACCCCTGGAACTCTTCCATATTAGTGGAGGAAGAAAGTGCAATTTCTCCCTTTCAATATGTCAAGCGCTTCCTTGAAGTCATCTAAAGTCACAGAGAAACCATCATTGGTGCTTCTGAGAGCCTGCATAATTAAGAGAAGATGCAGAGCCAGCTGATGCTCTTAAGGATGCCTGATAATCTGTTGCAACGATTAAACTAATAATAATGTATTGCCTTATGCTTTCATAAGGCAAAACTGTAGACAAACAACGCCTGCAGGTGTGAGGCCGAGAATGCATTAACAGATGGGTGATTAATTAAGCACAAATTAGAAGAGTAAATGTAAGTGGAGGATGCTCTGACCCTTTTGAGTTATAAAGCAGTTGACACAACGTCTCTGCAATCGTCCCAGGGATTTAGTGCTTTAAAAATTATTACAATATGATCGCTGTGCTGTTAATGGACATATTTCCATCACTGGGGGTCTTTTGATATGCACAGTTTTATGCAGTGAACTCATATAGATTGAAGACAAGCCATATAATGATATCTCGGCACTCACACCTTTAGGGTATTGCTTTGAATTGCAGACAGTTACATGCAAGGTACAAAGGTTTATTATTGGCGTTTGGCCTTCTATCTGAGGGGTTAATTTATTTACAAGATATGCTCAGGACCATTTCCCACATGTTCATTTTCAAGTGAGTGCCTGAGATATTTGAAGTATATACTGTATCTAAAAGATACAACATGTGGATGCAATATATGCTTGAAAAAATGTGGAGCAGGTACACTTGGTGTGGGACTATGGTTGGCTTCTGCCTCCTGCTGCATGTACATTTTTTGGCAAATTTGGCAAAGGTGTATTATGCAAGAACACTTGTTGGGCAGCTCATATTAACGGTGACTCCTCATTCAGTGGTTCACTGCCATGCAATGTAACTTCTAGATTTGATTACTGCATTGCACTGTATGCAGGGCTGCCCTTGAATATGGTTAGCAAACAGAGAGAGAGAGAGAGAATTGGCCCCATTTTCACAGCAGGAGAAATAGTAAATAGTTTTCAGAAAACAGGATGTAGAGTTTTGGCCCAGCCTTCATGTGTCATTCATTTTCAGCAATTAAGTCTCTCGTTGAACTTGATTCTTTCTTATCTATCTTTTGCTAAAATCGCATTTCTTTCTGTTTCACTTGCTCTCTCTTTTTCATCTCTCAAATTTGATGCCTCAGCGGCAACAGATCAACTACCAGTGTTGTGAAATACTGTCATTAAACATAAATACTAATGCTGAGTCTGGTGCTCCCCCAGAAGCAATTCCTTCTGACAACCATTTTTAAGGGAGGAAGGGTGTGAAAGTTTACAAGGTGAGGAAATGGACTGGACTGCTTTTGAAGCACCTGAGCTGAAATTCCCTGTCTACCAAAGCTATCCTTGCTTTTCTTTGCACACCAGTGCTGTGCGTTAAGAGAGGGAGCATTGGCCATGTTACCTTGGTAACAGGATGATTCTCTTTCTTTCTTTCTTTCTTTCTTTCTTTCTTTCTTTCTTTCTTTCTTTCCTCCCTCCATTCAGAGTGAGGCCAATGTGTTGGCTTTGTCTTTAGTGAGACCTTCAGTTATCCAAATTTGATTCATAAATATGATGCCAGATTGGCAAGGATCACATAGTAAAAGAGGATAAAAATGGAATCTTGATTAGTAAGGAGAACACACTGTCTTCTCCCCAGTTCATATTTAAACTGAACTTAAAATTGGTGGGCTTCTTCAAATAGAGGACTGTCCTATGACAGCCCTTCATATGTTATCTGCAAAATAGGACGCATGGTCTCTTTTGGAGAGTCACAGTGATTTCCTTCACCTAACTACCAGGTCCCAGATTTCACTTGCAGAAATAGTATGGTCAACAAGTATAGCTACATGGACTGGGGAGATTACATGCTCTAGAAATCTGACCCTAAATAAATTTTTTATCATAAGGGCCCTGCTACATACATATGCTACCACTCAGCCATTGCTGCTTAAGAAATTACTCTTGATAAATAAAGGCTCATACGTATAAACTCCCCAAAGTGCTTTGAAACAGAGAGGGATCAAGTTCAATGTTTCCCATAAGGGGCTGGATAATAGCTTTAAATTTGCAAGCTTTCCATATAGTAAGCATGAATTGAATAGAATTACAGCAAAGCAATTATAACAAATGCCATTAGCTGTGCTATATTTCATATAGCTGATCAGAGTTATTTATTTAGTGAGCACATTTTTTATTTTATTTTTGCAAGCCAAGCCGAAGCAGCTACATTTGTGTGCTATATTGTTCAATGCTATTGAGCTTAGTTAAGAAGGCAGCGGTCAATATATCGCACAAAAGTTTTGGCTTCACAAGTGCCGATGGCTACTAGCTCAGTATACCTTCAAAGAGGAACAGCTATCCAAATATTGCTGCGTGCTGCGTGGAGCCTCTCCGCAGCCTCCCCTTCAGCCCTTCAGCTGTAGGGTGGCTGAGGCGGTGGGCATACGCAAACCCTGTGCTGCTCGAAAAAGCAACGTGGAGCTTGCAGGCAGTCTGCCCGCCACCCTCTCAGGAGAGACGCGTGGCTCAGGAACGCAGCAGGCCCCATAGTGTGATGCCCAGTGCCCCCCCACCTCACCTAGCTACACCTCTGGATTAGGCAGATTCATGGAGGAGAGGGCTGTTGAAGGCTACTAACCATAAAGGCTGCGCTCTGCCTGCAAAACTGGAGGCAGCAATGCTTCCGGTTTCTGGAAATTACTCGAGGGAAGAAGAAGAAGAGTTTGGATTTGATATCCCACTTTATCACTACCTGAAGGAGTCTCAAAGGGGCTAACATTCTCCTTTCCCTTCCTCCCTCACAACAAACACTCTGTGAGGTGAGTGGGGCTGAGAGACTTCAAAGAAGTGTGACTGGCCCAAGGTCAGCCAGTAGCTGCATGTGGAGGAGCGGAGACGCGAACCTGGTTCACCAGATTACGAGTCTACCGCTCTTAACCATTACACCACACTGGCTCTCCTGCAGTGATGTAGGAAGGGGTGCGTGAGTTATTTTTTCAAAAACACATATTTTTGCCATTTTGTCACCCCCCTCAGTGATGACACCCGGGGCGGACCACACCCACCGTATCCCCCTTCCTACGCCACTGTGTGGAAGGAGGAAGGCATTAGAAGCAGAACACCACATGAACCTGGGTCTGATACAGCAAAACAACTATTACTTTCCTATGAGCAGATGTGGACTGTTATTGTGAGGCATCTTCACACAAGAATATAAGAAGAGCTTGCTGGATCAGGCCAGTGGCTCTTCTAGTCCATCTTCCTGTTATTACAGTGGCCAATCAGATGCCTGTGGGAAACCTGCAAGCAGGATTTGAGCGCAAGAGCACTCGGTCCTCTTATGGTTTCCAGAAATACAGTGGTGCCTCGCAAGATGAAAAGAATCCGTTCTGTGATTCTCTTCGTCTAGCGGTTTTTTCGTCTTGCGAAGCAAGCCCATTGAAGGATTAGCGCTATTAGCGCTATATTAGCGGCTTTTAGCGGCTTTTAGCAGCTTATCTGCTGATCGGATCAGCTGATAAGCGGCTTAGCGGCTTAGAAAGGGGGGGGAGGGAAAAAACCAGCAGGAACTCGCAAGACATTGTCGTCTTGCGAAGCAAGTCCATAGGAGATTCGTTTTGCGAAGCACCTCCAAAACGGAAAACTCTTTCGTCTAGCGAGTTTTCCGTCTTGCGAGGCATTCGTCTTGTGGGGCACCACTGTATTATTGTCTTCAATTGTAAAGGCACGGCATAGGCATTGTGGCTCGTAACCATCAATAGCCTCCGCCTCCAGATATTTGTCTAATGCTCTTTTTTGGGTGCCATTCTGCAATAAAACTTAAGGGAAACAAATATGAGAATCATAGGAAGTGACCAACCAAGAGCCAGAAGCAGACCCACTGGCCTTTGCCAAACACATGGCCAATAATAATACTAAGGGGAAAAAACTAAGCCTAGAATAACTAGCAAATTGAGAGAAATGGCAACAGCAACAACATAGTTCTAATCATAAGCACAATAATATTGAAAGCCATTGAGGACTTCAGGAGAGTGAATAGGGTAGGACTCCCCCATCCATTCTACAAAGTAAATCATTCACCAAAGTGGCCAAGACTTCTTCAATCCCATAGCCAGGCCTGAAGCCAGTGCAAGATGGATTTAAATAATCAGCACAATCTAAGACTGTATGGAGTAGCAAGGTCATAATCAGTAACTAGAACAGAGCTGAAAGAGACACATCTCACCACCCTGCTTGCAGGTGGAAAAATCAAGGGTCACTTATGCAATTTTCTGTGTTGAGTGGAGGGAGATTACTGTTGTGAAGAAGTCTTACCCCTGGTCACATGGTGCTGTTTCTTAAAAGTGGCAGCTGGTGGCTACTGTCTGGTTTCATTCATTATGTCCATCCAAATAATGGTATGCCATCAGGTACCATCATTCTCAAATGCATCACGAAGGAAAGAACATCTGTTGGTTCCCCTAGAACACCCCTATGAAACATGTCACTTCAAAGATGGAAAACCTTTTGACTCCAAGGGCCAGATCTTTATATGGCTGTACCCCACAGACCAGGGAGTTTGAAAGCACGTCAAAGTACAAGTAGATAAATAGGTACCGCTCCAACGGGAAGGTAAACGGCATTTCGCCAGAAGCAGCTTGGTCATGCTGGGCACATGACCCGGAAGCTGTACGCCGGCTCCTCAGCTAGTAAAATGAGATGAGCTCCGCAATCCCAGAGTCGGACACGACTGGACCTAATGGTCAGGGGTCACTTTACCTTTACCTTTACCCCACAGACCAACATTGACAGGTAGGTGTGGAACCCACCTGTTAATCATGTGGTATCATTTCAATGTGACCAACCTGTCAAAATCCATTGCACGTCTTCCCACACTGCTCTGATAATGGAGGTGGAGAGGAGACACACAGTGAGGTTCCTAAAGCTAACAGATGAAGTTGAGGGTTAGGAAGGCATTAAATAAAATGGCAGCCACTAGCAAGAGCACAACACTGCCAGAAGGAAATTTGCCGCCGCCACAGCCACTGCAGAACAGTACCAGCAGGAAAAAGACATAGGGGCTTAGTGAATTTTTATCTCCCATTTCACTCCCACAGGAAATCTGAAATTTATCCAAACCTTTGCAAGTCCTGCTCTATCCCTTACTCTTTTGCCATCAGTCACAATGTGACTGCACAGAAGGAAATCATCTCGGGCTTCACAAAATGTGGTTATGTTACTTTATTTTGGGATGTGAACCTTGATATGTACAAGTGTATGTGAAATAAAACAGGGCAAAATAAAGGGACCATATGGAAGAGTTGTGCTGGGTGTTACTTGCTTTGGCATTTTGTTCGTTTGGTGAATATTTTCAGGGTGGCACTCAGTAGCATAATGTCAGCTCTCATAGGCAAGGAAGAGACATGCTGATGAAATTACTGAGTGAGAAAACAGAAGTGTTTAACCTTGTAGTTCTAGGGGCAAGCAAGAACTGGTTTGGTGCTTTCAACATTTATTGATGTTCTTTGCAGCTCACACTTAAATATGAATTAACTTTGTCACTTGCTTTGTGTTACTCCATAAGCTTCATTTGGGTTCCTGATTAATTCTGCCTTGGTTAATAATATTTGATGGAAAGGATTTGGGGTGGAAAACAAGGCCTTCCCATCTTTACTCTTCCCATTTTTGTATTGTTTTCCAGGTTGATGCACCCCAGTTATTGGTCCAGTTCTGCTTTCCCAGGAAACCAAATTTGATCCACAATCAGACTAGACTACTGTAATGTGGACTATGTGGGGCTGCCAGTAAAGATGGTCCAGAAATAGTTCAAAATGCATCCGACTGGTGTTCAGTGGTCACCTTCAATAACTCCTGTATTATACCAGCTACAGTACATTTACAGATCCAATTTAAAGTTCTGGCTCTAACCTTTAAGCCCCTAAACTGTTTAGGCCTGCACTATGTCACCTGCAACTATGTCATCCTGCCCACATAACTGAGATCTAACGGAGGCAGTGGCATAGGAAGGGGGCAGGGGCGGGTCACCCCTGGTTCCATCATGGAGGGGGGGTGTCAAAAAGGAACAATTACTGCCCTACTAGGGCGGTTCATGAAAAACTTTTTTTTGAAAATGCCTGCTCAAAGGTCTTATTTTACTACACTAGGGATTATATAGCTATATCTGAAATTTCATGCATATCTGTTAATATCTTGACCCTCCTCCACGAAAATAACTGTTTACTTGGCCGTTTTCATATGTCGTGAAAGCTGAAATTTCAATTCCATGGAGCCAAAACACAATCCATCCTGTAGATTTAAGTATCTGTCCACAGTCGCCTCCTTGTTATTCAGACGCCCATAATCAACATTCCTTTGTAAGAAAATATGAAATAATGTAAATCTATTGTTGCAGGCAAAATAATAATAATCATCATCATCATCATCATCATCAATGGTGGGGGGACACAAGAAATTTTCTGGACAGGGTACCACCTTCCTACGCCTCTGAATGGAGGCATTCTTGGTGTGCCCACCTCATAGATTGTGAGATAGGTGACCACAAGACAGAGGGTTTATTATGGAATGCTCCCATACTTGTACAGTTCCCTCCCGGTAGAGCTGTGGTGTGTGGTGACACTTTCAAAGATATTGGAACCCTTAAAAAAAGTGTCTTTCACACATCCATGTATGCATAAGGATACAAAATGTGAGGGTGCAGCTTCTTTTCCATAACTGTCTTTAGAAAATATTGCTGAAAATATCTGAGTTGCAATTGATCTACAACTAGTGCAAGAGCCATTACAATAAGGTTAAAACAAACAAACAAATGTGTGAAGTTATTGCAGGGCAGGCTACTTCGCAATGAGTGAACAGCAGTCCAATAACCTTCAGTGATAGGTAAAAGTGGGAGTGTACTGTAGGTGCTCAGGCAGACATTTTTTTGTTGCTGCTGAGAATAGAATTATTACAAATACACAATGATGCCCTGATTTTCATTTGTAAAATATTGGAGGGAATGCAAATGCAACTGACAAAATATTTCAATGCACATGTACCTCTGTACATTTATGTTGGAATTAAACACATGCAATAATGCAAGCAAAAATTTGAAAATCAAGGGCACAATCCTGATAAATATGCTTAAAATTCAGCAGAGTTAAGTAGGAGTTTACATATCTCCCACTGAACTCACAGAGACTTCAAAGTACTTATGTTTGCCTGAGGTTGCAGTCCTATACATATGTACATGGAAGTAAGGTCCATGGAATTCAATAGGTCTTACTTCTGAGTAGACATGCCTAGGGTTGCATTGGCTCTCTTGTCCAATGCAGTCAATACTTGAAAACATCTGTTTGAAACTGGAGTCGCTTCATAATTTCTTGAAGAACTGATATTTGCCAGCTAAAATGTTATTCAAGCCTTACAAAGCATATTTTACTATTTAGAGAAGAGGTAGATTTTGCTCACAAAGTGCAAATATTTGGGGATATTAATCAGAAGGTGATACGTGTGCTTGTTCACTGTTCAGGAAAAAAATCATTAAGCATTCTTGAGAATAATGATTTAGTCTATGCATTTTACTTTCAAGAGCTGACACCCAAAATAATGAGATTGTTGGAAGAATTTTGTAAGAGATCATCCACAAAAGAAAGGCTCAGGAATTACTTTTCAGCAATTTTGTTAGTATTTGCTTTCTATTATTCAGCAGAATGCTTACGGCTGTCTCAAAAACACAAACCATAAATATATATAATGTTGCACGCTAATTTCTATCACTTTAAGCCTCACCATCCAGAGAAAAGGTTATAAGGTTGATAAATAAATATACAAAAATGATGTTCTAATGTGAAAAACATGGAACTGCGATGATCAAATGGCAAGTATAGCTTAAAATATTATTAACATTTCCCTATGTTTCTTGTGACTCCGGAACAAAGATATTTGGAGGCAGAGTTATCTGCCAACAGTGGTCCTGAGAATGAGATCAATCCATTCCCTGGTCCACCCCATGTACAGCCAAATTCACAACAGCTTGCATCTCTGCCCCGAACCCTGAGGAGATACCTCTTCTTCCAGACCCTGACGATTGCTCTACAGACTCCACAGAGAATCAGAGTCCTGAGGAGATATCCTCAAAGCTTAAAAACTCTGGCCTAAAATAATCCAGTGGCTGCCAAGGGAGGCAGTCCTTTAAATGGCCAGATGCAGGATTCAGTGAATACCTAGAGCAGGTTATCAAGCTCTGTCAGTTGCTCTAGAGCCAGTGTGGTGTAGTGGTTAAGAGTGGTAGTCTCATAATCTGGTGAACCAGGTTCGCTTCCCCGCTCCTCCACATGCAGCTGCTGTGTGACCTTGGGCCAGTCACACTTCTCTGAAGTCTCTCAGCCCCACTCACCTCACAGAGTGTTTGCTGTGGGGGAGGAAGAGAAAGGAGAATGTTAGCCACTTTGAGACTCCTCAGGGTAGTGATAAAGTGAGATATCAAATCCAAATTCTTCTTCTTCTTCTTCTAGAACAGTGCTGAGACGACATATGTGATCTGCCTCAGCTACAGGATCACTAACCATGGTCCAGAAAGCAACCCCTAAGTCTCTTTCAAAGGTGCTGATCCTGCTTTGCCTCACCTTCTTGTCTGCCTGGAACACTGCTGCAGCTGCTGATCTCCTCCCTACTTGGGCCGTAGTCAGTCTGTGGTGGTGGGCATCACCATGAATCAGGACACCACAGTGCTGAGGAGGATTGGTAATGGTGGGCAAGTTGTATTTCAGGGGCATTGAGTTTTCTCACTGAGGATCCCCAGATTGTGAACGATTTCAACCTTTCCCGGAACACTGGAATCTACTGTTTAACAGATGGTGGGAATGCAGGCCAGTGCTTAGTTTACATTTGGCTGCTAAAACTGTGGTCAATAAAGCATGACTTATAAGCATCAGACTGACAGAAGTAGTGACAGCCACCAATTTAAAAAAGGTAAAGGGACCCCTGACCATTAGGTCCAGTCTTGACCGAATCTGGGGTTGCGGCGCTCATCTCGCTTTATTGGCCGAGGGAGCCTGCGTACAGCTTCCGGGTCATGTGGCCAGCATGACTAAGCCGCTTCTGGTGAATCAGAGCAGTGCACGGAAACGCCGTTTAACTTCCCGTCAGAGCGGTACCTATTTATCTACTTGCACTGGTGTGCTTTTGAACTGCTAGGTTGGCAGGAGCAGAGACCGAGCAACGGGAGCTCACCCTGTCGTGGGGATTCGAACCGCTGACCTTCTGATCGGCAAGCCCTAGGCTCTGTGGTTTAACCCACAGTGCCACCCGCGTCCCTCTTGGATGACTTTAAAAGAGGGTTTTGACAATCTCATGTAGGATAAAGCTATTAATGGCAGCTAGGCACTATGTCTATGTTCTGTCTCTACTGCCAGAGGCAGTATTGCCTCTGAATGCTGATACCTTGGAATCACACTTGAGGAGAGTGCTGCTGAGTTCAAGTCCTGCTTTCAGGCTTCTCATAAGCATCTGGTTGGCCACTGTGAGAACAGAATGTTGGATTAAATGGGCCACTGGACGGATCCAGCAGAGTTCATCTTATGGTTTGATGGCTCTCCCTTGTTATTGTTACTGTACAGCTCTGTTGATTCCAGCAGAATTTCAAGGGAAGTTAGAAGAATTCCTGTTGGAATTGTAACATTTTCCAGAGCATTACTATCTACATGCATATTTTCGCACCGTCTCAGAAACAAAGTAGCATAGTAATTTGTGCAATCGGAAGTAGACTTTTTTAAAAAAAAAATGAATGTTGAGGTGACAACTTTTATGTTGGAATAACTGGACATGAGAAGGAATTAAATTTCTTCATGGGTGTAAATCACCCTATGGATGAGCTAATCGCAGGTATCAGGTCAGTCAAGCCAGTTGCTATGGCAACAGCCAAGTGCCCCGACTATATCTATTATTAATGTATGTCAGCTCACTTAGTCTATGAGTTGTCAATCTGTTGGTGTTACTTGTGCAGTGTTACATCTTGAACTGCTGGACTTGTTTAGAGCAACAGAGATATTTTGTACTTGTGTGTATCCATATACATCTGTATCTGCAAAAGTCTACAAGCTGTACATAGTTATGTCCAGAACGGTGTTACTGAGCCTTGTCTTCTGCAGCAGTAAACTATCTGAACCTTTCTCTGACTAGTACTGGGGGTAACTTCCACTGTGTGTGTATTTCACCTGAGATTCCCAACAGTCTACTACCCTATCTATTTTGCTTGTCAAATTGAATCAGATTTGCTGCATGTCTGACATGTTTATAATTCTAGTGGCAACCCTAATCCCAGACACTGGGTGATGATGTCGGCTTCTTCCTTTTCAAATGATAACTTTTAAGTTAAGCCAATTCTTGGATATCTGTATCATTTCTGTAGGCTGTAACGGATTTCCTGCATAATTTCCTGGCCCGCAAACTAAAAACCAGAGGTTAGGACCAAGACTGCACACCTTACATCATGTATATAAAGAAAAGACTCTCAAGATCATAGTTCTCCTCACTGCAGAATTCAGGAAAAAATGTTTTAAAGCCTTACAAACTTTTGCCAACCTAATCAGTCTTCAAATGCAGCCAGTTACCCCAGGGTCTGTATAATCATTTTTCCCCTCCAATAATTTCCCATACACAGCTGTGCTGAAACATCCTACAACCTCTGCAGTTTTGTTACATTTGTCACTTGATGAGTTCTGCAATAAAATATGACTCTGGTAAATCAAATTTACCTCGGTCTAATTATTGTTATGGCTCTGCTGTATATTTAGAACAAATGAGGACTGTGCAGTATTGACAGATATATAATTTTTCCTCCCCCCCCCCTTCTTCAAAATTAATCAGAAAACAGCCATGCTTCCTCAGCAGCTGCATGACAAATCAAGAAATGCATTATTGGATGTTCACCCCCCATTAAAGAGCTTCTCAAAATTCATAGCTCTTGTTTCACAGTCAGTGTAAGAAAGATCATCCACCTTTATCAACTGGTTACATTAATCTAAATTAGCTCCATTATCCTCCTTAGCGTTGTCAGATTTTGCCACTTCCCTGCTGAGGGGAAAGCGTTGAAACTTTCTCCCTTCAGACTCCTTTTCTCTCTAGGGTATCTCTTGTCACAGCGGCTGGCTTTTTATCATTTAATCTCCCCACCTGTGTATGTTATATGCTCATCTAGAAGATCTGCAGTCCTTCCAGCAAGCATCTTCTTGCCCTCATTGGTTTGCCTTGATATTTCACTTGGTGCTTATTAGCTGTGTATCACGCAATCCAAATGTCTCCTCTTTGTCTCTTTGACGTAGAAACAGCACTTATGTTTTCCCCCTCCCTACCATTTTGCAATGTGCTTAATGCAGAAGTAATCTTGATTGGTAGAAATTTACGGCGAAAATCATCAGACTACCTTTGTAGGTTTGCAAGAAGTTCTGTGAGGAGTATTGTTAGAAATATTGTAAAAATGGAAAAGGGGAGATGATATGTTAAGAGAGGCAAAGACAATATAAAGTTAAGTAATGCATAAAAAGTGGGTAAGACGGAAGATAACCAGAGGTCTGATGGAAGTCCAATAATATTATTTTTGTAATAATTTGTGTGGTATGCTTTACAATTTGTATGTTAAAATTAATAAAAATGTATTTTAAAAAAATTTGCAGCGAAAATGTACTTACAAATGCTTGACTTTATTATTGGACTAATCCAGAAGCTGTATCAAGGTTGTGGGGTGTAATCCTCTGGAGCCGAGGATTTCCTGTTTACCTAGAGTGACCATGCATGGGAAATGTTGATCCAGCCAGTTGAACTTCCTGTTACACCTGGCTGGAGCATCCTTCCTTTTGCATGTGACTAGTAGGTGGGCGTGGCCTTTTCAGACCTGGTAAAAGGCCAAGTTGTGTAACCTCCTCTCTTCTTTTTCATCCTGCCTGCTCCCTGCTTCACCTGGACTGCACTAGATTATCTCCCATATGGGGTAAACCTGTTGTACATATTTGTAACTAAAACCTGCCTTCAGGGATCACACTGTGCCCTGCCTGATCGTGAGTAAGACTACTTTTTGTTACTTATGAATAAGACTGTTGTGTCTTTATTCTTTTAGGAGGGATCAAAGGGGTCTTTCCAGGAATAATAGAACATATCTCAATCTGGGCAAGCCAGATTGAATTGCTTATTATCTTAAGAGACTCACATGAGTCTGCAACCAGCTTTCTGCTGTGTAAAAGGGAGAATGTACTCTGCTGTATAAAGAAACTTGCTAGCGTGAGTTAGGAAGGATAATATGAATCAATATATCCTCTCCTGTTACCTACAAGGGTCTGAAGTCACAGCCTTTGAGATCATATTCCTGAGATAGGTATTGACCAATATCTATGGTGGGGTGGCACTATTCTGACCCCCCACCCACCCAACAAGTAGGGCGCTGCTACTTGCTGAGAGGAGAATGGGAGGGACAAAGTGATAGGGAGGTCAGAATGTGCCAGCCGAGCCAATCCAGTGCTCCTGACCTTCCCACCGCCTTCACCCTCCCAGTAAGCAGCAGTGACTCTGCTGCCTGGAGGTCTGGCAGGGTAGCACAGGGTTTTGTTGGGACCCAGACCTTGTCAGAAGTTCATCCTACACTCTAGTAGGAACCTGATTGGCATGTTCCCTCCCTCCTGGTCGATCGTTCAGGAACTTCATAAGCTTTCTTCAGCCCGAACATCACAGCGACCAATGCCAACAGACATTGGCACACTTAGGGATCCGCAGAGTCTTCGCAGCTTCCGTAACAGACCTCAGCAACTCAGTATTTTGGCTAATCTACTTTAAGGTAAAGGTAAAGGTACCCCTGCCTGTACGGGCCAGTCTTGACAGACTCTAGGGTTGTGCGCTCATCTCAATCTAGAGGCTGGGAGCCAGCGCTGTCCGCAGACACTTCCGGGTCACGTGGCCAGTGTGACGAAGCTGCTCTGGCGAACCGGCACCAGAGCAGCACACGGAACGCTGTTTACCTTCCCGCTATAAAGTGGTACCTATTTATCTACTTGCACTTAAGTGTGCTTTCGAACTGCTAGGTGGGCAGGAGCTAGGACCGAACGGCGGGAGCTCACCCCGCCGCGGGGATTCGAACCGCCGACCATGCGATCGGCAAGTCCTAGGTGCTGAGGTTTTACCCACAGTGCCACCCGCAAACACACACGGAGCACTGCAACATGGCTCCCTCTCTCTATAGCATCAGACAGCAAAGAGAAAAAGAACGAATGACAATAGTCCCACTTCACGGAACACAGTAACACAAACATCCTGTCTCCGTCACTTCCCACTCTGTGGAGTCAAAATATATACCGTCATGTGATAGACAACAATCCCATGACTGCAATCATAGAAGAGGAATTCTAACAGACCTAACTCTGATAACGTTCTTGCCATTGCACTTCAAGCCAGGTTGGTAGCAGATGCCACGCTTGTCTTAAGGTTTTTCTGTGTTGGTGTGTATTTGAATCAGTGTATTTTTGTTCATCTGTTCCCAGGGTTCATCCTTTATCACACAGAAGAGTTTCTTTTGGAGAGAGATCTAAATGAAAGTCTGTCCCGTTATCGCTGCTGAAATACAGTTAAGTGCAAGTGAATTTTTCACTCTCGTGGCAAAAAAGAAGAAGTCATTATATGAAATGGACAAAATGATACTTCTCATGCTGGTGTTCCCTTCACTGAATTCCTGATACAGTTCTTGTGATCACTATGGGATGCTGCATTTCTCTGCAATTTTCTAGCATTGGCGTTTATAGAGAACACTTGCTATTTCTCCACACAAGTTACATTTTGTACCTTCAAAAGAAAAAACGCACATACTGGGCTCCCCCCTCCCCCAAAAAAGCTCCTACTGTAAAGCTGAATTCAGACGCTTCTAGCTTATTGTACTTGCGCTCTCAAATACATACACTGCTTTCTTCTTGTTCCTATGGAATGTTTTCATCTCCGCTAACATCAGAAATAGAACTTTTCCTCCTTCTTATTAAAACCCAGGATTGTTCAATGAAGTTGAAGTGTTGGGGATTCAAGACATTATAAAGAAAGTATTTTCTGTATGCTAGCTGCTAGGAAGTGTGGGGTGGGTGTGGCCCTACTTCAATCAGGTCTTGCTTGAGGACTGCCCATGGGCAGTTTGTTAGCCACTGTGAGAATGGGATCCTGGATTAGACAGGCCTTTGGCCCGATCCAACACTCTCTGCTTATGTTAGAGAGGCTTATTGAGAATTAGGCTATCAATGGCTACCAGAGACCTCCAGTATCAGGAGCAGTGTGGCTTTGATTGCCAGTTGCTGGGGGGTCATAAATAGGAGCTTGTAGGTGCCAAACCACTACAACCTCTGGATCCAGCTAGAGTTAGAATTTAAGTAAGGCTTGGGGGTGTTGAAGGTGGGCACTTTTAACAGGTGTATTAAGTTGTGTGCTAGACACTTCTAATCCCCTGGAATCAACAAGTATTAAAAGATGATTAAGCTAGGCTAAGTTTCCTGTGTTGGGGTGATAACCTGGGTGATGGGCCACTAAGAGAACAAAGCATCAAAGAGACTCAGTGAGAGACGTCAAATGGTTGAGGCCTCTTTCCCTCGACAGATTAAGCCAGAGTTTACAGCAGAAAGGTTAGAGGTAGCTGTGATGTGAACTAGAGTTAGGAGTTATGTGACAGAGAAGAAAAGAAGCAGGCAGAGCACAATGATTGGTGTCTGTTTGAATCGAAGGCTGCATCTATGGGAGAAGCAAGACCCTCTGGAGTGATTATGCTGTGAATCCCTCCATCAGGTTGTGTGTGTAAGAGAGTGTGTGTGTAAATATACCATATATCATAAAGACACCACAGTCTCCACTGAGCCTCATTTCCAAAAGGATACATGGATGCTGGTAAAGTGTGCTTGGAACCCCTGGAATCTCATACTGCTTGGAGATTGGGGTGGCATGCAACAGTACTATTGCCTTTGGGGGGGTTATCTTCATATGCAGTGCTTTTCTCTGGGGGGACGCAGGGGGACGCATACCCCTAAACATTTTGTGAATCTAAGTTCGGCCTTATTGAAGGGCAGTATTTCAATATGAATAGGAAAATGAGAGTACGCCTAAACATTTTTTTAGGGGGGAAAGCACTGTTCGTATGATCATCTTAACACGAGGCAGCTGTAGGAACAGCTGCTTCCCAGGTATGAAAAAATGTTCTTCCATTTTTGTTTTTGTTTTTAACTTCATTTCTCTTATCAGTCCTGTCATTTGGGGCTTTATCTACTTCTTGCTGAATTTTCCCTTTGATTCAATTTCCCCACTCACCTTAATCAAGTTTTCCCCGGGCTTACGATGCTTGCAGATTTTTATATATTTATTTTCCAAAAAGTTAGCCAACTAACCAGGCAGAATTTCCTCAACCCTCTCAGCTCTCATTAAAACAGTCTTCTATCAAATTGTCTCGTTGAAATGGACGAAAGGTAGACTGAAAATTGAAATAAAAGGAAAAGGTGGAGATAAATTATGTTTTCCCCCAGGTTTAGGCACATGTTTTATGAAGGTGCAGACCAATTATGACATCTGAAACATTTAATTTGGATGTTGTTGTTTAGAACTTAAAATCAGAGGCACCCCACTAAGGCATGCAGTTTCTAAGAATCCAAGTGCTTCTCATATTCTACCAGGTATGAATACAGAATTTGCAATTGTGAATTTGGATTGTGCCCAGAATATTATAAGAGAAGACCAGCTTTCTGCGTTCATGGTCTTCATCGATGACCCTTTCCAGCACTGTAATATGGAACAGATAGGATGCATATAACTCATGCAAAGCTGACTGCAGCTTACTAGTCACGTATTGTGCCTTTCCAGAAGCTTAAGAGCATCTTTGCTTTTGCATTCGCAAGTAGGCCTCATAAAGGCAGAAGTTTTATCAAGCCCCAGGAGAACACTATATGCAGCCTGTGAACTGCATTCAGATTGGCAGGCCACAAGTTGTTTAGGACTGATCTAGATGTTTCCAAAGAGCATTGGTCACGTCCTAGGCTTGGTTCTAATAGAGTTTTCAACCCTGTTCAACTTCTGGTTGTGGAGTTGTTATACAGTGGTACCTCGGGTTAAGAACCTAACTCGTTCTGGAGGTCCGTTCTTAACCTGAAACTGTTCTTAACCTGAGGTATCACTTTAGCTAATGGGGCCTCCCACTGCTACCGCACAATTTCTGTTCTCATCCTGAAGCAAAGTTCTTAACTCAAGGTACTATTTCTGGGTTAGTGTAGTCTGTAAACTGAAGCGTCTGTAACCTGAAACATCTGTAACCTAAGGTACCACTGTATAGTGGCATAGATAAAGCTACAGTGACCATGTATCACACAGTGCTTGCATTGGAGCAAGTACAGCAGTGGTCTGATTCTTTGGAGTGACTTAAATACTATTTTAAAGCAAGAAGAATGCTCAGCAGCCACTTTGATTTTTGATGGTCAATGAGCAAAAAGACTTACAGTTGCTTATGGAAGTTTGTGGCACCTCAGAAACCAAGTGAGAAAACTAAAATGTATCATGAGGAGAAGTCCATACAGAGGATGAATAAACAACAGCAAAAAGCCTTCAACACAAAACAGTTCCTGAAGAATAGAATGCAGACTAGAAACTGAAAGCATAGTGCCTGAGAGTTGTCTCTAGCAGAACCCTGTATGGCAAGTCAGAAGGGCCAACATACTATGAACAACTTTGAGAGAATTATGCACAACAGCATGTAAGCCCACCACCTTAGCCAACGATACAGGGCCTCAAGTTTCATAGCTGGAAGTAGTTTCTGAATTTGTAGCAGGGTTGCCTCATCCGGCAGAATTGTGTGAATTTGGAGGTGTAGGCCAGGGGACCCTGTGAGCTACCATATGTTTTTGGACTATAACTCCCATCAACCAGCATATTAGCTATGCTGGCTGAGAGGGATGGAATCCAGCCGCATCTGAATGGCCACAGGTTAGCCACCATTTGTGCAGAATAATATTAAAATCTCTGCTGAGTCTTTAAAAGCCTAAAATTACTGAGATATGCTAACCCTCAGGTCATGACGCAGCTGACATGACAAGTATGAAAAGTATTTCATAGAATCATAGAATCATAGAATCATAGAATCATAGAATCATAGAGTTGGAAGAGACCACAAGGGCCATCGAGTCCAACCCCCTGCCAAGCAGGAAACACCATCAGAGCACTCCTGACATATGGTTGTCAAGCCTCTGCTTAAAGACCTCCAAAGTAGGAGACTCCACCACACTCCTTGGCAGCAAATTCCACTGTCGAACAGCTCTTACTGTCAGTCAGCCAGTTACAAATCCACTGAGTGGTAGCATAGTCAAGACCGCATTTTACCAGCTTCTTTACAAGAATATCATGGGGCACCTTGTCAAATGCCTTGCTGAAATCAAGGTAGGCTACATCCACTGCGTTCCCTTCATCTACCAGGCTTGTAATTCTGTCAAAAAACGAGATCAGGTTAGTCTGACATGACTTATTTTTCAGAAATCCATGCTGACTTTTGGTGAGCACAGCATTCCTTTCCAGGTGCTCACAGACTGTTTGCTTAATGATCTGCTCCAGAATCTTCCCTGCTATTGATGTCAGACTGACTGGGCGGTAATTATTTGGGTCCTCTCTTTTCCCCTTTTTGAAAATAGGGACAACATTTGCCCTCCTCCAGTCTGCCGGGACTTCGCCTGTTCTCCAGGAATTCTCAAAGATGACTGCCAGTGGTTCTGAGATCACATCTGCCAGTTCTTTTAATACTCTTGGATGCAGTTCATCTGGCCCTGGAGACTTGAATACATCTAAACTAGCCAAATATTCTTGTACTATCTCCTTAGTTATTCTGGGCTGTGTTTCCTTTGCTGAATCATTTGCTCCAAATTCTTCAGGTCGGGCATTGTTTTCTTTATCGGAGAAGACTGAGGCAAAGAAGGCATTGAGTAGTTCAGCCCTTTCTGTGTCCCCTGTTTGCATTTCGCCATCTTCTCCTCTGAGTGACCCCATTGTTTCTTTGTTCTTCCTTTTGCTACGAACATACCCATAAAAGCCTTTTTTGTTGCTTTTAACCTCTCTAGCAAGCCTGAGTTCATTCTGTGCTTTAGCTTTTCTGACTTTGTGTCTACACGTGCTGGCTATTTGTTTGAATTCCTCTTTGGTGGTTTCCCCCCTTTTCCATTTTTTGTACACATCCTTTTTAAATCTTAATTCAGTTAAAAGTTCTTTAGATAGCCACCCTGGCTTCTTTAGGCACCTTCCATGTTTCCGTCTCATTGGTATTGCCTGACGTTGTGCTTGTAGTATCTCCCTCTTAACAAACTCCCAGCCATCATGAACTCCCTTTCCTTTTAGTATTGTTGTCCATGGGATCTCACCCAGCACTTCCCTAAGTTTTATGAAGTCGGCTTTCTTAAAGTCAAGAAATTGAGTCCTAGTATGCTTGGCTGCTCCTTTCCGCTGTATAGTAAACTTCAGAAGAGCATGATCACTCGCGCCTAATGATCCTTCCACATCTACCCCACTAACCAGGTCATCAACATTGGTTAGGACCAGATCTAAAATGGCTGTTCCTCTTGTTGCTTCTCCCACTTTCTGGACAATGAAGTTGTCTGCAAGGCCAGTGAGGAATCTGTTTGACCTTATGCTCTTGGCTGAGTTTGACGTCCAACAAATATCCGGGTAATTGAAGTCCCCCATTACTACTATCTCCCTTCCTTTTGCATGCTTGGCCATCTGTTCCAGGAAGGCATCATCTATGTCCTCCGTTTGGCTTGGGGATCTATAGTAAACTACTGCAGTGGCTCAAGGTACTGCCTGCTCTGGGTGGTAGTCAGCTGGGATTTACTCAGAGTTGTTGCTATTGTTTAGTCATCTTAGTCATGTTCGACTCTCTGTGACCCCATGAACCAGAGCATGCCTTGGAAACTCTCACTTTCTTCACAAAGCTTCTCCTTTTTTTATGTCCATGGAGTTTTCTTGGCAAAATACTGGAGTGGTTTGCCAGTTCCTTCTCCAGGTGGATCACATTTAGTCTAAACTCTCGGCTATGACCTGTCCATCTTGGGTGGCCCTGCACAGCATACCTCATAGCATCTTGGAGTTATTCAAGCTCCTTCACCACAACAAGGCAGTGATCCATGAAGGGGTTACTCAGAGTAGACATACTGAAATTAATGGGCATGGCTATGTTAGGTCCATTAATTTCAATGGGTCTACTCTTGAGTAAAACTTGTTGACTACCACTTTCTGATTGGCAGTTGTTCAACAGAAGGTTTCTTCTACATTATTACCCAATATTCTTTTAATGAGAATTGCAAAGTATGGTCTTTCTGCATGCATGACAGTTCATGAATTTAGAATAGCCTTCCCCTCATTAGAATATCTCTCACACAGAAGACACTGATTTGATTTATGCCTGATCTTCATTTTGAAAACAATGCCAGATAGGGATCAGTGTGTGACATCAGGTTTATCAAGCTGATAGCTTTTCACATGGGTAGAGCAACATGCAAAGAGAAAACCCTGCTCTAAATCTCAGTTCTTAATTTAGAGAACATGTCAGGATTTTTTTTTAATAAAAAAAATAAAAAATGGCACTCTGAATATTTTGCGCTGCCAGCTTCCATCAGCCTCTTGTGTGCAGCTGTCAGTGCCAGACAGAGTCAGCAGAAGAGTTGGTTAAATCTTTCTTTGCCAGCTGTGCAAAGTTTTATATCGAGCAGTTATGAGACTTGGCGTGAGTTTTCAACTTCACTCTCTGGCTTGCCAACCCCTGCAGATGGCTGGGCCCAAGATGATAGCGCAAAGGTGCAACATGAAATGCATGGGCTTCTGAGGATCCTATGAAATATCAACAGATGCAAGGCCCTTCTATTTTGGTGTTGACTTTTACTTTATGGAAAACTGAATGACAACTAGAGAGTGGAAAAGGAGAAAGAAATCCAAGAAATATCATTAGTTTTACCGAGACAGCAGACACCACTTTCCACTCCTGCTTATATAAGGGCCATGATCCCTGACAAGACAGAAGTACTGTTTTTGGGGAACAGGGAGTGGGTGGGTATGGGGGACTCCCTGGTCCTGAATGGGGTAACTGTGCCTCTGAAGGACCAGGTGCGCAGCCTGGGAATCATTTTGGACTCACAGCTGTCCATGGAGGCGCAGGCCAATTCTGTGTACAGGGCAGCTGTTTATCAGCCCCATCTGGAATGCAGGCTGAGACCCTACCTGCCCGCAGACTGTTTTGCCAGAGTGGTGCATGCTCTAGTTATCTCCCGCTTGGAGTACTGCTATGCGCTCTATGTGGGGCTACCTTTGAAGGTAACCCGGAAACTGCAATTAATCCAGAATGCGGCAGCTAGACTGGTGACTGGGAATGGCCACTGGGACCATATAACCATGCTATGCGCTCTATGTGGGGCTACCTTTGAAGGTAACCCGGAAACTGCAATTAATCCAGAATGCGGCAGCTAGACTGGTGACTGGGAATGGCCACTGGGACCATATATAACTCAGCCCTGTATACCTGAAGGAGCGTCTCCACCCCCTTTGTTCTTCCCGGACACTGAGATCTAGTGCCGAGGGCTTTCTGGCAGTTCCCTCATTGTGAGAAGTGAGGTTACAGGGAACCAGACATAGGGCCTTCTTGGTAGTGGCACCCACCCTGTGGAACACCCTCCTATCAGACATCAAGAAAATAATCAACTCTCTGACTTTTAGAAGACATCTGAAGGCAGCCATGTTTAGGGAAGTTTTTAATATTTAATGCTGTATTGTTTTTAACACTCGATTGAGAGCCTCCCAGAGTGGCTGGGGAAACTCAGCCAGATGGATGGGGTATAAATAATAAATGATGATGATGATTCTTGAGATCTAGTGCTGAAAAGTGAGTTGCAAGACCGTGGGATGCTTGTCTGTGTGATGGTGCAGTTGGGTGAATACTTTGCACCGCTCCCAGATTCCTGGTTTTCAGTGGATGCCAACCAGCATTTGGAGTCTTTTGATATGCAGCCTCACACAAACTAATGCTGGGAATCTGTCCTCTGTAACTGATTTAATGTGCTGTTGCAATGCACCACTGCCTATTTTCAGAAGAAAAGAGTTAAAGTTTGAGAGTTTGGGTGGTCTTTTTCATTAGAATTTCAGCCAGAGGTGGTTGATGCCAATCATTTCCCAACAGATGATGAACGTTGTTGCTCTGTGTATTTTTATTGAATTCACTGGATTGTCTAGCCAATTGAATATTGCACTGCTGTAGCAGAGACTTGTGGGATTTTATATGAAATTGTGATGAAGGCTAGTGATTACTTGTAATGAGTGGACATCTTCTAGAGGGTTATTTCTGGGTTTTCAGTGTGAGTGGTGAATTGAGAGAATGGACAGATGAAGCTGCTTTATACTGAGAGCAAAGGCTGCTACTCTGTATGCAGAAGCATCGACCTTTCTGGTTTGCAGTTTGCTGTTGTTGCTTCATCTGCTGCAGTGGATGTTTTGAAAAATAAAGCAAGGTGCTCGTTCCTGTGTCAGCCTGTCATTTGCTTAATGCATTTGAGCTTCTCTTTGCTAACTTAAGTACTCTCACTTCAGGGAAAATACAAAGCATACAAAATGCTTTGATCTGCATTCCAAACGTTTTGTTCGTTAAGCACCGCTTTCACATAGAATCTCTAGTTTGTTTTTTGCCGTCTTTGTTTGAATGTTTCCAGGTAGCCTCACAAATCTGAGATCTTTAATTTAAAAGAAAGCAATGATAGCATCTTGGCACTGGGCCATCTTTAAGGCTTTAAGGCTGCAAACCCAACCCCACAAACCAGGGAGTAAACCTCATTGAACTCAACAGATCTTCATTCTGAGTAGACATGGTTAGAATTGCCCTGAAAAATTGTATGTATCTTTCAAATGGAAGCTAATGGTTTTTTAAAAAAATCTGTGCAAACTATCTAAAACCAAGCATATTCAAAAGACAATAACATACTGGATGGACATAATATGCTATAGTTTGCTATTTATGATATTGTAAATTGTTGTTGTTTAGTCCTTTAGTCGTGTCCAACTCTTTGTGACCCCCATGGACCTGTCTTCAAAATTGTAAATACTGTGTTTTATTATTGTTCTGTTTGTGAGCTGCAAAGGTAACAATGAAGTAACTCAGGTTCACCCTATACCTCTGGATTCAACCCTGAGTCTAGATACCCAGGTTTCAGCAGTGTCCAGGAGTGCATTTGCACATTTAAAGCTAGTGCTCCAGCTACACCCATTCCTGGAGATGTCTGATCTAACCATCGTTGTTCATGCCTTTGTTATTCCTGTTTGGATTACTGTAATGTGCTCTGCATGGGGCTGCCTTTGGAAAGTGTTCAGAAACTCAAATGGGTCCAAGATACTGTGGCCAGATTGGTGGCTGCACCTGGTTACAAGGAGAACAGAAACTCAATGTTGCATCAGCACCTCTGGCTACGGATCTGTTCCTGAGCACAATTCAAAGTGCTGGTTATGACCTACAAAGCCCAATACAACTTGGGACCGACCAGGCTCTCTGAAGCACTGCATCTCCCTATAGGAGCCTGCTCCAGCTTCGAGGCACATTTGCTGAGGACATGAGAAATGGCCTTCTTTGCATGCTTCTCATAGACATCTGGTTGGCCACTGTGGTAACAGGATGCTGGACTAGATGGGCCACTGGCCTGATTCAGCAGGGCTCCTCTTAACATGCTTATGTTTAAAATATGGCAAGACAGCACTGTTTTGTATGGGGTGCTGGTCATTCTTCTGACTTGGAGCTGGACTTCTGCACTTTCAGTGGCAAAATCAGGAACATGATGGGCAGCAAAGCAGATTCAGAATTCTTCCAAATCCTTGAAGAGAATACGTCACAAAACAGTGCCCTAAAATACATACCTGGACTTGTTTCAATTAATGTCTGCAGGAGACTTTGTGGATATTTAAGTTATAATTAGAAAAATCTTTTTTTTAAAATGATATTTATTAAAAGTTTAAGAATTACAGAAAAAAGAAAAAAAGAAAACAACAAAAAAATTGACAAAACATACATTACAATACCTAAAAGGAAAAGCATAAAAAACAATACAACAATACAGCAAAAAACCCCATAACATTAAAACACACATCCAATGTTCCATATCTTTATCTTTCATTTACTTGTTTCATCGACCTCCTCACACCTCCCTTTTTGTATTCTAATTTAATTAATTGTTTCAGCAAATTCTTTCCATCTTTCTCAATTTTTGTTATATAATTTATCTTAACGATCTAACCTTTTAATTAACTCAACAAATCCTTTCCATCTTTCACTATATTCTGTCATTCAATTTACCTTAATTTATTTAACCTTATCTTACCATAAAAAACCTTAAAACTTAAAACTTAATATTTATTTGTACATAACTCCTTATATCATTTCTACTAAAGCCAAATAGTTTCATTCCAACATTTTTCCTAATACTCGTTAATTGTACACTAATTCTCAAAATATTTTTTTTTAAAAAAAACTTTCTTCAAATCTTCATCCAACGTCTCTTCTTCCTGGTCTAGGGTTTTGTCAGTCCTTCTTGTCCATTCCATGTAGTCCATCAACCTGGTGAACTTATGTCCGAGGCTCTTAAGTCTTTTCCATGTCCCTTCTGCAGAACTTCTTCTTGTTTATACCTGCACTTTACTTTGTCTTTTGTTGATCTTTTTCTTAATTTCTTTCCTTTCTCATTGGGGGGTAGGTCTCAGGAGGACTCCAATCCAAAAATATCTCCATCTCCCCTCAGCAGATCAGCCCATTCCCCACAGTCCCATTCCCCACAGTGAACACTGTAATCCAGGAAGTATTTAAAAGCATGTTTCAAAGCCCTTCCAAAATTAAGAGCCCTCACAACTCCAGACCCCCCGTGGTCCACTCCAGATTCAAACTTCAAGAACAGCGGCTTATGCTCCTGCAAGGCCTCAGGTCTCTCCATTTGTGTTACTTGAGGTTCAGCAGCAACCTCCTCCATTATCTTCTGCACTTGTGCTTGCCCTGTCAAAACAGGTTCCTGGGCTGGTTCCTGAATGGTTTCTATATGGGTATTCGCCGTTTGTGCAAAGTTTTTAACTGCAACAGTCATCAAATCCATCTTCCCATGCATCTGCTCCAGCAAAGCGCTTGTCTTGCAAAAAGCAAGCACCAAAACTTCTTCTAAACACATTTTTATTCAAGGTCAGAGTCTGGTCTCACGATCCTAATCTTACAGCTGTGAAGTCCCCAGATCGACTCCAGCAACAAATTAACAAGCTCCCTCTAGAGGAGACAATTTCTATTTGTATCCATCTTTTGAAAGCAGGACCAACAAAAGAAAATTACTTTCATTTTTCAAATATTTTGTTTCTTTTGAATGCAAGATTCAATTTGTTTCTCTTTTTTGACTATCTGTCAAAAGACGTTCCATTCACAGTCGATGAACTTCCCCATAAATTTCTGTCTCTGACACCCCGTTCCCAGGTTTGAGACGGTGGAAATTTATCTTTCTTTACTCTCTCTCCTGCAGGCTTAAACAGTCAAAAATCCCCCCCCCCTTTTCTCCTGCTTCCAAGGCGGGTTTTGGTGGTAATAACTGAAGGAAATTTAGACCTTTATATACGACTTTCCAGACTTTAGCTTGCAAAGTTTTTGCTTCAATCTATTTACAAAAACGGGAGGCGGACTTCCTGTTTAGAGCCTTCCCACTTCAGTGCCAAATTAAAAAGTTTCTTAATCCAATTTTCCGTTCTTCTCACGGGTACTTGTTTAGAGTCCAATTGTCCACAGGAAAAAGTCAGCGCTCTCTGGCAACGGCTGTGCGGCTTCACTCTGTAAAAGTAGCGGTTGATTCAAAACACCGCGCCACTCACCCCACATCGCTTCGAATCCCCGAAAAAGGGTTTCCCTGCGAGTAGGGGAGGCGCTCCTGGTGTCAGCCGAATCCCACGTTCCCAGGCTTCCTCCGCCTGGGATTTTTAAAGGGTCTCCGCCTTTGCCGCGGCGGCAAGACCAGATTTTCACGGAGCGGGTTCCTCTCGGTCAGAGGAACTCCGCCATTGCCGATGGCGCTAACCCGGAAGTCCTAGAAAAATCTTAATAAATATTCATAAAGGAAACAGCTTATAAGAAGTAAATAAGGAGGCCAGATACAGGATAAGGAAGTCTTTTATTTGGTTGTTTGTATTGTTGTATGTTATGCTTATTGTATGTTATGTTCACATTTAATGAGGGTGGATTTCTGTATTGGAGGGGTTACGTTATGTTGTAAATAAAATTCCCAATAAAAAAAATTAACAGAATTCTTCTAAATTATTTTTGGAAATGGCTTTCCAAGGCAAACTGAGAACATTTGCCTTGCACCCACAAACCCTCATAAAGAGGCAAGGTGCAGAGGTGGGATAGCTAAGGGACACAAGTTTATTTAAGTTTTACCATGCTAAATTTGCAGCCAGAATCTGAATAGTTGTACAGCTATATGTAGCCTTCTTGCCTCCTCTTCACTTGATGTTATAGGTGAGCCTTAACCCAGCCTGAGAACAAGAAGCAGATGTCCCTGCTTTTACCACCCACATTTACACCTGCCCTAGCTTTCACAGCATGGTACACAAACACAGCATCATCTCTTAAATCAGAGCACAATGCTTTGAGAGCAGGAAGTTAGCTACAGAGAAAAGAATTCTTAGAATTGCCGGAATCTTTGTAAACCTGCTTTTGGAAAGAATTTTCCTTGGGGACCTCTGGGTCGGAGGCCTTTTCTATCATTCCTTTCAGCCTCACCCGCTGTCCCCAGTCATTAATACACTCCAAGAATAGATTTTGAAAAGTTTTACAGAACATTATGAAAAAGTTAGAATTCATTGAATTCAAAAGATAATTCTAAGCTTGCAGAAGTAATGCAAAAAGAAAAAGGAAAGAAAGATAATTGATTAGAATGATAACTAATGGTAATATAAACCTGGTGGATTTGTTACAGATTGAAATGAGAGCCTTCTTCTTCTTTTATTTGTATTTCAGAGTACAGGGGAAGGTAAGCCTTGGCCTACAATCTGGATCCCTCATGCAGTCCAATTACATCTGTCCCTATGGGGCCCATTCAGCCCATCAGCTGTTTAGCTGGGAGCTGCAGTTGCAAGTTCAAGAACTGTGGTTTTGTGAAAAAAATGTACAACTGCAGTTCCTTCTGCAAGAAGATCTGCTGCATGAGGTTCAAAATGGAGGAGTACATGACTCAGCAGAGAGGCAACCCTTGCAAATATGCAAAAAGGCATCTGTGCACTGCACAACAGCATGAATACCATTTTAGGGATGAAACTGCATCTTGAAATTTGATGCTTTGAACAGGTGTAAGGCAAGGGTTGTAGTTTAGCTGTGCATTCTTCTGCTGGGATTGCTGAGTTCTTTTTGACTTTTTCCTCAGCCAGGAAAGATAAAGCATATTGCAGATGTGCTACCGACACACACTCCAAACTTTGTAGGAGTCTGTGGAGAAAATGGAAGATGAAATCTGAGCAGCATTACTAAGAATTTAAACAAGTCTCTTTGTTTTCATGGGAAATAGGTAGGTGAGGGGAAATAGGTGTGTGTGTGTGTGTGTGTGTGTGTGTAGGTGCATGATAGTGTGGGTGTGTCTAGCTCCTCATACTTCTGAGTCTAACTTGGAAACCTTTGGAATGCTGCCCTTAGCAGGTTTCCACTTGGATTGTCCTGCCCTGGCCTGACGAAAGGTTATCTATCCCTAATTTATATCTTGCCTTTCCAAAAAGTTTCAAGGTGGCTAGGAAAGAAAAATAAATACAAATTGATAGATAAAAATGCAATAAAAATACAATTGAGTTACAATGAAACACTAAAGCATCATTACTTAAAAGAAACAGAGCAGCAAAAACCAAAAAGATAACTGTAAAGCAGTAATAAAAACCTGTCAACCAAAGCTCACTAAAATCACTATCAACTGAAGTCTTTCTCTGAAATGAAGTTTTTTCTCTGCTTCAGAAGACAATCAAAGAAGTGGTAGGGCAGATCTTTCTGAACATGGAATCTGGGTTCAGCCATTGGAAAAAGCTCCCTCTTTCTGATCTCTATCAGTGTTATGATTTTGGAATGCACTATGTTAATTATCTTAATGCCGTAATACCTTATAGGTGGTTCTTCAAGTATCCTGGTCCAATCTGTATATGACTTTAGATGTTATAACCAATAATTTCAGTTGGATCTGGTCCTGTCAGTATATGGCCAGAATATGAAAACCAATCAGGCGGCCGTACAGCTTTTTCAGGATAGGTGTAACATGCTTACAAAATTCAGGTCCAATTAATAAGATAGCTACAATATTTTGAACAATATGAACAAAGTCCCCATGTAGAGCACACTACAGTGACAAATGTGTGGTGCGACTCTTGCAAGTGTTGCCCTGACCAGATTTTCATTCTCTGGAACAAGTGGAGTTGGTGTAACAGCCTAATCTGGAAAAAGCATCTCCAGCCACACCTGTCACCTGAGTACTAACACTCAAAACTTTGTCCAGATATACTCCTAATCTACAAATTTATGAAACTGCCCCTCTAAGAAGGACCTGCAGAACAGTGACTATAAGCCCTACCCTGGTGGTTGCCCACACCAAAGTGTGGATTTCCAGCTGCCCGTCTCCTCATTAAGGTAGGGACATCTGCAAAATGTCCTCACCAACCCAGTATTTTCCTGGAACTTTCCCCCTTTAAGTGTGGGGTTTCCTGATCCTTGGAAAGTCCAAAATGACCAAGACCAGGGGGGAACACACATTTTAAAGGGGAGAAGTATTGGACAACACTGGGGTACAGAGGACATTGTGTGGAAGCCCCTGCTTTAATGCAGAGAGAGGCATGTGCAAATCCACATTGAGCTTTGGAGTGAACAAGCCTATGGTGTGTGGAAAGTAGCTGAAAAGTCCTACAAAATGAAAAGGGATACTCTTCACACATGGAAGATTGTCCACCAGAATGACCAAGGGCACATGGAGTAGCACACCTTGTCTCTTCTTCATACTGGGGTATTGTCTGAGCTTGACTAAGGTCTCGTCACCATTTCTGCCTCTCATATTCCATAGAGAAAAACATCTCTGCCCTCAAGACAATCATTCAGTCATGAGCCAGAGTTTCTTGATCAAAGTTTTTTCCCCATTCCACTCCACAGCTTCTGGAGTGATCACCTGCACCATTCATGCATAATTGTCCCCTCAATGAAGGTGAGTAACAACACCCACTTTCTAGCCTCCAGTGTTTCAACCGAGGTGGACTCTCCTGCCCTGAACCACCACCAGATGTCTATCCAAGAACAGTCTTGCCCTGAATGGAGGAGAGAGCTAGAATTGTTCTTTTTTGTAGTTTTCCTTTACTGTTTTATTATGCAGTTCTGATTTTTCTAAGTAAATTGCTTTGTGAAGTTCACTTGTACAAAACATGAAGCAGGATCACTCTTAACTTTAAGACAACTTATAGGGACATGGATTCTGTTCATGTGAAGCCTCAGCAAAACCTAAGCCCTGAATACAACCCTAAACCCCTCAGCCCACCAGGGGATTCTCATTTGTAAGCCAGTCCACCACTATGAAATTCAGAAGCTGAAAATAAAAATTGATCTAATATAAGACTGTGCCTGACCTCTGGTGTTCTCCATTCTTTCAAATCAAGGCAAACAGAAATCTTCTGTGCCCAAAGCTATAAAGGTGGAATAAGTTGCTAAATCATTAAAATTCTGTATATTTAGCCTTGTACTCTGGGGCAATTCTATGTTTTGTAAAAGATTAAAAAAAGAAGTAGAAATAGAATTTCAGGGCCGGGTTTTATTCATCATTCCCTTATCAAATATCTCTGGTGTCCTTTGACAAGTACGATAGCATTAGTTATAACTCATGCTACCCCAAAGCTTACAATCTTGAGAGGGGCCCTGTGGGAGGCCAATTCAAAAAGTTCAGCATGCAGAAAATCATTTTATTTAATGGCAGATTCCTGAGAAAGCTACCTGAGCTAACGACTCATGTTTGTCCTCGGGTAATGCATGTGCACTGGGAAAACAACCAGAACCCTTATATCAAAATGTAGGGGGTTTCGTGAATGACATCGGGACTTGAGCCTATTCGCCTATGCAACAAAAATTTCATCAAAACATGTTACCCACAACAGCATGTGGGAAAGGCAAGATGACAAGGTGAAGATTGCAGAAGAATGTTTCTCCCCCCCCCTTTCTCCTCCTAGCAGACAGATGTTACTGGTAGTTCTTGCAAGTTTGTTTGCTTCTATTCTTGTTTTCCTTTCGGCGCTGGAAAATTTGCTGACGGCATTTTGTTCCATTGATTAAAAAGGAAGGAAGGAAGGAAGGAAGAATGTCCTATGGGAACCAGAAGCTTTATCACATTGTACATTTCCTCAGGTCACAGGTGGGAAGGAGGCGGAAGAATCAGAAGGCTAGTTCTTTATGATAGCTCACGTCTCCCCTTTGTGTCAAGCTGCAGATGTCAGCGTGAAGATGCTGAGGATTCTGAAGGGATTGTCTTAAATTTTGTGCTTGCCATTGCAAGGTTCATTGTGAAGAATTGTGTGGGGAACTGTACATGGAACACCATGACAACAAATGGCTTCGCTGACTGGCTCAGTTCACAACCTAGCACATGAGTTGGTTATTAATGCCAGAGCATTGGGCTCATATCCTTTCCTAGCTGTACCCAGCCACCTCCTCCCCTTATCTGTTCTGATTCCCCCTTCTTCTTTGTCTTCTTCTTCTTCTTCTTCTTTGCAGAAATCATGCTTTGCCATTACATCAGGTGCTCATCAAGGTTGACATATTTTTAAAAGTTAAAATCCAGGCACAAAAGTTGTTGAGCTTTCTTTGTTTATGAGATTCCCCCCCCCAAAAAAAAAATCTAAATAAGAGAGAGAGAGAGAGTTTTGGAACTATTTCTGAGAAAATTCACCAAAAAATCAATACATCCAATATAGGCTGACATACATCTGGATTTTCCTGGACATTTTAACCAATTTCTGAAAAAATCTGCCCTGAGACTGTTTTTGGAGGACAAATCCCAGATATGTCAGGGAAATTCTGGATGTTTGGCAGCCCTATCAAACGTGGCTTAAGCACACAAGGAGTGACTGGGCACAAAAGCACTAGTGTCATTTCCCATCTGCTTCCATATCACCTTCAGTGAGTTGGAGAGTGATTTGCAGTGGCAGGGGGGACACCTCTTTTCAGAGGCACCAGCTTCTCCAGACGATTGGGAAGCCCAATGTGATGTCGAATGTACAATGTTGCAAGGCGTCCTCTGAGAGGGCCCAGCCCCATAAAAAAAGAACGTTTTGGGTGTGTGTGAAACTGACTTAGCCCCTAGGGGTCGGCACCTATACCTCATGTACCAATGGAGGTTCCCTACAGATTTTTGAATCCTGATTAAAGAACATCAGTATAATGACAACAATAGCACTAGGTTTCTGTTGCTATTCACACCACCTTTCTGAATGCAAAGAGCCAGATAATAATAATAATAATAATAATAATAATTTATATCCCGCCCTCCCCAGCCGAAACCGGGCTCAGAGCAGTTAACAACAGTAAAAAAAAACACAGTTTATGTAATATGACAACAAGCAGTAAAATATCATATCTAAAAGCAAGGTTTTTTGGAGGGGGGAACAAACCACCTTTCCAAAACGCTGAAGAACAAAACATGAAACATGAAAAAAGCATAAGAAAACACAGCTGGAAAGAGTGGAAACCTTGAACACATTGGTGCCATGTTGTCTCCCAAAACAAATTGGTCTTAATTTCCATCCATGATCTGCCCCTGCAGATGCCACAGGTGAAGGCATTGCGTAAGCCAGGTGCCACTCCAAACCACCACAATTCTTTGGGCAAGCCAACCTTACTGTGAATCCTAAGAGGTGGGTCTCCTCTTAAAGAACTTTAATTCCAAGGGTGTTTACTGCTTCATGATAAAGGCAGCAGTTCTGGGTTGAGGGGAGCTCAGAGGCTTCACAAGAAGTCCCTGTGTGTGTAGCTGTGCCCATGGAAAGCTGCTTTGTCACATTTCTAGTCGTGGCTCTCCAGGGTATCAGTCTACGAAAACTATTCACAGCCTAGACTTCATAGCGTTCTAAAGTGTGAAACCAGCATCTTGAACTCACCCCGGAAACAACCTAGTTGTATTTATTTGTTCTGAATATTCCAAGTAAATTTGGAGCTTGAATTTTTCATTGGGTTGGAAAAGAGCAGTCCTAATAAAAATAAGGCAACATTTCTTTCTACCAAGGACTTGTTATTTAAAAAAAAAGATTTTTCATTGGGACGATATTAAAAAAGGAAACCTGTCAATTTTGGATTTGATTCAAATTTTCTTCTCGTAGTACATCTACAGAAAAAGCCCTTTTACGGTGCAACAAAAGAATACTTTGGAGGAACCGGAAGAGTACAAAATAGGTGTAATCAAACCTCTCTTTCAGTGTACTGATTCTATAATCCCTCTGTATCAGAGTTAGCAGATGGCTTTCTTCCTAGCTTAAATTGCCCAGAATTCATTTTAATATTTTAGGATTCTCTGAGCTTGTCTAGAAGGAATTGAGTTATATTGTCTTCCATTTCTGGACTCCTTCCAAGCTCCTACCTACTCTGTGTGGTCTCTTACCATCTGTGAATGAAAGATTGGCATTGGCCTTTTACAGTACTCTCAAGCACATTGGGCTAGGGGTTATTTATTACTACAATCACTACTACTACTGAGGAGGAGGAGGATGGTGATGTATTGAAAATGACTACAAGTGGCTGTGGATTATTCAGTGGCACTCTTAAACTCTGGACAATTTATTTATTCCTTACTGAGTGGCGAGCAAACAAAACATATGTTGGTCTGGATCCAAAGAACCATGAATGGATGAGAATTTGGGGTGCCTTGATATGTTGTTGTTGTTTCAATAGTAATGTTTGCACAAGTTCTTGTCATAAGCAGAAGTCCAACCTTGGCTTAATTTCTTTTTTATGTGTCAAGTCTAGCAGAAAGGGCAAAATAGCCTTTGTATTATAAACAGACCATTACACATGGTACATTTGTGGGATAAGCAGTTGGGTATGACAAAAAAAAAAACCCCACAGCTTTCTACAGCTATCTGGTGAATGAATGAGCCACATGAAAGGACCAACCCTACCATTAGGCATGATGACACCTGCCTCAGGCAGCATATTTTGGTAACCTTGAAGCCATCAAATTGTCAGTCATTCAGTTTATTATTATATTTTTACTACTTGGGCTGCTGTTTTGGATTTCTTGCCTCAGGCACCAAAATGACTTGGGCCTTCTCTGCATTTACGTCTTAACTGATGATTGGGAAAAGTTGGTTTCCAGAAATACTTCCACGAAATGGTCTTCTGAATGTCACTGCTTGTGGAAACAGTAGCATAAGTCCAGAAAATGAGAGGGAAAATGCCTCCAGGAAGCAGGAATTAATTTGTGTGTAGTCTTGAAGCTATTTTGGGGTATGGTTCTTTAAGTTCTGCTGACTGTGCCATCTATATTCCAGTAGGGGTGGAAGAAAAATCCATTTTAAATTAATTTGTATATGGAGTTTGGCAGTTCTGACCTCCTTTTGTATCAAACACTCACTTAAGCCATTCATGCACTTTTTTGGGGGGGGGGTGAACAAATTATAAGCAAAATATATTGTATATATTATGTATAAAATGTATAAAAGAGTCAAGCCCCTTAATTCTGTAAGTATTAACACATACAACGTATTTTTATAAGTCACATGCTTATATGTGATAATATTATACATATAATGTATATGATGATGCATATATGTAAGAAGTGTTCGTATTTTTAGCAGATTGATTAAAAAGAAACTCAAGAAGTGAGGCAGGTATTAGAAAATATATGTGCAGATAAGGTTGACATGGAGCTACTCAACAAATCCCATCCCTAATTCCAGAGTAGTCCTGCTAGCTCATCTGGATTAGAAGCAACCAGTATGGAGACTGAAATATCCATATTGACTCTGGATATCCGGTATGTTGGTAACCTACAAAGTCCTCCTCCTGAAAGATGGGCCCACTTGCCTACAGTGGTCACCCATAAACACTGAACCTAAGTGGAAAAAGGGGATCTGCAGATGAACAGAGGTTTACTTTTATATAATCATGTGGCACCTGCTCAGTTTGAATCAGCAGAAGCAGACTTCTTTGGTCAGCAACAATACCCTTGCCTTCTCTGCTTTTCTTCTTTTTTAAAAAACTTTTTATTTTGAATTTCCTGGAACATATAATGGGTTCGTGGTGACTTCTATCAAAAAGGACCCTGCTCTTCTGCAACTGAGGGGACCATTCCCTCCATCGTGCCCTCTAATGATACCAGTGTTCAGGGTTATGACAAAACAATAGCAATGTCCTACAAGAGGCAAGGTTTAATGTAGCCACCACTTCTTGTAGGGCAGGGATGAGGAACCTTTCCTCAGGCCAAGGGCCACATTGCCTTCTGGACAACCTTACAGGGGCCACAAGCCAACGATGGGTGGAACCAGAGGCAAAAGTGCAGACAGCAACAAATGCCAATTTTACTTTTGAATACAAGGTTACTTTCTACAAACACTGCTTTCTACAAACCCTCTCTGTCTTGAATTCAGGCAAGGAAGTGTCATTACCAGAGTTCAAGGACACATTCCTGCCAGGTTAAACCACCCAAGAAGGGTTCAGATCAGGACTGGTGAGGGAGGTGGCCCGAGGAAAGGTGGATCCCCACCCATTATGTCATGTGTGATCCAACTGGACATATGCATAGATGAACATACAATTCATCCAACTTCTGTTTTCCTTGTACCCTTTTGGGGAGGCAGAAAGCTGATACAAATGATCTGGAAGTTCACACATACCTATTCATGTGTGCATGCCTGGCTCACACATTACTTCCTAAGTGTGGTGGTAGACAAATGCAGTCCCCACACCTTGGCCCAGACCTCACCATCACCTCAATCACCTTGTTCATCTTTAAGGACCCAACTGAGCCCTTGTTCTCTTTGCAGCAACACAGCTACCTCTCTGCAATTTGAAATCGGACAAATGTTCACCATCATAGGAAATTTGTAAACGATTTGAAAATCTTAAGAGGCAACATCCGACACACGTTTCTCAAGCTGAATGCCTAGAAGCCCACTAGGTGTTTGGCTAACTTGCTATTTTTATTGTTTGCTTGTGCCACAGCACCAGGTTAAGTCAGAGATGGGGAAACCGTGGCCCTCTGGATGTTTCTGAACTACAATTCCCATCATCCATTTCCATTGGCCATGCTGGCTGAGGTTGATGGGAGCTGGAGCCCAACAATAGCTGTGGTATGAAGGTACAGGCTGGATATAACAGAAAACTGCATCATAATCCTTCTGTCAGCCATTTGGAGAGCCTTTGAAATGAAAGAGGAACACTGATGAATTGCCTCGGACAAGAAAGAAGAATACCTTCCCTAATTACTTGAAACATCTTGAGAAGGTGTCAGTTGAGGAATCTAATTAATTCAGTCCTGTGATAATGTTGTTTAAGAAAGCGGCAGAGAGGTGTAACTACTCTATATTCTGTTGTATGGGAGGTCTGGATCTGCCACTGACATGTGGAGGCATAATCTGGCAAGCAAGAGAGACAAAAAACTAGGTCTTAGCCCCAAGTGGAAAACTGATTAGCCTGTCTCTCTAGTCTGCTGGGGGAAAAGAGAGCACCCCACATGGCTCGATTGGCAGGCACACAGATAAGCCGAAGAAAGATGCTTTCACCTTACAGCTATTAAAAATTGAAGGGTCCCCCGAGCTTTGCCAAGAAAATCTGCAAACTCAAAGGAATGACGACCAGGCTTAAGTAACAGATACAGCTCTTCAGGGAGTGCTGTCAATACTGGGATATTACTAAGACACCATACCTCGAAACAAACAAGGATAACATCTGGAACACTTCCATGCTAGAGTGGGAGGGGAGGGGATGGAGATACGCAATGCAAGTTAAGAAAACACTGTTCAGTCTTGGCCCCAAGAGCTATATTGTCTGGAAGGAAGGGAAATCTTTTGAAATCTTAATGCAATGGAGACATGGAAACACCCAAGGCATTCTTTCAAATGAGTGTTCTTTGCTGTATCACATTTTTTGTATGCCCAAAACTGAATGTTTAAACTGGTTTTTTTTTGGGGGGAGGGGTAATCCATATGATCCTCAGGGGTGATCATTACAGCAGTGCCATTAGCTCACTGAATGCAAAAAAAACCCCCACCCTACATCATTAAAAATAAATCTGCATGGTATGTAGGAATTTTAATCCTATACCATAAGATGGTTGCACATAACCAGCTTGCTAGAACTAGGGAACCGGTATATGCAGGAATTGCAAGAAGATCATGAAATTGTAGAGTTGGAAAGGACCCTGACAGTCTTCTAGTCCAACCCCTTGCAACACAGGAATCATTTCCCCAAAGTAGGGCTCGAACCCACAATCATGAGATCAAGAGTCTAATGCTCTACTGACTCCAATAGTTGCTGCAGTTGTGTCTCAATAGTCACAACACAGAACAGTCTCAAGGCAACATATAATTCAAGTTTCAGAACATACAGAATGGTTAAAAACACTTACCATCAAAATTTAAACAATCAAGTCAAATCGTAAAACTTACAAAGGGAGGGAGATACTCAGCAGCAGCTTGGATCAGCTGGTCCAAATTCCATCAAAAACCCAGATGAAAAGGAAAGACTTAACTCACATCCACACACTTAAAGCATCCATGTACCACTTTAACAGCCTCCTGGCAACTGTAGTTTCTTAAGGACACTGACCTCATCAAACTACCATTCCCAACACCTTTCTCCATAATTGTTCGTGGATTCTCCATGACTGTTAAAGTCATAAGAGTGCTTTAAACATGTGGTGTGGACATGGCCTTAAACTGGCATGAAAAATATGTCTGCATTTGGCAGGCCATACTCAGGTGTACATTCTGCAAGCCAGGGGCCACAACCCCAAAAAAAAAGGCTCTCTGGACTTTGCTTAATTGAATCCCACTTAACATATGAGAGTTAGTCACATCATAGATAGCCTCCATGCTACAGGCCTGAAACACTGTTCAGTCTTGGCCCCAAGAGCTATATTGTCTGGAAGGAAGGGAAATCTTTTGAAATCTTAATGCAATGGAGACATGGAAACACCCAAGGCATTCTTTCAAATGAGTGTTCTTTGCTGTATCACATTTTTTGTATGCCCAAAACTGAATGTTTAAACTGGTTTTTTTTGGGGGGGAGGGGTAATCCATATGATCCTCAGGGGTGATCATTACAGCAGTGCCATTAGCTCACTGAATGCAAAAAAAACCCCCACCCTACATCATTAAAAATAAATCTGCATGGTATGTAGGAATTTTAATCCTATACCATAAGATGGTTGCACATAACCAGCTTGCTAGAACTAGGGAACCGGTATATGCAGGAATTGCAAGAAGATCATGAAATTGTAGAGTTGGAAAGGACCCTGACAGTCTTCTAGTCCAACCCCTTGCAACACAGGAATCATTTCCCCAAAGTAGGGCTCGAACCCACAATCATGAGATCAAGAGTCTAATGCTCTACTGACTCCAATAGTTGCTGCAGTTGTGTCTCAATAGTCACAACACAGAACAGTCTCAAGGCAACATATAATTCAAGTTTCAGAACATACAGAATGGTTAAAAACACTTACCATCAAAATTTAAACAATCAAGTCAAATCGTAAAACTTACAAAGGGAGGGAGATACTCAGCAGCAGCTTGGATCAGCTGGTCCAAATTCCATCAAAAACCCAGATGAAAAGGAAAGACTTAACTCACATCCACACACTTAAAGCATCCATGTACCACTTTAACAGCCTCCTGGCAACTGTAGTTTCTTAAGGACACTGACCTCATCAAACTACCATTCCCAACACCTTTCTCCATAATTGTTCGTGGATTCTCCATGACTGTTAAAGTCATAAGAGTGCTTTAAACACGTGGTGTGGACATGGCCTTAAACTGGCATGAAAAATATGTCTGCATTTGGCAGGCCATACTCAGGTGTACATTCTGCAAGCCAGGGGCCACAACCCAAAAAAAAAAGGCTCTCTGGACTTTGCTTAATTGAATCCCACTTAACATATGAGAGTTAGTCACATCATAGATAGCCTCCATGCTACAGGCCTGAAAGGGACAATGTAAGACAGCCTTCTACATTCTTATTCACCTTTTCCGGTTCCTCCTATCTACTGTTTCTTCCTTGGTTAGGCACGTGTGATATTCCAACTGAGAATGTCCATGCATACATCACAGCACAAGGTAGCCAATCAAATATGCCATTACTTAGGAAAATTCAGACTGAGCACAATGAAAATGAATATATTTGCAAGGCATAAAAAAAATGTCTGCCACACACACACGGCCAGAAATGTTTACAGGGACTCATGGGTGGTTTTTGTTCAGCTCTACAAAAATACATTTTCTGTAAAACTGCAAGCAGAACTCCCCTCTAGACCATGAAAGATCAAGGTGTCACGTGGCCCTTCAGTGGAGCTTCCGTACCACCATGGAAACAAATGGTACATAATTATATTATATCCTATGAGGTTTGCTGCAGTAATAAAATTGCTGACCTTAACGTAGCCTGAGAAGTGAACCAAAAACCAAGTTGATGTTACTTTAAAGATATATGTATTCCTCCTGCACATGGGAAAAGAAAACATAAAATGCATTTGTTTCTTTGCTGACTTTGTATATTCTGACACACACAAAATTAGCCAGATAAATTCCATTGTGTAATTTTGGATGGGGTTCAGATTTCTACAACCATCGTTATGCCAGGATAATTTATGCTGTGAACAATGTACACAAAATATACATTGTGTTTGCTTGTACTTGGATAGCTAACACTACTCCTGTTGAACTTTGACCTGCCTTCCCAGCTTATAATCAGATATTTGCTCTGTGGCCTTTTATTATTGGTGGCCAAATAGATCTTTGAGTTTTGTAAGAGAATATATCTTCTAGGCTTTGCAGAAATAGCTCACAGGGCCCAGATCTTATGGAAAGGTCAATTCCCATAATGATGCCTTTGAGTTCTCAGAGGGCACCTCTATGCATAATAATTTTATGCACTCCTACTTTGCTTTTCTCAGACTCAGAGCCTGAATTGTAGAGTTGGAAGAGACCTCAATGGTACACAGTATACATTCAAAGCAGTATTCTAGCACTTTAAAGAGTTATGGCATTCCAGTAGAAATCTTGGGAATTATAGCTTGTTAAAGGTGCCGAGACTTGTTAGAACCCCTTATTCTTCTCTCAGAGGTACAGATTCCAGAGTTCCCTGAGAAGAGAGATTGACTGTCACAGGGTGGAGGGTGTCCTTGGGATTTGGGACAAACTTAAAGGCTGTCCTCATCATGAAAAAGGAAAGTTTCAAGGTCCAACGTGAGGGATGGGCTACCATGTTCCAGTAGACAATGGAACTCATCTGGGCCTACTCTGAAGATGTCCTCCCATAATTCCACTGTATTTCTCTGTGTGTATTTAATTGTTTCTTAATGTTTATTTTTATTATGTGTGTTTTAGTTGTGTCCATTTTAATTTAAGCTGTGAGCTTCCTTGGTTCCTGCACTGGGAGGAAGGTGGTATATTAGGTGTGTGTGTGAATTCTATTTTAAATTGTTGTAACCTACCAGAGGACCTTATGGAGAAGGATGGACAATATATTGAAATAATAATAACGTCAACACACTGTACTGTCCTTTAATATTTCACTGTCTGTCCACAGCATCTGCTGCCTCAGGCATCTACCTCGCTTTGCCGAATGATAAGACCTCTGTCTGAGATCCCATGGAGTTCATGTCAGTGAAAACAAACTATACTGGGCTATATGTGGCAGGCTTTTAATGTTTGTTCATAGATGAGAATTAGCCTTCCCCTGAGAGTTATATGCTGCTTTTAGCCTTTCCATTTCATGTAATTCTCTGGTGGTAAACCGACATCTCTTTGCTTGATGGGGGGGGAGCCTATAGTCGCGTATAGATGATTAATGGTGTGATTGCTGTTCTCCCACTTGCTGCCTGACATTTGAAATCATGTCCCCGTGTCATCTTTAAGAAAGTAAGTTATTCTTATCCATTTCCTGACGTTTTCAGTGTGCTGACACTGCTCCAGTTAACTCTGTGGAGTCTTGCTCCACGATTTGGCACTGCTGAATTCTACCAGGGGAGAAAAACCCCTTCTGTATCTAGATTCCTTGCAAATGAATGGCAAGCAGTATTCGTCCAACAACATGACTGCATCCAGTTGTATTCCATAAATCATTTTTCCTGGAATTAACAATAATTACATTCATCCCAATTCGCTTGCACAAAGCTTACATGGTGGTTAGATTATGTTGGGTCTTTACTGAGCATTTTTTTCCTGATTTGTTTGAGCCTTTACCCTGAATTCATCCTGATTTCATAGAATCAAAGAATCAGAATTTTAGAATTGGAAGGTTCCCCGAGGGTCGTCTAGTCCAACTCCCTGCTATGCTGGCATCTCAGCTACTTTTCAAGAGAGTCAAACAGCTCTTAAGAGAAGAGAAGAAGAGTTTGGATTTGATATCCCACTTTATCACTACCCTAAGGAGTCTCAAAGCAGCTAACATTCTCCTTTCCCTTCATCCCCCACAACAAACACTCTGTGAGGTGAGTGAGGCTGAGAGACTTCAGAGAAGTGTGACTAGCCCAAGGTCACCCAGCAGCTGCATGTGGAGGAGCAGGGAAGTGAACCCAGTTCACCAGATTACGAGTCCACCACTCTTAACCACTATACCACACTTACTACTTCCTGATGTTTAGTCGGAATCTCCTTTCCTGTAACTTGAAGCCATTGGTTCAAGTTCTACCCTCTAGAGCAAGAGAAAACAAGCATGCTCCCTCCTCCATGTGACAACCCTTTAGATATTTGAAGCTGGCTATAATTGTGTCCTCTTAGTCTCATCCTAGCTAAACATACCTAACTCCCTCAACCATTCCTCATAAGGCTTGGTTTACAGACCATTCTTCATCATGGTTGCCCTCCTCTGCACATGTTCCACACATTTCCCCATATAATTGACAAGTTTAAATGTTCTTCCAGCTTGCATAAAGAATACTGTTTCTGAAGAAAGAAGAATGTCACAAACAGAGCCATACAGTTTGGTTCTACATCAGTGTTGTGGCATTTAGAAAGTGAACATCAGCCTGGCATTTTAAGATATGCTTTCAACCTTCTGGAATACTTTCTAATTTAATACTTGCACATGTAATGTAACTCTCTTCCTTTAAGAAAAAAACTCCGTTGAGAATTAGCTTACTTAGGAGAATCATCTGAGAGAAGGAAAGCACATGCTGTCAGTCGGTTAAGTAGCAGAGATTGAAGTTGCATTTCCAAGAATCAGAAAAAGTCAAGAATAGAGTATCTGAGTTAAAGACTGAATCCCTGTGACCTCAGCTACTCTACAGCCATATCAGGCATGTTCATTCATGGGTGAATTGGCCCAAAGACAAAAGTCATCATTTCTACCACTGCAGAGTACTCCCGAGTTACAGTGAACTTTACTGGGATTAAAGATGCTATTACATTCTCCTAAAGTGAAATTACAAGGTGTGCTGATTGGGTAAAACATCAGAGGAATTGTGAGGAAAGCAAAAAGTGTTTTAGTAAGACTAGCAAAATTTTCTGCATATCTCCACCATGATCCAGGAGGAGATGGGAATCTCTAATAATGTATGCTGTTAGCGTTGATATACTGTGAGTGCCATCTATCTTTCACTTGCACCAATTGGATAATTCAGTTAGTTAAGGCATGGTGCTGGCAACACCAAAGTTGCAGGTTCAATCCCATAATGGACAGTAGCATATCCCTGCATTGCAGGGGGTTGGACTAAATCAGACATGTCCAACCAGTAGATTGTGATCTACCGGTAGATCCTTGGCTGATCCTGGTAGATTGCGGGATCCTTGTTGATTAAATAAAGTGTACAAAAAGTTAACTAAAAAAGCTCAAAAACTCTGCGCCATCTTCCCCCAAAATAGCTCAACAACTCTGGACATTTTTTTATATACTAGGAGTAGATCACAGTCTCTTGGTTGTTGGACATGCCTGGACTAAATGATTCTCAGCAGTCTCTTCCAATTCTGTTTCTATGAAAGCCATTCTATGCCCTATTAAGAATCCTAAGGCTGATGAAGATCTTCAGATAGCAGTCGAAGCTTATAATCCCAAGACTCCAATTCTATACAAATATTACATACATTGTTTTTTGGGGGGCAGGTGGGGGGATCAATAGTCTTTCCTAGAGTTCTCTGAGAAACTTCAGAAAGACTGAGCCCAGGAAGATTTCCCTCTCTTCCAATACCATCCCATCAATTAAAAATATTATTATAAAAGGGGGGTGAGTGGGACTGGTGTAAGGGAAAGCTGAATGGTGAAAGGCTGGCCTTATGAGCCATATCTTTAAGAACTGCATGTACCTCTAAGCATGGCCAAGAGTGTATTCTGTCATTGTGGTGCATGATAACTATAGCTCCCAATGCATCTTGGTTGAGTAAATTGGGCCATGAAGTTACCCTTTAATAAGCAAGGCAGTTCCCAATGTTTTGCTCAGTACCTTCAATCAGGAGGCAATGGAAGCAACAGTTCCCATGCATCCCAGTGACAATACTCTCACCTCATGGAGTTCCCATGGATCCCTGGCATGCTCAGTGGAGTCCAGACAGACCTGCAAGGCCTCTACTATTATCAGCCAGCCCTGTCCACTACCAGTCCATTCCCCATGTAAAAGGCTGGATTAGTTTGGGATCAGCGGTTACTGGCAGGCAGTGCTATTTTTCTAGAAAAAGAGATGCCAGAACTCAACATGAACAGCTCCCTCATTCTTATAGAATGGCAATGGTGCCCACCTGAGAGTTCCGGCTGAAAAAAAGCCCCACAACAAGGAAGATTGGCTGGTAGCAAGCATATTGCAAGCCAGCCCAGAATGCCAAAGTTATTCCCCCCCCACACACACACACACTTTTTGCTCAGCTCATAACAGGGCTAGCACACACATCCTTTCTAGTATTTACTGTATTGCTGTCTCATTTTTAATCTGCACAAGGCATTGGTGTTATGATTGTTTAGTAAAAAGTGCAATAAATAAATAAATAAATAAATAAATAAATAAATAAGTATCCCCCACCCACCCACACTTTTTGCTCAGCTCATAACAGGGCCAGGATTTTCAAACCAGAGAGCTCATTTCCTCCACCACCTCCCCCAAATTCCGAAAATTTGCCGGCATTCACTAGATTAAACTAGTGAAATTTCTCAGGGGATTTTCTGCACAGAGTTGGAATCTAATGAACAGGCCCTAGAGCTAATGATTAAGTGCGCATAACGGCAGCAGTGGGGGGGGGAATCTATTGTTCTTATGGGTTTTATTTGCATGTAGCTGACGTGACAGGAAACTTGTCTGGAGGCAGCTAGTCATGATAGTTCCTTATAAAACAAAGCAAAACAGGTGGCTTGAGTTTGTAAGTACAGCGCTGCTAGAAAGGCACAGTTTGTAAGAGAGGCTTCCTCTCCCATCTTTATTGCCAGCAGATTGCAGTGAGAGTTTCATAATGCTTCCAATGAGTCAGGAAAAAAGGAAATAAAAAACAAACTTTTATTGCCTTCGAAATGACCTTGTTCCTCTTACCTTCCCAGAGTGGCTCATAAGCCTCTCGTGTGCTTTGGAACAGAGACATTTTGTGATGGTTTGGGTTTTTTCTCTTCTTCTAATGTTTAGAAAGGGGTATTTTTCCCCCCTTCCTCTCCAGAATGTACCTATTGTTATTTCTTGCAAGGCTTTATGGTTGGGAGAACAGGATGAGAAAATGAGGTGCAAACTCAAAAGTAGATGACTGAACTCAAATGGCTTAAGCCTGAATTTAAGTATGAATTATTTCATTTCTGGCAGCATCTCCTGAGGGACTATTAGTTTTGTGTAAAAGAGAAGGGGTGGGAGAGTAGCATGCAGTTACATACTGGAGAACTAAAAGTTAGTGTCAGGAGAAATAAAGGACGAGTACAAGTATTCATATGCTGGATAATTTTATATTGCTTGTAGAGAGAAAAGGAAACTGGGAAGGAGGGCATTGGGAGGCAAGTGTGTTTTACACTTTTATATCAATGCCACTGGGCTGTTAAGTAGAATTGTTTAATTCACACTGGGTTGTAAAATGCCTGGGTGTATCAATGAAAGGATTAACATTGGAAAATTCCACTGAAGTATGCTAAGTGGTTTCTGAACTCCTGAATGGGTTGATGTCAGGGGCTCAGGAACAGAGGCACAGGAGAGAGAGGAGATGGAGAGCAAAGGGGAAGGATCTGAGGGCAGCGTAGGGGAGTATGGCAGTGACCCGAGAGATTCCATGAGCTTTTCCAGCGAATCAGAAGATTCCCAGAAGGAGGCGCCGATGGTCAGGGCAAGGGGGCCCAGCGGGGACTCCCAAAGCAGCAGCTGGAGATCAGGGCCAGCTTCCCCACCAGAGCGTAGTGGGGGGGAGGAGTCCCAGGTGTCAGGGCCAGCGTCTCCTCCAGCAGGGAGAGAAGATGAGTCGAGACTGACCACACCTCCACTGGGGAGTGGGGGAATGGAGGGGAGGTCAAGTACAGCTAGCCTCCCCGAAGGGGGAAGCAGTGACAGGAGCAGTGTAACGGTCAGGAGGAAGGTTGCCGGCTGGGCGCGCGCGCCAAGTTCAAATGTACAGGCGCGCGGGACAGCAGAAAGCCCGGATCGGGAACCAGGTCCTAAAGCCCGCCGGAGGCAGGGGGAAGACTCAGGGGACTCAGCGTCAGAAGAGTCTAGGAAGGGCGAGACCCCAGCTGACAGGCGGACCCAGAGGAGGAAAGAGCAGAGGAAGAGGTGGAGCAAGGCTAGGGTCTTAAACTGGTGTATGGGGGGAGGAGACTCAGACGGAGCTTCGACGGTCTAGAGTCTCAGACGTAGAGCTGCACGCTGCTGATGTGAAAGACAAACTGAACTTCAATAAAGACTTTTGTATATAACCACGAACTGGCGTTGGTCCTTTGTGAGCTGGGACCTAGGGCAGCTCTGACAGTTGAGATTTAACTATTGTTGTTTTCTGCTAGCTAACATGAGTGCTTAACTTTAGATCAGGTGACAAAGGTATTTGGTTGCAAATATCCATTTTGAAATATCCATTTCCCTTATTCTTTGTTCCCAGGAACTTCATAGCCTAAGGGGTTGGAATGCAGGCTAAATGAGCCTGGGAATAATAGCTGTGTTTCTCAGCTCTGATTATAAGTTTATTTTATTTCTAAGAAGGTGAACCTGTGCTGGACTGGCACAAGATATTGTATGGAATTATTTGGATGTATCTTTGGTGTTTTTGTTCTGTTCTGAAGAAATTCTGCAATCTAATCTCATGGGTCTGGGCAATGCTTCATTCCAAAAGGAGTCAGTTTTTATGCATCCAGCCACTTCAAGCTGTGTAGTATTAATATCTGCAATATGAGCCATATAAAATTGAAATTTCTCATACCCATAACTATTCTAGCCAATGAGTGGTCGGAATACTACAGTTGCAAGCTACGGTATCCTGCGAACTGTAGTTTGTTAAGGGTAAAGATTGCTGTTAAGGGAACTCCGTTCCCCACACAGAAATACAAGTCCCAAGTTCTTTAACAATCATTCCGCCTTCTCAAGAAACTCTGGAAATCCTAGCTCTGTGTGGAGAATGGGGGTCTCGCAGCAACAATCTGCACCCTTAACAAACTACCATTTGGATTCTTTGGAGAAAGCCATTACTGTTTAAATGCATAGAGCAGGTGGGGCCATAATATGAGGGCAAAACTCTACATTACATGTCACATGCTTTTGTTTAACTAATTGCAGGCACAGGAGAGAGACTTGGCCATTTTCAGGTGCACAGGGGAGGTTCAGCCTTTGGGTTAGATGATTGGGGTGGGTGTAAAAGGGGACATTTGGCAAGGATGACACTATTAGCTAAATTATAGGCAAAGACAGATAATTTTAGTGGCATCATTACTCTAAGAACTTGGAGTGGAGGTGTTAATAGGTTAAGGGCAGAAGGGTGCCAGATCCCAAGACTCTTGAAATGGATATATTATCCACTAAGAAAATTGGATCTTCTTTTAGTGGCACACAGTGAGTTCATTCATACATTGCTATTAGTCAAATTAAGCCATGAGTTTTGCAGCCAACTTCCTATGATCAAGAAAAAGATTTCATCTAATCCTTCAAAGTAGACCTCCCCACCACTACCACACACACACCATGGTTTGTTTGTTTTATTAAAAACCATCCTTTCTGTTTGGAAAAGAAGCAGCTTCTTCAGATTCACATCTGCTCCATGATTAGCTCAATATCCATTTAACGTGACCCATCAAACCAAATGCAACCCGCCAGCCACATATGGTAATCTACCCAGTGCTTGATCTCCCACCTATTGTTTGAAATTCCAGGCCAACAGACAGAATTCTGGGCAGGTAGCAAAAATGAGATTCCCTAGAGGACTCTGCTCTGATATTCATACAGGCTTGATTTAGAGTCACAAGGTACCTTCTGTCAGTATCTCAGCTCACAGTCAGAGGTAACTGGCCTCCCCCGGGCAAACTGAGCTAGATACTTGTTTACCTTTCGTCTGCTACTCCCGGCAGGCTAGGTCGTAAACCGGCGATTCTCCTCGTCAGTCAGACGTGAGGAAAACACACCCTCTGCTACTCTGTTTGTCTCCCTCACTGCATTCTCCCCAGGGAGGGGAAATGAGACAGACAGGAGTCCTATTTACATGTTTCATTCCTGTCATTCAGTAGTACATAGAAAACGTGACTGCACCCTTCAGACTCCACCAGAAGAGTCACAACTCCACCCCTGTACTTCCAGCACAGGTCACATGACACTCTGAGCTAACATCCGGTGCTCAGTACAGAGAATAGACTCCTCCTTTTTGCCAACAGTATAGTTGCAAACCACAACATCCTGTTTTGCATTCCAGCCATCTGGAGCTGGCTTTTGCATTGCTGCTTTTATCCAACACCTTCCACCCAAGCTAACCTTATAAAGGAGTGGTCTTGGGATCTGTTTCCTAGGATCTGGAATCCAGATTTGGCATTCTCCATCTTGCTTGAGCCATTGCCCTGTTCTGGTGGTGGAGATTGTCATTGACCTAGATCAGGGGTCTGCAACCTGCGGCTCCGGAGCCGCACGTGGCTCTTTTACACCTTTGCCGCGGCTCCGGGGCGGATACTAGCAAGAGGAGGAGGCGCATTGTGTGCCCCGACACTCCCCACTGTGGCGGGCGCTGTACTGGCTGTGATGTCGCATGGGGGCGGTACGTGCGTTAGTCACGCACCGTCCCAACGTCACCTTCCCACCCGCTGTCAGATCAGAGGGCAGCAGCGTGCATGCTTTAAATGTCACAATGGTTTTGCGGCTCCCAGGTTTGTTTTTTTCTTCGGAAATGGGTCCAAGTGGCTCTTTTTGTCTTAAAGGTTGCAGACCCCTGAACTAGATAGATGCAAGGAGGGAAGTGCAGCCCTAAACAGGAAAAGATGTGGTAAGAGAACTAATAGATCCTTTAAGTGAATTCAAATCTGCTGGCATTCTCAAAGGTTATAGATAGAAGCTCTGGGGTTACATCCACAAGCTCCTTTGGAATTCTTGGATGCTGCTCATAAGCTTTTCCCGGGGTACTAAAACCAGACTGAAGGGTATTACTATGAGGAAGAATGGTGGGAGCCCCCTTCTCCCTCTGCTCAAGGGCCTAATTCTGAAGTTCCTCTGGAGCAGGAGGATAGAATAATAATAATAATAATAATAATAATAATAATAATAATAATAATAATAATTTTATTTATATCCCGCCCTCCCTGGTCAAAGCCAGGCTCAGAGTGGCTAACAAAAGTAAAAATAGCACAATTTACATAAAATCACAGTCAATTAATTAAAATACATTCTAAAATCAATTCAGAATCGAATTAATGAAAACCATTGGGCTAGAGTTCTATGAGGATTACAGCAGGAGAGAGGGGGTTAGACTGTGCCTATCAATCTAGAGCAATGGTTCACGGAAGGACACAGTTCTGGAACTGACAGTTGGGCTGAGCTGGGAGAATAGCAACCACTAGAAAGTATGCACCCCACGAGCCTAAGAGCCAGGCATCTGGATAGGGTAGCCTCTCAGAAGGCCCTGTGGTGGAGGGATCATGTGGTGAGGAGATGGCAAGACAGAAGTAACTAGAGAGAAGTGGGAGAAACTCAGTTGGGTACACCTGCACAATGAGAAAGGACGCTGAATGTTTGTGCTGTGTTCAATCAACCTCTCTTGTTGCTGCAAAAGACTGCTTTCGCTTCATGCTGTTATCTACAGAGAGGGGGAAGGTAAGCCTTGCCCGGCAGCCTGACACTAAGGGAGCTTGTGGATGTAATCTCAGAGCCACTGTCTATAACCTTTGAGGAAATTACTGGAGAACAGGTGAGGGCCCTGTAGACTGGAGACGATGAAACATGGTCCCCAATGTTGTGGCCATGGTCCAGTCCAGGGGCTATCAGTGCCTCCCCGTGGTGCTGCACAGTTTGGCAGTTTTAGCCTATCTCAAAGCAACCACCAAAACTTTGGCATATAAGGCATTGGGTTGGATCATTAACCTATAGGGCATCCTACTAAAGGGGTCTGGAAGGGGACATCTCTATCCAAGAGTCCATACAAGGGGAGGGGGTCCATAGCACCCTTCAAAATGGTGGCCCCAATCAGATAACTCTGATGTGACATATGGCATAGGGCAACTCTCAATCCAGGGTTGACTCAGTCTTTTCAATCAACCAGCAGGTGGGGGGGCTTGATGCTGGATACATACCCAATGCCGTCTCCAAAACCTATTTACATCTGTAGTCGATAAAGTTGTGGCCAAGTTCAATCTAATAACAATGTCCTGTGTCTTATTTCTTCCCTTAGTCATGCCCTGTGCTGTGCTGCACACTTCCTGCATGCAAGTCTGCAATACTGAGCTGGATGGACCAATTATCTTTCTCAATAAAAGGCAACTTCATATGCTCCTACTGTACGTGCAGTTCTTTCATCTAGTTTAACAATTCTCAGACTGTTTAGTAAGAGTGTGGGGGGGGGATCATGGCTGGAAGAACTTCACTGATTGTTCTTGCTGCCACCCTGGGAACTGATTCCTGAATATCCCCTAGATTCTTTTGGTTCTTTTTCAATGGAGACATTCACACATCTAGTTGCTGGCCATGAGTGTCCAGTAATCAAGTGCAGAGATATCAACTTATTTATTTATTGAATTTATTTTTGTTTATTTTTATTATTCATTTGTTTGTTTGTAAAATTTCTGTACCACCATTCAACCAAAGATCACAAGGCAGTTTACAATATATTTGTTCTTGTTTAGTCATTTAGTCGTGTCTGACTCTTCGTGACCCCATGGACCAGAGCACACCAGGCACTCCTGTCTTCCACTGCCTCCCGCAGTTTGGTCAATCTCATGTAGGTAGCTTCGAGAACACTGTCCAACCATCTCGTCCTCTGCTGTTCCCTTCTCCTTGTGCTCTCAGTCTTTCCCAAAATCAGGGTCTTTTCCAGGGAGTTTTCTCTTCTCATGAGGTGGCCAAAGTATTGAAGCCTCAGCTTCAGGATCTGTCCTTCCAATGAGCACTCAGGGCTGATTTCCTTCTGAATGAATTGGTTTGATCTTCTTGCAGTCCATGGGACTCTCAAGAGTCTCCTCCAGCACCATAATTCAAAAGCATCAATTCTTCGGCGATCAGCCTTCTTTATGGTCCAGCTCTCACTTCCATACATCACTATTGGGAAAACCATAGCTTTAACTATACGGACCTTTGTATAGAAACAAAATAATAATAAAAAATAGCACAATTAATAAATAAAACTCTCAACAGTTTAAAAGGCTGTTGGTTGTTTAATTAGCCAAAGGCTCATTTATACCCCACCCTTCCTATTCAAAGAACAAAATAATATGCATACATTATTTTTAATCAATCATCTTTCATTTAAGTGTTGTAGTGTAACTGCATTGTGAACTGGGTTGTATATCAAGCATGCAGTTTAGGAAACGCAAGGGCTATTAATATGCACGATTCTCAGAAAAATAATAATTTAAAAAGCACTGTAAGTCTAGCAGGGGATTTAACCAAGGCATCCTTAAGAAAGAGCAGCCTGTGTTCTTTAAAACTGGAATATTTGGATTTAAGCCAGTATACTCTATCTGAAGTTGATATGACATCCAGAATGTCAGTTTGGGGCTAAGAATATTACACCATTAAGTGCAACATTTCCACCAACCATACTTAGACATCCATCACATCCATGAAATTGATATGCAGTTTATGTAGATTGCATCCATTAAATCTGCAAAAATGCCACAGGACTATTTCAAATGTGGCCTCCCAAGCAAAGCACATCATCCATCTTGGCATTAAAATTAGGGTTGGAAACCAAGATAACTTTTTGTATTGTGTGTGTGTGTTTCATGCCTTGCAAACTACTCTGAACTAACGAGGTTGGCTAAAACCACATGTTTTCTTTCTGAGTAAGTCTTCTTTCCGATTTACAATTTTTCTTCTTTCTTACACACACACCCCTTAACATCTGGATAACCAATATAAGCCAATTACTTCTTAATCAGATTGGTACAGTTTAGAGATCTTTACTTAAGCAACAGTGCAATTTGAACATATTGTACTGTGTGTGGGCAGACAAACCCTTTCAAGCTATAAAGTCCTCATTTCTTACCAGCAACGTAAGTTCAATTTCAAGGTTTGGGCCACAGTTATGGAGCCAAAACCACAGTACTCATGTGCAAGGGGGAAGTATCAAAAGACTGAAGACAAATCTGAGGCATGCTTAAATACAAAAAAGTAGAAAAAATTCCAAACAATGCCCTAATAACTTATTTATTTATTTGCTTTTTACGCTTATAAATCTCCCCTTATCCTGCAGTATTCCAGGACAGTACCACTTATATTACAGAAGCCAAAGGACAATTAAGGTAAAAATAATTAAAGCTAATGCAGTTTGATCTTCACGTTGCAGGCTGGAAGGGGCTGTGTCCAGAACAGAATGGCTTCAGCTCACACTAAATACTCCAGGTCAGTATTCACGTGGAATACTGCAAGTCAGAATCTGGGAGGTCTGCAGCTACTGTGTAGTGCTGTCCAGCGATCTTAGACACATTTCTGAAGTTCAGAGGTGAGCATTGGCCAAAATGGCACCAACTACACACTAGGAAGGAGTCTCTCTTTTTCATAACGCTACCACTCAGGGACATCCACGGAAGCTGAACATTGGATGATTGAGGACAGGCAAAAAAAAGTGTGTATTTGCATAGCAAACATGAAGTAGTGATGGCCACCAACTGGGGTGGGTTTAAAAGATTAAACAAATTCATGGAGTATTCATGGCTTGCTAACCCTGGTGGCTATATTCTAACTCCACTGCTCGAGGCAAAATTGCCTCCGAATAACAACTACTTGGATTCACAAGCAGGGAGAGTGCTATTACAATTAAGACTTGCTTGTGGGTTTCCCCACAACCATCTGCTTGTCCACTGTGAGAACAGGATGCTGGACTTCATTGGCCTACAGCACGGCTTATAAGTTCTTTCTTGGGAGGGTTATACACACAAAACAGGACAGTGGGAACAGAGCATGCTCAGTGGCCATGGAATTCTGACTGACTGGGAGAGGAAGGGGAGAGGAAGAAAAAACAGGTGGGAGGGAGAATGGAATGGGAGTACAGTGGTACCTCGGGTTAAGCTCTTAATTCATTCTGGAGGTCTGTCTTAACCTGAAACTGTTCTTAACCTGAAGCACCACTGTCAGGGGCTCAGGAACAGAGGCACAGGGGAGAGAGGAGATGGAGAGCGAAGAGGAAGGATCGGAGGGCAGCGTAGGGGAGTATGGCAGTGACCCGAGAGATTCCATGAGCTTCTCAAGCGAATCAGATGATTCCCAGAAGGAGGCGCCGATGGTCAGGGCAAGGGGGGGTCCCAGGGAGGACACACCAAGAACGGGGGGCCAGCGGGGACTCCCAAAGCAGCAGCTGGAAATCAGGACCAGCTTCCCCACCAGAGCATAGTGGGGGGGAAGAGTCTCAGGTGTCAGGGGCAGCATCCCCTCCAGCAGGAAGAGAAGATGAGTCGGAACTGGCCACGCCTCTGTCGGAGGGGAGGTCAGGTTCAGCTAGCCTCCCTGAAGGGGGGAGCAGTGACAGGAGCAGTGAAACGGTCAGGAGGAAGGTTGCCGGCTGGGCGCGCGCGCCAAGTTAAAATGTACAGGCGCGTGGGACAGCAGAAAGCCCGGATTGGGAACCAGGTCCTAAAGCCCGCCGGAGGCAGGGGGAAGACTCAGGGGACTCAGCGTCAGAAGAGTCTAGAAAGGGGGAGACTCCAGCTGACAGGAGGACCCAGAGGCGGAAAGAGCAAAGGAAGAGGTGGAGCAAGGCTAGAGTCTTAAACTGGTGTATGGGGGGCAGAGACTCAGACGGAGCTTCAGCGGTCTAGAGTTTCAGACGTAGAGCTGCACGCTGCTGATGTGAAAGATAAACTGAACTTCAATAAAGACTTTTGTATATAACAACGAAGTGGCGCTGGTCCTTTGTGAGCTGGAACCTAGGGCAGTTCTGACAACCACTTTAGCTAATGGGGCCTCCTGCTGCCGCCATTCGGCTGGAGCACAATTTCTGTTCTCATCCTGAAGCAAAGTTCTTAACCTGAAGCACTAATTCTGGGTTAGTGGAGTCTGTAACCTGAAGCGTATGTGACCTGAAGTGTATGTAACCTGAAGCGTATGTAACCCGAGGTACCACTGTATCTTATCAGCTCATTCAGTAGAGAATGAGACTCATAATCCCTTCCAACACTAAGATTCTATGCTTGGAGGGCATGATTAGACTGATTAGAACAGTGAACAGGAGCACGCCTCACTTCTACATTTTATTGGCATTCCCACTTGTAATATTCTTTTCATATTGGTATACAAGACCATCCTTTCCTGCGTAGCTAGCAAACTGGAAAAAAAATTGTTTTAGATTTAATACCTGCAGGGAGGAATCTAAAAGTTAGCAGAAACTAGCTTTCCAGTTGGAAATAAGAGTTACCTCCTTTGTCCTGCATGAATGTATAACAAAGAAGGCACAGAAACATAAGGAGAAATCTTAAATATTTTCCCTTTCCAACAATGGAAATTCTACTGCCGTTTCTTATAATGGTAATATAGTATCTGTTTTAAACATTAGTAGCCATTAGCAGGAACTTGCAAGAACATCTCATTATCTTATTCCCCCCCCCTGTTGTTTGAGTCCTTTATTTTTTTATTTCTATCCAGTTCCATTCTGAAGACCAAAAATTGATTGTGTTGCAAACTGCAAGAATAAACAGAAGACATATAAATCTAGATTTTAAATAAAATCCCAGCAAATGTACTCCCTACCCAGCAAACAAGCATACATTTTTGAATAGCCACTAACTGTCGGAATAGTTTTAATAGGAGCTTCAGATAGCATTTTCTGGTTCAACCATTAACTGGTAGTGTTATTATGCTGCATTGGTATAGCTGCTGCACACAGTTGTTCCACCTCATTATGCGGATTAGGGAAGCTATTGCAAGGGCTCCCACTCACAAAACTACTGCCCTCTACTCCCCTTGCGTGCCTTTCAAGGTGTTGGGAGAACCTGCAGAGCAGTGCAGAGTAGCTCAGAACCCAAATTACAAATGGAAGCAGATTGAGAGCCGAGTGACTCAGAGATTCTAGTTACCTCGGGCCCATGACCCCAACAGAGAAAGAGAGATCTTAACAGAAACTATGGTTTATATCTGATGTTGATAGTTAAATATATATATATATGTTCCTGCTCAAGTATGATAACCATGGAACACAAATTTTTGCTCCTTTCAGTTCTGCCAAGTCTTATTTCTTTTTCTTTCTTCTTTTGGTGAACCATGGCCATTCCAATTTTAGCAAGCCTGATATTTGCACTTTCTCCCCAAATGGTAATAACAGGAGGCCATTGCACACACGTCCCTTTTCAAATAATCCAGTTCTAAGAGATTTACATTACATGTTGAGTACAGAAGTCATTGCACAGGTGGTGGTGGATATTTTGCATGCATCCTCGTGAGAATTCATGCCGCACAGTGTCAGTTCTAAATGCCTTTCTATTTCTTTTGCCCTGAAGACTATACTGTCCTTAGCAGTTAGATCAAGAAGAGCACATTTAAAGAAAATTCAGGCAGTAGATTGTGAACGTTTTGGAAAACATTAAACACTCTGTTAAAGTAAAAACACAATTCTGTTATTATAAAAGGATGTAGCAGCTAAAGCAGAAGGTCACAGATCACACAAACAGTCAATGAAAAATAAATGAAAAACAGAAAAATGGGTCATCACATTGGCAAGGCGATGGCAGAGAGAAATTATTTGTCCTTATTCAAGCATTGTCAAACATGGCATACAGATGTCAAGGCCACCTATGGGGCACAGTAATTCTAACACATTCCAACAGTACAAAAGTTAACCTGTCACTAAAATACCAGAGATACAGATATAAACATTTTGCATGGAGCTGTCTCCATGCATAGACTAAATGTTCAGAGCAGGAGCTACATGCCTTGCTCCAAAGTTTACAATTTGGGGAATGAAACGTGAAAAAGGGAGACTGTGAATCTACTGCTGCCATGCACACAAAGATTCTCACATGAATACGTGCAAAGATTTTGTGTGCATGCATGTATCTGTATGTACAGAACCACCTCCCTTCACATTTATTTGTTTATTTCATAAAATGTATATACTGCTTGATTGTTAAAAAGAGAAACCTTAAAGCAGTTTGCAAAAAAGCAAAAAAAGCCAACAACCAGTGAAATTATCAGTAAAATCCCTTAAATTAAAAACCTTCCAATCATAATTAAAATCAGAAATAGCCTAAAAACATAAAAAGTATGCAAACATTCTACATAGGTTTGTATAAACAAAGCTATTTTTATCAGGTGCCATAAAGAGGTGCCTGTCTGATGCCAATAGGCACAGACTTCAAAATTGTGGGTCCTACCTCACTAAAGATTGATTTCTTGCAAATGGAGAATGGGTATTATGTGGCACCTGTAAGAGTGCCAGTTCTGCAAGTCAACATGGGCATATATGGGATAAGGCAATCTTTATAAGGGCTTTATATACTAATAGTCGAGCCGTGAACTTGACCTGGTAGCAAAGCAGCGACCAGTGCAAGCCCCTGGGGAAAGGTGCTATATGCTGACAGGGTCTCACTTCTGTCAGCAATTGTGCTGCAGCATTCTGCACTAGCTGCAGCTTCCAGATCAAGCCCAAGTAAAACTCCACATATAGCACACTGCAGCAATCCAGTTTCGAAGGATTACAGTTTTGAAGGACTACTGTGGCCAAGCTGAATGATGTTGTGAAACCACAACATTGCACTGCCGGTGAGGCTTGTGATGTCAGGGGCGGGAACAGCCCTGCTCCACTTTCCATCTCTCAGCTAAGATACTTAAAATGGTAGAATCATGAAGAACTTACCAATCATAATTCACTGCCTTGTAATCAGACTGCAAGAGGCCAACTGAGCCTAGCTCTTTTCGAACACAGAAATGTCATCACAATACTATTGTACATGAACAGTTTCCCATAGTACTTTTTAACGATGTCACCCCCCATGAAGATTATTCACTTACATGTAACCCTAAACTCTATTTTTTAAAAAATATTTTTATTAGGAATTTAAACAAAACGTATTATCTTAAAACATATCATCCTTAATTCCCCCCCCATTTCCCACCCACCCACCCACCCCCATAAAACAACCCACCCTCCCCTCCCCCCCCCGACTTCCCTCAGTTCCAATCTCTGTTTTCTCTACAGATGTTATTCTCTGCATGCTACAAAATTGTATAAATCCTTAGTTTATCTGACTGGTTATTCTCAATAAAAAGTTTGTGAGTGTTTATTCAAAGCCACATGTAACCCTAAACTCTAAATCAGGGAACCTAAATGCTTAGAGCAGGCAGGGGTGGAGGAAGGGGGGCAGTGGGGGCGGCTTGCCCCAGGTATCATCACTGAGGGGGCTGGTATTCGGTGCACTACCCACCCACAACTCCCAAGCCTATACTGAGCCATTGGGGGAAGGGGCGGAGCTGTCCGCCTTCCTGGCAGCCTTCCCCCCTTCATTTTGACAGCTCGGGGGAGGCTTGGGAGTCATGGGCAGGTGGTGTGCTGTTGCCCCCCACTTCTGGGCTGCTTCCTGGGGGGGAAGCCTCCCCCGAGCTGTCAAAAGGAAGAGGGAAGGAAGGAAGGTTGCTGGCAAAGCGGCATGATTCCCTCCCCACTTCCTGCCCAGGAAGCAGCCCCCCATGGGGGGCTTGCTCCACCCCCATGGGGACCTCACCCCCTAGGATGCTTGCCCCTTCCCCATGGCCACGCCCCCAGGTGCACAGCATGTGCGCCACTCCAGGTGCCGGAGCAGCTAGCTCTGCCTCTGAGAGCAGGCTCCCTGGTGCAAAAGTTGCCGTTACAGCATTTGCCTGAAGCATGGTTTGGGCCACAAGGGCGCAACAGTGGGGCATGACCCGGTCTTGCCTCTTGCATAATTGTAATTGTGTGAAGGGGAAACAGCCAAATAGGACTACGGTCAAAGAGTAATGTTTGAAACTGCCCCTAGATAGTCATGGTTAGATATCACAGTGTGAAGCGGATTTGCACAAGGTTCATATGCCATTGTACCTACGGGACCACTTCTCCTGGTATGACCCACAGAGGACCTTAAGGTCCACAAATAACAACACTTTGGAGGTCTCAAGCCGCAAGGTGGTTAGATTGGTCTCAGCTAGGGCCAGGGCCTTTTCAGTACTGGCTACAACTTGGTGGAATGCTCTGTCACAAGAGACCAGGGCCCTGCAGGATTTGACATCTTTCCGCAGGGCCTGCAAGACAGAGCTGTTCCACTTGGCCTTTGGTTTGGACTCAGTCTGGCCCTTATGTTTCCCTCCCCTTATGGTTTTGTTTTATGGGCTACTACTAAAATGAGGCTGCATTTTAAATTGTATTTTAACCCGTATTTTAATTAACTGTTGTTGTTTTCCTATTATGTTTTATTGTAATTTTATTGGTGTTAGCCGCCCTGAGCCCGGTTCTGGCGGGGTATAAATAAATTATTATTATTATTATTATTATTATTATTATTATTATTATTATTATTTAAATATAAGGTTATCATGCATCACTTTTTGTTCAGGGTCGGGAGAGAATTCTCTCTTTTTCCCCCACCCATGCTTATTCATGACCATATGTGTCTAGTCTCTTTACAAATAACTGAACCTGCCTCCTCCATAAACATTCCACTGTGTGCCAGAGACAGCAAATGCATGCGGGCCATTTAAGCCTTTCCAGAGCATTGACTTACGTGTAATGGGTTGCTACCTATTCTGAAATCAGGTCTAGTCCAGGCTACTAGGGCACTTTATCACTGAAACTGCTAGATCAAAAGGCAAACCCTGAGTGAGCATTAATGGAGTCATGAAATTGGGGCAGACAGCCTGTCCAAATGTGATTTGCGATACATTAGCTTTCTGCAATAACATATTAAACATTTATCAATTTTGAGGATCAATAAGCCATACATTTCGGGTGCTTAGAAGTTTGAATAACATTTCAGGGTATGATGAATAGTCAGTTTAAATGTAAACTTGTGCATAATGGTTTTTAATTCTTTGCGTATACCTTCCCTTAGTTCTGCATTATTGCCTCCTCCCCATTCAAACAGTCTTCAAGGATTGCTTGGTTATCAAAAAAATAAGAAGTACTTGAATAAAACCTTCTAAAATGGAAAATCCAAGCATTGTCACTCAGTGGTGGCTGGTGCCCATTAGACCGGGTAGGGGTTCAAGGAGGTAACCGGGCACAGCCATCAAACAGTCCACTACTGTGAACACTTAAGTACAGGCAACTCCCCATTTACACAGGGGTTATATTCCCAGGTAAGTTACATTGTTAATTTGGAGGATTCCTTTGAAATGTGACCACAAACGGTGAATAAAAGTCAGTGGAGGCTATTCCATTAGGGCAGGGATCTCCAACTCATTGCTGGTGAAGGCCCAGAACAGGGGTGCCAGACTCTGAGCTACTATTTAAAAAGAAAAAGTAAGTTTCCAACCCTTCTAGAAAGTTATGAAGCAAAATGTGCAGGTACTCATCTATGCAATTTCTGTTGAATGAGCCAGCCTGACTGCTCAGTGATTTTAGACAATAAATGAAGTTAAGAGATTGATAAGTGAGTTGTTTGGACACCAGACATTTGCGCCACATTTTCTCATCTCAGGCTTAAAGGTGGGGCCACATGAAACATGAAGTAATAGTAGTAGTAGTAGTAGTAGTAGTAGTAGTAGTAATTTATTTATACCCCACCGATCTGGCTGGGTTTCCCCAGCCACTCTGGGTGGCTCCCATCATCATAAGCGATAAAAGATCAAACATTATAAACTTCCCTAAACAGGACTGCCTTCAGATGTCTTCTAAAAGCCAGATAGTTGGTTATTTCCTTGACATCTGATGGGAGGGCGTTCCACAGGGCGGGTGACACTACCAAGAAGGCCCTCTAGATTGTGTTTAACAATCCACAGGTTAGAAATATAACTCCACTCAGCAACAGTTTGAAAAGCTTTTGCCAAAAAGTATGGCTGTCCATTCACAAAGGCAAGAAGTGTGCGTGCATGTTCATGTGTGTGTACATGTGCACGTGCACATGCACTGTATTGCGTGCATGCACAAACTCCTTGCCCATGCTTCAGGTAGTACAGAACTGATTCAGGCTAATTTCGCCAGGCCTGTAGCTCACTTGAAAGCAAGGCTTGCTTGCTAATCAGGGCTGCAGGCAATGCTTCAACTGATTCTGTACTGAAAGTACAAAGGGGCATAAATGCTTTTCTGTTTGAGAAAAGAGGGAACACTCATCGCAAAGAACAAATATCAGAAGCTCACTTACATCCAGTTCACTTTGTAGAATTAAGACATCCTTTTTTTGTTTGGCAGAGCAAGTATTACAACGCTACCACTGAAATGCTTAAGTCTAGCCCCACTGGAGTTTCCTGATCAACTGCTATTCTGCTGGATGACAGCTGTCTCAATGGTGCTTTCGCTTACCCCCAAGCATCAGGTTTTTGTATCCCCACTGACTTTCTTTTTAGCATACTCAAAGTACAGGCTTTTATGTATCTCCTGAAAAGGGTTTTTGAGAAAGTGCAGCTACACAAAGATGTCATTGATGTGAGACTTGGATTTCTCTGCCAGGCAGACACATAGTGCAATTTGATTTCCCCATAGTGGATATCTTTCTGGTAACTGATTAGGTTTCTAAATGATATTTTGATGCTATTTTCCCCCAAAACACCTTCCTTCCTCCTCCTCACAATAACCAAAACACTCTGATTGTTCCGTCCCCCTCACCTTTCCGTTCCTTCAATTTCCTGCCTCATATTGCGGGCCTGGGCCAAAGCATAGTGATATTATCTTGCAACCTTCCACAAATCTGGATGGCTTCAGAGTGTACTCCCTTCCTTCTGTCATTAAGCCAGGGAAAGCTACCTCCTAACTGAAAAAGGAATCATTTAGGGCTGCTTCCCATGTTATAAGTTTCCTTCACAGGATTGTCACATAAGTCCCTCTACATCAAAAATCCACAATGTGAGAATAGTTGATATAATAATAATTATTATTATTTATTTATTTATTTATTTATTTATTTATACCCCGCCCATCTGGCTGAATTTCCCCAGCCACTCTCGGCGGCTCCCAATCAAGTGTTAAAAACAGTACAGCGTTAAATATTAAAAACTTCCCTGAACAGGGCTGCCTTCAGATGTCTTTTAAAGATAGGATAGCTGCTTATTTCCTTCACATCTGAAGGGAGGGTGTTCCACAGGGTGGGCGCCACTACCGAGAAGGCCCTCTGTCTGGTTCCCTGTAACCTCACTTCTTGCAATGAGGGAACCACCAGAAGGCCTTCGGCGCTGGATCTCAGTGTCTGGGCTGAACGATGGGGGTGGAGATGCTCCTTCAGGTATACAGGACCGAGGCCGTTTATATGTATGTTTTATTACAAGATGGGCATTCTAGGCATTGAGATCCAGGATAACTCAGCGTCCCTGTGGCTGTACCACTTTTCACAATCAAATTCATCATGCATACCCAACAGTGGAAAAGGAGGGAGTAGGCTCATGATGGAGAATCCTCTGTTACCAACTAGACCTTCAATATGGCCTCAGCATGGGTACAAACTTCATGGGCATAGAAACTAGGTCTTGTGGATGCCCCTAAGTTAGGGGTTGGGTTTGTCACAACATTTCTACAACCCACCAATGTGAATTCACAAATGTGTGGAAAGCTACTTGCCAATTCTGGTTGCCGGTTCATTTCTGGTCCCAATTCAAGGTGCTCATGCTAGTGTTTAAAGCCCTAAATGACTTAGGCCCCATGCATTAGACAGACTGCTTCCTTCCCTACAGACCCTCTCAGAAGGTCCCTCATGGTGGTTCCTTTGCCCTCAGAGGTGAGGTGAGGTATGACCTGGCAGAGGGCATTCTTTGTGATAGCTTCTAAAATGTGGAATTAGCTCCCCACAGAAGTGTGTCCAGCACCTACATTGTACTGTTTTTGTTTTCTTTACCCTGGCCTTTGACATTTTACACACACACACACACACACACACACACACACACACACACACTAGTTGTGATTGTAACTTGTTCTAAGCAGTTTTTATGCTGTATTATAAATTGTTGTCACCTACCCTGGAACTGTTAAGTTGTGGGTGAACATATCAGACGACACAGTGATTCTTCAAACAGCTCTTGTTTATTCACAGGCCAGGACAGAACAGAACAGAAGGGTTCAGTCAGCCTGCTTATATAGAGAGCTCCAGCACAACGTAACTGTAACAATTTTATAAAACTATCCAATCACTGAACGTCACTTTCGATCCCTTATTTGCATAACTATCTACAGTATCCCCCTGCTGGCCCAGGGTGAGAACTTCAGTAAATAACAGGAACCTTCTGATGAAGGTTGGGTAATAACAAGATGACAACAACTCATCTCATTGTCAGATCCAGCTATAAAATATTTTCATGTAGTGATTCTGCAAAATTAAAATCCAGGTATTCCACCCTCCTGCTGCTCTCTGCACAGTTAAATAATATGTGGTGGTAAAAGGGAGTCTGGAGCTCCATTTTCTTGGAAGTCCCATATCTGAGTGGGGAAATGAAAGCAGAGATTGTCAGGGCTGTTTTACACATCACAAAGCAATAAGCCCAGATTTTCCACTGATGTACCTTCAACAGGGAGTCACACAACCAACTGAACAAAACTATACACAGACTACATCAAACAGATTGTGTTTCTCTCCCATAACTGGTTTATGTTTGTGTATAATTTAAATATAGATCTGCACATCTCAGGGGGATATACTGTGGTGCTACAAAAGTCAGGAGATGTAGGATTTCATTTTCAGTGTGTTTCAGACTGGCTTCTTTCATCTCTAACAGAGTACTCCAAATCCTGAAGATTTTCTGAAACTGATAGTCTGTTTGAGGAAGACACCAGGGGATTATCTCTCTCTGTGTGCTAATGGCTTGTACCTCATCTCTTTTAGAATGCTTGCCCTACATCTTTGAAATCCCTTGTAGTAGACAATTCCCTAAATCTCCCTCCTACATTGAAAGCCACTCAGGCTTGCCTCAGTGCAACTTAATTCATTCTTAAGGATGTGTATAGCATTCAGCTTGTACACGGGCATTTTGCTTCTCTCTATTTGTACACTTGAAAATAATCTGAAGAACATGCCGCTGAACTCCAGGAAAATGTGGAAAGTGGCAGTGCGTTGTGGGTTCGGTCAGACTGAAGCCACTGCAAAATTCAGGGGAACGAAATGAGTGGTAATCAACTAAACTTTACTCAGAGTAGACCTATTCAAATTAATGAACATGATGAAGGCCCCAATCTGTACTATAAAGAGTCATGGCTTCCTCCAAAAAAGGGGGGAAATGTAGATTGCTAAGGGTGCTGAGAGCTGTTAGGAGACCCCTATTCCTCTCACAGAACAACAATTCCCATAAAGTTTGGCAATCAATCTCTCCTCCCAGGGAACACTGGAAATTGGGGGGGGGGAGAGAGAGAGAGAGAGAGAGACTGGAAAAACAGGGGGAAAGCAAGATTTCTTTTCTTGCAGCCATCAAGAGGCTACTCTATAGACTCTTGTGAATTTTAGGGACTTGTCCTATCAAAGCACCTTTTGCACTCCATGATCATTTAGCTGAACAGGAGCCGAGCCTGCAAGTTTGCAGCCATATTTTGCTCTCTGCAAAATTTGGTGGTAACTCTCTAAAGCTTCCATATTGTCTGAGCTGCCCTCAAACACGATGCTTTTCAGTAGAGTCATTGCACTCGTTTAGCTCTGAAGGTAATGTCCAGGTAATGCACATGCAGGTGATGTTTGCCACCCTTCCTGCTGCATAACTTATTATACTTCTGTTCCACCTTGATGCTTTGACTCACCTCTTGTTGGTACTGTAATTTAGCCCTAGTTTTGCATACATATTGGGCGGCTTCATAGTTAATGCCAGAGATGGAGAAGCTTTGGCTGTTCGGATGTTGTTGAACCACAACTCCTATCATCCCTGACCTTTGGGCATTTCTGGCTGGGACTAATAGGAGTTGGTATCCGACAACACCTGAAGGTTCCCCCATTCCCGCTTTGTGGAATCAGGACATGATGGGGTTTGGTGTTTTTCTTTCAAATATAAGTATGTCTTTATTTAAAAGCAGGATATATTGTAGCTAACGGAAGAGTCCAAGGCTGCAATGGCGTATGAAGCGACTTTTAATTCATCTCTTCAAATCATCAACATTTCAAGTTAACATATAGCCTTCCAGCTACAATGTAATAATACAAATGAAACCATTCATCCAGAACCCAGTTCAAAGATAACATCTTCAGTACATTTCTCTTTGTAGAAACGCGTGGTTCTGAATTAACAAGACACAAAAGAATAAAACCATCTGAGACAATTTGTCACACACATGAAAAGCCAATAGACTGAGTACCTTGAGTCTTGTTGGGGAGCAGCAACGTTCTTTGGCTAGTGGTAGCTATTAAAAAGGATCCATTTACAATTGTGTTGTCACCGAATAAGATAGATGGGTTTAGAGAAAGAGTTCAGTGAGGAGTTTATTTTCATCATTAATAGATGAAGAGCTTCACCACTTTATGATAAAAGAGTCAGTAGAAGACCTACCACCATTTGAGATAAACCAGAGATATAGTAGCAATATGCTGCTAGCACTTTCAGCTCTGATACCAGCAGGGGTTGTATATATGCCACTGCTTGGAATTAACTAAGTTCAAGAAAGTTCCCTGAATTAGTTCAGAAATACCTGATCTACATCTTCAAGTACAGTGGTACCTCGGGTTAAGTACTTAATTCATTCCGGAGGTCCATTCTTAACCTGAAACTCTTCTTAACCTGAAGCACCACTTTAGCTAATGGGGCCTCCCGCTGCCACCGCGCTGCCAGAGCACAATTTCTGTTCTCATCCTGAAGCAAAGTTCTTAACCCGAGGTACTATTTCTGGGTTAGCAGAGTCTGTAACCTGAAGCAAATGTAACCCGAGGTACCACTGTACTTCCCATAATTGCAGGACGAACCGAAACTGAATTAAGTTCAGGAAGCTGGCCTGGCTTATATTTTACAGTTTGCAGGGTTTAGGGATTAGAAGTGTCTCTGAATACAACCTACACCACCGCCCCGCCCCACCCCCCTGCAACTCATAACATTAATATTCTATGCTGGGTTGCCAGATCACATAACTGAGTTGAATGGTCTTAGGATTCAGCCTATAGCACACACACACTGCCCTGCACATGCCACACCCCTTTGGGGAACTTAAAGCTGGCTGAGCCTCCACTGAACTGGGATAAGGCAGTTACACCAGTGTATCAACAGCTGAGCTGAGGTTGGGAGCTTAGCAATGGTTGAGCCAAGAATCATCATCACAGATATTGCCATAGGATTGTCCCCTTAGTCCCCAACCTAAAACCTTTTATTTCGGAAAACCTATTCAGACACATCATTTAGTTATCGATACTTAAAATAAATATTAATAATTGATTTATATTCCTAAGTGATTATTATATTATATTATTAATGTATTTTGGACAAGTACAAAAACCAATACCAACAATACCAACAAAACAACATATGAAATGCTCTATTTCTATTATATAAATGTTGACATAGTTACAGAGCTAGATTAGCCTTAGTTCTACCTGCTTATGCTTTTTTTCTAAATAAAAAAAATAAACAAGAATCACCTGGAAGAGGATGCTGTGGCGATGGTTGTAGAACCCTCTCCAAGGCTATAGAAGTTTATACTGTTTGTGAAAAGTCTCTTGTTTCAGTAAAGTTTCATGGGAATCTCAAAGGCTTTTTCCATCTTCCCAGCAAAATTCACTTCTCCAGATTATTTCATATGAGCCAATGTTTCTTGCCAGTCATCAGATCTTACATTTGTTCTAATTCAGACCTACTTCCTTTGACTTTTATGAACACTGAACACTTGCTTTTCTTATTGCTTCTTTTGACTTCAAGTTTATATGGTTTTAACTTTGGAAAAGCACTCTAAGATGTTCACATGAAGGGTGCTATTTAAATGATTAATTTATCTTTTAGGTAGAGTGTGAAAATTATAAAAATTCATCATTAGGAATGGCTGCCAAATCATAGAGGGGTATTTTTTTCCCCTTCCCCATCAGCAATATGTGTAGTCATCATTCAAATCTATAGGTGATTTAGGAAGATGCAGTAGCTACCTAAAGTAATAGATAAAGTCTTAGCTCAATGCCCAGTCTTTAATCAGATTGTTCTGAAGCTATCGAGTAAAGGACTTCTTTAGAGTGATCAGTGTAGCAATTACATTTTTTTCAGGACACCAAATTGTGGAAACTTTTGCTCCATTTAAACAAGACCTTCCACCAAATTGGAAAGAAGGGGTCTGATCCTCAGTTTTTCTTTCCGTAACGTATAGGGAATCAAGGGTTGGGTCAAATCAACACCATATGGTTTTTAACAACAAAGCCTTACAGAAGACACTAACTGAAAAAGGTTAGTAAACATGACTGCCTACAAATCCACGTAAGGCCATAATGAAAACACTGAGAAAAAATGAAAACACACAAATCAGAAAATAAACAGCATCTAAAACTAGTTAAAACAAAAACCTAGATACCACTAAAAGCCCATGAGAACAGAACAGATTTTGTCTGGCATCTAAAATGTAGCAATCAAGTTATCAGATGAATATGTTTAGGGAGAGCATCCCAGAGTTGGGTGTGACTACAGGGATAAAAAATACCTGTCTACTCCAAGGTCTCCTAGGGAAGGGCCTCTGAATATTATCTCAGCTAATGGTAAGATACCTGCACAAAGACAATCTTTGAGATATCCCAGGCCACTTGTGGGTTTCTTTGTGAAAACTGGGTCCAGAAGCTAAATGGAAGTTGATGAAACTCTTCTAACATGATGATATATTGGATGAGATCCAAAGTCATATTAGCAGATGCAATGGAATTTCCCCATCATTCTCCCCTCTCTGCAGTACCCCAGCACCCCCAATCTGCTCCAGAGGGTCCACCTACACCATAGATTAGAGCAAATGTTGGGTATGTATAAAGAGCTGCAGGGGGCAGGGGAATATGGTCCTATTTGCACAAGTTATGCAAGTATGTTATGCAAGTAGGACAGTTGGATATCAACCAGTACATAGTCAGCATCGTTTCATGCTTTACTTTTTGTCCTTTAAATAATATGCATTCTTGCTTTGAAATTTGACAACACATCAGTAGGTCATGGGAATTCTAATAAAAAGAGTGAACCATTGTATCCAATATAAAAAGCAACCTACCTACATTTTAGAAAGCATTTTTTAACACTCTTATCTGGGCATTAGGAATGGTGTTGAAAAAAACTGAAACTGCATTGCTTTTCATAAAAGAGAAATTTCATGTGGTCTAGCAATCCTCTTCATAATGTTCGATGTCCATAGCATGTTCTTCCGAAATCTGAAAGCAGCAACTTTGCATTTCAAGGGCAACACTGATGCTACTGAATACTCCTTTGGTGATTAATCAATATTCTAGTAAGATGTAGGGATAATGGATCTTATTATGACAAATAATTGCCATAAACATTCTCCTTGAGCTCTGAAAAGCTGATGATATGCTTTCACATTATGGATGGCTCTACAAATGGCTCTACAAATTGCCTTCAGAAATCACATGTGAAGTAATACATATACAACTGTAGATTCAGCTTGCCTAAACTGAAGCATTTCTTACTTTGGGAGACAAAATTCATCAGCGGTAGTGCACACTTATCTGAGAGTAAGCCCCACTTTTGGCTTACTTTTGAGTAAACATGTAGAAGATTTTACTGGGTTGTAGACCCATTGGCATTAATAAACCTTAGTCATGTTCATTGACAAACATTGGATACAATCTACTGCATTTATCAATTGTATTTATTTATATACCACTCGGTCATTAGCATGTATAAAGACAAATCATACAGAGAATAAAACAATAAGAACTCATCACAAACTCAAACAGGAAACCTGAACTGTACCCTAAATAAGAAAGTCTTTGTCATCCTCCTGAAGTACAACAAGGTGGGTGTCTTCCTAACTTCAAGTGGGAAAGAGTTCCACAGTGTTGGATCCACCATATTTAACTTATGGCTTCTAGTAGATATGAGCTGTGTATACCAGCCTGGGATATCCAACCTGGGTGAGTGGGTGGGTGGGTGCCAGTCATAGCCAATCCAGACTTCACCAGGGAATGATAGGGAATGACAACAGGGCAACATTCATCCCCTCTGAGCACTAGATCCTTCCCAATTGCCCTCTGAACCAAAAACCAGGAGTAGTGGTATGTGTTGGGTGCATGATGTATTGAGACAGCACCCATGGTTGTCAGGGCAGCCATGAAGCCCTGACCTGCCCCCCAGACAAGGCAGGGTTAAAATGAACAGTGAAGTCTTTCAGTGAACAGTAAACGTCCTGGGATTCTCCAACACCAAATCAAAGGCCACCTCCCTGACCTCGGTCAGGAAGGTGGTTAGGGAATGGGGTGGTTTGTACACTGACAAGATCCCTGTTCTTGTTCCTCCAAAGAATCATGGGAATTGTAGTTTAAGAGAGCTGAGAGTTCTTGGGAGTCCTCTGCTTCACTCAGAGAGCTACAATTACCAAAGTTCCCTGGGAAGAGGGATTGATTGCTAAGCCACTCTGGGAATAGGGGTCTCCTAACAACTCTTAGCACCCTTGTTGTGTCCGACTCTTCGTGACCCCATGGACCAGAGCATGCCAGGCACTCCTGTCTTCCACTACCTCCCACAGTTTGGTCAAACTCATGCTGGTAGCTTCAAGAACACTATCCAACCATCTCGTCCTCTGTCGTCCCCTTCTCCTTGTGCCCTCCATCTTTCCCAACATCAGAGTCTTTTCCAGGGAGTCTTCTCTTCTCATGAGGTGGCCAAAGTATTGGAGCCTCAGCTTCAGGATCTGTCCTTCCAGTGAGCACTCAGGGCTGATTTCCTTAAGAATGGATACGTTTGATCTTCTTGCAGTCCACGGGACTCTCAAGAGTCTCCTCCAGCACCATAATTCAAAAGCATCAATTCTTCGGCAATCAGCCTTCTTGATGGTCCAGCTCTCACTTCCATACATCACTACTGGGAAAACCATGGCTTTAACTATATAGATTTTTTAGCACCCTTAACAAACTACAATTCCTTGGGGGAAGTCAGATGGGGCCTCGGTTTCAGCCACCTGGCATTACTGCTGCCAGCCACCATGGCTCACCAATAGAAGAGACTGCTGCAAGAATGCACTTTGCCTAGCCCCCCTAAATCCTGCATCTGGCCCTGTTCAGGGGTACCATGTAGAGGGAACAAAATATATATCCATCACATTAGGATCTGTAGAAACCGAAGACTGTGCTGACTTGCTTGTCTTTAACCTCTTTGTCGTTCAGTGCTAAAGCCTTTCTCGCTGCATCTCCTCTTTAAGAAAAATCTTAAAAGTACTTTAGCCTGCTGACTAGTGACATTGCCAGTGCAGGGCAAGATGCTCAGGAGGTGGAAAGAATCCCCCCTCCATCATTATTATTTTAAGGGCTCTCTCTCCCACCCACCCTGCTTCCAGGCAGATCTGTCTCAATGCCTTTTGCCTGTAAGGGAACATACTATTTTCTCTCTTCCTTATGTAAAACTGATTTCTCCTGGCTCCTGTCACGCAAATATGCTTAGAATAGAGTTGAGTATTTGTGACTGCAATGTACGTCTACCGAGAGGGAAAGGTTGCCAGCAGGAAGTGTCCTTTTGGGTGCTGCTTGTCTGAGGTAAACTATTATTCTAAAAGAAAATATATCTGACTGTCATCTTAGATCTTCTTCAGTAAATCAGGAAGATTAAACATTTGACACAGAACAGGGAGCAAACACACACACACACGTGCGCACACGCACCAAAAAAACATCCTCTGGCAAATGGGGATAAGTCTTTGGTGCCAGATACTGAATGCACTTCCTGTACTTAGCATTTTCCCCTAATTATTTCAGTGAAGCTTGCTTCCAAGTCAACGCTTTAGGACTGTAACCTGTATCTTGCAACTTTTAGGAACCTTATTGAGATCTTATTAATTTATTGCATTGTTGAGGCACCTCATCAAATTTGGGAAAGAGCCGTGACTCAGTTGTTGAGTACATATTCAGTGTGCAAATGGTCGCAGGCTCAATTCCTGACATCCTCAGGTAGGGGTGAGAAATTCTACTGTCTGAAACCCTAGTCATTGACAATCAGTGTAAACAGCACAGAGTTAGATGGATTAATGTTCAAATATAGTATGATGGAGATATGGGTGGTGTGTGTGTGTGTGTGTGTGTGTGTGTGTGTGTGTACCTAGGCATTCTAGAAACACAGGGAGAATAAAAACATAACAATAAAACCATACCACAATGAATCCGCAACTATCTTAATTTATCCCACCTGTAATTTGGTCTCTTTCCTTTCACTCCCAGACAGTACTGATAACAAACTGATTGAGAGTGCAGTTAATTCTCGCTCATTCTGATCTTCTTAAGTAACAGGTGCCTCAAAGCACCAGGAACAAGTGGTTATCTTACCAACTGGGATCAGTCTGAAGTCAAGCACTCACTGATATGAGAACCATCTTGACAGGCCTGGTCCTGTCATGGTCTCTAGGGAGAATGTCTGGGTGTACCCATGGCAACTATTTCTGTTGGGACAATCCTTGATATAATTGAAACATTTGTGATAAAGATATGACAATTGTAGTGTGTATGACTCAGACAGAAACTTTGTGGGTCATATTAACCTACTACTTATGTGCATGGGAAGCTAACTTTTACCAAGTCAAGTGATTATTTTCATCTATTGACTGGCTCTCCAGAGTCCCACACAGCAGTCCTAAATCCTATCAGAAGATGCCAGGAATTCACTCGAGAAACTTCCATATGCACTACTGCTCTTTCAAATGCACCAATACCCTTCACCAGTCAAGACATTTTACTCCTCTGGAGCAGCCCTGTGGGTCGGCAGAATAATCCAGCCACCTAAGGCAACAGGGGGGAACAGGAAGTGAGAGCAGGTTTTTGGAGTACAGAGCTATGTGTGCCTACAAGCCTGTCCAAGCTGCCAAGCTGCCCAGCTGCCCCTACCCCCCACAGGTACAATGGAGGATGATAACCCATCACCAGTGTTGAAGTTAGATTTAACTGCAAGTCCAGCCATGGAATGGGAGGGGACACCATTTTCTTCATTGCCTTGAGCCAATTGTGCCACCCTAATCTTTCCCTCCCCTTCATGGATCACTGCCTTGTCATGGCTAAGGGGCTTGAATAACTCAGAGAAGCTATGAGCTATGCCGTGCAGGGCCCCCCAAGACGGACAGGTCATAGCCGAGAGTTAGACTAAATGTGATCCACCTGGAGAAGGAACTGGCAAACCAGTATTTTGCCAATAAAACTCCATGGACGTAAAAAAGGAGAAGTTTTGAGAAGAAAGAGAGTTTCCAAGGCATGCTCTGGTTCATGGGGTCATGGAGAGTCAAACACGACTAAGATGACTAAACAACAACAAATCTTTCCCTGAAGCTTCCCCAATTTTCACAGTTTGTTCTGTTGCTGAAATGTTCCTTCGCTTATGTACATGGCAATCTTATGCATTTCTATTCAGAAGAAAGTCCAGTTGAGCTCAGTGGGAATAAGTTTGCTTAGGACTAGAGACATCAGAAAGTTTTCTAAATGCAGAGAATATTGGAGAATTCGGGGGGGGATGGGAGCAGAAATCACTGATGTTTAGCTATTCAGCCCCAGTCCATAATAAAAAACAATCCAAAGAATATGATCGGAATCCAGTGCTGTTGCTTTTAGGCAACCAAAAATACATCATCATAATCCATTACTTTTTCACATTTGTGTGCTGTACTTCCTTTCCATTGAAATGAATGGGGTTGAATAACACAAGGACAATGTAATTTATGCAACTTACAGCATTAATTGCATAAGTCAAGAAAAATAAGGTACTTTTCGACAGAAGATGTAACACAGCGAAACGGAACCAGTGCTGCATATTATAGGTATAGGGTAGAAAGGATAACAGTATCTTCTTGCATCCTTACCTAAAGACAACAGAAGCATTTTTATTTGGGCTACAGAGAGAATATGGCTTCAGGTGCAGGAGAATGAAAAGAGAGTAATCTCGCTAATTAATATTGGTGGATCTGTCTTTTTCAAGCAAAGTACATATTTAAATGGGCCAGACACTTCTTTTTACGGAGGGTGGTGATGAAGCAGAACAACTGCTTGCTCTGAGCCTGCCTGCTTGCCTGCCAGAAACTTTTAGTCTCTGATGTGGATGAATATTGCAATTCAATTATGCCGTCACTCTAATAATAGCCAGTGGAGCTTTAATCTTATTTAGTCATTTGATCTTGTCCCGCTTTAATTGGATAATTGTTGATTGTTAACTTTATTTGGCTTTTTCAATTAGCCTAATTCCTGGATAATGTTGAGACCGGCTAAAATGCGAACACTACACTCTGAAACTGTAGCAAGTCCATTAAAGTCAACTGAGCCACCGAGCTGTTTCGTTTATCTGGAGTATGCATTAAAATAATCAAAACATGGGCACATAATGCTATCTGCGTAAGGTTACATCAATATGAGGCCGCAGGGCAAAGAGGGGCAAAGAGGATTCAGCAAACAGAAACAATTGACCAATCTTTGCTGCCAGGCAGATGCCACAGATACATCAATGGAACTTGTGAGGCAGCAATACTTGGAAGTTCACTTGCAAGGGACATGGAAACTGAACCTGAAATCTGCCTTATGGGAAATACCTGGAGTTGTGCTTGATGATAGCAGTATAATTTGTTAGAAGTACTTCCCTTTCCTACATAATCCATATTTGGCCAATATCTTTATTAGGCCAACTAAAACTCCACAATCCATATTAGTTTCATACTGGGGATAGGGAGGGAATGTGGACAGCGTTCAGTCAGCCTCAGTGCTTTCAAAGCCCATGGACTCTGAGCTGGGAAATGGTTGTGTTGTGTTGAAGCAGACCTCTCAAACACAACTTTAGGAATGGAAAAAGAGACTCTCCCTGCAACAGCATGCAAACTACAGGAGCTCGAGAGGTCCAAAAAGCATTACACCGAAACACAGCATCTGCTGGCGTGCATGGCAGAAACACAGAAAAACACAGAGCTATAGCAGAGGGGAAAAACAGAGAATACAAGCAAAAAAAAAAGTTGCATGAGGGAAGCTTGAGCTGACTCGGAGCGCTTTGTTGACTCAGGAAGTGGTAAAATCACCCTGAAGTGCCCCAGTTTGCCTTGTTATTCAGCACAGAACAGTTACACAGGTGTAGCTCCAGCCAACAAGGCCCAAGATCAGGGATGGTAGGAGCTGTAATGCACCAATAACTGAAGGGCCCCACAGGCTCCCCACCCTAATGGTCCTTCATGAAGCCACCTTGCTGATGCTAAGCAGGTATGAGTTGAGTTAATGTGCCCATCTGGGAACTCCATGTACAATACTTTTGAGTTTCTTAGTGGAAGAAAGGCAAGGGCGAATAAACACTAAATAAGTACAGTGGTGCCTCGCAAGATGAAAAGAATCCGTTCTGTGATTCTCTTCGTCTAGCGGTTTTTTCGTCTTGTGAAGCAAGCCCATTGACGGATTAGCGGATTAGCGCTATTAGCGCAATTAGTGGCTTATAGCGGCTTATCTGCTGATCGGATCAGCTGATAAGTGGTTTAGCGGCTTAGAAAAAGGGGGGAGGGAAAAAAAACCAGCAGGAACTCGCAAGACATTGTCGTCTTGCGAAGCAAGCCCATAGGAAATTCGTTTTGCGAAGCACCTCCAAAACGGAAAACTCTTTCGTCTAGCGAGTTTTCCGTCTTGCGAGGCATTCGTCTTGCAGGGCACCACTGTACATAGGGTCTCGTGTAGATAACTTAGTGTTCTGCTAGTTCAGTCCTTTCATTAAAGATGCTAAGAATTGACCTTAGAACTTCTGCATGACCCAGTGAGCTGGGTGTCCATATTTCCATTATTTAAATACGTGATTTTTGATGAAAGAATGGTATATATTAAAGAGCTATAGAATTTATATCTATTTATCTTGTCATAAAAAGAAATCAGTTGTGAAACTATGATGTAGACCAGAAAATATAGATGATATTTGGAGTGTCCTTATCTTCCAAAGGAAAACTTATATACTTAGCTACGCAGTTTTCAGCACATGATATTTTCTTTTTTGCCTGTAAAGTGAATTGAAAAGATGCCACTTGACAAATTCCTTTTCCTTTTCTTATAGATGCAAATCATTGGCTTGCTTAAAGAAACTTCTCTGTTCATCCTAGCTGTCCAAATGTACTTCTTTGCAGACAGGAGTCTTTAAAAATAGAAAAATGTAACAGTACATCTGCAAATGTGCTATCAATCACAAATATCTACAGGAAGCAGAAAATAACATTATGGCACTTACCATCTTGAGCATGGTTCTGCGAATATGTAGATTCCATTTCCCAAGCTACAGAACTGATAGGACTTGGCTTCTTGGCAAAATGCATATATTTTCTTGATTTCTTTTCATTGATAGATTCATTTTTTAAGAAATAATGAGTACAACCATAAGATGATTTATTGATTGATTTGATTTACATTTTTAAACCTGCGAGCCCCGATCCAAAGGAAGTTAGCTAAGCCCCATCAAAGTAGTTATGATGAAGTTGTCACATTTATTTCTAACAGATTTGTGTGAATAATTTCACTGCAATAGGACCATATAGTAAAAAGAATGGAACCTGGCAAAACAACAATACACCAAGGAGGCCAACTTGAAAGGGGCACACATGCCGCCTCACCCTCGCAATTGATGGGACCTGGGGCCCCCCATCATTACTTCTATGCTATACAGTGGTACCTCGGGTTAAGTACTTAATTCATTCCAGAGATCCGTTCTTAACCTGAAACTATTCTTAACCTGACACACCACTTTAGCTAATGGGGCCTCCAGCTGCTGCCACGCCGCCGGAGCATGATTTCTGTTGTCATCCTGAAGCAAAGTTCTTAAACGGAGGTATTATTTCTGGGTTAGCAGAGTCTGTAACCTGAAGCGTATGTAACCTGAAGCATATGTAACCCGAGGTACCACTGTATATTTATGGAACAAGAGGACTGCAATGGTAGTAATTATTATGAAGTGATATTAATTAGTCCGAGAGTATGTTACAGTCTTCTTTTTGGCTGAACAAGAACTTTCTTGGTGATTTTAAACTCAAAACACTCTCCATAAACTAGGTTGTTTTTTTTCCCCCAGGAATAGGGAAAGGTACATGGAGCCAGGGTTATAGTATCTTCTCTTGCCCATATGCCTCAGGTTATATTGCATTACCTGGAAGAGCCAGCTTTGAAATTAACTTTGGCTGGTGTTAATTTTGCAAGCTTATGTTTATTATTTTATTCAACATGTCTTTTTTGCTTCTTTATCATGAAGAACAGTCATATTAAGGTTTATTTAACAAGTTTTGAAATGCTTATGAAGATGTTTATCTCCACCTGCGATTCCCCTTACCCAAGAGTGTTCATCATCCTCAGAGATAAGACCACATTTTTACTGGCAATTAGATGCTGCTTACATTATGCGGCGCCTAAGCATTACTCAATAATATTTGGTCCACATGACATAATTCCTCCTTTGGGAAAACAATAAAATTATACCACTTGATTCTGCTAATCCCATGGAGCTTTCTCTGCTTATTCAATTAAGGACTGGATCATCTTGTTTGAAGGAATTGTTCAATTTTATCTGCAATGATGAAATTCCTTTGAAATGCTAATTTTGAGTCATTACCTCCAGACAACTTCAAAGCCTTCTTTTGCCCACTCGAAGCGTCTTTGAAGTCCTTGTTTCAAACCATAAAGTAAGTAACCCAAAAATGATGCAAATGTGCATTTTAGCGACACATATCATTCGTTTGAGGCCTCGGGCCTTCTCAAAGAATTGACTGTTCACCCACAAATGTCACACTTTCACTGCTAAGAAAGGTCCCCTTGTAAAGTACAGCATTCTGGAGATGTGCAATATTCATGCTGAAACTTGTTTGATCATATAATTTAGTGTTGAAACCAAATAAGTATTTGGAAGATCCATCTCAGCTGGCGTTACATTTTCAACCCTGTCTCAGCCAAAGATACACTGGTGTAACTTGCTCACCCCAGCTCTGTTGGCTGAACAGATGCTGGTTTAAGTACCCAAAATTGCAGGTGGGTGGTAGGGCTGGAATAAGAAAGGGGAGACTTAAGACTAAGTCCATTCAGCTTGGTAACACGACCTGGTGTAGAATCACTGTAGAGTTGGAAGGGAACCCTGGGGAATCATCTAGTCCAACTCACCCACCCACCCACCCCACAATGCAGGAATATGCAGCTGCCCCATACAGACATTGAACCTGCAACCTTGGCATGGTCTAAACCACTGAGCCACTTGGGCTTGCCGATCAGAAGGTTGGCAGTTCGAGTCCCCACGACGGGGTGAGCTCCCATTGCTCGGTCCCTGCTCCTGCCAACCTAGCAGTTCAAAAGCACATCAAAGTGCAAGTAGATAAATAGGTACCGCTCCGTCGGGAAGGTAAACAGCATTTCCATGCGCTGCTCTGGTTTCGCCAGAAAGTGGCTTAGTCATGCTGGCCATATGACCTGGAAAAACTGTCTGCAGACAACCTCCGGCTCCCTCAACTTGTAAAGCGAGATGAGCACCATAACCCCAGAGTCGTCTGCGACTAGACTTAACCGTCAGGGGTCCTCTACCTTTACCTTTAACACTGACCTAACACTGACTTAGAAGCTCGTAACCCAAAGCTCATCCAGTTCAGCATCCTTTTCTCAAGGTGGCCAACCAGATGTCTATGAGAAGCCCATAATCAGTGTTCTCTCCACTTGTGATTCCCAACAACTGGTACCCAGAGGCCTTCTCCATCTGACAGTGGAAGCAGACCACTGTCTTTGTGGCTAGTAGCCACTGGTAGGTTTTCTGAGGATGAGGCCACTCATCTGCCACCTCTAACTTTGGCTTATTTACAATTCAGAGCCTTTTCTTCATCTGTCTCAGTCTCTTATTTGCCATAGTTGACATACCTCATTGGTTCTTCCTTAGGGCTCATCCACACTTAGCATTTGCTTCATGCTTTCTGGGTCTGTGCTTTAAAGCTCTGTCCAAGCACTTTTCTCTTTTTTCACCCTGCCACTTTCCCCAGGGAAACCTGCTCTTTAATGCTGAATTGGGACAAATGGTGATTGGGGATTTCCACAGACTGTAGTTCGCTCCGATTCAGCAGTAAGGGGGGGGGGTTGTCCACTTGGACACAGAGCTTTAAAGTGTGGACTGGGATGAACCCCCAGTCTTCCACATGTCTTTCTCTTTCATCACATCCACTCTCCAGTGCCTTCTCTTCTGTTTTAACACAATCATTGCTGGTTTGATTTTTTAAAAGTTCAATATGCTTACCCACCCCCAATCTACCTTTGTAATAAATCACATATTTGAGTCCCCTATATTAAGGATACCAGACGTCCCCGTTTCCTGGGGACAGTCCCCGGATTTACAAATCAGTCCCGATAAAAATCCATTGAAGTTAAAGAGTGTCCCCAGATTCATTGAAAAAAATCTGGTAACCTTACCCTATATCAGGGGTCGCAAACTTTTTCAGCAGGGGGCCGGTCCTCTGTTCCTCAGACCTTGTGGGGAGGCAGACTATATTTTGGGGGGGAAATAAAAATGAACGAATTCCTATGCCCCACAAATAACCCAGAGATGCATTTTAAATAAAAGGGCACATTCTACTCATGTAAAAACACACTGATTCCTGGACTGTCCGCGGGCCGGATTTAGAAGGCGATTGGGCCAGATCTGGCACCCAGGCCTTAGTTTACCTACCCATGCCCTATATGCTCATTTTTGGTCCCTTCTGGGAGCCTTAATTCCTGGTGGTGTATTGGAGGTCCATGTTCAAGACGGCCCCCCCCCAACACATGTGTTTTGGAGTATACCATATAATATAGCACAAGTGCACACAAAGGACATTTGGTGGCAATGTTTGCAGAAGCTGTGTATACCATGAGTGGCCAACATTGCTACTTGCACATTTTGGTCTGTTAGCATCAGCAGCATGTTGCAGCAAAGGTGAAAACATCATCTACAGTGTAGCAAAACTATGTTTTATTTTTCTAAAAGTCTTATTCCATAGCTACCTGTTCCAATGTCACATTTGCTGCAACCACATTAGAAGCCTTAGACAACCAACCATCTCTCAGCCTCTTTCCCAGTTCCCATCTTTAAGGCATGGATGATACAACCCTGACCTATTTTACAGGACTGCTGTAAGGGTTACTGAGATAATGTATGTGAGATGCTTTGGGAACTTAGAAAAAGTAATATGCACTCTGGCAGTAGTTTTTGTTATACGTGGCTAATGGTCTGCATTCGTCTGGGTAGATCACATTTTCTGAAGGCCTGCAGTATTGCCAGTCCCTCCTAATTATGGTCAAAGGACTTCACTTTGCAAGCTACTAGCTAAGTCTGCCCCTAACTATAATCAACTTGGTGGCCAATTAGCATTAATTGGGTATTTATATATATATATATATAAACTGGTTCTGTAAAATGAATCTTTTACCACCTGCAACATTTTGCAGTCAATCAATCAAAAATCACACAATACTGGTTGTCATGCTCATTTCTCCCATTTTCAGAATGGAAATCTGGTTGTATTTCTGGAATTATTATAGCTATTTGTATTCAAACGACATGTTTAATAATTTATTCTGATGCATGTTTGACAAAGGAATTGTAGGCGGTAGATTTGACTCTTGCTATATAGGAGGCATCCTTTCGGAGGAAAATCCTTGACCTTGATCAATTCACAAAATGCACTTTAATGAATAAGACGGGGACGGGGGGCAGAGGTGATCCCTGCGTACTCGCTTCTCAATCGCATGAAAAGCTTTGCTCTACAAAACAGTTATGTAAAAGGCTGTGGGTGGCTCCTTTCCAAAAGACATACAACAATTATTCTCTATCGTTCCTGAAAGCCAAGCATACATACCTATTTGCAGGCCAAGTATCATACCTTATTCATAAACACACCACTTAGAGCCTTCATGAAGAAATTAAAGTGAGATGCAGATTTCCCTTAGCAGGCTTTGTCATTGCTATTCATCTGGAGTGCACATAGCTTTTGTTGCCGGCTGCTTAGCACCCCTAAAGCAGATGCCTGCATTTCTGCAGTGGCTTGATTGCAGTGCATGTCAATGCTGCTCCTTTGGGCCATCCAGCAGTTGGTGAGATGTATGAGCTTCATCCTTTGAGGATATAAGCAGGCTGATTCCAATGAACAAGAGGCTGTTGGAAAAGGTCACTACACATTTTCAAATGCTACCAATTAAGATAAGCCGAAAGATTCCGCTAAGAACCAAAAGAAGCTAAAGAGAATCCCACATGTCCTCTGTTCCAGGCAATACCAGAGGTGCCTGGTCATTTGTTTCTCTGCAAACAGTGACACTCCAGCATTTAAATACCAGCCATTGTAGCTCTTTTGTCAGCTACTATGGACTGATTCCCTCCTGTGTGAGAGAATGGCTCAGAAAGTTGCCAGCCCAGCAAATGAAGCAACTGCCCTGCTCCGTTTGAATCAACAAAAAATACAGGAATGCTGGTATTTACACTTATTGCAAAGGTTCTGTTAGCCAGTGCTTGAATGACCTTGGCTGTTGATGTTATGACCAGCAGCAGGTGGTGTTGGGAGGGCAACATTCTTCCCCTGAGACCCAGTTCATAAAATCAGCTGTGGCAGCCTGCAGGAGGTGAAAGGCGAATGCCTTCTCCTATCACTATACATTCATAAGATCCAAACAATAAAAATACAAGAACATACTCAAGATAACATCAAAAAGATAATGTATCTTCAAAACTAAATCTTGACCTCAGCAACGATCCTTGAACAATACCGTATCCTGGGGGTCTCTAGTCACTTTCAGCAGCAGGAGCAGTTTGTATATCTTGAACCAGTGGCATAGGGTGGTGGAGCACAGGGGCGGTTGCCCCGGGCACCAAATTGTTAGGGGGCGCAAATGTTCAACACCTGGTGCTGCCTCAATGCAGCTGCATGTTTCCGTCACTGGGCTCTGCTGAAAACAGCTTTTCCAGGCAAACCAGGAAGTGACCTCTCTAGACAATGGAACAGCTCCTCTTATCTTATCTCTGCGGCTGCGGTATTCTGCATGATGCAGACACCATTAAGCAGTTGAATGCATATGCATACTCTGTCTGTTTCCCTCCCTCCCAGCCAACCCCCTCTGCATGGCCCCGGGCACTGTCAACCCATGCTATGCCACTGTCTTGGACATCAGGATCAGCAGGAGTAAGTCAGGGACCCCCCCCCCCTTCCTAGAACAAGTGGAAATAGGCCAGAGCACAAATCAGGTGTTGAGGACACACAGCAAGTTAGTATTTGGCACCTTCTGTTGAAATTCTGCCTGGGTCAGAGGAATGTGCCACAGCGTAGGCACCGGCAGATATTCCTGTCGACCTCCCGGCGTCTCCACTCTGCTGATAAGCAGGCGAGGTCCCGGCGATTCATCTCAGATGTGTGAGAGGAACACACCGTTCTTCGTCTCTCCCCTTTGGTGTCCCCCAGAGAGGGGAAAGAAGCAGACAGAAAACTATTTACATCTTTTATTTCTGTCTCTCATATCAGTACAGAGAAATATGTCTGCACTCGACAACAGCAAGAAGAAACTCCACCCATGTACTTCCAGTACAGGTCATATGACACACACACTGAGCTAACATCCGGTGCTCAGTACAGAATGGACTGCCCCTTTGTTTCCATGGCAACAGTCACAAACATCCTTGCTGGCTTTCCAGCCACAAGCAGCTGACTGAGCTGCTGGAGCCTTTGCTTGCTGCAGCATTGGTGCTTTATGGTAACATACTCCCCCTAAAGTATCAATGCGTGCTGCGAGCAAAGCGTCATCCAGAGAAGAAAACAAACAGTTGTTATACTTATAACATTCCCCTGTTGTTTCAGTTCCACCCTTGGAACTACCCGCCACTGGTTTAACCAATGTACCTCTCTGGTTGTGTGACTTCACATTACCTTGGTTGACGACTCTCTGTTGTGCCTTTGTCTCTGACTCAGACACAGCTTCAATCTGTCCTTGGTCGTTTACAACAGCAACATATGCTAGGTTAGCAAACTCCTCTGAATACCTCTTGGGTGGTACACCCTTCGTTGCTCTCTCAGACCTTCTTAAGAGCTGCTGCTCTTCTCTGCTTTCTGGTTCAGCCTCTGAACTCTCTGGAGAACCAGTACTAAGCTTTATCAGTGGTTTATCCTCCTTTTCTGAGGGTCTAGTCATTATTTGAGATTTCCTCTCAATGACTGTGACAGCTGAGCTGTCTGAGCTATCGCTGTCATCATCATCAGTACCACTGAACTCAATAAGATCAAACTCATCATCATCATCAGAATCCTCTGTGGAAAAAGTGTTAACAATCACCCTCTCCCGTTCAGGAGCACTCTCTAGAAATTTTGTGAGAATCACCTGACCAGATTCAGACAAAATTACTCTATAGAGACCTTTTTCATAACCTACAAAGATGCCTCTGGCATTCTTTACCCCACCTGGAGCTTCTGTTCTCACATGAGACCCGAAAACCTTAAAATAGGCAACAGAAGGTTTTCTATTAAACAGCTTCTCAAAAGGAGAACATCCCAACTCTGTTGAGACTTTTCTCAACCACACATGAAGATAGGACGCTAAAGATTCGGCCCAATAATCATGTGGCAAATGTGAACTCAGCAATTGCGCATGCATCCCTTTTTGCAATTCTTTGTTCATCCTAACACAGACACATTTCTTCCACGCTTCTTCGGAAGTAGCAAGTTTGTGTCTTATTCCTTTCTCATCCAGGAACCTCTGGAAATCCTGTAAAAGAAAAACTGGCTTGTCATCTGTGAAAAGACAATCAATGTTAGCATCATGCATACTTTTAACCTTGTCACAAAACTCTTGAAACTTTTCTAAAGTTTCTTGCGGTTTCTTCATCAAGTAAACCCAAGAATAATTAGTGTAACAATCAACACACACAAGGTAATATTTTGCTCTGCCTCTAGATGGTTCTAAAGGACCAATTACATCAGCATACACCCGCTGAAAAGCTCTGTCGACCTTCTTGGCCACCTTCCTGGTGCTCACACTGGTCACACCTGCAAGAGAAATTTCATTAGAATCAGAAGTATTACATTTCATGTAATCACTTTGATCAAAAGTCAACAAATACAGTCCATCTTTCTCTTTGGCAGTAAGAAATAGTTCTCCATCTTTGTAGATCTTGCATCTTTTAGCATCATAGTACAGTTTTAGTCCCTTCTTTGCAATCTGCGAAGCACTCAGCAGACTAAATTTTAGTTCTGGAACCAGGTAAACATCGCTTATAGTCAAGTTTAGACTCTCAAGATACACAGTTCCAATTCCGGTCGCTTCCAGTTCTTGACCGTTGGCTTGTTTCACAGTGAAGCTTTGCTTCTTGAACGTCGAAAACAGTTCTCTGTGTGGGCAGAGATGCTTCGTGGCGCCCGTGTCGATTATGAATGCGTTCCCAACATCTGGCGTGGTTCCTTTCGCCATCATAGCCTTTGCAGGTTTCACCTGGCACTTGGTACGGCTTTTGCTTGACGCCTCAGGCTTCGTTGAGCTGTTCTTGGCTCCTTTTGACTGTCGCGGCTTCTTACAGTTTCGCTGTAGATGCCCAGTCTGTCCACAATTATAGCATCGGACAGCACTCAATGCTACGGCATGCTCTCCAGTAGATTCAGCAGTGGGAAGATTTGAACTCTGTTCTTGCCTCCCTCTGTCTTTCACTTCCAGTGCAGCAAGTCTGTCGTGTTCGTTCAGGACGACGGCACACACTCTTTCCGCGGTTAGATCCTGAGCAGGTAGCGAACCAAGCTGACTGGCAACAACCTTGTAGGTCCGGTTCAGGCTGTTTATCATCATGAAGCAAAACACTTCCTCCTGTAGACGGAAATTGCGTTCCACCATCTGTTGACGCAGATACTTCATCTCTGTCAGGTGCGCTTGAACATCTCCATCAGGCGCTAATCTCAGATTGGTCAACTTCTCAAAATACAGCAACGCTGAAGAACCAGCATCTCTCTGATGCGTTGTACGCAGTGCGTTCCAAACCTCTTGCGCAAATTCCAAATGCTGTATATGCACAAGCTGCTCATCTGAGACACACAGAATTATAGCAGTCCTAGCCTTCACATTCTGTGACTCCCAAGCACGCGTTGGTGCTGCTGGGATGGGATTCTCAATCACCCCAAACAATCTCTGATTTTGCAGCAGGGCCTTCATCTTTACAGACCAAGATGAATAATTGTCATTGGTCAGGAGGGGTGGAGAAGGCAAGCCTCCCCCCTTCTTGGCATCCATTTTGAGTCCTTGCATTGACTCTAAAACACAAGCCTCTAAAATCCAATAGCTGGCTTGTTTACTCTCTTGACACCTGGCAACTCTGACACTGGCTGCGTTGGAAAGTCCCTTCCAGCAGTTCGTGAGGACCTAGTCATAACAAACTTTGTTTTCGCCTCTCTGAAGCATTGTCTGACTGTCCAGCCCTCTTGAGTAACTTTCCACTTCTCCTCTCTGAGGCACAGCCTTCTGAAGGACGTTGCCTAGCAACAGCGCATTCCTTTCCTCGGACAGGAAACCACAAAAATGCCTGGTATGCAGGCCTCTTCTAAGTTGGAGCTGCTTTCCCACACTCGCTCTCCGTGAAGCAGAGAATGAATCATTCTGCATTCACACTTCTAAGCCCTTAAAGTCTCATACCTTGAGCATCGGCTTGGCTGTCAGCTTCTTCTGGTCAGCTTCTGGCTGCAGAGAATCAGCCTCTCACTTCAGGCTTCCATGGAAGCAGAGGAGGACAATTCACCAGCCTCTCATCCAGATGTCCGATGGACAGCAACCATCCGAAGGCTGCCACTGTTGAAATTCTTCCTGGGTCAGAGGAATGTGCCACAGCGTAGGCACCGGCAGATATTCCTGTCGACCTCCCCGCGTCTCCACTCTGCTGATAAGCAGGCGAGGTCCCGGCGATTCATCTCAGATGTGTGAGAGGAACACACCGTTCTTCGTCTCTCCCCTTTGGTGTCCCCCAGAGAGGGGAAAGAAGCAGACAGAAAACTATTTACATCTTTTATTTCTGTCTCTCATATCAGTACAGAGAAACATGTCTGCACTCGACAACATCAAGAAGAAACTCCACCCATGTACTTCCAGTACAGGTCATATGACACACACACTGAGCTAACATCCGGTGCTCAGTACAGAATGGACTGCCCCTTTGTTTCCATGGCAACAGTCACAAACATCCTTGCTGGCTTTCCAGCCACAAGCAGCTGACTGAGCTGCTGGAGCCTTTGCTTGCTGCAGCGCTGGTGCTTTATGGTAACACCTTCCACATCACTATAGCAGAGACTGCTGCTTTTGTGTCTGGAGACTGTCTGCACCAGAGCTCTTTTCTATTTTATGTGATTTGATTTTATAGGCCTTGCACATTCTGTTGCTGGCTTCGAAAGCTATTGCCAGCCAAATGTTGTTCAGCAGCCGTGTGTTATTTATTTGTTTATTTGTTCATTCGGGTCATTTATGGCCCACCCTTCAATGAAGTTCCCAGGGTAGCAAACAGAAGCAAATGCATAAATTAAAAACGCATAAAGCACAAACTAGAATACAAATCTATAAAATGCTACAGCTGCCTGAAACCCCATAGCAGAGATAAAACCTATTTAACCTGAGCCATAAAGTTGGTTAAAAGGTCTGAGAAAATGAAAAAAAAGTCTTCACCTGACACTGAAAGGATATTGTGGAAGGCACAAGCTGATCAATATATTATTATTATCATCATTATTGTGATACTTAGTTTATTAATCACCTTCTAACCTGCTGCCTTAGGGATGTGGGTGGAGCTGTGGGTAAAAGCCTCAGCGCCTAGGACTTGCCGATCAAAAGGTCGGCGGTTTCGAATCCCCACGGCGGGGTGCGCTCCCGTCGTTCGGTCCCAGCGCCTGCCAACCTAGCAGTTCGAAAGCACTCCCGGGTGCAAGTAGATAAATAGGGACCGCTTACCAGCGGGAAGGTAAACGGTGTTCCATGTGCTGCGCTGGCTCGCCAGATGCAGCTTGTCACGCTGGCCACGTGACCCGGAAGTGTCTGCGGACAGCGCTGGCTCCCGGCCTATAGAGTGAGATGAGCGCACAACCCTAGAGTCTGTCAAGACTGGCCCATACGGGTAGGGATACCTTTGCCTTTTGCCTAACCTGTTGTCTTAAAGCTATTTGCACTTTAAAATTATTTTAAGAAACAAAAAACCTCAAGTACATTAAAAGAAAACCTAAAACCCTAACAAGTAGATGTGTGTGGTAAAATACCCATTTATCCAGCTGGAAAAGCCCATGGTAACAAAAATGTCTTCAGCTGTTTCCGAAAAGTGCGGAGGAAATACTACTCCACAGAACACGCTAAAAGTCCTGCTCCATGTTATGGAGGCATCAGAGATTGTTGGCTCTTGCAGAGGCAATAATAATAATAATAATAATAATAATAATAATAATAATAATAATATTTTTTTCCCCAGCCACGCTGAGCAGCTTCCAACAGAATATTAAAAACACAATAAAACATTAAAAACTTCCCTAAAGCAGTGATCTACTGAGGGCATAAGGGGTAAAGTGGTCTGGTTCTAAGCTGTATTGGGCCTTATATATTAGTACCAATAGATACTGTGCCCTTGGCCCAGTAGCAAACTGGCAGCTAGTGCAAATCTCACAAGCAAGTGTTAGAATCATAGAATCATTACCCCCCCCACAAGCCACCTAGCTGCTGAACCAGTTGAAGCCTCAAGCCCAATGGTAGCCCTACACAGAGCACATTGCAGTGATCCAACTGCAATTGACAAAAAAGAAAAGTGGTTTAACATATTGCATTGAAGGTTTTCCATGCTCACTCAAGCTCCAAAATGCCAAGAAAATTAACAGCCCTATCACTGACATTGGGTGGTCTCCTATCCTGTGGTTAGATCCATCTTCGGCACTATCTTAGAACTAGATAGTTGTTATGAGGGGCCTAACTTCCAGATTTGTCTGTTTCTTATGCAACTGAAGTTACCAGTCCACATTACAAGTACTGTTGAACCATATTCTAACTGTAAGGAAATAGCTATCAGTGGCTACTAGTCCTGTTAGCTATATACAGTGGTACCTCGGGTTAAGTACTTACCGTATTTTTCGCCCTATAGGACGCACCGGCCCATAGGACGCACCTAGATTGGGGGGGGGGAATAAAGGGGAAAAAATTATTTTTCCCCCCCCAGGCGCGGGGCTGGGGAAGCTCGGGCTTTGGCAGCTTTGGCATCGCTCTGGGAGCTTGCGGGGCTGGAGGAGGGGAAAGCAGAGCTTCCCCCTCCCCCAGCCCCCAGAATGGGACCCAGAGCCATGTGGAAGCTGCGTGCAGCTTTGGCATCGCTCTGGGAGCTTGCGGGGCTGGAGGAGGGGAAAGCCCTCCGCCAGCCTTCTCCCGCTGTCCCCCGAGTTTGCGGGGCTGGCGACGGGGAGGAGCAGGCTTCTCCCCCCGCCAGCCTTCTAGCCAAGTCAGGGGACAGCGGGAAAGGCGCGCTGCGCCTCTCCCGCTGTCCCCCGAGTTTGCGGGGCTGGCGACGGGGCTCTCCTGAAGCCTGGAGAGCAAGAGGGGTCGGTGCGCACCGACCCCTCTCGCTCTCCAGGCTTCAGCGAAAGCCTGCATTCGCCCCATAGGACGCACACACATTTCCCCTTCATTTTTGGAGGGGGAAAAGTGCGTCCTATAGGGCGAAAAATACGATAATTTGTTCCGGAGGTCCGTACTTAACCTGAAACTATTCATTACCTGAAGCACCACTTTAGCTAATGGGGCCTCCTGCTGCCGCTGCGCTGTCGGAGCACGATTTCTGTTCTCATCCTGAAGCAAAGTTCTTAACCTAAAGCACTATTTCTGGGTTAGCGGAGTCTGTAACCTGAAGGGTATGTAACCTGAAGCGTATGTAACCTGAGGTACCACTGTATTACCTCAAGTATCAAAGGCAGTGTGCCCTTGAATCCAAGTTACTAGGGAATACAAGCGGGAAAGTTCTGCTGAGCTGCTGCTGGGCTTCCCATAGGCATCTTATTGGCCACTGTGCTGGACTAGATAGGTCTCTGGTCTGAACCAGCGGTTCTGATGCAAAATGTCTACATGCCCTCCAACATCTTGACTCCCAAAACCGTGACACTTGTTTTCCCGCCCATGCTCCTGCCTGAGTCACGTGACCCACATGAGATCATGAAGCCCCAAAGCACTTTTCTAGTGGCCATGTTCACATGGTGTCCAAAAACGCATGCTTTGTGGTGCTGTGCAAGATTGCAGCCACCAAAACTAATTTTTTCTCCCATCCCATGCAATTTGCTATCAGGACACCCAAAGTGGCTGCTGTGCTCTCATGAGAAAGTGGGCTGTCCTGTTGTGTGTGGGGTTTTTTCCAGGACACTTGTGGGGCACGTGTCTGCCCCTTTCATTTTGTTCTAAGATCCCTCAGGATGGCTCTGTTTTGGAGTGAAATTTTGTTGTCAGAAGTAGAGTGCAGGACCTACCCAAAGGATATGCTCAATTTTATTTGCTTCTGGTCTCTATAACTATCTATGTAGGCCTCATTAATAAAGTGAAGGTCATGCGTTCAAAGCCTGCTGAGGTTTTTCTGACTGGCTGGCTCTTTTTCTCTCCTTCATGCACACAACAAAGAAATAATTGCTCTGCTGCTCAAAGTTGCTCTTTTCTTGGACATTCTAAATGACAAAAATATCTTCTTTTCTTTTGAAAGACTAACAAAGGATAAATGACTTTGTTTCTCCACCATTACTCTCTCCTGGGGTTCCTTTCAGCAGCTAATGTGTTTTTCTTTTGAAAACACACACCGACATGCAATGAAATTGCCCCATTGGCCAGTTGTTGCCCTCTCCTCAGGTGCTTTCTTCAAATGACTAATATTTTCCTCTGTTCAAACTGTTGCAGTGCTGAACTGCAACCAGCCTTGGACCCAAGAAGTAGCTTATTTCCTTTATTGGAGGAAATGAAGAGACAGCAACCACTAGGTTAATAATCTCTTCACCTATCTTTATTTACAAAAACATAGTTCCTTCAGGGGGTCTTTTAACTGAAATGGAGCTGAAATTATACCTGCTGCACAGCACAACAGAGACTGGCTGCAAATAATTTTGTTTGTGTGGCCTTTAAAGATGCCTTGCAGTCTTCTACTTCCCCTCTTCAAAATTCAGGTCTTTCTCCGTTGTGAAATACGGCTAATGTTTTCTTTTCTGCATTGATAAAGTCTGCAGAATGAGGCAAAATAGTTGAAACTCGCAATTCCTCAAGCAACATACACTGCAACTCAATACATAGGTAAAGGTAAAGGGACCTCTAACCATTAGGTCCAGTCGTGGCCGACTCTGGGGTTGCGGCGCTCATATTGCTTTATTGGCCGAGGGAGCCGGCGTACAGTTTCCGGGTCATGTGGCCATCATGACTAAGCCGCTTTTGGCGAACCAGAGCAGCATACAGTTTCCGGGTCATGTGGCCATCATGACTAAGCCGCTTTTGGCGAACCAGAGCAGCACACGGAAACGCCGTTTACCTTCCCGCCAGAGAGGTACCTATTTATCTACTTGCACTTGCTTTCGAACTGCTAGGTTGGCAGGAGCTGGGACCGATCAACGGGAGCTCACCCCATTGTGGGGATTCGAACCACCGACCTTCTGATCGGCAAGTCCTAGGCTCTTTGGTTTAACCCACAGTGCCGCCCACGTCCCGCAACTCAATACATATCTACCTGGTATTTCAGGTTCGAGCTGGGAGGAACCCTTTCCTGAAACCCTGGAAAGCTGCTGCCAATCAGCAAAGATAATACTGAATTAGATGGATCAATGGTCTTAATTGCTACAAGGCAGTTCCCTATGCATCCTAGCTCAACTGCAAAATGTAAAAAATGATTTCTGCTTCTGTATCAGGTTTGGCTTCCCTAAGACATCCGTGAAGTACCAAGGGGAAAGAGCTACTAAGTTGTTATGACATTTTCCTTAGGCAAATAACACTACGTATAGTGTATCTGTCAAGGAATTCATTACATACTCATTTCAGTAAAATGAACACCCTCTCCCCCTCAACATACAGACCTTCATGATTTCTTGAAAATACTAACATTTTAGAGGAACCACTTTCCACTGAAAAACCGTTATGGGTAGCTGAAAATAAAAGGTGACCTCTCACACAAACCCATTTCCTAAAACAAGCAAGCTTGCTTTCTCCTGCTCCGGAGGGTAGGACTTGAACCAATGGCTTCAAGTTACAAGAAAGATGATTCTGGCTAAACATCGGGAAGAATTTTCCAACAGTAAGAGTTGTTCAGCAGTAGAATGGAGGTGGTGGACTTCCCTTCCTTGGAGGCTTTTAAGCAGAGGTTGGGTGGCCATTGGCCATGAATGCTTTAGTTGAGAGTTCTGTACTGCAGGGGGGTAGACTAGTTGACCCTTGGAGTCCCTTCCAACTCTACGATTCTATCAAAGCCACACTCGTGTATAATGTATATGGATATGCATGCATTTACTTCACCAAGTTTACATGGAGTGGGAAACCACCACAGATTTCTTCCAAGTATAAAGGTAAAGGACCCCTGAGAGTTAAGTCCAGTCACAGACTACTCTGGGGTTGCAGCGCTCATCTTGCTTTACAGGCCGAGGGAGCCGGCGCTTGTCCGCAGACAGTTTTTCCGGGTCATGTGGCCAGCATGACTAAACTGCTTCTGGTGAAACCAGAGCAGCGCACGGAAACACTGTTTACCTTCCCAAAGCGGTACCTGTTTATCTACCTGCACTTTTTGGCGTGCTTTCAAACTGCTAGGTTGGCAGGAGCTGGGACAGAGCAATAGGAGCTCACCCCATCACGGGCATTCGAACCACCGACCTTCTGATTGGCAAGCCCAAAAGGCTCAGTGGTTTAGACCACAGCGCTACCTGCGTCACTTCTACCAAGTATATTTGTAACTAATAGGTGCCTCTGCATTTGTCGCATGGTAAAGACTGGTGTAACATATGTATAAGAATCTTGCCTAATGTGACACAGACCCCATTCCCTAAAGAAATTTGTCTCCCTGTTTCCTGAAGGGAAATGCTACCAGAAAGAAATCTCATGAGGAACGATGGATATCTAAGGATATTTCTGTGCAAGCCCATTGAAAGGAAGGAAAGCTGTCCATATAGAAATTTCATTCTTTTCAATGAGGCTTATACAAATAGGCTTCCCTGTAGATTATTCTGTAGATTTTGTCACTGACTAGCACAGATCGGTTATCTCAAAGCAAAAAACCTTTTTTCCCCTCTATGCATGGGGGGCAGCCCCTCCCCCAAAGGCCTTGGAATGGAATGGTGCAAAACTTGACTTGAATTTCAAAGCAAGACTCAACAAATGTTTCATCAATATGGCAGGTGGGTGGTTGTGTGGGTGGTAGGTGGGAACTAATAACCCCTTTCACAATCTTTCTCCTGTGTGCCAAGCAGGACTGGATGACAAAATACAACAACAACAAAAGACTTATTGCTACTTACAGGCTACTGTTCCTTTGCAGAAAGTACCACCAAAATCTCACATAATATAGACAACAGAAGGTAACTCTGTGCCCTAGAAATGTAAAACAAGTTCTAAAATGTAGACATCCTCCAATCAGCATGTTTTTAAAGCAACTGGCATGTCATGCTTCAGGCAGCCATCACAGAACATTTACAGAAAGTGATTAAGGATGAGCTGTTGTCTGTTTCCCCCTGCTGAAAAATTAACACTAGATTTCCTTCGTCTCACTCTACCAGGAACTGAGCTTTAAACACAACCTGATAAGATATAGATAGAAACTTAGGGGTAAATAGGTTACCAAGGTGTCATAGATGAGGGACAGAGCGTGTGCTTTGCATGTAGGATGTCCAATCCCTGGCATCTCTGGGTAGGGATGGGAGAAGCTGCTGTCAGTCTATGTTGGCAGTGCTGAGCTAAATGGACCAATGCTCTGACTCAGTATAGAGCAGTATCTTAGATTCAAAAATGGAAGGTCTCATTGGCAGCTATAAACTGAAAAGTAGATCATGCAGGGAGATGACAGGACAGAGAGGGGGGAATACATGCAAGTTATGGTGCTTTATATGAGTACCGTATTTTTTGCTCTATAAGACTCATTTTTCCCCTCCTAAAAAGTAAGGGGAAATGTGTGTGCGTCTTATGGAGCAAATGCAGGCTGCGCAGCTATCACAGAAGCCAGAACAGCAAGAGGGATTGCTGCTTTCACTGCACAGTGATCCCTCTTGCTGTTCTGGCTTCTGAGATTCAGAATATATTTTTTTCTTGTTTTCCTCCTCCAAAAACTTGGTGCGTCTTGTGGTCTGGTGCGTCTTATAGAGCGAAAAATACGGTAAATCCAATACTCAACTTGGTTATCAGATAGTATTGCTAGTTCTGTTGATTATGTGCTTAAAGTGCTTCTTTAATAGCATCATAGTAGAAGTCATTGAAGACAATTATATGGTTTCAGCCACAAACATGGATCAAGCAAGAGTCACAGAGCAAGTTGAAAACTTGCAGTTGCCCTGAAACAATTATCTGGAGACAACGCAAGGCTGCTTCTGGATTCATGGCTGGCCTAAACTTCTATGGAGGCAGCATTGGTGACAAATGACTGGTTCTGTGACATCTTGATTACATTTATTCAAGCACCACCAGGTCACAAAAAACAGGATGACTGCTGCATATATCCCATTCTAATAATTCACACAAATGGCACCTTCATGTAAGTCCCAAACTAGCATGCTTTTCACACACTGATATGCTCTTTGGATAATCACATGGGATGAACCCTATTTTTATTTTATTTTTTTGCTTTTGCACAACAACCATGCTAAATAGGAATACCAAGACAACACTCTCCATTTCCCAATTGCCTTACATATACATTTACTTTTTTAATGGAGAAAGCAGTGGCATTTACCCATTTTCGTGGGCTGGCTGGGCACACAGGAATGGTGAGAGGAACCAGCTGGGGAACTACCAAGGGAAGAATAACATTCATTTTATTATTGAATTAGAGTTCTGATTCTTAGTACTTTTCAGATTGAACTTGCTTTCTTTTGAATGTCACAGAAAGCATGCACACTCGCACGAACACACACGTCTGCTTTTTAAAGATAGAAATGGTTTTATATAGTGAATATGAAATTAGTTGTTAAATTGTCCCACTTTAATGCAGTCTGAAAGACTTCATTAATCCAAGTAGCTGACACCAAGATCATTACAGTTAAACAATTACATTTAATGGGTGTTCAGAACAACATTGTATTCAGTGCTAGATTTCAGACAATAAAAAACACATGGGATGTTCTAGCCAATTACAGTTGAATAACGGAGGCACTGAGGCTTTCTAAAGCTGGAAACTATTTTGATTGGCAATGAAAAGGATTATTTAACAATACAAAACAAGCTTTTAACAGACTACTGCAATCTCATACATACTTACCTTGGGATTTAGTCCTAGTAAATTGAGGGACAATTACTTCTGAATCAATATTTATAGAAATGGGCCTCAACAACACCATTTTCTTTAGAAAGCCATGCTGCCTCAACATGCTTGTGTGTTTGTGTGTTGTGTGTGATTATATGCACAAGAATTCCTGCTTCCCTTGTATATTGTTGTATTTGGCTGTCCTGACCCTTTTGTCTACAGTGCCATGCCAACACAGATGAAAGAACGCCTACCTTCTGTACCACAATGGTCATTATTCTAAGGAAGCATTTCTTTACATATAATAAACCACAGCCAAACAACAGAGATGGGCAAACTGAACTAGGCTCAGCTCATAATAGCTCAAGAAATGGTCAGAGATCTTTCAAAAGAATGGTCTGAAGGCACCTGAGGCCAAACTGAACTAGGCTCAGCTCATAATAGCTCAAGAAATGGTCAGAGATCTTTCAAAAGAATGGTCTGAAGGCACCTGAGGCCACCAACTGCTAAAATTAAGCAGATCTATGTCTCATCAATGCCTGGATGGGAGACCACCCTGGACCACCTTCCATGATGGAAGAAAAGTGGGATATAAATGTAATAAAATGAAAAAGGCACTAAATAATTGCTAAAGCAGAACAACTTCTGTTTGTGCAACAGGACTTTCTCTCCCTCTCCTCCTCCCCATGCATATGTTCTGGTTTATTGACCCTGAATGACCCATTAAGTCCATTGCTAGGCCTTGCATGGCTTCTCTGGACTCAGACATTACAGAGAAAATACAACTGATGACCCGTATTTTCTGATGACCACTCCCAGTGGCTTAATGAACAGTGTCTAAACTCTGCCTCCAATGTCAGAGGACATATACCAGTTGTAGGGAGAGGGTTATTGTGCTCAAATCCTGTTAGTGCGCTTCCCATGGGCATCAGGTTGGTCACTGTAGGAACAGGATGCTGGTCCTAATGGCCTTTGACCTAATCCAGCAAGGCTCTCGTATGCACTTACGTTCTTAGGGCACAAAAGCCTAAGGAATCAAGGGAGATGTAGTTCTCCCAGGGGCTCTATACCCATGATCCCTTAAGCTTTTGTGCTTTGATGTTTTGAGTAGCGTGGTGATGAAAAAGAGAGTGATGGGGGGTGGCATTCTGTTTCTTCTCTTTCCACACTATTGCAGCTACTTCCACTGCCTTCCCTACTTGAAAGAGAAGCGGGGATGAGTTTTGAAACTGGGGAATTGGCTGGAGGAGGAGCCATGATATTTTTATCGGGCTAGAAAACTTCAAAGCTTTACAAACTCGCCTCTCAATTGAGGCTAGCTTTTAAGAGTCTCAGAGTTTGTTTCCAAGCGTGGATCAGGAGAATTTCGCCAGCATCAATACTAAAGAATGTTGTGAGGACTACCAGCATAGATGCTTTACAAAGGATTCATTTCACCGCGGCCTCTGGCCACAATATCTGAATCTGTTAACTTCTTTGCTTCTGACTAATAACTGATGTGGATAAACAGCAGAGGCTTTGTATGGAGATCAAAGAACATTTGTCAACATTTCTAAGAAATCTCGTTCGTCACTACAGGTAGGCAGAACATGAAGTTATTTGTTATGTGGCAGAAATGATGTTCTCAGATTTCACAAAAGCAGTGAGACTATTAGTTGAATACCAATAAATCATCATTGGTTCCATGATAACATTCAGCAGTAAACTAGATCTTACAACATACTTTGGTGTGAAAATTATGGAGGGCACCAAGACGATATAAAGTCACCATGACAACTACATTTTTTCTTCATAAAATTTCAACCCATCTCATGATAACCGCCTCATCATTTTATAAACCACAACTTGCTTTCTGCTGGAATGGGTTGAGTTAGGTGCACATCTGGCAGTGATTCAAAAGGAATCACACTCCTGTTCGAAGGAGAAAGGAAAGCATGGGAGTACTATAGCTCTGTGCTGTAGCAACTTCTTTCCTCACATCTACAGCTTTGTACCATGGAGTCTTCTTTTCTCACATCTCTGTAGACCAGGAATGGAGAGCCTAAGCTCCCGTTTGTTGTTGTTGTTTAGTCATTTAGTCGTGTCCGACTCTTTGTGACCCCATGGACCAGTGCGCGCCAGGCACTTCTGTCTTCCACTACCTCCCACAGTTTGGTCAAACTCATGCTGGTAGCTTCAAGAACACTATCCAACCATCTCGTCCTCTGTCGTCCCCTTCTCCTTGTGCCCTCCATCTTTCCCAACATCAGGGTCTTTTCCAGGGAGTCTTCTCTTCTCATGAGGTGACCAAAGTCTTGGAGCCTCAGCTTCACGATCTGTCCTTCCAGTGAGCACTCAGGGCTGATTTCCTTAAGAATGGAGAGGTTTGATCTTCTTGCAGTCCATGAGACTCTCAAGAGTCTCCTCCAGCACCATAATTCAAAAGCATCAATTCTTTGGCGATCAGCCTTCTTTATGGTCCAGCTCTCACTTCCATACATCACTACTGGGAAAACCATAGCTTTTACTATACGGACCTTTGTTGGCAAGGTGATGTCTCTACTTTCTACTCAACGACAAAGTAGAGACATCGCCTAAGCTCCCAGTGAGAGGCAAATGCAGCCCTCCAAGCTTATCACACTGACTCTCAGTATTCTCTGCAGGCCACACCCCCTGTTGTTGTTGTGAACCATCTGCTTTTTGCTGGCTGAGAGAATGGTTGTCTCTTGGAAGCACTGAAGTGTTGGATAATGGCAGATGAAGTTGATGGACTAGATGGAATTGGCGGAAAAGACTGGCAAGATCCGAGACCAGGGAGAAGAGTCGGTGGAAGAAGAATGGGAAACGTTTAAAGATTATTTATAGAAATATTGAAAAATTAATGAAGGTTAGAAGAATGTTGGAATGAAGTTATATGGCTTCAGTAGAAATGTTATAAGGAATTAAGTATAAATAGATTAATAGAGTATTAAAGGAAAATAAGGTTAAAATGTGTTAAGATAATTATAGGATGGGAAACAGGGGAAGATGAAAAGGAATTGCTGAAATAATTAATAGAAGTGGAATACAAAAAGGGAGGTGTGAGGAGGCCGTGGAAATATGTGAAAGAAACATAAGATATTGGAAGTTTCTTTTTTTCCCTTTTTCCCCTTCTCTTTTGATGTGTTTTTAAATTGTTTTTGTTTTGTTTTGTTAATTTTTCTGTAGTGTTTTTGTATTGTAATGTACTGTTTTTTCTTTGTTTTTTCTGTAAGTGTTTAAATTGTTGTAAAAGGAATAAATATTATTATTATTTCCAATGGGCACTTTGTTCGGATTTCATGCCTGTTTCATCCTTCCCTTCTGTGTTCGGCCCATAGGCTGCCAACAAGGATGTCAATTAGTTCCAATTGCTCCAGCAGCAGCAGCCTGGAAATAAAGTAAAGGAGCCTTGAAAGGGATCTGTTATCCCATATTCAGCCCCTTTGCACTTAATGTTGATTTCGGCTGTCTTGAACAAAGTGGGTGGTAGTTTATTCTTACTGGCAGCAGGCATAAACTATCAAGTGCTTGGGCTCGAGGAAGGAAAAATCAATGTTAAAAGGAAAGCAGCCATGAGCAGGATGACAGATCATTTAAAAGGCATTTCATCATCACCTCCCAGCTTCCAGTTGGAACAGTCACTGGAAGATTTTGAGAATTGTCTTCATGAAGACAGAACCCTGCTTCAGGTTTGCTCCAGGCATATTAGGGACAACTGAGGGTGGCTGCTGGTTCAAAACTGGAATATAAAAGCAGATATGTAGTGGTCCTGGGTTGCAGAGGGTCAAAGACCCATTAATATTTTCTGCAGCAGGATACCATCACCACCAGAGCCAGTGTGGTGTAGTGGTTAAGAGCGGTAGTCACGTAATCTGGGGAACCGGGTTCGTGTCTCCGCTCCTCCACCTGCAGCTGCTGGGTGACCTTGGGCCAGTCACACTTCTCTGAAGTCTCTGAGCCCCACTCACCTCACAGAGTGTTTGTTGTGGGGGAGGAAGGGAAAGGAGAATGTTAGCCTCCTCCACATTTAATGCAACTGACAAGTCTTCTCTTCCCTTGAGAATGATTCCCACTAGAGCAATGGGACTTCCCCTCTGCGTGGGGGAATCCAGCCAGATGGGTGGGGTATAAATAATAAAATTATTATTATTATTATTATTATTATTATTATTATTATTATTATTATTATGCATGCCCCACATGGCCTCTCCAAATCTGTTTTGGGAGCCTGGGAGAACCCCCAGAATAGCATGCAGATGGAAAAGTAAGAGTATATTCCATCTGGAATAATCCACTGCACTGAAGGAACAACCTCCTCCGTGCTTCTTTGAATACAACCCCCGAACTTCCCACTGTGAAGTGTAACACACCGTCACAGCCCCTAGTTATAGTTAGACTTCCTCTCAGTGATAAATCAATGTGTCTCCCCATTAGTCTCCTGAATTACGGTAACTTCTTATTTTCATATTTTCCTGTTTGCAATCCATGTTGTTGTTTAGTCGTTTAGTCGTGTCCGACTCTTCGTGACCCCATGGACCAGAGCACGCCAGGCACTCCTGTCTTCCACTGCCTCCCGTAGTTTGGTCAAACTCATGCTGGTAGCTTCTTTATGGTCCAGCTCTCACTTCTGTTAGGTCCTTACAGCTTTTGTCCTTTATTATGGTAATCTTTGTACGAAATGTTCCTTTCATATCTCCAATTTTCTTGAACAGATCTCTGGTTCTTCCCATTTTGTTGTTTTCCTCTATTTCTTTGCATTGCTTGTTTAATGCAATCCATATGCAAAAGTTAAAAAAAAATTGAATTCGGGAATTTGCATTTTTGGTGTATGTCAAGCCATCATGAGGGTAATATTGTAAAGCAGACAAATGGTAAAAGCTTCTTTTTGTTTCTTTACAATGTTTTCTTTTAGTACAGAATTCCCAAGGTGCTTTGCGGCACATGTTTAAAGTCAACCAAGAATAGACGAATCAAAGTGAAGCAGTAATATATTTTTTTCAGTAGCAACAGAATCATTCACACCTAATAATAATAATAATAATAATAATTATACTCCACCTATTTGACTGGGTTGCCCCAGCCACTCTGGGTGGCTTCCAACAGAACATAAAAAGTCATTGGTTCACTGAGAACCACTAAAAGTCAATTTAAATGAACTTTTTTTTTCAGCTGGTGCCTAATGGTCCCCATATCTGTTGCCAGGCAAACTGATACAGAGAAGGAGTTCTATATTTGGGGTGCCACCACCTAGCAGGCCCTAGCTTTGGTAGCCATTCATCTCACCTCAGGGATTCAGAGTAGGCAGTCCAGAGTTGGCCGTGGTAATTTAGCAACTGGGCAAGTTCCTGTGGGATGTTATGATGATCAAACAATAGCAGCCAGACATTGGAGATTGGTATCCATGGCAACTTGATTATTCCCAACTACTAGCTTTCCACATAACTACTTTTGAAATGTGTAATGGCAAGCCAATTGTGACTGAGACAGTCGTGGCATGTATATAGGAGCTTAATGATTCTGTTAATAAGAATCCTTGTCCACTTGTCACCTTTGATCTCCTTAACCTTTCGGCTCTGTAGATCAGGAAGGTTGCCTTGCCTTGATCTACAGACTTTCAATCTTCCCATCAAGTATTGACACTAATGAGCCTAGAAGGAATTCAGACAAAGTAAAGCAAATGAAAGCTTCTTGATGGCAGAAGAGGAGAGCCTATAAAAAGGAACTAATTTCCCTGCTCCCTTGAGTGGTGTCCTTCTGCTGCAGCCTGCCAGAGCTTAGACTAAAATGCTCAGACTAAATGCCTCCTAGCTTTAAAATGTGTTTTTCATTCAGACTATAAATGCTGTGAACACCTAAATAAGTCCAACAGGTTGGTCTTTAAAGGAAACATCTGACATCTGCATTTAACTATTTGGCTACCATTCGATTTTCAAAAGCATTAAAGCCCCTGAGTAGGTATATCAGAGAATTCCAAAGAAAGAAAGAAAGAGAAAGAAAACGGGAGTAGAAATTGCCAAACTTTGCTTATTTGTCCCATTTCTGGAACAGAAATCAATCCAATAAATACAACTGGTAGGGATGGTGCCAAAGTTCATAAAGTGGGTCCCTAAATTTTGGGATAAATAACAACCTCAGATAATTAACATAGTCTTCTTATGGATCTGCAACAACTCAAAAGTAATGGAGAACATAAAGCTCTGATAACAGACCCTCTAAGTGTCCCTATTTTCCAGGTACAGTCCTGGTTTTATGGAAGCCGTACCAGTTTTCCTTAGGATATCCCTATTTTCATCAGAGAAATGTTGGAAGGTATGGTAGGTGTCCCTGTTTTCATTGGAGGTATGAAGTTAGGCAACCCCTGAGCCAAAGAGATAAGTAAAAACACAACCTTTAGAAGACATCTGAAGGCAGCCCTGTATAAGAAAGTTTTTTAATGTTTAATGTTGTCTTATTTGTTGGACGCTACCCAGAGTAGCTATGGCTAATAATAATAATAATAATAATAATAATAATAATAATTGAATAGGACGTGCCTATTTTCATCAGAGAAATGTTGGAGGGTATGTGATAATCAATATCCTTCACCCATTGGGATAGCAAATATTTTTCCTTATTGTAGCCTGGGGCAGGGTGAGAGGGAGGATATAAGAGAAGGACTGGAATAACACAAACACATTAACATGTATTTCTTTATATAGACAATGGATTTTTTTATTCATTACAGGGTGAATTACAGGGACATGGAATCATGGCACTAACACGGATTCATAGCTAGCAGCAGTTAGGACAGAATGGACAGAGGTCAAGCTTAGAACATACAAAATGGTTGGGCAAGGGTTTTCAACAGTAAGTTGAATGCAGGGATTTTTGCGGCAATAGATGTTTAAATGAGGAACCTAGGGTTGGGACAGGGTGTTAGCAGACACAGTTTGTTTAGGCTGTCTGAAACACAGGGAACTGGGCAAGTGGTTATCACCAAGGAGAAGACAAAGATCTAGGGAATTGATCTGAAAGAAACCTCTCAAATTGGATGGAGACAATAATAGGCAACGCTTGGAGTAGGGGCAAACGGCAGTAGCAGAAGAAGTAATAGAATAAGGAACAAGGCAAGCACAGAGAGAGGTGGAAGACCTGGGATGAAGGTGTTAGATAGAGAATATAACAAGGGTCTGTAAGTACAAGGCTTGTTTTCCAGTAGATTCTTCCAATCCTGCCACTAAGAGTCTTTATGCAGTACATGTGGCAGTTTAGAAATATCCTTTGGGTATAAGATTCACAGCCAAAAAGCTCCAAACAGAAAGTGCTGCTAAAAGATTTTAGCCCACCAAGGATATGACATTTTAAAAAATGACAGGACAACCTCTCATTTACACTTTACACCTACAATCCATGTCTGCACCCCAAGAAAACGTTGTACCAGCGATAGAAGTCCTGAAGGGCAAAAGGGCAAAACTGACACCTTTTATAAAATGAAAATCATAGTGAAGCTTTTGCATTATTGGATGCACTCTGTAAAATAAAAAACTTTTGAGCCAACCAGAATAAGGAAGACTATTCACTATTCCAAACATCCTGGTCTGATGGGCTAAAGTATTTTGCTAAGGAGATGACAGGATTATTCCCTTATGTAAAATTCGGTTCATTGACAAATTGAGACAACTCGAATAGAAAAGGGAGAAAAAACAAACAAGATGAAAGAAAAGCTGATCAGTGAGCCAAGTGACATTTATATATCAGGTTAAACTATTTGAAAAAGGGAAATTTATGTTCCAAGGTTATAAAGACGCTAAAAGTCTCTATGTAATTATTCCTTAGTGGAGCAGAGAAGTCCAGAAAGAGCATGATATGAGGACTAATGGACCAGCAAAAATGCAAAGTACCATTCAGCACTAAAGTAATTGGGCAGAACACAGAAAGAGACCAGGATAAATGATTACTTCATTAATTTTAAAATTAAGGGCAAGATAAGGCAGTCACTATCATAGAGTTATTAAGGTAAAACCAGCTAATCAGCACAATTTAAATGTAAAGATGCCTTCCAGTCCCTACCAATTTGATCCAAACATGTGCTAAAGTAATTCAATGTAACTTTATTGATCAGTCTGGGTTACTGATAAAATGTATTTATTCAAAGAGTTTTCTAATTTACTCTCACTTTGGGTATACCAGCCATAGGGTTTGTAAGAAGAGTAAAGGTTGAACCCAGCATTAAATATTGCAATCCTGCTGCAAACTTATGATTAACATCTACCAAGGAGCTGTGACAAATTGTGACTTCCCAGTTACAGAGAAGTATGTCATTTGACAAGTCATGATGCTTTTTTTCTGTGAAAAATGTGAATAATTCCTGAAATAATTTTTTAAAAACAATTTTCTTAACTCAAAATGGATATTTGCATGAGCAAAGATAAACAGTGTTCAGTAATCTCAGAGGACACAGTATGATGAAATCACTGTGGGTAAGCAGTGAGAATGGGGGGCGGGGAATGAGGGCAATTATATATGGAGGTGAAACCTTTTTTGGTCCTGAAAGGTGATTGGAAATGGAGTTTTCCTTAAGCTGGAGGCATAGGTCCCAGTTTTATAAAAGTGCTCCTCTCTCCACCCCTTCACATTTCCTGCAACATTAATTATTATTATTATTATTATTATTATTATTATTATTATTATTATTATTAGGCTAGATCACTGTGGCACCATGAAGCACTACAGGGCTTTCTTCTGTTCAAAATTATTCCAAGCCATCCTACCTCACCTCATTCCGGATTTGTTTGAATCTCTGGCACCACCTTAGCAAAACTAACTCATTGTTTATTTCAGAATTACTTCCTTTTATCTCTCCGTATAGCTTTTTATCTTTAAAGATCCTAGATACAGAAAATATAAATACGTATTGCTGTTATCTCTTCTTCTTTTTTTAATAATTCCCAACAGATTCACTCCCTTGTGAGTTCTCCAAGAACATTCCTTTATATTAAAGAAAAAGTTCAACTAGCCTTAAGCTTCCAGAATAAAATTTCATTACAGCCAATTCTTTAATAAGCATCTGAAACACTGTGCAGTCCAGGTTACCTCCACACTTGCCTTTGCAATCCAGAAGGAACAATGATTTGCTTACTGAAAAACTACTTCATATGCCTTAAGTGCAGCTTAGCATGCCTGACCGCCTTACAGTTAATTTTTCATTTATTGATGTTGCATCCTGCCTGTGACATTGAAATGTAGCATCTACTGAGACTAAAAGCATTGGGGGGGGGGGGCTATCCATGTTAGCTGCTTTCAACGCATCTGCCCTGTTTCTTTTTTAGCCAAATAATGATCTATCTGCAAGATGTTAACATATTTGTGTTCTGTGTTTGATGGGCGTGATGATCCATAATGTCCACTGTCTTTGCAATATATTAAACAATGATGCATCTCATCTTTCCAATATTTTGTGGAGGGAGAGGAATCCCATATAAAATGTTACAGGCATAATCCTTTATTAAAATGAAAGGTGTTTTTTTTCCCCTTTTTCTATTTTGGCCGCCAGCCGCATGAAACCCTCACAGACTTCTGAGCCCTACACGTTTTGAGGAAGTGCTTGTTTTCCATTGGAAGCCCAGCAAATTGATATCTGTACTTCAAGGCTTCCCACCTAGGCTGAAGTGCCAGCTTATCTGAGCATTCAGTCAGCTGACCCCAGGGACCAATCCCTGCTCACCAATCTGTATAACTCAGAACAGCTGGTTTTCATCATCATCATTATCAACAACTGTTTCACTTACTGTCTAGGTTGGCCCCAGCAGTTTCATGTAGTCAACTAAATTTTTTTTAGTGTCATAACATTACCATATTATATGTTGAGGTGCAGATAGTGAAGGAAGGGTGAGAGTATTTGAAATTTAATAAACACAAACTGTTGTTCTTGTTGTTTAGTCGTGTCCGACTCTTCATGACCCCATGGAACAGAGCACGCCAGGCACTCCTGTCTTCCACTGCCTCCCGCAGTTTGGTCAAACTCATGCTGGTAGCTTCGAGAATACTGTCCAACCGTCTCGTCCTCTGTCGTCCCCTTCTCCTTGTGCCCTCCATCTTTCCCAGCATCAGGGTCTTTTCCAGGGAGTCTTCTCTTCTCATGAGGTGGCCAAAGTATTGGAGCCTCAGCTTCATGATCTGTCCTTCCAGTGAGCACTCAGGGCTGATTTCCTTAAGAATGGATAGGTTTGATCTTCTTGCAGTCCATGGGACTCTCAAGAGTCTCTTCCAGCATAATTCAAAAGCATCAATTCTTTGGCGATCATCCTTCTTTATGGTCCAGCTCTCACTTCCATACATCACTACTGGGAAAACCATAGCTTTAACTATATGGACCTTTGTTGGCAAAACACAAACTACCATTCTCTAAATACTGTATGAGCAAGTAAGTTTCAGTAGGGTTGCCATATTTCAAACAGTGAAAATACATACAGAAAAGTTGTTGAGCAACCCTAGTTTCAGACAAGCATAATGGGTCCTGGAGAAAACATAGTAACACATGGTTGCATTCACATAGATCTACAGCATCATGTCTAGTTCAGCTCTAAAACCATGAGCCAAAATAGGCCTCTTGGGTTAAATTTGTCACTGTAGATGAGTCAACTAAAGATTTAGTTGATTAACTAATTAAACATTCCAGCCCTCAGGGGTTTATGTGTGTGTGTTTTAAAAATGCAACATGTTTTGCTGTTGTTTTTAAATCATGCAACTCAGATGATACCTCTGGGGATATTATTTCCCTTTCCAGATCTCATGGTCCAAAAAATTGTTCACTATTTTTCTGGCGGAGTTTTTCATACATTAGCAGGAGTCTGGGAGATAACTGAGAAAGTTTTGATTATTCTTTCCCTACTTTTGTTGTTATGTGTGAAATGGGACTTGCAGATTTCGCCCACAGAGATCTCTGCAAGCTCCAGATGGACCCTGAAATTCTCATTAAATCACATCACAGGATTTTATAACTGCATTCATTTTTGTTGTTGCTGCTGTGGGAACAACTGGAAGTTGAAAGATTGCATTTCATAGAAGTAGGGGGAAGAAATCAGCTGTTGTGGCAAAGATGTTAAACGCATGAACTTTGACCCTAAATCAATATCAGGGGTCAGCAACACTGGGCATCTGTTGTGGCCAAGGCCTGTGCAGAGGGCCCACCGCGAACCCCTGAGACTTTCCGGGGTTTCTTCTCAGTTCTCCAGCAGCAGAAAGTTTCAGCAATACGTTAATAACCCAGCACACTTGCCAGATTTTTTGACTGATATAACTGAAGCTCCTGCTGAAGCTTCGGCTCATCTGTAGAATCTGCAGAAGGCCCACGCTGTTGACATAATCACCCCTGAGCACCCTCTTCCTCTTCATACAGCCTGGCAGGCTCTTTGGTTTACACTACACCTCAGGGCAATGAAACAAGCTGGGACACAGTTTGAATGCAAGTGGAGGAAAAGTCTAGACAAATGTATCAGAATACTAGTGGAGTGCTCATTATCATGCCTACTCAGTTGCAGGGAAGGCACTGAAGGTGGCATACCTTGCATTGTGCCCACAATCAGCAGTCTGGTAGAGAGGAGGAGTTTTTTCTGGGGGGGTAGCGTGTAGTATGAGCTATTTTACTGTCTAACCTGAAAGAGTGGTCGACCTGGCAGTGGCTTGCTGTAAACTGTTTCCAAAGCATTTTGAGAATAAAATAACTTGCATATGCCAGGGGGTAAAGGTAAAGGACCCCTGACAGTTAAGTCCAGTCATGAATGACTCTGTTTTTGTTTTTTTTTAATGATATTTATTACTTTTTCAAAATTTCCAACACAGCACTACAAACACAGAGAAAAAGAAGAAACAAAAAGAAAAAACAATAAAAATGGACTAACAAATCAAGCAAAAACAGACAAAAACAATTTTAAAAAACACCTCAAACATTTTCAATATCTTATAATTGATTCACTTATTTCCAGCGACTTCCTCACACCTCCCTTTTTGTATTCCACTTCTATTATTTGTTTCAGCAATTCCTTTCCATCTTGCTCTGTTTTCTGTTCTGTAATTATCTTAACACATTCTTGCCATACTTTTCCTTTAATTTTCTATTAATCTATTTATACTTAATTCCTTATGACATTTCTACTAAAGCCATGTAATTTCATTCCAACATTTTTCTAACATTCCTTAATTTTACAATATTTCTATAAATAATCTTTAAACTTTTTCCAATCTTCTTCCACCGACTCTTCACCCTGGTCTCGGATCTTGCCAGTCATTTCCGCTAATTCCCTATAGTCCATCAACTTCGTCTGCCATTGTCCAACACTTCAGTGTTTTCCAGAAGCAACCATTTTCTCAATCAGCAAAAGGCAGATGGTTCACAATGAAGTTAAAAGTCTGCCAGGGCAGGTCCACCTCCTTCTTTAGCATCCATCAATATCTTAAGCTTAACTCGAGGCTTCCTGCCCTGCCAAACAACTCTAGGAGCATCCCTCTGCCACCTCCTGAGACCCTCCATCCCATCCAGAGCTTGCAATGTTTGAAACAACTGCAACATCCCCAGCAACACAGCAGCCCCCATCCCGCCACAACAACTCGGCCCAACAGTAACAACTTCTGGTTTGTCCATATTTCCAAATTCCCCTTCTCTTCAATCCAACATCCTTCACAGTTGTCCTTAAGCAGATTCACATTTTTGGCGGTCATACTAACCCCCAAATAACTCTTTTTCTCAACCAATGTTAGTCCTGTCACCTCTTGAAACTCTGTCAGGCTTTTCTTCTCCAACTCAGACAGGGCTCTGGTCCCCAAATTCATCCGCTCTTCTTTAAGTTCAATCATAACGAATGTCAGCTTATGTTCATCAAGATGTCTTTGTATGGATGGGACTCTCCTCTCCAGTTGTACCACCTTAAGTTCAGCAGCAAGGGTTTTTTCCCTGACTTCATCTGCAGTTTGCCGTGTCAGAATAGATTCCTGTATCAGTTTCTGGGTGGTTTCTGAATTGGTATTCACCTTTTGTCCCAACTTATTTAAACTTTCTACAATTAAATCAGTCTCAATATTTGCAACATCCAATTTCACATTCCTCGCATCTGTTTTCTTATGGAGTTGTTCCAGCGAATTGTTTATTTTCAATAATGCAGCCACTAAGGCCTCCTCTGTCGACATCCCGTCTGTTTTTTCCCTTCCGTTTGCCATAACACTTAAGAGATTCAAGGTCAATTCCAAAGTCTCACACTTTTCTTATCTTGTAGCTGGAAATTCCCCTAGCCCAGCTCCTATAGAGCAACCAATTTCAAAAGCTTCCACTAGGGGAAAACAGGTTGTATTTGTATCAGTCAATATGTCCTCTTTTACACACAGTTTGAATAATCCGAAGTTAGTTTCAATTTTCAGTTACTTTCCTCCTTTTTAAAAAAACAGCCGGAAACAGTGGAAACAATGTATTTCTCTTGTTTAACTAGCTGTCAATGAACGTTCTAAGTGCTGTCAATGAACATTCCAAAAAAAACAAGAAAAAAAATCAGTCTTACTAGCAGCCCGTTTCCAGGGTCAGAGCGGCGGTGTTTTAAGCCTCTTCGCTCTCTCCTGCAGGCATACTCAGTCCACAACTTCCCCCTCTCTTCTCCTGCCTCCAAGAGGGGGTTTAATGTTCTTTACCATTGGAAATTTGATCTTTTGCAAAAGACCTTCCAAGACTCCAGCTTACAACTTCATTGCCTCAGTCTATTTACAAAAAGGGAAGGCGGACTTCCTGTTTTGAACCTCCCCGTTACGATACCAAATTAAACTTTTAGAGATCCAATTCTTCCTTTCAGCTCTACTCACGGGTAATTACTTTAAAGTCAAATTGTCCACAGGAAAAGGTCAGCGCTCTCCAGTAACAGCTATGCGGCTTCACTCCGTGGAAGAAGCAGACAATTCAATGCACCGTGCTGCTCACCCCACGTCGCTCCAGAGCCCCAAAAACCGGGGTTCCCCACGAGTGGGGGAGGTGCAAAAGGTGCCCGCCGAATCCCACATTCACAGGCTTCTCCCGCCTGTGATTTTAACGGGTCTCCGCCTTCGCCGTGGCAGCCAGACCCACATTTCCACGGAGCAGATTCCTCCCGTGGAATCTGCCATTACTGGAGGCGCCTCCCCCGGAAGTCCCAGTCATGAATGACTCTGGGGTTGCGGCGCTCATCTCGCTTTACAGGCCAAGGGAGCCAACGTTTGTCCGCAGACAGTTTTTCTGGGTCATGTGGCCAGCATGATTAAGCTGCTTCTGATGAAACCAGAGCAGTGCACGGAAACACCATTTACCTTCCCACCAGAGAGGTACATACAGTATTTATCTACTTGCACTTTGACGTGCTTTCGAACTGCTAGGTTGGCAGGAGCTGGGACCGAGCAATGGGAGCTCACCCTGTCCCAGGGATTCAAACCGCCAACCTTCCAATCGGCAAGCCCTAGGCTCAGTGGTTTAGACCACAGCAGCACCTGCATCCCTTACCTGCCAGGGGCTATGGTTCAAATTCCCACTCAGATCTAGCAAATCAGCTTCCAGACTCCGGAAGAACTTCTCAAGAGAAATTGGACTGGTTCCCTCCTTGTTGTCCTTCTGCCAGCGGGTGAAGACATTTTGTTCCAATGGTTTTGGGAATTGACTACAATTGACCGGCAGTGCCATGCTGTTTTTATTGTAATTATCTGTGTGGGATATATGTGTGTGTGGAGGGAGAGAGGGAGAGACAGATTGAATTCTATCAATATTTAATTGTTTTGTTTATACTATTATTATTATTATTATTCTTTGTTTTTAGCAGTTCTCATTTTTATCTATATGCCACCTTGAGTCAGGGGAAAAGGCGAGATAAAAATAAATATGCAATGATAATAATAATTTTGTCTTATAGATAAAACCCTGGTCTGCAACCATACACTCCAGGACCCTGCCCAAGAAGGGAAAATATCTGTATATATATATAATTTATATTCCACCTTCTTCTCCAAGAAGCACAAGGTGGTATACATGGTTCTACTCCTCATTTAATCCCCCCCTCCAAAATCCTGTGAGGCTGAGCGGCAGTGACTGGCCCAAGGTCACCCAGTGAGCTTCATAAGCTTCATGGGGATTTGAACCCATGAAGCAACAAGAAGGAGGTGGACCAAATCAAGGAGGAAAGGTATCTTATCCCAAGTGCCCCCAAACCTGGAAATGACACTGCTCAGAATGCCCTTACTTGAAACCTCAGCTTGAATAGGGTCTTCCATGCAGGGTATTACCTCTCAAACTCTTATTCATATCAGCTAAATAAACCTTGGTCATTGAAAGGCTTGATGAGGACATGCACTTAAGTGCAATCGTTTTTACTGGTATGGTAGGAATAGATAGACCACATACCTCCCCTACATCAATGTCAAAGTTAAAATATTTACGATGCAGTTAAAAGCTACAAACAATGAAAGTTGCTGCTCATTTGCTAAAGCTGCAGGAAAGTTACACTGAGATATTGAGTTATTCTAATTCAGCTGCCTTTGGAGTTACACCACTGACACATTAGATGATGAATTTAGATTTAATCATTGTATCTTTCCATTCTTCTAGTTGGTGTGATGATTTATCCCTAAGTAATTCTTCAGTCATTCATACTGTGACATGTTAGTAAAGATATTTAGCTGTTAGCACTGAACATTGTAGGTGAAGCTGGAGCAATAACTTATGACTAATTGCAACAGGGGAACCTTCCTGTCTGTCCTACGCCCTTTCTCCAAAGGGATTAGCAAACAGCTGCCGCAGTCCTTTCCCACCTATTCAGAAATGGTGAATAATAATCATACACTTGGCACCGGAAGAACAAGCTTTCTCCCTGTCCTATATAGGATTATCAGGATGCCTAGAAATCCAAAATTATCTTTCTGTAGTAGCATCCTTTATGTGGGAGTAATCTTCCTCTTGAATTCCACCAGTCATATATTTCTTCCACTGAGCTATGGCATGTCCCCAAGCTTAGTCATACAAGCAGTTTCAACTTCAGCCCAAAAAGCTAACACAACCATTATGTCAAAATGATGGGAACACTTGTGCTTTCACAACACATGACATAGCCATAGAGCATAAGCTGAGAACCCTTCTTTTTATGACCCTGCTATAAGCATATAATGCATCATTGGTTTAAATAAATCCAGGTTCAACACTTTACTCATGTATTCTTTCTTTTAGATGCTGAGAACTAAAATAAATAATAGATGGACGGAAAGAAGCACGGCATTCTGAGCAGAAGGTCCCAGCCCATTTGCCTGCAGCTTCCAGCAATTCTAAACAGATATGTCTCAGATAATGGAGATCATTAATATACAAAGTAGAAAAAAGAATAAACCATTCAAGGAGCTGTGACTAATCAGAGATAAGTCATCCTGGATTACCATCTTGGAGAGAGGGAACACCACAGGCTGAAATTTCGTGTAGCCTAATTCCTTTTTGTGATTAGAATCTCTAGTGTTTTTCTCCTTTGCTTGCTGTCTAATGCTAAGGGCCAAACTTGATGTGACAGGGACAGAACTGTCTCTTTAAACTGGCGTCTTTTCCAATCACCAATAAAGTAGGGAGTGCAAGGTCAATCTTTTTAAGAGCAAAGGGGATACACAGGTGAGGAGAGATGAATTGGCACAATGCTCACTACCTGCTGTCCTGTGTGTATTCCTCCCAGCTGACATCACTTCCTGTATGGAAACTCGTGGAGGGGGGAAATACCCAAGGACACAGACTGCAAGGAAGCAAACTTTGAGTTGAGCCAAAGATGAACTCAAGGGCTTTAACACCTGACTTCTAATTTTGATATGGGCTTTTATAAGTTCATTATGTTCATTTCTATTTCTGGCTCAGGAGAATTTCACCAGCATCCAAAGCAGGATTGAGAAAATTGTGGCCCCCCAAATGTTGCTCCCATCAGCCCTGGCCATCATGACCAATATTCAGGGATCATGGGAGGTGTAGTCCAGCAACATCTGGAGGGCCACATTTTTGCCTTACCTGCCTTGAATGTTTCAGTATTTGTATGAGGACAATGAAGTGATAGGTGCCAACCCATTATCTGAAGTGAGAAACTGGATGCAGAGATTTATCGGCGTAGACCCATAAGAATAAATACATAGATGACTCTAAAAGCTGTCTGAAAAATAGATTATTAGTTAGGCAGTAGACTTAATAATGGTATTGTAGTCAGACAATGGCTGCCAAGATATTACAAACACTTTTGAACAATGCCAAAGCTATATGAAATATAAATTGCCACTCAGAAGAATGGAGATATTCACTCTTGCACATTACATTAAATTAATAGTCTTGGAAGTAACCCAAGGAAGACAATTTCCTCTCCGTTCCTGAAGGTGAAAAGGGTATGTTCAGTGAAAATTGCTTTGGATCTAGACTTCGTTTCTTGGGTTAGAAAATTGTTTTACGAGATTCACCCCCTGACTTTTGTATTGCTGAAATATATGTAAGGGGGGTGTCTCAGTAAGCAGTACAAAGAATTTTTTTTTAACCTGATGTGAATAAGAGTTTTCAAATGCTGGTCTTCTATTTATCAGAAACAACAGTGCCTCGTGTCCCCAACATCCCTGCACATGCTGGTCCCGTCCTCTCCATCCCCAGTCTTCCCACAATGAGTGGCAAAATCTTGCGGGGGCTTCAAAATATGTGCAGATTGTCATGCTTCAAAACCTCCCATAAATAATCACCCCTGATAACACAATGTTTTCCATTGCATGGTGATGTCTAAGAGCATTCAGCTGAATATATTTAGAAGCCCCCTTCAGACCACCCATCTCAATGCAAGAAGCTCAGGTGTGGAATAAAGCAAGGAGAGGGAACTTTAGGGTGGGACCAGCAGGGGTGCCCTTCAGCCCCCCTACAGGCACTGTATGGACCACCTCACCACAGCAACCTCCATGCACTGATGCTGGTCCTCTCAGCATTTGAAGGAGTTTGGGTAGAAACATGACTTTTCATTTGAGGAACCTCAATTAAAGAAAGTCGCCTTCCCATAAATACCTACTTGGCTACTTTTGTCCTGATTTTTAGCTTCCCAAAGAGATAGTCTCTTTCTCTCTCTCTCTCTTTTAGGATGTTGTGTTAGTTAACTTACAATCCTCCATTAAGACCAATTTAGTGAAATGTTATCTATATATTGTGTTAGATCTACAATGTGTCACTTGAGTTTTAAGCCTTCATGCTTGATGATGTCAGGTGGTTCCAGGAATATATTTATTAATACAGTAGAACCTCAGTTTTTGAGTGTCCCGGAAGCTGGACGTTTCGGTTTTGGAACGCTGAAAAGTGATTGCTTCCGTTTTCGAACACGCCTTGGAAGTCAAATGGCTTCCGCAGCGTGTTTTTCAATTTTCACCACTGAAATTGTCATTCTCCCTTTGCGCCTTGGTTGTTGAACGTTTCAGAAGTTGAACGGTCTCCCAGAATGGATTATGTTTGACAACCGAGGTTCCACTGTTTTCTGGGCACCCAGGGAGGAAAGATGGTGAAGAGGTGGGGGTAAGAGATAATAAAAGGAACCAAATGACAAAGCCTTGTTTACGAGTCAAGATAACTGCATTGATTGGGTGTTGTGTTTATCCTAAGTACATAAGAGGAGTCTGCTGGAACAGGCCAACGGCCCATCTAGTTCAATATTCCATTCTCACAATGGCCAACAGGAAGCAGACACGCAGAAAAGGACTTGAGCACAACAACACTCTCCCCACTTGTGATTTCTAGCAAGTAGCGTTCGGAGACATGCTGCAATCTTACTCTCTCTTTTTTCATATAATATCATTGAGCATGCATATTAGCTACTGAAAGACAGATGAGAAAGAGTCTGAAAACAAAGGCGCAAAGGAGAAGGAGTGAGAAGAGGAAAACACAGAGACTTAAAAACTTGAAGCAAACGGCTCTACCAAATAGAATCACCATGCCTGCATGCAATCCCCCACAAGGGAGAAGATAAAAGATGGGATGGGACAGATGTGCGCATTGTGAGCAGATGTTACTTGCATTAGTTAACACTTTCTTGGAATGGCGTTCACTTAATTAGTGCTGCAATAAACAACACACTCCATAGGGTACCAATGTACATTTAACAGAATGGAACAGTGCAGTGCAAGGAGAAATCTTTCTCAACTTGCCTCTTTCATGCATACAGCTCACATGTTGCACTGGATCATAGGCACAAAATCCAGGGGGGGGGCCTGAGTGCCAGAGCACCCACAACGCAGGGCTTTGACGCAACTTCCGGTTTCAACTGGAAGTCGTGTTGGAGCCCCAACACGGCCTCCCAGATAACATTCAGAGGTCAGGCCTCCAAACATGACTTCCAGTAGAAATCGGAAGTCACATCGGAGGTCTCGCGAGGCCTCAGACATCACCTTCAAGACCCCAAGATGCCTTGGAAGTGCCGCCCCACCACTGATGCAATGTGACATCTTGACGTTACATTGCATCACGGGCACCACTGGGCACCCATAACCTGGGGCCCAAGTTAGCGAAGGGTGCGATGGCACTTTTTCCTCACACGCCGTTGGGCCTGCTCTCATTTAGATAAATTGCCCCCACCTCACTGAACAACCCTTTACCCGGTTTCTTTTCCTTTCCTCTTAAAATTATAGCCCAGAGTATCCTGCAGAGGACCTTTGTGAGGGGATATTTAGTAAGTTGGAGTCTCAGACAGGCTTTCTTTACATAAACAGTAAATATTTATTTAAGGCAAGATAGTGTTTAACACAAATGAATTAAACTTATGTTACTTCAGGCATACAGTACAATTACATTTTAATTCGTCCTCAATTGTTTTTGCATTATAGGTTTGGTTCCTTTATACGGTGATCCTTTCAGTTATCCACCCCCTTTAACAATCCTGCTGCTGAGATACCTTAAGCAAGGGCTCTCCACACCCCATCCCTTCACTGGCTTTGGGAGTTTCTTCTTTTCCTTAGAAGAATCTCTCCCCTCCAGACTAGATTTGAGTCCCAGCTCCTACTTCTCCTGGCTCAACCTCTGCCTCCCAGTAAAATTCCGGTCTATTCCTCCTAACAGGACACCACACTCTGTCCTTCACAATACAGTCACACCTCAGGTTACAGCCGCTTCAAGTTGCATTTTTTCGGGTTGCGGACCACCAAAACCCGGAAGTACTGGAACAGGTTACTTCTGGGTTTCGGCACTCACGCATGCACAGAAGCGCTAAATCACGCTTTGTGGGTACACAGAAGTGCCGAATCGCAACTCGCGTGTGTTCAGACGCGCAGATGTGGGTTGCGAACGCTGTGGGTTGCAAACGTGCATCCTGCACGGATCACGTTCGCAACCCGAGCGTCCACTGTACACTCAGAGTGGAAGTTGTTTCCCCCCCCCAGAACCAACTCTTTCTTGCATTCTCTCTTTCTACCTCAATCTGTCTCCTAACCTGTCTCCCTACCTATCTCCCCACCTCTCCAGCCTCTATTCCAACCCACTTCAACCAACCCTCTCAACCAACCAACCAACTGTCTCTCAGAACCTATCCTTTTAAACTTTCCCTCCTGGAACCACAGCCGATCAGAAGCTACTGTTCATTAACCATTTGCTGGCAGGGAGGGAGGGAGGGAGGGAGGGAGGGAGGGAGGGAGGGAAAGAAAGAAAGAAAGAAAGAAAGAAAGAAAGAAAGAAAGAAAGAAAGACTTGTTATTCTAACCTGTCCAGCAAAACCAACTTTTTTGTCACACCCCTGCACTAAATCTGGCTCGTCCACGGTTCAGGAATCAGCGTATTTTTACATGAGTAGAATGTGTGCTTTTATTTAAAATGCATCTCTGGGTTATTTGTGGGGCATAGGAATTCTTTCATTTTTTTATTTTTTCAAAATATAGTCCAGCCCCCCACAAGGTCTGAGGGACAGTGGACCGGCCCGCCTGCTGAAAAAGTTTGCTGACCCCTGGCTTAACCCAGTCCTCTCTTACTGTGCTTTCACTGCAAGGGAAAATGCAACATGGGGTTTTGAACTGGGCCAGAGAGTCTTCAGCAGTCTGGCTTACTTTACTTGGCTCATCTGTAGGAATGCTTTTGGGTTAAAAAAAGGGGGGGATGGGAAAGAATTGTGGGACTCTGCTAATGTGGAGTCTGAGCCTAAAGTGCCTGTGCAAGGCTGTTTTTAAATTCCCCTTAGTGACAATACTCCAAATCAGTAGAAAAGAAAGGTGATTTTTCCCTTGCTGTTGCTCTAATTGCTGTATCATTAACTGCTGACAGCTCTATAGGAGTCCTTAACTGTTCAAAGAATTTAGACCACTATTGCTTCCTATTAGCAGAAATTCCAGAAGAATTAGCAAAATAGGTCGTTCTTGAAAGAAGTGCAGGTTTTATTTGCCGCCTGCAAGGATCCCATTTTATACATTCGTTCCTCATGCTATGAATGGAACAGAGATTGAATAGCACAGCAGCAGGCCCTGGATGGGCAAGTGAAAGCTGTGTTTATTTGTTTATAAAAGCTGCAGTTCTAACCCCACTTACCTGGGAGTAAGCCCCGCTGAATTCAATAGGACTTACTTCTAAGTAGACATCGTTAGGATTGCATTGTTCATCAACAGGATCCTGGGGCAGTTTACATATCACAATGAAAACTTTTAACAAATGCAATCAACATGGAAAAATATAAACAAATTGTTTCATAATGTTTTTATTAGCAAATTTGAAAAGACTTAACCACAATGTGTATGTCAGTGAAATGTGTCAGATATAAAGATAGCAAAAAGACAATGAATGTTAACATAGACTTGGTCCAAAGGACAATCCTAGTTTCATCATACAGAAATAACCAGATATTAACCATTAAGTGGTGACAGCAGCCACGAAATTAAAAGACGCCTGCTTCTTGGGGAAAAAGCAATGACAAACCTAGACAGCATCTTAAAAAGTAGAGACATCACCTTGCCAACAAAGGTCCGTATAGTTAAAGCTATGATTACGAACTTTGCCCCAGGATGAGAACGGGAATCGCTCAGCGGCGGCAGCAGGAGGCCCCATTCGCGAAAGCCCGCCTCAGATTAAGAATGGTTTCGGGTTAAGAACAGACCCCTGGAACGAATTAAGTTCGCAACCTGAGGTACCGCTGTGAATTTTTTGTGAGGTTTGTGTTTTGCATGACCCTAAAATAATATGCAAGTTTACTGAGTTGTGCAACATTTTTTTTTTAAAAAAAAAGACTTTCAGGGCCAGATCTACTCTTGAAAGGTGCAACAGGTCGATGTACAGTGAGGATAAAATGCCACTTTAGGCTTTGCGGGAGTTATGTATTCTGTTATTCATAAAGTGTCTAATGCATAAATCACAGGCAGCTCCCCATTCAAATGGACTTCCAGATCACTAGTACCACAGCATTTTCCTGCATTCGTGGGTCAGGAGAGCATCCAGCTTCACAATAAAAAAAAAAGTTAAGTAGTCTCTATTGTAGCCCAGGAGACAACATTCTCAACAAAGACACTTCCACGTGTTCAAGGACATGCTATCATTTTCACTGCAAAATTAAGCAGCTCCGGAATTTGAGCTGAAGCAAGCTACATTTTGAAAATGCAATGCTTTTACTTGAACACATTCTCTTACGATGTTGATGCATTAGTGCAATTATGTAATTTGTTATAAATACTAATTTCAAGGTTTGTACAGAATCTACAGCTTTCAAGCTGAGCTGTTTCAGATATGGCTGTTGCTCAATCTATTAGTAAAATGACCAGTCATTAATGACTGCACTTAGGGAGGAGGGGTTGTGGACTGGAAGAGGCCTTAAGAAATGCATCCACTATACAGGGGGAACTCAGAATTGCATTCTTGCCAGCACTGTCAGTATCAGAGGTGTGGAGGAGGTTTTGAGCTCTCACTGTCTCAGCATCCTTGAGTGCAGCAATTTATTTTATTAACACACCCATGCTGGCTACATTCTGCCTCCACTGTCAAAAGCAGTAGGTGTCTGAATATCACTTGCTGACAGTCCCAAAGGGAGAGAGCACTGTTGCACTTAGACGCCACTTGCATCTGATTTGGATGTTGTGAGAACAAGATGATGGACTAGATATTAACATTTGTAAAAAAAAAAAAGCCTGAAGCTTTCTTGTTAGGGATTGTAGGAAAAGACCTGCCAAGGAAATATAAAAACATTTTCATGTATGCAGCAATGGCGGCAAGAGTCTTAATAGCACAAGGATGGAAGAATGAGGAAATCCCGACTAAAGAACTGTGGCAAGAGAAACTGATGGACTACGCGGAATTGGCAAAATTGACACATAAACTACGTGACAAGGATAACTGTGACTTTAAAGAAGAATAGGAACCTTTTACAAAGTACTTAAAGGAACAACAAAATGAACTGGACTCTTTGGCAGGTTTTGAATAAACATTCACAAACTTTTTATTGGTAATATACAGATTAGACAAACTGAGGATCTTTACAATTTTATAACATGAAGAGAATAATACGTGCTGAGAAACCAGAGAGAGGAGCTGAGGGAAGTCTGGGGGGGTGGGGGGTCTCTTTAGGGGGGAGGGGGGAGAGGAAAAAAATTGGGGGGAATGAGGATGATATATTTTCAATAAATTGTTATGTTGAAATCCCTAATAATTTATTTATTTTTTTAAAAAAGAAGATAATGGACTAGATGGGCCTATGGCTTGATCCAACTGGACTCTCCATATGCTCTTATGTTATTAAATAGCTGTATTTATTTTATCTGGAACATATGCAAGCAACTCAGCATTACAAATTACCATATTGGTATTAAAAAAACCAATAAAAATAATAAAAAACACAAGAAGTAAGAGCAGAGGAAACAGTTTTCAAAAAAGAAAAGAAATCAAAAACTGCCCATGAGTCAATTCATCCTTCCAGGAAAGCCTATAAAAATTAAAAAGCATTTAGCTTCCCATGAAATGTGTACAACGTATGTCTATTAGTATTAAATGTATTAACTTAAACAGTGGTGTGTTCCATAAGGCAGGTGCTTCTGAGCTGAACAACCTGGTCTAACCTACCATGTGTCAGAGACTGGACTGAAGAGGAGGAATGGTGGAGGTCTCTCTCTCTCCCCTCCCCCTTATCCTGTAGCTTCCAGAAAGGAGGAAGGCAGTCTTGAATTACAGGAGGGCTTTGAGGAAAATAACAGGTCAGAGACAGGCGAACAGCAGAGTTTTGCTGTGTTAGGAGAAGGAGGAGGGGATGCAGAGCAGCTAGCTGACACACGTCACTGGACAGCACAACTGACCCCCGTTCTCCCAAAACATGGCATTCGTTAAGGGTGCTAGAACAAAGAGTCCAGAGACAATTGTCCATGGACAGATGCTGTAGAATCAGGTGTTGTTGCTAGAGGGGGGAGGGGAGGAGCTCAGGAATGACCAGAATTCTTTGTCTTTGGTTGTGATGACTGAATTAATCAGTGGCGCTGTGGGTTAAACCACAGAGCCTAGGGCTTGCTGATCAGAAGGTCGGTGGTTTGAATCCCTGCGATGGGGTGAGCTCCCGTTGCTCGGTCCCAGCTCCTGCCAACCCAGCAGTTCAAAAGCCTCCTGCCAACCTAGCAGTTCAAAAGCCTCCATAGAAAACTACAGTGAATGGGCCAGTATATAGGGAGTATATGGGGAGTAAAATGATCTCTCAGATACCCTGGTCTGCTAACCCATCCCATTAGCACAAGGAATATCAAACAGTGCAGTGAGACTTCCAACTATGAGTATCATTTTGGCAGGCAGTTCAAAAGAATGACTGTCATTTACTTCAGTGGGGGGGGGGGAGTAGATCTACAGTAGGGGTCAGCAAACTTTCCCAGCAGGGGCCGGTCCACTGTCCCTCAGACCCTGTGGGAGGGTGGACTATATTTGGGAAGAAGAAGAAAAGAACGAATTTCTATGCCCCACAAATAACCCAGAGATGCATTTTAAATAAAAGGATACATTCAAGCCATGTAAAAATACGCTGATTCCTGGACTGTCTGCGGGCTGGATTTAGAAGGTGATCTGGCCCCTGGGCCTTAGCTTGCCTACCCATGATCTACAGTATGTAGACTGCATCTTCTGAAGGACAGATGCCATGGAACTGATCTGTGTGTCTGCAACAATATTAAATAGGGAATAGACAAAACTATTGAAACCTTGTAAGCCCCATTCAGAAATATGTTTTATTTAATACATTTATATCTCACCTTTCCTTGAAGGAACTCAAGGTGGCATACACTCTTCCCTGCTTTATGCTTACAACAACCTTGAGATTGGTTAGGCTGAGAGACTGGCTAAAGGTTACCCAGTCAGCTTCGTGGCTGAGCAGGGATTTGAACCTGGTCTAGTTCATCATTGCACTGCACGGTCTGTCCCACCCCTTTCTCCTAGAAATCTAAATGGCCACACTCCAACAGTGAACAGGAGCAGTCATTTTCAGTACACGCAAGTGAATGTTATAACAGGTCTCCATTTATCCATGTCACATTTGCTGCTGTTCATGGTTGCTCTCGGTTGCAAATGGTTAAACACCCTGACGACGTTTCCATTTTCCTTTCTTCCCACATCCTCATGTCTGTTTTGGGAGGGGGGGGATTGAGATACTCTGCTAAAAAACACCCCACTACTTAGGTGAGTCATACCTTCTCTGTGAAGCACTTCGACATGATCACAGAGTATTAGCTACCTCTTGAAGCAGTGTCACGAAGCAAATTATTCTCTCAGATGGTTTCTTGTTTTCGGCGATGCTAAAGAATTGCAAGTAATTTGGCCTTCTTTATTTATTTCTAGACTTAAAAATAAAAATACAGTTCAATAAGCTCTTGGTTCTCAAAAGAACACAAAGCAATGTGTTGCTAATACCAAAGATCTCTTTAGGTTGCCAGGCCAAAATATTCAAACTGAGTGCTTAAATAAAAAGAGACTTGATTTCTGAGAAACACTGAAAATATACTGTTTTAGTTAGGTGCTAACACAGGGACTTCAGAACCAAATATTATGAGCATTCAAAAGTCTGACCTTTGAGGCCCTGTAAGTGCAGGAGTGGAGCTGAAACAAATTGGCTATTTCAAATAGGCAACTTGTACCTGCTTCAGTGAACACTTGGTTTGAATTTGCGGGCCTCAGAACATCCATTAAATTCTGTTCCTTCCTGCACGCACTTTACTATTCAGCATCCAAGGACTTTGTACTTTTGCTGCTTATTATTTCACCTTCATTATGAGACACAGCAGGTTACAGTAACCAGAAAATTACTGATAGGATTTTCAGAAAGAAATTCACTTGATTGAACTACGGTTCCTGAACTTAGGATGGATGGAATTGTTTTAATCCAGTTTGTATCCTTTGTCCTTGAGTAGGCCAGCAAGTCTGTTGCATTCAGTACCCTTGCTGGGGGGTTTTTAGGCAGCAAGAATGGCCTACTAATCTGGAAAGAGGCAATATAGTGCCTACCAAATGTTGTGGACTCCAACTCCCATCAGCATGGCTAATGATCAGAGATTATGGGAATTGTAGTCGCAGCAGGGGGCGCACCTTGTAGAAAACCTCTCATGGAGGGGTGAAGGTCAGGATGACCAATGGAGAGCCAGGCTAAGAATCTCTGAAGCCATATTATAGAGCCATCTAAAAGCTAAAAGCATAAAGTCATTTTAGAAAGCTAAAGACTATTTCTCTTTCTCATGTTTGTCACTTTGCCACCTTTTGCAGAGGCAGCAAGCATGCAAGCTTGTGGGTGCAGCTAGCTTGCCCCTGCAGGAAGTTTGCCAGTTGAGGTTAAGCCATTTCTGAGAAACGACCCCTGACAAAGGCAAGTAGCAGGATGTTTGCTGACCGCCAGGCTCCAGGTGCTAAACCACACGACTCACTTCGGCACATTTCTTGGAAGTAGGGGGTTCAGGGGCACTTCCTGGAACTAGTACAGAGGTTAAGTAGATTATAAGCCAGTAGCGCCACCTAGTGGAATAGGCAACTTGGAACCGAAAGGACACACCAATTTATTCATTGGTTGAGCTTTAATGAATATGCATCAATGACCATAGGAAATTGTCAATCATTGGCTAAAGGGATGCCAAGGGGCTGAATTATGCTTTGCAAGAAGGTATATGAGTTAGCTACCCCCAAGGAGGGGTGGGCATTCTTCATTTTCCTGAATGCACCCTATTTGCTTTTTGTCTGACAAAAATCCAAATAAAAAAAAAAACTTTTTCTTTAAGAAACTTTGCTGCCTGATTTTTTCATTCCTGGTCTGTATTTCTGAAGTCCCTTTCATTTCTGGTGCCAAAAGTGACTTTAAGTGTCCTCAGAGACCAGGAGGTAGCTCCCTTGCCCTCTGGGCAGTGACGGCGGAGGGCCAACAGACCTCCTGGCTTCCAGGTGCACACCGAACCTTTTCTTCGGAGGGGGACAGAAGGCAACTTGACCCTCTTGCTGTATCCTGGGACAGAGGACAACGGATTTGAAGAGCCAAGGTTGGGAGGACAGGGCAGAGAACAGCCGGCTGGGGTGAGTACATGGCAACAAGCCCTGAGGGGATAGGAAATCCTCCTTTTAATTAAGGAGAAGGGAGATCCTGATCAAATCTCCAGCGTGGATAGTGGCATTAAGGAGAAGGGTTGACCCAACCACCCACGCTTTGGTATTAGGAAGGAGAAAAAGGGGGGGGCACAGGGTGGTTAGTGTATGGTACAACGTCTGGCGAGAGAGGCATTTTGTGCATGTATGTGTGTTACCCCGGGGCATTCCCCTGGGGTCGTAGCAACAAGTACTCCATTTCCCAGTCGGGCGACCGCACCTGGGTGAGAAAAGTTGCGAAATGAATGTGTGAGTGTTTGGTGTGGGGACGCTGTACAGGGCCATACTGAAAATGGGAGGCTCGAAAGGCTTGAAAGGTCCAGTAATTCCCCTTCAATGTATGTTAAACAACTTCAAGAAGGGATTCAGCGGAGACTATGGCATAGACCAGGGGGGGGGACATCCTGACCAGATCCCCTATATAGACAACTGGCTGAAGGTTGTAGATGACAACCCCCCCCCCCCCGGTTGAAGAAATGCAGGACTGAACATTGCAAAGTCACTCCCTCATGTCAGGTTTTGGAGAGGGAAGATGTCCAGAAGAAGTGCAGTGTTTATGGAGAAGAGTGTACAGAACAGTAAGCAGTTATTACTGCATTAACAGAGGAAAATAAAAGAAAAGAGCATGAAACAGGATGCTGCTATAGAATTAATGTAACAGGATCTTGAGCAGACAAATGAAGGACTTAATAGATTAAACACAAGTCATTTAGAAGAGAGGTCTCAACTAATTCAAGACCTCCAGAGGCATGGAAGAGAATTTGACAACCTCAGAGAGGTTTTAGCTGAGAAAGACAAAGAAATTTCTGCTATTATTTCAAATACAAATGTGTATTCTGAGCAGATTAATATTCTGAAATGTCAGATCAAATGCAAAGACTATGAAATGCAAGACAGGGAAATTGCTGAAAGATGTACAAACCAAAGGTGTGAACAGTGGAGGCAGAAAGCTTTCAGAACTTTCTGAACAGTTAAGTGCAATAAAATCATAACTGGCTGAGAAGAAAAAAAAATTGAAAACACTAGTAAAACAAAAGAGAATGAAGAATTTGTTAGGCAAAACAAAGAGACTAGCCAAACAGTTAAAGATCTTCATTCTGCAATAAAGACTTGTGATGTTACTTACAACAACAAACTCATGGAGTGTGACTCACAAATTAAATTGCTTAAAGAACAAATAAGTAAATCAGCTAAAAATTGCAAGAAACAGAAATAGAATGTAAGGAGGGAACAGACCATCTTAAATCCCAGGTCGATGAACATATCTCTGTAAAGGAGAAATTGAACAAGTTACTAAACATAAAAGAAAAACAGAGAACAAAGTTTTGTGAATGAGCTGAAATCAGTGAAAGATTCACACAACCAGTTCACTTTACAAAATGCAAAAGAAGGGATGAAGATTTAGCTAATTTATCCAGACAATTTGCTGAACATACTGACCATCTAGAAATTGTCAGAAGGTCACTGGAAGAAAAGGCAGAGATTGTGATATCCCTAAAAGACAAGCTTAAAGTTGTGGAGCAGCAGGCTTTTACAGAATCCTGATCCCAGGCTTCAGTATTTTAGCAAAACCTCTAAATGAAGTTACCAGAGGAAGGGAAAGAGACTCCTTTGAGTGGGGACCGGCCCAACAAGAAGCCTTTGAGACTATCAAGCAATTAGATTCCACAGCGAAAGGCTGGCCACCCTGTCTGCGGGCTGTCACTGCCACCGTCACACTAGTGGAAGAAGCAGGCAAGTTCATGTTTGGCCAGGAGATGCATGTGAATGTGCCCCATTCGGTTCTCACCCTTATGGAATATAAGGGGTATACAGGCTGAAACAGGCTTTGCCCAACCCATTGAGAAGTCTGCAGGCGCAGTGGAAGCTTGTGAAGCAGACGTGCCTGATGTTCTAGAGAGACCAAAGGGTCCTAGCTATTTTAAGGGCCAGCATTGATTCTTGGCTGTTGCCAATACTCCAAGGGAGGAAGCCCTGGGTAGCGTGGCAGCCACTGAAGACAGCATGTCAGGCCACAGTGGCAGCCAGACCAGAGGGGGCTGGAAGCCCAGAAGGGGCTGTGGGACGCCCAGAAAGCCCAGAGGGGGCTAGAGGATGCCCAGAAAAAGTACCAAGCCCAGAGGGAGCTGAGGCTGTTTTGGGAAGTTGTTTCTACGCTTCAATAAATCTGTGTGATGGACTGTGGGCTGGAAAGAGGCTGAGAGAAGGGAAGAGGAAGGCAGTTACAAGTTGTTCCTCAGGCAGCAGAGCACCCAGAAGTGGGGGTGCAAGCCAGGCAAGCCGTTCCAAGAGTTCTAAGAAAGCCAAAGTCTCCAAGAGTTGTTTGTGCTCTGAGGCGAAGTCCAACAGCAAAAGGCATTGCCCTGCAATTGGCAACTAGATGCAAGGGTAACGTCCAGAAGTTGAGATGTTACTAGAAGCAGTATGGGGCCCCGAAGAGATTGCCGTGATGCACTGCAAAGGCCATCGGAGAGGCCGGGACATGGTCACTAGGGGCAACCGGAAGGCAGACAACGCAGCTCGTGAAGCAGCTTTGAAACCTCCACCAGCACTCAACGCAGCCCTCATCCCACAACTCACTCCAGACGATGTGGAACCACGCTACACACCGGAGGAACAACAGTGGGCACGCCAGGAAGGAGCAACACTCCAGGAGGGATGGTTCCATCTACCAGACAACCGTGTTTTTGTGCCCCATCATCTGGCTACCGTGATTGTGAAGAATTACCACGAGTCCACTCATCTAGGGGGTCCAGCTGCCAGAGTACACCTTGGGAGACTTTTCTATATCACTAACCTTTCTCAACTAGTTGCTGCTATATCCCAAAAGTGTGTCCTGTGCGCCAAGAGCAACCCTAGGCAAGGCCACCTCCCTCCACCGGGCGTACAACACGTGGGCTTTACCCCTATGGAAAGCCTGATTGTGGACTTCACTGAACTACCACCAGCTAGGGGTATCAAATACCTGCTTGTGTTTGTCTTCACGCTGACGGGTTGGACAGAGGCGTACCCCACTAGAACAGAGATACCTCGTGAAGTGTCCAAGAAACTGTTACATGAACTCATACCCCGATTTGGCCTCCCCAGAAGTATTGGCAGTGACAATGGCCCTGCCTTCATTGATAAAGTTGTGCAAGAAGTGTGCAAGGCGCTGCAGATAAACTGAAGGCTACACACAGCCTACAGACCCCAGAGTTTGGGAAAACCTGAGTGTATGAATCGCACCTTGAAGACCCACTTGGCCAAGTTGACCCAGGAGACGGGACTACACTGGATAGATGTCCTGCCCATTGCCTTGTTTCGGATTCGGAGCGCTCCAACCAAGAGACTGAGACTATCACCCTTTGAACTTTTGTATGGCAGACCACCCGCTTTCGTCCGAGACATCCCCGCCAGTTTGGGGCGGGTGGGAGATCACATCACTCAGGAACAAGTGCAATTCCTGTCCCCGTGTGTGTTTGCTTCCCTTTCCAGGTACTACCTCGAGCCTACACCGTGCAGTCTCGCTGAGCCGGTCCACCAGTTCCAGCCGGGTGACAGCGTGGAAGCGCAACCCCCTCATCCCCAAGTGGCGAGACCCGTATACCGTCCTCCTCTCCATCCCAACTGCGGTGAGAATAGCTGACGTGATTCCCTGGGTGCATCACACGCGTCTGATCATCACCTTGTGTCTGACGCTACCGGAAACGCGTTGGGCCACGGGCAACGAGATCCTGCGACTGATCATCACAAGGACTTTCACAAGGACTTTCCCCTTTTCTCTATTATGTTCTGTGTTGATTTGCTCTATGTCCTATTGCCCTGACCCCACCGAGCCATACCGACCCTATTGGCCTGCGGACCTCTGCTACGACTGGTTCGTCTTGCCAGTGGTAAGAAATGGCGTGCTCATTGGCTATTGGGAACAGGGGTTTGATGAGGTTGCCGTATTGAAACATCCCACTACCCCACTGTGGCTTCTCTTCCACACCACTGTCCAGCGCACATGGGTACTGCTCCTACGGGAAGTTGCAGAGACGGTCGAAATCTATCGAGTTCTGGACCGCTCTTGCTGTTGTGGGGGGGTAACCAACTGTCACTCAGGGGGTAGAGCACTGTACCAACCCCATCTGGTAGACCAGGTCCTAATCTTAATCCAGGTGTTGCATGGGACGGAGCCTATCTTAATGCAAATATTGCAGGGGAGGGAGCCTGAACCAGGTGCGCATTGAAATTGCTGAACAAGTGCCAGTAAATCCTGCAGCCCCACCTGTGGTTGTCGTGGTGGCTCGAGCCTCCCATAATCCCAGAAGAATACCTGGCCTGGTAACTCCACACATAATACCCTTGAATGTGGTAGGGTATTCTTGTGGCTGCATAAGGGTTGCCACCCCAGGCTTCAGCCTCCATAGGCCCTGGTCAGAGACCACGTAGGTGACCTCCACCCAGTAGGACCAGCCTTTGAACTTTACAGAGTCTATTGCCATCCCTATAGCTCCCGAGGCCTAGCAGTGTATCAGTGTCAGGCGGCCACTTTTCCCTGTGTAGAGTGGGAACGTTTTGTGTGTAGACGCTGTTCACGCCTCAGTAGGGCAAGGAGTTAGAGGCCCACATGACCTGGCCTTCGTGGGCCCCCATCCCTTTGGCCTGTGGTATTTCTATGTTGGTGGTACAGTTCTTTGTTCTGGGCCACCGAACATTCCTCGAATCAGGATGTGGATCATACCCTGCCTCCTGATGGTTCTCACCTCTCAGATGGCCACCGGGTGGAGGGAGAACACCTTCCTGAACATGACCACAGCTGTGGCCAAGAGCCTGAACAGGTCTGAGTGCTGGGTATGCGTGCGAGGTCAAGATTCTGAACACCACCTACGTGGTTCCCCAGCACCATATTGGAAGACTTGACAGGGTCATAGAGGGAGGCCCGTGTATCCACAGAAGTGTACATTTCCTGGCTCTCTATGATATTGTACCTATAGGTCCATCAAGCGAAAATGGAGAACCATGCCGGTCAGCATTTTCGTGATGGAAAGGGGGGAATGGAGGGGTGAAGGTCAGGATGACCAATGGAGAGCCAGGCTAAGAATCTCTGAAGCCATATTATAGAGCCATCTAAAAGCTAAAAGCATAAAGTCATTTTAGAAAGCTAAAGACTATTTCTCTTTCTCATGTTTGTCACTTTGCCACCTTTTGCAGAGGCAGCAAGCATGCAAGCTTGTGGGTGCAGCTAGCTTGCCCCTGCAGGAAGTTTGCCAGTTGAGGTTAAGCCATTTCTGAGAAACGACCCCTGACAAAGGCAAGTAGCAGGATGTTTGCTGACCGCCAGGCTCCAGGTGCTAAACCACACGACTCACTTCGGCACATTTCTTGGAAGTAGGGGGTTCAGGGGCACTTCCTGGAACTAGTACAGAGGTTAAGTAGATTATAAGCCAGTAGCGCCACCTAGTGGAATAGGCAACTTGGAACCGAAAGGACACACCAATTTATTCATTGGTTGAGCTTTAATGAATATGCATCAATGACCATAGGAAATTGTCAATCATTGGCTAAAGGGATGCCAAGGGGCTGAATTATGCTTTGCAAGAAGGTATATGAGTTAGCTACCCCCAAGGAGGGGTGGGCATTCTTCATTTTCCTGAATGCACCCTATTTGCTTTTTGTCTGACAAAAATCCAAATAAAAAAAAAACTTTTTCTTTAAGAAACTTTGCTGCCTGATTTTTTCATTCCTGGTCTGTATTTCTGAAGTCCCTTTCACTCAAACCTGTGCTTTCTAGGCATGGAACAAGGAGAAGTGTGGGTGGGCTTATTGGGACTTATTTCTAAGCAGGCACACATTGGATCGAACTCTGAGACTCCAGGTTATCCAAGTATGTTATGACCTACGCATATGCCAGGGATGGGGAAGCTGTGACCCTTCTGATGCTGTTTGAATATAACTATAATCTCTAATCATCAACCATGTTGGCAGAGACTGATGGGAGTTGGAGTCCAACAAAATCTGGAAAGCTACTCGTTCCCCCATTCCTGCCATATGGGAAGACACCAGTTTGCCATTGAACAATGGCAACATTCTTCTTCTTGGCTCCATGCAAAGTGGCAACCTACTTTGTTGGCTACATATAAAGATCTTGTTCTCTTCCAACCAACTTGCTCGGCTCTAGTTTTTGGCATCTTGTTTTTGTCAGATGGCCGTGGTGGGTTCAAGTCTTGTTGAAGGTGACTCCAAGGTAAATTGGGTTCTGTCTCATTTGTATCTCATTAAGGCAGACAATCTGCTCATGGAAGGGTGATGATGGAAAGTTGACAAAATGGTTTCGGTTCATCTGTGTTGGCTGATGGAGTCCTTTACTGCAACAAACTCCTTTGTTCTTGGATTCATTGATGTTGTTTCCCCTTCTTTGATTTCCCAGATACTTTTCTTTTACGGATAAAAAAAAGATGGCAATGGGTATGGGGGATCAAAAAATTGACCTTCTTTAAACAAATTCTCATTTACCTCGGCTGGACTATGTTCCTGATCCAGATAATAAGACAAGAACGTGGCAGGGATGTGCCCTGACATATTTGGCCAGCAAAGAAGAGGCTAACACCATTTGAGACACTTGCAAATTTGCCAGCACACAACTGGACACATTTAGGAGATGGAATGAAAAAAAAAAAAACTTTATCAAAACATATTGTGAAAGAAGAAAATAGCACAATTACCTTCATTAGCTGTTGCTTATGAAGTTAACCATCTGGCTTTGTAAAACATTTTTGACATCATGCTTCATCCTTGAACTAAGAGGTGGCTGCTTATTTGTTTGTTTGCTGTTTTTATGTGTATATACTGCTATATCGTAAAAGAGAGCAGCGTGGCTAACAATAAGCCTAGATGGAAAAGTTTTCACCAGGCGTATAAAGCTTGAAACAGAAGCTGTCTGCTGAATATCTATTGGCAGAGCATTTCACAGAGCTCGGCCAATTACACGAAAGGCTCTGTTTCTGCTATATCAGCCCAAGAACCTGTCTCCAGCATCTTCTCCAGCATCCTGTTTCTCACAGTGGCCAGCCAGATAAATGCCCATTGGAAGTCTGCAAGCAAGACCTGAGTGCAAGAGCACTCTCCTCTCCTGCTGTTTCCAAAATTCAGTATTCTGGGGAATGCTGCCTTTCACAGTGGAGGCAGAACATAGAAGCTCAGAGGTTTTAAGAGTCCATGAATTTATCTAATATGGAATGTGGCTTCATTCCTGCTGTCTGGTTCCCGAGCAGAGCGAAAGGTTTCTCTGCCACCCAAATGAACTAGATTGTGATTGGGAAAACCTAAAGCCAATTCCCTCGTCCACTATTTGCTACCTTACCATGGCATTCCCACTTTGCAAAGCGCTGCGTGCATTGTACCTTAACAGAATGCTGCAATGCTTCCATATTAGATTATCAGTAAAGATTATTACTGTTGCATGACTTAAGTGGCAATAAAGACCCAGCGTGTCGGACTTCTTTGTAAATAGCAGAAGAAACCTGTTTGTGGCTTTGCTAGCTCTCGAGGAAAATGAATGGAGTCCCCGGGACTTAAATCCACTGCTTGTGTTCTCGCAAGTGCTGCGCAAACTAAAAATCATTGTAATTAGACAGCCTCTCCAATCAGATAGGCCCCAGGGGAGAAGACTTCTCTGGAGAGAAACAAACCTTTCCTCTTTCTTTCTACATTCCTCTTTCTCTGGCTTTGTCAGGAGCTGTTTAGCACAAAGTCAAATGGCACAGATGCTCCTTATCCTGTGTCAGCATTTCCTCTTTCCCAGCCCCCCCAGCACCCCCACAGAATGATCTTTTTGCTAACCTTTGTCGTCCTTTTCCTTGGTCAATATCGCCCCAAAAGCAAAGCAGGAAGAAGGCTTCTCAGAGGCCAAAAAGGCAGTGTTTGATCAGTGTTCGTTTCCATAGTTCTGTGCCAGAGGTTCCTGGGCACCATCATGGAAGCTTTAGCAGGGGGTTGAAGTAGATGATCCTTGGGGTCCCTTCGAACTCTACAATTCTGATTCTATCAGCTGCAGCCAGCACAGGGATGGTGGGAGGAATGAGTCAAGGCCAGTGTAGGTCCCCAAAAGGGGCGTTTTGGGGGTGCAGTGGGGTTAGGACCAGAAAGGGGGGACTTAGGCTGGATCCTAAGCCCATTCTTACACCTGGCAACCTGGTGTAAAACACTGTTTTAAAGGTTTGTTTTACATCAGGCTTAGGTACAGCAGCAGCAGAATTCCTGTTGCTGAATGGGTTTGTAACTTTATGCCTGCTTAATTTACACCAGCTTGCTTCTTCTGCATTGGATTGTTCTGTAACTAACTAACCGAATGTGTTTCACAGAGCAGCTCTAACGCCCTCCAGTTTAAAGATTCCATATTAAACAAGCATGCATAGTAATCAAAAATAAAGCAGTGTTTATTAGCATTCCTTGCATGACTATAAAACTGTGTTGCATCCTTGACTACATAAGGTTCTGTTTACAAAACTGCATAAATGGTTTTTAATTTGTTTTTACTGTAAACCGCCTTGGGAACCATTCTAGCTGTGAGGCAATCTATAGCAAATAAATGGATAATAAACTTTGGGAGAGCGGTCTTAAGAAGAAATCTCTTGTCGGATGCAGTTGAATTCTGTTTGCTGTTTAATTTCTCCCCCACTGGAAATATGAAATACTAATTTCAAATATGATTACTTAGCCGGTGTATACAATACCAAATGGAAAAGAACTGTGCACTGCATAGTCCTATTGATTCGTACCTCTACAGTTACATCTACACATAGCAATTATTTTGCAAATACTAGGACTCAAAAATGCCTCAAGTGCCCATTACAGATTTCTTCCCCCCACTAATCTGTTGCTAATTCCAGCTGCACCTAAACAGGAGTTCTGAAGCATTTTGCTTTGGGGGAGAATAAAACCCCCTACTTATTTTCTTGACAATGGGCTACATTATGCATCCCCTGGCTAGAATCTTATAGGAAAGTCAGTGATGAAATTATTCTGGAATCCAAAGGAGGTTATAGATGAGGAGGACTCTGTTGGATTCTCAGGCCGCAGTCAGAGGTAACTGGCCACACTCCAGGCATTCGGCTTGAGATCCTTGTTGACCTCCCCGTCTGCGTCTCCCGGCAGGATACAGGTGAGGTCACTATCGGCGATCCCACTCAGCGTGAGAGGGACACACCTCTCCTCCCTCCTCCCTGCTTCCCTCAGGGAGGGGAAAAGAGACAGACAGAAATCTATTTACATGTCTTTATTTCTGTCATTGCAGCAGTACAGAGAAACACGTCTGCACTCTCCAGTCTCCAACAGTAGAGAGATAAACTCCACCCCTGTACTTCCAGTACAGGTCAGATGACACTCTGAGCTAACATCCAGTGCTCAGCACAGTGAATAGACTGCCCCTTTGTTCCAATAGTACAGTCCCAAACATCAACATCCTGTTTTGCATTCCAGACACCTGCAGCTCGCTCTTGCATTGCTGCTTTTTCCTGACAGACTCTGTGCGGCATGTTTATTTCTGGCTGTACCGCCGCAACATTTTGGAACGGGGGCAATTTATGTAGAAAAACGGATTCTGAATGAGGGTGAAGCAGCCAATCACACACTTGTTCAGAAGAGGGCATCTTGTTGGGTAGGGCAGAGCCACTACACTAGTTTTCTGGAAGGTCTGTGGCTACTGCTTACCAGGAGGGAAAGAAGGAGAGGTGGGAAGGGAGGGGAGAGAGACCTTCTGCTGGTCATCAGGCAATGGCTTTTCTGCCAGCCCTGCCCTGCCCTCCAGCACTGGGAGCCTTTCCCAGACCATGGCTTTGAGAACAGCAGAAACAGCTAGGAAGAGAGGAGTTCAAGACAAGGCTCTGAGAACATAGGCTGTCTGATGCTGTGAACTGCTGCTTACTACAACATGAGGACCTTAAGCAAAAAAACAACAACATTAAGGATTGTGCCCTGGGTCTTCCTTGGGTTTACAATTTTGAGTCATTCCCTTCTTTGGGACATTGGTTAACCTTTCTTTGGCAGTTGGTAATTTGTTGGCATGACCGAAGGTCACATGGCGATGTTAGACCTGAGATTGCTGTGCAAATGATTGACTAAATACTACAAGTTGTCTTTTATGCCGCTCCTCGTGCTGTGGTTTATTTCAATTGACCCAAAATCATTACAAGAAGCAAAGAGCAAAAATGGCCTCAGGCAAAACCATCGACTACATGGAAAGGGCGAAATCAACATAGTATTTTGCTACTCTTGCTAAAGGCAATCTGTGTTTTGTGATAGCCAAACCCAGTGTCCTTCAGATTCATTGGAATACATGGGACAGCCTTTGTAGGCTGTTTGGAAACTTCAGCTGCTCCAGAATGCCACTGCTAGGATGTTGGTTGGGATAGAGAGACTGGAACACATCAGTCTGGATCTTGTACTAGCTGCATGGGTTTAACAATTTGTTTCCAGAGTCTAATTGAACTGCAGGCTAGCATCTTCAAAAAGCTTGGGACTAGAACAGTGCTAACCCAAGAGGTGGTCCCACAGACCAGTGCTGGTCCATGAGCCATTGGATGCCGGTCCCTGGCAACTCCACCACAGCCCAGGTTGGGTGGGACACTTCAAGGACCAAATATAGTATTGGTTCCTGGCACACATGGAAGGGGATTAGTGGTCCACCACATCAGGTAGCTTGCAAAGCACTGGACTAGTATTTAAACTTCATTGACATCTAAAGAGTCAACCCCATTAACTTCCTATGAATCTGCCTGACCTTGAAGGCAGAATCTTAATGACCAGTGCCTGTTCAGCAGCTGGAACTAGGTTTTCTAAATGTGGGAAAGCAGTGCATCAAGGGAGTGGGTGGTTCTGCTGAACAGTGATGTCACAAAATAACTCGGTTCCACATCCTCAAGATAGCCTCGCTGTATTTTCCCCTCACTACTGTAGTCCCTCGCAGAAAAGAAAATGTTACTGTGGGTACTTAGATTTGTCCCCCATGAAGCCCACCACCTTCTTTCATTCTTTCCATCTGCTTTCATGTGCCTCCTGTAAAACCTTCCTTGTCTGTCTCTCATGCCAGCTATCTGCTATGAGCATTGATCCATTGCTAGCATGTTTTAAGAGGCCCTTAGGAAAATAGGCCTTATAAACAAGTCAGACCATTGGACTGTTTAGCTCAGAATTGACCCTACGCTGACTGGCAGCACCTCTCCAGCGTGTCAATCTGGGAACATTGCCCACCCTACGTGGAGGTGGCAAGGATTGAACCTGGGACCTTTTGCCTTCAAGGGAGATGCTCTACCACTGAGCGCCAGCCCTTCCCCTCATGCAAGATATCCTTCCTGGACCTTCCTTCCCTCCATGTGGCTTCCTCTTCCATACTGTGGCTTCTTTTTTACCTTCTTACTTCCTGACACTGATTGCTTCTTTTCTTCAACCCCAAGGCCAGCATCAACATGGAGAAATCCCAATACCCTAGCAGGGCCTTGGGGCCCCCTTTAATCTGCTCCCCTCCAGTAGGGGGGCTGATGTTGTGAATGTTCCAACTGTCCCTATTTTCCAGGGACAGTCCTGGATTTAGAGAAGCTGTCACTGTTTCTTCTTTGATCCTGGAATCTCCCAGGTTTCCTTAGGATGTCCTGTTTTCATTGGAGAAATCTTGGAGAGTATGGAGTTATCCAACCCCCTGAGCCATCTGAAGGCAGCCCTGAAAAAGGAAAGTGGTTTTTTAAAAAAAAAAGTTTAATGTTTTATTACATTTTTATATATGTTGGGAGCCACCCAGAGTGATTGGGGCAACCCATTCTGAACCTTCTACAATAAGTTAGTCTTGGTAGGAGACGCGCCTATCAGCTGCTGCTAGAATATTGTCAGACCTGACTCTGAGCTGCAGCAAAAAATCACGATGTAATAAAACACAGATATTGTACTGTTGGGTCAGAAGAGTGAAAAGAAGGTTTTCTTTGGTTGTTGTTTTTTTTCTTCATCCCTCAATCTAATATTGGCTGCAGAACATGGATTGATGTTTTATCTGGAAAATAAGCCTCAGAAACAATATAGAATGAATGCGCTGAAGAGAAAGATATTGGTGGTGATGATGATGTTATAAAGCAGGATATTAAAGATGATCAGTAGCTCTTGCTTTGACAGATCAGTCAAAAACTCAAAGTAACCCTCATACCAATTTATTTTAAAAAAAACCCACCCTGAAATAATTACATCCGAAGCAGAGATAATTTATATACAGCTATATCCAGCTGCTTTAACATTCAAAATATCAGACTTAGACTCAGCATATGAGGTGAGAAGCAATAATATATGTTTTACATCAGCTGAAGAACTGATAAACCATTCACTTGGATTTATGAAATTCAAGTGCACAACAGATCACTGGATTAAATATATCCTGCTGTATTTATTTATGTACCAGGTTAGGTCCCATTTATCAAATCAAAATCTTTAATGAGTTTTTTTTAAAAAAAGAAGAATAACGTAGTCTTCAAAAATGAAAATATATTGGACCACAAGTAAGGAAAAGGCCACGAGAAGTTCAATTACATTACAGACATTTGAGCTGCAGAGTTAAGCTGGTAAAACACGGGATTAAACAGTGCCATCAAATGAGTCATCTTTCAATACTGATTGTTGAACTGCAACATTTTAAAATGTTGACTTAATCATTTAAGTTTAGAGGATAAGGCTTAAAGCACCTGTGATTTATTATCACTATTATTTAAAGGAAATGCTTAAGTTCCAGAAACAGAAGAATCTAAGGGTCCAACAACACATGGCACAAATTGCATTGCTCCCATTTCCATCATGGGGCTTTTCTTCCTTTTAAAAGCAGGGCGCTTTTAATTAGGAATGCAGAGCATGGAAAGGGGAGGTTGAATCTGTCGGATATCAAGCCTTATCAGAGGAACTGCCCACTCTCCAGGCACCCGGCTTGATCTCCTGGTTGACCTCCCTGTCTGCGTTCCCGGCAGGATACAGGCGAGGTCACGATTGGCGATCCTCCTCAAGCGTGAGAAGAACACACCACTCTTCCCTGCTCCCCCCAGGGAGGGGAAAGAGATAGACAGAAATGTATTTACATGTCTTTATTTCTGTCTTTGCAGCAGTACAGAGAAACACGTCTGCTCTGTTCAAACTCCAACAGCAGAGAGAACAAACTCCACCTCCTGTACTTCCTGTACAGGTCAAATGACACTCTGAGCTAACATCCGGTGCTCAGCACAGTGAATAGACTGCCCTTTTGTTCCCACGGTACAGTCCCCAACACTCACATCCTGTTTAGCTTTCCAGCCAGCTGCTGCTCGCTGCTGCATTGCTCCTTTTCCGTAACAAAATCCTCCCTCCTCACAAACAGCTCTCCCATGCACACATTGCACTTAGGCTAGGGAAATATCTCCCACAACCTAATGTTAGCAAAGTTTGGGCTTTTAATTGTTTGTTTGTTTGTTGACAATAATAGATTTGGGCATGGAGGGCAACAACAACAACACTTCATTCCCAATTAAAACCACTCTGTGTCTGTAATTAAATAGTGGGGGGAACCGCACAACTAATGAGTCTCATGAGTGGACGCCAGCACAAGGGCTCTTGTTAGTGCAACATAACTTCCCACCGTCTCCTCTCCCTGTGCATTCACTGCCCCCCCTTGCAGGGACTCAAAAGAGGGTATGGGGAACTCCCAGAACAGTGAACTGAGATTGACACAATCAGTGCCCTTTGTTGTGACCAGAGAAGGAATGACAGCTGGGGGGAGAACAGCGAGAAGAAGCTCCATCATGCACCTGTAGCAGCAAAACCAAACACTTTCATCTGCCCCCACCTGCAATAAAACATACAGGGAGACTTTGGTCTTTTAAATTTCAGCAAAATTTGGCACCCGCCTCCTGCCTCTTGCCTTTTTTTTCTGCTCAATTCTCTACATCATATTTCTGCCCCCTAGGCTTGGCACCCACTGCAGCAGAACTGGTTGTGCTACCCTAAATCTGCCCCGTAAAACATGTCTGTCTCATATCGGTCTCTACAGTCACAGCAACAATTTGACTTTACCCCCGAAGACGCTCACCTCCATTGTCTCCCGAGACAGACAGATGCCAACATTTGTTGTTAGACCCTTACTCCAAATCCATCAGCCAGAGCCACATGGGCGATGGTCACAGATGATGGGATGTGTAGTCTAGCAACATCTGAAGAGCAAAAGGTCCCCCCATCCCTGTTTTATGGTAGTGTATGAACAATGGGACTTATATTTGGATGAAATCACTAGGAACAATATGTCAGTGATGGATATTCCACAGCCTTTAGAGCGGGGGTTCTCAAAGTGCAGCAGTGGCCTGCAAGCTTCTGACAGGTGGTCCATGGCAGTGACGCTGCAGAACAGCATAGCTACAGGTCTGTGAAGGATGATGGGAATAGCAGCTATTTGTATGTGGAATCCAGAAGGTGAGCATGGGAAGAAGAATCTGCCTTCCTCAGAGGAATAAAGCCACAGCTGGCAACAAGATGTGGGAGGGCCTGAAGGAAACTGTTCTGAGGAGGCCCTTGAAAAGTGTGGAGAGCCAAAGCTAAGAGAGAGTGCTTCCGAGAGAAAGAGGGCGACTCAGAATGGGAGTTGTCGGCTGACAAATATTACACCCAACATCAGAGAACTTAGTTTAATACAGGCACATCCATCACATTTAAATAGATGTTTAATTTATAGATGCTTAATTGTACTTTTATTGCTCCTTGCTGAATTACAATTTGAAATCCACACAAACATAAATGGAAAAACTAAATACTTTAGCATCTAGCACAGTGCATTACAGTTGTTAAACAACAACAGGCAGGAAAACCAAGAACGTCTGCAGTTTTCAAGTGGTCCTGGGTGGGGATGTTTGGGAAACCACAGCTTTATAGGAAGCCATAGGCAACGTGAGTGGAAAAACAGACCCGGGCCCAGAGTGCTAATCCCTGCATCGCTTTCCCTTGAGGTACGCAATGGAGTTCTTAGGTTAAATAATAATAGTAACAAATTACATATCTTGAACAGGCTTCTGCTCCTTCTGCCTTTGCGATGATCTGAGTCCTCCTGTGAAGAGAGATTGTCAGGCCAGTTTACACCTACAGTGGTGAAAATAGAATTGATGACCTCTGGCTCCAAGACCACAGGCTTCTTCTAAGCTAAGCGCATAACTAGGCAAGTAGGGACACCTGTTCTTTCTTTGTATGAGAAATGTGTTCTTTTATCCTGAGCCAAGGAACATAACCGAGATCAAAACAGAGATATCCACGCAAAAAAGCAGGCACAGAGCAGGCTGTTTGTAGACAAATGGTTTGACACATACCTGTTTTCAGAAAAGATGGGACTCTCAGTATAATTCTGTGTTACCAATCATTGGAAGGCATGCATTAAACATGGCTATGCGAAACACAAAAGTTCTTTCTTGCAAAGAGCTCCCTTAATGCCCCCTTTTCATTCTCAATGAGGACATATTTTCCATTTCCATTTTTGAAAGCCTCCACCAGACTAAATCTGTCAAGGGAGAGGGAAACTACAATGAGCAGAATGGATAGAAAGCTATTTACCTGGGATCACAGCAAGGATTTAGATGCCTTGCAGCATGTCTGTGTGGGTGCTGGGGGGGGCAGGGGGTAGAAATCCTCTAGAGAATTCAAATGCAAGAAAATACATGAAACAGATCTATTTTCCCCCCAGTCAAAAGCCTGTGTTATCCATTGTGCAGGAATATTTAAGCCAGTTATCTGGCAAAAACACCATGTTATATTTCTGACTGTTTTGAAATACTTATTGACACCTTAGCCTCCTCCAGCAGCTCGACAGATACCAGAAATAGTCCTGAATATTAACCCACCTGCTACAGAAATAAATGAAGCAAATATCACTGAGCAGTCACATTAGAAAGTGGTGACTATTTTTATAAAGTGATAAATGCCATGGGGAGGGGGAGGAAAGATCCCTCAAACGAGAATAGATTCCCCCTCCCCCCACTTGGTATTTGAGATGGACAGCTACTGAAAAAAGAGAATATACTGCAATTCAAACAGAACAGCTCTCCTGTGCACTGAATTTTGTGTCATCATATGCACCTTTATAAAATACTGACATTACTATTGCACAGAAGTCAAGCAAAACAAAAAGTGCTACTATTGGCTGGGAAAATATGTGGAAGGTCCATTCTATATGGAGCAAATATGAGTCAGTTAATTAACAGCATGATTTTAGTATGACTTAACCAATCAATCCTCCTGCCAACCGAGCAGTTCGAAAGCACGTCAAAGTGCAAGTAGATAAATAGGTACCGCTCCAGTGGGAAGGTAAACGGCGTTTCCGTGTGCTGCTCTGGTTCACCAGAAGCGGCTTTGTTATGCTGGCCACATGACCCGGAAGCTGTACGCTGGCTCCCTCGGCCAATAAAGCGAGATGAGCGCCGCAACCCCAGAGTCGGTCACAACTGGACTAATGGTCAGGGGTCCCTTTACCTTTAACCAATCAACCAATACACAAAACAACACAATTTCCATATGTGGACTTTCCCCCATTTGATCTGGGGCTTCAGATAATATTTTCATAACATGAGGAGTTCCATTTGTGCAGCTCCTTGACTCTAAAACCTAGTAGTATAGAGGGCCCCTTCTTATGATGCCTCCATGATGATTTGTGGCCTTGATGGTATAGGAGCAATTAGTCTTGATCCCACTGTTAATACTGTTTGCACCTGCAAAAGTTCTGGAGTGGGTGAACAGATTGCTTTGTTTCCCATTGGTGCACGTCCTGTCCCTTCCTGCTGAAATCCTGTACCTTTCCACATAACAAATGTTACAGGGTGGCGTGTCTTGTTTTGCTTTCCTCCAGCTTTTCTTGCGCTATGAGTGCCTCTCCAGATGTGCTGTAATACTGGGGAAGCAGCAGCCATCATTGATCCTGGGAGACCTTCCTTCCCAGGTGCAAGGGGGCCAGTCTTCTTCAGAACCATGGCAGAGGAGGGAATGGTTAAACAGCTCTTTCACTCTGTACTGCAACTCCCACCAACCCTCACCATTGGCCATGCTGGCTGGGGATGATGGAAGTTGTGGTCCCAAACACCCCAGAATTAGCATCACATTTAGTTTGACCCTAGCATTATTATGTACTTATCAATGCCTTCTTACTTTTATATCTCTTAGATTAACTCACCACAACATGACATTCAAAAGGGGAATGCCAATATCAGTAAAGACACTTGTCTTCCATCCTAGGGGATCAAAGTTCAAGTACTGTTGATGACCCAGAAGAAATGGATTTAGCTCTGTCTCCTGCAGACAATAATTTATCAGCATGTAGAAATGACATGGCATGTTAAGATGAAGTGAGCCCAGAGCCCAAGAGGAGATGAGTAATGAACGAGTTCCCAAGCCCATAAAGAATCTTCATTTCGCATGGATGTTCCAGTCACTGTTGAGTCAGCATGGAGACAGTGATTCTGGGATGTTCAATAGTTCCATCCAACGTAGCTGGGGTGCTAGGAACTGCTGTATTTGGAGAATACAAACAAATATACTGGATTCAATCAAATTAAATTTACACTGCATATGAGTTCAGAGCAGTAGTGATGGAGCATTTATCAGGTAAATAATATGCCTTATTTACAAGATTTGTTTACTCAATAAAGCAGAAGGCTTATTAGCTGTCTTTTATGTAAATGGCATGTTAATAATTTCTGGACCTTGGGTCCCAAAATAATTTGGAATTAGCTATACCAAACAAACAGTGCACTTAAAACCTTTCTGTCAGTGTTTGCTTCGTTGAAATAAACAATGACAAAGGAATCTTGCTGGTTTTTACTTCTTCTTCTTTTTAACGGAGACTGAAATGAATTTAAATGTTTGCATGCATTAATACCTCCATGGAAACATACATAAAAGTTGGAAGGTTTACTAAAATTGTTTGTTTATTATGAACATTCAAGCACAGAGCAGGAAATCATTAAACAAATCAACAATAAAAATATTGGGGGGGGGAGAGATAATATACCATAATTAAAGAAGCCATAGAAACAAGTCCAATAAATAATAAATATTTAAAAAGCTATTATGAAACAAACTAAACTATGGTGAAGACTATGGGCTGTATCCAATCAAGGCCACATTCAAACCATGCTTATAGCACTTATGATACCACTTTAAACAGTCACAGACCCTCCACGTGTCCCTATTCTTAGGGACATCCCTGATTTAGAGAAGCTGTCCCAGTTTCTGATTTGATCCCAGAATGTCCCAGTTTTCCTTAGGATGTCCCTATTTTCATTGGAGAAATGTTGGAGGGTGTGGAGTTATCCGACCCCTGAACCGTCTGAAGGCAATCCTGAATAGGGAAGGTTTTTTTAATGTTTAATGTTTCATTACATTTATTTATTTTTACATGTGTTGGAAGTTGCTCAGAGTGACAGGGGCAAGCCAGTAAGATGTGTGAGGTATAAATAGTAAAATTATCATTATGGAATGGGACGACCCTAATTTCATCAGAGAAATGTTGGAGGGTATGCAGTCATGGCTTCTCCCAAAGAATTCTGGAGGCTTTAGTTTGTTAATGGTACTGAAGGCTGTTGTTGTTGTTGTTGTTTAGTCATTTAGTTGTGTCCGACTCTTCGTGACCCCATGGACCAGAGCATGCCAGGCACTCCTGTCTTCCACTGCCTCCCGCAGTTTGGTCAGACTCATGTTTGTAGCTTCGAGAACACTGTCCAACCATCTCGTCCTCTGTCATCCCCTTCTCCTTGTGCCCTCCATCTTTCCCAACATCAGGGTCTTTTCCAGGGAGTCTTCTCTTCTCATGAGGTGGCCAAAGTATTGGAGCCTCAGCTTCACAATCAGTCCTTCCAGTGAGCACTCAGGGCTGATTTCCTTAAGAATGGATACGTTTGATCTTCTTGCAGTCCATGAGACTCTCAAGATTCTCCTCCAGCACCATAATTCAATCTGTTAGAAGAACCCTATTCCCCTCACAGAGCTATAATTTCCAGAGTTCCCTGTGAAGAGGGATTGATGGTTCAAATGCTCTGAAATTGTAGCTCTTCATTCAGGTTTCCCTTCTGCCCCTTAATATATTCATCCCACTGGCTCACAATGCCAGGAGGTAGTTTAAACCCCTAGTCTTTCAGCTGAGCCAAGCAAAACACACTTCTTGAAAGAACCACCACATTCCTTAAAACCAACGATTCTGAACTAGACTATAAATCTGAAGTTTTACGCAGCAGTAAAATATCCCAGAGAAGCGTAGTATTTCTCAATCTTCAAGTAAAAGGTGATTCAGCCTAATGCAGTCTAATGCAGTCAGATCTCCATCTTCTGTTCATGCTTAAGATTATTGTTTTATTTACTGCACAATGGTTCTGTTACATGGTTGGAAACCAAAGACGGGAGATATATGCAAAGAAGGACCACAGTCTGCTTGCAGAAGACCCCAGTCTCACCCCACAGTACAGTGGTGCCTCGGGTTAAGTACTTAATTCATTCTGGAGGTCCGTACTTAACCTGAAACTGTTCTTAACCTGAGGCACCACTTTAGCTAATGGGGCCTCCTGCCACTGCCACACCGCCGGAGCACGATTTCTGTTCTCATCCTGAAGCAAAGTTCTTAACCCGAGGTAATATTTTTGGGTTAGTGGAGTTTGTAACCTGAAGTGTATGTAACCTGAAGCATATGTAACCCAAGGTACCACTGTATCTCCAACTACGGCTGAGAGAGAGCTCTGTCTGAGGCCCTGCACTAGCAGAAACTCGCCTTGCAATATTTTGGCCAACAAAGTTGCCAGCAAGCATTCTCTTGTGCAACAACATTTTTTTGGCACAAAACATCTCACCACATAAATGACTTTAACCTAGCACTTCATTCGATACAGCCCTATATCTGCATTTCTTTCACATTCTTCTCTTATTATTCTTTGACACTTCCTTTCATGTCTTTGTTATCTTCCCTCACCTCTCTCTGTTGCATATATGAGACTGTTAGCTCCTTGGGGCAAGGAACTACATTTTTTGTGTTTAATGCTGTTCTGCATAGTGCCGTGCATATCGACGGCCCTGAATAAATAAATACATATGAAATAACTTTGAAGTGTTCTGAACTTTCCTCCCTTGTAATCCAGTTACTACTTCAGTTTGGAGCCACAGTCACGCTTTCTTTCAACCACTTAAGCAATTTCAAAGGATAAATAAGCTAATTAAGTCAATTTATGCACATTGGTATCCTTTAATCAAATGCACTTTTCTAGTTAGAGAATTTATTTTTAAGTGATGAATTCAAGACCCCCTGAAGAGACGAAATGATCAGAGAAGTGTGACTAGCAATTCTGATCTTGGCCCATGAAGCTTTTAATGGCATCTCACCTGGATTTAACAGGCTTATTTGAAAATTAAAGCATACAAATATGGGACACGGTTTACCCTTGTATCCCTTTGGAAACACAGCATCAATATGCTCTGAAAGGAGAAGAGAAAGGGAAAGGATTAGCACTAGCAGATTACACTTTCCACCTTCTTATTTAAACAACTCTTGAGGCTACTTCATAGAAAACTCAGAAAGCTGTTGCTAGTGAGACACTCGATAAACAATCTAATGCCCAAGTGGCAGGGATGCTGGGCTGCAGGAATACGTATCGGCAGCAGTGCTACCATCTTGCCTGCAAAATTCATGATGGACCAACACTGCATTCTCTAAGAATAGGCAAACAGGTAAGAGGACTGCTTGGTTTTCCCATTAGCATTCCTCACCTTTCTTCCACTTCCCATTCATATTACAGATCTGCTTGCATCTGAGAAATTCCACCAGCACCAACATCTCCCATTCATAATCGAGCAAATGAATTCCTGTTTCCCAACCTTGTGAGCATTAACCCTGAAAGATTACTGAAACAAACAAACTGACCGGTCCTAAGATGGGTGCAATCATGGAGAGGCTTTAAGGCTGTGTACAAACTATAACTTTAAAGCACATTATTCTGGGCACTGTACATAGCTGTCAACTTTTCCTTTTTCTTGCGAGGAATCCTATTTGGAATAAGGGAATTTCCCTTAAAAAAAGGAAAAAGTTGACAGCTATGCTATGAGAGGTGCCCAGAATTTTCTGAGGAAAAGGTTGTGTTTTGAATGTGTTTTAAAGGTATTGTGTGTATGCAGCCTTACAGACATTCAGCTTAAGTGTAGGGGATACAACAAGCTTCAAACTCAAACACACACACACACACACACAAACACACGAGAGAGAGAGTCTGTTTTTTGACATCCCACAAGCAAGCTAATCACTGAGTGCAGAGACATACTGTGAGAGAATATGCCTTCCTAACTGAGGAAGTGAGATTTGCTCAAGTTGTCATGGTTTTCTCTGAGCTAGGAGTGAAGTCAATGCCCCACGTAACCTTGAGCCCAAAGATAGACTGTAGTAAGCTGCACATGCCAGCATTTTCTCATAGATTGACAAACATGGGAGAACTATGATTAGTATGAGGAACAGGCAGGTGGGCACATTAGATTGGGAAAGTTGGGGGAGGGGAGGATTAAGCACCCCTCCTCCAGCAATAACTGCAACATGAAATAACTACGACATGGTATGCTACCCAACTAAATAATTTGATCTCAGAATTAGCCACATCTTCACCTCTTCCTCTTCCACAGTCCCTTACTACAAACAAATCCTGCTATGAAGAGAAACAAAAACATAAGTATACACTTGTAAAATGAAGGCACACTGGATTTGCCATCTCCTAAAAACCATCCACCTCCCCAGCTAGCTAGCTAGCTATGGTATATATATAAGGGATGTAGGTGGCGCAGTGGTCTTAAACCACTGAATTTCTTGGGCTTGCCAATCGGAAGGTTGGCGGTTCAGATCTGCATGAGGGGGTGATCTTCCCTTGCTCTGTCCCAGCTCCTGCCAACCTGGCAGTTCGAAAGCACACCAGTGCAAGTAGATAAATAGGTACTGCTGCGGCGGGAAGGTATACGGCGTTTCTGTGCGATCTGGTCCTTGTCACGGTGTCGCGTTGCACCAGAAGCAGTTTAGTCATGCTGACCACATGACCCAGAAAGCTGTCTGTGGACAAACGCCAGCTCCCTCAGCCTGAAAAGTGAGATATGCGCCTTTGAATGGACTTAACCATCCAGGGGTCCTTTTCCATATCTATATCTATATCTATATCTATATCTATATCTATATCTATATCTATATGTATATCTATATCTATATCATCTATATCTATATCATCTATATCTATATCATCTATATCTATATCTATATCTATATCTATATCTATATCTATATCTATATCTATATCTATATAATCTCAGCAATCCAATCACAGATATCTCCATGCAGGGGTGCCAACTTGAATAAAATATTGAGGGTTGGGGTGTAACCCCTGCCCTGCATAACTGATCACAAGACACAGCATGCAGACACCGTTTGAATGGCAATGTCCATCAACTTTGGGGGGAACTGGCCCCCTCAAATATTCTTGGGGGAAGCCAAAGGAACCTTAGCCCCAAGGAGTTGGCTCCCATGTCACCACATATGATTTGCCACTTCAGTCCTTAAGAATACAGAAACATCAAAAGAGTCTTGCTGGATCAAGGGTCCATGAGATGTCTCCAGAAGCAGAACAGGAGAGAAGAAGCAATCTCCAATAGCATAAACATTGTCATAGTTGACCTGTATGTACTGTACAAAAGTCCAATCTAGTCCTTGACTGTCAAAGTGTGTTGGGGAAATGACTGGTCTATTGGACTATTGGTCCATCTAGCTTAGTATTGTCTAGATACTAAGTGCTCCAGAATTTCAGACTGGGGTCTTTCCCAGATTTACCTGTAGATGCTGGGGGTCGAACCTGGGACATTCTGCATCCAAAGCAGATGCTCTACCACTGAGCTACCCCTCCTTTTTTTGTCCAATATGTCATCTGCCCACCTAAGCAAGGGGCAATCACCACTTCTGCTGGAAGCTAATTCCAAGATAATCATGGATTCTGTGGAGAGAGAGCTTGCTCCAGCTATAAGATGATAGAAACACCTTCAAGACACACTACTTAACTGGACTGCCTGTAAGAAATGACATCTGACAAAACTAAATAATCCTGTTCTGAACTCAGTATTGGCCTCAGTTGCCACCTCGCCTCTTCTGTTTTTCTCATCCGCTTCCTATATTCTTGCTATCAATAAAATCAAAGCTATACATTTGGAAACATAAGAAGGACTGAATTTCACATCTCCTACCTCCTCCCCTTTTCACGACATCATTTCAGAGTCGTTGTGCAGGTAATTCTAATTACTAATTAGGGAGACATCTGGTTCTATTTCCTCAATAATAACTGTTAGTGCTAATGATACTGTTGCAATGAAAAGCAGGGGTCTCATTTGAAACGATAACAGTATATCTTCATAAATTGTCGCATGGCTGGTTCCAAAAATGAGTAGATCTTTGGTTTAATTTACTTGCAACTCTGTAGATTTATAAATCAGCAGAAATATTGAGCACCTGCCTACCTGAGCTATTTTATTGAAATAAAGAGGAGGGGGGAAACTATGCAATTCCATATCTAAGTAGGGATCCTGGTGGTAGTCAGAGGTTTTTTTCAGCCAGAACTCACCAGAACGCCAAACTAGGATGATTTACACAATCAGGGGGGAAATGTACCGTAAATGTAAAATATGTGAAAGGGCAAAATGCATCTACTACCACCTACATGAATAACACATGATGCAGGGCAGAGAAGGAAGAATTGTGATTGGACAAGCAACTTGTGTTGCATGGGTGATACTGGGAAGATATGCTTGTCATGGGTGAAGAGGGACAAGGCAAAAGCACGTGTATCTCATATATTTATACACTGCTCAATACTAAAACAGTCTCTAAGTGAATATACAGTGGTACCTCTGGTTGCGAATGGGATCTGTTCCGGAGGCCCGTTCACAACATGAAAAGAGCGCAACCCGCAGTGGCGTGTCTGCGCATGCGCGGGTTGCGATTCGCTGCGCATGCGCGTGACATCATTTTGCACTTCTGCGCATGCACCAGCGGCGAAACCTGGAAGTAACTCTTTCCGGTACTTCTGGGTCGCCGCGGGATGTAACCTGAAAGAATGTAACATGAAGCAAACGTAACATGAGGAATGACTGTATATGAAAAATGGCAATACGATGAGAGAAGAAGAAGAGCCTTCTGAATCTAGTGGTCCAAATAGTCCTGTATCCTGTTCTCACAGTGGCCAGCCAAATGCCTATGGGATGTCTTTGTTCTTATTTACAACATCCATTCATCTCTCTCTGTTGCACTATTACAGTGGTACCTCGGGTTAAGAACTTAATTCGTTCTGGAGGTCCGTTCTTAACCTGAAACTATTCTTAACCTGAGGTACCACTTTAGATAATGGGGCCTCCCACTACCGCCGCGCAATTTCTGTTCTCATCCGGAAGCAAAGTTCTTAACCTGAGGTACTATTTCTGGGTTAGCGGAGTCTGTAACCTGAAGCACCTGTAACCTGTAATCTGAGGTACCACTGTATTATTACCAAAACTGGCCAGGCACTCCTACATTTTCCAAATTTCAACTCTCCGCACGGACCACACAGGATAACCATTGTGTAGCTCCTTGGACCTTAAACAGATATTTCTGGCAGTACCCGAAGCAATCTTGAAACTGCCACAAACCCAGGTGGAGCTCTGAGGTGTGTGTGTCCCCTACACTAGATAGTCACAAGTTACTCTAACATAAAGTTTTGATGAGCTACAATTTTTTCCTGCTTGAAAGAAGGTTGAGATAGCAAAGAAAGTTGAAAGAGAATGAAAGTGTCTTTCCTCCCAGCCACCTGAGGATAGTTTGAGGAACCAGGCAGCTACCGATCTGCTTAACCCGAACATTTTCAGAGCTGCATCAACAGATGTATATATTTCCAACAAGCTTAATGATACCAACAGACCTTGGGATTTATACTGTAGGCAATTTCCTATCATTGCCTCATATATTGCATGGCTGCTGGAGATGGGCTTTAAATGCATTTTTTCCTTTTTCTTTCTTCTGGCAGGAAAATGATTAATAGTTCTTTCTTGGAACTGCTGCACAACAGCCACTCTGGCTGGTAGTGTTTCAAACTGTGCAATACAAAATACATACTTGGCTTTTTTTAGTATTTATGAGGGGGGGGGGGTTTTGCCAGCCTTTGGGGTGCCAAATTATTTTACGCTGACTAATTAACGTCTACTTACCACATGGTCAAAATATTGGTTGCACAGACCTCTTCCTCATCCATAGTAAACTAACTATATATCATCATTTGAAGGATGTCCTGGGTTTTCTTCCCTTAGGAACACAGGAAGCTGCCTTATATTGGGTCAGGCCATTAGTCTAGTAGTGTAGCGTGGGTTGCTGGTACCCAGGATGGAGCAAGTGCTGTGCCCTCTAGTGGACTGAGCAGCTGGGGTGGAGGCATACACTGGGGTATGCATGTGGAGCCCACTCAGTGGGAGAAAGGAGCCCGCCTCCAGCACACTCCTTGTCCGTTGCCTCTGTCCACCTGCCTCCCACTCTGCTCTGTGCTGGAGCCCCAGCCCCAGGAAATGTGGCTGCCCTTTTGCCTGCCTCTCTCCCTCCCCATCCAAATGGAGCCTCACCTCTCTGTGGTGGGGGCACCCTCCCCCCTCTTGACCTGGACACAGCTTGATTTGCCGTCCCACAGCTCTGGCCTCAATGACTGAGCCTGTCATGGAGCATTGCGCCCCCTCAGAATTTTTTGTTGGGGGCCACGGTCCCCCTGTCCCCCCCCCACATTACACCTCTGCATTAGTCCAACTGGCTCCATGTTGTCTATGCTGACAGACAGAATTTCAAACATGCATCTTACCTACCTGACGAGGCCAGAGATTAACATGCAGAGCTACTGAGCTATGAGCCTACTTGTTCTTCTCTCCTGTTTGGGAACTGAACCCAGTACGCTTCATACCCCAAAGCACAAACCATACCCTGGGCATTGCAAGGCATCATCTCCTTCTGCCACCATCTCAGGAAAGTTATATGCTGGCTTAGGTGTACCTACTTTACGTAGATAGCATAAGACCCTAAGAAGAGCCTTGTTAGATCAGGCCCAATGCCCACGGGGTCAAGCATCCTGAGCTCACAGTGGCCAACCAGATGCCTATGAACCTGAGCACAACTGCTCTCTCCCCTCTTGTGATTCAGAGGCATACTGCACCGAAAAGCAAGGCACAGGCTTAAGCGTAGTGTTTAGTGGGGTATGCATTCACAAAACGAGGTCTGCTTGCACAATAGAACTTCCCACCAACCCCCATATGTCTCCTAAACCTGTTCTGGGGGTTCCCCCAACACTCCAGAACAGATTTATGGGGGAATGGGGATAGCACAAGCAGAGGAGAGGGAGATAAGTCCAGTTGCATGGGTGGACTTCATTCCATGCATGCAACGAATTAGAGTGGTACCTCTGGTTACATGCTTAATTCGTTCCGGAGGTCCGTTCTTAACTTGAAACTGTTCTTAACATGAAGCACCACTTTAGCTAATGGGGCCTCCCGCTGCTGCCACGCCACCGTGTGATTTCTGTTCTCATCCTGAAGCAAAGTTCTTAACCCGAGGTACTATTTCTGGGTTAGCGGAGTCTGTAACCTGAAGCGTATGTAACCCGAGATACCACTGTAGTTGAATCCTGTTCTACAGATACATAACTAACATAACACTAATACTCATTTTATTACTTTTTAATTAATTTATTTATTATTATTATCATTATCCCACCTTTTCTCTCAGGAGCTCGGAATGGCACACATCCATTCTCCCAACTGCCTTTTATTCTCACAACCACTTTGTCATGTAGGGCAGGCTGCAAAGGTGACTCAATGGGCTTTGTGACAGAACGAGGATTTGAACTTGCTCTCCCTTCTGCAGCTCTGGCCCAACGCTCTAATCACTGCACCCCTTTTGTAGCCTCAAAGTTAAAGGGCCTCTAATGCTTCTAATTCCCCCTCCCTTCCAAAGCTGGCAGACATCTGCTGGTCAACTGCTCAGCTTCATCAGCCGAATTAGAAATTTAATTTTAATTCTCTCAGAATGCACATACTAATTCATGGCAAAGCAGCCTAATATGCAAGGTAAATGTGCTACCAAACTGTGTTTAATCTGCTATATAATGCATAACCTTCACACCTTATTCCTTTTAAATTAAGAATGGCAACAGTAGCTACCATTTAGTTTCCTTTCAAGGCCGTGTTTCTCAACACAGCCAGAGCGCCGTGGATTTTAACAAATTGAGACATTCAAATCATTTTCGCAGCAGTGAGCTGAATAGGTACTTGATTTAATGAGGAAGGAGAAAGGGAAGATTGATTGAAAAAGCCCGAAGGATATGGTATCGCTTGCTCCAGTGGCAAGTGTATATTTTGGAGAGACAGAAAGGTCACTAAATTAAGAAGTAAAAGAACATCCATCAGTCCTTTACAATAATGTGGTGGAGTTGCACAGTCTGTTTGTGTCCAGTATGTCATCATTGTGTCAATTCCCACCTGATGAAACACACATTATAGACAGGAGCCAATGAAGGTTGTTTTTCTCCTGCCAATAGCTGTGAATGAAGGAATGAAAAGGGAGAGAAAGGTTTCAACTTTTATGAGTATTAACTGAAATTGAAGCCAAATTTTGGCGTACGCTCAGATAAGCTCCTTCAATGCCACCCCTGTGATGGCCTGGGACACGGGCTCGGAATCGGAGGAGTCTCAGTCTGCACCAGATCCTCTGCCTCAGGTGGCATCTGAACCAAGTCTGGGGCCTGATTCTGAAGAGCCCTAGTCTGCACAGGTTTCCCTGCAACAAGCATAAACTGAGCCGAGTCAGGGGCCTGATCCTGCCCTGGCTCCAGTTGCGGGGATTACCTCATTGCCCTCTGCTGGGCAATCACATGCAGCTGCTTGACTACCAGTTGGGTCACGAGAGGCTGAGGCGGCCTCTGGGTCTAGTAACCCACCGACATCTCCCGAGCTGCAGAGACTCAGGTCTGAGAGAAGGAGAGACCTGAGTACTCGCAGGAGCAGTCCTCGCCTTTGGGTGAGACAGGGAGGTGAGTCACTGGGGGATCAGGATTGGCCATTACCCCGTCAGAGATAAAAGGCTGCTGGACCCCGTCCCAGGTTGTGGGAGCAACATTGCTGCTTGCTGGAACCTCCCTGTTGCCCTGTGCCTGACCTTGCCTGGTTTCCTGCCTTGGCCCTGTTGGACTGACTCCTCGTGGAATCCTTGGATTCGGGATCAGACCTGGACCGCATTGCTCGGGTTAACTCCTGGACCCAGCACACCCCCTCCCCTGGCACCTGCTAGAAGTGGGATGAAGAAATGGAAGATTGTGTTGTTACCTCTTAGGGGACATGGGAAGATGCCTGAAGCCAAGTCCATTCACCTCAGTATTGTCTACACTTGGGATGGAGTATCTATGGCCCTCCAGATGTCGTTAGACTCCAACTCCTATCAGACCCAGCCAGTATGGCAAAAGTCAAGGGTTGTGGGGATTGTAGTTTAACATCTGGAGACACACAGGTTCCCCATCCATGATCTACACTGTCAGGAGGTATCCAGGGTTTCAGACAAAAGCCTTTACCAGGAGATTCTGGGGCTTGAACCTAGTATATTGAGGATGCAAAGCATGTGTTGCACCACCAAGATTGTCCAGCTTTCTCAGGGGCCCTGACCAATGTGCAAAAACAGTGGAGCCATCACTTAAAGATATCTTATGTAATGAATCAAATTAGTTTATAAACACACACACACACACACATGTTAATGGATAGAGGTGTAGTTGAAATGGCGCATTGTCACCTCTCCATCAGCCTCTACCAGAGTGGCACAGTTGTTGGTAGAAATCCAAAGGAAGGAAGCCACCACCATCAGTAGTAGGAAGCCCAGAAATTGAACATTTCCGCACAGACCATAAGATACTCCAAAGTCCTTCAGATCCCTTGAAGGCCCAGTGTTGGAGGCCACCCAGATGTGCCAGACTTGAAGAAAAGAACCATCCCACCGTCTGCTGTAGATGACGAAAGCAGAGGAGCAATGTGGTCAACTATCTTTAGCCTTACACGTAGAGAGGGCTACTTCAGCTTCTACTGCAGATTATAATATTCTCTTAGTCTCCAACCCAGTACCACAGGGATGGAGAACCTGCAGCCACAGAATTCCTACTTTCGTTAGCCTCAGCCAACATGGACAACATTCAGGGAAGATGGGAGATGGACAACCCAGTTTCCCCACACTTGTTTTACCCATTGAACTCAATTGGATTTACTTCTGCATTGATGTGTATAGGACTTCAGGGTCAGTGTTGTAAACTATGCCATGCTTGTCTGTATCTTCTATTTGGGAATAAATAAATAGGTTTTCCATCCATGTTTTTAAATTCTGAAAGGTGTAAGCAATGCTTGCATGCCGTTATATTGGCAAGAATCACGTCTACATTTGCTCCTATTCCTCTTTGTTTCTAATCTTAATCATAAACCCTTCTGAGAAGGAACCTATTTCTTCCTTTTATCTCTGAGGTACCATGTTGAATTAAGCAGCAGTACTAATCCAATAGGAAATCACTGTTTTATTTTTAAACCAACACAAGGAAATGTTCTTTTATACTGGATGTAATTAGCATAGAACATCACTCTCCCAAGATATCACTGAAGCCCACCAATAGAAGGATTCATAAAAGAGATTATACATTTATATGTATAATAAGAACACTCACCATTTCTACCCATTATATATATTTATCCTGCCTAATGAGAGATTCATGCTTCAGAACATAAACAAACTGTTAATTGGGAAGGTATCATCATTATGGATGGTTAGGTAATTCTTCCATGGCATCTGGTGCTACTTGTCTTGGGAGACTGCTGGAATTGCTGATATTACTCAGAGGAGTAAGGCTGCCTTTGAAAGCAGAGGAAAATGAAGGTACATTTCCTACAATTTGCTAGTAAGACATTGAACATATGCCGCTCTGTGAGGCATTGAATAATATGTTTCATGCAAGTATCTAGGCCAGATTCATAACATGGCATATGCTGAAGGCATCAGAACACATGAATCTATGAATTTAGCTTGGCTGGAAATGTATCTGACCATAGCAGCTGGTGAACATCTTTGATGTTCTGCAACCCAGGCTCTGCTACTAGATGATCCTGTCCTGCATACACAGCAGCTGCACTTAGGGCAATGATGGGATGAGAAAGCCACTTCCACCCTTCGGAGGAGATGGAGTTGTGGGCTTCACGGCCCCACCAAACACAGCTGCATCACCTCCTAGCCAGCCAATCGGCTGGCTCTGGGGGTGTGGCCTGCCTTATTTAAAGCAGGACACGGCCGGGGATCTCCCTCATTGCTGCCTACCAGCTATTCCTTCTTTTATCACCCTCCTGCCCTATAAGGTTTTCGTTCCTTGACCTTGCTATGGACCTTGGTTGGTCACCATTGAGGGGCCTGGTAGGAATTTTTCCACTTGGCAAATTGGCAACAGACACCTGGTTTTTCCCTACCTCGTAGCAAATCATCACAACTTTCTTGGTATTGGTGGTTAGGCATTGGTACTGTAGATGGAAGAGGGGAAGTAGCACCATCACCTGCCCGACATATTGAAGGGTAGTCTGATAAAGGATCCTGGGGGATATGGCCCTGTCCAAAGCCTGGGGAGGTGAGGGCCTAACGCACGCCGCCTATCCGTGACCCCAGGGGAGTTCCTAGTTGATGTGCATCAGCAGACTCCCCCTACTGGTGGTTAACCCTTCCCAGACTTCTAGTGGACAGGCTGAAGTTGGATATAGTCAGTTAGGACCAATGCCTAAGCCAATACCGTTCATCACCTGTAACCAATAAAAGTTGTGGCCTTATTTAGCCCATTAACCTTAATACCGTAATTGTGTCATGTGTCACTATTTCCACTGGGGGAGGCGGGAACTTGCCAGGCAAGGACTTTTCTTGAAGATCACGTGGAAGGAGATAATCTTTTACAGAGAACGCAGGAAGCTGCCTTATTGTGCATCAGGAGAAGGTCCATCCAGCTCAGTGTTGTTGATGCTGACAGCAGCAGCTCTCCTGGCTTTCAGGCAGTGTTTTCTCCCAAACCTTCCTGAAGATACCAGGAATTGAACTTGGGAACTTTTGAATGCAAAGTATGCCATAATATCACTCTAAGCTATGGCCCTTTCCCATATCGTGCTTTGCAAATTTTGATCTCAAACAATTTAAGAGTCGAAAAGGCACTTTGAACTGGACTTGGAAACAGTCCAGGAGTCGCTGAAGGTTACACAATATTGGAGTCAAAAACTCAGAAGACCAAAGTCTGTTTAGTAATAGCATGCAATGCAAGACAGGTGCAATTGTCCCAGAACTTTATCAACCCTCTGCATCCCCTTTCAGCTCCCTACACTTTATGGACTCAACCTTCATGCTTTGAGACTCAGGGAGCTATGCTTGTTTTAGCCACATGTTCTACACAAAGATGTAGACAAAATGAGAGAATATGGGAAAGGACAACAGTAACATAGGCGCCGACTCCATGGGGCTTGAGGGGGCTTGAGCCCCCTCAAAAAAAATTTTGGGGGGGCTCAGCCCCCCCAATAATCTCGGGCGCCCTTGCCGCCGTCCCCCGCCTCCTCCCCACCTGCTCCCTCCCCAGCCAGCCAGCCAGCCGCGCGCCCTAGCTGGAGAGCCCCGGCCGTCCCCCGCGAGAACAGGGGAATCCCCGGGGGCGGGGGCTTCTGCCTCTAGCCCCAGGTTTCCCGCATATCAGCTGTTCCGGAGCTGATTAATAGGCAGCAGCACGCTCTCCCCTATTCGCTCACGAGGGGGCGGCGCCACTTTATTTGCATATTCATGAGCTTATTTGCATATTCATGAGCTTATTTACATTTCACGAGCTTTCCCGGGCCCCCCCAATATTTTTTATAAGTCCGCGTCCCTGAACAGTAAAGATGATTAAGGGTTTAGCTTGTAAGGTACAGAAGGAAATCTCGAGGAGACAGTTGGGTTGTCTAAAGAAAAGAAGATTAAAGTGGGGCATGCCAGCTTCGGAGTACTTGGCGCAAGGAAGAACAATTATTCTTGATGAGGTTATGTTACATTTCCACTGGGAATTTTATGAAAGCACAAGAGCTTTAAGTTGCAGGAAGATGGATTTAGGTAAATAAGTTAGAGAAAGCAGCCTAGTGATTTAAAGAAAAAACTGGCAAACAAGCATGACCTAAAGGAAGCAGGGAATTTAATTGATTAGGATTTTTCTAACATATCTATCCTGCTGTTCTGTTGGCCACACAAAGAATTTACTTCCCTAGTCTTGATGAGGCCCTTCCAATATCCCATTGCAAGACCCTCGGACTTTATACCAGGGGTGAGGAACCCACCAGGCCTCTCCAATTGTCCCACAAGGCCATTCTGGGGAAGCCACTTCCACCTTCCTGCAGCTGATGTCATTCAAAGGGATTTGAACAAAGAAAATGTAAGATGTCAAAAGGGCATTTTGAGGGATAGTTTGATGTTCATGGTAAAAAAGAGCAATTTCCAGAGTTCCCTGGAAGAAGGATTGTTAAACTATTTTGAGAACTGTAGCCCTTTGATGGGAATTGGGGTCTCCTAATGACATAACACACCCTTAACAAACTACAGTTCCCAGGTTTCCTTGAAGAGGAAGCCATGTCTGTTAAAGTGGTATAATAGTGCCTTGAATGTGGGGATGTGTTCAGAGATCAAATAGGAGGTAGAAGGGAAATAATATTGTTAAGGATGGGAACACAGAAGGACCTCAGAGGCTTCTGTGATGATTATATACACAAAAACTGTTGGCTGTTAGGTGGTGCCGTTTTATCCTTGATGCACTTAGAAGCCCCTGGAACGGAACCATTCTTAATGACTCCACTACCCTCAAGTTCTCTGCTGCAGGAGGCGGGGGGAGAACAACAAAATGTAGATCTTGAAAGTCTGGTCCAGATCAGGACCTTGGCATATGGGGACAGAAGGTTTCAAAGGAATAAAGAACAGGAAGCTATCCTTAGAAATAGCTTTGGTCAAAAAAGGGTTCCAACCGGGTCAAAATGGGTAGCACCATGAAAAGCCTACATTAGTTTTCAGTTCTGTGTATTTAACAGCAAGTAGCCTGGGGAATCTAAGCCACGTAGAGTAATGTCATAAAAACAGGCAAATTTTTGATACTTTTCTGGACAGCAGACATCAATTTCACCAGTAGTATGCCAATATATCCTTCCAGATGATTTGGCACCAGCGGAGCTGTTTATCTGACCTTAAAGAAAAGAATAGGGGTGAAAGCAACAGTAATGTTACAGTCAATAGATTTTCCTTCACAGTGGATGTGTTTGATCATGTAAATGGGATATGGGAATGATGGGGTAGTTGGGAGATGGGGACAAACAACCAAGACCTATCGTTTGCAAGGTTAGGATTATTACTACAATATTGCCAGCAGCTAGAGATAAATCACAGAATGACAGCCGCCTACCTGAAGTGCGAAGGGTGGTTGTTTTTTTAAGGAGATGCTCAAAATCACAGAAATGCATATTTCAGAAATGTGTGTGTCGACTCTAGCCGGAGACAGGAATAAAATAAAAAAAAGACTCAATGTATAATCACAGGACACAGAGTTTGCATTCAATTCTGAGCCACCAGCTAGAAATTCTGAGCATACCAGCAGCAAAACATCACTGCCCTTCTTAGTGGAGCCATCGATAGACAACATTTGCCTCCTTCTCCTGCCAATTATCACAGCCTTTCCTCCATGACCCCTGACTTGGGAAACAGCTTTAGCTCTGTGGTTGAGCTTTGCACAAAGAAGATCCCAAGTTCCTGGGAACCTTTTGCCTCCATGTAGGGCTGGGAAAGACCTCTGCCTGGAACCCTGAAGAGCCACTGCCAGTCCGTGTAGACAATACTAAGCTAGATCGAGCAATGGTCTGTCTTGGTATCAGGCAGTATGCTATGTGATTGAGAAAGCTCAAGTTGCCCATATGTGGGGTATTTTGTATCAACAGATGGAGTTATGGGAGAGTTAGTGATAGCCAAGTGATAGAACCAGTAACAACGGTTGCCCTTTTAATTCAGGGGCGAAAGTGCCTCAAGCTATCAGGTTCCATCATGGTAAATGGACATGCTGAGACATTAAGAACCAGTGTGGTACAGAAAGGGTTGGGTTATCCACTAAGTCTTGAAGTGCATTGCGTGACCCTAACCTGGAAGGGGAAAACATTTTGCAGACCAAAGGTGGACAGAGCCAATGTGGGCAGAGCAATAAATGTACATTTTACCCTTACACAGAAAACTGATTTCTACACACACTCACTTATTCCTCTCTATCCTCCCTCCAGGCAAGCAAGAAGCATTATGGGAGTTCAAGGACATATTCTGCAAGGCAAGAACACTCAAGGAAGATGTGATGCAAGGCTGGTGAGGAGTGTGGCCCCAGGAGAGATGGGGTGGCTTGTAGAAACTTACAAAGGCCAGTCGAAATTTCACACACACACACACCCTAGGCCTGAGGTTCTCCAGTCTTGGCCTAACCAATTAACCATCTCTCAGGCAAATCTACTTGAGGGTGGGTGGATAAAATGAGGGCCCAGAGCTCCATAGAAAAAGAGTGGGATACAAACGTGGATTTTGAAATATTCTCTCACCTGGGTGGGTGGCCTTTGTTGTGAAGAGCAGCCACAGCTCAGACTCAGGGGGCGGAATAAGTGATGTTTGGTGCCTCCCCTTACTGGTCGTGCCAGAACGACTACCGGGGTCTGCCTTGTGGACCCATCAGACTGCTTGGGAGGTGGGCTGAAGGGCGCACACCCCTGTGGTATTAAAGAGGGCACCCAGACATTAAAGTACTTGCCCAGAGGGAATGGGCAGGACAGCTCCAGACCTTGTTATGGTTTATTCAGTCGTAAGGGATGAATTTTACCTGCTGACATATTGGCCGGTCTTCTAACCTCATAGCAACTGTCAGAATTTGAGTGGATAAGGCATCGGGTTGGATCCTTAACTGAGTGGGTCCAGGTGGGGGCCAATAGGCCAAAACACATCACCCAATGGCGGCCCTGGACAGAGTTGTGGCACCTGATTCATGTTAGGGCAGCTTCCCACTGCAGGGCTGACCACACCACATCTATCAACAAGCAGGCGGACTGCTTGTTATCGGATGCACGTCTGATGCCTTGGTCAAACCTACTGATATTTGTAACCCATAAAGTTGTGGCCTATTTTAACCCCAAAATGCCCTTCTCCTATGTTTATTTATATGGTTCATTCCCCCACACACACCACAGACACCATGCAGTTCAATTCAGTCTGCGCAACTAGCATGAGCACCAAATGGATAAAACAACTGCTTCAAAAATAATGCTAATCATGAACTAAGCTTACACTATTGGCAAAGTTGCCACAAGTCCCCCGCACTGAAACTGCTGACAGTTCCTATTATTAGCAGCATGAATTCATCTTCTAAAGATAATTAATGCTTTATCCTTCCCTCCCTGCTTTCTCAGCCCCACTACTAAAATCGCCTTAGAAACCTACTCATATCCATTGTATAACGCTCATTAACGGGTAAAATGTGAAAATAATAGCTCTGACTCAAATCGTGTGAGAACCAAGTTAGAAAGTTTCTGGCAATTACGAATTTTATTTTATTTATTTTGAAGTGCATTTTGGGGGGCAGTACAGATAAGCTGGGAGGTTGGAAAGTTGTAGAATCAGGTCAAATTAATCAAATCAAGTAATTGCTAATCAGACATTGATATTCCCAGATTTTCAAAGGAGAATGCTGGCCTATTACAACCACCAGTAACTTGCCAAGTCCATAAAAGTTTTATTGTCAAAAGTACACTTACAAGTTAGGAAAAGGCCTGTCCATCAGTCCTATGTCTCTCAGCTGTTGGGAATTCCATTCCACCCTTGCTGCAGATATGTGGGATTGTTACATGTCACATGTCTGTTTGCATTCCAGCACTGGAGTCCCATGAGCGGAACATCCGCTCTGTATTACTTTTGTTTTCTCTCTCTCCGAGAAGAACGACAAGGAGAGAAGCCATGTTTTCTTTGTCCGGATTTATGTTCAATAAACGTAGTCTACTATCCATGCATGGAAAGAGCCATTGACTGTTAAACCCCTCTGATAATTATAGATCTGTGAGGGGAATAGGGGTGTCTGAACAACTCTCCATCTTAAGAAAATATGTGAAGCCATGGCTGTTTAAAGTGGTATGATACTGCTTTAAATTTATAGTGCGGGGGGGGGGGCTTACATTTAATTTCTAACAGAAACAAATTTCTCCTCCATCCCCTTTTCTAAGTAATAGGCTCGAATAGGATTGCACTGTACAAATACTCAAAACAGATACAATATAATAATTTAAGCTAGTGCTCTGCTGAAAATTTTGTCCGTTTTTTCTTTTTAAAGCCATCAAATAAAAGAAACAAAATTACATTAGAAAATTATCAAGAAACTTTTGAGACATTTCTCGTGTGGGTGGGGTGCACAGATCGCGTTGGACTTTCCTTACTTTGAAAGTGGCCAACAAGTGTTTGTAAGCATCCTGTCTTTCAATCTGCAAATCGTTCCTCCTCCAACACGCTCTCAGCCTTACTGGGTTCCTGTGCTTCCTGAAAACCCGACAATATTCTTGGCTCAGCTTTCCAGTAAGCATGAGCAGGTGGGTAGACTGTGTCCCTGTCCCTGGCAGCTGCTGTGGTTGCTATTTTTGTTGAAGTGAGAAGAATTCAGTGAAAGGGTTTTGAAAGAATTCAGTGCGGAAAGGTGCTTTCTCCCCTGCCCCTTGAAACTGAAGAACTTTCCTTAAAACCATTCAGGAAGTGCACCAATCTCAAACGCTTGTGACCCCTTCTTCCTAGCTTCCCACATTTCATTAAGACCAAGGAGAAAACACCACTGGGGAACTTCTCCCATGGGACCTTTTCAGGCCAGGAAGCACAGTCCTTCACACAGACTGGAGAATGCCAGGGAAATGCATAATGGAAAGGAAAATATGTCTGCCACCCAATAAATGCTCATTCATACTTCTGCTTTCCTCTAAACCTGTGGTTTAGAGCTGAATCAGAACAAACAGAAATTGGGTTTGGGCTGGGTGTTCATCAGTATGCGGATGATACCCAGCTCTACCTCTCTTTCAAATCGGAACCAGTGAAGGCAGTGAAGGTCCTGTGTGGGAGTCTAGAGGAGGTTGGAGGATGGGCGGCAGCTAACAGATTGTGGTTGAATCCTGACAAGACAGGGGGCGGGGGGGGGCTATGGAGGACTCCCTGGTCCTGACTGGGGTAACTGTGCCTCTGAAGGACCAGGTGTGCAGCCTGGGAGTCATTTTGGACTCACAGCTGTCCATGGAGGCGCAGGTCAAATCCGTGTCCAGGGCTGCTGTTTACCAGCTCCAACTGGTACACAGGCTGAGTCCCTACTTGCCCATGGACTGTCTTGTCAGAGTGGTGCATGCTCTGGTTATCTCCCACTTGGACTACTGCAATGCGCTCTACATGGGGCTACCTTTGAAGGTGACCCAGAAACTGCAATTAATCCAGAATGCAGCAGCTAGACTGGTGACTGGGAGTGGTCACCAAGACCACATAACACCGGTTCTGAGAGATCTGCATTGGCTCCCAGTACGTTTCCGGGCACAATTCAAAGTGTTGGTACTGACCTTAAAGTCCTAAATGGCCTTGACCCTGTATACCTGAAGGAGCATCTCCACCCCCATCATTCTGCCTGGACACTGAGGTCCAGCGCCAAGGGCCTTCTGACAGTTCCCTCACTGCAAGAAGCGAAGTTACAAGGAACCAGGCAGAGGGCCTTCTCGGTAGTGGCGCCTTGTGGAACACCCTCCCACCCGATGTCAAAGAAATAAACAACTATCTGACTTTTAGAAGACATCTGAAGGCAGCCCTGTTTAGGGAAGCTTTTAATATTTGATTAATTATTGTATTTTAATACTTTCCTGGAAGCCACCCAGTGTGGCTGGGGAAACTCAGCCATATAGGTGGTGTATAAATAATAAATTATTATTATTATTATTATGTTCCTCCGCTCATGGTTGTTTGTTCCGCTTTAGCAGTAAATGTCAGGTGTTTCAGGGGAAAGTGGCGAGGCAAAGGTACAGCCACTTTGACTCATGCCGAGAAAGCACAGGACAAACGGGAAACCTGCTTTGCATGCAGAAGGTCCCCAGCACCTCCAGGTAGGGTTGGAATGCCCCCTGCCTGAAACTTTGAAGAGCAGCTGCCAACCAGTGCAGGCACTACTGAGTTAAATGAACTGAGGGTCTGACCCATATGCAGCTTCCTAGGTTTCCTAAGGAAGTGAATCACGCACCCATCATAATTCTAAAGAAATTCTAAAGCAGTGAATGATCCTCTTTTACAGGAGAAGAAAGCCTTTGAAAAATTGATGGGCATGTTTTGGCACTAATTCAGACAGGATGCAGAGTGGGAATTTGGGAGTGCAGCTCAGGAAGGCCGAATTTTCCCCATTTCCCTTGGTTTGTAGTTTTGGTTCCATCCCTTATTTTATTCTCCAGGAAACAGTTGGAAGGAGAAGAAGGGGGGGGGAGAGAATCCAGCAACCTCATTTGCATATTAACTTGCAACTTTATGCTCCGAGATGCATGAGAAAGCTTAACCTCTCTTACAAGGAAATCACATTAAGGGACACTGAATAAAATCCCCATTCTTTGCAGGGACATTTTAGTAGCACATTAGCTGGCTCCAAGAACATCCTGGGCTCCTTTAGCAGCTTAATAATGCTTTTTAAAACCAAGTCAGGGACAGATCGCATAGAGTACCAGGCAAGCACTTTAGAAAATGTAGACGTTGCATACAGTTGAGAGGGGATTTTTCACTTCTGCCGTTCTACGTGCTTGTTTCACATATCACCGCTTGAAATATTAAGGCTGCAAGCCCATGCACGTTTTCCTTGGAGTATACCTCACAAAGAAACAATAGATTTTGTTTTTCCTCTGCCCCTATCCCTATAATTAAATTTTGGTATATATATATATGTTTTTTTAAAAAATACTTGTCATCCATTTTTAAATGAAAGAAGAATTCCAGGGCTGGCATATTTTTCCTTCCTTGTCAGTGACATTTTCGGGGAACAGAAGAACTTACATTTAAGGATTTCATGAAAACCACTTTAAAGCTTTTATCATGTTAATCTAGATAGATATGTAGGTAGGTAGGTATATTGTTACCTTCCATAGATGACCATGGAACTACACATTAATACATTCATATGCTGTTATTTACTTCCTGTGTCTGTTTAAAAACACCCCTCCACCCCAAAATCCCCCAACAAATGTCTGTTTACACAAACTGCAGAAAAATGCAAAGCATGTCTAATTACTGAAAAATAAATTATTGAGTGATGCTCTTGGTAAATATTTGCGTGTTTAGACCTTTAAACCTCCCGCTTAAATAAATTCAGACAAGACTCAAATTTTGGTTTGGTTTTTGGCAGAATTTAGGCTACAACTTTATTGATCACAGCAAATGAATGGTTGCTTAGGCTCTGGTTTGACTAGCTCCCTGCACCATTGCAGGTAGCGCTGTTCCAGGGCACCAGGGTGAACACCTGGATAAGCAGAAAGCCTGGATCAGGCTATCTCCACCACCCAAATGCCCCCCCTGGACTCACACACGGACACAACCCCCTCACAGGAGTTGACCAAACCATCGAGTCCCTGGATTCCTTTAACCGAATACCCTTCACACAGAGATGGCGAGAGCATTCTTCCATCCCTATTATCTGAACCAGAGCCTATCCGCAACCTTACAAGTTCTGATGATTTGCTAAGTGGCAGGCGAAACCCAAATGACATCAGCCAAGTGGGGAAAATTCCTGCCGTGCCCCTGTCCCAATGACAGACGACACACGATGGCATAGCAAGGTCAAGCGCAAAGCCCTAAAAGTAGGTGGGCGGGTGTTCCGATGCACACACTAAAAGAGGAAGCTCTGGGTCATGTACATAGTATATATAGGTCCCTTGATCTGTTTAGCCTGCGTCCCATTGACCTGATTGAACCCTGCATCAAGGGACCTACCAATCGGGTGTTGTGGCTATCCAAATGTACTCACCCACAACACAGGGTTAGGTTGCCAGGCCTCACCGCAACATGTGCCCTCTTTAATGGAGGACCCAATTTGTCAAAAAATGCTAGTTGTATTGATATATCAAACAATGGCAGAAAGAGACAGAACTAAAAGAAGCACATGATTTTTGGAGGGGAAAGAAATCAAACAAAATAAGCATTAAAAAGAAAAGGAGTGATGAAACAGCAAAGGGGTTCAATGGCGTCTTTCTTTTTACTGTCACTACAAATCCACAAATCAACCAAGCAGGAGATATTTGACTACACAGGGGTTTTTTTTTGAAAGAGCTGGTTGGTATATCTGACTAGCAGCATTGCCTAAATGCTCAAAGTGATTTTCATGTCTCAAAAAGCTTTACAACAACCCTGAAAGGTAGGCAGTTGGCATTATGCCCATTTTTCAGATGCGGTGGAGTCTGGTGGCACTGAGTATGCAAGTTGAGTTCATGGAGAAGGTAAGATCTGAGGCAAACATTTCATGAGTCACACCCTTATAATTAAAGTGTGTTATTTTTAATGGTTTTTATTTATTAAATTTCTATACTTCCCTTCATCCAAGGATCACAGGCAAGTTTACAATATACAACATGGGGATGGGAGAGGCATTTGGTTCAGCTCACATTTTAATGTGAATCTTCCTAGTCTGCACTTCCAAATACAATGTGTGGACTGAAATGCTTATATGCGTCAAAATTCGCACTTCTCTGAATTTTGCAGGGCAAAAATGTGTACAAAAATGTATATCTGGAATGATCATCAGGGGCGCTCCAGAATATCTTAAAGTTCAGCCGGGGATGGGGGGTCTGCTAGGTCTGCTAGTCCCAAGTTGTCTAGGGCTTTAAACACTGTGGTTTAACAATCAGCCCCCTTCCCAGGGGGCTCTGCAAAATTTTAGAAGTGTGACAGGAACCAGGGTCAGCTCCCTTAATAATCTACACCTCCCAAGATCCTTTGAGGGACACCATGAAGGTTAAACTGGTACCATAATGCTTTAATTGTATGGTGGCAGATGTGACCTAAGTCTGAGTTTTACAGCCCGTAGGTATGCCTAAGCAAATGGAGTGCATCTAAGGACATACATGAGTTATCCAGCTCCATTTTGAAAACCAAAAGCCACATCTGCAAGGTACATGTAAGGTATACAGCCATGATTTGTCGTTGTTTCAGGTGGCGCTTTACCAAATGTACCACTTGACATTTCAAAGTAAAAGAGTAGCAGAAATTGTCTGTGGGAGGAAGATGCTCCAAGGTATCATCCTAGACAGGGCCGGATTTAGGTTTGATGAGGCCCTAAGCTACTGAAGGTAATGGGGCCCTTTATATATTCAGCTGTCCTTTGTCAACAACAAATTGTCGCTGTTTTTTTGTGTTGAATATAAGCTATATGGTAATTTATGGACCTAATAGGTATCTAAAGCCATTTGCACATAACAAAATATGTCTTTTATCAAAGTCATTGTTGAACTGAAATACAATTAAGAAGTAGTATATTAATAGTGAAATACAATTAAGAAGAAGTATATTAATAGTGATAGTGATATTTTAGGGAGCAGGCTAGCAGGCGAGGCCCATTACTTACATCATAGGAGCCTACACAACACAAAACACTGTTGCTGTATGTAGGTTTTGTTTTATTTGTTTTTTATCTTATATTTTGGAAATGTACACCCAGTTTTTTCCCCTTTAATTTTTTGGGGGCCCCCAAAAGAGTGGGGCCCTAAGCTATAGCTTGTTTAGCTTATACGTAAATCCTGCACTGGTCCTAGATATTGGATGAAAACTTTCGACCTTCCCAATGGGCTGTTGCTGTGGTGAAGCATTGCTACAAAAAATGCAGGTTCCTCAAAGTGTATACATTTCTAATCCTGCATCTCCAGCAGGCAGGCCCCACACAGATTCAGCATCACATCATAAGTGTTTGAGGAACATTGCTTTTGAGCTGCCTCTTCTGCCACTTTATCCTTCAGCCTCTTGTGTTGTGTTTTCTCTGCAGAGGCGCCAAGTCTGATAAAGATCTGATTTTTCAGCACAGCTGCTCTGACTGAAGCCTCGCTACTTCAGCCAGACCAAGAAACAAAGGAAGATTGGGAAAATATTTTCTTTCCTATTGAATATTCAGATTGTTGGTGTGAAGGTCTAGGCTTCCTTTGCCAAGTGGGCACGGATATCCACTAATCACTGGCTTCTCAGGGAATTGTGTTTGAAACTTACTGCATGTGGAAAGCCAAATTTACTGTGGAATACAAAAGCTGGATTGTTTTCCTCCCCTGGTTGAGTATTCAACAGGCAAACGAGAAAGAGACTTGTGGAACTATCAAACAGCAGCAAATATTTTTTTAAAAAAAGCAAAAAACACAAAAGCATTAGGCTATGAGAATCTATTTCTGAAAGAAGGGGAAACAGTTTCAGATACTTTTTTTTTTTTTGCTTCACAAACTTGAATGCACAAACAAGGGATGAATAGATTAGTGTGGCAATCTGTATTCTTACCTGAGAGTAGGGCTGGGGAGGGATTCAGGTGTGTTTGCATTTTAATAGGAATCTCATAATCCTCAGCTGCTGAAACATTAAACCTTTCAAATCTGCACTTTCCCAAATTTTGCAACTCAAAAAATGTGAGCCAGAATGCAAAAATTAGTGAAAATTTTAAAATGCATTATTGTTAGCAAAATTGCTTGCGAAAACCATGTAAATTCACTAAAATGCTGGTGAATTTTCTCATGTGGAAAGGTGATGAGCTTAGCTTAAAGTTGGAAAAATGAGAAACTGAGAGAAACCAAAACTTACCTAGAAATAAACCCCACTGAAGTACATGTGTATAGGATCACATTGTAAGACTAAATTCATAAACATGATATACTTTCTCCACACCACATTTTATAAACTCTGTCATGTTGTTGTTCTTTGCGTGTCGAGGTCCCCAGGTCCACCCCAATAACTCACACATCACACAGAAGTTTTTGTTTAAGATTTTTGGCATAAATTTGGCCACAACTTTATTAAAATACAAATTTTGTGAGTGGTTGCGTAGGCATTGGTTGCGACTATCTGCCCCCACCGCGGGGGACAGTTTGACATTCCGCACGATGCGAAAGTCAGAATGGGGGAATACACTTGGGGGTTACGCGGAGCAGGGAACCTGCCCTCACCCCAAATGCAACCAGGAGCTCATTGCTATGGCCCGAGCCCCCTTGACAGAGTGGACAAACAATAGTTAGCCCCCAATTCCTTTAACGGAATCCCTTGCAGCAGCAGCATTAGAGGGGCAGGCACAGCCAATCCATGCCCCTCAACCAACCAAACCATAAACCAATGCCTAACCGCGAACCTTACAAGTTGTGACGATTTGCTACGCAGTAGGCAAAAACCAAATGGCCCCAGCCAATCAGCCAGATGGACAAAATTCCTACCAGGCCCCCGCTCCAAAGCAGACGACCCCATGACAGGCATAGCAAGGTCAAAGCGAACAACCCTATTCTAGGGAGGGAGGGACGGGCAATCTGATGCACGGGCGAAAAGAGGAAGCTCTAGCCTCGTGCAATGAGTTTTACTATTTCTGGCTGTCAGTCAAAAAATGGCAAATTAAATTCTTCCCAACAACAAGGGAAGCCCCAATCATATCAGTGGCCAACAATCAATTAGCCCGCCCCCCAGCTTTGGAGTGTCTTGGCAGCCCCCACCGCAACACGTGCTCTCCATGAAGGAGAACACGCTTTGCATAAGCTGAAGAAGTCATAAATGCTTTACCTAGAAACCCCCCTCATCAGTTTTCTTTGCCTTGCAGAATCCACATATTTATAGAATTGTACTGCAAATTTTATTAGGTAGCTGAAGATTCGCAACAGCACATACAGACATACAGGTGGAGTCAAAGCAGATACAACATTGAATGCACCCTTCACATTTAATGGGCTAATTTTTTAAAAAATTGATTTCAGCAGGTAGGCAAGGAGCTAATAATTAATGTGATAAAAGCAGGCCAAGAGAGAATTCAACCATTTCCTCCCCAGCAATGAGCCTTGCTTTGTGGGGGGGGGGAGAATCCCTCTAAAACTGGTACAGAATTTGCAATGGGATGAAATCTCCCATTAACACTACATTGGTGTAACAGAATGGCTACGAAACAGAACTCTGAACCAGAGAATCGCTATTCCCACAAAAGCATATAAAAAGAGAAGAAGTTGTGTCAGAATAAGACTATCTGTGGTGAAGAAGAAGAAGGAGGAGGAGGGGGGGAGCTACATTACCTCCAGGCTATAAGCTGTTATTTTGACCTTTCTGTTTCTAAATAAAACCAAAGCTTCCTTTCAAATATATATTTGTCTCCCACACTGCAGAAATCCACTAATACGTTCTACACATTTACTGCACCAGTCAATCTGCACTCACTAGACCTGAACGCCCATATGCCATTCCAGGCAAATATAGCACCTTGCTGTAAAAATGTTCCGCACCACATGGCTGGTGTCTGTAGTTTTCAAGATGGCACGCAGGTGAGAAAATATGCTGTATCCCAAAGACATGCCATTTCTTCACAAATGCTTTTTCCAGTTGGTTAGTTCTTTAAAGAGAAAAGCCATGGAATAGACATTTTAAATGCAATCTAATAAATTATTACCTGGGATTAAAATGTGAAATGAATCAGTAGACATGCCTAGGACTGCACTGTCTAAACCACTGAGCCTCTTGGGCTTACCAATCAGAAGGTCAGTGGTTCAAATTCCTGCGACGGGGTGAGCTACCATGGCTTGTCCCAGCTCCTGCCAAACTTACATTTCAAAAGCACACCAGTGCAAATAGATAAATAGGTGGTGGAAAGGTAAATGGCATTTCCATGTGCTCTGGTTTCTGTCACATTGTGTATTGCACTGGAAGTGATTTAGTCATGCTGGCCACATGACCCGGAAAGCTGTCCGTGGAGAAATGCCAGCTCCCTCAGCCTGAAAGTGAGATGAGCGCTGCAACCCCATACTCATCTTTGACTGGACTTGACCATCCAGGGGTCCTTTACCTTTTACAACTATGTACACCTGGGCTGATGAAATGAAATCCCATTGATAATTTTAGGGTGGCCAGAGGGGAAAGAGGACTGGATTCCTCTACGTTAAATGGTGGTGTGGAGGAGAGGATTTCAGCAAGGGTGGCTTCATTGGAAAGCTGCAACCACTGAAATTCATAGAATCATAAAACAGAGTTAGAAGAGACCCCAAGGGTTGTCTAGTCCAACCGCCTGGAATGCAGGAATATTTTGTCCAACATGGGGCTTGAACCCACAACCCTAAGATTAAGAGTCTCATGCTCTGTTGACTGAGCTAAAGAGCTCTTCTATGCAAGTCACTCGTCTATGCAACTATTTAAAGGTGGAGGAAACCCTGTCCACTTTTGCATCAAGCCACATTGATTGGCTTCCAAAGCGATCTAAAGAAGGGCAGGACCACACCACTTGGGTGAAAATTAAGGTGGCAAATTCGTACAGGAAGACAGAATAATGTAAGCACCTGATTGGTTGAGCCAATAGCCAATAGCCCATCTAGTCCAGCATTCTAGTCTCACAGTGGCCTATGGGAAGTCTTCAAGCAGATCCTGAGCATAAGAACAACCCCTCTTCCTGTATTTTCCAGCAAATGGTATTAAGAAACATGCTGCCGTTGACATATCAGCTAACCAACCTTAAGCCAAAGAGATAAACTTCACTTGATATTTATTTACATGGTAAAATCACCACAAGGCAGTTTTCTTACCTAAGGAAGTCTGCAAAGACATTCCCTCATTGCCATCTTATGGCTGAAACAATCTGCAGAAAGAGGCTTAGCTCCATGTTCTTGTTCAGAAACATCTATTCTTATAATTCTGTTGCAATGGATATCGTTTCTTTACACTGTTGGTGTAATATAGTAAATGGTGCTATCTTAGTAAACCAGCTTTAAAACACAGATTTAAAAGGTCTGTTCTGATGGCTAACACTGATCTATCTATTAATATCTGACATATATATTGTCAGCAGATGTAAATTGACTTTAATAAAAAAAATCTTTAAAAAAAATCAGCACAGACCTGGTACAGAAACAGCAAAAACTGCATAACAGTGAAATAAAAGAAATATTTATTTCTTCTCCTTTATGGTCAAAGGAATGTTGTCTCACTCACCAGTGGGATAGGCCTCTGGAGGTAGCAGAGGCCTGTGACCATCATTTTGAGGAAAAAGTTCACAGATTCATAGAATCATAGACATGTAGAGTTGGAAGGGACCCTGAGGATTATGAACTCCACAGCAATTTAGATGCTGCTGTTGCTCTGGCCGCTCCAACTCCCACATCCAATGCTTTATCTTGTCCAACTTCGCGGGATCAATATATCAGCTTATAGCCTAGTGGTGTGGACAGGGTGCTTTTGGAGATCCATTCCGCTATGGGCTCTCTGGAACCCTGCCCATCATGGCTAGTGAAATCTACCTGGTGGATGGGGGGCTTGACCAGGTGGGTCCAGTGTGTGGTGAATCCTTTGCGACATGGAGTGGTGGTGCACTTACTCCTGAAGAACCTAGTCTTGAACCCAATGGAGTGTGACAACTATTGCCCGGTCACAAATATCTAGGGTTGCCTTGGTTGTCCTGATGGGTGATCATTATAGAGAAAAGGACAAGGGTAGTGCAACCCTGGAACTTCTACTCTATCTCTTAGGGACTTTCAATAGAATTGACCATAGAATTCTTCTGGATTGACTCCATGGGATGGATATCAGTGTCAAAGTGGCTCCATTCCTACCTATAGGGTCTTGTTCAGAGAGTAACATTGACAGAATGCTCTTCAGTTCTCTGGTGTTTTCTCTATGGAGTGCCATAGTGCTCTATTTCTTCCCCAAAGCTATTCCACTTCTGTATGAACCTTTTGGGAGTGGTCATTAGGAGTTTCGGATCCAGGTGTCAGCAGTACACTGATGATACCCAACTCTATGTCTCCAATACTTCTGAGTCAGGAGAGGTTATGCAAACTATGAACACAGTGGTGGACCAGAGGAGGATAACCCAGGCACCCCTTACAATTCTACCCTGATAGTGTTCTCCAAACATGGTCAGAAGCTTGGGTTGCGGGGTGAAATCCCTTGCATAGGAAAGCCACTTTTAAACATAGGATTACACTGTGTGTGTGTTTACTCATAAGTAAGTCTACTGAATACATTGATAAGTAGGCATAGGATTGCAGTTTAATATATTGGCCAATTCTACTGCTAACTTTGATGTCATTTTCAGAAAACAGCATTACAGAATCGCTAAAAACAAGGTTGCTAAAAAAACACACCCAACAAGCAACCCAATATTTAAAAACTAATGGTGAATAGAATCTCTGCTCTTATGAATTTAATGGGTCACATTCCTAATGGCTGCAACATCACTTTTGTTCTCTCTGTTTATATTTTTAAAAATAGGATAATAAACAACCTTGTAATTATCACAGTGTTAGCTTAATTAATATCATTGACATAGTTCAAGCTAACCCACTATTTTTATAAGTGTGGGCAGAGTCATTAAAAGGGAGGTGGCAGATTATATTTAAAAAGGAAGGAGGCAGAGGTGTATGTTGAAGAAGTAGTGGGAGTTTTAAAAATATTATTCTGCTATTTATACTGTAATGAGCATATTTATCTTGGTTTAGTGTTACATCAGAAATCAGCACTTTGTGGGGAAGGAAAATTGTTGTTAAATGGAAATGTGATCGAAAACTTCTCATAAGAAACTTTTTGTCAAATGCAGCTCAACCCATTAGCCTGATAATTCCTAGAAAGTGCTTGAATCCGTCTTCATCAAAATGAAATACTCTTGACGTGTGGTTGGAGCCTGTAGCTAGTTGAGTATTATAAATGTGATTCATGAAGTGAACCAGGGATGTCTGTGCCCTGTCCTGCCATCAGCCTGAGCCACCCTCTGGCACATGGCAGGACCCCAGTGCCCCTGGATAGTGTACGTGGCCAATGTCTGCTGTTACCACATGTCTTTATCTACTTGTGGTCAAGGAGATGCTTGTGTTCAGGAAGAACACAAGTTGGGTCTTCAGCTCAAGGTCACAGTACGTCATGGGACAAGCTACACTTCAGTCAGTATGGAGTACTATTGCCATAGTGGCTGAGGAAACCACACTGACTGTCAATCAACTATTGGGCCATGGTCAAGGTCTGGTTACTAACATATAAAGGCCTGAAGAACTTGGGACCAGGTTACCTGAAAGGCCATCTTCCCCTGTGCAGACCTGTAAGATCATCTAGGGAAATTTTACACATGGCACAGTGTCTACAGGGCAACAGGGATGAGAGAGTGAGTCTTCTTTTAATATAATTTTTATTATTTTCATTAATAAAACATAAAATATTACAACATTACAATAATCAATCAAATGCATTTGCTCCACTGAGCTCGTGACTTCCCTCCTTCCCTTCAGCTGGTTTCCTGCTTCCTCATAAATTGTACACGCCTTTCTATTGTCAGTTTCTGTCCTTTAATACATATCAAATCCCTTCTATTGTCTATGGTCAGATACTATTATTATGCTATGTTGCAGGATTTATGTCAGTCCTGCTAATGTCCAGCTTTTTACAATAGCCTCTTAAATACTCTGTAAATTTGCTCCAGTCTCTCTGGAAATTCTGGTCACCTTGGTTATGGATCCTCACAATCAATTTGGCCAACTCCGCATATTCCATCATCTTCATCTGCCACTCCTCAATCGTTGGTAATTCTTGTAATTTCCATCTTTGGGCTAGCAAAATTATTGCCGCAGTGGTGGCATACATAATCTTTGGTCTACTTTGGCTATCTCTTCTCCCATCAACCCAAGCAGAAATGCTTCTGGTTTTGAGGGGAAGGTTTATTTTAACTTATAGATAATTTCACCTTATCACAAGTCCACCACATATGGTAAAAGTCTCCATCCTTCTCATTACATTTCCAGCATAATTTGTTTTTCATCCTATACATTTTGGCCAACTTAACTATGGTCAAATACTGTCTATCGTCTATACATCATTTCCATTACATTATCTTTCAAGACCCTACATGCTGTAAATTTTAAATTCTGATTCCATAATTTTGACCACGATTCATACTGGATATTATGCCCAAAATCTATAGCCCATTTCGTCATTACTTCTTTCACCTCCTCATCCTTGGTGTGCCATTCTAACAAAAAGTTATACTGTGGTACCTCGGGTTACATACGCTTCAGGTAACAGACTCCACTAACCCAGAAATATTACCTCAGGTTAAGAACTTTGCTTCAGGATAAGAACAGAAATTGTGCAGCAGCGGCGCAGCAGCAGCAGGAGTCCCCATTAGCTAAAGTGGTACCTCAGGTTAAGTACAGTTTCAGATTAAGAGCAGATCTCCAGAACGTATTAAGTTCTTAACCCGAGGTACCACTGTGCATCTTTGAGAACAATTTAGCTTTTCCCTCCAACTCGGTTTGAAATTTAGATTTCTTACTTTCAAATCCAAAATTCCTTTTGTCAGCACTAAATATATCGTTTATTTAATGACATTGCAACCAACCAGTAAACCATTCCTCTATTTGTTCATACACTTTAGGTTTCCACCCTTTCTCTGTTTCTATCAACATTTCACCATAGGTGACCCATTCCCCTTCCATATTTAATTTTTTAACAGTCAATGCTTCTATTGGAGATATCCACCAAGGTGTCTTTTGTTCTAGCAGATTTTTATATCTGTCCCATACTTCATAAATTGATTTTATTATCTCCCCCCCCAATAATTTTTATTATTTTTTCCAAAATATCTTAAACACAATACAGCTTAACAATATTATTCTCCTTTCAATCTATATCTTATCCGAATTAACTTCCCTCCACCCCTCTTCTGGCTTCTCTACATTGCTCTTACTTAAGCGTGATTACTATATATACATTCTATAAATGTCTATAATTCCTTAATAAATTTTTGTATTATACTTTAGACATACATTCCTTATTATATTACAGCATTACATCTTGTGGTCTAACCAAATGTTTACAATAAACGTTATGAGTTTTATTTCAGTCCTCTGAGTGTCTTTATTTATGTACAGTTTTCTCTAAGTATACCATAAATTTGGACCATTCTTTTTGGAATTTCTCATAAATAAAGAAATTCCAAAAAAATGATTTTCTTATCATGTGGTTTAGAAATCCTTTATGAATTTTCACTTTATCATACCACAAGTACAAATGCCACGTACTCGTACGTACGTATTTGTACGGATGAGGGAGGGATTCAATTCGCTTCACATTTAAAGGCGGACCTAACTTATTTGCACTTTCTGGAATAACATGAGACCCAAAGCACAGCCATCCTTTGACATTTGCACCCCTCTTAATTTCTTTTGTTGAGTGCCACTTAGGGCTTTTTTATCATTACTGCATGATTTAGAAATGCTTTGCAACAAATGAAGAAAAGCCTACCGCTTTGCTGTGCTGCAAAGCTTGTTCCTCTCCATGAACATTACAGGGAGTCTCCCAGAGAGGAGATGGGCCCCAAGGGCAGTTTGCCAAGGCTGAACCCCACACCCCATAGTCACCTTGGACTGGACTTAACCTTCCAGGGGTCCTTTACCTTTATACCTTTACAAGGGGGGGGGCGGTGTCTGACACAGTTCTGCAAGGACACAGAGGAAATGCAAACATGAATTTAACTTTCTGAGAAGATCAGCTTTCATTTTAAATAAAGCAAGGTTGTTGGTTTTTTTTACTCCCTGTATAGGAATGGCAATATTCTCCAAAGGGCTTACAGCAATCCCTGCTGAAATCTCAGAAGCCAGAAGGCTTGAGATGGAGGTGTAATGGTTCTTCATAGCTGTTTACTTGTCCCTGTGATGAGTGAGGCGAGAATAAATTGTGCAAAATAAGAGAAATTGTCCAAATCTGCTTAACTCCAGTACCTTTCTGAGCACATTTCAAAGTGTTGGTGCTGACCTTTAAAGCCCTAAATGGCCTCGGTCCAGTATACCTGAAGGAGCGTCTCCACCCCCATCATTCTGCCCGGACACTGAGGTCCAGCACCGAGGGCCTTCTGGCGGTTCCCTCATTGCAAGAAGTGAGGCTACAGGGAACCAGACAGAGGGCCTTCTTGGTAGTGGGGCCGCCCTGTGGAACGGCCTCCCATCAGATGTCAAAGAGAAAAATAATTACCAAGCTTTTAGAAGACATCTGAAGGCAGCCCTGTTTAGGGAAGCTTTTAATGTTTAATAGGTTATTGTATTTTAGTGTTCTGTTGGAAGCCACCCAGAGTGGCTGGGGAAACCCAGCCTGATGGACAGGGTATAAATAAATTATTATTATTATTATTATTATTATTATTATTATTATTATTATTATTCGTGTAATTTATACAGGTCCCCTTTCTCCAACTTTTGGCACTTCATATACCATGAAGTTTCCTACAATGAATGGGGTTCTTGTTCTGTGGTGCTTCAGTCTCCCATTCTGTGTGTGTGTGTGTGTGTGTGTGTGTGTGTGTGTGAAAAAGAGAGCACAACAGAGACAGAGGGAGGTGTGTGTGTTATGGCTCTGCTAAAAAGGCACTGGGGCTTGTTAATGAGAGCAAAAGCAGTGGGGGAGTCTAACCCCCTCCTGACGTAGCGAAAACACTCCTTTTAATGACAAAGTTCACGAGTCGCAATACGTTATTGTATTAATTTATATCTCAAAAAGACAAAGTGGCATGAATAAGGTATTGGAGATCTCTGAGGCCCTCAGAAGAATTAACGATGGTGTCAGCACCCTATAATAGGGTATAGGGTTGCAGTTTGAGTTAGTTAAAGAGGACGTTTTTGTCAGGATTCAAGCCTTTATCAGGAGAAACTGGCCACTCTCCAGGCACCCGGCTTAAATCACCAGTTGACCTCCCTGTCTGCATTCCCGGCAAGATCCAGACAAGGTCGCGATCGGCGATCCTCCTCATGCGTGAGAACACACCACTCTTTCCTGCCCCCAGGGGCAGGGGAAAGAGATAGACAGAAACGTATTTACATGCCTTTATTTCTGTCTTTGCAGCGTTACAGAAAACACGTCTGCTCTCTTCAAACTCCAACAGCAGAGAGAACAAACTCCACCCTGCACTTCCTGTACAGCTCATATTACACTGTGAGCTAATTCCAGTGCTTCGCACTGTGAAAAGACTGTCCCTTTGTTTCCCACAGAACAGTACCCAACATTCCCATTATGCTTTGCTTCCAAGCTAGCAGCAGCTCACGGCCGCATTGCTTCTTTTCCGTAACAGTTTTAGGGTGGTTGAACCTGAGAAGTATCTCATTGTTTAATCCAGATCAGGAAAGTGTAGCTGCAGGAGTGGATTTTTAATCTATGTGTAATTAAAGTAAGCCAGGTGGTGGCCAAGCCAAATGGTAGCGTGTGTCCAAATAGTGTCTATTTGCTGGCAGAAGGCTTTTTGATCTGGTAGAGTCTTCTGCCAGCTGACCAAGGGGAATTCCCTCACCTCCTGCAGCTTCACTATCCCCTCAAAATCTTCTTTGCAGGAGTAGAGGACCCTTCAAAACTTTGTGGAACATGCTATTGAGGCCTCCACCGGATCAAAGGGCCTTCCATCAAAGACCCTTGCCTCTTCATTTGCATCTGGTTATAATGATCATATATCATATAGTGTTCGAGACCTGTGGACCTTTTATGAGACTTCACTTGAATTTTGAGTGTTCCTGACAATCTTCCACCAGTTTCATTTCCTCTTAACTTGGCTCGATGAATCGCTCATTAAAAAAAATTAACGGACTCTTTGCTTGCAATTAAATTTATCAATTAATGACCTTTTTAAACATCTTGGAGACACTGAATAGGCTATCAACATTTCTGTCATATAGCAATTATTGAATAAATAGAGTGAGTTGATGGCCAGTTTTTAAATTACCTGCTCTAATGATATCATTAGTAGTGACCAGGGTGAAAGTGGATGGGCAGAGTTAATTATTACGCCTGTGGCATGCTCTGGCGTCTAATCCTTTAAAAGCTAAATACAAAATGAACATTTCTGAAACTTTTATAGAGATATTTTATTGAGCTAAGGAATTCTAAGAGAAGAGCTCTTGAAAAAGCAGTGCATTTTAATTTCATTTCATTTTGCACGTTGAGCAGGAAGAAACCATGCTACTGAACAAGGTGTTTCTTTGTTACGCTATATATTATTCCCTATGTGCATTGCGTATTGAAGATGGCTAGTCAATAAAATAGTCAAATAAAATCCATAAAATGTTGATAAGCAATAAAGCTCATATTATTAAGTTCCAAGGAGAAGATATAAAAATATGGGTTTTATCCTTTCAAAACTGCAGTTTAATTAAGCTATCCACTAAACAAAGAACACAAATCAAGCAAAAGAAAGGATAAGACCATGGGTAGGCAAACTAAGGCCCGGGGGCCAGATCCGGCCCAATTGCCTTCTAAATCCGGCCCCCGGACAGTCCGGGAATCAGCGTGTTTGCTACATGAGTAGGATGTGTGCTTTTATTTAAAATGCATCTCTGGGTTATTTGTGGGGCATAGAAATTCGTTCTCCCCCCCTTCAAAATATAATCCGGCCCCCCACAAGGTCTGAGGGACAGTGGACCGGCCCCCTGTTGAAAAGGTTTGCTGAGCCCTGGATACAACTCTGGAAACAGCACTGGAGCATCATGGTAGCTTGTAAATTCTGTTACACAAGGATGAAAGCTTTTTTAAAAATTCAAGGGCCACATTCTCTCGTGAATAGCCTCCTGGGGGCCACATGCCAGCGGTGAGTAGGGCCAGATAGAAAACAGTGGGTGGGGCCAATGGCAAAGTAGGTGGAGCAGCAAATATGAATCTCACCATTTTACTTCAGGCTACATGTCAGCAACACAAAAGTCCGGAGGTATTATTTGGTGCTTATCCTAGTCAGAAGAACTCCTTTCCCCTGCCATATCTGAACTATGGTTCTGATTCTTTGTCTGTGATGTGAACTCCAATGGGGTTCGTTCAAGGTTTCAAGAAACACAGAATAGCAATTCAATCAGCCAGCAGTTTCATATTTCTCCGTATTTCATGTTAGGCTGCGTTTACCCTCCAAGTACCATATGCTTAACTATCCATACATTCAGATTTTGCCTTTATTATTATTATTATTATTATTATTATTATTATTATTATTATTAAAGATTCTCAGACGTGTGGGAAGAGAAGTACGTTTTCATCCCCCAAAAAAGTTTTTGATTTGAGTTTCTACTGAAATGAGGCTGCATTTTAATGTCATATTTTAATCTTGTTTTTAAGTGGTATTTTAATCAATTGTTTTTATACCTGGTGTTAGCCGCCCTGAGCCTGGTTTTGGCTGGGTAGGGCAGGGTATAAATAAAATTTATTATTATTATTATTATTATTATTACTACTACTACTACTACTACTACTACTTAGGACAATGTACACAGAAAGCCTATAGTGGAATTGCATTTTCCATCTGTCAATGCGGGAGGGGAAAGGGACCCCTTTGATTGAAACTGTTATTAGGACCCTTCCAACTTCGCTGCTATAAAAATGACAACCCCTTATCTGAACTCCACCTCAAACCCCCACCTAGAACAGTCTCAGCTGTGTCGCATTTGCACGTGAATACACTGAGAAAGAATATATAAACTTCTCTCTCTCTCTCTTTGGAGTTAGCATTAAGGACATCCATACAATTACAGAGCCAAACACAGCAACTTAAAAATAAATAAAAAAATCATCGCAGCTTGTTTCAGTGTCGCCAAATTGCTGCAAAGCTGCTCTACGGTGCCATCTAGTGGAACTGCAAGGAGCATATTGGGTTGTTGGGGGTGTTTTTTGCTTTAAAAGAAAAGAAAAGAAAAGAAAGCTTTCCTAAGCGATTCCTTATTATCATTTGACACAGCGCATCAGTTTCCCTGTGTAGCGATAACCACCAAGATTTCCCCAGCTTCTCGACTGTTGATGTCATCACCCCGGATGCAGCCAATCATAGAATGGCTTATGTAAGAAGAGAAGACATTGCCAGCTTCTGCAACTAGCCTTTTTCTTTAATTTCAAGCAGTGGCATGGTTATGTCAGAGTCAGAGCTTGATTTAGCAGTTTCCTTCCGTTTTGGGGAGGGGGAAAGTGGATTCAAGCTTATCTTTAGATAGAAGATCATCAGTGGGGCGTGTGTGTAGCAGACAATTTCAAATATTCATATATATATATACACACACACACATACTAAATTTACTAATTTTACTAAATTTACTAATTAATTTACTAAATTTCTATACCATCCTTCATCTGAAGATCACAGGGTGGTTTGCAATTTTTCTAAAAAACAACAACAACCACATACCATAATAACAAACAAAAGCAACAACCCACCAAACATTTTTCCAATAATAATATTAATAATAAATATTATTGTTAATAACAACAACAATAATAATGGGAAGCTGATACGCATTCCTAAATTAAAGGTGTTGTGCTTTGGTGTGCAGAACGTTCGGGGGATGCTCAGACAACATAGCCTCTGAATGGCTGCAGGGCTGACCTCATTCCCTGATTCTACATGAACCAGCCACTTCCATCTCTGGCCACATGTCCTGTAAGATGTGAAGGGCTCCTTTGCACACACACACACACATACAGAGGCATGCATGTAGACTGAGAAAACACCTATGCTGAGCGGTGTTCCCATGTTTAATTTGTGATTGGGAAATGAAATGAGGAGCTGGTCAATTTTTGCAAGGAGGGGCGCAAAGCAGCTGAGATGAGGTTGCCAAGACGACTTGTTGACCTGGTTCCTTCAAGAACTTAGTAGCTTGGTGAAGAAGGAGGAGGTGTTTTGCTGTAATTTGGGGCAACACTAAAACGATGCATTTTGTGCAGTGGCTCTTCAATTGCAAACTATAACCGTGGATAGGCAGATAATAAGACTTCAGTGGTTTAATTCTGCTTCCGCTGGTTCGGTTCCTATTCCACCAAAATCTCTTAAGAAAGATGGCAGGCCTTTTATTATATCAGGATGATGGTGATAATGAGCAAGTTAGAAGCTCAGTGTCAGTGCAGTCCTTGCCTGCTGCATATGTCCTGCAGCCATATTCGATGGAGGGGATTGTGGTGGGAGAAAGGCTCAAGCTACTTTTCTCGCATATTAGCCTGACATGCACTTCTTTTGCTCCATTCCCAGAATCATAGAATCTTAGAGTTGGAAGAGACCCCAAGGGTCATCTAGTCCAACCCCCTGCAATGCAAGAATCTCAGCTAAAGCTTCCATGGCAGATGGCCAGCCAACCTCGGTTTAAAAACCTCCAAGGAAGGAGAGTCCACCACCTCTCGTGGAGCCCATTCCACTGTTGAACAGCTCTTACTGTCAGAAAGTTTTTCAAAATGTTTAGTCAGGATCTCCTTTCTTGCAACTTGAAGCCATTGATTCTAATCCTACCCTCCAGAGAAGGAGAAAACAAGCATGCTCCCTCCTCCATGTGACAGCCCTTAAGATATTTGAAGATGGCTACCATATCTCCTCTCATTCTCCTCTTTTCCAGGCTAACCATATCCAGCTCCTTCAAGTGCTCCTCATAAGGCTTAGTTTCCAGACCCTTGATCATCTTGGTCGCCATCCTCTGTACACGTTCCAGCTTGTCAACATCCTTCTTAAATTGTGGTGCCCAGAATTGGACACAGTATTCCAAGTGTGGTCTGACTAAGGCAGAATAGAGTGGTACTTCTGTTGATGCAGCCAAGAATAGCATTATCTTTTTTTACTGCTGCATCACACTGTTGAACTCATGTTAAGCTTGTGGTCCACCAAAGACCCCCCTTTTCACATGTACTACTGGTTAGCCAGGTATCTCCCATCCTATATTTGTGCATCTGAGTGCAGCTCATCAGGCCCTGGAGATTTGAATTCATTTAAAGTAGCTAGGTGTTCCCTTACTACCTCTTTTCCTACCTTTGGCTGCAGCTCCCTCCTTACATCATTTATTCTGTTATCAGCAGGTTGGGCATCGCTTTCCTTTTGGGTGAAGACAGAGGCAAAGTAGGTGTTGAGTAGCTCCGCCTTTTCTCTGTCACCCAATAGTATTTCTACATCGTCCACATGCAGAGGACCTACCACTTGCTTGTTCTTCCTCTTACTTTGGACATAGCCAAAGAAACCTTTTATTATTATGTTTAACCTCTCTTGCAAGCCTGAGCTCATTCTGTGCTTTAGCCAGCATGACTTTTCCTCTGCAACTGTTGGCTACTTGTGTATATGCACTTGGTTTTACTTAAACAACTAATAGCATATTAGCAACGATTAAACACCATGTTTAAAGCAGGTGGTAAACAGCGGGAGATGAAGACAGATGAGCTGTTTGTAAAATGAGACCAACCTTGATGAGTTCCTAATACCTGCTTAGGGCGAATGCAGTCCTTCTTGCATTCACATTGAGCCACCTTAATCATAAGAACATCTGAAGAGCAGTGGCAGAGGAACCCTCTCTGGACCTGGGTGGGACACTGAGGGGCGGGGCAAACTGCCTGGCGGTGCACACACAACGCCCATATGGACTGTGCATGCGTGGCAGCCCATACGGTCACCATGCGAGAGGCAGACTGTACGGATGCCATGTGAGCGGTGCCCTTACTAACTGTGCCCGTGCCCTCGGTCGCTCTACAGCTAGGGGGAGGCAGCAAGCCATCTTGTCACACACAACCAGAGTGGTACCCGGGGTGCGCCCCCTCCATGCCCCCTTCGTACGCCCCTGCTGAAGAGTCCTGCTGGATCAGGCCAAAGTCCCATCTAGCCCATCATTCTCTTCTCATAGCTGCTAAGCAGATGCTTAAGGGTTCTCATCACCTGTAATTTCCAGCAACTGGTACTCAGAGACATGCAGCAGAAGGCTGAAGGTAGACATCATGGCTAATACTTATTAGTAGCCCTATCCTTTGTGAATTTGTCTAATCTTTTAAAATCATACATGCTAGGGTCTCATCATTATATCTAGTGGTAGTGAGTGCCATAGCTTTTTTTTACTCGTCCTGAATCTTCCAACATTCAGATTCATCATGGCCTCAAGATTTAATATTATGTGAGAGCGACAAAAACTTTTCTAGATCCATTTTTTTCCACACTATGCATAAGATTATGTACCTCTGTCATGTTACCCCCTTACCCACCTTCTTTGTAAACTTAAAAGCCCTGGATGTCATAAACGTCTCTCAACATGGAGTTGTACCAACCCCTTGATTGTTTTGGTAAACCTTTTCTGGACATTTTTTTCCAGCTCTGCAGTATCCTTTTTGCCATGTCACCATGCTGCTGAATCTGTCACGATGACTCTCACACACCGGGCTCACACATACAAAGAGAAGCGGCAACCTTTCAAGAAAACTGGTGCTGAACATTGGCTGCAAACAGCCATAAATAACACTGGGGGGGAATGTATCTTTGGGGGCATTGAGGAGCATGCATCCTGTGTACCCCAACAGCCCCTCTTTTTTGTGAATGTGTTAAAAAAATCAACAGTGAAAATTCAGCTCAAGTCTATTAAAAACAAATTGCCATTTATGATTTTGAGAGATTTGGCAACAGAGTGGTTTACAACACAGACAACTATTCAAAATAAATCTTTGCTGTTCAGAATATGTTTTCCCTCTCCTATCATCATCTGCATGAGAGAGCGCCACACCTGGGACCAATTCTAGTCTATACATTATTGAAAGATACATGAGTTTATGCTTGCAAACGGAAAGGCACTCATGAAAGGAGTGGATTGTATATAATGGAACAATATTAGATATATCTCACGGTCTCGTACTTGGGGGAATCGATTGTTATGTGACGCCTATGGGAAACCTTCTACCCAAAAGTAGGTCAGGTACCAGGAGTGTTAGCTGAGAAGTTTCTTGTTTATTGGGATCAGCTGTTCCTTGCTTCAGGAAGTTCAGGACTTAGCAGCTGCTTAGTGACCAAAGCTCTAAATGCTTGACAAAAGTGGGCTATTAAGTTCTGTGTGTTGTTTTTTAATTTGAAAAATGAAATTGAAATGAAGGTGCCTGAATTATTAGTCCCCAGAGGTGGCCATATATGCTTTATAGCACGTTCTTTGTCATGCACTGAATTTTTTCCTTTTATTACGCATGTATAAAAAAGAATTTTTGATGCATGGAATAGAGGGAGTAAATTATTTCGTTCCCTAAACCTGTGTGTGTGTGTGTGTGTGTGTGTGTATGTATGTATATATATATATATATAGGAGCGCATGATGATGTTTTTGTTGGATAGCAGCCCTCTTAGACATGGGTGAAGTCCAACAGCTGACCTCCTGAGACCTCAGTTGGAGCTCTGACCCAAGGACGCTTGTACCTTTCCTTCCCCAGAAAGTATATACGTCCTTGGACCCAAGCAGCAGCAGAGTCACAGCCTTGGATCCAATTCAGATCCAGAATGAATCAGAGGATCTCCATAGTCATTTAAAAATTAGGCAGACTGAATAGAGTAAAGGTAAAGGTAAAGGTACCCCTGCCCGAACGGGCCAGTCTTGACAGACTCTGGGGTTTGTGCGCCCATCTCACATCTATAGGCCGGGGGCCAGCGCTGTCCGGAGACACTTCCGGGTCACGTGGCCAGCGTGACAAAGCTGCATCTGGCGAGCCAGCGCAGCACACGGAACGCCGTTTACCTTCCCGCTGGTAAGCGGTACCTATTTATCTACTTGCCCCCGGGGGTGCTTTCGAACTGCTAGGTTGGCAGGCGCTGGGACCGAGCAGCGGGAGCGCACCCCGCCGCGGGGATTCGAACCGCCGACCTTTCGATCGGTAAGCCCTAGGCGCTGAGGCTTTAACCCACAGCGCCACCCGCGTCCCCAGGAACCAAAGTGTTTGGGAAATTACCCTTCATTATGTAATGGAGCTTTTTTTCTTCCCCCTTCGCATTTAGAAGTCTTGATGTTTGCCTGTTCCTAACTTCTCATCAATTTCTTACAGAGAAGATGCCAGGGCGGTGGTGAGGGTGACTGAGAGCAAGTCATGGGGAGTGGAAGATACTGTCCATTTTCCCCCAGACCAGGAAGGCTTAAGCTGGAGAGCTTCAACAGTGGAGAACTTCAGTCTGAGTCTCACATATGAGCAGGAGTCTCTACCCATTCCTGCCTCTCAGCGAGGCCCTAATCTGAATAGATATTTCCTTCCTCACATGCAGCTAGGCACATTGGAGGAGGCTCTGAAGTTCCTGTGTGGCTTCTCAGCTCATCTGGTCCTGTGGGAGGAGAGGCCTGCAAGGCAGCCCAGGCAGCCAGTGTGGGGACCTCCAGGCCTGGGGCAGGGATATCTGGATCCAATGACTCCTCAAGGTAATTAGCAGAAGTGGTATGAAGATTTGCTCCCCCTTTGAAGAGACATCAGCTTCCAGGACTGAGCAGGGCTGAACTCTGATTAGGGAAGTCAGAGAATTCCAACAGGAGCAGAAAGTTTGCTTCCTTGTCTTGTGTCTGGAATGGAAAGCAACCCAGCAGGCATGACCGATATTCCCTCTTGCTTCCAGACTGTAAACAATACATAATTGATTATGTTTTCTCCTCGTTTGCTTTGTGTTCCCTTTGCACTGAAATGAAGGGCGCTGGAATAATGTAATTAATGGTGTAAATTATGTAAGTTACATAATTTTGCTACAGTGGACCACAAGACAAATAATGTAGTAAATGTAAAATCTAATGTAAAATCTTTCTAACAGAAGATGAACTGCAGCAGAATGGAAACAGCACTGTGTGCGATGAATACATGGCTGAACGAAGAACGATGCCTTCTTGCATCCCTAACCTTGCCAATGTTGGAGGAAGATTCAGCAACCAGCACTGTTGGCTTCTATATATTGAATGTAGAAGCACCATCTTGCCCTTTGCCTCAGGCAGCAAAATGTCTAGAGACAGTCCTGCATGGCAGGCACAGTCATTAACCCAGTCATTAACCGTGATTGACACCTACTTTTAAAGGATGATGGGAAGCAGGTTTTACTACCTCTTCCTGAGAATGCAGATCTCTCCACAAGCATTTTTAAGAAGCATTCAAATAAGCTGCTACAAACAACTAACAGCTCCAGAGGGTGCCATGGCTGCTCATTATTATATAGATGAGGAAGAGAAAGTTGCCAGTTAAGATGGTGGCCTTATGGCTTCACTTTGTGCTTAACAGGCTTTTGGGCCATTTTAAAAAGGTAAGAGGCAGGACACTTACATCCAAAGCCTCTCCTTTCTTTTTGCCAAGCACTAAGCAATAAAACAATAAATGTCAGTAAAGATTTTATAGCCCCTGGATATATGGAATTACTAGGCTGGGACCTCTTATGTCCTTGGAACGCCAACACAAACTCTTCCACAGTTGGGTACAGTCCAGCGTATTTATCTGCTTGGCTGCTTCTCTATGGGTAGGTACAGCTGGCAGACGATGATTTCAGCCACGGCGAAAGGTACCTTGGGTATTCTAGACATTTGTCCAAATTGACTTTTTAAAAACCTTAGGGCAATTCTGGGCTTAAAGAGCTCTGGCAGCACATGCAAGCACCCACGCCAGTTCTGGATGAAGCTCCCTCAGCTGTAATGTAAATGCCATAAAACTAGGTTAGGTGGTATATTTCAGTGGGCTAGGATTTCCTGGTGTATACATGCAATGTTAAGGGCCAAATCTGCATATCAGCTCTTCATTTCTGCAGCATCCTATTTTTCATCACATTGTGTGGGTATCTTGCTTACCTTAAGGGAGCTTTGCCCAACCTTGGGTTGCCGTATGTTCTACAACTTCCATCATCCCTGACCATTGGCCATGGTGTTTCACGCTGATGGGAACTGAAGTCCAACAACATCTTCAGGACACAACATTGGCTAGCTACCACTGTCACATAGCATGTGGACTGCTCTTATGTCATTAAACATGACATCAGGACATCAAAGAAGGAACATAATCTTTTAGAAAGAGTAAAAATGGAACTGAGCACCTAAGAACAGCTTGAATTCAGTCAAAGTGTCAAAGCTGTTGTGTTAGTTTGGCAGAGATTGGATGGGAATTGAGGGAGACTGTGTCCTTCTAGGTCCTCAGGGGTGGCTGATGAGGCAGTTAGAACTTCCACTGCAGTTTACTTTGAGGAGCAGGTAAAGTTTCCATCCCTTCAGTGAAGGAATGTGAAGACAGGGGCTCCTGGAACACATTCTACTGACATCAGTGAGGACCTCTATGTAGTCAGCAACTGCATGCTAGCATTGTGCTAACTGAGCCCTGCCTCCACTATCACGTCCTAGTAAGGTAAGAGAGAATTTCTCTTCCACCCCACTTGTCTCACATCAGTGGTCCACCTCACCAAGCAGCACTGCCCTCTTGTTAGGCATGGGATCACAAAGGCATCAGTAGGCAAAGCTAGCAACTTGTAGTATCTGGCTGCCCTTTTCATATGTCAGAAAATACAGAGACATTCAAGGCAAAAATGGCTGCCTTCAGTGATTCAGCTATTTGGATGGGGCACTGCTGGGACATCACAGATGGGCACAATGTGGGAAATTGTTCTTTCCAGAACAGATTACCAAAAGGCAGAGTATAACTGGACTGATTCTGCTAAATGGCATTGACTATTATTACATGCATTTGGGGATTTGCCATTAAACCCATTACAAAGTATTTTAAGATGCTACATACCATACTGAATATGAAAGTGTGTGTGTGTGTGTGTGTGTGTGTGTGTGTGTGTGTGTGTGTTGTGTGTGTATCTCAAAAGTGAAGAGAGACCAAGGAGATACTTTCATAATTCAACACATATTGATGCTGTTGTCTCCAGGAAAGCTAATCACCAATCATGGCAGGAAGCCACTTCAACATGTGGCAACATTTGCTTATAACAGGGCTGTGCACTGATTAAAGAACGTTGGTTGATTAATCATCTGACTTTTCACTGATTGATTAATCCATCAAATAGATTTAAATAAGTTACTGAAGAAGATATATTCTCTCTCTCTCTCTCTCTCACACACACACACACACGTATGCTGACCCAGCAAGATGCTATATAGGCATAAAAGAAGAATTCAGTGCACATTTTCTATTTCAGGAAAAGTCAACCAGGTCCTCTTCAGATGTTCTTGGACTCTAGTGCTCAATATCCCCAAGCAGCATGGTCAAAGTTGAGTTGGAACGCAGTAACATCAGCAGGGCATCACTTTGAAAAGGCCTGTTCTGGTTGGATGAGGAACTGTGTGTAAACTGGGGTACATGAAGGCTGACATTCCCCCCACCCACTCAGAATGGCCTGACCACAACCTTATTCCATAGTACCCTTGGGAAAACATTGGTGTGTTCCCCTGGCTGTGCCATCATAATTCTCATAACATACATAATTGTATCCAGAAAGTTGTCCCAATCGCACAAGGATTTCCACTTGCACAACTAAACTTTCCCTTCCTCCCCTCCCTTCATGCAACTCCCAAAATCTGTCCTGGGGGTCTCACCAACACTCTGGAGAAGATTTGGGGAGGTGCAAGCAGAGGAGGAGGTGAGTTCCTTTGCACAGGTGGAAGTCTTTGCATGAATAGCACCTCTTTGCTGGATGAAACCCATCAAAAATATTTCTATCTTGCTTTTCCTTTATGTATGCACAAAGTGGCACACAGTGTCGGGACCAAACCACATGTTATGTTTAATGCATTGTGTACATCTTCTCTTTCATGAGAATTACTTAGAGGTGTTAGTGGCTGCTATACTCCTCATAGCACATGGGGGGTATCCTTCCCTCCAACTGTGATTGGGCACTAAGGGGAACATTTTTGCTGAGTCTCATTAGCACCATAAGTGCATGTAAGGAAGGGCTGATTCCCATCCTGACTGCAGCTAGGGAGGGAACAGAGAAGCCTGCGCGCGCACACACACACACACACACACACACACTGTGATCAGAATTACAGGGGCCCCTAAGTGCCTCTAATTAGGGTAATTTTAAAGGGAAAACAGAAGACATTGCTGCATGTTATACTTAAAGTGTAACATGTAGTTTGGTCCTCACTTCAGAGCATTATGGTAAAGTGAGCGGGGAATGGCAGAAGCTAGTGAGGTTTGTAAAGTTTGCTTGCCAAATTTCATGGTGCTAAAATTTCAAACAGCATTAGAAAAAGGATGGGAGAGAAACATAACAAATCAGATTGTCAGAAAAGCCGTCATGAGCAAAGATGGTCTCAAACAAGGTGTAGGGAAATATTCTCTTGCTGCTGCCTCACTCAACCCAGAATCAGTTAAATGTTTATGGAGTTGAAGCAAAAAAAAGTGCCTGTGAAACCAAATATTCCATAATAGAAGTGGATTTCTGGAAATTCATACCCAGAGAGGACAAGTGACTATGTTCTTGACACATTTCATGCCAAAAGGTGCAACTTAATTGTCAGCCAGAGTCCTTCCCTCAACTTACTCCAAACTTTGAAGATTATCCTTACACCAAAATAAGTCATTCATTCTTCCTATTAAGTCAACCAAGTTGTGGGTGGGGGGCAGACTCCTTTGGTTACAGCCATATAGGAATGAGCAGTAGATCCTTAACACACAATAAACATGCTAAAATGGCCCTGGTCTCTGAGTTTTGCTGGCTGCATCCCCAGGAATCTGCGTCTTGCTTCTATTATCCATAGGTACTGGTGGCTACAGGGCTGCCTTCTACTTTTAGAAAGATTGACATATTGCCATAAATTCTTTCCTGAGACTGGCAGTTATTATGGCAACACTGTTCCCATTGCTCTAGTTAAGGTTGTGTCTGCATTTAAATTATAAGCCCCTGTTTTCAGGAGTTTATATCTTAGCTATAAACATCTGCTTGGGGGTGGGTGGCTGATAATTGGCATTCCACATTGTCCATTGCCCTAAAGTCAGTCTCCCTCTCTCTCTTTCTCCCCTTTCTCCTCTTTTACATTCATGCCCATTTCACCTAGGAGAAAAATAACAGGCTGGGATTTTAACACATCGGAAGTAAACAAAAGTTGTCATGTATAATACTGTTCGCTTTTCAGCATCGTTTATTCACAAAGGCAGTAACTGCACGACTTTCTATCCTTGGCAAAATCTCTTTTAAGGACTAGTGGGGAAAGAATTTTTAAAAGCTTGCAAGTCTGGAATAGATTAAAGATCTGGTCCCAGTCACTGGAATTGCACCAGTCTCCATGAAGCAAGAACAATAAGTAACAGTGCCACACACTGCCGGCTATTGCTTGAGAGCCAGTATACATGATACAGCTGCCACAGAGAGACCATGTTAAATCGTTGCACATGGTGGCTGTCTCCATGTGGTGAGCCATTTCTCACCATATAAAACAGGTGGCTTTTTCCACACCACCATATACAGTCCCTTTGGGTGGGGAATAGGCAGTTGGGGGACTTTCTCCATGCCACCAAAATCTGAGGGGCGAGAGGCAGCGATGTTAATAACCACATGGCAGCAGCCACCATATGGACTTGGTTAAAGTGGTCACCTCTGGTGGCCAAAGCACATATATTTATGCATTTAAGCATTTCGTTCCCAGACATGACTGCTTTGTTTGACAGAAAAGGCTGCCTAAATTCCTTTTTATCATGTTTACAGCTTGGAACTTGGATATCACCATAATATCTAAGTTCAGAGCTTCCATACATGATGCAACAGTGTTTTCCATCACCCCACTATCAGAATAATAGAACACAGGATTCAACAGATCCGTGCTCTTTACTTGGGGATATTTAATAACGTGCATGCATATTTGAATATTTAAAAATTTAATCAATTCCATTTCAAAAGGCTATAGCTGCAAAGTTACATATTTTAATGAAGCTTAAATGTATATCAGTCCATTAAAAATCATGTACTCATCAACTAATTACTTATTAATATTTATTTATGTTTTGAGGCATTGAGTGAGCCATAAACATGATTACAAAGCAAACAAATATGTAGCTAAGCTAGCTCAAGGCTGATGTAGCTGATGCGCCTGAATAATGGGCCACTCAGAATATCTACAAGCACCTTTCCTGTCCCCAAAATGCCCTTTCAGCTTGCTACCACCAGGTGTATAACCACAGGTAGTCTTGACCTCAGCTGAGGTCTTGATCATGGAGTCCCTCCCACCACATAGGAAAGAACATAAGAAGAGCCTGTTGGATCAGACCAGTGGCCCATCTATGTATCAAAACTGATGTGATTGTTTGGCTCAGGGCCGGTCCTACCATTAGGCGGAGTGAAGCAATCACCTCAGGTGAGAGATGCTTTTAGATAGGGATGAAGACTAGAACTCCCCTTTTTCTTCCTCTAGACTTATACTCATCAGGTATGGTGGAGGAAGTAAGCCCATCATCATTGTTGAAGTAAGATTCTGTGCTCAATTTCTGTACATATATTATTAATAATAATAATAATATTTTTTTATTTATACCCTGCCCTCCCCAGCCAAGGCCGGGCTCAGAGCGGCTTACAAGCAATAATAAAAACAAGGTGAATGATTACAACTTAAAAACAAAAATAAAATACAACATTAAAATAATGAACATTAAAATATTAAAATGTAGCCTCATCGCAGGAGGAGAAGGAAGAGAAAAAAGAAAGAGAGGGAGGGAGGGAATCAAATTGGCTCCAAGCCAAAGGCCAGGCAGAACAACTCTGTCTTACAGACCCTGTGGAAAGAAATCAGATCCTGCAGGGCCCTGGTCTCATGAGGCAGAGCGTTCCACCAGACCGGAGCCAGTGTTGAAAAGGCCCTGGCTCTGGTTAAAGCTAATCTAACTTCCTTAGGGCCTGGGACCACTAGGGTGTTGTTATTTATGGACCTTAAGGTCCTCCATGGGGCATACCGGGAGAGGCGGTCCTGTAGGTACGAGGGTCCTAGGCCGTGAAGGGCTTTAAAGGTCAAAAGCAGGGTTAATTCTGACCCTGTACTCCACTGGGAGCCAGTGCAGCTTGAAAAGCACTGGGTGAATATGCTCCCATGGCAGAGACCCCGTGAGGAGCCTCACTGCAGCATTCTGTACCCACTGGAGTTTCTGGGACAGCTGCAAGGGCAGCCCCGCATAGAGCGAATTACAGTAGTCAAGCCTGGAGATGACCGTTGCATGGATCACTGTGGCCAGGTCAGGGCGGGAAAGGTAAGGGACCAACTGCTTGATGCGGCGAAGGTGGGAAAATGTCACCTTGGCTGTTGCTGTAACTTGTGCCTCCATGGAAAGGGAGCGGACAACATCTTGTTCTTTGCCTCAGGCAGCAACAGATATTTGGCTGGCCCTGAATGCAATATAAAACACAGTAGAGAAGGCATGGGTGGGGAATCTTAGTGCCAGGGGCCAAATGTGGTCCTCCAAGCTTCTCTTTGATCCTTGGGACTCTCTTTGGCAGTGTACTCTCTCTATATCACACCCCTCCCCAGTTCTGCTGCACACTCTCCTTGAATGCTTTCCCCTTCTGGAATGTGTCATTGAAATGTGATAATGCCCTCTTATTTGCTCTGACAGAGGACAGAAAGGTTTGTTTGCATGTGTAGAAACATCTTAGTTTTATATGGCTTCAGTACATCCTCCTGTACAAAAGAAGCACATCCACTGTTCCAACCACTTTTGCCTTTGGCCATGAAGAAATGCAGCTCAAAAAGAAAAAGTTCCCCCATCCTTACTATGATTTTAAAGGGTTTTTTTGTGCCTCTGTGTCTAATCTTAAATTAAAACAGGGGTCTGTGGACCCACTGGACTTTGCAGCAGAATGTTAGTTCTTTGGCGTCAGAGACACTAGCAATTCCCTTAAAAATATGGTTTTATTTTGAAATGCTTACGGTTTGACATTGTACAGGTTTTTTGTCTCTGCTCTGTGTTTTATATTATTTTAAAATAAAACTGGATAGGGAACCTTTGGTCTGTGGGCCAAACTTTGCCTGCCAGGCCTCATTTGACCCATGCGGCCATTGGGAGCAAGAAATAAACACAGTCTATACATGGCATCATACATGACAGCAGGCGTGGCCCAGGTAAGGTTAGGGCTTGGTGGAACAGTTGAGTGGTTTTCATTCATTGGAAACCACTTTGTCCTCCCAGCTCTGCTCTTTAAAGCCGCCCCATGCTGCTTAAGAGGGCTTTCAAACAGCCTCCTGCTGCACTTTGAAGTCTCAACAACTGGGGTTTCAAAGTGCAGCATCACCTGACATCACCATAATGCCAGGTGATTGCCAGGTGGGCAACCCACCCATCTGTCAAATTTGACCCACTGGGACTGGGGAGATAATGATATGGTGCACCCACCAGAAAAGGTTCCCCAATTGCTGAGTTTAAATTTCAACAGTGTGCTGGATATTGGTGAAAGAAAGGGTTTCTTTTATTTGGCTGTGTATCTACCACAGAGGAACAGAGGGAGGGGTGGCAGTGCCAAACACTGGATAAAAAAAAAAGTTTCAAGGCTGATGAAAATATTTCAAATAGGTATGCACTGATGAAGCCCTTCCATTTTGTTGGCTTGGTTGGGTTCAAACTTCATGCTATTTGGATGGTTTTTATTATGTGTTAATAACAGTAGTTAAAAAATATGAAGAAAATTACAACATGCAGCTATTTTATAATAAGCAGATGGAGGCTAGGCATGAATAGATTCCCAACTGTTCCTCATCAAGTCGAGGGTAGGAATAAACAGTTGCTTTGTACCAGCCTGCCATGGCATCTTGTTTCATACTTACAGGCTTACGGCTGTGTAACAGCAAAAAGATAATTGATTGCCAAACCATGTTCAGATTTGAATTGGAATACTATGGTTTGGAAGGGAGCTGGAACACGAAGCAGCATAGCGATGGCAGGAGAAGCGTGTTACAGTAAAAACGACCAATATGTTTCGCTTCTATGGAAACACTCAAGGTTAAAAGCTTAATCTTTTAAAGTCCCACATGTTCTAGACTTTAAAAACATCGATCCTTTTTTTCAAGCTGAATTTAGATATAATTGGGTTGGGGGTTTCTGTTGCTCAGTTCTGAATTTGTGAATCTCCTGTTTTTGTCGTGTTGCACAGAGGGCCAGTGTGGTGTAGTGGTTAGAATATTGTGTTAGGACCTAGGAAACCAGGGTTTGAATCCCCACTTGGGCATGAAGCTCACTGGATGACTTTGGGCCAGTCACTGCCTCTCAGGCCAATTTGTCTCACGAGGTTCAGATCAGATTCAAACTACAACAGCAAGTTTGAATACAGGTTTTCCTTGGCAAATCACACCATGCCTAAAACAAAATAAAAGTTCAGGAGAACTGGATAAAAATCACGTGAAGCTTCGCAGCGTTGTTGTGAGAATAAAATGGGAAAGGAGGCGAACCACGTGTGTCAACTTGAGTGCCTTGAAGAAATTGTGACAGAACAATGTAGTGATAAATAAATATAAAAATGTATCTTCCTGGATGCCATGTGCTACACAGGGAAGTTCTCTCCCTCCAGTGTATGGAAACTAGCCAAGTTCCAGTCAAGCCAGGGGCCTATGCTGTGTGTGTTCATTATTACCCTGCTGGAGGGGGAAAACCCACATCAGAGGATGCAATCAGCCTCAGCTTTTGAGAAGCACAATCCCGCATAATCAGAATCTCAACACCTTTGCTATGCAATCAGTTTGTTTGTTTGTTTGTTTTTCCACTTCCACCCTATACTTCAACTCAGGAAGAGCCCCAAGACAGCTAACTGTTGGGATACTGCCAGGGAGATAAAGTCCATCATGGCCCCCAAGCCGGCTGCCGGACGATCCATCGATCTCCCGTAGACACGCAGTATCAGCAATTAGCGACATGAGCTCCAGAACATTCTAGAGCCGATGCACACTCTTTATCAGCAGATATGCACAGCCAAAAGTTGCACTCAGGAAAGCATTATTTACAAGTTTTATTCAGCGTTGATCAGAACAAAGAAAGCCATGACTGCCTGCATCAGTGTCTCCAACACAGAGAGGGAAACGAAAGCAATAGGAAACATAAACATCCTGTGAAGGACTTCCGGCGAGGCAGCATGGCGGCTGCAACAGCAGAAAAGAGCTCCTGAAGCCAGCCAGAGTAAAAGGCTCTGTCTGACCGATTCCTGGGCTTCCAGGACTGCTGCTGCCAGCTCTGCCAACTGAGAGGAATTGGGGGTGCCTTTCAAAGGAACCAAAACACCCCCCCACGACCCTGATTGAGCCGGAAAGGCACCCGACCCCCCCACCCCCCCAACAGCCGAGAGGAGCTCCAAATCCAGGAAGACAGTGGAGCTAACACAGAGAGGGAGAAAAAGAAAAGGGGGAAAGAAGAAGAAAAAGAAAGAAAAAGGAGCCCTAACTTTACTTTACCGCTGCTGCCCCCATCTCTGCCGACAAAGAAGAGGGGAGGTAGGTGAGCACGGAAGGCAAAAGAGGCTCCGAAAACACGTGGCTGAGCCGACTGGAGCCTACCCCTCCAGCTGCAAAGCCGCATGACAAAGGAGATAGCAGAAAAGAAAGGAAGAAACTACCCCCTTCTTTTCTCCTTTTTTTTTTAAAAAAAAATCTCTTTTTAACTCCTTCCTACCCCTCCCCTTTTTTTTAAAAAAAGAAATTCTTTTTTATTCCCCCCCCCATATACCTACTTTCATCATTTTTCTTTTTAAAAGAGGGGCCACTGCTGCTGCAGCCACCCTTTATTTGAATCTTTATTTTTATTTCTATCTTTTCTACACACTATTTAAAGACACACTTTTCCACACACACACACCCTCAATTTAAACCTCATTTTATTTTCACCTCAAACTCCCCTCTTAAGAATTAAAATGGCAGTACCCAGAAGACAGCCCTGAACCATCACAGGCCACTTCCTGGGACTGCCACTTCGCCCCAGACTTTCCACTCCCTTTTACCTATCCTCTTTTACCTATACTTTACTCATTTTTTAAAAAAATAATAATAAAAAGCTCTATCTATCTATCTATCTAAAGACAACCCTACTTTTTTTTTTACCTTTAATTCTCATTTTTATCTTTTACCCGTACATTTTTAATTACTTTTTTACAAACAAAAAATAATAACAATAATTAGGGGAAAATATTATTATTTATCTTTTTCTTTTTTAAAAAAAACCACACATTTCCCCCCCTCTCTCTTTTTAAAGCCCTTTCTTTTCTATTTGTTGGCTTGTTTTTGAGGGGGGGATCTTTTGCCCCCAGCTACGACCACCACTCTCTTTTAAAACAAAAATTTCCTCCATATCACTGCTATTGTTATTGATACTCTCCCCCTCAACTCCCCCCTCTTATTTTTCTCTCCCATTTTGCTCTCCCCTCTCTCTCTTCACCCCTCCTCATTTTTTCCCTTTATCCCACCTTTCATTTTCCATCCCCAATTTTGTTTTCTATCCCTTTTATTTTTTAAAATCAACCCCCTTTTTAGCCTGTTCGTCAGTTTGTTTTTGAGAGGGGAGCCCTTCCCCCACCCCCTCTTTTAAAATAAGACTTTCCCCCATACCATTGCAGCAGCTCACCCTCTCTCCCTCCTCCCCTCTCCCCCTCTCTTTTCTTCTCCTTCCTTTTCCCACCCTTCCCCCTCCTCCTCTCCTTTTCTCTCCCTCCTCCCTCTCTCCATCCCCCCTTCCCCTAAAGGAAATACATACACACATTCATATCACCCTATCATAATTTGCCCCCCTCATACTATAGCTAAAACTACTGCTGCAATCCAATACCGCTGATATTACTGTACTATCTCTCCTCACTCTTTCAACTCTCTTTTTGTCTCTCTCTCTCTCTTCTCTTTTACTCCAATCTCCCCTCTCCCCCCGCCTCCCCCCTTCTTCCTTCTTTCTTCTTCTTCTTCCCTTTTCTCCTTCCACCCTTTACATATAGCCTATCTGTCTGTCTCTGTTTCTAAGCGCACTCCCAACCCCAATTTCCACCTTAACTGGACCCCAGTACCCCTTTTGGGTATATACAACCCCCTCCTAAACAAATATTTCCCCTGGCCCCACCCCTCTAATCTCTTGCATCTCTACCTGCTAACCCCCCTCCCTTTATATGAACTGTCTGTCCATTAGTCTACCCATCTCTGCTTACCTGCCCCCCCAAGCCTCGGCGGCATCGCTGAGGCAACTACAGAAAACCTAAGAGAAGTTCTTAAAACACAGGCTAGAAGTGACACAAATGACCACCTAATCCAAATGCTCTGTACAGCCACCAGCCAACAAAGCCTGATCAGCTCAGCAACGCAACAATACCCAGGAATCACCACTGCCACAACTCCTAACCACCACACGCCCTACCCCAAGAGGACGCCAAGCCAACCTCAAACCAAAACTATCAGGGAGACTGAGATGACACCAACCAGGGAGATGGCAAACAATGCTAAGATGGTAACTCCCCTTCAAGATGATGACCACCCAATAACGAAACGAGATCTGAGGGAAATGGAAGCAAGATTAGAAGCACGATTAGAAGAAACACTGAAGGCCACAATGGCTCCCATGCAGGTACTAATCAACAATCTAACCTCCAAAGTGGAAGCTCTAGAGAACAAAAACCAAATGCAATACCGGGAGGAGAACGCACGTGTGAACAAGAAACTGGACGAACTGGTAAACCAAATGGAAGCAGAACACAGAGAGATGAAAATTAAGCAAGCGGACCTCGAAGACCGCAACAGACGTTGTAACATCCGCTTCCGCAACTTTCCTGAAAAAACAGAGGAGAAAAGCCCAGCAGACCTAATTATACGCTGGCTGAAAAACACAATCCCAAGCCTGAAACTTGAGGCAGATGACTTGGAGAGGGCTCACAGAGCCCTAAAACCTATGCCAAAACCCAGCGCCCCCCCAAGAGACATCATTGTATGCTTCACACGCTACAAAAAGAAGGAAGAGATATGGCACCAACTCAGAAACTCAAGCAACCTTCGATATGGAGAAACCCCCATTCTGGCCTTACAGGACCTGTCTCAGGATACCCTAAACCAGAGGAAAAGCCTGCGCCCATGCACCCAGCGTCTCCAACAAGCAGGGATCAAATACCGATGGGGCTTCCCCTTCCGCCTCATTGTAACAACCAACACAACACAACACATGGCTACCAACATACCTGAGGCCCTGCAACTACTAAAGAACCTTGAACTCGACCTCCCACCAGAATGGCAACGGACAAACCCACCAAGCGACAACCACGAGGAAACAACAGCAAACAACTGGACAATGGTACAGAAGAAAAAGAAACAACAGAAGCGGCACAACAACGCAAACCAATACAGGCAAGCATCATGCTCAGAACCGTCCCGCCGGCCATACGACACAAGAAACCAGACCAAGATCAACCAAACCAATTCATCGCAGATGGACAACCCTACAACAACAACAGCCACACCTTCAACACCCCTATACTCCGTACTAGGGAAAAACAAATCTTCCAACCTTAATAACACAACCCACAATCAGGCTAAAATCTGATACCCAACCAGCATTATGGTGGCACCAGAGCGTACCAGCACCCACATCCCCACACCAACACACCAACAATGTTGCTCATAACACTGGCAACATTGCTTATGAACCTTATACCTGACAGCGACGCTACAAAGTCACTTCACACTGTCTCGCTGATCACCCCCTATTGCAAACAACAGGGGGGATGGCCTTTCCTTGAACATGGCCTTCCACACCAGCTGAGAACTAGGACCAACTGGCTAAATGCCAGATGGCCTAAAATACGCCAAACAAACACCTATATGATTACATATAGGAAACTCTCTACAACTTACCCCCTACTCTTTAACCCAAATCTTACTCTAATCCCATTACCCCCCCACCCACCACACCCTAGGTCAGCGCAACCCCACTGGTTCTTTAAACAACACGAAGAGAGAGACACAAGACAACCTGAACGGGTTGGCAGGGAATCGCCCCACATAATAGATAAGCAAGATGGCTAACCTAAAAGCAATCACATTAAATGTGAGGGGGCTGGGAAACCCCATCAAAAGAAAACGCATCACCTCATACATAAACACCATGAAACCACACATCACCTTCCTACAAGAAATACACAACCCACCCAAAGGCAGCAAACTCCTGAGCGACCCCCGTTTCAGTCAACAGTGGGTCGCACAAGGCTCAGGGAAAGCTCGCGGTGTAGCCATAATACTCAGTAGAGACCTGAACTTCACTGCCACAACAGTCCTCAAGGACAAAAAAGGCAGATTCATTTTCACTAAAGGGACACTTGATGGCAAAATCAAACTGACAATCGGCTCCATATATGCCCCAAACACGAAACAATTAGAATTCTTCCAAAAGACCCTAAACAAATTCCTCTCCTTCTCTGAAGGGGAAGCAATCCTAGGAGGGGACCTCAATCTAAATATGAAAGGTTTATCCCTGAAAGATATCCACCCCACAACCCCATGGGCAACCTTCCTCCGAAGGAAACCCCCAACAACTAGGAACTCTTACAAGTTACTAAAAATGCTAAAAAACAGGGGTCTCTATGACATTTGGGGTGAGCAAAACCCGGGAGACATCAGCCATACATTCCAATCGGGACGCCATGATACAGTGTCCAGACTAGACAGCATTCTACTCACACAGGGTCTGATTCCCTCAGTGGAATCAACAAACATAGGTAACATTAAAATCACAGATCACGCCCCAGTAGAAGTCATCATTAAAATAGGAGAAGGAACACAAACCACCCCATCATGGTCCTTCAGCCCCATCCTAACTACAAACAAACAAATTAGAGAGAGTCTCACAAAAACCCTCCAAAACTACTTCAAGGAAAATGATGTAAACAATATAACAACCCCCCTCCTATGGGACGCAATGAAAGCGGTCACCAGAGGAGCTTGCATAAAAGAGAAAACATTCCTTAAAAAACAAACCTCCTCAAAAATTAGCAAAATAGAACAAGACATCACAGCCCTCTCATCACGCTACAAACAAACAGGATCTAAAAAACTCCTCAAACTTATAGAACAAAAAAGGAGAGAACTAGACTCCCTAGAAATTAACAAAACAATGATCAACATTCTATACTCTAAACAACGCTTCTACGAATATGGAGGGAAAAACTCCAGATTACTAGCAAATAGATGTAGGAAAAAAGCACTCAAAACAAGAATACACTGCATCACCAAAAAAGACGGCAACATAACATTCTCCCCCAAAGAAATAATCTCAGAATTTGCAGAATTTTACTCCAACCTATACACCTCCCATAACCCACCAGAGAAGGAAATTGAAAAATTTCTAGCAGGACTGACCATGCCTACCCTAACTGATGAGGAACAGGAATTCATGGACAGCCCTATCACCCCAGAGGAAATAGATGCGGTCCTCAAAAAACTGAAACCACATAAAGCCCCAGGCCCAGACGGCTTCACAGCAGAATTCTATAGGAAATTTAAAGAACCCTTGATGCCCTACATGACCTGCCTATTCAATGACATCATAAAAGGGGGCCCCATCCCCAAAACCTGGACCCACTCCAAAATAGTCTCCATCCCAAAACCACTAAAAGACAGCCTCAAAGTCGAATCATACCGCCCAATCTCATTAATAAACCAAGACTACAAGATATTCACATCAATCTTGGCCAACCGCCTAAAAATCTTTCTACACAAGTTAATAGCCCCAGACCAGACTGGCTTTGTCCCTGGCCGCAATATAACAGACCCCATCAGGAAACTACTGAACCTGATCGAACACAGCAAGGCAACCAAACTCCCATTGACAATTATGTCCCTAGACATCCTCAAAGCCTTTGATTGCGTAGAGTGGAAATACATATTAGCAGTACTAACTAACATGAAATTTGGCCCCAACTTCCTACAAATCCTCAAACAGATATACTCCCAAGCCTCAGCAAAATGCAGAACTAACAATATGGATTCTAATACTATAGCTATCCAAAGAGGCACGAAACAAGGATGCCCACTGTCTCCCTTCTTATTTATCCTGGCTCTGGAACCCCTAGCAATCCGCATCCGAGCAGCCACAGACATCAAGGGAGTGGAAATAAAAGGCAGAACCTATAAATTAGGGCTCTTTGCAGATGACCTAATGGTCACAACACCAGACCCCATAAGCACAGCAACCTCCCTAATCAGAGAACTCAACACATTTGCAGTGGTGTCAGGCCTACAGGTAAATTTTACAAAGTCAGAAGCTATGTGCTTCAACACCCCTCCTCACACCCAAAAAGAACTCATGAAGGTCACCAAAATAAAACTTTGCCACACCAAGTTCAGATACCTAGGGGTACAAATAACCAGAAACCTCAATAAATTGTACCTCCAAAACTACAAGCCCCTGTGGCAACAAATTAACAAAGACCTAAAGAGATGGAATAACATGAATTTCACTCTCTCAGACAAAATAGCCATGATCAAAATGATCACACTCCCAAAATTAACCTACCTATTCCAAACCCTCCCAATCTGGATCCCCTCAACCCAACTTCGCAGTTGGCAGAGAAAACTACACTCTTTCATCTTCTCACAGAAAAAACCAAGAATAAGCCCCAAATACCTGCACCTCCCCACCTCAGAAGGAGGATGGGGAATCCCCAACATAGAAGCATATTACATTGACAACCAAATACGCCATATAATCCCATATATACTAGAAGATGAGACAAAACAATGGGTACACCTAGAGAGGGACACAATTGAAAACACCTGCACCACAACATACCCACTCCTCCCAAACAAACTTAAGAAAATTCCCACAACACTTAACAGGTACACACAGACCATGCTCAAAGCATGGAAAACACAAATAGGCAAACTATCCCCAACCCCATCCCCACTAATCCCCCTGGCGTACCACCCATTATTCCACCATGCAGCACAAAACCTCCAGATAAAAACCTGGCGAGCCAAAGGCTTATATCGCCTAATAGACTTTTATAAAAATAACAAACCCCTGTCAACACAAGAAATACAAGACAAACTAGAAGACACCCAAATGCCCTGGTTAACACAACACCAACTACACGCCCTCTTAAACAACCCAACAGTAAAATCAGCAGCAACTAGGCCCCTGACAACCTTCGAAAACCTCCTCCTAACAACAAAGGGAAACGGTAAAGGGACGGTATCCGCAATATACAAAATAATACTCCAAAATCCCGCAAATCCCCTAGACGCAATCAAAAAACAATGGGAGAATGACATAGGCTATGAGATTAACCCCACTCAATGGACCAGAATGTGGTCTAACCCCCCCTTTAAATCCATATCAACGAAAAGAAAAGAACTCACACTGAAACTCACCTACAGGTGGTACCTAACACCAAGGAAACTAGTGCTAATACACCCAGGAACCTCACCAAAATGCTGGAGAGGGTGCACCTCTACAGGCACATACCTCCACATGTGGTGGGAGTGTCCCAAAATCCAACTATTCTGGACGACAGCCATACAAGAAATATGTACAATAACTAAGCAAGTAATAGACATCACCCCAGAATTGGCCCCACTAAACATCTTCCAAGACAACAGTGCCCATTTACACCACAAAGAACTCATAACCCACCTGCTCTCAGCAACCAGAAACACCATAACCAGACACTGGAGAGACCTGTCAGGAGTAAGCATGGGCCAATGGTACCAAATAGTATGGGAAACAGCCCCACTAGAAAAATTAACTAATAAACTGAAATTGACACGGGGACAAACAGAAGAAGACACCTTCACCCCGGTATGGCTCCCCTTTATTACACACACAGCCCAACAGGACATTGACAATAATCCACCAACAGCATACAAATCAATATGGCTAACCTGATCCAGAACACCCACCCACCTCACTCACACACGAAAACAAAGATCACCACAGCCAATCACAAGCAAACAATCACACCCTAGGGCAACCCCAACCTCTCTCACCACCAAAGGAACACAAGCAACGCTGACACCAAACTCTACATACATTAAACATAATAGAAACACCGCCACCCAACCCCACCCTCATCCATCTTCCCTCTCTCCACCCCCCTTTTCTTCTCTCTTTCTTTTTTCTTCTCCCCCTAATGCCTCAACAAATGAAATGGATTTGTAAAAATGTTACATGAAAAAAACAAACCAAAAACGAGGCACTACACTTCTGTAAAACAAGAAAATCCTTAATAAAATATTTTAAAAAAAATAAGTAGCAGCCTGGAAGATAATTAATCTCCTATCTGGTGGCAGCGAAGATCTCAAGGCAGGACGAGAGTGGAGGCAAGCGGTGGGGTGCACTCCATTGCAGAGTGCACTCCCTTCCTCAGATGGCATGGGACCCAGTCAATTTAAGCCCACAATTGAATCTGGATCTTTGCTGGAGCAACATTCATTTATAGCTCCACTTGGAGCTGTGCATGGTGCTGCTCTCCTGCCTGGACCCTCACTTGGCTTTTCTAGTTGTTCCTGTGGATTCTATCTGGAATGAGACAACAGCAGCAAAGCATGAGTTCATAAGCCTCTTGCTATTTCATACCCAGCTACTGAAACCTTGAGTTGATGGGCAGGTTGTTGTTGTTGTCGTTCTTGTTGTTGTTGCTGCTGCTGCTGTTGTTATCTTGGTTTTCTTTGGCACCACAGTTTTCTCAGTTGGTCATGATTTTTCCTATTCCTTTCTGATGCTGTTTTAAATTTCTTCCCGATTCCATGCCCATGCTCATATTTTATAGCATTAAGAAAATATCTCTTCCCTACACTGCCTGTATTGTTAACGGAAAGTAATAAAAACATTAAAAATGAAAAAAAAATAAACATCCTGTGAACAGGAAATACGCAGACTCTGTGACTCACAGCCTGCTCCCTTTTAAGGTGGAACGGAAATATCCTAACACTAACAACACTGTGGTTAATCTACTTCATTTTACAACCCAGTCCTGTAAAGGGAGATCATATGCCTAGTTAAGGCAGGTATATGTTGCAATGTTCAGCTTGTTCTCCCTGAATTGGTGTTCTGATGCAGATGGAGATGAGCATCTCCACCTAGAGCCACTAGCCACATAAACTGAAGCATAAGTAGACCTGAGCTGGGGTCAAAGCCGTTTAATGGACCACAAATATTTTTATGCCTTCTGACTTGTCTTCTCCCAGTTAATCCTCCTGGATGCTATTTTAGCTGCTCCATTACCCAGTTCTGCCCTTTACCTTCCCTCCTGACTTGTGAATTTTATTTGCAAGCACTCTGGGGAGGGACTGTGCATCTACACTCCATAAATCATTTACTACACTACCGGCACTGGATGAATACGAAGAGAGTCAAAGGGGGATTCCACATTTGAAAATTGCTCTGAGAATATTCGGTGATGCAGTCAAAACACCACTTGTAAAAGAATGAGAAGGATACCTCCAGTGTCAAAGGCAGTATGTTTCCAAATGTCAGGAATCGTAGGTGGACAGAATGCTGTTGCTTTCAATTCCAGCTTGCTGGCTTCCCTTATACATCTAGTTGGTCATTGCAAGAACAGGCTGAAGGTCTAGGTGGGCCATTGGTCTGATTCAGCAAGCTCATCTTATGTTCTTATATCAGTAGAAAGTTGTGAGTAATTAATTCAAGTAAGATGTGGAAATATGCAGCCCCAGATTCTGACACCATAAATGTTGTGGTTCGAGGACCCGATCCCCGCGTAGTGGAATGAAAACACAAGGACACGTGATATAAGGTTAATGGGCAAGAAAAGGCCACAACTTTATTGATTACAGCATGTGAGAAGGTATTGGCTTAGGCATTGGATTACGTCAGCTGACTCCACCCCCTCAGAGAGGGGTGAGTCTAGAACAGGGGGGTTTATTCACCAGTAGGTGGAGCCTGTTGATGCTAATCCAACTATAAGCTCTCCCCTGATGTCACTGAGGGTCGTGCCATGGCCTCCCGCCACACAGGCATCGGACAGAATACACGACCGCCGGATTCCTTTAACGGAATACCCAAAATGGAAGGCGCAGGCAATGGCCACACCTAGCCCTTCGACACACCACAACACATTATTCCAATGCCTAACCTACCCACCAATACCACGAAAGTTGTGTCGATTGCTACGAGGTAGGCGAAAAAACCAAAAAGCCTAATGCCAAATGGAAAAATTCCTACCAGGCCCCCCAGACAACCAGGGCGAGCAACCTAAGGTCCATAGCAAGGCCAAAAGAAAACTGAGACCCTGAGTTCTAAGGGAGTGGAGGGTGGGTGACTCGCGACGGGACGACGAAAAGTGAGGCCGGAAGGCTGGTGCTGCAGCAATTTAGGCTGCTAAACACGCCCCCTCGCAGGCACCTGGTTGGGTGCCTGCCTGTGGGCGTGGGCGCCAGCCAGGTGAGTGGGAGGCAGGGGGCTAACGCCCCCTGCTTGAGGCGGAGTCCGGCTCCCGCCCACAACCACTCCCCTCTCTTGCAGGAGGAGAGTCTTTCCCCAGTACTATTATTTTTTCTTAAAGGGAGCTTTTCACAAGGACCTTTCTCTACAGTTCACCGTGAGATGATGTCTTCAGATGCCCACTACATCACAGCACGCGTCAGACACACCAGTTATCTGGGCATACTGTTCCTCCTCTAGCTTTTGACCATTTCCCACAGTCTCAAGTAGCCCAAGTTCAATCAATCATGAGCCTGTTGCAGAACCAAAATGTAGACCATTGGTAGGCAAACTAAGGCCCAGGGGGCAGATCTGGCCCAATTGCCTTCTAAATCTGGCCCGTGGATGGTCCGGGAATCAGCATGTTTTTACATGAGTAGAATGTGTCCTTTTATTTAAAATAAATCTCTGGGTTATTTGTGGGGCATAGGAATCCGTTCATTTTTTTTCCTTTCAAAATATAGTCCAGCCCCCACAAGGTCTAAGGGACAGTGGACTGGCCCCCTGCTGAAAAAGTTTGCTGACTTCTGACGTAGACTATGTACAACAATTCCAAGCAGCCGCCACATAGCAAGATGGCAATCAATCCAGGTTTTGCTGTGGTACAGCCCCACCCACAATCTCAAGCGTATTAGCATGCAACCTATTTTTATTTATTTTTCCATAATCCATCACAAAAACCTGGCAATGTAGCTACCCCTGACACAAACTAATAATAAAATACAGTTACAGTCATACCTTGGAAGTCGAACGGAATCTGTTCCGGAAGTCTGTTTGACTTTCAAAACATTCATAAACCAAAGCGCAGCTTCTGATTGGCTATAGGAAGCTCCTGCAGCCAATTGGAAGCCATGGAAGCCCCATCGGACGTTCAGCTTCCAGTCACTTTCTGGGTTTGTGGTATTCAGGAGCCAAAACGTTCAGGAACTAAGCTGTTCGAAAACCAAGGTATGACTGTACTAGGGGGCAATCTTATGATAAATTGTTATTACAAAAGAAAAAACCTATGGAAAATTGCTTAGAATTTCTTTTGCTCTCCAGCGCCATCTGATGTTGCATATTCATAACGCATTCAAAGCGCTGGTTTTTTTACTGATGTAACTTAGTCCATGATTCTATGGCTCACCTACTTGAGTCTACTTAAGCTAGGCTACAGTGTGTCCCTTTTATCCATGTCTATATTAATGTAATTAATTGTATTATACACTGTGGTGCAGATCAATTATTCCATGTACAGCTAGGAGGTGATAATTGAAAAGCTATGCTTTCAACTAACTGTGTTTTTTTAAAATTGGCGCTGGTGGTGGAGAATCCATTCACAAAGCTTCAAACTTTAATAACGAAGTCTGAAAAAAAGATTCTGAGCCGGTGTTCCCAAAGCATCAAATCATCATTCACATGTTTTTCATTTCCAAAAACCCTGCCCAGAGCAGACTCCTTTTTGGGCCACCATTAGCTTAACAAAAATACCTTTGGAGTCAAATGCCTTCTTGTCTCTCTTACGGAACATGAAGCTGAAAATACCTTTTCCTGGAGTGACTGATTTTGCTGGACAGAACTGTGAGTTCAATTCGATCATTACACACTAGCATTCATATCTGGCATACCAAGACTAATTCACCAGCACTGGAATTATCAACACATTGTACGGTCTGCTTGGAAACATCTATTTCGATCAGCATCACATATCTAGGGAAGTAGCCAAGAATAATATAGACAGTCAGAAGACTGTAATATTCGCTTTGCTGACAGAAAACCACAGAACCTCTAACATCTGCTTTTCTTCTGTCCGGGCTATCTAGATTTATTACCTTGGCTTCCAGGTGTGCGCCATTTCTTGTTACTCTTTGGTGTTTAAGGCTCATATGTAATATGTTTCCAACCACATCAGAATGACGTGCTTGTTCACTTTGGCATTCAGTTGGAGACCAAAGGAAAGGGGAGCTGGGGCAGGGAGGGGGTGAAAGGATTCTGCAAAGAAGAGCAAAATAGGTGAATGGTGTTTGCTGTACAAGGAATCAAACTCAATGGAAATGTCAAGAACAGAAAAACATGTGTGATAGGAATTTTGAGGTCTTAGATATATGGTAATGCTCATAAGTGTACCAACCAAGCACGTACGTAGATCAGCACAGGAAGACCGACCTGGAACCATTTTGATTCCTAAGCTGAGCAAATGTTTTCTCTGCAAGGTCAAAGTGCGAAACCTCCCATTGTCTTTTCCTTCACAAATTCTGTCTTAAGGGCACATTTAAGATATGAATAGGGTGTGAGCCTGTGACCTGGCCCAGGAACTAAGTATTTATCACTACAAAAGACTGGCCAGGCTCCCCAGGCAATCCAATCAAGTAACCTGCCAGACAGGAGATAAACAACGACAGGAGAAAAACAACATTCAAATTTCTATTTAGACCGCCTTTTTGCGATGTAGGTATGATGTATCTGAGGGGTGGTCTTAGGTTACACCCCTTCTGTGATGTATGTATGATGTTTCTGGGGGTGGTCTTGATCTACAGGGTGGCAATTTCAAAAGTCTTTATAAGGCCTTGCAGGCCATTTTTCTGGGTTCCTCCTCTTTCCTGCGGGTGAGGGGAGCACCCTGTTGCAACAGATCAATGAAGATCAAGCTTACTAGCTGCTTTGCTTCTCAATATTCTCTGGTTGGCCTCTGTTATTTTTCTCCTACCAGTAGGGAACCTATGGAAGGACTCTATATGGGCTTTTCAATACCCCATAAGGGAAAAGGGCAATTTTTGTTTACAAGACATGAAAAATAGAGGTCTAGAAGAACTATTACATTTTAGAAGAAAAAGGTTGGTGGAATCAGCTTGGCTTCCACAAGGCCATGTCCTGTCTAGCTAAACTTTTAGTGTTCTTTGAGAGTGTCAGTGAATGTAAGGATGGGCTGATCCAGTCAACACTGTGTGCTTGGACTTTCAAAAAGCTTTGACAAAGTACCTCACCCAAAACTCCCGAATAAGATTAGCAGTCATAGGATAAGAGGAGAGGTCCTCTTCCGGATTAGTAATTTATTGGTGAGCAGGAAGCGAGAATAGCAATAATTTGGCAATTCTCACAATGGAGGGATGTAAGAAGTAAAGTGCTCCAAGCATTAGTGTCGGGACCTGTGCTTTTTAATTCTTTGCCCCTGGAGTTAGAGTTGAATGGGGAAGTGGGCAGGTTTACTCATAACACCAAATTGTTCATGGTGGTAAGAACAAAAAGGAATTATGAGGACTTCCAGAATGATATCTCCAAACTTGGCAAATGAACAATAACATGCAATTCTATGTCAGCAAGTATAAAGTGATTACACATTCAGGCAAAAATCCACATATATACTAATTTGGTCTCAACACGAACAAAACCTTGGGATTTTGGTGAATAGGTCAATGAAAACGTTGAGTTGTTGTTTGACTGCTGTAAAAAAGGTAAATTCCATGTTAAGGATTACTAGCAAATGAAAGCAAAATGAGCACAATGTTTACATACAAATCTGTAAGCAAAGTTACATAAATAATGCAGATGGAGTCTGGAGAGAAAATAAATACTGATAATATTTTACTGGTGGAACAAGACAAAAACAGTGTATAATTTGAGGAGAAAGGAACAGAAAAGTTTTGTCTTTCTTACATTAGCTTGGGAGAACATTCAGCTAAACATACAGGAGAAAACTCTCTCAAAACTACATAGCCAATCAGGACACATGCTACCTCAATGAATATCACATCACCTTGGCCGGTTGTTAAGCAACAGCTCCATGACCACCCATCTTGGGGAGCTGACTAACACTGAGCAGAATTAACCCCTTAAGTTACCAAATGAATGATCCCTGCTGTTGCACTTCCAGCATAAACTACAGGGTGAGTGTTTTAAAAGAGTCCTCGTGGAACATGTATACACTGTATCCACAGGGCCTCTTTTAAAGGACTCACCCTGTATATAGACACAATGAAGAAATAGTGGCCAACATTTCACTGAGCTGCTAAACTACTTCAGCTTTCAGATGAGGGCTCCCTGAGTGAATGTTCCTCCATATGAAACAAAGTAAAACTCCTATTCATATTAAAAAACAGATGCCAGGTAAAATAATTTTAGCCTTGCATATTGCCAGATATATTAGTTTTCTATGTGCAGGTACCGTAATTATTGCTTTTAATAGAAGCACATTCAGTCATATTCCAACCAGCCTTCGGATGTTGTACAGCCCAAACTCTGGCTTGCCACCTCAGTAAAGAAAAAAACACAACTAGGCCAACAACTTTCAGAATTGTTAAAATTAAAATTAAGTATTGCCTTTAAAGCACATTTGCAGAAGGTGCTTGGCTCACGTGTTAGTATAAGTCGCCAGAGTAAGGTGGGTGGTTGGAGAGGATGTAAAAGTGAAATAGCAGTAGAATTATACCTCGTGGTTGACATCATTTTTCATATGGCAGTTGAAAAATTCCTAGAAGGGGAGAGCCAAAAAGAAGTGCCAGCATGCATAAGCTTGTACAAACTCCAATACATCCTGGAATCTTCTATTTCTTCCAGTTCATCATCCAAATGGTGGCGTTGGGATGGGAATACAAGAAGGGAACTTAGGGTACCATCACTAAGCTTCCTCTAGTAACAATTTTGACTTAACTTTTCCTGGTCCATTGCTTTTCACAACCTTGATTCATTCTAAATGGAGATCCCAACATTTTCATAATTTGGTGATTGGGTGAAAATGCATTTAATTTTAGGGGATAGAAAAATGTATGTCCCAATTTCCTAATGCCTGTGTGGCACTCATGGTGAATTATATCTATCTATATCTATAACCATAGCTATATCACTCTATAGTACTACATTTAAAATGCATGAAATACACACCGAGAATACGTATTTTGAAAGCAACAAAGGGTGAGATTACAGATAAAAATGGCCTTCACAGATCAGGCAGAAGCTTGCCACAATGAAAAGGTCAGTGAAAAGGTCAGGTCTGTATGGCAAACTCCTTTACACAAGTTGCTTCCACTCAGAAACAGGTTCAACCAGTTCTCTGATTTGCGGCGGAGGAGCAGGATCAGACCCCCTTGCCATGAACGTAAGGCAACACCAATTGTTCAGCTGAGGGTTGCATTCTCTCTGGGCTTATCTGTTATGGGCCAAATATTGGTGATGGGCAGGTCCTGGGGTCTAAAGTGGGCAGTGCCAGTGCTCAAATTGGATGGTGGGCCTAACCCCTTTTCTCTTTCTCCCCTCTTGTTTCCTTTCTTGATAACTACATGAAATTAGGCATAGAGGGGCCTTATATTTTCATCCCTAAAATGGGTGTGGGTGTTGTATTATGTGAATCATGAAGAGGCCTCCATGTGGAGTGGAGACCGTATGCTTTGGAATACCAGCACATTAAGAAACGACAAAGTCAATGCAGTATCAGTAACAATTAGGCAGTGAATATCCATAAACATCTGCACTTAAAATTAGCGGACTCCATCACACAAGTGTCTGGCCAGTATAAAAATAAATGCAACCACCTCACCAAAACGGTGTCCCTTACCTCTTCCCCTCCACCTCCCATTGTCTAGACTCTCATTGTCTCAAGCAAACAGCTGATATTTCAAACTGCAGTTCTCAATAAATCCCAGACCAACTTATGTAATCAGTAATGGCAGACCCTCCAAGTTGTTCCTATTTTCCAGGGATGTTCCTGATTTAGAGAAGCTGTCCCGATTTCTAATTTGATCCTGGAATGTCCCACTTTTCCTTGGTTGTCCCTATTTTCATTGGAGAAATGTTGGAGGGCATGGAGTTTTCCGACCCCCAAGCTGTCTGAAGGCAGTCCTGTTTAGGGAAGTGGTTTTTTGTTTTGTTTTGTTTTTTAAATTTAATGTTTTATTATGTTTGTATATATGTTGGAAACTGCCCAGAGTGGATGGGGCAACCCAGTAAGATGTGTTGGGGTAAATAGTAAAAATATCATTATGGGATGTCCCTATTTTCATCAGAGAAATGTTGGAGGGTACATAATGGTTTGTGGATGCAATACAGTGGTACCTTGGGTTACAGACGCTTCAGGTTACAGACTCCGCTAACCCAGAAATAGTACCTTGGGTTAAGAACTTTGCTTCAGGGTGAGAACAGAAATTGCACGGTGGCAGTGGGAGGCCCCATTAGCTAAAGTGGTGCTTCAGGTTAAGAACAGTTTCAGGTTAAGAACGGACCTCCAGAACGAATTAAGTTCTTAACCCGAGGTACCACTTTACAACCGTGTCCTTCCACTATCAAAATGGACGCCACTGGTGGAACTGAGGGTCCATCTTCCTCTGCAGTGTGTGCCCTAAAATTCTGCCATGGAAAAGCAGTTTTGTTTTTTTTTTGGTAGGGTTACAGTAGACTTCAGGGATGAAGAGAGGAAAAGGAAGTCCCATGGTTGAAGCAGAAGTCTGCGCATGCAATGTTGGATGTCACTCATTATCATTTTTCTTTTAAATAAACCACCCGGAAATGTTTCATAGAAATGCAATATAGGGATACAAAACAAAACTAACCTCCCCACCACCACATTTTTATAAATTAATAAATTTATAGATACAGGCAGATAGGGCATTATTCTAAAACATGTCAAAAGGATACCATAACATATTTCATAATTCTTGAGTTTCTACCCTTGCTTGGCATGGTCCACTGCTTTTGGACACCAGCTAAAGGCATGAGGGCAAGGACAGCTTGAGCACCTGGCAGGTGAGTGTGAAGGGAATAAGGAAGTAGTTGTTGTGGTAGTTTTATCACCATCTGATGGTTGCCTGGTGGTGTACAACAATATATAAAATCTTACAAAAGGGGGGAAATGCATGCAATATTGAAGCAAGCCTCATAAAACACATTGTGTCATGTATGGCCCTGCTATCTCAGTTCCTCCCAGAGGCTTCAATGAATAAACGTGCCTTCAAATGGCAACAGAATTGAAACAGCAAGCGAAAGGCTCCCACGAGGTTGCTTCACTGGAAGGTTCGGGGGGTGCTGTTTGTCATTTAGGTTTTTATCCCACTTCTCATGGGATGGGTTGTCAAGTAATTTCCAACCAGTTAAAAGAAGCATTGAAAATATTTGTGATCCCCCCCCAACTTTCTTTCAAGTCATTATTGCTACAGCAGACTTGATGCAATGGGAATTTTGCTTGTGTTGGCATCGTGATTTGGGGGTATGAGCCGTACTATTAAGAACTGCCTAATAAAGGGAATTTTTGCTCAGCACCATTTCCAAAAAATCCATTTCAAGGAATGCTGTCCTTCATTAATTGATGGTGGAGAAGGGGCAACTTCTGGATTAGCATTCATGTGCTTGTCTTAAAATGTGTATCTTCAGTCAGGAGTGTTCAGCTTCTCTCACTGTTGCAGATATTTATCTATCTATCTATCTATTTATTTATTTATTTTGTTAAGCTGCATGCTGCCAGTTTAAACCAATTTATTATTCATTTGCAATGGTAGTTGGTAGCCACTGAGGCTGGTAAGGCATAATATAGGAGGCCAACAGTAGGTAGAGTCAGAATAAATGATGGCTGCAGCCACCGTCGCATACCTGGTTTTCCCAGGACATCTTGGAATTACAGAAGCTATCCTGGCTTTTGATTTGATCCCAGGGTGTCCCATTTTCTCTCCCGTCAGCGCAGCCGCCACTGAGCTTGGGGAGGAGGATGAGCCAGCGTTTGCAGCGGTGCCATGCTCTCTCAGCTGACTCCTCCCGCAAAAGTGTGGCATCAAAAGATGCGCATCCCAATTTTCATCAGCGGAATGTTGGAGGGTATGCAGTCAATGACAGGCAGAGCCAACTAAATCCAGGCTGGCCCCCATCCTTCTTTCCGCTGAGTTCTACAGCAGCAACACTGAGATGGAGCTGTCAGGCAATGCAACCCCCTGGACTTATCACAAGTAAGAAGACAGGCATGTGGAGGCTGGCTGAGGGAAGACTGATATTGGTGGGGCGATGCCCTATTCGTCCCAATGAACCAGCCTCTGCAGATAACGCTCTGCTTTCCTCTTTCCTCTTCCTGCTCCTTCTCTCCCCCCTCAATTTCTCCCAGCTCCTGTTCTACCACCAATCTCTATTCACCTCATGTCCTCCCCACTAATCCCCCTCTTTGCATTTCTGATATCTGTCCCTCCATACTTCACTCAGCTATAACTTGTATTTCTGGGAAATAGTACATATTGTTTATCACTGGCAAAGATTTTTCTCCTATCCCTCCTGACCCCTAAGTTTGTCGTCTTCCATGTCTGCACACAGATAGGATGACATACAGATAGGATCATAGCATTGTAGAGCTGGAAGGGACCACAAGAGCCATCTACTCCAACCCCCTGCAATGCCAGACTCTTTGGTCCAACGTGGGGCTTCAACCCATGACCTTGCGTTTAAGAGTCTCGTGCTCTACCGCAGAGCTTTCCAAACTGTGTGTCGCGACACGTTAGTGTGTCAGCTGCAGTGTGTCACACAAACGTTTCCCATACTCCTTCTGGGGCTGGAAAGGGATTAGATTATCCTCTGGTTTGATAGTAAAACTGAATTGCTGTCTTGTGAAATGATGCATGTCTAAAAATTGTGTCACCAACATGAAAAGTTTGGAAAGCTCTGCTCTACCAACTGAGCTATCCAGGTGTTGAGGTGAATTATTTCCTATTTTTTGTTTCCATCCAACTATCATTGTGATGCGCCTCTTAGATTATATTCAAAGAATGTCTCTGTTTAAGAAAAGTCCAGTCATCTTCCCAGGTGTGTGTGGGGTGTGTGTGTGTGTGTGTGTGTGTGTGTGTGTGTGTGCTGGGGATGTTTATTTGTTTAGTGTAGGATTGTATCACATGGTGACTTTGCAATGGTGGAAGTGCCTTAACTACCACAAGGCAAGGCACTCTATTTTCACCAATCTGTTCTTCCAATCACAGACTTCGAAATCATATTCCACACTGCTTCAGATAATCCCTCTTCCTTCTGGAGAGGCTTTCTGGGAGCACAGGGGCTGCACTGCATACGAGGAGGTGGGCAAATATCAGGTGCCCGGCTTTGCAGAAACAAAAACCTTTTCCACTAGTGCAAAACCACCACTGGACACAGCTGTCTGTCTGTGCTGTGTTGTTCACTCTTTTCCTTCAGAAGCTGTCTTCCTTGAAACATCCACCGTCAGTTTATTTTTTCAGTTATAGATTTTTCATCACATGCACGGCAGAGCAACCGATGGATGGAAAAACTCACCTGAAATGAGAATAAACACCATGTGAATGTGTTCATTAGATCCTGTTTGCTCACATACTGAACTTTGTGGCTGAATCTTGGGTGGAGGAGAGGTACGGTATATGCCAGCCCTTCCCAACCTGTGGGTAGCAAAGGCTGTGCAAATAGGTTTTACTGCTTTTATAAATAACCCCCAAATAATTATCACTTGTAATCATTTACTGGTATGATTAATGCCTCTCTTGCAACTTTTTGCCTCATTGGCATATTATAATGCTGTGTTGACACTTGTACCAAATGCCGGAAAGCCACAAGCCTTACATTTTAACAGTCATGGGCAGCAGAGAAGGCCTACAACCCAAAATCCATGTGACAGTAAATCGATGGGTCATCAAACCAGCTAAATTTTGACTTGTGGGTTGCCATACCAAAAAGAATGGATAATATTTGCTAGCTTAGACTGCAACTCTGCTCCTAAAAAACTTGGCCAGTTGTTGTTGTATTTATATCCTGCCTGGCTTATAGATAAACCAGGAACAGCTAAAGACATAGTAGAAAAGCAGCAGCAACCTATAATTCTATGAACAATCATTAAAAACAATTAATCATTAATAGAATTTTTAAAAAATATATTAACATAAAAGATCTATTAAAAACATACAGATAATTGCAATAAAAGCTATTGAATTTCTATGCACTCTCTTGAATACAGGTGCAGAGCAGCTACACCAAGAGAGGTTAATAAGAGCTGGGCTATACAGCTGGAGAGTCAGCAGCAATCGTGACCACAGCTGTCCTTTCCCTCAAAGAAAGGATGGCTGCCATATCAGTGCAGAAAAGGAAGCCCTAATGGATTTCAGTAAGTAGTACTTACCACTTACTTTACACCTAGAAATTTGGAAATAAACTTTTATTATCATGATTGCTAATACGTCTGTATGACCCCTTTGCTGTGCAGAAAACCTTTGCATGGCTTCTGTTCTTAACAATGCCTGAGGCTTTCTCTCAATCAGATTTTTTCCCCCTGGAAAAGAAGAGGATTGTGTTAAATATGGTCTTTGTGCTGACATGCTGGTTCAGATAACGAACACGGGGATGCAATTTGAAACATCTCTTTAAAACGATCAGTACTTTCTATCTCCCATTTACATTCAGATTGGTCACAGCTACTTGTTCATAATCCAGCGTCTTAGAGGTAATCATTAAAGCAGAAAGTTTGACCTCCTCTCAAGACTAATGCCCTAACAGCTGAGAAAAGAAGCAGCTCCATTAACTCTCAGAAATCTGATACTGGGATTTGAGATTTTTATGGACAATTAGGCTGGTGGGATTAAAAGAAAAAGGGGGAAAAAAGCAGTGCCCCCAGGCCAGAAGAAATAAACTCACCAAATTGTGTAGGGTCAAGGCGGTAGGGTGCATGGAACAGAAAAATGGCAACAGAAAAAACTTGTGTCAAGGGGAGTGAAGCTGGCTGGACACTGTGGTATGAATATTTGGCTCTGCTCAGTGCCAGATATTTGAATTTCCCAATGCAGTAGTTACCTTACTACCCGGGGTAGTAATACACCTGGTATGATCTCCCTCTTCCTAAATTGCTTTATGGGGAGAAGGAAGGGGATTGGGTGGTTGGAGAAAGGGGAATAATTGCCGCTTAACAGATTTGTGTACAACTGTCATTGCACTTTCCTTTACATGAATGTAGGACCAAGTGAGCTGTGTACAACTGTCTATTTATTATAGATGCAAGCGTGCACGTCATTCAGCATACCTGAATAACAGCCCATTAATAATTTCTTGTGGGAATCATAAGGTTATTTTCCTTTAAAGCAAAGGGTCAACGTCCTTGTGGTGTGATTAGATAGCTAGCGGTCATCAGGCAGAAATGTAATTCTTCTCCTGTGTTTCCTCCCGTTCCTTCTCTTGAACAGAAAATGACGGTCTTCTCATCCGTTCACACCACGCTGGCAACTCAAGGCCAAATAACAACTTGTCAAAGTTATTCACTGACTCTTCACACACCAAGGGCGAAAAGGTAAGATTGAGTCTAGTAGCCTGAAACTGTTATAAAAAGAAAGAAAGAAGTGATAACCATCAATAATTCAGTCACTTACATCTGTCCCAACCTAGGTGTGTTTGTAGTGTGGAGTTTTGCTTTGTTTTTTTAAAGTGATAGAGACCGTACAGGAAGTCTCTGTATTGCCTGTCTATTGTGTTTGTATGAATGAGTTTTTATTGCACCTGAGGCTGCAGGTAAGGTGCTTGGGAAGATCTGTGCCACCAATTTCCCTCTCCAGATCCCTGGCAGGTGAAAGCCTAGTCAGCTTGCCCAGTATGGGGAATCTTAGACCTCCAAGCTGCTCTCTCTGCCCTTCGAAACTCTCCCTAAACCATTCCTGCTATCCTCAGGCCATGCCCCAAACAGCCCCTGCTTTGAACCCCCAAATATTTTTGCCTGCCTGGAATGTATCCTTGAGCTCTAATAATGCCTCTAGGTTGTTTGGGTGGAGGACAAAGAGGGGTATATACAGACATGAACCTTTAAACAGCATATTTGTTGCTCCGCCCACTTTTATATCAGGCCCCTCCCACTGGAAGGTGGCCCAGAAGGGAAGGTTGTTCTTGGACTGAAAAATGTTCTGCACCTCTGTGGTAGTTCATTCATCTACTAGACTAGAGGGTTGTATTCCATCTTCCTGTATGACGGTGGACCTCTGTTCAACCATTATTGCATCATACTAACCTGGGAAACTTTCAGCCAAGGTTTGTTTGTTTGTTTGTTTTAAGGAGGAGGGGAGAGCTATGTTCTTGAGACTATCCTGTCAGGTCCACATGCTGATGTCTGAATCCATTTCAGCCTGCTTTTTGACACTTTGCCTTGGTTGTTGTAGTTGATGAAGGAACTGGGAAGGGAAATGGGGGGAAATGCAACCTTATGTCAGTTTTTGATACCATCACTATGGCATCCTTCTGCACCACCTTGCAGTACTACAGGTTGGAGGCTCTGCTTTACAGTGGTTCTGCTGCAAGATGTGGTGATGGCCATTAGTGCAGGTGGATTTAAAAGGGTTTTGAGTTGGGTTTGGCTGCTAATCTCCCATACTCTGCAAGCCTGCAGAGGCAGTGCTAGCATAGACAATACTGAGTGAGCTGGTTTGGTGGTCCTACTTGGTTGAAGGCAGTTTCCTATGTTCTGACCCATCAGGGCTGTACTTATATTCGCCAGCATTGGTTAGGGTACTAATGACTTCCTTAATTTTTAGATAACTTACTCAAAAAGTAGTTAATCTGTTTTTTGTAGGGCAGTGGCAGAATTAATGCTTTCCAAAGGTGTAGTAAGTCAAATTGGGAGAGGGGAGGCATGTGGTATGATGATTTGATTTGAAAATAATAGCACCAAAAAGCATTTTTATCCAGGTAAGCCTCTCCACGTTCTGTTTTTTTTAAGAGCTTGGCTCATTATACTGCCAGATTATCTTGATCAGTCTTCTGGCACCGTTTTCCTCATGGGAATATGTTTTCTTTCATATTTGTCTGGGTGTGATATTCCTCCACAGTATCAGTTTGCAGAGCACTGAAACTTTTGAAAAGCCATCTTGGTCTGCTTAATTAAGAAAATGACTCCTTGCATAGCTAGAAGCGCAACGAATCTTATTGCATTATCTTAAACTGGATGTGGAACCTAATATTTAATAATTTTCCTATTTGCTTCATAACTGAAAACATGCCTGATCAGCATTGAAGTGCACCTGTTATACTGTTTGTTGATATGGGAGTGGGGATGAGATTTCTAAAATTAATTTGTCAGTTCATCGGCAGGTATTTCCTGCACTCAGAATAAGCTAAATTTGATGATGTCATAGTGTCATGACAATATCATGTTCACAATGTTGTTCTTGATTACCTAGGACCACCCATGTGCCCAGTCCCGAAAGAAGAGCCCTCAGTCTAAATTAGTTTCGTTTCCTCTTAGTGATCTCAGAATGCATTGAAAACTGATTGGCTGAATAGTGTTATTACATCATCACATTCCCTGATTAGCTGGGATCATTTAGGATGGAAAATAAATCAGTACCAGGTACAATGCCAAACAGTCCGATTATTCTGGTGCCATTTATCAGCCCTTTGTTTTTTTCTGACAGCTGTGGCTTGAATTCATTCTTCTTTTTCATCCTCACTTCCCACAGCCTTATTTGCCCTCATTGCTATTTTATTTGACCAACTGTTGAAAACTATATCATATTGATGCTATCGGCATCATTGCAGTAGATCATTCTAGCATCATCACACAATCTGCAAAATTGCATAGCTTTCTGCAACCAATTTGGTTTAAACAACTATGGCTGCAATCTTATACACACTTCCTTGGAAGTAAGTACCACTGGACAGAAAGAGACTTGCATATGAGTGGGATTAAATAAATCTATCTATTATGAGATATCCAAGAGAGCTTCTTGCTGTGACCATTTCTCTGTGAAACACTGTTCTCCAACTCCATTTGTGAAGGTATAATATTGTGCTTTGAAATATTCATAACCTAGTCTCTAGGGTCCCATTTTGTGGCTGTTGTGTTACCATTATCACTTTCAGAGGAAGGGAAACAAAATGTGGAAGGTTAACTGAGTTGCCCAAACATATACATAAACTTGTGGCAGAATAATAACAGGAATCTAAAATTCCTGAGCCAGAACCCTTCTTAGTAGCTACAAGACTTTCACCTCTTTGACTCAAGTGTAGAGTAAACAAATAATAAACATTATGGTGGAAAAGCTGTCCTATTTTGCAGTCGGCTCAGTTGCTTTTATGGTTTTTGTTTTTTGCTAACCAGGGAAATGCATGTCTGTGACCTAGATCTTATAATGGCAAGTTGGCGAGAGTGTTTATGGCAGAGTTATAAACCTCTGGAAATGGTGGGCCTTAATGAAAATGCTAACCAGTTTTTCATACACTTCCATACATAATGAAAGATTCCTTCAGTCACTGCTGTTTACATTTAATCACTTGTGTTCATTAGTGGAGCATCATATAACTTAAATGAAATCAGCATATGTGAATAATGTCTTCCCAGAGGGAGATCTGGAACGAAGCTCCTGTTTTGTATGGCTGGTGTTTTGGTAAGAACCCATTTCCCGATATATAACCGCTGTAAAATTTGCAGCAAAACACTCGCTCCAATTTCATTTTACACCAAAAGCCCCATTTTTGGCTTCCTATATTTGCCTTGCAATGGACAAACTTGAAAAGAAAGAGCTTTTTCAAATAAAAGAAAACCGCTCTGTTGAATCATCAGACTAGTTGGTGGCATTTTCTGAAGCACGATCCCTTGGGGGCTCAACATGTTTCTGACATTATTTACTTTAATGACAATGGAAGTATGTGCATTTCCCCCCATTGGATATACTGTATTACTTACACTTGCAATACACGTTGTGCCAAATGTGTGCAATATTTTTAAAAATGCTAATAAAAATGAACCATGCACTTATGACAAACACTTAATATTCATGCTTGGTCCTAGGAACATAGGAAGCTAACTTACACTAGGGGTGTGCACCAGGACCAACATTAGATTTGCATCTTCAACTCTCACTGGGAAGCAGCCTGATCTGTTTTGGAGCCACTCTTTTTCTTTCCAATCTGAGTCATTAAAAGTTAAAGGTAAAGGGACCCCTGACCATTAGGTCCAGTCACACACAACTCTGGGGTTGCGGTGCTCATCTTGCTTTACTGGCCAAGGGAGCTGGCTTACAGCTTCCGGGTCATATGGCCATCATAACTAAGCTGCTTCTGGCAAAGCCAGAGCAGCGCACAGAAACGTCATTTACCTTCCCGCCAGAGCAGTACCTATTTATCTACTGTCACTGTGGTGTGCTTTCGAACTGCTAGGTGGGCAGGAGCAGGGACCCGAGCAACAGGAGCTCACCCCATCGCAGGGATTCAAACCACCGACCTTCCGATCGGCAAGCCCTAGGCTCAGTGGTTTAACCCACAGCGTCACCCGCGTCATTACAGATCTGTATTTTGTTTTGCAGAAACCACCTGTTTTGTATAATCTATACTGTTCTGTTTTTCTTTGGAACTGTTTTACTTTCTATAATTGTATGGTTCTATTGTTGTAACCCACGCAAGGATCTTATGACAAAGGGCAGGTATGAAATCTAGGGCAGGATTCACCTAATGAGCCCTGCTTATACAAGGATGTCCAATTGCACCATTGGGCTTTACTCCCACCTCTCCCATGCGCCCCATGAAATTGGCTTGGGGAGGTTGGGAAACCCTGCAGTGCAGTGCACAGTGGGAGGAGAGGGGTGTTGTTCTATCTGGCAAACAAAACAAACCTAGTGCAGCATTGAATTCCACTCCTAATAAGTAAATAAATAGACCTGTTTTCTACCCATTCACTATAATGAGACATTTAAAAACGTCTGTTACATTTTTCCTTTACACAGAAGTGTTAGAGTTGTTCAGCGGAATCCCTGATCTGGGCCTTTTGTAGAATTAAACAATATTTTTATGCCAAGAATGAGTTTCAAAGCTTTACTGCAGAACGGTCTTAAAACTGGTTTACAAGTCAACATTACATGAAGAAAATAACAAAGCAATACATTATTGCAAACAAGCAATGCAGTCTAGTCCTTTATGTAGTTCAGTAAACTTTCCTCTCTCTGGTCCCAGAGAGAGATACTAAGCTTGTTTATCATTGCAGAGCTTCTCTGCTACTGCTAGCCATCGCTGCCTTATCAAGTTTCTTCTCCTGCTGAAACAGCTGCAGCTCAGGTTTCCTGCAGTGAGTCATCAGATAGTGAAATGGAAAATCACCAGCCTTCCGCTTTCACCCAGAGTGCAACCTCTCACTTAAGGCACACTTCTCCAAACACATCATTTTATGTACTTTGAACTTTTATCTCCAAGAAGGAGATGAAATTTTCAGGCATAGCAAATTGATTAAGCCTGCAGAATTATATGTGGCTACACTCAGGCTGTGTGTTTTGGGGGGATGTGCGTGTGCAGATCACATTTAAAATCACATGGCGATCTCATTGATGAATCTATCCTATTACAGAAACTGCATTCTTTTCTGAAGAAGTGTGCATGCGCATGAAAGCTTATACCCAGAACAAACTTAGTTGGTCTCTAAGGCGCTACTGGACAATTTTTTAATTTATTTCGACTGTCAGACCAGCACTGTCACCTACTTGAATCTGCATTCTTTTCAAGTATATTTTGCTTTCTTCAGTGTGGCCCTTATACTGCATCCATTGATGAAAATAGGTGGCCCTCCATAATCGCCTGGAGCTTCAAGTTAATACACGGCTTGAAAAATGACCCCTGGAATGTAGCCCTCAGGTAGAAAAAGGTTCCTCACCTCCGGGATACAGTCCAATCAGGAACATAAGCATCAGCCACCTGGACACACTCACCAACAGAAAGCATCCATTTTGTCTCTCAAAGGTTTGCTGGAGGTCCCAATGCCCCCCACTCATTAGTTGAATGTTATTCCATAACCATATCATCTGGCCAGGTTGCCAGAGGGCAGACATTTTCCTCCGGACTTCGCTGAAACAGCATGTCATGGTATATAGTTAATTGGAGCTGTAATATAAATTGGCAGGAATATTGGAACACAGAAATTTGGACTGATGTAGCTCGTTCTATAAATCATGTCTATGAATTATGTTGGGTTGTTTTTTTAAAAAAAAGGCAATGAGAACAGACGTATTTTGGATCTCCAAGAAACCCATCATTAACCCACTCATCCCCTGCCTGTTTCCATGTAAGGAATCTGTGCTCAGCATGAGCTAAGTACACAAACATCAACCTTGAATCTGTGTTTTTGTCATTTTCCATCTCGTTGTGATTACTCTTAAACAGAATTGCATTTCAGGGGCTTTATTCTCAGGGGGGAAATCAACCTGTTGGATTGTGTGTGGGATTTCTGCACACACATCCCCCGGTGTTGTTTTTAAGTCCTTTTCTTAAAAGCTATGGAGTGCTGTGCCCAAAGGAGAGCAATCCTGGTTGGCACGATTAAAACTTTTCGGTTTTAATGATCCATCCCTGTTTATGTAGCAGGCTATCTTAACTGTTTTTTTCTTTCTGCTTGTTTGTATTTATTTTGATGAGATGGGTTTTTTATATAAAATTGGTGGGCTTATTATTTTATTATGTGTTTTATTAGTCCGATTTATATACTGCCCTTTGTCAGTTATGTTCTCAGTGTAGTTTGCAGTCTAAATAGCAATACATTAAAACGATAACATTCCAATAACAATTTAAGACCAATATTAGAAGACATCCATGGTTAACAGAGCAGTAGGCAGACATTTATCAATTCACTGTGGTCAATAGCTGTCAACGTTTCCCTTTTTTTAAGGGAAATTCCCTTATTCCGAATAGGATTACTCGCAAGAAAAGGGAAAAGTTGGCAGCTATGCTGTGGTCTCATGTGGATTAACCTCCTCCCAAAGCCTACCTTTTGTTGTCCCTCACCTTCATATCAGCACTGATGTGAAGTAGAGTTATAAAAACATAGGAAACTGCTTTATATTGTGCCAGACTGTTGGTCCATGTAGCTCAGTATTGTATTATCCAGAAGCAGCTAAAATTGTACCTCCAGAATCTTTGAGCTAAGTTTTCATCAGCCTCAGCCAGCATTACTGACATCAGGGTCACCTGCACAGAGTGTCTCTAAGCTTTATCACTTCACAGTGTTTATAAAACCAACATTCAACTGGAAGAACTATTGCTGTGTACATACTATGTATTTAAAGCACATCCCCCCCTCAATAATGGTGAGAACTGTAGTTTGTTAAAGGTGCTAGGAATTATAGCTCTTTGGGGGCTAAACTACAGTTCTAAACATTCATGGGGAGAAGAATATGCTTTAAACGTATGGTGCGTATACAGCCAAAGCCTGGGAAAATGAGAAACAGAGAGAAACCAAACCATGTTTTAATCACAATAGATATCCAACACATATTACTCTTTTTTTGGTAAAAGTTTGCATTTACTATCACTAGTTGTTCCTCTCTGTTTTCAGCTTCATTGCCAATATAACCAGATATTCGAATTATCTTATATCTAGAATTGCACTTTTTTGCACTGCATTTGAAGAGCTTAACATTCCCCTTCCTTTTTTGTGTACAAGCCTCCCTGTATCGAGTAAAAAGCCAAACTGTCTAGCATTACTGCCTTTCGCTTCCTGAACCACTTTCTGGAATGAATAGAGAAAATTCGCTTTCTGGAATGAAGGGAGAAAATTCACTCCAGGCATTGCAAAGAGGGGAAACACTGGAAGGCTGACTGGCTGTGATGTCAAGTGCCTCCGTGACATCAGCAGCCAACTGACTTACTGTCTTCCTCCTCTCATACCCATCTGCATTTTTACAATTCCCAACACCAACTGACAAATAACTACTGAAATAATTGAGTCAATTGCCTTGCCACCAGCTAGCCCTCACTTCAGACTCGTGACAAGCCAAACCATGGCAACCTCCCTTGTGCCACGCTCCTCTCTTCTCAGTTACTGGCAGTCACCGCCACACAGGGACGCAAAATCATCCCATCCCACCAGCCACTACAGTCTTGAGTGGAAGCTGCTGTCTAAATTGCGGGGAAAGGGAGGTAATGGGTAGGCTGAAACTCATTTCATTGGTTAGCTTAATTCTGGCAGGGAAGAGAGAACTCTTTATCTCAACAGAGGCTAACAGACAGACGGCAGTGATGATGTTTTAATTTAGGTAGTGAGTTTTTTCTCCATTTCCCTTTGAAAATTAAGACATGATTTGCCCTGGAAACCTTGGTGTTTATGTTGTGAGAACAGGCTATCACTGCTGGAGATGGAAGAAAAGCTTTCTGCACATGGTCATCCATTGTTCTCAATTATCACTGCACAACTTCCAAGGCATGTTGCTGCATATGTTTGCATGTGACACACACCCCTTTCCTCTATGACCCTAAAACAGAGGGACCATGGGCCTTTTACGGGGACTTCTCAAGTCTAGGAGTGATTACCCTGTAGAACATTATCATGAGAATTTAAACTGCATGTTCATCTTCATTACATATTATATCCAGTGCCCAATACAAGGACCCTTTGTCCCTGTATTAGTCTGAAAGGAAAGCCAAGCTCTTAAAATATCATCATTTACAAAACTGTGAGAAGGTTTGGCCTATGTCAGACTCACAAGGGACCCGGGAACTAAGATCAATGACAAATGTTTTATTACCCTTTGGAAAACTGGAAAAAATGAGCATTTCCGTCTGCTTGAGAAAGACCATAAATCTGGTGAGTAGCCAATACAATAGACAACTCTTAGCTAACTGAGAAAGATGATGCCAGCTATAGCATTTGGAAAAAATTAGCATTGTCCTGAGAGTATGGAATTAAGCCTGCAAGGAGGTTTCCCCAAACTTATGCCAATCATGCTCTTTAATGAAATGACAACCTAAGCCTTCGTGATAATATAAACACACATGCACACACACCTAGTTTTCCCCCAGGAGTTGGGTGGGGTGAGAAAGGAAGGAGAGGAAAAAGCGAAGATGTATTTGTTTTCTACGCGCCCAGGAGGAAAATATGACCAATGTCATTTTTTGTAATCTTCTTAGTATAATCTCTCTCAAGAGTGGCTTTAGACAAGGCAAAAGTATTCGCTGGTCTTACAACAGCTTATTTCTGCATTTTTTCGCTATGTGGCGTCTGAAAGGGTCCCTACCCTTTCATACTGCCCCACTTTTCCAGGAACATTTTGACAGGGATTACTTAAACTGCATGAAAAACAGGATTGTTCTTTCTTATCTTATCTCAGTTTCAGCACCCATTATTTATTTGAAAGTATTTATAACCCACTTTTTATACACACACACACACACACACACACACACAAACAAACAAACAAACAGTGTGTGTGTGTGTGAGAGAGCCATCAGGTTTTTTGTAGATTAGGACGTCAAGAAAGGGGAGTTGGTTGTTGTCTTCTATTTCCATAGTGAATTGTATTTTGGGGTGTAGGCTGTTGAGATGTGTGAGGAAGCTATCTAGTTTTTCTTTCCCGTGTGGCCAAATTACAAAGGTGTCGTCAACATATCTGAGCCAAAGTTTGGGTTTGTGTTCTGACTTGTCTAAAGCATTGGTTTCAAAGTGTTCCATGTACAAATTTGCGATGACCGGTGAGAGGGGTGATCCCATGGGTGCTCCTTCTATCTGTTTGTATCTTTGTCCATTGTGGATGAAGTACGTGTTGGTTAGGCAGTGGTTGGTCAGGACACACTATCTACCGAACTGAGTGGTTGGTCAGGACACACTCCCTAGGACACACTATCTACCGGAAAAAAACACACACCAACCGCTACTTACATGCACAATCACACCACCACCCTGCACAAATAAACTCCGTAGCCAAGACTCTCATCTCCAGAACCAAACGCCTGGCTGACAAAGACCACTTGACAACTGAGTTACAGAATCTCTCAAATGTGTTAATCGCCAATGGATACCAGAAAAACAGGGTTACGAAGCTAATCCAAAAAGAAACACCCCCCAAAAACCAAGACACAGAAGAAAACAATGGCATGGCCCTCCTTCCTTATATCAAGGGCACTACAGACAAAATCAGCAAAATCCTCCATAAACACAATATCAAAACAGCCTTCTGCACCAACCAAAAAATAGCCAATATCCTCAGAAACCCAAAAGACAAAATCCAGCTGGAAAACCAAGGGGTCTATGAAATACCCTGCAAAGTCTGCCCAGCCACGTACATTGGACAAACAAACAGACGAATAAATGCACGTATCGCAGAACACAAGAATGCCGTCAAAAAAGAAGAAAAAACTTCCTCTCTTTTCCAACACATGAAAGAAACAGGACACGAAATTAATTTTGCAGATTCCAAATTGCTCTTTAACATGGAACATCACCACAAGAGAATAATCATGGAAGCCATCGAGATAGAGAAACACCCTCACAACATGAACAAGCGTGACGACACGTCCCGCCTGCCAGACATCTGGAAATTAGCCCTCCCCACAAAAACCGACACCAGAACCAGAGGCACACAGAACGCCGTCACCAATCAACCACACCAGACCCAAACCCAGACCCTCTCCACAGACATATTACAGACTCCATCCAGCAACCAAACTATAGTGGCACCTCCGGATGCTGCACCCCCCTGCAATCCCTACACAGATCTGGCTGGCACAAGGCACAAAACCATAGCTCGCCCCTATACACGAAGCCAAGCCAGAGCACAACTAAATACAGCACAGCCATCTTCTCAGAAAAACTCTTCACAAGCTCAAGAGGTCAAGACACGAGAGCTTTAGCAACTAATCTACACTTAATGACCCACCCAGTGATATTCAGAATATCACTCATGAAATCACCCAAGATATTCCTCAAGTAATTAAGGAACAAAAGAAGAAAAGGCACACTAATCTAGGAACTTCCTCTCTGCCCAGAACGTTGGAGGCTATACACCACACCCCTCAACAGTATTTATAGAAACTCAAACACCAGACTCTGCTCTGTTCCAGTAACAAGAAGCCGAAAGCACCAGCCTGAAGATGACGAGTGAGACCTCGTCGAAACGTCGCACAGACACCCCGACTCTTACACGGGAAGACACCCGAAGACACCAAAACCTGCATTCCTATACCCGTGAAAATCTACGAAAGCAAATATATATATATATATATATATATATATATATATATATATATATGAATATGAGATTGAAATATCCATGCGGTGTGCAGCACAAAACAAGTTCACCGTTTGAGGCAACAACTGGTTAGACTGGAGAATCAAGAAAATGGAGGAGTCTTACTTTAAATAGCATTCTGCCCCCCCCCCCCAATTTTCTGCAGAAAATAATTGCAAGTTATATTAGTAAAAGTAGGGGACATTTTTGTCTGATGAGTTGGAAAATAGCTTCTTTCTCTGCTGTCACCTTCTCGGGTTTTCCACCTCTCAAAACATAAGGCTTCTGCTTTAAACACACACAAAAACGCACACACACACCTCTCTAAATTCTAGGACGTTGTCCAAAGAGAGTTGAAAGTGCTCACTTACTGGTTCTGCAATCACTTCACGTCCACCCAGTGGCAAATTCATTCTTACTATTTTCCTCATGTCCCGTCACTCTAAGTGTGGGTTTTGGAGCTTGCCGAACTGTTTGAAGGACTTGATTCCATGAGAGGGGGAAACCATGCCTCTCAGAAAGAAATTGTTTATCTGCTTGGAACAAGTTCCTCTGGAAAATTTTGCAGGGCGCTAATAATGGCAACGGACTTGCACCTGAGAATATGATGACCAGCTTTTGAGATTTAGATTGATTAACTGCGTTCATTTATATGCCACCTTTGCACAGCAAGCAGTGAACAAAACCAGTGGTGTAGCGTGGGGGGGGTGCCAGGGGTGCCGGCCGCACCAGGCGCAACATCTGGGGGGCACAAGTCCAGAGGGAAGGGACAAGTTCCTTCCTCCGTCGGGCTCCCCGCCGCCACCGCCAGCCTTGCGCCCTAGCGCGCGCGCCCCCCGCCGCCGCTGCGGCTGCGCTCCACTCACAGGAGGAGCAGCCGCTGCAGCAGCGCCGCCGCCGCCACCGACGCCTGGCCGGGCACGGGCAGCCTCCGCACCCCGACGCCGCCATCCCCTCGGCCCAGCCACAGGCGGCGGTTGCTTCTGCAGACTGGGAGGGAGGAGAGCTCCGAGGGGCCTCGCCACGCCCTGTGCTCCCCAAAACCCTCCGAGAGGAAGCCGGTGGGCGGGTGAGGGTCTCCCGGCAGAAGGGGGCGCCACTGGCTCCGGCTCTCAGCGCAAGTCTCAGCCGCGGGGGGGGGCGAGGACGGAGCACAGCTGGAAGCCCCCGGACCCGGCCGGGAGGAGGAAAGGCGCTCGCCAAGCCCGGATATGGAGCTCCACCTCCAGCCCAAGGAGAGGAGGGGGCGGGGAGGCGCCCGAGGGGAGGGGGCTTCGGCTGCCTCGGCCCGCGGGGGCTCCGCAAATAATAAATTTAATAAATTCCTGCTGAGCCTTGGGGGGGGGTCCTTGGATCCTTCGCTCACCCCCAGCCCCAGTGGCGTAGCGTGGGGGTGCAGGGGGGCCGGGCGCAACATCTGGGGGGGCGCGCTCGCACTCGAGTGCTAAAATCCACGGGTTAGGGGGCGCAAATTACCTGCCTTGCCCCGGGTGCTGACAACCCACGCTACGCCACTGAACAAAACAGCTTACAAGAAGCATCTACTTAAGTGAACATCAATTATTTACATTGGATTACAAGTGAGATACAATCTTGCAGCATGGTATGCCTCCTTTTTTCAGTGTTTCAGGCAGAAAACCACACCCTCCTCCATGATGAGAGTTTTATTTCCCCTGCCAACTGGTTGCTCATGTTGACCCCAAGCTGACAGTCATCATTCCATGGCAGTCGCCATTCTGCAGCCACTGAGCACATCCAGCCACCGTTTGGCTGTTCCTCTCTCCTTCTTTTTAGGATTCTCTCCCCCCCCCCATAAGATGCTTTTTACGATTGGAGTTTCTCCAAGTCTGTTAATACCTCCCACTAGCAGGCAGTGCCATTTTGGCTATACAGTGGTACCTCTGGTTACGAACGGGATCCGTTCCGGAGCCCCGTGCACAACATGAGCAGAATGCAACCCACATCTGTGCGGGGTCACGATTTGCTGCTTCTGCGCATGCTCATGATGTCATTTTGTGCGTCTGCACATGCGCGAACGGCGAAACCCTGAGGTAACCCGTTCCGTTACTTCCGGATCGCTGTGGGATGCAACCTGAAAATGCTCAACCTGAAGCAAACGCAACATGACGTATGACTGTATAAGCAACATCGCACACTGCCTGATCATCAGAAATAGCAGGAATGATGACGTGAATGCTTTTTAACACAATGAAAGGATGCTGGTAATGCCATGGGAAACTGTTCTAAGCTCCATCCATATTCAAGGGCTCTCAGTACACTTCTCTGCAAAGAAACACTTGGTACGTGGAACAAAATTTTCCCCGTTGCTAGTGTGGATCCCCTAGAAAAGAACAGAAAAATCCTGGTCTGTGCAGAGCACTGTGCACATCAGAGCAACTGGAACAGAGCCATGTTCTAGTACTCCTAGAATGCAAGACAGCATATGTGTGCTGCCTTTTTCACTGCAGTCCTCCTCCTCATTAGCAAGGTTTTATTCATCTCTGTGATGTGACAGAGACCAAAAAGGGAAACAGGCCGATGATTTAGGCCTTGCTCCCAGTTAGTGCTGCAATCAAAGCCACACACGTTTACAGTACGAGTTGCAAAGCCAGCAACTGGGAAGCCTGGATCGAACAGGCTCTGTAAAATCTGTGGCTGGAAACAGGACTCATAACCCACCCTCTGGAGGGTTACATCATTATTTACATAGAAATTGCACCTCCTATCAATAAATCAATTCCATTAAATCAGTGGCAGGGGCCTTTGTTTTGACAGTTGAAAGTCTTGAATAAACGACAATGTGCAGGATTCAAAAGGGTAGATCTGTAGAGTCTCACTGCTAGAACGGCATCCTGACAAGTTCCATTTATTTTCCAAGCTAGTTCAAAAGACGGAACGTTGCCAGCATCAGCTGTCCAGGTGAGCAGATGAACTCTTGTTCATGTTCACTGTTATTATTGATGCAGGATTGGTCAGCCATTTGCAAAATCAGTCCAAACTGGATGCTTCCCTAATCAGGAGATGCACTGGTGGGCTGTAAGAGGGGAACCTAGTAAAGGTAAAGGGACCCCTGACCATTAGGTCCGGTCGTGGCCGACTCTGGGGTTGCGGCGCTCATCTACCTTTATTGGCCGAGGGAGCCGGCGTACAGCTTCCGGGTCATGTGGCCAGCATGACTAAGCCGCTTCTGGCGAACCAGAGCAGTGCACGGAAACGCCGTTTACCTTCCCGCCGGAGTGGTACCTATTTATCTACTTCCACTTTGACGTGCTTTCAAACTGCTAGATTAGCAGGAGCAGGGACCGAGCAATGGAAGCTTACCCCGTCGTGGGGATTTGAACCGCCGACCTTCTGATCGGCAAGTCCTAGGCTCTGTGGTTTAACCCACAGCGCCCTACTGGAATGCAAATCCATCCTTGCAGCCTTTAAACATACAAGCGTATTTCTTATCAGAAGTGCAAAAGTGTGAATCTCACAGTTGTTAACAAGGACATAACATTGTTTGCTGAGTCTCAAAGACGACAATGTTACAGTTAAGCAGACTGGCTTAATTCTAGGAAGCTGGTCCACTCTCTAAATAACTGCACACTTAGACACACATGCCCTGACCCTGTAGGAGGAAACATACGTACAAACAGATGGCATACATGTGTTTTACAAAGCTAGAATCCCAATTCATAATTAGGGACTGCATGAGCAAAGCTCCAAGCTAACCGCCTTTAATAGTACCAATCTGTGTGGGGAACAAATGGGGAACAGAACACTAGATTTGGTCCAAAGCTTCCCCCCACCCCCGTAACAGATGATTTACATCTGGGGCTATATGTGTGCAGCCCGGATCCCAGATTGGGAAATCCCATTTGTGTCTATTTCATCCTTTTGGACTAGAGCAGGGAACAGAAGGCAGCGTATATCTGCTAGTACATATCTGCTAGCACACAAGTCAGCTATCCAAATCTCTGTTCTTCCTTTACCGATTCTTATTTAAGAATGCTTCTAAAATTCTGCTTGTCTGCAAACGTCAAATTACCTGGTCTTGCTTCTGAAATGGAACCTGGTGTATTAGAATTACTTCATTGTCCCGTTTTTTTTGCTTTGTTTTATTCCTTTCCAAAATTTGCACTGAGTATTGGTCACTGTTTGCCATAGCTTTCAGTTGTGTATTGATCCTCAACTGCATGGTGGATGAGAAGGCTCGTTCCATCCATGCTGAACAGTTATGATGAGGACTGCAGATGTCAGGCTCTGCTCGCTCACAGTTCTTAATCCAATGTCAGGAAACGAACTCATAGCCTTGATTTCTGGAGGCAGGAGAGGATCGGCACTTACAGTCCAATCCTCATAATGTCTACTCAGAAGTAAGTCCCATGGATAAATGGGGTTTACTTTCAGGTAAGTGGGACCCAGCCTTAGCTCTCAAACCAACTTGCTTCTGGTTATTCACCCTTATAGAGTTAGGGCTTTTATTCTGGAGAAATAGGTTTTAAGTCTTTTTGTTCCACCTTTCTCATATAGATAGATAGCGAAATATGAAAGGCACCTGCAGATAAAACCCCACTGAAAATCTGTTCGAAACGCACAGGTGGGTGTGCATGCTTTATAGCGGCAAAACATCTTTGAAAATTGGGTTTAACCCTTTCTAGACGGAAAAGTCAAACATGCATTTTTACCTGCCTGTTAAATTTGCCCAGAATAGGAGAAGTCAGAGTGTCTTGAGAGAGGCTTACCCAGGTTTTCTTGTAGTAAGGGCTGGAGAGAGGCATTGCGGGGGTGGGAATCCTACCTATTGCTTATCTTTTTAAGGGGAAAGTATACGCTTTTTGTAGATGTGTGTACTATAGAATGTGTTCCACCTTTTGCTCCTTGTGGGAAAGGCAGGATAGAAATGCAATGATAAATAAAGAAAAAGAAAGACCATCTTTGGAAGTTGCAGTTCTGAGTGGAGGAGTAGCATAAGACAGAGATGCTCCTAGTTGTTTCTCTGCATCAGGTTTGTAGTCCAGATATTGCTGGACTAAAATTCCCATTTTCCCTGACTATTAGCCACGTTGACTTGGGGGCTGATGGGAGTTGGAGTCCAAGAACATTTGAAAGGCCACAGGTTCCCCATTCACACATATTGCCCCAGCTGTTTTTCCTTGCTGTGGAGATCCAGATGCAGCTGGAGGAGGCCTGTTTGCGTGGTGGGAAGTGGCACAAGGTAAAAAGGTTAAGTGTGTTCTGCTTCACTCAGAATCACAACCACCTCCAGAGGTGTGTGTGTTCCTTCCATCTGTCCGTCCATCCGTCTGTCCGTCTGTCCCACACCCCACCCCACTGCAAATAGTCAGAGCTTTATTACATCCATTTGTGTGTACTGCATGGTTTGTTTTATTGCCTCAGCTCTTTGTAGGCCACAGCCGTCTGCCCAGTGATGTATGGCAATTCCATAAGAAACATGTCCTGCTGTTGATTCCTGCGCCGTAGCCCAGTATCAGGGAATCCAGAATCCAATTTTCAGCTATCTCTTCCCACTCTCGAAATGAAAGGAAACCGAGGACTGGAGTGATATATCATCCTCTAAAGTAGCTACTGAGGAAATGATCTGAGTAATGCTAATAGCATTGGCTACCCCTTTGAAGGGAACCTTTAAGAAATTTGACCAGCAAATGGAAACAGATTGAACAGAGTCGGCTTGCCATCGCTATAAAGTGAAACATGGCCTCTGCCAAGATCGCATATGCCTACACTAACCCTTGTCTTCAGCACTTCTTAAAGATCATATTTGGGAATACTGGGGGTGTTCTCTGTGGCCTGAACCTATGCACTGGAGCCAGGAATTACAGCTCTGCAATTCAGCTCTGCCTTTGCCTCCCCGCCCTTTTCTGTGGCTATGGTTCAATCCCAACAGCTGAGAATGCCTTTCAATACAAATTAGTTAAGTCATAGTTACACTCTCAAAGCTAGGAAATAATAACCATTTTGGAACAAGAGGAAAAGAGAGAGGCAAAGTTTTGCATTAATATATATGATTGAAAACCCATGGAACAGAGCAAGCAAGGAAAAAGTTGTGGGTGGTAATAACCGTCTACTCCAGATGATCTGGGCTGCAGCTCAAGTAACTGGGAAGAGGGGAAACAACCCCAGGAAGGTGTCGCACTACGCAGTAATAGCTGTTTTGGCACCAGGGGAAGCCACTGAAATTTTGCCAAAGCAAAAGTTGAAGCGAATTGTTGGGTTCCTTTTCCAGGGGACTGTTCAAGGAAGCTGAAAGCGCTTCCACGAAAAGTACTGAGTTCTCCAGAACATAGTGTTAGGAATTTGTGGGTGCTAGACCATTATAATCTCTAGATCAATAAAGGGTTAGAATTTAATCAAGGCTTGGAGTGTTAAGAATTGGGTGCCAGACTCACGTCTATTATTAAGCAAGACCTGTGCACATTCAAGATGTGTGCTGGATACTGCTAATCCCCTGGAATCAACACGTGATAAAAGCTGATTAAACTAGGCTAAGCTTCCCATGTCCAGGAAATCGCCTGGGGTCATGAGCAATGAGGAAAGCCAATGGATCAAAGGAAATTGGTGTGAGACAACAAATAGATAGGGCTCCTCCCTCCCTCAACAGATAAAGAGAGCTTGGAGTAGCAGAAGTGAGGAGCGATGTCACTGGGAAGTTATGTAGGAAGAAGCTGGAGAAAAGGTGCGAGCAGGCAGAGAGCCACGGATGGTGTCTGCTTGAATTCTAGGTTGTGTCTATGGGAGAAGCAAGATCCCATTGGAGTGCAATGCCGGGAACCGCTCCATTGTAGGTTCAGGTTATACATATGTGCAAATAAACCATATATCATAAAGACAACACAGTCTCCGCTGTGCCTCGTACCTGAAAGGAAACGTGAACCCTGGGTAAGCTCCCCTGGAACCCCTGGAATCTCGCACTGTTTGGGAGATATGGCATGTAACAATATATTAGGGACATAATGTATTTGCTGGATGAAGCCAAAGGTCCGCCTAATCTAATCTAACATCTCTTTTTCTCATGGTGGCTGACTAGATGTCCCCCCAGAAGCTTAGAAGCAAAACATGGAACTGGAATTCCCCAAGCTGTGAAACCGATGTATTGTTTTGTAGGTATATTGCTGCCCTTCCTAAATCTGGTGCGTTCCACGTGTGGTTGGACTACAACTCCCATAAACCCCCGCCAGCATGCTCCAGCTGAGAGAAGTTGATTTCCCAAAACAACTGGAGGGTACTGGGTTGGTAAAGGCTTTTTCATTTGTGGGTGTGTGTATGAAGTTTCTATAAAAATATTACGATTTGCTAGAAGCACACAGTTTTGGTTTCTCTCAGTTTCTCATGTTTTCAGCTCGCTACAATGCCACACCATTTTTTAAAAAGTCCTTGCAAAAGTTAATCAGCATTTCAGGGGACATTTTTTTCCTAATAGATAAAAGTTTTGTTTGCAGTTTTGCCTTCTATTACACATTTTTTGCAAGGAGTCTCCCCTAATAACATGGATTCTTTGCATGGTATTTTCCCTAATATGTGCATTTTTATCCTTACGTTCTTCTGATATAAACAGTTTCTTGCACTTTATTTCCTGCAAAATTTGGAGAAGGGTGAATTGGATTAGTTGCATTTTAGTTTGTGTATTAGTATGGGAAGTGTGGATTATTGAAAATGAGAACCAAACCAAATTCCCCACCACACTTGCTACTTGTAGCCCTTGATACCTTTATCTTCTATGAGTTTGCTTAATCCTCTTTTAAAGGCATCTTCAGTCAGTGGAGATTCCCACCTCTTGTTGCTGCAAACAGCATGAATTAATGACTGTTTTAAGAAGGACCTGCCATCTGTCCTCTTGCCTGTCCTCTATCTACTGTTGGTCAATTTTATTGGATGACTCTGAGTGCTAAGACTATATGCGAGAGTGTTATTGACTTAGTTCTCGACAAGACGGCATTGAAAAAAAACCATTTTAACTTGCCTCATGAACAGCAAGAGGGAGAAATTTCCCAAAGCTATAGCAGCTTTAAACAGCTACGTTTGAAAGAACCTTCAGCAGGGCTTCCAAGTTACAAGTGCAAGACCCTACTTATCAATCTGTTGTTGGCATCTGTCTGTCTCGGGAGACATTGGAAGAGTGTGCCTTTGTGGGTGAAATTAAAATGTTGGAAGTTTGCTGTGCTTGCTGTGGCTGTAGGTGGGGAGACATGTTTTTGTTGCAGGTGGGGCAGATGAAGGCGTCCGGTTGTCCTGCTGCAGATATGCCATCATTTTTCTTCTCTTTGTGCTCCTCGCAGTGGTCATTCCTCCTCTGGTCACTACTGTGGGCATATGACTTGACTGTCTGTCTCTAGGCACTGCAGTCATCTGCACACAACAGGGTTTACATTACCAGCCTTCATGTCACATCTGTATTTGTGGTTCCCACAACATTTCAGATTGAACTGAAGCCTGGGGCATCCTAGGGGCAGTTTGAAGAACATCTTTTAAGAACATAAGAGAAGCCCTTCTGAATCAGACCAATGGCCCGTCTGGTCCAACATCCTTTTCTCACAATGGCTAACCAGATGCCAGTGAGAAGCCCACAAGCAGCTGAACTCAACAGATTCTCCCCTCACGCAGTTTCCAGTACAGTGGACGCTCAGGTTGCGAACGTGATCCGTGCGGGAGGCACGTTCTCAACCCTCAGGGTTCGCAACCTGCAGCGTTGTGTCTGCACAAGCGCGGGTCACAATTTGGTGCTTCTGCGCATGCGCAAAGCGTGATTTAGTGTTTCTGCGCATGCGCAAGCACCAAAAACTGGAAGTAACCCATTCCAGTACTTCTGGATTCAGCGCAGTGCACAACCTGAAAACGCACAGCCTGAAGCATCTGTAACCTGACGTATGACTGTACTGTTGTCCAGAAGCATATTGCCTTCAAGAGTGAGCATGCTTTCCCTAGAATAGGGATGTGGGCTAGATATCGATGGAACAGAACTCCTATTATCCCTGACCATTGACCGTACTGACTGGGGCAAATGGGAATTGGAATCAAACAACATCTGGAAAACCATAGTTCCCAATCCTTGTCTAAGTGTTTGAGAGAAGCAGGAAATGCATCAGAATTTTTAATGTATCCATCCGCCAAATTCCTTGAAACTGGTACTGCCTAGAAGAATTTGGAAGACCTGCAGCTGAAAGGCGATCTTAAGTCTCCTGAGTTCTAGCCAGTCAGGGAAGAGCCATAGTTTAGTGGTGCATCCTTTAAACTTGAATACATTCCCGTTTTTATGAGCACCTGGATTCAGAACATGACATCGGTATTTAAGGAGCTAGGCCTATGAGTAAACTAGAATCCAGGCCCAGAATAATTCTGGACAGGACTGGTTTAGATTAACCCTTCTCCTACAAGGCAGACGCCAAGGAAATGCTATGTATCCTGCGCCTTCATTAATTTTCGTATCATGCTTTAGGGTCAGCACTTGCAGTCCTAGTAAAGTGGCAAATATGGTGGAGGTATATGAACTGCAATATCTTCAAGGCCAGTAAAAAGGATTCACTTTGGGCCCATTTCTTTAGACATTCATTCATTCATTCATTGGACTTGCACCAATGTTCCAGAAGCCCTGGCATTCAGTACTTCTTTATAAACTAATTTGGCATTCTGAGGATGAACTGATGGACACATGTCCAGTAGAGGGCAGTAGTGTACTTAATAGCACACCTATTTGGTAGGCAAGTTACCTCCTAGCAAAGAAATGGGAAGGTGCAGTGGATGCTTAGAATCTCTTCCGCCAACAGTGTTCTGTATTTCTGACTAAATGTCAGGTGAGAATAATGGCAGACTAATGAGGATCCATTGATCTCAAGGGAAGGTAATCTAACTCTTTCTAGGTCAGATTCCACAGATTGAAAAATATATTGGAAGAATCATTGGGACAAAGTAGCGTTAGTCTCTGGATTCAACTCAAGATCCCACTATGGCAAAGACCTGTGAAAACGAATTATCGTTTAGATTGGGGGGGGGGGTTGCAGTCATATCAAACATGTGCTTTCTTAAATTGGGATTTTTTTTTCATGTGCTACACAAGCAGTACAGTCAGTTGGCATAGCTCTTCCTAGACTGGTCTGTTTTTTACTGAAAACAGGATGTTAAGGAAAGAAACCCCCGTACTTGAATGCTTTCCTCCTGCAAAACCTCACTGCACAAAGAAAGCAAGAGCAAAAGGGAGAAAGTTAATTAACATAACACAGCAGGCAGGAGGCTTCCTTTCCAAATCTCCTTTCTGGAAGGCGGTGCTTTGCAACTTTCATGTTAAGTCTGTTGATTTCAAATGAACAAGGTTGAACTTGGTTTTTCCAGTGCCTCCTCCTCTGCTCTCTCTTTCTCTCTTCCTTTTCCTCCACGTTGGCTTCTCTACTTCAGCACTGCTGATGCCACTCCAAGATGTTATATGCCCTTGCATTACACCCAGGTCTCAGTGATGGACCATCTCTTTCCCTGGATGAAGGAATCAAATTCTGACCTGCCAAGCTAGATGCCTCCATCCCCATTTGTAGTCCCAGGCTGGCAGTTCAAATACGTTGAACTCCTGGCATGCCCCCATACTTCGGTGGTAGCACCCTCACTCTCAGTCAGCCATACATCAATTCATAATAAAAATATTACTAGCTGAGTAGCCTTGCGATGCCAGTCCCTTTACTGTAGGATCCCTGATTGGCTGGGCTCACTAACGTGATTAATCTGGAAAGGACAAAAAAGAAACAAGGGGAGGGATGAAGCAGCAAGGATTAAGTGATGCCATATAGGATGAAGAGTTAATCTCAGTCATTAGAGCATGGGATTCTTAACCTCAGAGTTGTGGGTTCAAGCCGCATGGTGGGCAAATGACTCCTGCATTGCAGAGGTTGGACTAGATCAGGCACCCGCAAATTGGGCCCTACAGATGTTTTGGGACTACAACTCCCATCATCCCTAGCTAACAGGACCAGTGGTCAGGGATGATGGGAATTGTAATCCCAAAACAGCTGGAGGGACGAGTTTGGGGATGCCTGGACTAGATGATCCTTGTCCTGCTTTCAAACTCTATGATTCTGTGATCTAATAATTGAAACTGGAAAATACTTACCATTGGGGTTTTCATTTAATACCAGTATCGCTAGGTCCTAGGCAGCTTTATTGACTTCACAAAACACAGCCACCTTTTATGGGGCGGACACTATAAATCACACTGTTTTTGGAACGTTGGTAGTATGGTTTGCTGTCTTTGCGATCTGTCAGTAGTTTTGGGGGTGGGGGAGGCTGGTCTTAAGTGCAGCGCTTCTTCTCCTAGCCACCTCCACTGACATTGAATCCGCAGCTTGGAAGAGATTTGTTGGGATGCTCTGGGGGGTACGTGACCAGACTGTCACAGTATCAATCTCACCATTAAGATGTCAATCCTTTAATAGCACTTGGAAGCGAATCAGACACTTCCAGTGACATTGTAACCGCAAAGTGTGAAAGGCACGTCTTATTCCTCGGGATGTGTAGGAGACTCTTTCATTTACAACAAAGGCTGCTGTTAAGTGTTGTTCTTCACATCAGGACCCCCAATATTCTTCAGGGAAATCAAAGGAAGTCAATGTCACTGCAAACACCATCCCTATCAGGTTTCAGCAGGTCCCTGATGTCCATCAGAATTGCTCATCTCTTTTTAAACTGTCAGCGCTGGGAGCTGAGTGGGAGAGTGTGGCTGATGCTTTTTTTTTTAATAACACCTTGTTAACAAAAACAAAAGTTTTTTGTGTGTGGGGGGGGGGGGAGAAAATCAGTGAACTGACCTTCTCCCTCTCTAGGGGAAAAGTAAGGTCCTCTCTCCTCTGGAGGCAGGAGCAAATTTAGAACTCTGACTTCCCTTTTGGAAAGCACTGGTTTGGGTCCAGAGTAGGTTTGCATATGTTGCAGAGGAAGATCCCTGCTGGATGAGGTGAAGAGTTTATCTAGTCCAGCATTGTGTTCTCACAGTGGCCAACCAAATACCCATAGGACCCGAGTACTAGAGCACTCTCCACTCCTTTGGTTTCCGGCAGCTGGCATTGAGAACCATTGCTGTCTCCAACTCTGGTCTGGAGGGTTTGGAGTTTGACTGAGGGTTGGTTTATACCAGAGATTTATACCAGACATATACTCTGGTTTATACCAGAGATTCCAATTACGTTGTGCTTAGAGCTGCCTCCCTCAAGCTGGTGTCTTCCAGATGTTATTGGACTTGCATTGGCACTGGCCATGAGGAGTTGTAGGCCAAAATGCCCAGAGGGCACCAGCACACAGGGGAGGCTCAGGACAATATAATGGCTGAAAGCTAGGAAGACTGTGCCAGTGAGGGGCACAGAATTCTTCAAATCAGAAAGCCGGGGCTGTGAACTATATATACAGTCCTGAATTTTGCTTGGGGATATGAGCTGGTGCTGATTATGCATTGGATTATCTAGCGTTGGATTATGACTCAGAAGACCCAGGTTGAAATTATTAAGATTTCGGGGTGACATGGATCTGGTCATGATCTCTCCACCTAACCCATCTCACAGGGTTAATGTGAGGAGAAGAAGGAACTGGACAGAGAAACGAGTCTGCCACCTTGGGACTCCAAAGAGGGTGGCATATAAGCAGCTCTGTCACCGAGCTTGTCAGTTCCATCAGGCTGCAGCAGAGGGCGACAGGAACGCAGGGCCACTCCATCAGCTCTGATGGGAGACTAGATGCCTTTGACTCCTCTTCTCCCTGAACTGTTTATGTTCCAGTTATAGGTAGGTAGCTGTGTTGGTCTGCCGTAGTCGAAACAAAATAAAAAAAAAATCCTTCCAGTAGCACCTTAGAGACCAACTAAGTTTGTTATTGGTATGAGCTTTCGTGTGCATGCATGTATCTGAAGAAGTGTGCATGCACATGAAAGCTCATACCAATAACAAACATTGTTGTTGTTGTTTAGTCATTTAGTTGTGTCCAACTCATTGTGACCCCGTGGACCAGAGCATGCCAGGCACTCCTGTCTTCCACTGCCTCCCACAGTTTGGTCAAACTCATGTTCGTAGCTTCGAGAACACTGTTCAACCATCTCATCCTCGGTCGTCCCCTTCTCCTTGTGCCCAACATCAGGGTCTTTTCCAGGGAGTCTTCTCTTCTCATGAGGTGGCCAAACAAACTTAGTTGGTCTCTAAGGTGCTACTGGAAGGAATTTATTTTGTTTATGTTCCAGTTAGTCATTACGGGAACTACAGTAGGGATATTTAGGCAGACACCTGAACACTCAAATGTGGGAGGAGATAACAGCATAGATTCAAACCCTTCCCCAAAGTCCTTGTGTCTGTCATATTTCCACTCCCCACCCTGGCTGTTCTTCAGGCCCCAACCTGCCTGTGTCGCACAGGGAGGTTTCTACTCCCATGCACTTGAATGCAAATAGAACCTTCCATGCAGTTGGGGACCCCATTAAAGCAGTTTCATTGAGCACATGGAGGAGTCTCCTCAGGTTCAAGCAAGCGCAGGCAGAGGCCACCAGCACACCTCCCTTCACAGCACGGTCAGGGAGCAAATGTATGAGGATATTGAGGGCAGGGCTTCTCTGGACACCCCTGTCCCCATCCATACTTTGAATGTGTCCTCAGGTCAACACTTGAACATCTGTAATGCAACTGTCAGTACTGGCACCTGAGTTTATTTTCTCTTTTCCTTTCTCATCCATTTATGCATTGTGTGTCTAACCCTGCAGGCAGAGACTGTCCTGTTGTAACTGATCTTAAGTAAGCTCACCCTGGGCACCCTTGAAAGTGAAATTTCAGGAGCAATCCAATGCTCCTGGGATGGTGGCTGCAAAACTCCCTCTCCGTGTGTGATGAGCTCCTCAGCACAGTGGCCAGTGGTGCTCCAAGGGTGATCTTCCTTGCATGCAGAAAGTCCCAGGTTCCCTTCCTGAACCCTGGAGAGCCACTGCCAGCCCGTGCAGACAATATTGAAATAGATGAGCCAATGGATCTGCTTCAGTATAAGGCAGCTTGCAATGTTCCTATGGTAGGGCCAGGAACTGCCAAGCTGCTGCTGGGCCAAGTTCAAGGTGTTAATACTAACCAGTAAGCCCCTATAGAACTCAGGACCAGGTTAATTGGGAGACCACCTTATCCCTTTTACTCCCAGTAAATCGCTGTAGACTGTGGGAGAGTTTCTCCTGCCAAGTTTCCAAGATCTCAGAAGCTTGCTCCACAGTAACTTGGAGCAGGGCTGTTCTGTGGAACGCCATTCCTGTCGATATACAGAAGGCACTTTCTGAAAACAACTGGAAATATTTTTTTTCTGACAGGCTTTCCCAGCTGGATAAATGCCGAGTGTCCACTTGTTAGGGCTTGCTTAAAATGTGTTTGTTGTTTTGTGCTACACTGCAGCGGTTCTCAACCTGTGGGTCCCCAGATGCTGTTGGACTACAATTCCCATCATTCCTAGCCAGCATGACCAGTGGTCAGGGATAATGGGAGTTGTAGTCCAACAACATCCAGGGATAATGGGAGTTGTAGTCCAACAACATCTGGGGACCCACAGGTTGAGAACCACTGCGCTACAGTATTAGCTGCTTTTAATGCAAGGGGCCTCAGGTTCAATCTCTGATATCTCCAGGTTGAAGCTGTGAGAGACCTCTGTCAGTCAGTGTTGGCGACACTGGGCTAGATGCACAAATGGTCTGTGCCTCAGTGTGAAGTAGCTTCCTGTGTTCTTGCTGCTCACATCAGCATCTCAACAGTTTTTTCTTTCATGTTTTAAGGAGTTCCTTTTGGGTCCTTTTCCATTGCTACTTAAGAGGAGGAGGGAAGGGGGGCCTTTTAAATGACACAGAGCTCCCGTTTACAGCAGGAGCGTAAACTGTGAAGAAGTTACGATCCATTCGGCGTGAGCTGCATTAAGGACAGTGGTCCTTGAAGTCATTTTTGTTTTAATTGCACCATCTTTCATATCACTTTGAAATATTTCAAATGCAGGCTGGGAGCCTGTCTCCCAAACAAATGAGACCAAAAAAAAGTGCTATGAAGAAAGGAAATTGCAGTATAATGGAACAAATGGCTCCCAGCCATACCACTATGGGCTGTGTGATCTCATCAGGAGCAAATATGTTAAGCTGCCTTGGATTTGGTTAGCGTTGAAACAGGGGGTCTCTCTGAAGGAAACAACAAGGACATGCGGCGGTGGCAACTTAGTAGGTGGCACATGCATTTATTTATTTAAATGAGAACCAGGATTTAATTAAAAGTTCCCTCGACTGCTGGAGGGTCCCGGGCCGTGGGAGGTTCCAGATGAGATGTCCCCATTTCCTGAGGTTGGGCAACACTGCGCCTTGTGGAACGGCAGAACTCGTGACCCCACTATCCCGGTCAGATTACAATGTCAATGTTTCCAACCCTCCCTCTTACCCCCTCTGCCTCACCCTCCCCACCCCCTGCTCCAATAGCTGACCTTTCCCCCTCCACACTTCCTGCCTTTGTGAAAGAAGGAATGCCGTACATGTTCACTGACCAGTTCAGCAAATGCCTCCTCTTAGCTTCCAGCTGCTTGCTTGCGAGTGAATAAGCTTCGAAAGGGGCCTACTTCCTTTTGCATTTTGTAATGCCAGAGTGGAGATGATACATGGAAGCTGCTAGGAGAAGAAAATGAAGAGTTTGGATTTGATATCCCGCTTTATCACTACCCAAAGGAGTCTCAAAGCAGCTAACATTCTCCTTTCCCCTCCTCCCCCACAACAAACACTCTGTGAGGTGAGTGGGGCTGAGAGACTTCAGAGAAGTGTGACTAACCCAAGGTCACCCAGCAGCTGCATGTGGAGGAGCGGGGAAGCGAACCTGGTTCACCAGATTACGAGTCTAACATTCTTAACCACTACACCACCCTGAGGATGTGCTGGGAATATCAGTAAGGTAAAGGTAAAGGTAAAGGTACCCCTGCCCGTACGGGCCAGTCTTGCCAGACTCTAGGGTTGTGCGCTCATCTCACTCTATAGGCCGGGAGCCAGCGCTGTCCGGAGACACTTCCGGGTCACGTGGCCAGCGTGACAAGCTGCATCTGGCGAGCCAGCACAGCACACGGAAACACCGTTTACCTTCCCGCCAGTAAGCGATCCCTATTTATCTACTTGCACCGGGGGTGCTTTCAAACTGCTAGGTTGGCAGGCGCTGGGACCGAGCAACGGGAGCGCACCCCGCTGTGGGGATTTGAACCACCAACCTGACAATTGGCAAGTCCTAGGCGCTGAGGTTTTACCCACAGCGCCACCCGCGTCCCTTGGGAATATCAGTAAGGCTTACCAAACCATGCTTACCAGGGGTGCTCCCTATTTCCTGGGACTTGTTTCCGGCAAAGAACTCCTATTTAGATTTCGGCGGATAATGTCTGGATGCCTTGTGTGAACATATGGATTTTTAATACTTGAATTAAGCATTAGCCCTGCTCATGGATTATTTTGGGACTGGATCTGGGATGGGTGGTCCCTGGATTGGCCCAGGGTGAGTGAGGCTGCTCTCAGTGACAAGGTTTACTGCTCTACTTGGCCTCTCATTGTAGAGGTCTTATTGGAGAATGGAAGATAAAAGACCTGCTGGGCAATCCCACACGGTTGCTGATCCACGGCACTGGAGAGTTTTGGATCAGGAGGCAATGTCCCTCTGCCCAGCTCTGCTTGTGCCAAGATCAGATGGGAAGATGGATCTCTTGTATCTGCAGAACTTCCAACTGTACCTTGGCATTACCAGTACCATGCTCTAGCCAACTGAGCTATCCAGCTGGTGGAGGCTACCGCCAGTAGTATCCCTGCCACTGGTAGTGCGTGTATTCCTCTGGAAAAGGACATCTTAGGGACAAGGACAGGGTGGAGCAGCAGTCCAAGGAACTGCTGGCCACAGAGCCTAGGGCTTGCCAATCAGAAGGTCGGTGGTTCGAATCCCTGCGACAGGGTGAGCTCCCGTTGCTTCGTCCCTGCTCCTGCCAACCTAGCAGTTCACAAGCACATCAAAAGTGCAAGTAGATAAATAGGTACCACTCCGACAGGAAGGTAAATGGCATTTCCGTGCGCTGGCCACATGACCCGGAAGCTGTACTCCAGCTCCCTCAGCCAATAAAGCGAGATGAACGCTGGACTTCCGGTTCGGCGCCAGCGCTAATGGCTGCTCCCTCTCCGAGCTCCGGAGAGAGGACGGCTCTGCGAGTTCGGGTCTGACCCGCTACGGCAAGCGGGGGACCCCTAAAATCACAGGAACGGAGCCTGTGAACAAGGAGATTCGGTGGGCACCTGAAGCGCCCCCCTTTACCGCAGAAAGAGCCTTTTTAAAGGCTCCGGAACGACAACGGGGAGCGCGGTGCTGAGAATCGCTACCCAGCCCGCAGGGTGAAGCCGCGTCGCCATTAGTGGAGAGCGCCGATTCCCTTCCTGAATAATCTGGACAAAAAAGACCCGTAAGATTGAACCTTTATTCGTGTCAAAACTACTTGAAATTAGGCTGAAAACGGGAAAGGCGAAAATTAAGGAAGTCTGCCTTCCCCCGACTGCATGACAATTAAAGCAACGAAAGTTACTGAGCTGCATCCATATGGGATATTGTCTTTAACTGCTTGAATCCGACATTTGGACTTTGACTATCCCCTCTAGCTTGCAGGGCAGAGGGGAGGAATAAGTGATTTTATAAGCTGTATGACCAACTTAAAGGAAAGGGAATTCTCTGCAGCCTTCAACCTGGCACAAACTGCTATTAAAACAAAGGAACACTGAACTGACTTGACTCCTGTGAAAGTAACAAAGTGGAAGTCTCATTGCTTATTTGTTACAAAGTTTTGGGACTCTGTGGACACAATATATCAGGGAAGGCTGGGACTCTATCTATTGGGAAAGTGTTGCAATATACATATAGAAGCCTCCCGATAAATTTGCTTTTTAAATACTCTTTGCCTTTGTTTGCGGACATTTTGATTTGCTCCCTCTAGAGGGTAAATTAAAAGTTGCTACGCTTTGGGACAGTGGAATTTTCCTTTAGGAGAAGGCTCTCGTGGGAAACGACCTTGGGATATGAGTGGCCCAGCAGACGAGATAAGCACGAGAGCCAAGACAAGGCAATATCAACAACAGCTACAGCAACACAAGAAAAGAGGCTCGATCTCAGGCATAACCCCTACAGTGACAACAGGACAAGAAAAAGGTACAGCAGTCTCCATGGATGCAGTGTCGCAAGCCCTTCTTAAGATAAACCAGTCTCTGGAGAATCTAACAAAGCAGACGGCTGAAAATACCAAGAAATTGACAGAGAATTCACAGAAATTGACAGATTTAACAACAAGACTTGACCTGAATACAGAATCTATAAACAGGCTTACGCAAGAAAATTCTGCCACACGTCAAATTGCGGAGGAAGCTAGAACTATTGCTGGAGAGACCCAGGAAAAATTAGAACCGATTGCCAGGAAGGTCTATGACCACGACGCAACTCTGGCATTGTGGGAACTACAAAGAAAAGAAAGGAATTTGAAACTACGATCAATTCCAGAGGACGAAGGAGACAATCTTACGGACTTTTTAACGAAAGAGTTTGCTGATTCCTGGGAAGATCTAGAGGAAGACGAATTTAAAATTACAACAGCATTTAGACTGGGCAGAAGACAGAACAGAAAGGCGCCGAGAGACTGTCTGATTACCTTGAGATCGAAGGAGGAAAGAGACAAAATTCTAAGACTGCACTTTGAAAAGGCCTTACAAATTGGGAACTCACCGATACAGATCTTTAAAGACATTCCTAAACATATTTTGGACTTGAGAGCTTCTTATAAGGATTTGGTTTACCTGTTGAAGAAGAACACCATTCTCTTCAGGTGGGAATTTCCACAGGGACTGTCTTTTGACTATAGGGGGAAGAAGGTGAAAATAAAGACGATACAGGATAAAGACAGGTTCCTGCAAAGAAATCAAGAAGATTTACAGAAAGGAACTGTAGACCCAATTGCTGAGCAAAAGAGTGTAATAGACATCCTGAACCTTTCGTTTGGACAGAATCTTCCACCACCAACAGAGGAGGAACAACAATTGGGAGCTGTTGGAGGAATACCAGAAAAATAACAAGATGGCCCTGCAATTCCTTAGCTGGAATTGTAATGGGATGAACAGTCCTTTGAAGAGACGACAAGTATTCCATATTTTGTACAGAGAACAACTGGACTTGATTTGCTTACAGGAAACTCATATAACTAGAGCACACAGGAGACTGCTTATGAATAAAAAATTGGGACAAGAATTTATTTCGTCGGACAAAGTGAAAAAAAGAGGAGTTGTGATTTATGTAAAAGAGAAGTGGGCTCCAAAAATGATGTTCAAAGATGAACAAGGAAGATATTTAGCGGTGGAGATTCAGGTACAAGGAGAAAAATTTCTGATAATTGGGATCTATGCACCAAATGAAGGTAAAGCAGAATTCTTCAAAAAACTCCATGAAACTTTGACGGATTATTTGGAATACAATATGATAATCATGGGAGATATGAATGGTGTAGTCTCTACAAACATGGACAAGACACAAAGACTGACACTTACTAAAGAAGGGAGACTCCCGAAGACTTTCTTCGAAATGACTGAAAATATGGACTTAATAGACATTTGGAGAACAAGGAACCCTCTTGAAAGAGAGGGAACCTTTTTCTCCCATGCAAAGATGACCTGGACCAGAATCGACCAAATATGGGTTACTAGTGGAATGGCTCCGAAGATTAAGAAGGTAGAAATCTGCCCAAAAACCTGTTCCGACCATAACGCCGTGAAGATGGAAATGAAATTTACAACAACTGGTCAGTTTAGATGGAGAATGAATGACACCCTATTCCGAGATAGAGAGATCCACATGAAGGCCCAAAAAACTCTAAAGGACTATTTTGAAATCAATCTAAAGGGCGATGTGGAAAAAAGAGTGATCTGGGACGCAAGTAAAGCTGTGATGCGAGGATTTTTGATTCAACAAAATTCAATAAAGAAGAGAAAACAGAATGAGAAAAAGGAAAAAATTCTGGAAAAGATAAAAGAAGGAGAGAAAAAATTAAGATCAAAACCAAAGTCCCAGGAGATTTTGAGGGAGATTAAGTTGTATCAAACACAATATATGGAATTGATGAACCAAGAGATAGAATGGAAAATAAAGCAAATGAAACAAAAGACATTTGAGTCGGCAGACAAATGTGGTAAACTTCTGGCATGGCAACTTAAGAAAAGACAGAAATTAAATACAGTCACAAGTCTAGAAGTGGATGGAAAAAATATATCTAAACCCAACGAGATAAGAAATTGCTTTGTGAGTTATTTTAAAAAACTTTATTCCCAAGGATTACAAAATGAAGAGGACATAGATAAATTCCTTAATAAATATGGATTACAAAAAATCTCTCATCATAGCAAGGTGGATCTAAACCAGAGAATAACAGAACAAGAGATAGAGGGTGCCATTCAGGACATGCAACTGGGCAAATCTCCAGGGCCAGACGGACTGACTTCCAGATATTACAAATCTTTAAAGGAATGGCTGATACAACCGTTAAAGGAAGTTTGTAACGAGATCTTAGAGGGAAAAAAGGCACCCGAATCGTGGAAAGAAGCATATATCTCACTCATACCAAAGACAGAGACTGAAAAGACTCAACTGAAGAACTACCGCCCAATTTCGTTACTGAATGTGGATTACAAAATTTTTGCAGACATTTTAGCAAAAAGATTTAAAAGAGTACTGATGGAGAAGATTCACAGAGACCAAGCAGGCTTTCTCCCAAAAAGACACCTCTCAGACAATGTTAGGAATATAATAGATATTTTGGAAAAGTTAGAGGTGAACATAAATACTAAAGCAGTTTTGATATTTGTGGATGCGGAGAAAGCCTTTGACAATATTTCGTGGAGTTTTATGAAAAAGAATCTTCATGGGATGGGGGTAGGACAAGGATTTGAGAATGGTATGGGTGCAATATATTCCGAACAAAAAGCTAAGTTGATTGTAAATAATGTAATAACTGAGGAACTTAAGATAGAAAAAGGAACACGACAGGGGTGCCCAATTTCCCCATTGCTTTTTATTTCGGTCCTGGAGGTGTTGCTGAACATGATTAGAGACGACCAGCAGGTTAAAGGTGTAAAGGTCGGAACCAAACACTATAAGTTAAGAGCGTTCGCAGATGACCTTGTTTTGACCTTGCAGGAGCCAAACACTAGTACAAAAAGAGTGTTGGAAATAATCCAACAATTTGGACAGGTAGCTGGATTTAAATTGAATAAACAAAAAACTAAAGTCTTAGGGAAAAACCTAACAGATATGGAAAAGAATAAGTTTCAAGAAGAGACAGGTCTGATGGTGGTTAAGAAGGTGAAATATCTAGGGGTTAATTTAACATCTAAAAACTTGAATCTGTATAAGGACAATTATGAAAAATGTTGGTCAGAAATTAAAAAAGATTTAGAAATATGGTCAAATTTGAGATTGTCAATGTTAGGCCGAATTGCAGTGATTAAGATGAATGTACTGCCTAGAATGTTATTTTTATTTCAAACTTTGCAGATTATTGACAAGATGGACTGTTTCAAGAGGTGGCAGAAAGACATTGCGAAATTTGTCTGGCAGGGCAAAAAGCCCAGAATAAAATATAAAATTTTAACAGATGCAAAAGAAAGAGGGGGATTTGCCCTGCCGGACTTAAAATTGTACTATGAAGCAGCAGCATTCTGCTGGCTGAAAGAGTGGATGCTCCTCGAGAATACAGATATCTTGGACTTAGAAGGTTTCAATAATGCATTTGGCTGGCATGCATATCTATGGTATGACAAAATCAAAGTGCATAGTGCCTTTAAAAATCATATTGTAAGGAAAGCGTTGTTTAATGTTTGGATGAGATATAAAGATCTGTTGGAAAACAAAACCCCTAGATGGCTGTCACCCTTAGAGGCTAAGGCCCACAAGAAAGTTAATATGGAGGTCGGATGGCCAAAGTATTGTGAGATCTTAGAACAGGATGGAGAGAAACTGAAATTAAAGAGCCATGAAAAATTAAAACCCAAAGTACAAGATTGGCTCCACTATTATCAAATAATGGAGGTTTTTAAACAAGACAGGAAAATTGGCTTCCAGGTGGAAAAATCAAAACTTGAGACAGAATTGTTAGAACCCAATACTAAGAATTTGTCAAGAATGTATAACTTGCTGTTGAAATGGAATACACAAGATGAAACAGTTAAATCAGTTATGATTAAGTGGGCACAGGACATTGGTCATAATATTATGTCTGCTGACTGGGAAAGGTTGTGGAACACTGGTATTAAATTTACGGCATGTAGTGCTTTAAAGGAAAATGTGATGAAAATGGTCTATAGGTGGTACATGACTCCAGTTAAGCTAGCAAAAATTTACCATTTGCCTGATAACAAATGTTGGAAATGTAAGGAAACTGAAGGTACTTTTTATCACCTTTGGTGGACATGCCCGAAGATTAAGGTTTTCTGGGAGATGATATATAATGAAATGAAAAAGGTATTTAAATATACCTTTCTTAAGAAACCAGAGGCCTTTCTCTTGGGCATTGTCGGCCAACTGGTGCCAAAAAAGGATAGAACTTTTTTCATGTATGCAACAACAGCAGCAAGAATACTGATCGCAAAGTATTGGAAGACACAAGATTTACCCACCTTGGAAGAATGGCAGATGAAAGTGATTGACTATATGACATTGGCAGAAATGACGAGCAGAATTCGTGACCAGGGAAAGGAGACTGCGGAAGAAGACTGGAAGAAATTTAAGATTTATCTTAAGAACTATTATAAACTTGATGAAGTTTAGAATGTCGAGATTCTACAGAGAGAAAGGGTTGCAGTAATATAAGATTAGATTAAGAAAGGACTATGATGAATTAGGATCGGAAAAAACATTTATAAGTTGCTATAAAATTTGGACATGAGGATGCAGAAAGGGGAGGCATGGGGAAGTCCGAGGAAAGAAGTTTATGAAAGGACATTTTGAAAGTATATTTGTTTGTTTGTCTGTTTTTCTTTTATGTTTGTTTGTTATAAAAACTCTTGTAAAACCAATAAAAATTTTATAAAAAAAAAAAAAAAGCGAGATGAACGCTGCAACCCCAGAGTCGTCCGCGACTGGACCTAATTGTCAGGGGTCCCTTTACCTTTACCTAGCTACCAACAACAGGCCTGATTTGGGCTTCTCTGCTGTGCGAACCTGGAGCTGGTGAAGTGGGAAAAAATGGCAGGTGCCAGGGTTCCAGCCCTCCCAACACTTTTGGCCTTGGCCAGAACAAGTGATGGTGTTTGAGGTGCAGCAGGCAATCTGCTATTCCATTAAGCACCACTGCTGCCCGTTGAGGAGTTTGGATTGCTGGTAGTCTACCCAAGCACCATTTTGTTTTTATTCCATGGGAGCAATGTTCTGTGTTCTATCCCTAGTACTAGCTACCAAAAGGCTGGGGTACTTGGAAAAGTTCCATCACTTTGGAATAACTTTGCTGGGAGAGGAAGGAGCAGTTAGGCACCTTCTGCCCTGGGTGGATACAGCTACCAGCTGCTGGATTTTGTGATTAAGAACAACTATATTGAGTTGGGTTACTACCTGCTTCCCTAGCCCAATTTCTTCTTGTGTTTTGTCTTTTAGATTGCAGCCAGGGGCAGGTGGGCGGACTGGGGAATGGCTTATTTCTGATATTTGTAAATATTCTGCAATGCCCTCCTTTTTCTTTGTTTTTTAACAGAGTGTAGTAAAACTCAAATCTGGGGTGGGAAATCTGTGCTCCCCCCCCAAAAAAAAATATATTGTTGACCACAACATTCTTGATCACCAGCCATCTTGACTGGGAACGACCTGTACCCGGAGCACCAAAGGTTTCCCATCACTGAGTTAAGTAAATGAGCCAATGTGGGCAGAGCACTAGGCTATGACCCTATTCAGCAAATAATAATAATAATAATAATAATAATAATAATAATAATACATTATTTATACCCCGCCCATCTGGCTGAGTTTCCCAGCCACTCTGGGTGGTTCCCAACCGAATATTAAAAACACAATACAGCATTAAATATTAAAAACTTCCCTAAACTTCAGATGTCTTCTAAAAGTAAGACAGTTGCTTATTGCCTTGACATCTGACGGGAGGGCGTTCCACAGGGCGGGCGCCACTACCAAGAAGGCCCTCTGCCTGGTTCCCTGTAACCTCACTTCTTGCAGGGAGGGAACCGCCAGAAGGCCCTCGGCGCTGGACTTCAGTGTCCGGGCTGAAGAAGTTAAACGATCAGCCTGTTTCTTAGACAGACCTATCAGACCAGGTTGCTGTGAAGATAAAATGGTGGTGGTCAACACTGTATATGCCCTCTAGGTGACGTTAGGACTACAGCTTGCATCATCAATGACTGTTGGTCATGTTAGCTGGGGCTTCAGGGAGATGGGTCTCCAAAAATATCCAACAGAGTCCCTGTTCCTGGTTTACTCCACCACCTTTGAGGAGGACCAGGATGAAAATGGAACCAAAGGGCAGCTGCGGAAGGAGTTTTCTCTCTGTCCTGCATGCTTGGTGGGGATGCTGGAAAGGAACTTCTCCATGGCTGCTCCCAAACTTTGGAACTCACTTCCTACAGAAGTTAAGACTGGCTCCTACTTGTTCTTCCGCTTATGGGTAAACAAACACATTTCTATTCAGACAGGCCTTTAGGAACTGACTTTTGAGGAAAGGGCTGGTGTTGTGATGTTGTCATTGTTATCTGTATTTAATGGATTTTTAAATACCATTTTAATCCTGTTAGTGTTTTTTAATTACTGCCTTTTCTATAGCTTGCTCCATTTTATCCGAGTCCCAAACAGGACTCAATAATAATATGAAAAAGAAAGAAGGGAACTTCAAGGATTTGGTGCAAAGCAAGGGCAACGTTCTTATCGCAAACTAATGGGAAAATGTTTTCTTGGAGAACACCGTCCTTTAAGTCCATCCAGATTTTGCTGAACTTCAGACTCAGCCAACATGGCCAATAGTCAGGGATGATGGGAGCCAGAGGATAGATACCCCTTCTATAAACTCTGTTGCCACATGAACCAATTGGTATGTGTCTAGTACAGGTTAAGGGGCATGAGTGGTGCTGTGGTCTAAACCACTGAGCCTCTTGGGCTTGCCAATTGGAAGCTTGGCAGTTTGAAACCCTGCGATGGAGTGAGCTCCTGTTGCTCTGTCCCAGCTCCTGACAAACTAGCAGTTTAAAAGCACGCCAGTGCAAGTAGATAAATAGGTACCACTGTGGCGGGAAGGTAAACAGTGTTTCCGTGCGCTCTGGCTTCCGTCATAGTGTTCCATTGTGCCAATAGCAGTTTAGTCATGCTGGCTGCATGACCTGGAAAGCTGTCTGTGGACAAACGCCAGCTCCTTTGGCCTGAAAGTGAGATGAGCGCCAAAACTCCATTAGTCACCTTTGACTGGGCTTAACCGTCCAGGGGTCCTTGACCTTTACAGATTATGTGCTTGATTTCTCTTGACTTCTTTACACTATCCTGGTATGGGCACCCCCCCCAAAAAAAAGACTCCAAACTTTTTTGCTTTTTTATAACTGGTGGTAAAACTTTATTATTCAAGTTTAGATGTAACAGACATCTTTTTGCTGCCTGAAGAATTGTTTTGCATAAGAAATACACCAGGAACATGATTGTGAGTAGAAATGAACATGCATTATGAAAACTGGGGAATGGAAAGCACAAATAGAGAAAACAAAACTGAATACCCCTTGTATCGTAACAGACAGAATAGCCATGAGCATCCTAGAGTCAATCCAGAGCTATGCATTTAAAGGGTTCTTTTGGGAACATCACATCATTATTTAGCTGTAATTCCTGCATTGCATCGAGGGGACTAGATTATCCTTGATTCTACGATTCTGTAGGCAAGACGTCCATTTTTTTGCTCATCCTTATGTGACAATGGTATTTTGAGATGCTGTATTTTATTCCCTCTCTGGGAAAGGAGGAAAAACATGTCTGGAAAAAAGTACAGAGGCAGCCCTAGAATGAAATAAAATGAAACAGTAACCAATGGTGGTGAATTTTAGGTGCACTTAAGGGTTGAAGACTGAGGGAGAATTAACCCCAAAGTCACAATCTAATGGAAGGTCTGCTGCTTCCCTGTTGAAAAAAAAAGTTAAGTACGTACTGTTCTTGCACAACTCCCAGTCTCCCACTCATTTCAATAAGGCTTGGGCAGTAGAACACCCCGGTGGATTGTATTTCATCTCAGCTAATGGTAAAGACAAGCGATCACTTGGATTTTCTGCCTGAAGCAGAAACTGAAAAGGAACCTTGCACTACAAGAATACAGAACTGGATACATCCAGGTATTTTAGGAAGAACCTATGGGGAATGTGATGAGATCACACAGGTTAGCTCTGTCCTTGTGGCGACACCCTCGCCGCCTCCCTGTTTAGCCCTTGTGGGAAGAAGTTCTACACTTGGACATCCACAGAGCTCCTTTGCACGTTGGCCAAACACAGACTGTAGGGTTACAGCTAGTAGATGTGCTAACCCCACTGAATTCTTTCAACAGTTGGGGAGGTTGACTGAGCCCTCCTAGTACCCTATAGCAGAGAAGAATCATGGTAGCAGTAATTTGGGTCTGGACCTTCTCAGAATTGTGGCAGAAGTGGTGCATGTTTGAATGTTCCCAATCATTTAGTGGGGGCAGGGGGCGGGAAGCATCTCAGAGAGTAAGGCTGAACTAAAATCCATTTTCCTGATCTGCTCATTTTCTGCATATCACAAGCTTTTTTGTTTTGTTTAACATGATGGAACATTCAAACTGTAGCCCTATGTGTGTCTTCTGACATTCTGGGAAGGGCGAGTGTGCCAAGATATGTTCTTAAGGCTGCAGACCTATGCACATTTACCTGGAAGTAGGTCTCATTGAATTCAATCAGGTTAACTTCTGAGTAGACAGGTATGACACTGAGAGGGTGTACTTATCCAGAAGGAAGCCCCATCGAACTGAATGAGATTCACAGGATCATGGTGGAAGAACTGTAAACTGAAGTAGGGAAGATCGTATTATGTGAGGTCAATGAAGATGAAAGTATCAGTGGCACTTCCATCCACACGTTTTCCTAAGAAATAATTTTGAGAACATCTCACTATGTCAAGCCACAAGCAACTTGTCAATCTAAACAGGCTGAGATGATCTGCTTAAAAGTTTAAGGTGTCTTTTATGGGGGTTTTTTATACTTAGGTTAAATTTTACAGTAAAGCCCCAAAGAAAGGTGTATTTCTTTGTTTTAGATCAGCCTTTGCCAACCTGGCTGGGGATGATGTGAGCTGCACTTCAAAACTCCAAAGGCACCATGTTGGTGAAGGCTGTTTTAGAAGCTAAGCTGCACAGCAATAATATTTCTCCAAGTAAAACTCCAGTGGTTTAGACCTGGGGTCGGCAATATAAAGCCCTCAGACCACACCTGCCTTCTGGAATAGCTCAGGCCTACAAATGGCAATGAGTGGGGCCTAACCTAACAGGGCAGGTGGTATCAGGTAGCCCGATACATGGACAGTTATTTAATCATATTAAATAGTAATGCAATGCATGCTAATTTTGCAACATTTTTTTAAAAAAGGTGTAGTGCTTGTCAATAATGTCAGCGCCTTTGGTTATGACACTGGGAGGTGTAAGTTACACTAGGGAGTAACCCGTGTTCAAAACTCCCATTGTTCTAGGCACATTTTGCAACAGGGAATTGCATTAGTGCAAGCAGTTTCTGAGCTGTGGGCTCAGTACGCAGTACTGGACCTAAGATTTCAGGTTATAATGGCAGAGTGGAAGGAAAGGAGGACCTTTTTGTGCCTCCCCACTTCCAGCTACTCTCTGAAGACTGGAGAATAGACTCTCTTAAGAATATTAAGTGGTGGGCAGGGGAAGGACTAGACCATGCAAAAAATGAGCATAATATTTTAACTGCAAGCTTGGTATTCTTGCTATAAAAAGTGTTCCTAGTCATTCTGTTGTTGCACCCATAACCACAACCCATTTAGCTCCTAGCTTTCATATCTCAGTTCCTAACTGGGTTGAATTTTGCCTGTATCCTCTTCCCTATAGCTCCACAAGGAAAAGGAGCAAGGATTTTTTAAAAGTTGAACTTTCAAGGAGGGGGGCATATCCCACCAGCTGTGCTGCAAAGCATGCTGGAGGAAAAGGAGGGTAGCATGTAGATTAAAGATGAGCCCTAATACACAGAACTCCATAGAGTTCATTTCATACGAAGCATTCTCCTGGAAAGGGATATCTTCCAGCAGTTGAGAAACTTTAAAAACCAAAAGAATGCTGATATTAAAAACCAAACCTGCTGATATTAACTAGTTAAATCTCAGCGGTTAATTTTTGGCATTTGTCCTGAAAATCTGACACAACAATGGCTGTTTTTAATCGAACACTGTGTCACTAGAAAATGGATTATCTCTTTCAGCTCCTGCCATTGACCTAAGCGTTGTTGGAGGACAACTGCTTTAAAAGCGCTGAAGCAGGGCTGATCGTATTACATGAGGTTGATGAAAATAAAGTGGCATTGGCACTCCCACCTACTATAACTTCCCAGTATTCCACAAACATTCATTTTCATGGTTCCTTTCTAGGGATATGGATTAACAGGCTCCCTTAACCAAGAGGATGAGCAAGCAGTAGCTCAACACAGCCTTGAGCTAAGAGCAAATCCCCTTCTTGGTTAGGCCTGCAGAACTTGTGACCTGCCAAGCCAAATGCAGCCTACTATCCATGTACCCTGAGGGATTGCCATACGAGACTGCGGGGCTTCTTTGGGCTTGTCGAGCAACAGGCTTGGGAGGAATTATTCAATTACAAGTAAGAAATGCAGCTTCTGTAACACTGCCAAGGTCAGCAAGACCTGTGGCACTCAGGTATGGGAGTGTTTCTCATGCAGGGTGACAGTTCCCATATTTTGCTTTCAATATCAGTGCTGGGTGCGTACCGATGAACAAACAGTAACTGACCATGACATGCATGGTAAGCTGATCCAGCTGGTGGTTTAAATAGTTGCCTATATTATCCTGTCAAATTAGCCAAGTAATTTTTATCCGTTGTCTTCGTAAAGCTTTAAAAGGAGAAGTGATAAAACGCCTCTCTGGACTTGGCAGAAGACTACAGATGACCAAGTTGCAACATGGTTACATTACACACCGTGGATAAGTTACCACCTGGCAAACGGTCATCTGTTTTCACCCCTGAAAACATGTTCTCCTCTGACAAAACCACGCTTGATTCCAGCATGGTTCCCTACACCTTTCAGGAGGGTCCTGTGCGGTGTGATCCTGTGCAATAATAAAGTTATGTTGTGTTCATTGAGACTTTTACTCCCTGGTAGGTGTGTTTAGGAATGCAGCCATAGTTCCTGGTTTCAGAAGACTTGGAAGCGGAGACATTATTTAGCTAAAATTGGGGGTGGCTTGCAGATTTCCTTAAGGGCCACCTCCAAATCTGAGCCCTGTACCAAAAGAACCACTTGTCAGACATGACCCTAACCTCAATGTCCTCTCTCCCTTTTCCCAGGTTTATTTTAAATGCTCATTTTCTAGAGGAGAGAATGATGCGCCTGACTCTTATTAAAAGTTAGTTTGAATTACATGAACGTTTGTGATAGGCAGCATGTAAGTGGGATCAGAAGATAGCGCTTTAACATACCTTTCTGAACTGGGGTAATCTAGCCTTGATGGGGTCATAGGAAGCTGCCTTATACTGAGTCAGACGATTGGTTCATCTAGCTCAGTACTGTTTACTCACTGATAAGCAGCGGCTCTCCAAGGTTGCAGACTGGGGTATCTCTCCCAGCCCTGCCAGGAGATGCCCAGGATTGCACCTGGGGGAGAGGAGGCTTCCCGAATGCCAAGCAGATGATGCTCTACCCCCGAGCTACAGCCCTTCCCCATCCCCTAGAAACAATTTCCTAGAACATTTGAGAAAACAAAACAGGGGGAGGGACAGGCAACTGGATATAAGACAAGACGTTTTAAAACTTCATTCGCAGCAACATTCAGGAATCAGTTGTACTCCATAACCTCGAGAGACTAAAGAGCCTGCAATGCGAAATAAAGAAGTAAAGCCCCAATGCAACAACAACAACAAAACACACAAAAAAAACCCAAACAATGAAGCGGCTGTGTAATATGGTAAAAACGGGAGTGCAATGCGACTACAGAATGCAATAAAAACCTTCAGTGCCAAGGAGTCGTATGGCACCTCTCGACATAATCTCTGAAATGTTTCATCTGAAACATAGACAAAGCAATAAAAAGAGGATATATGTTTATCATTTTAAGCATAACAATGTGAGTTAAGAGCTTAAGAATACAAAAAAGTACTTGGAATGAATCGTGCTACCCTTTCGCTTCCTCCTAAGTAGGCGTAAAAATATTCTCGTATTTCCTTCTTGCCATTTTCTTCTTCTTTTTCATCTTCTTCTCCCCCAGCAAATCATTAATATCAACAAAGTCCATTCATTTCATGTTACTGTTTACAATTTTAATGCACACACACACGCACAAATAAAAGAGACCTACTGCAATAGAAATTTGCTTCATTACCTTGTTTGCTACATTTGCAAATGTAAACAGAGCGAGGCTGAGCCAGCGCTGAATCTTATGCATGATGGAATATCTTTGTTGCATACGTACACTGTAGAAAATAATTATTCAATATGTCAGGCACCATTATTTGAAATGTAATACATTAATATTTACTAGAAAAATAAGTTTTTTTCCCTATTTGTTCTCCCAACTTCTTAAATGAAATAAGTTAATCTGACAGTGCATCCAGTAGCTTGTAATATCTCTTTGTATATCCCTTCGTAAAAACAACAATCAAAACTACTGGCTGGGCCGATATCGTGCAAATGAATTGAAGTCTGTCCTTTGCAGATCCTTGTAGCATCTATGGAGGCTTGGCTAAAAGCACCTTGAACCAATGATTGAATATTGAGTTATTTAGACCTATTTCCCTGAGCAGTTACGCTGAGGAGCTTTCCCTTCATGGGCTAGTTTTACAAAACCTCCCTTCTCTTTTTCTTTTTAAAGTAACAAAAACAGCCATGAAGGCAGACACGAGCAAAAGCTGGCATTAAGTCTAGTGAAGAGATTGACCGCTACATATAAATAACCAAAGGGCTTTTGGGAAAGTGAGTCATACACTCAACCCTGAAGCGAAATTTAGAAAGAATAGCTAATGCAAAACATTAATACTACGCACATCAAATTGGTAAAGAAGCTTCCATATAAGAGAGAAGTCGCCAGGCAGAGCACTTTTCTACAGAATGTTACTCCAAAACCTGTATTTTGGCCAAAGCACGTTACTCAGAAACCCCTGAGATGTAGTTTGCAACCCTGGGGCCTGTACTGGGCTGGAAATTAATGAACACCAGCACAATATCTATTTTAAAGGGCCTTCTCACATCTTTCAGACTGGAAAGGAGAAGGTATGGACTACAAATATATAGGTTTTCTTTTTCTTTTTCCCCGACACCAGCGCCATTTAACTTTAACCTTTCCTGAGATTCTTTTTCATTTTAAAAAAAGTTTTCAGATTGCAAGGGAAGGAGCATTACACTGAGGTTTTCATGATTTTGAATGCTCCTGATGATTGTTCCTGGGTCTGCAGGTACCTATTCGATCTACTATTGCACTAGACCTTGATAGATTGGGGAGTACTGTTGTAGACTGCAAGGCGATAGCCATCAAAATGGTAGCTACCGGCTGGTTTTGCATGAGTGACGTCTGGAGAAAATACTACCTCCAGATTGCAGAAATGGTGGATGCTGTCGGATGCTCTAATAAGGCCAAAGTGAACCCAAATGAGGAAAAAAAATACTACTAGATTTCTGGACATCAGTTTATTTAACAAGTCCATTTTGCTATACAGTGTGCATATGTTACTGTACACCTGCATTATACATCTTTGCATTCTAGCCAGCTACAAGAACGAAAAGCATTAGTTGTCTGATTAGGGTCCCCCCCCCTGAAGAGACTTGCCCTGATATAGTGTCTTCTGTATAGTTTTGGTGGACGGGTCCCAAGTAAATATCCCTTAACCCCCAATTCCAGCTGCCATCCATTTTGCTTTTCCTTCTTGGTAACTTTTTTTTTTTTGTCTAGAGGAAGGGAAAGGAGGGAAGAAAAAGAACGAAGGATTGTATACTGGATAAGGCATGCTTGCTATATGAAGTGCTTAATAAGACATTACAAGCTATTGAATTCCCATCAAGGAAACCTATTTCTGTTTAATTGTGCTAAGTGCTAAGGTTTATTTTATTTTATTTATCTTTACTCTTTAGATTTGCCATTCGTTTCAGCTTGTGCATTGTTCCTGTGTAGGCCCCTCTGGATGTGTGTTGTGAAGTCATACTTGTCCGTGCAAAAATATTGGCATATGCTGCACTGAAAAGGTCCACTGTCACCATGGCAACTCATATGCAAGGCATACATCACTTCATCCAGAAAGACAATGCCACAGTGCACACACTTGGTTGACAGCTCATCTTGAGTACTTCGGTCAACTTTCTCTGTTTTGACTACATTCAAGGGACCTTCATTTTTTACATTTGGCGGTGCCTTCGCTTTCTCCTTGGAGGCACCATTTGCAGTTGGCCCAGGTCTGGAATGTTTTATCGCCAAATCTAGAGGAATGTCATTATCAGATCCGACAGCTGAAAAATGAGGAGGCAGATTAAAGGTGGGATAAGGCACATAGTTTTGGCAAGGATTTGGTAGGCCAGGCACATGACTCAAGTAGTGTGGATTCCCGGGAACGGACAGCTTATATTTACTCCAGAATCTCAGCCAATCAGCTTCACTTTGAAAGTCATTGTGTACAAATGGAAGCCCAAAGAGTGGGTACTGGTACTTTTCAATGGGGCTTCCGGGTGGCGAATAGTTCGGATGCTTAGCAGGTCTCATGTATTTCTCTATTGGGCTGCCTCTCTCTGAGCTTCCTTTTCCTTCTGATATAGAGGAACTATTGCCTGGGTCTCCGGTACTTTCCTGAGGACTTTTTATCTGAATGTGCAAAGGTTGCATCCTTTTGTGAATATCCAGAGTTTGGCTGACCAATATTGACTGCGGAGCAGAATGGCTTTTAGTCAATGAGCCCTGGGCTTCATATTTACTCAGGCTGGGAAGCTGGATTTCTCTCTGGTGACCTTCTGTTATATGATCCTCTGACCTCCTATCTAACGGGCTGCCGTTGACTTGTTCCTCACTGTTCCCTCTCTGCTGTTTGTTTAGCTGCTCAGCCTGCAGTGCCTCCGGGTTAAGGCGCTTTCTCGTTCGTCTCCTAATGATCTGCTCACCGTTGTTCTGCTTAATGATGTTTAAAGGCCTGGGAGTCTGCATATAAAACACAATAACATCATAAATAAACGAGCATTGCTAAGCAAAGCTTTGCAGAACTGCTTGTGCAAATCCCCAGTTATAGTTGCTGAACCACATCAAGCCATTGCAGGGAAACAGCTTAAAGAAATGGCTTCCTCAAATCAGGAAGACAGGAGGTCAAAGCAAGCACTGGAAACCGACTCCTTAATTTTATATAATTAAAAATGTGTCAACGCCCCCCTTTCAATGGTTTAGCTGGTATCAAAGTGCTTTAGCCAGTATCAAATCTCTCCACCCTAACAACTTTTTATGTTACTTTCAAGAGTCCCCTGAGTGCAGAAAATTCCTAATAACGACCATATTGACTGAGGATATTCTCAACTACAAGATCTTAAATCTGATCTTGGTTTGATCTCCCAGTTGGTAAGAAACCAAGACAGATTTGTTGAAGCCAAATATGTGAGACAGAGAGGAAGGGAAGGAGGCACACAACTTGTTGCTGGACTGAAAAACCATGGTTTATTGGACCAGGATAATTTCCCCTGTCTCCCTCCCTATTTTCCCTTCTCACCTTAAGTTCCTTGGATATCATGACCCCTTGTTGAAGATCAGTGTTTTAAGTGACTATGATTGTCACTCATGAATTATGCATATCAGCATTTTTAAACCAACACGTGAAACAAGCCAACTTCCTTACCAGCCCCTTTCCAGAGGGGTCTGCTTGCTTCACATGGCTCCTTCACCCCACAACTCTCTAGCCTCTTTTTTGAAGTCAAACAAGCTGTGTCGGTGATTGCCTCTCAAGCTTTATTCTATTAAAAATCTAATTTTGAATATTCACTATGATTTAGGTGTTTAATAAGAAGTGAAAACTTTTATTTCATAAGAAATAAACCAGTAGTGGTTGAATTTCCCACTCTATGATTCGGTTCTTGGAAGTGCAAGCTCCTCAGTAAGCAAAGAGGAACTGTGGGGCAGGAAATAATATGATTATGATATAAGGTCCCAAAGTTCAGGCAAGTAAGTTGAACACTCAATTCTCTTTTACTGGGATAGTTTAAAAATGCTTTACATATATCTATTGTTACATTAAATAACATCTCTGCATGAATATTTCTGCCTTTTTAAACTTGTAATCTTTGATGTACTCTAGTGTAGCACATGCCAGAATGGCGAGTATGGGTTCTCTTTTTGCTTGCTCATCACTCCTGTTCACTGTAAAACACACATATGTGGTGCCAGGATGGGAAACTGCCTGGTAAACCTATATATATATATATATGTATATCATATATTCAGTTACGTCATGGAAGAAAGGGAAGATACGAACATACAAACATACAGACATACTCAACTACTCACTGGTTCCCACGCTTTCTAGTACCACTGAGAAATGGGACTTAGGACTGTGTATATTATGGAGATGGGCTGGACGAGGGGAATAAATCCACTGTGGAAGTACATGCCAGATACACCACTGATCTCAATTTCTGTCAATTGCTGTTTTTATTTTTAATGCCACTTCAGTTCTAAAGGGCTTCTGTTGTGTTCTAGGAGACACAGTAGAGAGGCAATTTGGTAGCAAAACCTGACCATCACTTTGAACACTGGGGCAATGAGAAGCCCACGGCCAAATCCCTTTCACTACATAAAGAGGCAGTTGTTATAATGGGGTGGGGGAGAGAATATTAGGGTGTGAATTAATTTGCAAGCTATTTCTGAAAGTGAGATCTATCCATATTTGCTACAGTTTATATACTAATTTACTTCCAGTTCAAACTGTGTTACTGAGGAGTCCGAAATTTCCTGTGTTTATATAGCTTTGTAAAAATGGGAGGGGGAAAAAAACCAACCCTCTAAATATCTACATTTATTTCAGTGTGTTTCTGTCTGTCACAGCCTAGCAGGGTTAATTATATCTATGGGCTTTGATTGGGCAGTTAAATTGAACTCATTAATGTCAGCGTACATCAAATAACATCTCACTACGATGCTCCAATACTGCTACTAAAGATGGTGTTATCTTAGCTCTGTGCTAATGAAATAAAGGTTTTACAACTTATAACCAATTAGCAATGCTGCCAGCATACATTTATTAGGATTACTTTGCATGTTTTATGATACCTTTTAATTCAAAATATCTAAAATTGTAGCTATAATGTATTTACTCTCTCTCTCTCTCTCTGTGTGTGTGTGTGTGTGTGTGTACACATTACACACACACAAGCAAACACACACAATCTGACAAAACTAACAATGTCTTCCATCACTTCTAAGAAAGGGGGGATCAAAAGATGCAAAAGAGGAAGTACAGCAATATTCCAAGACAAGATATAAACAGTGGATCAAAAATTAAATAGAATTAAAAAAGGCGCCAGATGAAATTATATTTAGATTGAATTTGCCATCTGTGTGAATATGTTGTTAAGTAAACTACAACAAACTATTTCACACTAAAAGTCAGGATTAAAACTCTCATAAAATTGCATGAACTCTCATACAATTGGGTGAAGTCAACATTGCATTCTTCCAATTGTCCTGCCTGTGAAAGCACTGCAGCTTGCCAGATGGAATAACCTGCTTGCCCCCCATCCCCTGTGCTGTTCTGGGGTTCTCCCCCATAAGCCAATTTCAGCAGATACGGGGGAATGTGGGGGGAAGTCCTATTGTGCAAGCAGAAGTCCTTACACAGCACTTCCACTGATGGGGCTGTTTAGGTGAATGCCACCCAATAATTTTATTTATTTGTTCAAGGAATGCTCTTATATGGGCCATTGAAATCTGGCTAATATCTGGTATTAGGGTTGATTAATCATAGCTTTCTCTTATGTCTATTTTCCTTTATTTTGTAATATTTATATGCCGCTTGATGGTAAGAAGAAAACCTCAAAGTGGTTCAAAATGTGTTACCAGAACTGGAACAAGCCAAGGTCTTAAACCACATTTCTGATTGGGCTTAAGATCGTGGCTTCTTGAGTTTCTGGTAACTATGGTTTACCAGTTCAGATGTAATGGGAAACTAGGGTTAATTAAGCCAGGAAGTCCTGCAGTGAATCAAAAGGGAAGGGTGGAGCAGGTTGGCATAAACTAAGCTATGTTCATTGGAACAGGACAGTATGTCCCTTGACCATACGTTGTTGGGAACCAAAATATTGCCCTGAAGCTCAGTTATTAGGCTGGAGCTAGATGTTAACAAGGGACATCTTTCTGCTTTCTATCCATCAGAGCATCCAGAAGTTCAGTGCTGTTTACAATGATTGGCAGCTGCTTTCTGACAGGCGTATCTTCCCACTCTACCTGGAGATACCTGGGACAGAAACTGAGTCCTTCTTCCTTCATCAGCTCTGCCACTGAGCTACAAGCTTCCCCCTTTGTGATCAATATGAGGGGATCTTGACAAGTTCTGTTGCAACATATTTCTGTGAACTTCTTGGGTGGGAGGAGGAAACGCCCCCACTTTTATTCTTTATTTTGTATCAAAATAATTAATGCCTCATTGGTAATCTCCAGCATAGACGCCTCTCCGTGGTGTATCAGCATGTTCCATAATGAATCACATCTGATCCCAGAGTGGCCGCGTTGGGAAGAAGAAGAAAAAAGGGGGAGGTGGGAATGCAGTTAGGAAATTAACCGCAGCTGCCCTACTTCAGCCTAGCTGCCGAAAACCTTTCCTGCATAAAACGAGTAAGTTCTTCCTACCGAGTGAAGCTTCTGGTAGAGACCACACGCGTTGCATACATATCCTCCATTTGCATTCTTCCGCCAGAGAGAGGTCTTTGTGGTCAGGCAGTTGGCACAGAAAACTCCTGAGCCTCTACGTCTCTGAAACGGGGAAAATAAAGGGGGGGGGACACAAGGTCAAAGGCTAAGTCACGTGATCTGTGGAGTTAGGACAAATCAACACAGGAGTTTTGTCTCTAGGCTGGCAACAATTGATAGCATAAAAACCACACTGCCCATAATGAGGTCAGGTTCAATTGCGCTTAATAGGGACCGCTGATTTTCATTACAATTTACCCTACAGTGATGGATGAGGTGTGCGAAATACCACCACTTCCCTCTCCACCCCCCAACCCGGTAACAGCTTTAACTTTTTGAACTTTAGTGTCTGTGCCCTTCTAATGACTGGATTCTGAACTCGGAATTTCAATATTCTATTTTGACACAAAATGATCTCTGCTGATCTTGCTAGCTGCTTTTTGCAAGGATTTCACTATTTTAATTATAAGTATTAACTACAAATAGTGTGTGTGTGTGTGTGCGTGCGTGTGTGCACGTGTGTGTGTGTATGTGTGATTCCAGTTCGTTTGTCTCATTCCAGTTCTTGTAAAAGAGCCTATGCGTTATTAACAATATACACAATACTGAATGTAATTCCCACATAGGTTAGCATAAAACTAAAATCCACTTATGCTACTTTCTATTTCCCACAGCTGACTGAGACCATGGCCTAATTTCATCGGTGAAAAATATGGCATTGTTAATGATACCACTTCTGAACTTCGTATGAAACTAGGCAATACCACCTTATCAGTGGAGAGATTTTTTTACTTTCGTTTTAATTTAGTAAAGGCAAAACTTTTCCAAATGCAAAATGAACATTAACTGGACTGTTGACTGAGCTATACAGCTTTACTAATAGCCCATGCAACATTTACTAATATTCCATCTTGTTCAGCATCGGGCAGCGCTGACCAGAGAAGCTTGTTAAATTCCTTCGGTGACATAATGATATCATTAAACTTTTCATTTCAATAAGAACACCACAAGGGGAAAAAAAACCAGGCTGTGTTTGTGGGCACAACTGCTAACAACAATGACATGGCTGTCTTGTTCTGCCTCCCTGCCCCCCCATGCAAAAAATAAAATAAAAAATCATTTCAACATTGGTTTCTTTCTTTCTTTTTTACAAACTTTTATTAAATGTTCTCTGCCCTGCACAAGTGTGGAGGGAAAACAGTTTCACTAAAAGATTAAACTGATTTTGTTCTAAATTAAAAAATTACCAGTCCTGTAAATCAAAATTTCAAGGTTTCATCAAATTTAAGTAATTTATTTAACTTTACGCCATACTGTAGGGAAGGGGGGCTATCAGTGCCAAGAAAATACAATGGTTATAATTGTACTCTGATACATTTCAAATGGAAAGCTTTTTGCAGACATAATTTTGGCTTGGAGTATGGAACACTTTCTTGGCATCGAAAGGGCATTTGATTCATCGGGTGTTTCACAATGTATCACTAAAAAGACCTGGTGATCAGCCAGTTCCCTATAGGGTAATTTTTCCATCCAGATGCAAGCGCTATCAGAGGCCCTCGTCAGCTAAACTAATTATGATCTTGCATTTGCTGATGCCTGCTCACTCTAACGTTCGACATCCCCCATTAATCACCAATACGAGGAAAATGAATGAAACACGGGGAAACGAGGGCAGGTAACCTACACGGCCATAAAAATCTAAAATGAGAGCAATAATTTAACAAGACTGGGGAAATGTTTTTCGGTGAGCACCAAAGTCAGCCTAACAATTGCCCTTTTAAACCAAGAACACAATTTCATTAGTGTAGCAGGTTGTCTTGCTTCAAGTCGAGGTAATAAAATCAAGAATGCTAACGGAATGATCTCCTGGTCCCACCCCTCCAACCAAAAACCACTAAATCATAATCATAATTACACCTCATTGTCTCACCTATGTCTCAGTACAATAGGACCACTCCATGTCCAATTGTTTCATAATGTACTATGCATTTATAAACATGTGCATTTATAAACCAGTTAATATTGAAAAATCTTTAAGCCGTGTCTGGGAAAACTTTGTTCCTCCAGTTGCCACTGGGCAACAACTCCAGTCATCCCTGGCCATCGGCCATGCTGGATGGGTCTGATAGGGACTGTAGTCCAATCATGTTTGGAGGACCAGAGGTCGCTCGGTTCAGCTTGGCTCTAAGTAGTGTACAATATAGAAAGTGATATACAGTGGTACCTCAGGTTAAGTACTTAATTCGTTCAGGAGGTCTGTTCTTAACCTGAAACTGTTCTTAACCTGAAGCACCACTTTAGCTAATGGGGCCTCCCGCTGCTGCCGTGCCGCCGGAGCACAATTTTTGTTCTCATCCTGAAGCAAAGTTCTTAACCCGAGGTAATATTTCTGAGTTAGCGGAGTCTGTAACCTGAAGCATATGTAACCTGAAGTACCTCTATCTATCTATCTATCTATCTATCTATCTATCTATCTATCTATCTATATCGCCATCCTTTAAAACCAACCTTAAAAAATTAAACACCAATAGAACAGCAATATAAAGACTATTAACAAAAAATATAAGAAAAACAAATAAAACAGGAATTCGGGGGATTTAAACACATAAAACAACATCTCATCTCACGGGTCAGGGGAATCCTGGGCAAAGAAATAAGTCTTTGCAAGGCAAAGGGCAAGGGGAAGAGCAGTCCCTAAAAAAGGGGAAAGGGGCAGAAAATGCCTGTTTTGGGGTTATTCCTCTGTAGGATGTGGTGCCTTAGTGGAATTTACCCAGGTGATCTAAGTAATCTTACAGGTCAATACAGGGGCAGGTGGCCTTTTGGGGAATATGCATAGAATGCCTATTATTTATATGCCTAAAATGATTCATTATCAATTAACTATTAGTTTATCTATTAAGTATCTATATATGCATAGAAGGTTAATTACCTATCTACACCACTGAAACCCTGGGGAAACCTAAAAACAAAAAAACCCCGCCATAAAATAAATGATGTGATTATTATTTGTAGAACACTTTAAGGCGAAGGGATTATTTGGAATGAATTATTTGTGAAGGCAGTTTCCTGATCGGGAATGACTGTTTACAATTACTGTGTTGTATATTATGCAAAAATATGGAGTGAAAAATTATCTGTGCACCTGGCACACCATGCAATTCAATGGTGGTTGAATTTGCTTGACCCTAAGTGTAAATAGGGGACGCGGGTGGCGCTGTGGGTAAAAGCCTCAGCGCCTAGGGCTTGCCGATCGAAAGGTCGGCGGTTCAAATCCCCGCGGCGGGGTGCGCTCCCGCTGCTCGGTCCCAGCGCCTGCCAACCTAGCAGTTCGAAAGCACCCCCGGGTGCAAGTAGATAAATAGGTACCGCTTACCAGCGGGAAGGTAAACGGCGTTCCGTGTGCTGCGCTGGCTCGCCAGATGCAGCTTTGTCACGCTGGCCACGTGACCCGGAAGTGTCTCCGGACAGCGCTGGCCCCCGGCCTCTTGAGTGAGATGGGCGCACAAACCCCAGAGTCTGTCAAGACTGGCCCGTTCGGGCAGGGGTACCTTTACCTTTACCTTTAAGTGTAAATAGAGTAATAGAATCATGGAACTGTAGATTTGGGAGGAACCATGAGGGTCATCTAGTCAAACCTGCTGCAATACAGGAATCTTTTGCCCAACACAGGGCTCGAACTCACAACCCTGAGATTAAGAGTCTTTAAAATGAAGATTCTTCCTTGCTACTGAGTGCTTGTCAGTGTGACCAAAATTTAAAGGAGAAAACACAATTACATGAGACACATAGTTATTTCATCAAATACATGCCAAGACGCAACTAAATTCAAGCTAAACTGTGTAGCAATGAACTAGCCTGCCATAGCGACTGGGATTAATGAAGACATGCCAGATAAGGCCAGAGGAGAGGTTAAATTCAACTTCTCTGCTCCTAATCAATAAAGTGATGTTTATTTGGATTTAAGTTAATGGTTCTGTGCCTTCTTTTATATCTTTGGGCCATGAGCCATTCTGAAAAGCAACACAGAGCTCACAAGTGCTGTAACTTGCACCCAAAATCACAACGGTATAAAATTACACAGGCTGTAGCTAGAAGAAAGTAATCTTACTTTATTACTTGATAGATTGTGTGGGGGAAAATGTGGACATGGAAATTATTGGAAAGTTGTTGTATTTTCTGTGACAAGACTGGAAATACCGTATTTTTCGCTCTATAACACGCACCCGACCATAACACGCACGTAGTTTTTAGAGGAGGAAAATCCGTAGGCATGCCACCCGTAGGCATACCCTCCATAACACGCAGAGACATTTCCCCTTACTTTTTAGGAGGAAAAAAGTGAGTGTTATGGTGCAAAAAATACGGTAATTTCAAAAAGGGAAAAAAATCTGGAGGTGCATCCAGCTCTTACTTAGAGATTGGATTGTTTTAGAACTGATTAAGTTAACCAAGTGGAAAGGATGTAAAATCTCTAACAGGATAAGTAGAAGCTATTTATTACACATTGGAAAGCAAAGTAATTCAGGAAATGTATTGTCTGGAACCAGTATGACCCATCTAACCTATTTCTTCCTGTGTTAAATGGCTGTTATTTTATATAAAATAAATAAAAATATATTTTAAAAAACACTTCCTAGTTTCTGTGTAAACAGTGTAATGTTCTTCATAACCTGGATGATGAACAGATTGGAGCTTCTTCATCTTCTTCAATTTAGATACTACTTGATTCCCCCAAAAAGGGTTTACTAGTGCCACTGAAGTCTGTAATTTCCTCGTTGAGAATACAAATTTGTCTAATCGGTAACCCTTCACTTTTGTGAAAGAAAGAAGATTCCACCTAAAGATTAGGAAGAACTTCCTGACAGTAAGAGCTGTTCGACAGTGGAATTTGCTGCCAAGGAGTGTGGTGGAGTCTCCTTCTTTGGAGGTCTTTAAGCAGAGGCTTGACAACCATATGTCAGGAGTGCTCTGATGGTGTTTCCTGCTTGGCAGGGGGTTGGACTCGATGGCCCTTGTGGTCTCTTCCAACTCTATGATTCTATTACAAACTGAGTGGTGTTTCCTCCAAAAGTTATTCTCTGGCTTGCAATACCAAACTAAATTCTGTGTATGTGTGGTCAGCAGACCAAGTACCCGAGGCCAGCTGCCTTATAGGTGCATTAAATTCCTTAATGCCCAACCTGATCCTAAACCATCACAGAGAGTTGTGAAACATGGAGAAAAGCATTATTTTATTTGATTGTATCTTCTCTATTTGTGTCAATTTTCTCTATTGTTATTTTGCTAAATGTGATTGTTCAGTTCCCAATCTATCTCTTGTTCCTGAGTGGGGTTGTTTTTTTTTTTAAAGGTAGGGGATGAATTTTCTGCAGTGCCTGTTTCTGCAACTACAATTCCTAGAATAGGACAAAGCATAGCATGAGCCAATGTTAGGATCCCCAGCCCACCCTGAATGATCACCAGTAAAACTCACAATTCCTTTTCTAAAGATAATTCCAGCAATAACAACTTATTTCTTAGAAAACCTGAAACCCATGCATTTAAAGCACATTCATACCACTTTAACAGGCATAACTGTAGCTTATCCCTCATCACAGGGCTACAATCAAATTACAGTTCCCAGGATTCTTTGGGGGGAAACCATGTCCTTTAAAAGTATGGCGTGAGAACAAAACAACCCAGAATAAAACATTCACACTTCAAATTTTTTTTTTCAGATCCTTCTCTAAGCGAAGGGTATTTATTTACCTCTCACTCCAGATGCCATTGGAATACAATTCCCATTGGCTCCAGTCAGCATGGCCAATGGTCAGAGATTATGGGAGTTGTAGTCCACCAACCTTTGCAGGATACCACACTGCCTATGTCTGCATTAGCCATTTGCATCCCATTTCATGCGTCCCACCTTTTATCCCAGCCCTAACAGAACCTCCTAGCAGCACTTCTGAACATGTCCCTGAACAAAGATGAAGGGGTCTGGATTCCCATCAACGCCACTTGTTACTAATTGGAGTTATCCATGTAGATTTCCTGTACGTGCTTGGGAAAAGAAGCCCAAAGGGTCTATAATTGAAACTATGTTTCTGCTGCGTCAATCTTTAATTATGTGGATCCTTATAGCCAGTACATTATAATAACACTGCCTGAAGGGACCACTACAGTTAAGGGTCTGTCAGTATTTCCATTTTAGTTCCTAGGTTGGGGTGTTTAATATCTCAGTTGTCTCAAATCACATCGGGCTGAAATTTGGCACACAAATTGGCCAGCCCAGATGTGAAGTGGTTTTTAAAAAAACAGAAAACACAAAACTTTATTTAAATCAGTTCAGCTGTTTATAATTTGGAGGAAAGCCAACTACGAAAAAAAACCACTTCAGGTTTGTGGATAATACCTCTCCCCCTTTCTCAAAGCGTTTCCAGGAAAATAGCAAACTTATCTTACAGGAAAGCTTCCTGATACATTCATTTAAGGGAAAAGAAAGCTTAGTGAGAATTTAAAGAGAAGACTGTATTTAGTCTCTGAGCATGTTCCAAAAGTTTTGCATGGAAAAGAAGCATGAGGAAGCCATGAAAAGACAGATCAACCCAGACACAGGGAAATGGATTTGCATTTTTAGTGACTGCAATGTCTTGGGTTTTTCCACTGGAACATGCATTATTCACATGTGGGGAACCCTGCAGTTTCTGGGGAGTGAGCCTCGGATGCCAATGGATGCCAATGGCCCTGCCTCTGGACACCCGTGAGCTAGAATGATTGCCATTGAGTTCACTATGCGATTACTGTTTCACTAGGAGCCAATAGGAAGCAGAAAAGGATCCCTATCCAGAGTGAGAATAAGAGCAAGTTCACAGCAAATCAGAGAAGCAACGGCTTTGAAGAGGCATGAAAAAGGTATATGTTTTCAGCAATAAGGGTTCTGGTATTTTGGACCCTACATACCACTAGTTTAGCCATGAAAACCAAACACAATGAACATCTAGTACTACCCTAGTTTTACTAGGATAGTACCAGAAGGATTTTCAAAATTAGTCATATTTTTTTGAGAGTCCCATATATAAAAACACAAAATGAGGGTTTGTAATTAGGAGGAAAATGTGTCTTTAACTACTGTGTCATGCCCAAATGTATTGTTTTGCTCAAATTAAATACTGACTGAATGCAAGCCACTCTGGAACACTTTTTTGGCTGAAGAGCAGGATACAAATGTTCTTAATGAATAAATAAAGCCGTGTTTAATTTTGGGAAGGCGATGGGTTGCAGCCTTTGAAATAATTTCTCCAAGCCAATTATCATCGACCACAATGGCACAACTTGAGAGTAACAGACAATGCCAAAGATATGCAGCATTAAGCAGCAGATACGTTGGAAAAGAGGCAAACTTACAAACTGTGCGTACTCTGTAGTATCACAAGAGCAGCATTGCAGAAGTGCTAAATGATTTTCCTGGAGGATGTGCTGGTTCCGAATTTCAGAGTCTAATGTAAACCAGGCTAAATCTCAATCATAGGTATGGTTAAATTATTGCAATCACCACAAAACCTAAAGGGATTTAGTTCAAAACAAATGTATTCATTTACTTTCCTTAGTAGTACTTTTGGCTATGCTAGTAGGAACAAGAGGAGCAGCACTAGAATACAAAAAACATGCATTTAGCACCAAGAGTGTGATACGACCTGTACAGAATACAGAACGAGCATAGTCCTTGATACAAGGATCACAGTTTAACTCTACCAAAACTAATAGGAGGGGCAGGGTTTTTGATTTTGAGAAGGGAGGAAAAGATGGCTTGATGAACAGAGACTACAGAACATTCCAGATGCAGGGAAGAGCACAGAAGGAGGTGTGAAAGTGAGAGGTTGAATCTGAAGAGGAATGAACAAGTTGATTGCTGAATTTTATGTCTTAATGTATTATATATTTTGATGTTAGCCACCCTGAGCCCGGTTCTGGTGGGATATAAATACATATCATCATCATCATCATCATCATCATCATCATTATTATTATTATTATTATCATCATCATATTTCCAGACCAGTCTCTGGGTGTGAGAATGTGGAAAATTGAAATTAAATGGTTTACAGCTGTAATGACTAAGTTAAAAGAAAAGAAAGGTTAAAAACTAAATGAAATTAAGGGAGAGGACTTGCTGAATTAATAATTCAAAATTGGGATACAGAAAGGGGAGGTATGAGGAGGTCATGGAAGTAAGTTATAAGAAAATAAGGGACTGAAATTATACTTGTTTTTGTCTGTGTTCTGTCTGTATTACTGTCTTTTTTATATATAATTTTTGAAATTTCAATAAATATCTTTTAAAAAAAAGGGAAAAAAAGAGAATGTGGAAAATTGTTCATAATGGCACTAGCTTTGAGAGTTCCCTCTCTTCCTCAAGGCTTCCCTCTCAGTGGTTAACTGAAAGGCATCTTCCAATTATTTGGGTCCATGCTTCCTTTCTCTAAAAACCAACAATGTAACTGTCAGGTAAAATTCTAAGACTCGCTTGAAATTCTACCAGTTCCCGTCAGAATTTGCTCATCATTTCAGTGAACTGAAACATGAGCTGCTTGAAGTTATTTGCAATTAAGATGACATATTTGGCATTTTATATACCATGAGGACAAAAGACTTAAGAGTTGTCTACAGAGTGTACATATGAACAGTGTACAGATTCACTTTTAGATAATCAAGTCTGTGTAACCCTTAAAAGTGTCATGCAGCCCAATCCTATGTCTGTTTCAAGTCTCACTTTGCTCCATGGGGTTTATTCCAAGATAGGTGTACATAGGTTTGAGCATCCTGAAAAGTTCCTGTATTACTCTGCTGTAGCAAAAATAACTTCCCCCCTGTACAGTACTTTAGGCTAGGATTTGGGTGTATGAGTTGATGTAACCTTAATTCAAAAGAGTCTGGCAAGATTACAAGTAACAGGATGTAATAAACAATGTAACAGGTCATTGGCGAATTCTGAATCAGTAGAATTTCATTCAGAAAATGCACTACATTTATATTATTATTATTATTATATTATATTATATTATATTATATTATATTATATTATATTATATTATATTATATTATATTATATTATTATATTATATTATTATATTATATTATTATATTATATTAATAAATAGGTATGCTATATATTTCTTTGCAATTCTGTTTAAAAGTATTGAGGTGTTTTATTATGCTTGCCAAGGAAGTCATTTCTTCAATGGTTTGATCAAATTCTGGGTAGTGATTCAAAAGTTATTAAGGGTTCTCTGCCCCATTAAAGTATATGACAGGGTTTGTTTCTTTGATTGTATTTAATAATGTTTCTTACAAAGAGGTTTACATTAAAATGAAGCTAATGGAAACACAAAGCAGGGCATGCACAGATTCAAGTTTGAAGTGAACATTTTGCCCAGAGTACAGTATTTGCAGTGGGAGTCACCTAGTGGCTGCTCTGTGCAATGCAGATTCCTTTAATTATGTGGGGTGAAGCTGTTAGGCAAGTGATCACCTATGTTTTAGGGTCCTGAGAAATTGTTATGGACACCACACCCGAGTACTCCCTGCAATCACACAGACACCCCAACACCACAACTACATCTAGCCCTTAACTACAGCCACACAGCTGCACCCAGCGACCAAGCACACACTCCACAAACCTACCCACTTACACCATGTCTTGCCACTACACACACACACACACACACACACACACACACACACACACACCTAACCTCATCACACACAGGCACACACACACACACACACACACCAGTGGTCAATTCTGCTCCCATGTATGCTGTCTAGAAAGATACCTCAGGCAGGGGTGCCCAAACTTTTTTCAGAGAGGGCCAGATCTTATTTTTTTTGGTAACAGTTTACAGTGGTACCTCAGGTTAAGTACCGGATTTTTTGCACCATAACACTCACTTTTTTCCTCCTAAAAAGTAAGGGGAAATGTCTGTGCGTGTTATGGAGGGAATGCCTACGGGTGGCATGCCTACGGATTTTCCTCCTCTAAAAACTATGTGCGTGTTATGGTCGGGTGCGTGTTATAGAGCGAAAAATATGGCACTTACGGTAATTCGTTGCGGAGGTCCATGCTTAACCTGAAACTGTTCTTAACCTGAAGCACTACTTTAGCTAATGGGGCCTCTTGCTGCTGCCACGCCGCCGGAGAACAATTTCTGTTCTCATCCTGAAGCAAAGTTCTTAACCTGAAGCACTATTTCTGGGTCAGCGGAGTCTGTAACCTGAAGTGTATGTAACCTGAGGTACCACTGTATTACATCAGCATCAAATGCTACTGGGACTAGCATTGCACGACTGTGCCAAAAACTACATGTCCACAGACTAGCCACAAAAAGCAGTAGGGAAAAGATGGCCCTAGAACCGATGTCATTTACCAGGACAGTGCAAATGTGAAGCAGGGTGGTAGCAAAATTGGGCCTGCGTGGGTGCAGCAGTAGAGCCAATCTGGGACTTGTGCCAGTCTTGGCCTTACCACCCTGTCCCCAATAAGTGGCCGCAAGGCCAATGCCACAAGGGCGGCTCTACAGTTCTGCCCTACTATATCAGCTGGTCCCCCTCTGCTTGGAAAAGAGTTCCATAGCTGTGGGGCCACTTCCAATAAGTCCTGTTCTCCTAAAAGATCGGAATAACGTCTATGAACATTGCTATGTGAACGTGATTTATATGAAATTACGGACTTTTCTGTCACGGGAAATGAAACCTTTCGATGTAGCATTCCAGAACATCTAAAACAGCTCTAACATTTCCATGCTTGTATTGTTTAGTTTCTTTCATTTCTTTGCTCTGCCAGTCAATGAGTGAAAAAGAAATAAATGCAGGGAACCAGGCGCTCCTGAAGAATGCTGATGGGGTGAAAATACTGAATTGATAATGACAGGAATTGGCAATATTACACAAAATTGTTAACATTTCACCAAGGCCTATTCCCCCCCTTTCATTTAAGCCAAAAAAGAAAAAAACCTTGGGGGGGGGGGAAGAAAGTGCATTTGAGTTTTTCCTATTTCAGTCTCATCCAATTCTGGGCCACACTGAATTTTAAATAAACTATTATTTAATCAAATACAGGCACATTAGTCTCACTCCTGCTGACAACTTCAATTATAATATTTTTACTTTGGACTGAAAAAAAAGGGCTCATGATCTTTATATTGCTGTGGCTTCTGCACAACATCTGGTTACAATTTTTATATACCCAGCCATCAAACTCCTATCTCCACGAAACAGTTTATTCAAGATTTGTTTTAATTATCCAGCGCTGCAAACTTCATCTGGCTTTTACAAGAAAGTGAGGAGGATATTTCAATTGAGGCAAACAGGCTTCAATGGGATCAGTGGGATTGATTGCTGGTATGTAAAGAAAAGCTGCTGAGACAATACGAAGAATTAAAAAGAAATGCTTCTTCACCACCGCCAGGAAAGAAGCGCTACTTTAAGCACATTTTATTTTATTCTTTCTATTGTGTTTTAATTTCTTCTTCATGCTATAATGTTTTGTTTGTTTGGCTGGTCTATTTCATAATTGCATCTGTTATTGTTTCCACATAACTCTTAACGTAGGCTGCCGTTCTGCTTTACTTGGAAGTAAGATCAATTGAATTCATCGGGGCTTAACTTCCAAGGATCAGGATGACAATTCAATTTTCATTGTGGCAAGTGTTTCATTGTGACTTATAGGTCAATCCTGTATTTCACTGAACTGGAGTAGTTCCTGGGAACCAGAAGAACACTCCCCAATGCAGAGGCTTGTTTTCAGACGGAACTTAGCGAAACTCACTTTCAGCACCTCTCAGGTGGGCACTGTTGCCATTATAAGGGAACGTGGTGAGTCCCAGCACCTCTTTTTCTAGAAAAATAGCACTGCCAATATCCCCCTCCCCCCCAAAAAAAATTAGTCTGACCCTTGTAAATATCAACAAGACACTTAATGGGAGAAAGGGACTGTGGACCTGGTGCAGTGGCCAAGACTTATTGGCCAAATATCCAAGGAAGATGTAGACAAATAACAGCTGGAAACTTTAGGAAGTCAACCACTGTCTCTTCTCAGGACCAGCACTACCATTGTTATTTTTTTTTATCGTAGAACAAGCCTTTGAACCTTGCTGAAATCTTGCCTCCATTGCTGAAACCCCTATTCCTGGAACAGTGCCCATTCGACAAACTCTTGCTCAGCATGGAATATGTGATGAATGACTAAGCTTGTGCTGCGCTTATAATACTGAGCACAGACTGCATTCTCTTAAAGTCTTACTAAATATGGTTGGTATAATCTGTGTCAGAAAGTGCAACAGTGAGTTATCTTCAGAACTGAGAAATAATTTTGCCCAAAATACAAGCACGTGGGGAGGGGGGAAGCGGGACTAACTGCTGCTCTTGACACCGATACGTATCACAGCATGTAAACGTTTAAAGATAACCTGTGGTGGTGTTTTATTTTGGTTCTTTTAAAAGGGCTCGTTAAAATGATTTCAGAAACATACTTTGTGCTCTTGTCGGAAGTCAAGTGCACACACCAACCCATTCTGATGCTCTCAGTTCCTCCGGGGGAAAGTGTGGGATGTAAATTGAACAATAAATAAAATTAGGTAAGAGAGTATGGGATCATACTGCCAAACACAATGCACCCAGAATGCAGTAAGAATAGTGATTGGGTGTCTGTGGCATTCTGGCAAAATATGGGTGCCCAAGTATTGGGCTGGTCAGAGGTTGAGAGACCACAAACCTCAAGAGATGCAGACTTTGTTGGAGACGCACACTCTATATCTGTGATATGAGAAACCAGTAGCCGTCCAGATATTGTTGGACTACAGTCTGTGGCTATTGTCTACACTGGTTGGGACTAATGGGAGCTGGAGTCCTAGCAGACCAGTAGTTCTCCATCCTTGAATTGGTGCATTGCAAGAAACAATATCAGAACAGTGGTGCATGCCAGAGGGGCCATATCAAATGTGAAGCAGATCCTCCTGGAAAGAAGAGAAGAAACTTAACTCCCTTCCCTCCACACTGAGCTTAAAAGCCACCAGGCTGACTAGGAAAAAAAGACTGGAGCAGGCAGCACCACTTCCAAGACGATGTAAGAAAGGCTTATAACACCAAAATTCAGACCATGAGATGATGAAATAGGATGTGTGCATATAACAAAACTTTTTATTAACTCGCATCTCTGTGAACAACCCTACAGAGACCGTTAACAGGAATGAAGTTTCAAACATCTGCATCTCCCATTTAAGGCAGGTTGGGATATCATAACAGGAATGTCAGCCATGGTCCTTAACAAAATATATACACCAACCTCAGCCTTAGGGACAAGAACAACTTTGGCAAAATTAGCATTTCTGCGGAACGCTCAGATTCCTCACTATTGAGATAGAAAGATAATTAGCCGTTCTGTGGTAGATTCAGCAGAGGGCTGAGTTTGAGGGCTCAGACATTCTTTATTCATTTACTAGCGCTCATTGCATATATGGATTAAAGGCAAAGTAATGTGGAAACTTAAAACTATTTATTTTATGAGGTAACTATTTTGGAATCCATTAAATGAAAATACTGAAAAAAATGGTCTCATTATTCTTGTTTTTCAGGCAGCTAGTGTTTATCGTTCCAAGTCAGATGTTTCAGAAGCTTTAGTCCTCTCCCTCCATCCCCCCTCCCAATCCCACATAAGGCCATATTTTGCTCTACAGATCATCATTGACAAGTTGTAGCAGAAAGACTAAACTCTGTCCCGTGCATTAGCTATGGCATTGTGGATTCAATATCCACAAACTTCCAGAAGCAATCAGCAGGGGGCAACCAGAAGTACAGAGCAATCCACATTAAAAGATCACAAAAATGTTGTGCCTTGCACTGGCCTAGCACCGCAGTTCTCTAGATTGAGTTTTGATTATTTCTGAAGGCTGACTCAGGAATTCAAAGTTAACAACTTATGAGATATTGTGGTCATTTCATCATTTCAACTGTGGTGCAAAAAATGTACCCCCCAAATGCATAGCAACCAATGCATAGCAACCCATGTGTCTGAGTTTGGGAGGTGGCACTCTGCTGAGTTTCTCTTTTTCTTCCATTTCAGGTGAGTTTGTGGATGAGGGCCAGACATAGGCGCCGACTCCATGGGGCCTGAGGGGGCCCGAGCCCCCTCAAAAATTCGTTTGGGGGGCTCTGCCCCCCCAATAATCTCGGGCACCCCTCCAGCAGAGCGCCACCGACGCCCCTCCCCCAGCCCAAAATGCACAGGGTCGGGCTGCATGCCTCCTGCCCTCCCTCCCGAGCAAAAGCTCCACCCAATTTCCTTCGGAGCTGATTAATAGGCGCAGCACGCTCTCCCCTATTCGCTCACGAGGAGGCGGCACCACTTAATCTGCATATTCATGAGCTTATTTATTATTCATGAGCTTTCGCGGGCTCCCCCAATATTTTTTATAAGTCGGTGCCCCTGAGGGCCAGTAAACTAAAGCTGAGAGCTGACATTTCAATAGACTGGAAAGGTAATGTTGAACCTCTTCTGGATGGGATTTCACCATGCCTGGAAAAATCAAGTTTGCAGCTCAGGAAAGCTTTTGATCAGGGGAATCTGTGGCACTTAAGATGATGCTGGACTTCCAGCTCTCATCAGCCCCAGTCAAGGATGGTAGGAGTTGCAGTTCCAAAAACATTTAGAGGGCTGCAGCTTAGCCACTAGTGCTTTAGATTTTGCCCCATTCCTTGAAACTTTTGCACTTTCTCTTACGTTTACCCCGAGCCCTCTTGATGGTCTTTTTAGGCACAAACTCTATTCTCCTAGGGCTTTAAAATGACTTACGCTGTATATTCTGGGGATCAGTTTTAAACTGAGTTTTAAATTGCATTTTAGATTTGTAAGTAATTTGTTACAGCATGTACTGCTTTATGCTGCATTTTAATCACTTGGTTTGCATGCTTGTTGCTTTTGCTTTGTGAGCTGCCTAGACAATTCGTGTTATGGGGCGACAACATGAAGGTGGCTAAATAAATAAGAAGGGTACCAGTTGCAACCTTTCTTAAACAGAGATAACTTAGCCACTGTTCTCCACATTCTAGGAACATCCAGATGATATATTGAAGTGCAGTGAATGTGGGGTTGCATTTGAACTCTTCTTGGAAGCTTCAGTTAGTTCAAAATACTGCTAATAGTCTACTGCCTACAACTAGCCAAAGGAAACTTCTAAGGTCATTCAAGCCTTCTTAAGGTGCTGAACCTAGACACATGAAGGCAAAAGTGTGTAAGGGCCAGATAAACAAGAGGATTACATGCGGAATATATACTTTTTGCTTCACAACACAGGAAAGTCAAGTTCAAATTCACACTCAGTCCTATAAATTCTGATATGAACTCCTCAGAGAAAGGGTAGGATAAAAATAAATATAAACATACTCTCGGTCACAATATTTCTTCAAACACACAACCCCTAACTTGACTATAGCCATATGTTCCCAAGCTTTTTATACACTGTATTCAACTAAGCTTTACTCAGAATAGACCAGTGATTCCCAACCTTTTTTTGGCCATGCCCCACCTAAGCATCTCTAAAATCCTGACCTCCCCCCCCCCCAGGTGACATATAATTCTTTAAAAAGTGGACTCCTATTCATGTGAAGAAAGCCTAAAATGCCATTAACGGCTAATAACTCATTCTCGAATCCCGCCCCTTTAAAATCACTTTGCCCTCCTGTGGGGTGTGTGACCCTCATTGGGAACCATGGGAATAGACCCACTGAAATTAATTATCTCATTTAGTTTGCCTATTAAATTCAATAGGTCTACCATGCATATGAGTAACATGGGATAAAACCCAATGTCTACATTCCACCAGTCTGCACACCACTGTGTAACCATGTAGAGGAACTGAAAATGCTTATGAAAGTCATACATATTGCTAGGAATTGATGTGCCTGGGCCCAGAGTGGTATGTTTACTAAGCAACTAACATCAGTGAGAACTACCTGTAATATTTTCTGCACCTGGCCAGACTAAGCTTTCTTTCCACTGATTTCAACTGACTTGTAGTCCACAATACTGTCGGCTTTCCTCAGACCTCCTTGTGCAGAAGCCAAATCTAGCTTACCAAAGTCAACAACGTAGCTATGGATTTCCAGATCACAATTACATTTATAGAACCTAAGATTCACTCTCCGTGTGTGTATGTCTGTATCTGTGTGCTTTGGCAAATGCATAACAGACAGTTCCTGGAGATGTCCATTACTAAGAGAACTCTCACTGCAGCCAGTAAAAATACGATTGGAAAATAATTGGAAATAAATACATTTTCATATGCTTAATGGTCTGAATGGAGAATAAATTGACTCCCCCTTTTTGGGAGGGAATAGTCAATGGGCAAAGTGTACTTGGAAGTTCTGTGCAAGCCCTGTTATTGTGGTTTTTGCACAAGTTTGCCAATGGGGTTTATGTAGGAGAATTCCTGGGTGGGTTGTACTCAGTTGTGTTGTGAATTTGTGAATGCTTTCTGAGGCGGTTTAATTTCACAGAAATGAGCGTGCTCTTTGGTAACACTATCCAATGAAAATATCATTACAGCTTGCCTTATTTATAATAAAATACAAAATCACATCAAATCCACAATAAGACTGCGCCCATAAAACAAATACAAAATACATCACAAATCAGTGGGCCATCTTAAAACATCAGGGAAGGCCTGGATGAACAGGTGAGTTTTAAGCAGGTACTTAAAAGTAGCTGTCTGCTTGATGCCCATTGGGAACACATTCCAAAGGGCAGGTATTACCACCAGAAAAGGGCTTGGGCTTAGTAGGCAAAAGATGAACCTCAAAAGCATATGGCACTGCTAAAGAGTACCTTTCCAAGGATCGAAGTTACTGAGCAACAGTATAGAAGGTAAAGTGTTTCAAAAGGCAACCTGTTCTCAAGTTGTTCAGGGTCAGTAGTAATACCTTAATCTTGGCATAGTAGCACACTGGCAAACAGTGCCATTCGGCCACGTTCTGAACTTTCTACAGCTTCCAGACCCACTTTTAGAGAGGTTCCGCAAAGAGCACATTACAATAATCCAATCTGGAGGTTACCAGTGCAAGCTGCAGCCAAGTGCAAAATAGTGGTTTAGAACTAGCGGTGAAAATTCACTTAGAATTAAGGAACAGGGCACTGAATTCATCTCAGCCCAGGTATCTGTTTGCAGTACCAAAACTGAGCTCACAGCCTTTGCACTGTAAGTGGCTTGCCTGGTGGGGCAGAGTTGTTATAATAGCTCCGCAGCAAGTGGACCACTACTGCTTACCAGGAGGGTGTGGGGCAATGTGGCAGAGATGTTGGCATGGTACAAACAAGCCAGAAGGAACACTGGATTGGTGCTAGCACTACACTGACTTCCCCATTGCCTTGCCTCTTCTCCTGCCAGTAAGCAGCAGTGATTAACCTGTTGTGAAACCAAGCACAGTCACTCTGCCCTACCTGGAGAACTGCACATGCCTTGCTTATGCCTGGTTTTTATCATTTCAGTAGGTTCATGTGTAAAAAATGCAAATTGTCACTATAGTTATAGAACTGGGAGTTATAAAACCTTACTTTAATATTGCAAATCATCTAAAGGTATTTCTTTTCAGGACTTTCTGGCTTGCTCTTGGCACAACCTGCTCATCTTGTTCCTTAGACATTTCTTATGATAAGCTAGTGGCTTATTTTAGCAATGTACATGAAGTTAAATATTGTAGGGCTTTGGTCAAATTTAATGTGTTGGGTTCTCAATTGCTTTGAGGCAGACAATGCTGGTGTTCCTCTCTCTTTGAAAGTTTCTCTTTATAATAACCAGGAGGTGGAATATATAGAACATGTTATTTTGTTTTGTAGCTTCCATGCTCATCAGCAAATGATTGCCCCTATAGATTTTATCCTTGCCAGCAAATGATTGCATGACTTTATTTTAGGTCTTATTTCTGCTCTGTCGGTCAGAATAAACTGACGATAATCTGAAGATCTACCAATAGATCCTGATCTACCTTCTGCCTTCCCACCTGTGATTTATACAACAAATAAAGCTAACAGAAAGCACTGCTCCCTTTCCCCCACTGCATGGGCTTGTCCCTCCCCGCCAATTACAGCAAAAGGCCTCTGTGTCAAGTTAGGAAAAGTACTATTAAATGTAACTTGAATTATAGTAGGTGCTACATACAGTTCTCATTCCTTTGGGCATAGATTTGCAAAGTCAGTGCCGCTCTTCAAAATGTCAGACACACTCAGGCCTGGTTAAGGTTTCTTTAATGCATGGTCTTTGCCCGTGTCAAATGCCACCTCTTTTTTCTTTGTAAGTTGTATGCAAGGACCCATTGATATGTGGAACACCTGTTTTTCATTTGCAGTATTTAATGTTTCTTTTCTAATCAGCATCTGCGGCAGGATGAGATGTCAAAGATGGATGTGCGAAGATGCTGAAACAGAGGACACAATCCTCTGGGGACTTTTTGTGTGCACAGCCCATGGAAATAAATGTAAATTCAGAGGAGCACAGAAACCTCTTTCCTTTTTAATGGAGAACGGACAGGAGAGTATCCTGGTGGATTTTTTTTTTTACAAAATGATTCTTTACTTTGGAATTTGCCCTTCTTTCTCTTACGTTCCTTGTGTGCTCAAACGCCCATCAAGAGAAATGAATTCTAATACTGAATGGCTGACATAAAACACACACACACACACACACACAATTTCAGTAATTGCATGTAAACCAACAGAATGTACACTTGGCTTTTCAGGGATGTTAATTTTAACATATGAGTTCATTTTCATCCATGCAAACCCAACTGAGAAAGTAGAGACCATGATTCCTGCTGAAGTAGATATTCCTGATTTTGGCTGTACAACCTTGTAGCATTAAGATGCCCTGGTTTAATACACACTGTACCTTAATGCTTTTGTTTCAGACTTCTAAAACAAAAAACAAAAAACAAAAACCACTCCCCTTTGTACCCTTTTCATCCCCCCCCCCCTCAAGTAAGTGCCAAAATAGAGAAAGAGTAATCTGATAAAGATAAACCATGGCACAAAAGTTTCCCAGATAATTGCCTTCACAGATCTGGTTGAGCTCTCATCTCTTCTAATTAGCCTCATTACCATACCTTAAGACAGACTAGCAGTCAGTCAAGCCTCCTCCTTTTGCCCTCTTAAACTATCCATGACAAGCAAATGGGCAACACATGGATCCAGTAAGCTAATTCCAGGCAAAGCTTTTTATAAAGCTGCCCTTTACCAGAAAACATGCTTAACAAGGTTTTCCACAGAGTCACCAACAAGGAATGTGCAGGATTATATGAGTAATTAATAAAAATGTTGCTCAAGTTGATGCTTCTGGATCACTCAAAGCAAAACGCATAAAACTTTTTTTTTGTAAAAAAGTTATAGTTCTTCACCGGGTTGGGCTGTTTCAATAAAAATTATTCTAGAGAGTGTGAGTGACCCTACCACCTATGTTATAACATAGAGATGTCTGAAAAGCCATTATTTTCACCTTTTCTTCATTAAAGCAAGTAAAAAAACCTGTCAAGAGCAGTTCCACAGTACAGAAGTGATAACAAAATGCTTATTCCTTTGAGGTGTAGTGATTTTCAAACTTTTGTTGTCAGGACAACCCTTTCAGTTTTTAATTGTCTGCCGACGAACTGTCACAAAACTGTGCGGACCCTGAATATAGATGAATATTCTCAGATGTGCATATTCACATGGTGTCCTGGTCAAAGCCTCTTTGGATTCTCTACTGAACAGTGCAGAACCCAACCAAACCCTCCCGTATGGCTGTAATTTGCAGGAAAATATATTACAGCTAATAGTCTCAGCTTGGTTTGATTATAATAAAATATACAACAGAAGAGAAACCCATCAATATGCTGTTTTGATTCACTGCTGCACTGGAGGGGAAACTTGAACTTAGAATCTGGAACGTGATTAACATCGTGTTGTGACAAAAATTACTAACGCTAGTAAACGTTGCATTGTTATGCAGGCATTTTTAATGTCACTTTAAAAATAAGAAAAGGAAAAGAAGCAAAATGTTTATGCTACCTAGCTACATCAGTGTGTTTTATTTGGTACCTCCTTTAACTTGAGTAAGATTGTTTTTTAAAAGAGAGAGTTCCGTTTCTTTTTTTCTTTTCCAGTCTGCTGCCCTTCTGCTTTCTAAATATGACTGCCTCACTTGAGGGTTTTTTGCTTCTGCACAGGGAAAAGCAAGTGATGCAATCGCAGTGGCAATGAAAATCAAGGAAATGGATTTTCTGCACTTTGCAGTTTTGGGGAAATTAACAGTCCATTCAGTGTGACTGAAAAATACCCTGAAGGCCAATATTTACTAAGCATGGAGCACACACACAGGAGCCTTGTTGAAAATCCACAACAAATCTTTCATTGCAAACAAATCCAGAGCCTTCGGAGTGGATACAACAGTCTGAGTAATGTTGAGGCTGACAGTAAGAAAGCTGTTCTTTAAAAAAGAAAAAAAGCAAAGCTTAATACTTGTTGGCCTCCCACCAAGATTTTGTGATTTCAGTTTCAGAGAGATAGTTTTCCCTTCTCTTAAAAAGAGCATGTTGGAAGGATGAGTAAGGTGGCCAATATGCCCTGTTTTATAGAGGAGTGTTTTCTCTGCTTGAAGCAGTCCTCTATTCAAAAAGCTGCAGAGTCAAAGTCCGGTTAAATGATAGAGAATCCTTAGACAGGAAAGCAGGGCCCTTGAAGGTCCCTATCATCAGCTGAGATTTCCTCCCTGCTTAATGTAAAGCAGCAAAGAAATTATCTAAACAAACAAACAAACAAACCGGACTGCAGACTGAACAGACACACACACATCACTCGGTCACAGTCTTTTCCATTACGGCAAGACGTATTGTCTTTCTATTTTTTACCGTATTTGCTGATATTGTGGTTATTTCTAGCTATTTAAACACAATCATACAAGTAAAACGATACAAAACTATTGCCTGGGTTGCAGGCCAATTATTGGGGAAGTGGAAAGTGGCTCAAGGAAATATTTTCAGTTTTACATGGCACTTCAAAATACAGTTAAGTGATGAGGTTTTAGAGATTCCAGTGCAACAAGAGATGAATAACACTCTGTGCTGGGAAACAGCAGCAGCAACTGCAGCAGCAACAAAAGTATTCCAGTGCAATGCAGAAACTTTAATGTGTAAAAGAGGAATGTGATGTAGGAATGCAGTGCAGTCAGGCCCAAACAGCACATAATACATACATACCACATGCTTTATTATGTGAGTGGGTAGGTTTCAAAAGGGCATTCTTTAAAAGAAAAAACTAAAATAAAAAAAACACCCCAAAGATGCAAGCATAGCGAATCATTTCTGAAATCCAGTTCTTGCAACCAGCTCGGCGACTCCCTTCCCATCTGCTCTGATGGCAAAGTGGAGTCACAAACTGAATTCCAAACACAACGAGATGAAACGACCAGCATTCAGAACCCTTGTGTATATGAGGTCAGCTCAGTCCAAAAACATGCACTGATTTTTCAATCAACTGAAATAATTTTATGTGTTTTCTATACTCTCTCTGCGGCTAGTTCATTTCATAATGTGTATGCCTGAATATCTATTACAATCAGATAACGCAGATTACAGAGCACATGGTGTTACACAGAAAGTAGAACGAAATAATTTCTATTATTATTTTGGAGTTGTTATACCTCAGTCTTCTTCCAGAAGACAATAACAACACACAATATAAATAGAATGTAAAAATATAAAATAAAAGCATGCACCCATTATTCTTTTTTAAAGCAACACTTATTACTCAAGTCCAGTCAACATCAACATCAACATCAGGTTTCAAAGGCCTGGACAAAGAAATATTATTTCACCTGTCCTCCAAAAATAGCTTTTGTGGAGGATTGTCATAATCTAACCAGAATGGATAAAACGAGCCTACCAAAACTGTATGCACACTGTTGCTGACCATGCTGTTCCCCCCTATTTTTCACCTGTTTATTTCTATTTGACCACTCACTTTAACTCGCTTTCCCATTTAAATGGTCTCACGAAACACTGGCGATGAAACAGCTGAATGAATGAATGAATGAATGAATACCAATGAAACTGGCATCTTCTCATTCATCTCCAAGTCTCACAATCTCCTAAGACCTTTGCTTAAATTCTCCAGTGTTCATCCCTACCCAAAATGCTCTGAAGCAGGAGTGTCCGTGGTACCCAGATGCTTTAGACTACAACTCCCATCATCTCTGACCATCAACCATAGTGCTAAAGGGGTTTGTAGCCCACAATATCTGGAGGACATCACCTTGGCCGCTTCTAGTCTGAAGGCCACTACCCTGCTGAAGCTTGGGAGATCTGGGTCTGATCAGTGCCTGCATGGGTGATCACCTGAAGTATGCTGCCTTGGGTACCACGACAGAGGAAAGGCAGGATTAAATGTAAGGAAATACATAAAAATAAATAAGTATGCATAATTGTGTTTTCCTACTTTAATTCCTTGTTCATCTTGCATGTATGGGGAATGTTCCTTGTTCCCCATACTGCCTTCTTCCCATTCTCTGCATACTGCCAAAATTCAGATTGCAAATGTCAGTGCTGGATTAGGCCAGGCATGGCCAAACTTGGCCCTCCAGCTGTTTGGGGACTACAATTCCCATCATCCCTGACCACTGGTCCTGTTAGCTAGGGATGATGGGAGTTGTAGTCCCAAAACAGCTGGAGGGCCAAGTTTGGCCATTGCTGGATTAGGGTGAGGAGATCCACATTGAAATCTCTACTTAGCCATAAAGCTCACTGGCTGACCTCCCAAGCAGACCTACCGTACATTGTTGTTGTGTGTGTGTGGGGGGGGGGATTCCCTGATGTTGTAAAGCACTATGAAATGTGTGCATGGATCTGCTTCTATTCTGTAGTAGAAATATTTGGAAATTAAAGCCCTGTTCTGTTTCATAATGAAGAAATAAATAAATTAAAATTTTAAAAAATGGCAAGCCTAACTTCCCGACTCACAATTTATTCATTAAAGCAAACACTACAAAATACAAGTAATGAAAAGTGGATTAGGTTCCAAGTGCCACATTCCATCCCCTTTCCTCCAAAAATTAAACTTCTTATCTGCTTACAGTTAACACCTTATTTGAAGCCAATCTAGCTATAGCATGTCCTCAGAAACCAAACGGTGTGTGACTTAGAGCAGCAGCAGCAACTGAGAATGGATGCCAACAAGTCTCTTGGGATGATCACCAAGAAACCCAATGTCAATGTGATTGCTCTAGAAGAAGTTGTTTTGAAAGCTTCAACCCAACAGGATTGATCCTGTCTGATGGCAAATATTATCCAGGGCAAAT